>NC_136674.1:2900181-4275806 GCF_903797595.1 Erithacus rubecula
TCCAGCAGGGATCAGAGCCTTCTCCAGCCCCACAGCCCAGGGGATTCTCCCATTTCTGTCCCAATTCTGGGACAAAACCCTCAGAGGATGCTGAGAACCCCAGCAATGCAGCACTTGCTGCTGCTCTGAGGAGAGATCACTTTTCCTTAATTTACCCCCTGCAGCAGTCCCAAGATGGGATTTGTTATCTCCATTAAAAGCTCTCCCTGGGCTAATAAAAACCACTGTAAGATATTGATTATTTCTTTGTTTCATTCTGTTTAATATTCCTTAATAAAAATGTCATAATCAACACAAGTGAGGATTTTGCTCTGTTTTTTCAATCTCTCAGCATCAGCTGTGCAGCCAGAACAAGGTGAGTCACCTGCCCTAGCTGGGAGCTAGGGAAAAGAGGGAAAAGGAAGATTGTGCTTCTTCCATATGTGCAAATTTAATTTTCCCTAGGATAAAACATTCTTAAGGAAAAGGAGTGACCTTCCTCTTGAAAGCTATCACATCAGAGCAGGCACCTCCAGGAGCTGGAGCTTCAGAAGCACAACAAGCACCAGGCCCTCAGAAAAAGGTGCTTTTGAAAAGCTTTGAGAGCAGGTGGTTAAAAAAAAAATTAAAAAATAATATAAAATTGGCAGCCTCTCAACTCACCACTCTCCTGAAACTTTGGCTCATGGGCTGAGGTTGCCTAAATCCCAAGGCAGCTCTGACAATGACTCATTTTATGACAAACTCCTTCATTATCTGCCCCAACAAACAGGAGCTGGAGCAGCACTGGAAACATCCAACTTTTCCTTAAGAGTTCCTTGTTTTCCCTTGGCCACCACCCTTCAGGCTGAGAGGGCTCAGGACTGTGAGAGCAGCTGCTTTGGCAGCATCACTCCCAAAATCCCTGCTCTGGAGGTGCCCTGGGATTTCAGGATGCTCAAGTGCTCTGCAAATTTGCACTTGAGAGCAGAGCTAGAGGTGAGAAAAAGAAGTGCAAAGAAAGTCAGTGGTGGAACAACACCTGAGGTGATAATATGAAGCAAAAATTGCTCCTGACATGGTGTTGTAAAGGTGCAGAGGAAATCATCTTTTAACAGCCCCATCTTGCAGCTGAGGATCAGCAATTTAAATGAGGATCTTTGGCCCTTGCTCTGGTTTTGGGAGCTGTTCCACAGGCAGGGAGATGCTGGGGAGAGTTTTTCCATCCAGCACCCATCCCCTCCATCACTCTTTAAATAACCCATAGCAAGAGCAGCCCCAGTTTGCTGGCAGAGAGGCACCCAGGGTGCTGAAATACTCACTGCTGGTTTCCTGCCTCCCTCCCTGGGTTTGGGAGGCCACAGAGCCCCTGCACCAGGGCTCTTGTCTGAACAATCCAGCCCCTCCTGCAGGAACACTGAGAAATAAATGACCCCAGGCATAATAAAGATCTTTGCAGGAACTCCCTGGGCAACCAACCTGGCTTAACCTTTTCCTTAGCAGGGTCCTCTCTACATCTCAGGGCCAGCTTTAACTGGGCTCAGGAGATTGCTGCAGTTTTGCTTTTTAAAACACCTGCCCATGCTGTTATTTTAGCTCTCCCCCATCTACATAAGGAGATTTGACCCCTTGTGCCAAGCTTTGCATACAAAGTTTTAACAGCAAAAAGGCTTTTTTTTTTTAATTTTTTTTTTTTCCTTTGAAATGGTGTTTGCACTGTCATGGCCAGGCAGCAGCTGGCTCAAAGAGAAGCAGAGAAGCTACAAAATGCTGAGCACAAACACATTGCCCAGGTCCATCAGAGGCACCCAAAGGGTCACCTGGCATCCAGCAGCCCCATCCCAACCCCACAGGACAACCTGCAGCTCCTCTCCACGGGCAGCAGAGCCACCCCACAGCAGGAACCCTCCCTCTCCCATTCCACACCCAACAGGAGCTTAAAATAAACCACCCAGCCTCATCCAGGACACAGCAGAACCACCACTGCTTTGGTTTGCCTTGTGAAAAACCAAAATAAAACTGCAAGTCCCTGAAAGCTGGGGAGGGAGGGAGGAGCAGAGAACCAATTTTGAGCTGCCTGTTTCTAGCAGAAGTGTGGGGAGGGGACCACAAAGGATGAACCTGCTCTCTCTAATCCCATTTATACCTCAACATGCCCAGCACCAGCAGGCTCAGGAGGAACAGGAGAGGCAGTTCAGAGGGCAGGGATGCTCAGAAGGGAACAGTGCTGGATGATAACTTGAGGGGTTAGTGACTAAATTAGTGGGAACTGCAGAGAGAACACATTTGCATCTCTTTCAGCTGCTTCAGGTGTGATAGCAGCCTCTGCTTTCCCAGGCACTTAATTGTTCTGAGGTTTTTGAGAGGGGGAAAAAAGTGCCTTTTTCCTTCTGCACTGCAGAGTTCTGGGAAGAGCCATGCTTGGCTTCAAGAGCCACCTCACTTCAGGAAAAATGTTGGTCATAAAGCTGCTTTGAGGGGATGCTCAGTCAGCCCTGCAGGACAGAGAGGAGCTGCAGGCTCTGCAGGGACACAGCCCCAGCCTCTGGGTGCAGGCAGCTCCCACCCCACACTATTACTCATGCTGCAGAAAAGGTTTTGCATTCAGGGGAGAAGGTGTGACACCATGACAGCACCTGCCAATACAAAAAAAAAGGAGCAGGGAAGAGTGATGCAGCTTTGGGGGAGCTGTGCTTCCAGGGAATTCAGCCCCCCCAAAAAAAGCAGGGATGAGCTCAGAGAGGGGTGCAGCTTACCAGGGGTGCTGGTGTCACTGTGGTGCCTGTCCCAGGGCTGGTCACTGTGGCCACTCTCCGTGGGGCTCAGCTCAGCCCCCTGCTCACTGCCCAGTGACACTGGGGGGGACTGGGGGGTCCCCAGGGCTCTGCCCATGGCCTGGATGGGTCCCCTGGTGGCTGCTGCAAGGACAGAGATGCTGCTGAGCTGGATCCTAAAGGAGCAGGAACAGCCCAGCTGGACCCAGCCAGGAGCTGGGTGACCCCCAGACCTTGTGCTGTGCTCCCAGCAAACACCAGTGACTCCAGTGCTGTGAGACCAGGAGTGGGGAGCTGGCCAGGGATGTGCTGCAGGCCATGGAATGACCCAGGGAGGAATCCCAGACCCTCAGCCACAGATGAGCCAAGAGCCAAACATTCAAGCAGTTCACTCTCCCCCCCTCCAGCCAAAGGAACTGCAGCTCCTCACCCATTCCTGCTTGGAGCTTCCTCCCCTGTGATCCCACAGGGATGGGTTTGTCATCCAGGCTGGAGGAGCTGAGCTCAGAGTCACTCTCACTGTCACTGGAAACCACTGCAGGAGAGATCAGGGGAGAGAGTTATCCACAATCCACAGAGTTATCCACAATTCACAGAGTTATCCACAATCCACAGAGTTATCCACAGTTCACAGTTATCCACAGTTCACAGTTATCCACAATTCACAGTTATCCACAATCCACAGAGTTATCCACAATTCACAGAGTTATCCACAGTTCACAGTTATCCACAATTCACACATATTCACAATTCACAGTTATCCACAATCCACAGAGTTATCCACAATCCACAGAGTTATCCACAATCCACAGAGTTTTCCACAATTCACACACATTCATAATCCACACAGTAACTGACAAATGACAAAGTTATTCACAGTTCACACACTTATTCACAATCCAGTTATCCACAATTCACAGTTATTTACAATTCACAGTTATTCACAATCCACACACTTATTCACAATTCCTCCCAAATAAAACAGGAACAAGCCCTGGCTCACTGCTCACCTCCTCCTCTCCAGAGCAGACCCTCCCTGCAGTTCCTCCCCAGCTGCTCACACCCAACACTATGTGGTTTTACTTTCTGCAGATGATTTATAATCCTGCTGCACACACTCCAGTGTGCAGACTCCACAAGGCACCACAGGGCTCCTGTGCCACTTTTGCTGCTCCAGGCTCTTGTTTCTGCTCCCACTGCCCCATCCCAAGCCCCCTCCTGCTGGTATTTGCTGCCTCCCACTCACAGTGACCCTCTAAGGGCAGGTTCAGGCTCCTGCCTGTACCTGCTCCACCCCTGGGTAATGTAGACAGAGGTTTTTTTTCCCCTCCAAGCTGCATTTCAATTGTAAGATCTAAGAGGGAAACACCAGGTAAATCCTGAGCACAGGAAATCATCAGCAAATTACATTATTCCCATCCCCAAAGCTCCAAAGGGAAGGATCACTCCTTTTCCTTAAGGAGACTCCTATTTCAAAGCTGCTTTTTTTTTTTTTTTTTTTTTTTTCCTCTGAATTTTTCTTCCCCTGAATCCTGGCTCTCTTCCTGCTGCTTTCCACTCCCCACATTTTCCAGAAGAGCTGAAGGAGCCTCATTCTGCCAGACAGAGCTTCCCAAACTGGCAGGTTCTTCCCACTTTTCCATGCAATTATGCAAACACCTCTCCTGCTTACCCTGGTGTAAGAGATAACTCAACTGTCAGCTGCTCTGGGGAAAATGAGAATGGTGTTTTTCCCAATTCCTGGGTTTTTGTGATGGTTTGAGCTCAGAACAGAAATGGTGGGGATGAGGAGGAAGGTAATGGGAAAAAAAATAAATTAAAAAATCAGTCTTTTGTTTGAGGGATTGCAGCTCCAGCTCTTCTCCATGTGAGCAGGGAGATAGCAACTCGCCAGCCAGGTCACAACTGAGGGAAAAAAACAGAAAATCAGCCCAGGAGGGATGTAAAGTAGGTAACACTCAACCTACAGCCTCTCCTGTCAGAATAGGAAGCCCCAGTGAGTTTTTTTAGACCCATCAGGACATCCCTGGAATCCCACATTCCTGTGAGAGGTGATTTTCTCTGTGACTGAACAAACCCCACAGAGAGGGACATGGGGATCCTTCCCCTGGCACAAAGCAGGAGCTGTCAAATATTCCTGCCAAGCACCTTCTGTATGCAAGGCAGCAATCTGTACTATACAAAATACTTCATTTTAAAAAAAGGGAAGTGAATATCTAAAGTAAAGCTAACATCTCTGAGGATATTAAATTTTTCTTCCAGTGTTATTGCAAAGTATTATTGAAGCTGCCCTGGCAGGCAGCTCCTCACACACAGCCTTTCCCTTCACGA
The DNA here is from genome assembly GCF_903797595.1 of Erithacus rubecula. Lineage (NCBI taxonomy): Eukaryota > Metazoa > Chordata > Aves > Passeriformes > Muscicapidae > Erithacus > Erithacus rubecula. The sequence continues at coordinate 2,905,245 of NC_136674.1, forward strand.
GATGAGGGGCTGCAATGCTGGCTGAGAGTCCTCAAATCAAAGGTTTGTCTGAAAAACATCTTCATGACTACCCCAGAACTCCCTGGGAGAGGTGGGGAGTTCCATATAAACACTTAAAAACAATCCATACATACCACAGTGGGTTTTTTTTTTCCCTATGCAATCCAAACCTCAGCTCTAAGGCTCATTCTGACCATCTTATTGCTCAATTCTCTCACAAGATGAAGTCCTGTTCCATTTGGTCATCATCTTTATTTTTTTTTTTTTTTTCTGCCCTCCTGGATTCATAAAATGCATTGCTTTAGAACAAGTTCTTCCTCCATGAATCCTCTGAAAATGCTGGGAGCCAGGATTTATTTGGAGAAGGCCCCAGTGAATCAGTGGAGGTGACTTTAGCTGCCTGTCCTCCTGCCACTCAGCAGCTCAGAGAGAACCAGCACAAGGGGAAGAAAATATTAATGACTCCAAGGCACCACAGGACCAGCCCTGTCTGCTCTCATTTCCTCTGCTGCCAGTAACAGTGTGTTTTACTCACTGCACCAAAGTCTCTCTTTCAGGTAATCCTTCATCCAAAACTCCCAGACCTTCTGCTGGCACATTCCAGAGCCCAGAAGATTTAAATCTGGTGTTCCAGCAGTTGCTGATATATCAATAAGAGTCGTTGGACAGCTGTTCTTTCAGAGAACAGAACAGATTCATCCCTATCTCCAGCTGACTGGGGGAAAAAAAAAAAAAAAAAAGCTCATAAAATAAAATCTGCTGAGATAAAACTTGCTGAAAAGCAGCATTTCCCCAGGGATGGGTCACTCAGGGAGAGCCTGGAGCCCTGCAGCTGCTGGCAGAGCCCAGGGTCCCTCCACACCTGCACAGGGAATGCTGAGGGACACTGATCCCACAGGCAAATCAGGACGTGGGGAGGCTGTGCTGAGGCCAAGGGGAAGGAGCACTTGGCTGGGGCTGGGATTGTTGTTCCATGTGTGATTTTGGCAGGGGAAGAGCTGCCCCAGCTCCCTGGTGCTGCCAGCGCAGGGCAGGGCTCAGCCTGGCACACACAGAGCTTGGCACGTCCTGCAGCTGCCAAAACCAGGGGGAAGCACGTGGGAATCACAGCCCCAGGCAAACCCAGCAGAGCCAGGATGAGCAGAACCCCTGAGCAGGGCTCAGCCTGCAGCAGCACCCAGATTTTGGGGGGAGCAGGGAAGGCGACAGCTCCTGGTTGCTGCAGGTGGGAAAGTGAAAGGAGATGAGATGAGGATTTATTGCAGCCCAGGATCTCACTGAGGGCAGCTCCTGGGCCAGATCACACCCAGTGTTGCTTTTCCACCCAGCTGCTTTTCCTGCAGAACTCAGGAAAAAGCAAAACCTGCTGCTCTTGCTCCCACCCCCTGACCCAGCGCAGAATCCCACCCACATTCCAGCACATGGAGCAGAGCTGCTGCCCAGCAGAAAGAAATATTGCTGCTATTCTCCTCCTGACAATACATTTGTGCCTTAATTAATAGCAGGGTTCCCATGGCAACTGCTTGTTTATAACAGAAAAACTAAAGGCACCAGCAAATCCCAGTATCAGCGAGCACGGGGGGAATACTGGGTGTGCAGAAATAAAACTTCTGCCTGGTGGGGTTGGATTTTCTTCCTAGAGGAACATTCCTGCCCTCCCTGGGTGCTGTTGCCTTCCACCCTCCTGCAGTGGGAGCAAATATCAGGTTCTGACTCTGGTCCCTTGCTTTTGAAGGGGAAAAAAGAGACACCTGAAGTTTGTCCCATCCCTGCTGAATGGCAGCTCCTGGCAGGGAGGATGCTCAGGGCTTGTGGCAGAACTTGAAGCCCTGAAGAGCTCAGGGATGGCTCCTCCAGCACATCAGAGATGAGCAGAGGGGCTGGACAGGGCTGGCCAAGATCATGGGAACCCCATGGAGAGCATCAGAGCCAGGCATGGGAAATGCCAGAGCTCATTGCAGAGAACATCCTGCAAAAAAACCACTGGGAGCTGCAAGGATGTGTCTGGGTGAGGCTGTGCAAGGTGAGAGCTGACAAATGCAGGGAACCTGCCTGGCACAGCTCAGCCCAGCTCCAGCTGCAGATTCAATACCAGAGAAGAGGCTGCAGAGCTGTGGGATGACAAACTGCAGGAGTCCCAGCACTGGCAGCTCCAAAAGAGGTAAAAGGAGGGGGCAGATGCACAAGCTCCCAGCTCCAGAGATGAATTACAGCCTGCAGTGCCCACTGAAAGCTGTCCAGAGGACAGGCAGCCTCACAGAGAAGGGCAACAGGGGAAAAAAAGCACTGGAAAATAAAGCCATAAATTAATATTACCCAACCCATAAAGCAGCAGCCAGACTAACACCAGAGGGCAGGGACAAAGGCAGCTCACCACCCACATCAAAGCTCACCAAAGGTCACTTTGCTGTCCTCCCCCTGCTCCTGCCTGTATTTATGGGGAAACCTTCTCCAGAAAAACAAAACTCAGCTGAAAAGCTGAGCTGAGCAGCAGGGCCAGCTCTGGGCTCAACAGATTCCACTCTCAATGTTTTCTCTGTCATGTGAACAAAAAACAACCTCATCAATCAGTCCCTCTTGCTAAGACAACTCCTTCCAAGCATCTCCTGGAGGGAAACACAACCATCTACTGTTGATCTAATTTGTCTTTAATTGCAAAAGTTACAGTAGGGCTGGGAGTGCTTTCTTAGCTGGGCCCTGAAGAGAAGCTTTGTAAACCCAAGTCTCCTGAGGTTTCTTTATTAAAAGGTTATTTCCCCCTGCACTTCTGGGAAGAAGTGGAAGAGTGCAGCTGGTTCACTTCTCCAGCTGAGGGGATCCAACAAGAAAAAGGGGAGAGGGCAGGCAGCTCTGCTAAGCACACAGAGAGAAAGGAAATCAAAGCAGGCTGGCAGCAGCTGTGATCCTGCAGCACTCCCATGCTGGCACAGCAGCTCCAACCAGCTCACAGGGATGGGAGGAATCTGCCCAGCAGGGCTGGGACTAATCTGGGCCACCAACAGGCACTTGAGTATCAGCAAATCCTCAAAAAAACCAGCACACCATTGTGATAATTTATAAAGGATTCATGTTAATCATAGAAGTTTTGGAGTTTGTATAAACCAGAATACTTAGGTGAGGCATGGACCTGGATAAAGGGAAATATATGATTAAAATAATTCTGTTTTAAATTCTCCTGTTATGAATATAATGTTTTTTGAGTAAGTTGCATCTAATACCAGTTTGCAAAACAAGACTCTCCCACAGTCTGATAGATTTTGCAAAATCAGAGTTCCTGCCTTTGTGTGATCAATGCTGCATATCTGCTAAGCCCAGACTTCCCAACTTCTGCCATTCCTTATCTGCCAAGACCAGATGGTTATCTCTGAGACTTGGCAGATCACTCAGAGACTTCACATCACCCAGAGATCCCATGGATGTTTTTCTGACCACCACTGCTTACCTGGCAGAATTGTGACAACAAAAAAATCTCAAGTATTGATGCCTACAAGGAAACCATGCTATAAAAAGGAGCTGCAAACCAAAGTTTGGTGGAGCATGGAGTGGGCAGTGACCCCCAGGTATCCCCAGTGCTGCACTGCTCTATATAAAACAAACCAATCTAAATTTTGCTGAATATGAGACTGTTTCCCATCTATAACACCATAAAACTCCAACACCCAACCATTCCTCATGGAATAACAGCTCCAAGAGCAACCCCTGGCTGCTGGGATCCTGGCAGCTGGAAGGAAGAAGCCAGGTTCCTTTTCCCCACCATTTTCCTGGCTGGGATGACCAACCTTTTCCCCTGGCCCAGGTGAAGGAGTGGCTGCTGCTGCTCTCAGGTTCTGGCACCTCACCCTGCCAGGGCTGGGGCTGCAGCTCCTGGGCTTTGCTGCTGCTCTTCAAAGGAGTGATGTACTTGGGCAGCCCTCTGTAGAACCACGCCCCAGACCTCTTCCACACCTGCCAGAGACACAAAACACCTTCAGCTGGGTTTTTACAGCAAAATGAGATCCCCACCAAGCTCAGCTCCCTCTGATCCCAAATTCCTGCCCTGTCCTTGCCAGCCCAGATTCATCTCTGTCCTCCTTCCAGCACTAAGAACTCCCAGATGAGAGAGAGCAGCAGGTACAGATGGAGGGAGGAGCAGAAGGGGATGGCAGCAGGGCTGTACCTACAGCACAAAACCTCAGTGTTCATCTCACAGAGCAATTCAGGCCAAGGCAGATCATGTAAGGAGCTTGAAAACCCCAGAACAAGACTCAAATAACCTGAACCTGCAGCAGGAAAGGGACCCCGAGCACTAAACTGTAATATCTGCTCTAAGAACAGCCTCTCCTCTCTAATTTAGCTTTAATGCAGCTCATGATGAAGGCACTCTATTAAGAATATTTAATATAAAGCCTGCTGTAAGCCAAGGGAAGGGAGAAGGGTGGCAGCTCAGACAAGGAGAAATGGCCTCTTACAAACCTAATTCTTGTGTGCCTTCCAGCAGCCTGATAATGAGCTAATGACACAGCCAGGGCAAAAATAAGTTAACATAGTAAAAATATCATTTTTTATTTCTTGCACCTCTGCTCAGGGTGGAGGAGATCATCAGTGTTTCCACTCCAAGTTCCCAAAGCATTCTGCACACAGTTCCATCATGATGGCAGTGGGTGCAAAAGCAGATACCCCTAATTGCAGCAGCACAATTGCAATTTGCCTTTAGAGCTTAATCAAAGCAGAGGGCAGTGACAACACCTGACATTCAGGAGCTGCTCCCAAAAATCAGCTTTGATGGTTTCCTTGTTCCCAGTCCAGTGGCACCAACATAGAGCTCAAATCTCTGAATTTGGGGTCTTGAAAGCCAAGTACAGGTGATCAGAATTCAGAGAGGGAGCTGGTAATGTGGTTTTTAAAAAAGAGCAGCCAGCAGAAGGAAGCAGAGCATTGCTGTGACCCAGCAGAGTGCAAGGGGAGGCTCATGCATAGAACAGGATCTGCATCCCACAGCTACACCAGCATTTTCCTGCTACCTTACCACCCAGCAGGAGGCTGAGCCTGCCATCCAGGCAAAAATCTGGGGAGGCAGCTTCCCAAGAATGCAAGCTGTTGTTCAGCAGAGGGGGTTTGGCAAGGCAGGACACCCCAGCAGCTCCTTCCCCTGTGCCAGGAGCCAAAGTGACCCAGCCAGCCAAGGCAGAGGCTGGCACAGCTCCTTCTGTCCCTCCTGCTGGCAATGGGGACTGCACAGCAGTTGGGGGAGTGTGTCAAACAGCACATGGTGCAGCACAGGGACAGCCCCTGGCTCCTGAGAATGGGGACATTTCTGAAGAGTGGGACAGACAACCCTGCACAGAGCTGTCTGCAGCTCAGGTTCATGCTGGAGCTGCAGGATGGACAAGCCCAGATCTCCCTGAGGAAGGTTTTGGGAGCAGCTGCACCCACAGCAGGAGAACAGGAACAGGGCTGGAAATCATCCATCCCTGACACACACTGGGAATCTGGTGCACACACACCTTCCCTGGATAAAGTGCTGGGGAGGAAACAGCCCTCTGGTACAGCACTCTCTGAACAGACCTGGCAACATCTGTAATTTAATTTGAAGCACTGCAGAGACCTATTATCTTCAGGCGAGCTCCAATTTAGACACACCATAAAACCAATCAGACACAGCATGGATGGCTGGAACAAAGGCTGGCCACCCCCAGGATCCTCACTGCCCCAAAGCAAGTCGTTTGAGAAAGAGTTAATGACATAACACACCCAGCCCTGATGTGGTAATGCTACTATAAAATTGATTCTCTGCATATATATATTCCCTTTAAATTGGTGCTTCTAATAGAGTTTGGTCCTGTTATGGCAGTAGTGAAATTGTTTTGAAATCAGCTCTGAAACAGCTGCAGCAAGATGCTGACCCTGGGATGGATTCAGCCCCTCTGCCCCCCCAGGTTGGCAGCACAGCCCATCCCAAAGGATCCCATCCTGCTCTGCACATGGGGCACTTTGGCACCCTTGGATGCTGCTATTGATGGCCAGAGGGGCCTGACAGCAAAGTCCTTGCTTGGTTTTAAATTAATACATCTGTAACTGAGCCTTGAGAATACAATTCCTGTTTATTAGGAGGAGTTTACTCTTGCCAAGGAAAGGGAGGGTGTTGCTCCCACCAGCTCACATTAAGGAGAATTTTGTTCCCCACAGCAGCCTGAGTCTGGGTGGAGCTGGAATGTCACCAGGGAGAGGGACAGCCATGGCCATGGCAGATAAATGCCTTTTATAACCCTGATAATGCTCCCATTAAAGTTGCATCAAGCCATCATTGCAGCTATGGAGTGACACATGCAGAAGCAGATGGGGATTTTATCCTGCACTTTCAGGTGCAGCCTGGAAATGGGACCTAACAGGGAATCACTGGACCCTGGTGAGACTCATGTTGCTGCCCAAACTTCCCTGAGCACATAAGTGCTAAAACAAGCTCCTGAACAGGGAAAACATTAGGACTTGCTGATAAAGAGGCAGATCACAGCTGAGGGAATCATAACAAAATAAACACTTGCAGCCTCCCCAGAGCCCTCCCCACCAAACCACATCCCATAAACAGAGATGCAAAAACGATGCACAAGCCAGGTTTTGCTGTGCCATGGAGGAGCTGTTCCCATCCTTCAGCCCTTCCCTTCCCTTCCCAGCAATCTGGGCTTGGTGAGAGGAAAACCACCCCTTCCACCTTCCCAGCAACACCAAAAGGTGGGGAAGCAGCTTCCTGTGGGCTACAGGCAAGGAAAAATCACCTGCAGGTGCAGCCAACCCTGGGAGGACCTTGCTGGCATTCCCTGCTGTGCCCACATTCCCACACAGCCCCTTTGTCCCCCCCAGCTCTCCCTGGCACCAGGGAAGGAGCCAGCCCTCCCCAGCCTCGTTATTTGCATTCATCTGCTTTTCCATAACACAGAGATTTCCAATTACATTATTTACAGCAATCTGCTGTCGACTCCCACATTCAGCACTTGAGGATGAAGGGAATTAAAAGGCAGTGAAATTACCATTCCCAGCTTTGTTTCTGGAATAGCAAAATCCATCACCCCCCTGACCCTGACTGCAGTGGCTGCCAGCCTTCAAACATTTATCATCCCCCTTTCAATCAGGCTCTTTTTTTTTTCCCCCCAACCCGTGGCTCTATTCTAGAGGACACTATTTTGGGTCTAGCTACTCGCTGCCACCCCCAAAATAATATGGCAGAGGCTATTGATGAATTCTTTCAATTGCAAACAGGTGCACATGGCTCTGGTTCAATACAGAGTCACCCAAAATAAACACCCCCCTCTCCATCCTTGGGGTGTTTTGCCAAAAAAATCGTCATGCCAGGCAGGAATAACCCCAAGATATGCTGCTTTAAGTGGTAGGAGTGGATATGTGGAAAGGGAAGCCCCCAGGGGCAAAAGGGGAGGAGATGACTCCGTTCCTCCAGCACAAAAAAATCTTTGCGTGGTTGTCATAAACAGAAAAGCAGCCAGCCTTGAAAATGCTGTGTGGTGAAAGAGAAGGAATGAAAAGGAAAATTAAAACTTTTAACAGGTCCTTGGTAGCTGATTCTCTTTCATATTCGAGGGAGTTTAAAAAAAAAAAGAGCTTTCTCTCTCCCCCCACCCCACCCAAACTGCTTTCATTATCCCCACAATTCTGGATGTGTCAATTCAAATGTAAATGTGCACGAATGCTTCCAAGAGGATTTTAATTACAATGATAGCATCGCTAATTATGGAGATATATATATAAAATAGATATAAAGGGGTAATTCAGGAAGGTGCTCTGCAGAATCTGGCACTATCAGTCAAAATAAGGCTGTGCAGAGAGTAAAAGGGATTTGACAAAACCCAGCAGGTCCCTTTTCCCCTTCAGGCCAGGGGGTGACAGGCAGATTTTGGCCAGGCACAGCTAATTCAGCACGGGCAGAATCCTTCCAGCTGTGTATTTACCCACCAGCACTGCTGCCAGGCAAGCTCTGCTGCTCTTTGCACTGCAGGAGCTGCTCCCTTTCTGCCCCAGAACCTCATTCCCAGGGGAGTTTCACTGCAAAGCCAGAGCCAGGGCTGGGATCAGCATCCCTGAGCTGCCCAAGGCACCCAGGCAGGAGCAGGACTGATCCACACCCTGTCTGCAGAAAGGTGAAGCGAGATCAAAGCCAAGAAAGGCACAGGAGGGAAGGAGGGAGGGAGATTCTTGCCCTCAACAAGTGAATTTGGGCATGGCTGGATTTGCTTGCAGGAACATTAGAGCACAATCCACATCATCCTCAATCCCACTGCCATCCAAAGACATTGCAAAGGAAAACACCCACGGGAGCCTGGAAGAACAAAAGGAGGGTTTTCCACAGCTCCCTCTGGAAACAGCTGGGACAAAGTGGCTCTGGAGTGATGCAGGTGATTTATTTGGGGTGCAGTGCTGGGTCCTTGGGGGTGTTTTCTTTGAGAGCACAGGGGGTGCAGCCAGGGCACAGCAGGCAGAGCCCCCCATTGCCTCCCCTCCCAAAAAACACCAGAGTGCCAGAGCAACCTGCTCCTCATGGCAGCACTTCAAGGAATCAGGAAAGCAGCAGAGTGGCTGAGCTGGGGTTCCCAGGGGGATCTATGAGCACCCAGCTGTGTCTGGAGAAGGGATGGAAGGCACAGCTGGCTGCTTTGGGGTTTGTTTTGTATTTAATCACAACCCAGCTAAAGGGGGAGGTGGGTACCCCCTGTCACTCAACTTCTGCTGTCTTAAATCCAGCCTGAAGGGATAAAAATAACGTGGGAAATGAAGGGATGGAAGCAGGACAATCAGCTGGGGCATGGCAATGTCCAACCCCACCACCCTCAGATCCTGGTGAGCCAAATTTATTCTGATTTGCCTCAACTTCCATCCCCAACCCTTCTGCTGATCCTCAGTTCCCAAATCCCCCCAAAATAAAGGCAGGAGACAGAGGGGATGTATGATTTGATGTCTGTGTGCCCACACTGTGACCCTTCCAACCTTCTCCTGCTCAGGGCACAAAAATAAGAAAGGAGACAGACCTGAACCCACCTTAAAGGAAATTGGAAAATAAAGCAGAAGCTAAGGGTTGAGAGGCAAGTTGAGGCTATAATTTAGTGTAAGAAGGAAAGATCCATCTATTTTCATCAGGGATGCACTTTGGCTGTACCTCAGGACTCACAGAGTGAGTGCTGAAGGTTATCATACCCTCACACGTGCTGGACACATTAATATTCTCTGCCCAGTCACCAGGTTATTTAGGAAAAAGAAAAAAACCCACAGTGGTACAGAGAGATTAAAAAAAAATCCAAGAGAATTAAAGAAATAAAGCAAATTTGAGTGCCTGCATTTCCTCACAGAGCACAGAGAATACCTGCACCTGCCTCACTCTCTATTTTGGGATCTCTATCTGGAATTCAAAACATCTAGATGATTCAGTGTATCAAATTGTTATCAAAATCCAGGCAGCTGGAATGCTCTTCCTGCCCTACCCACACTGCTGCTGATCATTTAAAGACCAGCAGCATCCATGTATCCCTCATTTTACCTGAGCAGGGACTTTGCAGGTGCTCCCAACACCAAAAAAAAATCCCTCCAAGGTAAAAAATAAGCAATGCAAAGTTTCCACAACTAATAAAAAAAAAAAAAAGAGAAGAAAGAAAAAAAAAAATTCAGCACCTCCAACACCTGCACAAACACTCTCACTTCACTTCAAAAATTGATTTAGCAGAGCACCCAAGTTACACAGTTGGGTGCACTGGTCAGAAATAGCTGGGCTGGATTGATGCTCAAGGACCACAAGCGAAAGCTCAAAATAAATTGATGGGAACAAGTGAAAATCCATCTGTAATCACAGAACAAATTCACAGACTTCACTCCAGCACAAGGCAGTGAGCCCTGATGTTGGTGGAGGCTGGCTGCCAGACAGGAATTGAGGCAGCCCATTATTCCTTTTTTTTTTTTTTTTTTTTGCAGTGTAAAGTCAAGGATGAAGGATATAAAAATTTAGAGACCTGCATTAGAAGTCTCACACACTGGCAAGTTATGGGATTTTGCAAGCAGGGAGGAAAACAGATTTAAAGGCTGCAATCCTGGTTATTTTTAGTGGGACAAATATTGCAGTTATGCTCTATATCCCTCAAGCTGTATTTTTTTAAAAAAACAACAGTTATCCAAGTTTATTTGCCACAGAGTGAGGAGGGAAAGGGTGTAAAGGAAAAATCTCTTTATGGCCAGAGCTAGAAAAATCCTACAAAGCCAGGCCCAGGTGTGGCTTTTCCCCTTCATAAAACAAAATTGTCACCTCTGTGTGTGTTTGAGCTGCCTGGCCTCCAGCCAAACCTCCCAAATCCCATTTTCTGCCTTCCAGGGAAGAACCCACAGGTCTCTGCCCAGGTGATGCTGCTCAGCCCATCTCCCCACAGCTGTGTTTTACCTCTCTCTGCTCACTGCAGATCTTGCACAGCCACAGGGGACGTTTCTGGGCTCCAACAGTTTCTATCCCACACTTGGTGCAAACTTTCTGAAACAAGGAGAGAGAGAAAAATAATTAAAAAATAAATAAATAGAAAGAGGTGGTGTTAGCAGCTCCCCACAGCCCTTGGGGAGAGAAGGTTGAGAAGGAACAGCTCTGGTTTGCTTTCCTTAAAAACCTGAAGCATGGCACAATTTTTCTGTTTTTCCTGTGGCTGCAGGAAGATTCTTCATGTCCATAAGGACACGAGACAAAGGCAAATCCAGAGCACAGCCCTTGACTCCTTGGACAGGGCAAACCAAACCCACAGGTGTATTTCCAGAGAGGCTTTTTTATTCCTCTAAATCCTAACCCCAGACTCTGTGGTGTGGAAAGCAGCTGTAACCAGGCACTGGAAATGTTCTCCTTCCCCCTCTCACACGTGCTCAATCCCACATTTTCCTTGCTCTGTGGCATGGCCATGGTTCCACACATTTCCTGATGGTTCTGCACAGCCATTTTTGCTGCACGAGGGAATTTCCAAGTCTCTGATAGCGTTCCAAGCCTTTTACAACCTCACAATGGAGCTGATCCCTATCAGCCCTGGTGTGCTCCTGTGCCCAGGGATGGAGCTCTCATCTCCATCCCACTATTCCTGCCCTCATCCTCATCCTCACAGAGGAATAATGAACAATCTGTTGAGCTTGCCCCACCACAGTGCTCCCCAAGCCAAGGGGGATTCTCAGATTCAATTCCAGAAACCACCTGAATGACCCCAAATCCTCCCCCAGCCCAAAACCCCCACAAGATCCCAGTCCCCACACGGATAGCACATTCAAACACTCCCTCTAGTGGAAATTCCCAACCCATTTCACTCCCAGCCACGAATTCCCCAAATTCCCAACACCAAAACTGTGTTTTCCTCCTCCCCCTTCTCTGCAGAGTAGCTGGAAAATTGGGCATCACTCACAATCCCTGGGAAGAACACAGGAAAAATCAAGGGTGAGAAATGTAGCCCCATTTCTCATTAAACACAAGACAAAGCACTTTCCTCTCCCACTCATCCTTCAATCCCCTCTGCATGGGAAATGGCACCTTGGGCTTTGTCTCCTCCTGCTATTGTCAACACACCTGGCTTTGCACACACCTTTATTTCCCAGAGAATAAAAACTAACACTGAAAGCATCCTTTACAAAGCAAGAAGTGGCACTTGGAAGATCCATCAGAAATGCAGAACTTCTGTTCAGCAGGAGGGTCTTGCTGAATTCTTTGCAGCCTTTCAGGTGCATCATTACAATTCCTGTTATTGAATTAAATGGGCTGCAATGACACGGTAACAGAGCAGTGCCTGTCAGAAAAATATGAACTTTAAAAATCCATAATTCCCTGACAAATTGCTTGTTGCACACAGCACTCCATGAGTGATGGATATCCCTGGACAAGAGGGAACAAGCAGTTCTGCTGAAGGGTTGGCTGTTCCCTGAGTTCACAATATTAAAAAGCAGAAGGGGAGAAGCCCAGGGCACCCAGGCAGAATTGCCTTGGGCTGGCACAAAGCTGAAAAGTGCAGCCAGACTGAGAGCAGCTGCAAAATGCACCTTGGAAAAGCAGGATTTCACTTAAATCAACCTGGATAGGAATGCTGCTGAACTGCTCAATAGACTCCAGACAAAAAAAAGGGGATAAACATAAAAATAAATAAATAAATAAAAATTAAATAAATAAAATCCCCAGCTTCTCTCTGGGTTTTTCTGGTCACTCCCAGAGCCTCAGGCTCACACTGTCCCCCCAGCTGAGGGTCACTCCTGTTAGTGGACAGGGCTGGGAAGTGTCTGGAGCAGTGGCAATGTGACTTAGCTGGCTCCTGGCAAGGTGAGAGCAGAACTAGCACGGGAAGAAGGCAGGAACGGAGCATATCCTGTTTTTCCACATGCCTGGAATGCAGGAAACAGCCAAGATCTCCTGCCTGTCACCCAGCCCTTTACTACCCACAGTGCAGAGACCATGCTGCTGCCACTGATCCTCCCACAGCCCTTCCCCAAAAGCTGCTTTCCCCATGGTTTAGCACCCAGGGGCTCCAAGATTTCTGTTTCCTTTCCCTGCTGCCTTAGGAGGAATCTTCTGCACAACCCCTCCATCACTCAAATGAATTCTGCAGATGGGCTCCAGTGGGGAACCTGAGCAGCAGAGCTTACAGCAGCCTGCCCTGCACAGATGTGTGTCCCACCAGAGCCAGCAGTGCCACACAAGGCTGTCCCCAAGGTCCCATGGCAGAGCAGCAGGTTTAACCAGCCAGAAACACTCCAGCACCCAGGATGAAGGGACTCCCAGAGGTGATCCCCAGGGGAAGATGGGCTCCAAATGCAGGAAAACCAGGCTCCCAGCAGAGGCAGGATGAGGTGGTTGCCTTGGAGATCATCATCTCCCATCAGATAATCATACAGATTAACCCCTGTGGAGCCAGGAGCAGCAGGAATGGTGCCTGGGGTGCTGCAGGGCAGGGCAGCACACACAGCACACCCCTGAGGCTCTGGGCTGGAAAACTCACACTGCTGTGGAGCCTGAGGAGGGACCCGAGTCCTCCTGGAAGGTCTCAGGGCAGACCTTCAGTGAGTGCCAGCAGAGCTCTCAGACTCTGTTGAGCTGTCTCTGATGGCCCCACATTCCTGCCCCTTGTCCCACGCTGGGAGATGCAGAGGAGGCTGGCACAGCCCATCCCAGCACTGAGAGCAGCTCAGGCACTTCAGCATCCTGAGGAACCTTTTATTATCACCAGGCTGCAACAGAAAACTCAGGCAGCACCAAGGAGAATAAACCAAATTAACCCTGCAGAGCTTCCAAGGGGCTTAGTGGTGTTTCCCAGAGAGTTCAGCTGCCAGGAGCAGCACCTGTGAGCAAACCCACCTTCTTGCAGTCCTGGCAGAAGACAGAGGAGCTGCCCAGCAGCCCCAGGCTCTCCCCACAGAGCAGGCACTGCCAGAGGCCATTCCCCATGGTGTTCCTCCTCATGTTCTCCAGCCTCTCCACCAGGCGCCTGCAGTGAGGGGCAGAGCACAGGTCACACAGGAAAACCTCCCAGTGCTCACACCAGGGCAAGCCAAAAAACGCTGGGAAAGGGCAAAGCAGCTCCACCTGCCAAGCTTTCTCCATCTCCCCATCTCCCACCCCAGCAGCACTGCCCAGCTCATTAGGAGCAGGAATCAGAGCAAAATGAGCCTGGCTATGGCACAGGAGTGCCAGGACTGCTCCCTGCTCCACCCCACAGCCCTTCTGGAAGACAGGAAGCACAAAATGCACACACAAAGTCTGCAACAGCAGGGCTGGGAGAGGGCAGGAAGGAGGGATAAGCAGTTAGGAGAGCACACAGAGGAAGGATGCTCTGCCAGGAGATCACTGCTTGGCAGCCTCCAGGCCTCCCTCTGCAGGGGACAGCAGCAGCCAGGCCACCCATCAGCACCAGCACCTCCTGAGCCCCACTCTCCTCAGTGCTGATGTCCCATCCTGCTCCCAGAGCAAGGCCAGGGCTGCTCCAGGGAGGCTGTGCAGGTGGCAGGTCAGGCTGCACAGCCAGGGCGAGCCATCATTAGTGGATTTATCATCCTCGACTTGGACTGCAGCACAAAAGAACTCCTGGGAGTTAACAAAAGGCATTCCAGAGAATGCTTCACCACAGGAGCTGCAGGGGCAGCACTTGCTGCAGCTCCAGCAGCAGCCACACAGAGCAATGAGCACAGGCTGCTGCTGGGGCTCCATTTATCACCAGAGCATCCCTGTCACCTCTCGTTAGCCCTCGCTAACGAGCTCTGCAGGGAAGCAGGGAAGCAGGGAGCTTGGCTGGGAGTCCCTGGGGTTTCCTGGTTCATGGACACAAGCACTGCTGGGAAGTGCTGCAGGGCTGCCCAGCAGCTTTGAAGGCACTCAGTGCAGGGTGATAGCAGGCAGAGCTCAGGCCAGACCTCCAGCAGCACTGAGAGCAAATGGGAACCTGCAGCAGCAAAAGGATGCCTGCAAATTAAATAATTCAAGCTAGCAAACCCCATCCAGAGGGCTCAGCCAACTAGAACATAAACTCATTCTCTGCTCCAGGCAAAATCCCAGGGGGCTGGAGCGGGACAAGGGAAAGTGTGACTGCACTGGCAGCAGTGATGCTGAGCCATCCATGCACCAGCCCTGGGCACAGCCCAGCCTCATTCCCCAGGGCCTGTCAGGGCTGCAGCCCCAGCAGCCCCCAAGGCTCAAAGAAAGGATGAAAAGGCTTCAGAGAGAAGGAAAACACAACACCCTCCCCAAGGGCCATCACCACAAGCATGGGAGGGGAAAATCACTGAGCTAAGGGGTGCTGTGGGTGCTGGAGGCTGAGCTCAGGCAGCTGGGGAGGTGAGGCACCCTGTGAGGGTGCCCTGAGCTGGGGGGGACAGGGATGTGCCCGTACCCGATGCGCTGCTGCTCCAGCACGTCCAGCCGCTCCGCCCTGCGGATCACTGCCAGGATGACCTCCAGCTCCCTGGGGCTCAGGGCCTGCATCTTCCTCTGCTTCTCACTCTGGAAGGTGTGCACTGACCAGCCCGTCTGCAGCCTGGGGGAGGGCAGCACCGAGCTGGGGAAGGGAAGCACAAACCCCCTGGCCCACCCCACAGACCCAGCCAGGAGCTCTGCTCCACGGCTAAAGCCCCAGGCAGAGTCTCCTCTCACTGACATTTCATATCCCCACACCACCACTGCTGTGCTGCCTCTCCCTGCCCTCTCACCTCCCTTTCTGCTCCTGGTTGTATCTTATGCTCCAAGCCCCCATTCCTGTTTGCATCCCTGGCACCACAAATGCCAAGAGCAAACTCCCAAGCACAGGCACCACCTGCACCCTCCTCCCTCCAAGATCCCCCATGCCCTCTGTTCAAACACCCAAATTCCTGGGCAAGCCTAGAAATATGGATTTGGCAACATCCTCCCTGGTCTAGCCCAGGTTCACACGAGGATTTGAGCAAACCCTCTGTGCCTCCCATGCAGCAGCTGATGTTTCTCCTTGGCTCACTTGGCGACAGGCAGGAGCTTTCACAGCTCAATTAATTAATTACCATTCAGGAGAGGTTTGGAGGTCACTGGATAAACTCATGGCTGCAAGGAGAATGCACTCTCTGTCCTGCTGAGGCTTTCTGCAGGCTGGGCAAGTGCAGCAGCCCCCTTAAAATAGGGGTGCTCCCCTATTTTCTGACACTCTGCAGCAGCAGCTGAGCTCAGGGGTTCAGGCAAAAGCAGAGGTGGGATGGTCCCAGCTGCCAGGTAATGAAAGCATCCAAGAAAAATGCACTTCTAGTGCTTGACTCATCCCCATCCTTTCAGCATTTAGGTTATGCAGTAATTTTAACTTCAGGGGGGAAATGAGAACTAATGACAAGTTCCTAAAACAAAAGGGGATGCTATCAATTATATTTAGGGTGCTGCAGAGATCTGAGGCTGCCTGCAAGCCTGCCTTTCATCCAGGGGAGGGTTGGGGGATGAAGACAAGAGACCACAGACACCCCAGGAAAGCTGCCAGGGCAGAGCTGAGGGTGGGAGGGGAGGAAGAAGAGGAGGAGGAGGAGGAGGAGGGCGGGCAGGACTCACTTGGCTCGCAGGGCCAGCTGCCGGTCATTGGGGCAAACCCAGGGGCCCGTCCCACTGCCAAAAATCATGTCAGCCATGGCCCCAGGCTGGGGAGGGTGGGGTGCAGTGGCAGGAATCACACCTGGAAGAAGCAAACAGCAGCAAGCAGAGGTGATCAGCCAGCATCACACAGGGTGGCAGCAGCCAGGCTCTCACCCACAGACAGTGATAAAAAAATACCATAAAATATAAGCCAATAAATACCTTCAGATACCTTCAAGGCAAGGCTGGAAGTTTAGATTTTTATGGTATACACTTAAAAAAAAAAAAAAAAAAAAAAAAAAGCCAGACACTCTTTGTCAGCCCTGATTTTTCATTTCAAACTAGAGAAAAGTGTTGTCTGTAAGAATTATCTCTGCCCCCCCCATCTCCAGAGCCCCAGTGCTGCAGTTCTGACAGGGAAAACCACTCTAAAGGACACAAAGAATCTACAGTTGCCTTTTTTTTTAACCTCTTAATGGGGTAACAAACAAAAACCCACGCCACAATCAGCATGAATAGTGGCAAGTCATTTCCTTCATTAAAACTGCCTCCACAATAGCCTGATATTTATAACTCCAGCCTACAATTGCAGCTTGTTTGCACTCTCTGATGCTTAAGACAGCACCTCTTGCATCAGATCTGCTGCTGTGGCTCCTGTCCCTGGCATGGCCACATCAGTGTTCAGTGAAAATTCCATGGAACAGATCAGGAAAGGCAGCAAGAACCAACTCATGGGAGAAACATCCCCCAAAAAACTCTGCAGCTGAGCAGCTCAGGTGAAGGGAAAGCACCAAGGCACAGGCACAGCCAAAAAGATTTCAGTGGGTGCTGAGCCACGTTTGGTGCACTGAGCTGGATTTGCTCTCCAGCAGAGTGAGTCTCACAAACTCCCAGGTGTTGATGCCTGTCCCCAGCACAGACACTTGCCAGCTTTGAAATCACTCCTGCTGGGCAGAGATAACGTGTTCAGGGCTGGCTGGCAAGCAGGAGTGAGAGCCAATGGCAGAGGCATCACCTGCCAGCTGTGCTGGGCTTCCCAAGCCAACACTCTGTGCAGCTCCAGTGCCCAGCAGGGCTGTGCCTGCCCTGCTATCTGCTGCTGCCACACTGGGCTCTGTGCTGCCTGCCTTGGCCCCCTCTCACATCAAACTGCCTCCTGTGCTGAGCTCACACATCCCCAACCTGGCAGCTCCCCCTGCCAAGCCCCAGCTCAGCCCTCAGGGACAAACCAGCCACCAGCAGTGAGCCAGCACCCTCCTCTCTGCCCATCCCAGTTTCTGAGAAGGGCCTGAAATTGCAGTGCTTACAGCAGGCAGGAGGGGAGAGGGGAAATTCCACAAGGATTTCTCTCAGTGGAAGGGGAAATGTGTGTAAAAAAGGTGAAGGCTCAGCACAGTCTGACTGCAGCAAAGTGAGGTGTGGAGGAGATGGGGAAGCTGCAGGAAACAGGGATGGGGCAGGAAGGAGAGACAGAAGTGCAACATTGGATTTTTTTAAACCTTCACAGCATTAAAAATGATGGTTTTTGAAAGAAACCATCCCTAGAAGAAAACCCCAAACCCTGGCACTGACTGCTGTCCCCACTCTCTCAGTGCACACACTGGGTTTGCATTTCCACTGAGCCCAGAACTCCTCCTGCTCTTTTTAATCTTCCTCACCATCTCCAGCAAGGAGAGAACAGTGAGAACACCTTCCCCACACACATCCTGCAGCTCACACAGGGGAGCAATCAGGCATGAACAGAACAGAACAGAGGCTCCCACCCTCAGGCCTGAGCTAGAAACAGAGAAAAGCCACAATTGCACACAGAATGGCTGATCTGGGATTTTCCAGAGATTTCCCAAGCCTATGATGTGTGGTTACAGGATTATATGCACATGTAGCAACCCCCCCCACAAATGCATATATTAAATTACTCTTCATCTGCACCATGAATCCTTCCCTCCCACTCATGAGCACCTGAAGAACAGCACAGCCCACACTGTGTGTCCATGCAGGGCTCCAGGCAAGCAGCCTGTGGAGGCTGGGGAGGGTTTTTGGAATAAACCTGGAGCTGGAGATGAACCCCACAGCACAGCCAGGGCACAGGCTGGCTTTGCCAGCAGTTCTCAGGGTGAAAAGCTGTGCTGGAAGCACCTGCCCCTCCTCAGCTGAGCTTTATCTGCTCTAGCAGAGCTGAAGGCAAGTCAGAACAGAGCACATGAGCTGAGCATTTTCCTCAGGAGAGGCTTAGAGGCATTCTCCAGCCTCACAGCACAGTGAGCTTTGCTCAGAGTGACTGAACAAAAACAAGCAATGTCATGGTCTTCTGCCTCCTGTTACTCAGCATAAGCTTTCTGTCCTCCACCATTCCCTGAGCAGCATCTGCAAAGAGAGAAGGCAAACAGAACACAGCCTGAAGAGCCACCAGATCCCAAAAGAGTCTTCAGAGAGATTATTGCCTGAAATATTTACAGCAGTGTTTTCTCTTGGCTGGCATGTGCCATCTCCTCAGAGGGAGCTGCTGGCTTTTCACCTTTGGAAAAAGCCTGGGGGGGGACACAGCTTGAAGGAGGAGGCAGGAGTGGGACTGCAGGGCATGGTCTGCTGGGGGAAAAGCAGAGTGGAGGGGAAGGGCTGGTTCCCATGGGCATGGGAATGGTGCCAGAGGAGAGGAAGGTGTGCAGCATCTCCCCTCCTATCTCAGTACAGGACAAGAAGTGCAGGGAAATCAGAAACACCCAGATAGCAAAACCACACCAGCCTGGGGAGTCCTCTCCATGGGCTGTGGTGAAACACCCCACCCCTTGTGCAGCCTTTCATTTTCTCTCAAAAATACTCCAGTTAGCACCAAGCCATCCCCTCCCTGCCCTCCTCCCAACAAACTCATCAAGGGTAGAAGCAGCCAGAGACTACAGGTGAGAGAGCAAGAGAAACCACAGCTCCTGTCCCCCCTGCAAGTGCCCTGCACACAGCACAGCTCAATGAATTAGTTGCACTTCATGGTGCAGGAAACCTCCCACTGCAAGCTTCTGCTGCTTGCCCAAATCCAGAATTAAAAGGGGAGCTCTCTGTGAGCTGCTCTAAAACCACTCCACCTGCTCACCCCTCCCCTGTGATGGAGGAAGCCATGTGAGACAGAACCTCATTAAATCTGAGTCCAGCTGGCTGCCCTGGCCCAGGAGCAGTGCCCTGCAGGGCTGGCCCTTCCTGGGGGATGCAGAACCCAGCTCACCCCTGCCTGCAGCTCTGCTCTGCTCTGGCAACCAGAACTGAGAATATGACTTCAGTCTGGGAGGGACAAACCTGAGTGAAGGGAACAATGGCAGCAGACAGCCCTTGGAAAGGATGCTCTGAAGAATTGCTGAGGAGGAAGCCAGGTTTTCTCAGCAGAACATCAACATCATGTATTTTATCTCAATAACTGAGCACAGACACAGCAGGTCACTCAAAGAGGAATGGAAGAGCAAAGCAACACTTAATCCAGAGCACCCTCCCAGCCCCCAGAGGCTCCTAGATCCTGCACTGACCCAGCCTGCAGCTCTGTATTTAACACCCTCAGCACTTTCCTGCCCTGGATTTACCAGCTTGCTTTTTCTCCCTTCTCCTCCACCTCACACATTTTGATTTTACCTTGGCTACAGCAAAATCAGAACTGAAGGGTTTTACTGACACCACAGCACTCATGGCAGCAGCAAAACTTCCTCCTGCAGTCACACTCAGCCTGCACCAGCCCTCCTGCAGGTGCCCACAAAGCATCAATTCCTCAGAACCCTGCAAACACAAAAAAATCCTACCCAGGCCCACAAGGAGCCTCCAGTCAGCTCCCATTTCCCTGCTGATTTCAGCAGAGCAGCTCGTGTCCAGATTAATTTCTTTTCATAGGAAATTAATTCAATAATTTATTTTCTTTTTAAATACTTAATTTTACTAAAAAAAACCCCAAAATTAAACAGCTGGCTGGAGCCAAGCTCCCAATTCCCAAACCAGTGTAATCACCTCACCTGCTCCCAGGGCTTCACCTCCCTCAGGATTCCCATTCCCAGGTACCTGCTGGCCTGTTTTCCCTAAGAAAAAGTGCAATCACTGCCTGCTCCAGACCCCATTATCCCTGGGAAACCTTGGCAACTGAGTGAGTGTTTGCTCCTGTTGCCATGACAGGGTAAATGAGTGCTGGGGATTGATAAGGTTAACCCAGCCCAGCAGCCTGTCCCTTTCCTCCCTTTCCCTTTAGCCACAAAGGTTATTTGTGCACACACCTCTCCTCCCCTCGTGTTTGAAAACCCCACTGCTGCATTTCCAGGCTGGTTTGAAGTGGCAGAACCATCCTGGGGTTGGCTTTGAAGGTCTGGACAAGTCTCAGAGTCAGAACAAGGCTGAACTGGGGTTTTGGAGAAGTTTTTCTCACTCACAAACCACTTTGTGCTCATTCACACCCAAATCCAGCTTCTTCAGCAGGAGCTAATAAAATGCTGTAAAAATGATTTTATAAGGGTGAAGCAGGCAGGAAACACAAGCACAGCAGAGCCAGAAGATCCCCAGCACCTGTCTCAGGCAGAGAGACACCTGAAGAACATTTTTTTCCCCAATTTTTTTTGCAATTTTGTCATTCCTTACCATCTCTCAGCAGCAGATGGAGAGCCAAGAGACACAGGGAACCCAGTATGATCAGACCTGACCTGCTCTGCAGTCCAGGCCAAAACACAGTGTCCAAATAAACACCAGAAAGCTTTGGGGACTACTGAAGGACCCAATCAGGCAGATTGGCCCAGTCTGTCTCCCTGTGAAACTCAATCTAAGCAGCATCAGTGCCAGTAAAATGGGGAAAACCTCATTGACATCCTCATTCTGGCTGGCCCAGCCCAAATTAAACACCAGCTGGGAGGTGTCCTTATTGAGAAAGGCCAGGCTGGTAAAGAACTGGGTGAGGATGAGGTTTAGAGAGGAAAACCAAGAAGTTTTCCTCTCCACCAGAGCTGCTTCCCAACCCCAGCAGCAGCAACAGGAAGCCAAACTCCTTTTAAGATGGAGTTTATAAAGAGTTTTTAAAATGCAGTGCCCTGGAGGTCTGTGCCAGCCCTGTGAGTGGCAAGATAAAAATCAGCTCTACAGGAAAGTCACATCCAGCACCAACAACCCTTTATTAACAAGAGGCACTGTTAGTGTGGCTACTTGAGATATGGTGAGCTGTTAAAAAAAAAAAAAACAAAAAAACAAACTGGTTTTGCCAAATCAAAGCAGCCTCTGGGTGCCCCAGCACCCCTTGATGTGGGAAGGAAGAGGGAGGAAAGCCAGCACTGTTCCACCTGCCAAGGTGTATCTTTATTTATCAGACTTTGGACCCATTTCCTCCTGATCCCCAGCCAGGCAGGTGCAGTTATGCAAAGTGAATAATTCATGAAGACAGCAGGCTCTTTCTGACTCGTGTTCCAGGGCAGGTTGATCCGGCATAGGCCTGGCAGAAGCAAATTAGCATCTAAATGGCCAATTAGAGAAACTCATTTTCACTATTCTGATATGCTAAAAAAGCTCTGGAGACCCGAGGCTGGAGCGTGGCACCTCCCAGCCTCCAGAGGAGCATCAGGTTTCTTAGAAAGAGCTGGGAAGTGCTGAGCAGGGTTTGTCAAGGAATGCTGTGCAGAAGAGCCTGATGCCAGGTAACCTGCAGGGAACCAGGAAAAGAACAGCTCGTGGCCAGTGCAGAAACTCTGCTGAGCAGCCAAAACTTGCCAAAAAAAATCTCCCTCTTGCTCTGAGCACAGGCCTGCCTGCACATCTGGAGGGTGGGATGGGTTTCTCAGCATCCTTTAGGTGTAAAGTTGGTTTTAGGCATCCTTTGAACACCCCCACCGAGGCTTTTGTCACCCTGGACGTGGTTGCTATGAGCAGAAGGAAAGCCTGGACTTTGACCAGGTGCTGCAGAGCACCTGAGCCAGCCTGGGGCCCCCCAAAAACCCCGAGGGTGGGCACAGCAGGTGGCTGACACCTGCACATCCAACACCCAGCACCCCAGAGTGTCAGACCTCCCAAAATCCACACCAACCCTCCTGCCACGGGCTTCTCACAGCCTGCACAGCCCCAGGGCAGCTCCCAAAAGCAGGACGTGGCTGGAAACTCCTGGAAGCAGCCCCTGCCTTTCACCTCCCACTTTTGGCTCGTTTCCCTCCACATCTTTGCCACTTTCAGTGAATTCCAGGAGCCTGAATCCCACCCAAATTCACAGAGGGGTTGAAGGGAGCTGTGGGGTTCCCAGGACATCACCCAGCTGTTTCTGAGCTTTTTAGGAATTTCTCCCACCCGTGGGGACCCGGCTGGGGGAGCCCCGAGCTGTTCCCCACTCCCAAACCCACAAATCCCGGGCACGCCGCTTTTCCTACAGGTGCCCGAAACTGAAACTCGGCTCAAACTCCGCCCCGAACCCAGCCGAGTTAGGCTGAGCTGAGCCCGGCAAAGCCGAGCCCAGCAAAGCCCCGCTGCCCTCCGCACCCACCTGAGCTCCGGCCTCGGTGACGGGGCGGGAACGGAGCCCAAAACGGAGCCGAGAGCAAACCGAGCCGGGAACGGAGCCGGGAACGGAGCCGGGAACGGAGCCGGGAACGGAGCCGCACCTGCGCCCGCCCCCGCCCGCCCTCCAGCCCCGCGCGTCCCCTGCTGGAGCCGCAGCCAGCACGGAGCGGCGCCGGGCAGCGCCAGATGTGCGCTGGAAAGGGATGGAGGGATGGAGGTACAGCCAGATGTGCGCTGGAAAGGGATGGAGGGATGGAGGTACAGCCAGATGTGCGCTGGAAAGGGATGGAGGTACAGCCAGATGTGCGCTGGAAAGGGATGGAGGGGATGGAGGTACAGCCAGATGTGCGCTGGAAAGGGATGGAGGGATGGAGGTACAGCCAGATGTGCGCTGGAAAGGGATGGAGGGGATGGAGGTACAGCCAGATGTGCGTTGGGAGGGGATGGAGGGGATGGAGGTACAGCCAGATGTGCGCTGGAAAGGGATGGAGGGGATGGAGGTACAGCCAGATGTGCGTTGGGAGGGGATGGAGGTACAGTCAGATGTGCTCTGGGAGGGATGGAGGGGATGTGGGCACAGCCAGATGTGCGCTGGGAGGGATGGAGGGATGGAGGTACAGCCAGATGTGCACTGGAAAGGGGTTGGAGGGGATGGAGGTACAGCCAGATGTGCTCTGGGAGGGATGGAGGGGTGTGGGCACAGCCAGATGTGGACAGGGAGAGGATGGAGTGATACAGCCAGATGTGCCCCAGGACCTGTGTGAGGCCCCAGGCACTGCCAGATGTTCACCAGGAGCAGAACAGGGCTGTGGGCACTGCCAGATGTGCGTCCCAAACCAGAGTGAGAACCCACAGGAAAAACACACCCAGCAATGAATGAGGAAAGGTGGTACCAAAACAAACCCCCAAAAGACCAAACAAAAAGTTCCCAAAACAGTAACAACAAAAAACCCCACCCAAAACAGAAACAAAACAACCCAACCAACCAAACCACAAACCCACACAAACAAACCCTTCAACAACCAGAAACAAAAACCACCCCAAGCAAAACAAAACAAAACTCCACACAAAACAAACAAAATCTCCAACAAAAAACAAACTTTGCAGGGATTTTAAAAAAATGTTCACACCAAGAACAGAACAAGGCCAGGCCTGGGATAACCATGGGGGGCTCAGAGCTTTTAAATCTGAAGGACCCAAAGCTCCTGAACAATCCCAATAACAGACATTTGGTAATTGCAGCAAAATTTGGGTTTGTGAAGGGACAGCCTGGGATCCTATGGTGAGTCAACAGCAAAGCACAGGAACAGAATTATTGCTTTGCACTAGAACACAGGAATTGGGGCTCATTATTTTCTAAATGTCCATTTGATGCTGTGAGTAAATTTGCCATGTGACAGGAAGAGATGGAGGGGAAATGAGAGAGGGAAAAGAGAAAGGAAGAGAAAATAAATTGTTTTTTCTACTGCCTGCTGAGAGCTGGCTCTTGAGAAATCTGGAGCCTCACATCCACCAGCCCCCAGGATCAGCTGAGGGACCCTCAGCCACATTTCACCTGAATCAAGTTTCAAGCCTAAGCACATATTTTTCTTTTTGGTACAGGCAACTGTTGAAAAATACATCAGAGGAAGAATTTTGCATGAGCACAGAGCTGCAGTTGTGTGGAAGAAAACACTTGATGATGACATTTTGCACCGGGGTACTTCTTCCACACAGTCAATAATATAAATAAATTAAACACATGGCTCAGGGAAAAGATAAATTACCTTTTTTAACCAGCTGTGCTAGCAGGGAAATGACACACATCTCAGAGCCTGCATCCATCCTGCTGTTGAATTTCCTTGTCATGGATGTTTCAGAATCTGCAAGGCTGGGCCTTTGGCAGCTGGGTGCCACACAGAATAAATATGACATCACATTAAACATTTTTAAAGGCTAAACACAGGTTTTATCTTTGATAGCACGGAGTCAATTTTTAATAGACTCATTTCTCAGAAGCCAGGCACTTGCAGTTCCACCCAAAGAACCCTTCAAAGTCTCTCTTTTATCAATGATGGGTTTTGCTGAATTATTCACCAGACTGCAGCTGCCAGAGATTTTAAATATCCCCGTGACAAGGACAATGAGGGATAACAACCTGCTCCTGCAGGGTACCAGTGCTGCTGACAGGGGCACTGAGCTGATCCCTTCTCCTCACAGGGAACTCTCCCCTGGCACCTCAGGATGGGGTGGAAAACAAAAAGCAGCTTTTTGGAGAGGTGAAACTCATGGGTGTGCTGTCCTGCAGGGGAGCCACAGGTGCTTAAAAGCAGAATAATCCAAACTGGAGCAATCCTGGAGTGATTCCCAGTTTGGACACTGGGATGGTGGACACCAGGAGGTCAAACTGGTTGGATCCTGGGTTTGGAATGGTCATTTCCCAGGAAAACAGGCTGAGTCTGGCACAGCTTCCTCACCTGGCTGTCCCAGCTCACCTCAGCTGCTTCACAATTCCCTGCAAGAAGCCCAGGGCTTTTCTCCAACTGCTGCTCTGATTGCAGTGCTCTGATTCCATTTGTGTTCGTCCCTCTAATTAACTCTCCTTAATAAAATGTCAATGATTCAGCCCCTAATCTGGAGCAGAAAAGGTCTTGTTTACAGAGCACACCTGCTCAAGGGTGTGCAAGACAAAGCAAACACTGGAGGAATATTGATGCTTCATAGCAGAATCTGATGCTTTTTTCACCCGTTTTAAAGAAAAAATCCCAATTCTGATCCACATTTTGCTAGCATGGGCAAGGCTCACGTCTAATTCTCCTTTCCTTTTCATGCTGAGCCTGCAGCACCCACAACATCATTTCCCAAAGTTTCCTTGATAGCCCATGCACAGATCCATACACAATTTCTCTGTGACATGGGAAAATGATGCATATTTTGGGAATGAACTGGAAAATTCAGAGAAATTTCTGTATTCAGTGTCAAAGCAGATTTGCCTGGGGATGATTTCCTTTCAGGATCTGCTGCCAGGGCACCCCAAATCCCAGCCCCCTGCAGAAGGGCAGATCCACCAGGAGATCACTGGTCCTACCTGTGCTGGCGTTCCAGGGAAAAGCTGTCAGAAGATGATTTTCATCACAAGATGATTTTCTTTACAGGCAGCTCAGGCCAGCAGCTCCCACTGGGCTCTAATTTTGCTCAGGTTTCATCACAATAAAATGAACAACAGCCACCACTTGTCATTAGCAACAAGTAATCCCCTTCCCTCAGCCTGGATGAATTATTTACACCCCATCACTGCTGCTGCCTTTCCCCTTGTTTGCTGTCCTGTGTCACCATCCCTTTTATCCACAGAAAGATTTTGAGGACTTTCTATCAGCAATCACCATCACTGCCAGCTGGGCAAGGGGATGGGAAATGGGAAGGAAGGGAGAGACAAATTTCCTGTCAGCATTTGGGGTTTGGAGCTTTTCCTGCAAATCCTGCAGCACCTTGGGGCTGGGGGACAGGGGAAGAGGGATAAGGGACAAGGGGATAAGGGACAAGGGACAGGGGAAAAGGGATAAGGGGATAAGGGACAAGGGATAGGGGATGAGGGAAAAGGGATAGGGGATAAAGGATGGGAATAAGGGACAAGGGACAGGAGACAGGGGAAAAGGGATAAGGGACAAGAAATAGGGGATGAAGGATATGGGACAAGGGATAGGGGAAAAGGGAAAAGGGATGGGAATAAGGGACAAGGGATAAGGGACAGGGGAAAAGGGATAAGGGGCAAAGGACTGGGGATAAGGGAAAAGGGGAAAATGGACAAAGAATAAGGAACAGGGACAGGTGAAAGGCATAGGGGACAAGGTATTGGGGACAAGGGACAAGAGATAAGAGACAGGGGACAAGGGATAAGGACAGAGGACAAGGCAAAAGGGACAAAGGACAGGGGATAAGGAATAAGGGACAAGGGACAGGGGACAAGAACAGGGGACAAAGGATAAGGGATAGGGGACAAGGGACAAAGGACAGGGGACAGAGGAAAAGGGATAGAGGACAAGGGATAGGGGACAGGGGACAAGAGACAGGGGATAAGGGACAAGGGATAAGGAACAGGAAACAACAGACAAGGGACAGGGGATAAGGGACAAGCCCAGTCCCTGCACACCCAGGGGACAGGGACAGGGACAGGGCAGCTGCTCCCGGTGACAAAGAGGTTAGTCCAGGCGTGTCCCCGTGTCACCCTGGAGACCCGAGCTGGGGCGGGGATGGGGCAGGTGAGAAAAACCAGGAAAAAAGCTTTAAAACCTCCCCGACCCCTGCACACACAGATTTTCCCTACAGCTAATTAATCCCGGGGTGGAGCAGGTGTAACTACACTGGATCAGCAGTAGGAGGCACAAGGAGCCTGCCAGGAGCAAAGAATTCCAAAAACTGCCCGGGATTTGGGATGCTGCTTAATATTTAGTGGATATTTAAATATTCACCCTCCCACTGGTGTGGGTCACAGCACTGATCTACCAGTGGTTGGTAAAACTGCAGAGGAGGAAAGGTAATTTCCAAAAGTTTTCTCTATGAAGCAATAATTCCATTCATTTCCACTTAGTACAAAAAAGTGCCTGAAAGTTTCCAGAAATTGTGCTATTAAAAAAAAAATAAAATCACATGGCTCGCTGTATTAATGGATGACAGCTTAAAAAAAAATCCCCAACAACTCAGAATCAATTTCCTGCTTAAATCGAGTCAGGGAAACACAGTGAACTTGATGCCAGTGCAGAAGTGCTATTAATGCATTAACAACTTCAATAAATACATTTTACAGGTGTGACAATCCCTATGTTGGCCAATCGGAAAAATATATATTTCCTACTTAAAAATAAGATTTTTTTGGCCATTCCTATTTTGGGGTTTTATTAAGGCACAGCAAGCAGCTGCTTCATTTTATTTTTGTTTGATGAAACGAGCAGGAAAGCCTCAGAGGCAACACTAACAGGTTTATTAAATGTAATTAATTTAAATTTCTCATTTTAACAGAAAAACAGCACCACAAAAGCAGAAAGCAGAGGGCTCACTCCTCTCCAGTGCTTCAAATCCCAACTCCTGGGAGGAATCCTGACTCAGCAGAGGGGAGTGGGGAAGATGCGAAAACAAAAAAAGGAGATTCCTGCAGTCATTTTTTGGAAGAGCCAAGCGTGGACTGAATGCTGAAGGAGCCTCTGAGCTGAACCAAAAAAGTGTCACCCAAAAATCCCAACAATTCCTGTACCTTACCAGTGGAGGAAAGGACATTAATATTTTAGAAATCAAACCTGTTAAAATATGGATGCAACTCAGGCTGAAGTTCTCATTTCCACACTGTGTTTGTCCTGGAGTATCTTTAATTCTTGCTGCTGGTTTATTTCCAAATAATGCCCCTAAACTTTCCAGGTATTCACATTGTACACTGCAGATCTGTGAGCAGATGAAGGACCAGACACCTGTTTAGAGGCTGAAATTATTTCCAGGAACATGAACTTACCTTCCTTGAAACTCAGCTGCAAAATCAGCATGGGAATCCAACTCTCACCTCCTGGATTTTGAGGCAATTGTTAGGCTGAGTGTTTTATTCTGTCATAAAAATTCATTATCTCACACCAAAGGGAAACAGCAATCCAGAACAACAGGGGTTCCTTGGAATGGTAGGTGCTAATTAGAAGCCCATTGAGCCAATATGAATTAAAAATCACATATAACAGCCCTGTTGTACTCCCCTATTTCAAATTTTTACAGTAAAATAATGTTTTTCATACAGAATGTCATGATAATATTTAAGGAGAACAGCCCAGCCCTCTCTAGAGGAAGCAATTTAAAGTTTGGTGACATTTGAAAGACACTGTGCTGACTTTTAAAAGTTTTTTTCTTAATGGCTTTTTAAATAGACCCTTTTATACAGAATTGATGTTTATATGTTTATATATTTAATACTTTAAAACTCCAGGATACCTCAGAGCCTTTTGCTGGAAGCAGCAGCTCCCCAGACCCCAATAATGTCATTACATGCAACTCTAGAGCTTCCACAAGCACATAACCAGATGAACAATAAAAAAGTAAGCAAAAAAAAAAAAAAAAAAATCCCATTAGGAATTAATTAACTGATGTTCAATTACATCCATTCCTGCTCTGCCAGAGTCACTAACAAAATCAGCATGCCTGCAAAATGTGGAAAGGTTCAAAGAACAGATTAAGCATCCAGAAAAACACCACAACATTTCTCTCAACACAATAGCTTATAATCACCTCTTTTGGGTTTATAAAGTTTAATGCATAACACACTCTGGTCATATGTTTATGCTGTGTTTACTAATGCAACATTTGAACATCTACATTTTAAAAAAAAATTCCTGCCTGGTTAAATATATGTTATATTTGAAAGGGATTAGTTCTTCACTTGTAGGATATGCTGAAATTCATACCAGAAACTCTCTTTAAAAATAAAACTGTACCAGATGAACAACTCAAACACACCAAGGAGAGGATTTTCAGCTGTCTTTAAAGCACTTTTTCAATCTCTTATTAAATTGACAAATCCACAACATTTGGTGTTGGTTTGGTTTTTAAAAGAGACAGTTTTATACAGGAAACACCCTCCTAGAATATGTAAACAACAAATAGAAGAGAAAGGAGGGGAGCTGGGATTGGCAGGAAATATAATGTATTTCTAAGTAACTACCACAATAAACACTGAAAAGCTTTGAACAAGAAATAAAGAGACTTCCCTGCAGGATGGTTTTCAGATCATTTATTACCAATAAAGTAAAAGACAAATTGAAAATCAGAAGGAGGGGGTGGGAAACATCACAGACACCAGAACACTTGCACAGAGCTAATCAGAGCTTTGCAAATGTTGGAACATAAATAATTTAAAAGGTATCTCTACCAATTAAAATATTCTTAAGAGGTACATATTAAGTTTGCTTGCTTTATAAAAATCAGGTGCTTTATGCTAAAACCAGAGTGTGAGGGGTATTGTGTGGGTTATTTTACTTCTAACTAGGAAGGACTGTTAAAACAAGCTGCTCTTAGATCTGTTCCACGTGGATCCATTGGGAGAGCATTTGTGGGAGCAGCCAGGGCCCAGGTTCTCCTGGAATTCTGTGTCCAGCACCAGCAGCTCTGGGAGGGAGGGATGGAGCAAGGCTGTCCTACAAAGGGAAGTGTGAAACCCCACGGGCTGTGGGGTGAGCTGGGCCTTCTGTTAGACCACAGGGACATCCTGGGGCAGCATTTAGGGCAGGATTGCATCATCTGTTTGAGACACATCTGCCCAGTCTTGCAGCCTGCCAGACCAAAATGCTCCAGGGTGATGCTTGGCTCCAGAGCCACCCCTGTCCTCTCTCATCCTGGGATTGTTTCAGGCAACTACCAAAGGAGAAGGATGTTCTTTTCTGAGCTAATAAATAAGTAAAAAAAAAAAAAAAAATCCTAACAGCAACAATAAAAAACCCCCCCAACCATAAAAACTCAAGGTTTCCTTCCTGCTGCATTCTTCATCCCCCAGCTCCTTCCAGCTCTCCCTGGGATCCACATCCACACCACCCACCACACTTACACAAACACACAAAGCACAGCTCAAAACAGGCTCTGAGGCTGCCCCTGACAAAATTCACCCCTGGGGCTGTGCACTGCCAAGTCCTCCTGAGAAACAGGACTTTTAAAACACCAGGACCGGTGTTGCACACCCACACCTCGGAGGAGTTTTGGAATACATGGAAAAGCCCAGCTCAGACAGGTCTAGCAGGTGTTTCTGAGAAACTACACCACACAAAAAACCAGCACAACCCACGCTCCCCAAAGCAGATGCTCTCTCTGTCAACACAGGAGAATAAATCTGGGAAAAGAAGGAAACCTCTCTGTCTTGTTTTCATCAAGGCACACGATAAACGAACACACGTAACACCCAGACAGAACTTTGATAAGTGTCTGGAGTGATTCCCTTTGGTCCCCAAACTCACCATGCCCTCAGGAGAGGTTTTTCAGCAGCCTGCAGACAGGCAGAGGCTGCCCCATCCCAGTGACATCCCAAGGACAGGGAATAGTGACAAGCTCAGCAGGGAAGCAGAGCTCCAGCTGTGGCTTTTGCTGTGCACTACAAACCTTGCTCCTGTTTCCCTCCTCCCAAACCCACAACAGGGTCTCACACCCAACCCAGCACCTCCTCTGCCATTCTGGGTCCCTCTGTCCAGCACTTCATCTGAACCTTGCTCTGCTTGCAGCTCCTTCAGTGCACACAGCCAGCGTGGGTAAGAACAAGGCACTTGTGGTTTTCCACCTCCACATCACCCAGATCCAACAACACAGGGATAATTTCTGGCCTGGTGTTCTCAGTTCCAGGCGCTGCTGCAGGCACAGAAACACTTGTGTGTCACACAGAACACAGGTTCAGGTTCCTCACCACCCAGAGAACTGGGATCACACCATCCTGTCTCTGTGCCTGGAGCTGCAGAAGCAGCTTGTCTCCTGCTCTGCTCAGAACTCCTCTTCCTCCCAATTTACACCTTCACACAAGACTGAATGCTGTATGTTAACATTTTGGTACGTGTTAAATGCACAATTCTGGGTTTTTCTCTGTTAGCCTTCCCCAGCAATTTCCAGCTGAAACGGTTGACAGCTCTGTGTGTAACCACACCTGGAGGATTCTCTGCAGGACAGCAAACCGAAGAAGTAAAAAAAGCACTTTATGCACATCACAGGCATTGCTCCACCTGCCAACCACTACCCCACACTCCTCCTTACCTGCCAACTCCTGCAGGAAACCACCTCCTGCTACTTTCACCTGATTACTGCGGGGAAGGAGAGAGAGGGGAACACAACAACAAAGCCAAGGCAGGTTCCCACACGGTTGATGCCGAGCTGGGGAGCAGCTGCCGCGCTGTGTTTTGTGTGTGTGTGTGTGAGTGTGTGAGTGTGACAGTCAGCAGCCATCCCCGGGACACTCGGAGCTCTCCAGCTCCACGCTGGCCAGGAACCTTCTGGCGGCTTTGCGGCAGTCGTAGTCCAGGCGGGTGGTGTAGAGAGTCTGGGCGTGCTTGGGGTAGACGATGGTGGTGCAGCTGAAGCGGCGCGGGCGCGGGCGCGGCTCCAGGCGCAGCTCGCTGCGGTAGCGGCGCCACGAGCAGTCGGGCACGCAGACGATGCTCTGGCTGCAGGCGGCCACACGCAGCCCCAGCGGCAGGAACACGGCGGCGATGAAGCGCTGCTGAGAGCCGTAGCGCACCTGCGACGTGTACCTGCGGCGGAGCCGGCGCGTTAGAGGCAGCGGGAGGTGCGGGAAATGGTAATGAGAGCGTGTTTGTGCGATACATTGGGTGGTATTGTAACTATTGTGTCAATTATGTATTGCACTGAGACGCAAAACCGTCCCGGGGTGAGGCTGTCTTTATAGTTATGAAATATATTGTTAATGATAAAAAATATAATTGATTTTTAAATGAATTTATGTAATACATTATATAGTATTTGTATAATAATTATATAATATGTATATAATTATAACCGTTATATAAATTATGCATTGCCCTGAGACGCAAAACCGTCCCGGGGTGAGGCTGTCTTTACAGTTATGAAATATATTGTTAATGATAAAAAATATAATTGATTTTTAAATGAATTTATATAATAAATTATATAGTATTTGTATAATAATTATATAGTATGTATATAATTACAACTGTTATATAAATTATATACTGCACTGAGACACAAAACCATCCTGGGGTGAGGCTGTCTTTATAGTTATGAAATATATTGTTAATGATAAAAAATATAATTAATTTTTAAATGAAATTTATATAATAAATTATATAGTATTTCTAGAATATTTGTACAATGTTTGTATAATAATTATATAGTATGTATATAATTATAACCGTTATATAAATTATGCATTGCCCTGAGACGCAAAACCGTCCCGGGGTGAGGCTGTCTTTACAGTTATGAAATATATTGTTAATGATAAAAAATATAATTAATTTAAAAATGTATTTATGTAATACATTATATAGTATTTGTATAATAATTATATAATATGTATATAATTACAACTGTTATATAAATTACATACTGCCCTGAGACACAAAACCATCCTGGACTGAGGCTGTCTTTATAGTTATGAAATATTTTCTTAGTGACAAAAGATATTATTAATTTTTAAATGCCTTTATATAATATATTATATAGTATTTCTAGAATATTTGTACAATATTTGTATAATAATTATATAATATGTATATAATTATAACCGTTATATAAATTATGTATTGCCCTGAGACACAAAACCATCCTGGACTGAGGCTGTCTTTATACTTATGAAATATTTTCTTAGTGACAAAAGATATTATTAATTTTTAAATGCCTTTATATAATATATTATATAGTATTTCTAGAATATTTGTACAATATTTGTATAATAATTATATAATATGTATATAATTATAACCGTTATATAAATTATGTATTGCCCTGAGACACAAAACCATCCTGGACTGAGGCTGTCTTTATAGTTATGAAATATGTTGTTAATTATAAAAAATATTATTAATTTTGAAATGTATTTGTATAATACATTATATAGTATTTGTATAGTATTTGTATAATATGTATATAATTATAACTGTTATATAAATTTATGTTGCCCTGAGACACAAAACCGTCCATAACTGAGGCTATTGTTACAGTTATGAAATATATTGTTAATTATAAAAAATATAATTAATTTTAAAATGTATTTATATAATACATTATATAGTATTTGTATAGTATTTGTACAATATTCATATAATATTTGTATAATATTTGTATATAATTGTAACTGTTATATAAATTATATATTGCCCTGACACACAAAACCATCCTGGGGTAAGGCTATTTTCATAATGATAAAATATATTGATTATTAAATATATTATTTATTATAAAATTTATTTATATAATATATTATATGGTATTTAAATAATTATAACCATTATATAAATTATATAACCATTATATAAATTATATAACCATTATATATATTACCTGGGACACAAAACCATCCTGGAGATAAGGCTATTTTTATAATTATAAAATATATTGTTAATTATAAAATATATTACTAATTTTAAATATATTTATATAGTATTTATATAATTATAACTATTATATAAACTGTATGTTGCCTGGGACACAAAACCTCCCTGGGGTAAGGCTGGGTAAAACAGTGTTGCAATACAAGCACACTCTAATTTCCTCATATAATTATTTATATAATAATGAATAATATAAATATTACCATTATCATTATATAATTATCATGTACTTATATAATTATTTTATAAATATAAAATATATTTTTATAACTGTAATAATTATAAAATTATATTATTATATATTATTATTAGATATATAGATTAGATAACATATATAATATAGATTAGACATTATATAGGTTATAATATAAAGATATATACAGATTACATAATATATATTTATTTGTTTAGCTCGTATTTGTAGGAAATATTAGGAGGTACAGTGTTAAAATTAATTGGTTAGTGATCTAGTGAAACCTAGTTTATTGTATGTGTTCATTAAACTTTTTCTTTATTGATTTTCATGGGATGCATTCCTAGTTTATATTAGTGTATAATATATATACACCTGTATATTGATGGTATATATTGGTTTTCTTACTAGAACAGATTGTTGTGCTGAGTAATTCTTATTCCTTTAATTTTTTTTTTCTTATGGGAATTTATTAGGCTAGCTGTTAACTGTATTTAGCTGAAGTAATAAGCTTAAGTTATGATTTTACAAGGCTTTTTTTTTAAATAAGGTTTTTTACTGACACGCAATAGAATAAGTAATTCTAATATAACCACAGAGGTTTAATTAGAGCAGTGCAATTACAGCTGGGAGAGCATTTCTGTGGAGACAAACTGCACTCACAGAAACACAATCTTAAAACATTGTTGACCTCAGCCATGGAAATAGCTCTGTGTAGTGACAGGCCAATAATTCTTTATTTTAGTAAATAATTTGAGTCAATAAAAGGACAAGGTTTTATGATGGTTTTTGATGATGTCCTGCAAACATGGGACATCTGAGGTGGCTGAGGGTTCCCAGGATGAGCAGAGCCTGGTGCTCACAGCATTCCCAGGATTATCACTGCTCTCCCAGCACCACCAACACCCCTCTGAGCTCTGAGAACACACACAAACTGCCAGAGCACAGACCTTGATCCTCCTGGGCACACAACCAGCCCAACTCCCCCATGGAAGCAGAGTTAGCTGCCTGCCAGCACTCACAGCTCTGCTCTGCTATCACCCCTGGCAGCAAAACTCCAATCTGAACACACAAACCCTCTGTGCAAAAAGGAAGTGATGGCTTTTCCAAGGAGTTAACTGGTAATTGCAGCCACAGCACAGCTCCTTCCCCACACCAGGACATAATTCTCCCTGCCCTCCCCTGCATTAGGCTTCTATTTGATTCTATCAGCCTCCCTCTAATTGCACAGTCATCAGCCAGGAGCCTTCTCCTTACTGCAAATCAAAGGAATAATTCACAGGCTGTGAAGTGATGCAGTGCATTAAAAAAAAAAAAGAATTATGCACTCCTCTGAATGTGACCATTTCTTTTAGTTCACACCATCAGCCACAGCTGTAAAGATAGAAAGTGCTTATTATAAAAGCATGAGGTTGCAAGAGCAACATTTCTTTCCTTTAATGAAACAGTCCTAGAAAGATCTTTGAAGCTCTTTCCTCACAATTCCCTCCTGGTTAATCAGTTGAAGGGCAACGTTTTGGAGCAGTGCAAGGAAGGAAAAGCAGGAGAATAAAATATAAGAAAAATTTCCTGGAAAAATAACCAACAAAACAACCACATGGGTGGGATTAATAAAGGCTGAGCAAATGTACAAATGTCCAGGTCCAGGAATGTACAGCTGCAGTGAACAATGGCTCTGCAAATAAATTAACTTGACTCACAGGCACTGATAAGGCCTAACTGCTCCTTCACAGGCTAACTCCTCTAACCCCTTCCAAAGGAGACAACTGTAACACAAAATTTACCTTATTTGCTTGGCTGGTAAAGGGTCAAACTCAACTCCTTCACCAAAGGATAAAGGACACAATCTTGGAGGGCAGCTGGAGAGAATGGGGCTGGGAGAGAACACAGAACTCTGCAAAGATAAATGCAAAATGTTTTCTGTTATCATATTGTTATATTGTGTTATGTTATCATATTGTTATCATAACTTTTATGTTACAGCACAGTACATTCTCAGGAAAACAGATTTATGTGTCCCTTGGTATGGAGCTGTTGAGGTTCACATTTATGGGCAGGGAGATCTGCTAGACCAAGATGTGCTACAGGTGCATCCTTTAGGCCTGACTCCACACTGGTCTAAAGCACCCTAGAGGTGGCCAAGAGCATTTTTGGAAGACAAGGTCTTAACTTCAGGAGCTTCATTCAGTGGAGCCACCCTGGGAAATGAGAGAGGAATGCAACCCTCGGTGCAGTGTGGTCTGTTCCTGTATTAACCCAGCTCAAGTTATAAAACCCACATTTGATGGGTGTCTGAGAGCTCTCTCCAAGTTATAAAACCCACATTTGATGGGTGTCTGAGAGCTCTCTCCTTGCTGAACTCACCCCAAACAACCACAGCAGGAAATTATCACAGGCACCTCACCGTGAGCCACCTCCTTGCCCCACAGCTCCTGTTTGAAGGCATTAAATCCAACCGAATTCACACACCGAGTGCTGGGAAGGATTAACTCCTTCCTCTAAGTGGTGATTCACTGCCGGTCCCTGTGCTCCTCTCCCGACACCAAATCCCACAGCCAAGGAAACCCAAGCAGCCCCGAAGGGATGGAACCCAACCCGCGTGTGTTTTCTAAACCATCTCTGCACGTGTGTTTACTACCGAGGGGCTGTGAGCATCTTTCCCTCCTATGGCCTTTTCCAGTTTCACAGCAGCACCCCTGTAGAAAAAAAAGGATTTTTCCTCCAAACCTGCAGCCTCTAAACTATTTGCACCAGAAGCTATTCGGTGAAAAACCAAATTAACTGAAACCACAATAAAGTTACTGCTTCACTCCGGAATAACTTTCCACAGGGATTTCCAAAGACGTGCTGCCCGACCTGGGCCAGGAGGGAGAGAGAGGAGCTTCCCTTGCAGCCAGAGCTTCTGAGAAAATCCCCGGTCCCGGTGGGATCCTTCCCATTCCGGGCGGAGGGCTGGGTTGGTTCCAGCGCAGGGAAAGCAGCGGCGCTCCCACCGGGATTCCCCGCGGGATGCGCGGGACACCGAGGGCAGCGGCTGCGGGGGAGCCGCACCTGCCGCGGGGCTGGAGGGTCCGGAGGGCTCCGAGCGGGCGGGGAAGGGCCGGCAGAGGCGGGGAGGGCAGGGAGGGCAGGGAAGGGCCGGTACTCACGGCGGCGGAGGGCGCGGGCGGCTCGGGCTCCGCGATCCCGTTGGCGGCGCGGTCGGGGCTGCCCGAGGAGAGCAGCCAAGGCGGCGGGGCCGGGCCGGGGCTGGGGGGCAAGCCGGAATCGGGGCTGTCGAGGCCAGAATCGCCCCGTTTCCTCATGTCCGGGAGGTCGGGCACCTCCCGAAGGCTGAGCCGCCCCACCATGGCCGAGCCGCCGCTGCTCGCCCCGGCCCGGCCGCTGCCCGCGCTGCGCTCCGGCACCGGGCGGGGCGGCGGGGCCGGGGAGGGGCCAGGCCAGGGGAGGAGCGAGGCCCGGAGCGTGTCCCACCGTGTCCCTGTGCCCCCCGGTGTGTCCGTACCCCGCTGTCCCTGTTCTCCGGGTGACCCCGTCCCCGCAGCCCCGTCCCGCATCCCTCGCCCGCACCGCTCGGGATCGGGCACCGGGAGGTGGCGGAGGCACCGTGCCCGGGTAAAGACACACCGGGTAAAGTGACACAGCGCTCTGGTGTGGTTGACAAGGTGGGGATGGGTTGGACTCGATGATCTCGGAGGTATTTCCCAACCTAAGTGATTCTGGGATTTTGTGAAACCATGCCCGGCGAGCTGCGCTCCGCGCATCCTGGTCCAACCCACGGCGCAGCATCCCAAAGTGCTGCCAGCACGGATTTTGGGGAGCACTGAAAGAGCTGCCAGATCCTGTGGTGCTTCCCCCAATCTCAGGGATTTTAAGCCCCCAAAATTCTCCCTCCAAGCCGCTCTTTCTCCCTCCCCATTCCCAAGCATTCAAGCTCAAGCAGCAGCGCTGCCGCCCTTAATTGCATTTTTCAGGCAAAGCTGCCGAAGCTGAAACAAGAGAACAGAAGGAAACGGTTCTTTCTAGCACTACAGGAGACCGAGGGAACCTTTTTTGGAAAATCCTAATGAAATAATTGCGCCATGTCATCAGATTTGGTGGGGGAATACTCTTGTGGAGGGAAAGCAACTCTGTAGCCGGCCAAAGTCAACACTCCCCTGCGCAGAAAGCAGCAGTCTGGGCTGACGGGCCCAGCACAAGTGAACCCAAACCTCTGGAAAAAATTCCTTCCCTGCCCCAAAATTAAAAGCAGAGCAGAACTTTCAGCCGTAGGCGTCTGTGGTTTGCAGCTATGCAGTGCTGGGAACTCCGGAGACTTCCTCAAGGAATTTACATTCCTTTGAAGAAATACTATGAGGCTGTTTGTCTTTGCTGAAAAATGCAGATGGAAAAAGAACATTAAGAATTTTGACTGAAATCTTTTGGGGTCTGAGCAAATGTGCTCGACAGGTGTTTTCTTCCTTTTAATTTAAGTGCATGCCCCCCAAAAAAAAGAGATGCTGGTCTCTGCAAGCAATAGGAAAACTGGTTATTCCTCAATCCAAAATCTCCCATAAAAGCCCTTTATGAAATCAGATGCCTTGGAAGGCACTGGAGCAGTTTCCAGATGAACACAATCATCATTTCATAGCTGCTGTGCAGCTCCTGGGTGAAAATCCATGCTGCCAATAACCCACTAAATTGCACTGAAATGCAATTTAGGAGAGGGGAACTCGGGGCACATCCCAGCAGTCACCTCTGAGAACTGTGGGTGCTGTCACAACCACTCCCATGGGGATCAGGGTCCAAGTGAGAGGGATCTCAGTACCTGGGATAAGCAGAGCTCCTGGAAATCTTTCTGCTCCTTATTTACTACCAAAAAAACTCTCCTGTTCTGGCGTGGCTTGACACAAAGGGTGATTTTTTTGTGCAGTTTCAGGCTCTCATTTCTGGGCTTTGCAGCCCACCCTG
Organism: Erithacus rubecula; assembly: GCF_903797595.1. NCBI lineage: Eukaryota > Metazoa > Chordata > Aves > Passeriformes > Muscicapidae > Erithacus > Erithacus rubecula. The sequence goes on from NC_136674.1 coordinate 2,943,982, forward strand.
GGGTCCCCTGCAGCACCAACATCCACACCTGCCAATCTGCCTGCTAGGATGAAAAGGAAGTGATTAAACAGAATTTTAACTGCTCAGTAACTCCAGTACTGTTGAGTCACTGTGTACAGGGGCTCTGCTTTTTCAGACATGTACTCTGCCCTCTCGGAAACTCTGACTGGTTTTAAATCTCTCAAACTGTACCAACCTGTGCCATTTCCAGTGATGGCATTGGAAATCTTTTCCCCTGCCTGTTTGTCCACGTTATTTACTCTTTAACTGCCCACACACAGGGCAGACACAAGTCTCTTATCAAGATCCTCCTTTCCACCAAGCTGGGTGTGCCCAGTTTAATCAGCAACCGAAGCCCAGGCGATGCCACACGGGGGCTGTGGCTGGGAAAAGCCAACCCAAAGGATGCTGTGTTATTGGAAAACGATGGAAAAGTTATTTCCAAAGGATGGGAAATGTGTCACAGAGGAGCTGTGCTCACCCAGCACTGGGGTTGAGGGCAGGGATGAGCACGTGGCTGAAGCTGCTGAGGTTTCATCAGCTTTTACAGCCCTGCTGCCACCGCCCTCGTGGAGCCAAGCAAAGGCTCCTGGAGGCTTGGACATCATCACTTGGATGCTCAGAGTCCTGGCTGTAAATCTGGGGAAAGAAAGGAACACCCAGCGCTGGGCGCAGGCTGCTCCTGCCCAAGGGTGGAGGGGGCAGGAGAAAAGCAAATGAGTCATTAATTCTCCCAGAGAAAGGAGCTGCTCCAGCCTCATGCACAGCGTGGAAAAGGCACTACCCTTTAATTAATTTCCAAGGAAAAATTAGGATCTCTCTGCAATGGCTCCTGCAGTGGCAGGCAGCAGAAGTGATGGGATTATTTAGGGGAATGAGGTCAGGAGCCCAGAGCCACCCACGGGGGGGGCAGGAGCTGCTGTGGATGGAGATGCTGCCAGAGAAGGTGGAAAAGGCAGAGAGGAGCAGATGGACAGCAGGGACTGCTGGGTCCAGCACGTTTTGGGTGAGGTCCATCCCAGCCACTGGGATTTGCAGTACAGAAAACACCCAGCAATGAGCATCAGTAACCATTTAATTCATTTTAGTGTCACACCCCACGTACAGCCAGAATTACACCCCGGCCTGAAACCATAAAAAGTGGTATTTTGTACAGAAAACACATAATCATCCTTTATTCCCCAAAGCTGTAAACTCCAAAGAGCTAATGCACAAATAGAGACCTGCCAAATTTAATAAACACCCAAGAGCCAGGGGCACAAAACTCCTACACCAGAAGTAGAAAACTGTGGATTTGCTCTCTGAAAGTGGAACTCCAAACACACAGCCCTGTAGCGTTCTTCAAAGGCTGAAACTAAAAATTCATTTCTGCTTTTATTTCCCCTTATCTACAGAATGAAATGCAGAGAATGAAATGGGGGAAGCCTTTGGGTAAGACACACAATGATAACTTCAACATCGTCTTCAGCTATTCATAATTTAGTGAGAGACTTAGCCTTAGACAAAACAAAGAGAAATTCATCTAAAATAAATTATTCATCCCCTCATGGGAATAATGAATCTCTGCAAGCCCCTGTTCCCTCCTCTCCAGCTCTGCAGTGTGGTACCTCGTGAGCCATCCTGCACATGCACCTTGAGATAATCTGTCCTCAGGGAATGGCTGCTCAGAATCCCAATGTGCTTCCAATTGTTCCTTCTTTTGTCACCTAACAGGGAATCAGGAGAGGAATTAAACGAGGCAACAGCAGATTTGTACAACTGGAGTGATGAGAAACTGCTGTCCCTCCCCACAGGTGTTGATATTGCTGCTCTTCACTCCCCATCCCAGTGCAGCTCTGGGTTTGGGTGGATGCAGCTCATGTTCCTGGAGCCTGATCCCCACCCCTCCCTGAGGTGCAGCAGTGACTTTAGCAATCCCTGTGAGTACAGCCCCTAAATAAATACATTCCTAAGGCCCAAACTTGCCCTGGTGGAGAGCACAACCCTCCCAGGAAGGCATTTGACAGCAGGATTGTTACTCACCTGCCACACTGGTACAGGACTTCTCTTTCCTGCATGTGCAAGTGAAGCTTGAGTTAAATAATGCAGGCACGACTGGTTGATCTGTTCTACACCCATGTGGGACTCACTCATGGTTGGGCATGTGCCTTCAAAGTCTCCCAGAAAGGGTACAGAGGAGTTTGGGAAGAAACCCAGCAGGGCTAATGACAAGGTGAGGTGGAGACTCCTTGGGGAAGCATCCACTGATCCCAACCCTGCTCCACGCTGGCTCTGGGGCTGGGAGCCATGGCAAGAGGGGCCTGAGTTATCCAAAATATTTCACTGCTGGCTCTCCTCCCCTTTGCACTGCTGCAAGTGAAGCTCAGAGAAGCAGAGCCTTGAAGCCTGAGGCTGCTGAAAACCTCCTGTCCCAGCAAGTGGCCCTGGCTCCCTGACTGAGCCAACATTCCCAGCAGCTCTCCTTGCAGGGCAGCAGAGGTGCAGGGTGGCACATCCCTGCTTGGGACACACCAGCTGGAGTGAGAATGAGGGGCTGGAGCAGTCTGACACTTGCTCCATGAAGGATTCTTTGTGGAGAGAGGGAGAGATGCTGGCCAGGAAGGAAGGGATCCCACTGGGGGCAGCGGGTGAGCCCAGCACACGCCAGGGAAATACCAAGCAGCTGGAGAGGGCTCCACTCATGTCCTGCTTGGCTTTGAAGCTCCAACAGCAGCCAAGGCTGCCAGCTGGTTGGCAGGAGCTCTGCCAAGGTGCAGAAGGCATTAATTCAGCCCTTTCCTCCTGTTCTGAAAAGGATTTGCCTTGCTGTTTTCACGGTGCTTCATGCATGCCTGTCCTGGGAGCAGGGGAGAAATCTGCCTTGGGATTCCCTCCTGGGCATCTCAATGATTCAGTGGAGCTGCAGATGCCAGATGCCAGCTGTTAAAGGGTTGGGGTTTTGGTGGTGGTGATGGTTTGGGGCTGGTTTCCCCCACCCCACAATAAATAAGGACTCAGAGGAACATTTCTGCAGGGAGTGAGCAGCAACACAGAACTGAGGCAAAACCCTCAGTGCTGCAGCAGGAGCTCAGCCAGGGTGAAAGCAACACCAAGTACATCACAGCCAGACAGCCTCTGAATCCACCTGAATCGTTTCTGTAGCTGCTGGCAGCTTCTAGATGCCTCTAATTTTCCCCACCACTGGCAATGTCCTGGCTTTCACTCCTGCTGATCTGAGGACAAACACCTCGGTCAGATTCTCCCTCGCTCTCAAAGCGTGGCAGTCCGTGATGGCTGAGACATCCCAGGCTGGAAATCCCAACCCTGCCGAGCTGTGCTCCCCTCCCCGCCGCCAGCCCCGAGCTGTGAGTCTCCCGGCGCCGCTCAGAGTCTCTTCTTGATGAGTTTCTCCAGCTTGCGGATGCGGGAGGATTCCTGCTCGGGCGTGGCCGCGCTCAGCGAGAGCGCACCGCCCTCGCCGCCCGGGGGAGGCGCGGGGAGCCGCAGGCGGAACAGGTCCAGCATGCTGCTCTGCTCGCTCCTCTTCAGGCCCTGGGGGAGCAAAGGACACCGTTCATCCATCTGCCAGCAGCTGCAGCACTGCCCGTTCCCGACCTCCACCTCCTGCTCACCCGGCGGGAGCTGAGCCAAGACCTCTGCGTGACCCCGAGCTCAGAGCAGGTAGGAAAATGTGAAATGAACTGGAAGCTTTTTCTTCGGTAGCAACGTTACTTTCAGGGTAAAGATACACTTGTCTTAGAGGCATCCCCAAGCCCCTCAGAATTCAGCATTCAGCAATCCCCAAGCAGCACTAGAGGATGAGCCCTGCACAGGTTCTGACCTTCATGTCGAGGATCTTCTGGAATGTGTCAGTGCTGCAGTCAGCCAGAAGCTTGATGTAATTGTCCACAAACACGACTGGGGGCTCATGTGGAGCCATCACCACCTGCCAAGACAAGGAACAAGAGATCAGACAAAGAACAGCAAGGAGTTAAAGGCAGTGAACTCAGTCAACTCTGGCACAGGAGTGACAGCAGGACTGGCTCCTAAAATAAAATGTTTAAGGAACAAGAAAGAGGCTGCTTTTGAGGGAGGTAAAGGTAAAATAAAATGTTTCAGGAACAAGAAAGAGGCAGCTTTTGAGGGAGGTCAAGGTGAGTGAAGAGAAGCAGGGGAAGGAGCAGGGAGGAAGCTGGGTCTCTTCCAGCACAGCAGTGCTGCTCATGGGCTCTGCATCATGTTTCAAAGAGCAGCAGGATTTGTCTGTGGCCTGAGGGCTGGCAGGCACTGGGGCATTGTTAAAGCTCGAGATTTGATCATGTTGCAGGGGGAAGACAAGCTGGGGAGTCGCTCAGGGGACAGCTCTGGCAGTGCTGGTGACACTCACAAAGTCCCCAGAGATCAGGCAGCCTGGACACAGTCCAGAGCCTCCCTCTGGCTGCCTGTCCCTCCTGCCTGCAGGACACACAGTGTGTCCCAGGGGAATGTGACACACTCTGTGGTCACTCCCTGGCTCCCCAGGACAGCCTGGGCCACAGCTCTCTGCTCTGCAGCTCTTCTGGTGTGTCACCAGTGGGTGAGCAGTGCCACATGCAGCCACCCTGTGCTTGGGGTGCTCCTCTTGGACACTGCTCTGGAGAGCCTGGGATGAAGGATGGGAACCCCCCACCAACATCTGCTCAGGAGCAATCATAAAAAACAGGGAAAAAAAAATCAAAACAGCCTCAAAGCTGGTAAGATGATCCCTCACTGATGTGCTTAAACAGCAAGCTCCACAGAGAACACATCATTTGATAATGCTGTGCAGCCAAACCATCTTTCTGGGGAACAAACCATCTTTCTGTGTATGTGTGTGTGTGTAAATGAGCAGAAACAGCACCAGACCAGACTCTTCCCTGTCTCCAAAAACATTTCCATATGTTTGCACTGACCCAGCTCACCCCACACTGTATTCTGTCCCCAAGACATTTCTTTCCTTCCCTGCACTTCAGACCACTGAAACATCACAGCCATGTATACACCTATAAATCCTTAATTTACAGCCCTTGTAAAAATCTTCTGCCAAGATGAAAAGCTGGAGCTTCAGACAGCATAGCCAGAGGAGAAGGGGAAGAGCTCTGCAGGATGTGCATGGCCCAGTGCCCTCCTCTCCACTCCCATCTGTGCTCCGTGGGGCTCAGCTGAATGGATTTATTTATCTGTGATGCCCATGGGCCCAAAGTCTGTGTTCCTGAATTACCTGGCCCAGAACAAGCCTGGGAACACACCCTGCAGCTCCCAGTGCTGTTAGCCTGTGGTTGTTGGATTTGCAGGTACTCTGGGGCCAGAAGTGCAGCAACAGGGCCAGCAGGGGCTGTGTGACAGCCTGGGGACCTGCAGCACTCCACGTGCTGCTTTCCTCTCCAGTGTCATGCTGAGGGTACACAAATTACCTCCATCACTCTTCTGACCTGCTCTGTACACAAAAGGCACCAATCTCCCCTGCTCCTGTTAGCACAAACCAGGATGTTTTTATTCAGGTCATTTCTAAGAAAATTTAGACTACAATTCACTAACAGCTCAGCCACCTTACTCCAAGAGCTAATGTCTGAACCCAGAGCACAGGCTCAGCTGTGACATTCCTCTGGGCATGGGAGCAAAGCCATGCTGAGCAGCAGGTGAGGAGGGGCAGCTCAGGCTCCTCACCCCCCCTTGCCTTGGCTGTGCTTTACAGGAGCCTCTGGCTGGCAGCTGCCTGTCCTGCCTGACCCCAGGTCCCACTAATTCCCTCACAGGAATGCCTCCCCAGCATTGCTGGCGAGCAGGGGACAATCCCAGCACCCAGGAGGTCACAGCTGTACAGCTCCCACAGCTTCTCCTGGGATCAATCCTGACTTCTCACTCCAGCACCAACTGGGAAGGGCAGATGGCTTTGCTTGCTGCTTTTTAGAAGACAACACACTGCTTTTGGGTCATTTTCCAGGCACCAGGTCTGGAAAATGAAAAAGGGCTCTGGTGAATACAGTAACCCAGACATGTTTGCACTGGCTGTTACACTAGACAGTAAACAGGTGACTCAAGCACAGCTTGGCTCCCCTGCGTGATGGAGTCTGCACAAAGGCCTGCAGTAACCTGAGCCCTGGGGTTTGCCCCACAGCAGACACTCACCAGTGCAAACTCTGATTTTCACAAGCTCCTGAGGGAACCTGGTGCCCCAACTCTCCTAGCAAGTAGAACTTGAGCCTTTGGTTGCCTTGAAAAGTGAGGGTGGAAAACTCAAAAGTGGTATTAGAAGAGAGTGGGGGCAAACCCAAACCCAAGGGGAGTGAGCCAGTTCTGCAGAGCAGCTGGCAGAGCCCCCAGCCAGGCTCACAAACGTTCATGTGCAATTGCAGATTGCTGCATTCAAAGGAAGGGCCCCCTGGAATTTGCTCACTCTGATTCCCAGTCCAGCAGTCTGGCTGGCAGGTTATCAAAAGTCTTGAGTTACCTTCAGGATCATTTCAGCCCGAGTCATGCCTTTCACCACTATCTTTGTGTAGCTGGCAGGAGCCTTCCTCACCACTTGGGACCCAATGGAGGGCAGATCCAGCAGAACCATCTTCAGAGAGTGAGTGTCCAGCAGCAGCTGCAAGAGTTAACCACACTCTGTTATCAGCCTCCTTCTACCAAGATCCATTAACATCCTTAAAACTTTAACACTTCCCACACTGGAAGAGTTGTGGTGATTGGAGTTCAGGAACAGGAGGGACTGACCCATGTGATGACACTTCTAGGAGACACCATCACCCATGGCTACATATCAGCATTGTGGCTGATTTTAACAGAGCATTGCTCTGCTGACTGGAAATTACTTATGGCAGCACATCTGGCACATCAGGCACACAGTTCCAGTCCTTCCCCCAACAGTATGAAGTGAAACAATCTTGATTACCTGTACCCTGATGTAGATACTGAGGTCAAATGAACCACACTTCCTCCTGCACCCAGCCACCCACAGTGCCAGGCTTCTGCAATTACTCAACCCCTTGATTGGGGTTTCTCTCCCTAAAAACTGTCCACAATCAGCTACACTGAGAACTGCTCACAGCCTGGATGTTGTTTGTTACTATCCCAGCAAATAAACAAGCAGCAGCCATGAAACTGAGCCCAGACAGAGCAGCACTGTCTCATGACAAAATGCTGTGGATTAGGGGTTCTTAGAGCAAAATTATCCTAAATATCACACTCCCCTGATTGCACAAAGTATGTCTGAAGAGACAAGACTAGTGAAGGACAGAAATCTGAAATCAAACTAGAGGAAAAGCAGCCTAACTTATTTAGGCTGCAGTGAGTGTGAAAGCCCACTGGGCTGTCAGCACACCCAGAGCATTTCCTCAAAAATTGTTAAGCCTGGGAGGGTAACACAGAAAGCAAAACCCCATAGGTCTTGCTCCCTACACTCCTTGCACACCCAATCTTCATATTCCAACCATAAGTATTAGCAAACAGCAGGAAAAGCTGTGTGTAGAACCAGAAAAGCAGGAAAATGTATCACTCCCATTTGCACCAGAGAGGAGATGGTGGCATGGAAAGATCCTGGTGGGGTTTTTGAACCAGGGGGGTTTCAACAGATTTTAAGGGAACTGGGGTTCTACATGCTGCAGAGACAGATCAGCTGCTGAGACCTCATAGCCCAGGGAGGGATGTCCCACTTCTAATGCCATGTATTCACTGGCAATCAGGCTAATAAAACCCTTCCCAACCTGCTTTAAACCAGCAAATTTGGCCTGTTATTCCCATATAGGAATATTGAAAGCTTTTAACATTAGACACAAGCCCACTGCTGCTTAATCACTTGAGAAGCTTTATTTAAAGACAAGTCCCTTTAATCACTCCCAGGTTATTGCTCATCACACAAGACAAGCAGGCACTGGGCTTCACCCATTTGCTTTCCATTAAGGATGAGGAAGTTTTTGATGTAAAGCTCCTGTTTCATTTTGCAGACATTCTCAGAACCATCTTTGATGCCTAAAACCCAAGCAGCTTTGAAGGCACCATTTGAAGTTCATAGCAGACCCATTAGGGATGATTCTGCTTTTTTAAAAATTTTATTTTATGAGCCCACAGGACTAATAAGCTCTGTGTGCAGGGGACAGATGAAATCTTGCTCTTCCAAATCTCATCCTCACAGAGCAGCAGGGTCCAGCCCACAGGCAGGGTGGGAGATGCCTCAATTTTTGATATGACAGCCAATGCAGTTATTTCTTCTTACCTGCTCTGCACCCACCATGCTGATAGGTTTGCACTTGAAGAGATGGTTAATGAACTTGGGAATGAAGGAGCTGCAGGAGAGACACAAAATGATACAATTACATAAGAATATTTGCAGCCTGCTGTGGTGACAAAGCATGCAGAACCAAACCAGGATGGCTTCCACAAAGACACTCTGAGTGCCAGCTTCCCAACCTAATTCCAGACATGTTAAATACACTAAATTAAAAAAATCCCAACCCCTAGGCACAGGGTTTTTTTTGCTTTAATCCCTCCTGACTTCAAAATTTATTGAGAAGCTGCACACACTCTCTAGGTAAATAAATTGCTATAAACTAAATATAAAGCATTACAATAAAAGGTCAACAAACAAACTATTGTGCATCATAAAAACAGCAACACACCAGGATTAGCCTCACTGCTCATGAGTGGAAGTATCTTGACTGTGTCCAGAACCTACATTTTCCTGCACACAAGTAATTCCATAACATGCATATTACACACTGAACTTGAGGTGCAGCCAAGGCTGGAGGTCTGCTGGGCCCTGGACACTCACACAGAGGCACCCTTCCAAAAAGCTGCTGGCCAACACAATCAAGACAAGAAAAAGTTTTGTGAAAAGGAAAACACCATTACTATTTTACTGTCATGGATTTCAGGCTCAGAAAAATGACTGCCCAACCAGAGAGAGCCTGGTGAGGATGGAACCCCAATATTCACCACTCCAGAGCATCAGCTTTGGTTTTTGCTTGCTGCCTCTTGATTTGAGGCTTTGAAGCAGTTTGGTGGAGAAGCAGATGCTCCCTCCCAACAAAAGCAGGTTGGGCACCTGCAGGACAAGCTCCTGCCCAGCCACTCCACCAAGGAGCAGCACAGGAAAGCTCAGGAGCTGCATGAACCACAAACTCTGTCAGGACCACACCACTCCAACAAGTCTTCCTCCTGCTGCCTTGTTTTTCATGCACTCTGCCTCTTTCACATGCCCTCCTTGGCTGAATGCCTGCAGGGCTCACATTTCCAGGACTTGCCCATGACCTGGTGGCAGCTCTTGGATTTTAGTGGCTCTGTCCTAAGAGAGTATCAGCTGTGCCTTGGGCTGAGGCTGTTCATGATGATCATCTAAATTCAGTGTGCTTTCCTCCTTGCATCTGTTAAGCTTTTTTTCTCCACCCAAACAAAGCAAGGAGCATGGACAGCATCTTGTTTGTCCTGCCACCTGTTTTCCAAGCCAGGATATTTATTTATTTCTCAACCTTTCTCATGGAAGAGTGACAAAAGTGTAGCTCAGGCACAGAGAGTGCCAAGCTGCTGAGCAAACCCAAAGGAATGGCTCAAGGAAGAGCCCTCAGGTTCCTTCCCTTCCCTCAGACACAGCCACTACCTCTCTCAGTGAATCATTTTATCCTGGAGAGGTGTCAAGGAGAACAATTTCAAACTACTGCTGAGAACCAGCTACTGAGCTGCCCCAAGCAGCTTTGAATTTGGCCACCAGAGAAACAATCTTGGCAACAAAACAGAAAGAGGAGGAGGAAAAGAAGCCTTGTCTCCTCTTGCTCAAAAGCATTACAGTGGAGATTTAACCTATCTGTTTTAAAAGTCCATTTTTCAGGTTTATAACTAATTCCCAGAGGGCAATTAGAGAGTGATGAGCACAGCTGGAGCTGAGGTGATCCTAGAAAATGATAAATTGGCAGCAATCCTGGATGCAGCAGCTCACTGCTGGCAGAACAGTGCAAGAAATTAATTGTGCCTTTGATAGTGTAGGTAGATCCAATTGTCCCTCCCCCTGTAAGGTCAGGCATGGAGCTAAAGCTCATGTTCTGTATGAGAAACAGGGTGAGCCTTTCCTTCTGCAGGGTGGCAGCTTGGCAGCCCCTCCCCTGTTGGTTTTAATCTTCTTTTCTATATAACCACACAATCTCCCATGGACAGCATTCTATCTTGCATGAAACAATTCCCAGGCCCCTCTGGATGGCCACCCACCATCAGTGCAGAGGGGTAAAGTGACCTTCCATCCCCACATGCCTCTTATTTCACGCTGCCTTATTGGAAACAGCTTCCCAACTCCAGCAGGACAGACAAGACAAACTGTAAGAGCCAAGGGCTGCTCTGGAATTTTTTTTCCCCCCTTCTTTTTTTTTTTTTTAACTAGCAGAGACCATCAAGAGCAGTTGCACTTAACAGAAAAATGCACTGGAGCCTCTTGCCTAGGCTGGACTCGATGCTGGTGTACAGCAGGAATCCTGATGTGAATAATACGTGCATGTTCAGGGGGAATGATCTGCACGAGGCTCTGTGCTCTGAATGCCTCTATTCCCTGCACAATCACAGCTAGATTGGATGCCAGAATTCATTTACAGCTTCAGCTATAAAACTGAACCCAGCAAAGCCTCCCTAGAAGCAGATAAGTCCCCAGTGTAATAATAAAACAGTGCAAGACAGATAAGGAACCCAAGGCACAGAAACCACAGCATCTGAGAGGCTCCCACCCAAAGGGAGTGGCTCTGCCAAAGCCTGGGTTTTCCTAATCCCCTGCACTGATGATGCATCAAGCACAATGCCTTGCTGAGTGAGGCACAGACAGACATGCAACCACAGTCTGTCTGTCTGTCTGTCTGTGTGCCAGCCTGAGCTATGCAGGACAGCCCTCCAAAGTCCTGCTGTCACTGAGTCACTGCAGCTGAGGAGGGTTTTGCTTTTTGCCACCCTCTGAGCTGGTGCCAGGCTGAGCTCAGCCCTGAAACCTCCAGGAGCCTCCACACCACAACCTTCTTCCACCAAACTCTTGTCACTTCTCAGCTGGAGCAGCTGGAAGGACACAGCACCCACCAGGCTTGGCTGCTGCAAGCAGAGGGGGAGAACTGTTTGTTTTTCCTGTCTCTCAGTTCTAATCTCTTCCTCATTGAGGTCAGGTCACAGACTTCCCAAACACATCCCAGCCCAGCAGCCACAGGCTGTGCTGCTGGGGGGTTTGATTTCAAAGGATGAGGTGCAGGCAGAGCTGAGCCCCCACCCTGCCTGCAGTGCCTCCCCCAAAGCTGCTCACTGTCCCTGCAGAGCACATCGGTCAAAACAGAGCAAAAATGACAAATTGGGTTAGAGGATTGATGCAATTTCTGATGGCCATTTTTCTTCTCTCCAGACTTGGCTCAGATCCTGCTGTTTTAAATTTAGTGACTTTAGCTGCCTTCTCCCCTGTGGTCCTGTAACTCAACACTCAGGCTTTATACAATCCATTAGGGCTGAGAAGTGGCAGCTCACAAAGACACAGGCATTAACATGTGGAGAAGCACAAGGCCTGTTAAAAGGATTTTCAGCATTGTGGGGCACACAAAAGGCCAGGTATTTATATTGGCCCAGCCAGCATATTCCTTAAGAATTCAGATTTTCAAAAATACAAATATTTGTAGGCATTAAAAGGCATTTTAAGGAGACTGGTGCTCCCTTATCATTGGGCTGGTTCTCCTTAGCACCAAGTTGTCAATGCAGCAAAATCAACCTTCAAGAACCCATTTTACCCTTCTACATCTGATCCATGGCACAGTGAGTTCAGGACTGTGTCTCAATTTTCATGGGCTGCAGATCAGAGCTGCAGTTGTCTTAAAAAAAAAAAAAAAATAAACATTTTGGAGAGGAGTAGTGGCTTCTGTGCTCAAGGATGAGGACAAGCTTAGATGAGAACTTCACTCAAATCTGAGAGCTGTTTCATCTGGAGTTTACTTGGTATGTGCCTAGCAATAAAGTTAAAAGGGAGGCAACTAAGCTGAGGTATTAAGAGTGTGCTGTGAACAGCTGAATAAATGGGGGGTTTTATTTATCACATAAAATTCAAGTGTAACCACACAGAAGGTTTTCATACAATAAATTCTCACTGAGACAGCGTTTCAAACAGTGATTATGGGCAACATCATAACATGATTTATCAGCAACTGCTCCTTAATGCAAACTCATGAGTACCCCAAGACAGAGAGGGGGATGAAACTCAGGAGAGCCTCCCTGCTGTGAAAACTCCCAGTTCCCAGGATAGCTGCTGCATCCCACCCTGCTGAGGCAGGAGCTGCAGCTCAAATCTCCAACCCACACAGTCCCTGCCAGGCCACAGAGCCTATTTCAGGGTGATTACCTTATCAGAGATGAATGAAACATTCAGGTATTTCAGAGTGACACATGACACGCACGCCACTGCTCCAGTCCACGGTCACATGTGACACCAAAAGCAGCAGCTACAGCTGGCAGAGCCCTCCTGAGGGTTCTTCTTGGCCCATTGCCATGTGGAGCTCAGCTGGCCACAGGCAAGCAGGGAAGAGCTCAAAGTATCTTCCCCAAAAACTGAATTTTTGTTTCAGACATAGAGGTAAAAAGTTTGGATGCCCGCCCTGAATTGAGCAGCAAGGGGCAATTCTGTCTCATTTCTTTCATGCTGCTCAAATTCAACTGACTTGCTCGGAAGATATTTATTACCCCCCAACATTTAAATGTGAATTTCCTCTCCTGACTCAGCTATTCTTGCACAGAAAATCAGCTTTTAGTTTGTGAAGGTAGAATATACTTCTCACACGTGCCCTCCTTACAGGGCTTGCTGTAAATGTTATTTTGAGGCAAATTTCTCAGTACCTGGAAGCCCCATGGAAGAAAAGTAGGTTTTCCCACAGCAAGAGTCATATCCAAAAGTCAGATATTCAAAGTCTATTAAAGATGCCCAACCCAAAACTTTGTGCACTTAGCAAACAACACACAGTGACCATCACAGTGTTTCATGGGATGACCTGAATAAACTGTGGATGTTGGTAACTCACTTTGCAAATTTGATGCAGAACTGAGTGAAATACTTCCTTGTGGAGGCCAGGTTGTCACGGATGATGGGGACATTCTGTTTAATGTGCAGGATCACTGAGGTGACATAAGGACTCTGGTCACCAACGTGCTCCACGTTCTGCCACTGCATCTGCACAAAGAGGAAGAAAAAAACAACAAAAAATGACTGTTTAATTCATTAACATTCAAGCAACTGGTAAGGGAAACTGTACAAACTTCCTGCCAGGGGATCTCTAAGGAATTATTTAGAAACTGCTTCTGCAATTCACCACCAAGGTCAAGTTCTTCATCATTAAAGTGATTGGGAAAAACCCTTCCAAAAGAAGACACAAAGAAAAGCCAGAGCAGCCCCTTTTGCACCAGAGACTGTGACCAGTAACCCACACAAATAGGGACCACTAGGATTAAAAAAGCCTTTGGAGCACACCAGGCTGCTCCAATATTTAACAGTTTCCAGTTTGCTGGGATGAAGTGCCCATATAAATCCTGATTACAGGCATTTGAGAAAATATCTGCAAGCTTGCAAAGTCTGGATTCCTGTATGGCAGCCAAGACTTTAATACTGGTGAGACTGATGACAGATAGATGGAAGAGGTAAAAAGTCTTAAAGTCCAAAGCACTCTACACCAGTGTAGCTCACTGAAAACACTGCTGGTGTACAAGCCAGGATGCCCAAATCCAGCTCCTCCAAATGCATGTAAAAAGTACAAAACAAGAAAAGTTACTCAACCTCCCAGTTTGTTGTCATTTATTCTCTGCAGAACTGCAAGAGCACAGCCAGATATGTGGCTCCCCTGACTTTCTCTGAGCCTGGTTTGCAGTACACAGGGTACTCCCAATTTAAGTCAAGTGGAAAAACCAAAAAAAGAGGTGATTTGGTCTGGCCCTGTGTTTCTATCAGAGTTTCACAGGGGAACACAAGCATCCAGAAAAGCACACTCAGTTTTGCTGCTGCTCAGAACTCTGCAATGTTCTCCCAATAACTCTTTGGAGTTCTTCATGCTGGAGATGACACAGGAGGAAAACTCATAGGAAGTCAGGAGAGGAAACTGGGCACATATGGAAGATGAGCTTTTTCCTTTGAGGGGCTGCTTGTCCTCAAGCTTGTTTTCCCAAGTTCTGGATTTTGCATATAAACTTTTTTATTTCTGGTTTTAATTTAATTTAATTTAATTTGGCTACTTTGCCCCCTGCAACTCAGCTGACTCAACTCCATCCAAACAACATGCAGCCTGACTTAGTGGGAAAGAAAAGCCAAATTATTTGCAAAACCACAGTGTCTGAGTCTACACATGTCCCACTAAAGCTGTCTTTATTTAAACCAAACAAACCAGCCCCAGGCTGCTGATCTCACATCAGCTGGGTGGCTGCAAGGGATGGATCTCTCATCACCTGCTGTGCAGGTTTTCATAGAGTCACAGAACATCCTGAGTTGGAAGGGACACACAAGGAGCATCAACTTCAGCTCCTGGTCCTGCACAGACACCCCAACAATCCCACCCTGTGTCTGGAGTGTCCAAACATTCCTGGAGCTCTGGCAGCCTTGGGGTTGTGACATTCCCTGGGGAGCCTGGGCAGTGCCCCAGCACTCTCAGGGGAAAAACCTTTTCCTAAAATCCAACCTAAACTTCCCCAGCACAGCTCCAGCCATTCCCTCAAGTCCTGTCACTGACCACCTGCTTTTCTACTCCTCATGGTACTGATCACATCCAAACAAAATACTCTGTGCCTTTCTCCCTGCTGGATTCACACATTCCCTTCTTGACAGAGCAATCCTCACCCAACACACCATCCCCACAGAGTGGGAATGGCCAGAAAGTGGGAAGGGACTGCTGAGCTGAATTATTGCACCAACAATGAAACAGTAGCTTTTTCATTTTGTTGGTCATCATTCCAAAAGCAATACTTTACAACCAAACCTTTAAAGCATGAACAGTAAAAATAGCCCTTTTGTGTGTGTGTGTGTGCATGTGGGTGTGTTTCACCCCAAAAAAAAAAACCCACCCAGTAGCTGCAGAGAAAGGAATAGCACACATACTGAAAAGTCATCAAAAGAAATATGAGCCCAACTCTGCTGGTAGAGCTTTGTTCCTGTTGGTTTAAATTTATTCCTCTTTTTCCCTTGTCCTGTGTTTTTTTTGGGATGTCCACAGAGTTTACATACACAAGCTGGAAATGAATCCAAGGAACAGGAACAGAGAGATGTCAGTGGAAAGGAGAAGCCCAGAGGCACCTGCAGGCTGGGAGGACACAGGATGTCTGCAAGGTTTGCAGGAGCTGCTGCTTCTCAACAAAACAGGGTTTGGGTTAAAGCAGGCAGGGGGGAGAGAAGCCCTGAGCACACCTGGTGTGGTTTGGCACCTCACAAGAGCTGTGCTGCCTCCTGGGACAGCTCAGGAGTGGCATGTGTCCCCAAAGTGCCACCAGCCCCTCCCTGTGTCCAGCCCTGCAGCAAAGGGGCTGCTTGGACTGAGCAGAGGATGAACAGAGCTCCAATTCCCCCTGTTCCCAGCAGCATCCCAGTTCCATCTCCTGCAGCTCCAGACTGGTTTGAGCTGGGGCTGCTCCTGCAGGAAGGGCTGGGATGGGACTGGGGAGCAGCAGGAGTGACAGGGACACTCTGCACTGTCACACTCTGCACTGCCACACTCTTCCAGGGCTCAAACACTCTCCTGAGGGCTTTTAATTAGCAACTGGCAGCTCTGATTGCTCTGCTCTCAGGGTTTTCTGTGTCTGGATTGGAGAGATGATTAAAGCCCAGCTCTGTCCACTCAGCTGTGAGGACACCAGGAGCTGCAGCTGTGCCAAAAGGTTTTAGGAAAATGTAAAAAGCCAGCAAGAGATCAATGTGAGGCACTAAAATGTCCCCCAGCCCCACTTACAGGAACAGTTTTACATAGAAATTGATGTTTAATTCAGTGTGTAAATCAAGCCTTACCCAGTGCAAACCATAAACTTAATTGGGGTGAAAAAATCCTGTGCAGATTAGCAGCTCCCTCATCCCAGAGATTAAAAAGGAAGCACACCAGGCAATGTGAGTGACTGCTACAGATCACTACAAACACATTAACAGTTCTTACTTATCCAGAATATCACAACAGGGGGTTTAGGGCAAATTCTCCTCCCACCCACATCCCAGCTCCCTGTCCTAGAGTCAGGTTTAATCATCCTGCACCTGCTGTAAAGTCTGAGTAAGGATTATCACCTACAAATTTTGTAATATGGGGCCTTCTCAGCATTTACCATTTTTTTCAGAAGACACAAAGTAAAGAATCATGGAAGCTGAGCAGCATTCCCAGCTGAAAGCAATATTCCTGATGCTGTTTTCTGTGTTAAATCTCTCAACGTGGCCTGCAGCCAAAGTGGATTGAGAGGTTTAAGCATTTCATAATTTACCTCTCTAGTTCCTGAACATTTTTGCAAAGGAAAAAAAAAAACTCCAACAAAGGACTGGGAATGTTCAATCCTGGAGGACACCAGAGAAATGAAAGGAAGCTAAACAAAGGAAGAGCCCTAATGGAGTATGGATCTTGAGAGAGCAAAATTGGAATAGATCAGCCACACAACCTTTATTTCTTTAATATAGGCTGAAATTTTACATTTCCAAACACTAACTCTGTGTTTAAATAATTACATGCATTTCTTATTCAAGTGTCAGAGTAATAACCCAGCCCTGAAGGAAAGGAAGGAGGAGGGTGATTGAAAAAAAATCCTCTTGCACCAAATCCAGGTCTAATAAAAATCACATAAAAGCAACTCTGTCTGATGCAAATAGTGGAGTGTGTGCACAAGTGACAAGTATTTATTTAGCTAATTTCATAACACTTAAACTTGTTTATATATCATCAGTCCCATCACATGTGCTGCATTTTACCAGTGTTCCAAAGACAAAAATAAATGGCCTACCAGCTGCTGCTTTCTCAAGGTTGTGGTTTACTTGGGTATAAACAGCCAGAGCTAAGTGATTCAAATATTACTGTACTCTGTAGGTTCAGGAGATCTGGGGGGCTGCCACAGCACACAGGCAACACCTGAAGTGCTGAGCCCTTCCTAGTGGTGTTATTTGACTGGGCAAAAAAATCCTCTTTCCATTTGGAACCTGTACAAGGCTCTATTACCAGCTGCATTCCACTTCAAATATTAGCTGGGGGTGGTGGGGCTGGTTACAGCTGGAATACATCATAAAGCAGAAAGCTATTAAAATTCATGGCAGTCAGACACTGTGTTGATCCTACAAAAAAATGGAGCTCTATGTTTAATATTTCTAATTAAAAAGGAAAAAAAAAAAAATTCAATCCACTTTTGTTGTCTTCACCTCTGTCTAAAGCAAGTCTGGGTTTTCACAATACTTTGGCAAGGAAACACAGCTCTGCATTTCAAACATATAAAAGCCAGCAGTGTAACTGCAACAAAATCCTTAAGCTCCAGTCATAGGGGCCTCTCCAGGAATGGCTCCATATGTCCTTGAGAGGATCACAGAAGCAATAAGGCTCAATCTCAATTCCACATCACCTCTCCATCTGAGTACCTCCATTTAAGAGCCCCAAACAAGCAGCCTGGTAAAACTCCCAGCCAAAGAAGACAAAGGGGAGAGCAAATGTGAAGGTGGATTTGAAATTTCACACTGACAAAAGTTTTTCCAATTTTAAATGTTCTCACTGGCACTGGAAGTGGAAAGAGAGAGCCCTGAGTACTTAGTGAATGTTATTTCATTGTCTGTAGGTTTTAATGTGGTGCAAAAAGCCTGAAAGCTCTAATCTGAATAATAAGAGGGTTTTGAGTGAGGGATGTATTTATAAACACAGCAATTGCTGCTCTAAAAGGTAAAAAAAAAAAAAAAAAAAAAAAAAATCAGAATAAAAGAATGTACCAGTAGTGAAATCAAGCAATCAAAGCACACAGGAACTCCACATGGATCTTCCTGAAAATCCACCCCTACCTTGCTCATAGCAGTCAGGGCAGGGTCACAGGCTGCATCCAGGTCCTGCACTAACAGCTGGATGCTGTTGGAGATCACACTGCAAAAAAAAAAAAAAAAAGGGAAAAAAAAGAGAATCAAGCATGAGTTTCAGAATCACAGTGAGTAACAGAGTGCCAGAACTGGAGTGTTTGACTGTGAGAGGAGGAAAATCCTCCACTGGCTGACAGCAGCACTCTGATGTGAGTGCACACAGCTACAACTTGCACTGGGGAGGAGCTGGGAAATTCTGCAGGGAGCTGCTCAATGGGCTCCAGTGGAGAGAGGATGTTTTCACAATTAACCTTTCTCTCTTTTAACACAAATAAGGGGTTTGGGATCAAAGGTGGCAGATGGAGAAGAGAAATCCCCAAGTATCAAGCCCAGACTGGGATTCAGCTTCAAATTTAATCCAGTCTGTGTAACACCAACATTTTATCATCTCTCCATTTATTCACAGCCAATATTCTACTGCTCATAGGAACTTGCAGAGAGGATTTTAAAAATGACATCTGCATGAGTTCTGTGTCTCCCATGTGTGAAGATGAAGGCAGATGTCTTATTTACACTATGTCTGGGACTGCTGCCATCCATTGTTTGAGTTCCTCAGACATATACCAGACTAAAGGACACATTAGTCAAACACATTTCCCTCCCTCTTTATTTTTTTTTTTAACAGCATGATATTGCTTAGAGACACATTTAAGGCCACCATATTATGGTATGCATAAAGGTGCAGCTGATCCTAAAACAACAGCCAAGAAATCTGCCTGCAGCAGCTCAGACCCCCCTCAGGGGCACAGAACCAGCACTCCCACTGCAGACAGCTTCTGCTAGAAGCAATAACTGATTCTCTTTCACTAAGCACAGTTTTTAAAAACAGTGTCAACTTTAAATCTGCCACAGATGTGTGTTTACAGCCTCAGGATTATATTTGTAAGAAGTGGATTTTACTTTTGCTCTTTCTCATGGTGGTAGCAGCACAGATGAGAATTACTGTGAGAAATCTGGGCAATGCTTCCTCAAACCATCTTTCCTCCCCACCATTGTCTTTGTGAAGTTTTGGACACTACTCTGGGGTTCACTATTCGAAATATTTTTAAGTTTCCACCTTCTCACTGAATATGGTGTCACCCACACTTAATTCTGACCTGGGATTTGTTCCTTTTCCTACAGTTCCAGCACATAAAGTCTGGAATAGGATGCAAAGTAAAAGACTTCCTTCAAAGCAATTAATTTGTTTGTAAAGGCAAACTCATCCAAAATCAGTTGGAAAAATTAATATGTGAGATGAAGTGAACACAGGCTTCAAGTTACACCATCTAAAACTTGCATTGGGATAAAAAAAGCCTGTGACTGTTCCTGCTTCTGCTGGGCACCACAGAATGCACTCCCTGGGGGATTCCACCAGGATTTCAGCCAGACTGAAATAACCACCCACAAATGTGGGCACAGCTGACTCCTGCAGGGCACCTGACTGGCAGGGAAGAGCTGTGCTGCAGCACCAAAGAGGAACACAAAGCTCTGAGGGGATGGGAGGTGACCCCACCACTGTGTGTCCATGCCCAGGAGCTGGCTCACCAAGTGCTCTCAACCTGAAAAGCCACAAGTTTGCAAACAAGGAGAGAAACTCATTTGTCTGCACTTCAAAATAAACTCCTGCTGTGGAAGGATGGTGGTGCAGCTGGAAATGTGTTGGGAACACAAATCTGAGAGGGTTTGGAGCCTGGTTCTGCAGGAAGACATTTAAAATCCTCAGCCCAGGCAGCACAGAGCAGTGGGTGGCTCCTCAAAGCATCCCTGATGAGCACAGAAGGGATGGATCAGGAAACTGAGGCCATAAAGGAGCAGAACAGCAACTCAGTGAGCTCAGCACTTGAGGGGTTCTCTGAATGCTGCCCATAATCTCACAAAAAATGGATTTCTGCATTTACATTGCAGTAATTTTTCTGTTCTTGAGCTTCAAGAAGAGCTCATAATTTCTCCCACTTTCCCTAAAGAAACTGCTTTGTCACCCCAAGGATAAAACCCTTCTTTTCTACACCTTTGGGGTCGTTCTGCATTTGCCCTTCTCTGAAAGAAAAAACACTTTCCAGGGTGCATAAACAGCACTTTATCACTTATTTTATGACTGTGCCTAACAAGACATCAAATCCCAGAAGAAACAACTTGTTTGATGTTGAATGAGCCAACACCAGTGAGGTTTATAGCTCTGACTTACACTGACAGAAGGCTGGACAAAGCTCTCAGCTGGAACAGAATGAAAGTCAATTAAAAGCCTTTGTTACAAGATATATCAGCCCTGTCAGTTGGACTTTAAACCTGTCCAGAGCAGCAAACCTGAGCTATACATTAAATAACTCCCAAAACACTTCACATTGCCTGTCTGGGCCCACCTGGGGAGGCAGCCACTGTGGGAATCAAGCAGCCACTCCAGATTGCTGGCAAAACTCACCCTCCACTTGTCCCTGTTAAGAAATCCCAATCTTCTGGCACATTTAATTTCTCCTTCCCTGCTACCCTGCTTGCTTTGGCTGAGTGGATACAGCAACCCCTGAATTTCAGGCAGGGATTCACTCTTAAAAAGAAGAGCCTGAAGGGAAGGGAGTTTCTGCAGCCTGGAATGGAGCCTGAGACCATGTGAAAGAGCTGGATGGAGATTCAGTGCAGCAGGAGAGGAGGAACCACAGGAAGGAAGTCTTCTGAAAAAAATATCTTACTGCTATCTGGGCTGAATCTTAGTTTCAGGGAGAGGAGGAGCTGGTGACAGGGATTATTTTCCCAGTCTTGCCAAGATATTCTTTTGTCTGATATGAGGCAAAACAACTTTTGCCTCAATTTTCTTGTCTCAAAAAATACATTCAATCTGTCTGTCAGGGGTGGAGAGGAAAGGATGTTAGAGCAGAATATTTTTAGCACCGTTACATGAAAAGTAATTTTAATGAATGATAATCTTCTCTCAATTATAATCCCCAAATATAAGATTGGATCAGTCTTTTATGTCATCTGAAATGGGGTTTGATCATACTGACAAGGCTGCTGATTACCAGGGGGAAGTTAAAGCAGGAAGGAATGCACTGAAATAGCTTCCTTTCTTGAAATGTAACAGCCACCTCACAGAGCTGCCAAGATGCAAATGATGTTTCAAATGGAAACTCACTATTTCCTTTCCCTTTTCCAGTGCTCTTGTTCCCTTGGCTTGGACCATGGGGAGTAGCAAAAGCCTGTGCTAGTGCTGCTCTTGGAGCAGCCAGAGGATGCCATTCCCTGAGCAGGGAAGTGCCCAGGCTGTGGATCTGGGTGGATCCAGGATCTCAGGGCTGTTGCTGCTCCAGCACCATCTGGCTGACAAAAGGGGATGTTTGACACATTGTGGGAGGAGGGAAGTGCTGGACATACATGCTGAAAGTGTCCATCTCTCCTGTCAGGTTGATTCTCTCCATTAGGCTTGCATCCACTTTTTCTTTGAGCTTCTCTTCCAACTGTTGGGAAACAAAACAAGCAACAGGGAGATCAGGTTTCTAACTCGAAATAATCGCTCTTGAAAACTTTCTGCCCTGGAAAGGTCAGCTTCTTCAAACTTCATCTGTGACCAAACTATATCCAAAACTCAGCCAGTGGCACTGGAAATCTTTCCTTCTTGGCATGCCAGACCTGTTGATCTGCCAGGATGGGCCATGGTGGCTCCATGTCCTCAAAGAATTAAAGCCCCAAGGTCAAATATGTAACTCTAGTATGACATGCTACCGTACTAGCTTAACACTGTGGCATCTGTCCTGCTAATAAAGATGTTTCTCAACACTCTTCCTGTGCCCAAACTGCAGAGGAGGAGGAGGAGGATTGCCAGAGCCAGTGGTGGAGAAGCCTGGACACAGCCAAACATCACAGTTCATTGCTGACCCATGGCATTTTGGAAGCACCTGAATGTAACGAGCTGCAAATCACATCAGCATAAATTCCTCCTCTCTCCACTCCACATTGCCCTAATATTTCATGCAAGTATTTTCCCAAAAGTATTTTGAATTATTGTTGTGCTTGTTTTTATGAAGGGGAGATAATGAACAGAGGATCTTTAAAAAAAAAAAAAATTGGTCCCCCATCCAAAACAAATTACATAACAAGCAGAAAAGGACTGAACCCAAAACTGCTGCTGCAAAGCAGGATTGCAAGCAAATTACTTTTCTCAGGTAGAAAAAACAAAATCAATACTTTTCTTTCTCTGAAATACAGATTGGATAATGTAGAGGTCAATAATAAATAGATTTTTTAGTACTTTGGGTTGTCCCAGCCTGCAGAGCAGCACAGAAGAGGGGCTGGTGCCCCCTCAGAGGAAAACTCACCTGCTGGGTGGTGGCCAGGCAATACTCTGCAGTACTTAGGATGCTGCAAATCAGGCAGAGCTCTTCTAAAGTAAACTTTGCCACCTCAGAGCCTTCCTTTTCTTTCAGCAAACTTGTGATGGTGAGCCCACCACTGCTGCTGGTTGTCCTGGAAAAAAAAAACCAAAAACCAACAGATAAAACCTGGGAGGTTTATGAGTGTGCAGACACTCAAGGTGCAAAATTACTGCTGGGTTTTTAATGCCATAAAAAGGTTTTATGATCACAACTCTGTGCAGCACAGGACATCAAACCCACAGCTGCTATTTTGGTGAAGGAATTTCTTTTACAAAGTGTTTTGTCCCAGGTCTTCAAGCA
Source organism: Erithacus rubecula (assembly GCF_903797595.1). Taxonomy (NCBI): domain Eukaryota; kingdom Metazoa; phylum Chordata; class Aves; order Passeriformes; family Muscicapidae; genus Erithacus; species Erithacus rubecula. The sequence continues at coordinate 2,966,662 of NC_136674.1, forward strand.
AAGGACAACTCACTCATTGACAAGAAAATAGATTAAAATGCAAGTGGAACACAGCCTTCCCCAGGTAGATTCACCTTCACTGCCAGTTATCCAAAATTTAATTAAAGATTACAGAAGAATCTCAGAACTATCAGGAAACTTGTCATATTTATCTCTGCAGCACTAAACAGCTGTCCACATGCATTTGAGACTTTGGCAACCTGTTTTAAAAGCTGATGGTATCAAGAAAGTAAATTATAAAAAATGTGCCTTCCCCTCCACTGTCTTCCAGTGAGCAACGTTCATGTATCAACAAAGAAAGACTCAGAGCAGTTTAGAGGCAGGAAATTCCCTACCTCTCAACTCTTTATAATCCAAATCCATTAAAAAAAAAATAGGACAGTGATATTTATCTTGGATAACAAAAATGGAGCACTAAAAAAAAAAAAAAAAAAAAAAACCTGGATAAAGAATGCAACTGAGGTCTGATGGAGAACACACATTAAATTTATCTTTCCACTTGTCTGGATGGAACCCTCTCTCCTTGCATCTGTGAAAGATTTTACTGGTTTCAGAAAGTCATTCTGCTGCTCCCAGGTTTACAAAGGAAACAAGCTGAGGATGTTAAATATCAAATAAAATTATCTGCAGTGGAGTTTTGGCAACATCTCAGGAGCACCTTTAGCCTGTTTACTGATACATATTGATGTAAACTCATTAGGATTTCCTCTCCTTTCACTGGATTTACATCTACAGATCTTATTTGTACAGAGATAAAATGTTCCAGAGCACAGGGAGGCACAGGGAAGCACTTCAGCATCTCACAAATAAACCACTTTCATTATAAATTACCATATAGATGATGTTGGGTTAAGGCAGCTGAGAATCCCAGTATGAGCTGGTTACCCAAGCAGCAACTCTGAAAGCCCTGCCCCTCTGAAGAGACTTGGGCTGGCATTTCAAAAGGAACCTCAAGAAACTGCAAATCTGGCTGCTAATCAAAGCCAAATATGAAGCTGTTCTCCAGGGGCCCTTAAAAGAAAAACAATGTGTGACTGCCCATTTGCTCTCCTGCTTTTCTCTCTCTGCAAGAAACTGAACTTTGGAGAAAACCATGAAGTAAATGGAGTGCTCCTGCTGCTACCTGGGGTGTTTTGACAGGGAAATGAGTGTTCACAAGGATGTATTTATGGATTATCTTTACAAATCATCTGCTGCTCAGTGCAGTGGGGTGTCTGCAGCCCTGGGGAAGCCACACTCACTTGGGCAGGTTTCCAGAGAGGATTTTCCAGGCATATTCCCTCAGGTATTTCTGGAAGATGGTGGTCAGGGCTATCATGGGCTCACCAGTGCTGAGCTGGGAGCATTGCACCATGCACTTCTTGTAGTACACAAAGAGGTCAGCACAGCTGGGCAGGACAGCTCCTCCTTCATCCACGTTGGGCTTGGGGGGACCCTGAGCCTTGAAATCAGCCACAAACCTGTCAATCAGCTCACCCAGATTCCTGGAAAAAAAAAAAAAATTTGAGTCTATTGAGGGAGGAATTGGAGTGAAAAGAGGGAATAATGCTTACAATGAGATTTTAGCAGCCCTTCCTCATCTCCACCCTCCCAGCACAAATTTTACACAATTCCACAGCTCCTGCTCAGGAGTTTTAGTGGCAGCTTCAAATCTGTTCTCCAGCCACACATAAAAGCTCCCAGATCTGCCAGGACTCAGTTCAGCACATTTGATGCAAGTGCATTAAGCCTGTGCTCAAGTTTCACTCCTGGCACCAGGAAAAGGAACAGTCAGGCCTCCCATCCCAGAGGCCTGCAGAGAAAACCTCAGGGAATATGGATTTGGAAGGGATGTGCTCAAAATGGTGTGTGCCATTTGCCATTTCTTGGTCCCATTTGGATACCACCTGGTTTTGCACAACTTCACACATCCTTTAAAGAAGTTTTATTTTGCATGAGCACAAAGTGCACTTCCTACTTAAGATTCTTTTCAAAAGCACAAAAAGCCCTCTTATTGTCTCCAGTGATTCATTACAGCCTGGTCCCTACTCAAATATTTCAGTCTTTAGGCAACAATAAACTTCACTCCATCCTTTCACCAGGACAAAAAGGCTTTTGAGCATGGCAAAGGGCCAGAGGCATCAGCACAGGACCAGAGAATCTTCTGATCTTGGGGAGTTCCTCTGCTCCTGCTCCTCCAGAGACAGCACATCCATGTCAGAGACCAAGCCCAGCTCAGCTCCATGGAATAACCTTTGAACTGAATTCTGCAATAAACCTCCTCCCCAGACACACACACAGAGCCTTCCTCAAGGCAGCTTGGCTTTTGGGAAATAGCTGGGGAATACTTTCAGACATAGAGGTGCTCTGCTGACCAGGAGTTTCTGTATTTTATAATTCTGTTTTGAATACAACCTTCCTGCAGCTCTGCCCTTCCCATGGCACAACCTTTGGGGGTGGAATGGCTGAGCTGTGATGATCCAGGGCTCCTAAGGAGAAAGCCAAACCCTCAGGAGAATGCCAGTGAAAAGGGGAAAAACCTGCCAACAACCACAGCTTTCCACCAGTTTCTACCCCTTTTTGCTTTCCCTCTTGTGAGAGAGAAAACCCCTCTGATTCTAGCTCAGCAGAGAATCCACAAATCTCTTCCCTGATAAACTCAGAGGTTGCTGCCTCAGAATGGATGAGCTCCTACCACAGCTGATCTGCTGGGCCAAACTTACCTCCAGAAATGTGGAATATCAGACTCTCAACCATGGAACAATGCTGGTTGGCTTTGGGCAGGCTGTTGCCAAGACAAGTATCCCCTTTTTCCATTGCTTGAGCACTGCACACAGCACTGACCCCACACTCACAGCTCCTCAGCTCTGTTACAAGCACTGTAAAAACATCAGGTTGCTGCTCTGATGTGAGAAATCTCCACAGTGGCAGCAGCAATTGAAGGCTGAAGGGATGCACTGATTGTGTTGGGCCACAGAGCAGCAGAATTTACCTCCCTGTGTAGCTTAGCAGAGCCAAGCAGGGCTCCAGGTGCTGCAGGCTGCAGATTCCTGCAGCAAAGAGGATGTGGCTCACTCCTTCCCAAATCCAACAGCTGCATCTCCACCTCTGCATCTGTGCTGGGCTCCAGCTGGGCAACAAAGTGGAGCTTTCTTAGCAGTCACCAGTCACTTGATTTTTTTTTTTTTTGCCTTCTCTCAGTCTCAAGGCACGGTCAGGAATGTCAATGGCTTTTGTTTCTTTATGTTTAGCCCACATGTTCTCCTCTTCTCTGAGGCAAAGTGAAATGGATCTGCATTTTCCTGGTCCCCCAAGGTCTTGTCAAGTGGGATGCAGGAGAAAATGCAGCTGTTCAGAAGAGCTGGGAGAGCAGTGCTGGGGCTTCACACTTGTTCTGATTCCAACCTGGATAAAACTGCCCATCAAACCAGGCTGTGGGACAGGCTCCTATTTCAGAATGGCACTGGAGCAAGCAAAACATCAGGATATTGTGCACTAAAAGAACTAATACATCATTAATGCACACTTTGGTTGATGGCAAACTTTCACATGAATCTCATCTGGCCCAAATATGATATGAAGGCTACAAATGTTTGTGTGGCACAATGGGAGCACAGAGAGTCTGGCAGAGAAACTGCTGGGAGATGAAACATGAAGAAGGCAGGAGAGCTACAGAAAATGAATATTTTCTCCACAGACTCTGAGGAAAAGCTCCAAGAGAATTCTCTGGTAGTGCAGATGTGGTATTTCCTAACAGTAGCATATTTATTGGGAGAGAGAACTCGCCAAATCTAACCAAGAGAAAGAATGAAATGAAATCACATAAAGGGAATTCTATTCTGCTTCTTTTCATTCCTGAACTCCTCCTCTTGTTTTTGTTTTATTTTCTTTTTTTTTTTTTTTTCCCCTTGCATTCAATTTATTCAGGGTTGTTCTGCACGAGAGGAACCAGGAAATTGTGAGCAGCATGAGAGAAGAACAGGGTGCCCAAGAAAGTGGGATGTGAGCAGAGCAGTGGCACTGAGACACCTGGAGCACAGCAGAGCACTTTCCATGGACTGGGGATTTTGGGAGCCCCTCTGCTGCTGAGGCTGCAAACACCCAGCACCAAGAGCCAGTTTTCCAAGCACTCTCCACCCAGATGTGCCTTTGAGCAGATGGAAGGAGGGCTCTGCACACTCTCAGCCCTGCAGGCCTGACAGAGCTCTTCCTCCTCTCCAGCTCACACCTGGGGGCTCCTGCTGCCCACAAAGGACACCTAAAGATGCACATCCCAAAGGGGCAGCAGTGAAATCTGCTTTGCTGATCAGAAATCTGATATTTACCCTGCAGCTGAGGGTGGAGAGCAGCATCTTTAAACTCCTTCTTTCAGGTGTCTCCTCTTAAAGTGCTGCAGATTTTGGCACTAAGTTTCTTTAAAGGGGTATGGAAACAATTTTTTAACAAAAATTGGGGTTTTTTTCTGCCACAGATTTAAAGCAATGATGAACAAAACTATCACACTGCTCTCACTATGCAGAGCTCAAACATACAATTAATGATCTGAGCAACATCTCATTTTCAGACATTGGCAACAGATTCCTCAAAAGTTCAATCAAAGGAAAAAGAAGAGAGAAAATTGTGAAGGAAAGAGATTTTTGGCAGTCAGGGGCAGCATGGGGAACACTGTGTCAGTCTTTCTTTGAATTCCCTGCAGCCTGTGGCTATAAAGCTAATATAAAACATCTCATGATTGTAAAGGAAAAGGAGAAGGGAAAAAAAAAAAGGGCAACTGAAGGGGCTAGGAGCACAATGGGGTAGAATTACCAAAATAGGGATTAATATGGCCCCCAGTGAGAAGGGAAGAAATACTCAAATAAGTCAGTGCTCAGTTGGCTGAGGGCAGGGGGGAAATATCAGTTTCCCTTTGTTACACTGCAGAGCAGAACCTAAACCCAGCAGGACACAGCACTGTGCAAGGTTTCAGCTATTCAAGGACCTTGGGGTTTTTTTTTTCAAGCATAAAAAGTTGATGGGACATGGAAAAGCTTTTTCAAGATGCTTATCATGGAGTTTGGATAGAATCAGGACACTACAAGCCTCGAGTTACAGATTCTGTCATGTGTAAAGCCCTGGAAGACAGAAGAGCTCACACAGATGAGATACACAAAGTAGGCACCTCCTCCTTTCCAGCCACTCATCAATGATAAAAGATTAAATTGAACCTTTTTCAACTCTCTCCTCTCCCAGGTGGCACTGCAGTTGTTACTGAGATGTTATTTAAACCCTGGTGTGAACTGAGGTGCACAAGGGGTGTGGTGAGAGCCCTGAAAACTTCCCAGAGCTTCTCTGAAAGCTCCTTTCATTCCAGTTGTTTGGCTGCAAGTCAAAGAGGAAGATGAAGAAGGGTGCCAGGGATTAAAGCCCCTGACCAAGTCCCAGTCTGGGAGCAATGACATTGTTATCTTACAGCCAGCTCATCCACAGCAGCTTTCATCTAAGGATCTCAAATAACTTCTTTCTACACAGCAAATCTTGCAACTCCTCTGCCACAAAGCCACATGTGCATTTTACAGAAAACCCAACCCTATGATTTGGGGAAGACAAGAGATGAAAGAAAGACACATGTCTGCAGTGGGAATTGCAGAGGCAACAGAAGTAATTTCAGTAATGTCTCTAAGCCTCTTCCAGAGAAAGGCAGTGGGCACCACTCCTGCAGCCCTTTGCAATCACACACAAAACCAACCTCCACAGCCCTCTGAACACTCATTTTATCCAAGCAAAGGCCTCACTCAAAGTTTTTTGGACCACAAGCACTGCTCCTGTTGAAACCAGGCAGCAGAGTTTCAATAAATTAATTTTCTGCAGCTCGAGCACAGAATCCAGCACAGCCCAAACCCAGCAAACAAACCCAAATAAAACTCAGCTGGTTACTCACTTGTCCTGGGACTCAATATACACATAAAGGTGAGGCTCAAAGCACTTGGAAACAATGCCATGGAAAGGATTGTCAGGGACCTTTGGCTTCTTTGGCTGCAAGGAAACATTTACAATGTTGGTTCAAAACTGCCCCTGCAAGACCTTGAAGGAACAGCAGTGCAACAGCACAGAAGGATATAAATCTTTAGAGATATTATAACACAGAAATTTGCTGTCAAATAATCAAAGCATATAAATGTCATTATATCCAAGTTCTCCCTCCTTCTTAGAGGGCTGTTAGCAATCCAAGGAATTATCTTTGCACTTGCAAAATATTCTTAGCATTAAAGAGGAGGCTGCTCCATGCTAACAGATTTCAGCTGAAGAATTTTAATGCAGTTTGCAAATAAAATCTCACTAAATCCTTCAAGCAGTAACAAGGCTCCACTAGTCCCCTCTGAAATCAAATGTAGCAGTTATTTGGAAGCAAGATTGAAGAACCCTTGCACTTTAGAATATCAAGGGCAATAACTCAAAGTTACAGGCTTCATCTGAATGAATTTTATTTAGATAAACAGCATGTAATTACTGGAGGAGCCAGAATTATGCAGGCCTGCCTTGACTCTGAAACACATTTCTGGGGATGCAAAGATTTCTATTTTTAAATCACATTTAGAGCATTAAGCACATGTGCCATTTGGGAGCCATCCTGTTTACCCTCATTTGAGTTTAGTGCTGCACTCTAACCACCACCAGCTCACCAAAGCCACTGGGACTACTCACACACTTCCATCTCTGCATGTTTAAGCACCAGGCTGGCCAGGGCCTTTAAGCTCTTTTTTGCCTTACAGCTAGATTGTTATTAGTTTTTTGGGTTTTTTTTACTAACAGATAATTTCTCTTGTTGCTTCTCAGCAAACCAGCAACTTTTCATTGGCTGCAAAGAGGGCTGCAGTGACTCTGGAATGGAATTCTTGCTTCTCTCTCCACAAAAAGCCAAGATCAGCTCCCAGCCAATGAAGATATGAATTTTTCCAGCTCTTTTTTTTTTTTTTTTTTAAAGTGCAAGAAAAGCCAAACAAAAGAAGCAAAATGAGAGAGCCTAAAGGACTTTCTCTCCTAAATGACAGAGGAGGTGGCACAAAGAATTTGGCAGAACTATCAGGGTGTGACAAGGCAAACATTTCTTGGCAATAATTAAATGATGAATCCCAACTTATGGCTGCAAACCTCAAGTGAGGGAATAGTTTTATGGAGGTCAGACCACCTCTATGAGCTCTGAATGAAGAATTTAACTTGTAAGAGCCTTGGGACAGAACCATTACCAGGCATCCTCCACCAAAATCCCTCTGCCAGTGCCTGTTTGTGCTGGATGCACACACTCACTGGAGCTGGGAGGAAAAAAATCACAGAAACCTCCCAGCTGCCAAAGCCCTGGCATGGCAGTGGCAGCACAAAGCTGCAGATTCCCCATTTTTATTTAGCACTCACCAGGCTGCTCCTGCAGCAGGCCTGGCTCTCTGTGTGTCTCTGCTCCCAGTGTGTCTGGTGGAAGGAATACTAAATCTTTTAACAGTAGCAGTGAAACTGTATTTCTGAGTGTGCAAGCCTGTCCAAAAGCTGCAGATGTTTAAGCTATTTCCTCCTTGAGTTTGATGGAAATAATAAAAGGTTACTGTTGTCACAGTAAGGAGGTCTGCAGCTGGCCCAGTTTCCTTTCATTACTATCCAAAGTAAACAGATTAAATTGAACTGCTAGGATTACCAAAAGAGGTGCTTTTTTAGCATGGATTCCCCCACCCCCAAAAAAAATTACTTGTGCTCTCTCTTAGATTCCCAAGTGTCTTGAATTTTCAGGACTGGTGTCTTTGAAGGGCTCTTTTACTGAAAACCCTTCATCTTTAGCTCTTTGTGTTCCTTCTGTTCCTCATGCAGTGACAGCAGGAGACGAGACCTGCAGCACCTCCAGACTCTGAGCACAAACCAGCAGCTGCTGGCACTGTGACACTGGAATGCTGGAGCCCACCTGGCACACAGGAGTGACACTGACACAGGGCAGCCTCACCACAAACTGCATTTCCAGGGATTTCCCCATGGATGGCTTCACAAGGTACAGGGAGCACAGCAGCTCCTCTCCCAGGAGCTCCTGAACTGCTGCATCCTGCTGGTCAATAAACCCAACACTAATTGTTGCAATTATCTCTTCACCTGCCTCCTAACACCACTGACTTCTCCAAGGATGTCCTCCCATCTCAACACTGCACATCCAAGCCAACCTTCCAGTCATTAGGTGTTGGAAAGCAAGCTCTTCCCAAAAAATGCATCAGGGGTGTCTCCCCAAGTTCCCAATCTCTGTCTCACTGAGAAAAGTCCACACAATACCAACTGTCCAGGCTGTGTTTTAATGGAAACAGCAAAACCTTGCTTAAATCATTCTGTTTCAGGACTTTGGCTGTGGATGAAGGCACAGGGGCTGCCCTGCTCATGTGAAAATCTGGAGGGGATGCAGAGCACCAGACTGTGCTGGTGGAGAGCTCCCACCTCCTGATCTCCCCATGAGGCTCTGTCACCCATCAGGATACACCTGTACCTGACCCATTTACAGGGCTGTAAATCCCCTAAATAAGAGGAGAGTACCAGCCTCAAGTAACTCACAACATTTAGAAAACATCCATCGGGTGGTATAAAAAATACAGGCTTTGATATTGGTGCCAATTAAAACAATTGCATTTACCATTCATCCTTTAATGTTTGCAGAGGGTTTTGGAAGCCCTGGGCTTGTACAAGCAGTTAGGTGTTGCCTGCTTTGCAGAGGTAATGGATGAAAAGCACTGTAAAGATAAAAAAATCTCAGAAGTGATTTATCTGGAGTGAAAATCTAAAGCTGACACTTGAAAGTTCAACAAGTTGCCTGGTGACTCCAGACAGTTTGCTTGGCTGACAGGGCAAAATATGAATTGCAACTGTTTGCAGAGGAGCTTCTTTGGGGATCTGAAAACCCAAAGAGCTATTTCATCTTGCTTTGACAGAAATCCTGTAGTTACATTTGGGCTGCTGCTGTACAGGCTGGAACAGAACCCAGCTCACTCTCACGTGGCAGGATTGTCTCTGCACTATTAACTGGAATAAAGATTGCTTTGGTTTCAGTAAGCCAGAGCAAAGTGTGGTTGTACTGGGAGCCTGAATGCTGCACAAAGGATCCAAACTGCACTAAATTAATTGCTGTGCAAACAAACTTTTCAAATCAATGGGATGGGAAAAGCTGAGCCCCCACTGGAGATTCTGACAGAGGCTGACAACTGAGAACTTCAAAGACTTACTTTATCTGTATCACTCTTCTCCATCACAATCTCATCTGCCTCTGCCCCAGTTTCATCCTCCAGAAAGGGGTTGGTGGAGGGAGGTGGCACTTCTGGCTTTTTCTGTGGGGAAAGAGGAAGCTCTTCAGAGAACAGGCAGTTTTGTGCCCTCTGTCACTCAGCTGCATCCACATTCTGCTCTCCTGAGCCCTTCAAAGCACTGCCCAGCAATTTGCCTTCTCCTAGCAGAGGTGATCAGATCCTGGCTCCCTCTTCATCCCTCCATCCTCAGCCCCTGCTCTGTTTGCACCCACACTGCCTGAATCCTCCTTGAAAGGGACATTTTGTCCAGTCTGACATTTCCACTCTCCCAAACCCCACTCCAAAGTGTGTGGTCTCCACTGGGATAACCCACAACAGCAAACCCTGCCCTGCAAAAAACCCCAAATTGCTGCTCCCACTGTTTGTCCCCCACTCTGCATTCACCAGCCAGCTGTTTATAATGGTGAATATGAAATTGTGGTCTTCATTTTGGGTATGGAACAGGGCAAATGACAGCCAGAGTGTCACAGCCCCAGGCATGGCAGAAAGGGAGGAAACACAGGATTTTCTGTCATTTGAAACCACACCCTTCCCTTCTGCTTTTCTCACTTATAACAACCCAGTGAAGACAATTTAATTAAAGCTGCAAATTTTCTATGAAATCTGTCAGAATAAATAAAACCATATACTTGAGAGATCTAAATTAAGCCAGGAAGAGAACCTTACAGGACCTCCTCTTTTAATTAACAGCACCCACAGCAAAAGACCAGTGGGTCCAGCAGGCTTTCCTTGGAGGATGAATTATCACATCCAAGCAGGCTTCAAGACACCAGCTGGACAGAGAAGCCAACCCCAAACCAGTGGCTTCTGAGCCACTCATGCTCTGTGCTGCCAGGGCATTTGGCTGGCAGAGCTCTGGGCTGAGATTCCAGGCAGGAAAAACTCAGAGATGGCTCTAGAAATATTCTCAGAGTTTTTTTTCTTTTGGTTCTGCCTTTACAATCTACCAAAAGACACAAAGCAGAAGCTATTCTGCTTCTAACAGACAATGTGATGTTGAAAGCTGCTACCATGTGGTGAATGTGTGGTACCCAGAAAGGAGGAGAAGAGGGGACTTTCAGTTCTGAGGTGTCACTGACATGTAGAGAACAAACATTACAGGGCAGTTACCACACCACAATCACTCTGTGGCTCTCCACAGCTGTGTGGCTTCAAACAGCACAGGAGAACCAAAAAAGCACACAGGCAGTTTATTTTTATTCTTGTGAGCCCTGTGCCATCTTCTCCACTGTCTACACAACCAAAAATCACTTTTCCAACTCCAGGCCACATTAAACACCCTGAGCAAGGAGAGGCTGCAGGTGACACCTTTGGCAGTCTCCACTACCTGAGCTGTGTGTGAGGGGGATTTTTCTCCTAAGAAAGCTGCAGAGGGAAGGAAACTCTTCAGAAATCCCCTTACCACTGTGCCATCAGTCAGAGTGCAGCCAGAGAAGCGTTTGGCCAGGAGCCCCTCAAAGTTGGTTGTTCTCTGAATTGCAAAGAGAAGCAATTTCACCTCAATCTCCTTCGCCCGCGTGCGCATGATCTTGGAGAGCTCTGCCCTGCAAGAGAGAGGAGATATAGAAAAAACAAATGTGCTTTTCTATAAAAATCTGAAACCTAACACTGGAACTCAGTCTGCTCCCCAGAGAGACTTCCATCACAAAATTCAGGCTGATTCCTAAGAGGCTCTCTAACATAAAGCTGCTTTGCAGATCCCATTTCAAACACGAGCACAGTTCTGACTCTGTGGGTAACAGAATCCCATCTCCAAGTGGGGAAAACCCTCAGGATCCAGCCTTGGGAAGCACAGTGATCCCAGGACTCCACCCAACACCTTCTTCTGCTTCCCTATAAGAGGAATGTTATATTTGTCTTTACAAATAAGTTGTAGATCTGTTGGTAGATAAAGTTAGCACCTAGAGATAAAAGAAACAATGGGATTACACTGATTGATGAATGGAAAAAGATTTGCCTTTACAAACAAAGTGTAGGTTTGCTCGTAAATGAAATTGGGTAACAGATGATGAAAGAAGCAAAGGGGGGGGGGGAATCTATGAATTCTACAAGAATTAAAAATTAGAGGGAGGGTTGTAGATTAGAGGGGAATGTCAGGTGTCAGGTGTTTGGGAAGTCTGTGCCTCTCGAGTACCTCATGCAATGGGAAAAGAGAGAGAGGGAAATGCAGCAGCGAAATTGGGATAAAAAGGAGACTCTGACAGATGCCAGGGGAATGCCCCATGACCTCTCCCTTTAATGGAATAAAGCAAAAACGACTCCTCTGTCTCCTTTCTGAACACAAACCTCTGGCATTTCTGCATTAATTTCCCTTACACCTATCTCCGACTGGCACAAAACCCACAACCCTTAGCAGGACTTTCTACACCCACAACAAACTGCAACTGTAACAGCCATCCCGAGCAAAGCTACCCAGTTTATCCCGTTGTTTTTTTTACCCATTCTCTCACCGGGTGAGGTGGCAGAACTCCACGGCGATGCGCTCCGTCATGCTCCACTCGGCGGGGAACATGCGCCCGAACTTCTCCTCGTAATCCACCAGCTGCCGCTTGATCCACGCGTAGCGCCGGTCGATCTTGTCCAGCCACGCCACCTGAACCCCACCGACAAGGAGTTTGCAGCACAAAAAGCAGTTTATTTCAGCAGGAAATGCTCAGAGGTGTGATGCTCTTATCTCTGAATGCTAAGGATATACAGCTAAGTCTGTCGGTAACGCCAGATGCTGTATGGTATCAATATTCGGAGATTTGGACCTTTCAAAAATTGGTGGGGTAGATTCAAAAGAGAAAATTTTCCCTGCTGTCATTCCTTCACAGTAGGTGCCATTATTAAATTAACCCCAAAAACATAGTGTTTGATAGCCCTGAATCCTGCATTCCAAAGGAAGTTAAAAATCCATGAATTCCTCACCTTATTAACCCATAAAACTGGATAACAGACACAATGACATCCATTAACATCCTCTGAATGCTCCAAGGGCAGGTTCACATTGGAGATTAGGAATAATTTCTTCACTGAAAGGGTTATCAAGGCTGCCCAGAGTCACCAACCCACGAGGGATTTAAAAGATGTGTGGATGTGGCACTTAGGGACAGGGTTTAGTGACTGGAATCAAGGATCTTAAAGGACTTTTCCAACCTAAATGATTCTGGGATTCCAAGTGCTTAAACACATGCCAGACTGAAAATCCTATCTTGTGTGAATTAAGAGAGCAAGCTCTGTTGAAAATGAGGATAACAGTACTCCTAAATCATGCAGAGATTATTGAAAATTCAATCCAATAATATTTCATTTGATCCCACCCTCTTTGTTTCACAGACAAAGAGGTTAAAGTCAACAGTAGGATGAGAGTGCAGGAATTCCTGGACTCTTACATTCAGCTCACATTTAAATTCCAACTAAAATTCTTACAAGCTGAGCAGGATGGGATATTTTTTCCCCCCTCAATAATTGTGCTTTCTGGTCAAAAAATATAAAGATTAATCCAGAAAATTTTGATGGAAAAATGTTATTTCAACTTAGGCAGTTTATCCTTTTTCTATTGTGTGTCAAATATTTGAAATTGATAAAACGTATTTTGATATAAAGGAGATTTTGGGTTGTGTGGGGCTTTTGTCCAAATTCAAAGTTACAGTAAATTTTTAAAAAGCTGTTAATATCAGGACAGGAAGTTTAAAAATTAGCTACAAAGATAATGAACTTCCTAGAAACCACTCCCCCTCAGCTTTCTAAGCATTTTGGGGTGTTTCTTGATTGTTTGGGGGGTGGTGGGTTGAGTTTGCAATTTTCAGAGTTTCATTTCTCAACCTTTGCAAGGCAGGAAATAAATTAAACATGAATTTCTTTATTTCCTACGTGAGGGGAGAAAACATTTCTAGTGATGTGAGAACCTGAGGATCCTGGCAGAGATAACACCAACCCTCAGCTCATCATCCACTCCAATCACACCCACAAATCACTTTCCAAGCCCTTGGGATAAAAACTTTTCACCACAGGAACCTGTGGAAGTGAGAATTTTGGGAACTCCTGCAGAGCAAAATGTGAAATCCAAATGGAGCTTGCTAAGCTTCCCTTACATCTTGATTTTCCTGGAAGAGGACCAGGTACTCTGAGAGGTGTTGTTTAATAAATTTCTTGATGATTTCCTGTTTGATCCTGGGATCCAGGACGTTGGCTACCAGGCAGGCATCACGTAGGACATTGCTGGGCCCACCAGTCCTCTGGCAAAATAAACAGGAAGAAAATGATTTCAGATTAAATAAATTGAATGGGTGATTGTAAATGCATCCAGGTTATCTTGGGTTTATCCTATTATTCTCTTTTCTGCAGCTACTCTTTATTTGTTGTTGCATTTTTCTTCTGCTGCATGAAAACTGAGCTGCTTCTATTTCACTGATCATAAAGTTGTTCCATGATAAAGACAGAAAATTTAGAAACTTTTTTTTTTTTTTTTTAAAGGCTGTTTGGGTGCTGCTTCACACAGACACAGATCTGCCCTTCACCAACTGTTCCAAAAAGTCTCATTTCTGTACTTGTCAGTTGTATGAAGAAATCAGCAGAGCTGGTACTTTCAAAGTGTTTTCTTGGGAATAAATTCAAATTCACACCTACTCCCCTTACTGTTTGCAAATATTTGGATGCACAGTGCTGGGGAAGCACAGTTGGTGCCTTAACCCCAGCCCAGATTTGTATCTGTGCTGAGTAAACAGACACAAACTGAGTGGCACTGTGGCAACAGCCAGCCTATGTATGAACAAAACACAAATTTTTGTGACAAACAAATAACCAGGGACTGGGTGAGACCCAGTGGAGTCCCAGAGTTGAATTTTGGGGCATTCCCTGCCTGGTCTGCAGTAGCTGTGTGCAGTGACAGAGGAAGGGGTGACAATTCCCCCCCACTGACAGCAACAGTGAGAAATCACCTTTTGCTTTCTAAAGAAACTCCTGAAAAAGGCAGAGACCAAACCTAGAGGAAAAATGAGACTAAATCCAATGACAATCACACTGAAGTGATTTCAGTAACACTTTGCAGTGGGAGGAAGGGGGAAAGTGAGAACTTTACCTTTGTGCCTTGAGAAGGAAAGGCTTCCTCAAAGTCAGCCAGGATCTGCTGCCCCAGCTCGTTCTGAGCTGCCTTCACCCTGAGGGGGACACAGGAAGGGCTTGGATGGCTCAACAACCTCCCTGCAAGGTCCCTGAAGCTTTGCAAGGGATCAAAAGGATGCTGGAGAGCAAACATCCACATTAAAAAGGTGTGTGTGGCAAAACTGGGGGAGTTTTGCTCCCTGAATGACAACTCTCCAAGCACTGACCCCTCAGCTGCAGTAAAACAGGTCCTGGACTCTCCTGCCCTTCATTTCATATTTCAATAAATCCACTTAAATCAGCTGTTTGAAAATCCTTTAATGCCAGCATGATCAACTTTTAAATTCATTTATGTTGATCACATTTCAAAAGATTTTTACTAACAAGTAAAAAGCTTCACAATGTCTCAATCTCCACCAGGAACCTTTCACAGTTCCAGGTGTATTTTTAAATTAATAATCCTGGCACCAATTTTATCCTATAAATTCTCAATGTTTTACAGAAGCACAAAACAGCAAAGGTATGAAATGGGAGCAGAATAAACCACAACCTTGCTCTTTATTTGGCTGAGAGAATAAAGCTTCCAATCTCCAGAAATAAAAGTCAATACAGTTTAATTGATACTTGCAGGGAAATGGAAATGCCTGCACACACTAGAAAGTGCCAAAGCAAACACTTATATCCCTCTGCAGCCCTTGAATTCTTCCATCAGTTTTTATTATACTGGAAATGTTTTCAGCTCTAAACTGATCACTCAAACTGTGGATTTTTCCACTGAGATTGATACTTTAGCAAGACTGGTGACATTTACTGTTGTGAAAATGTTTGTTCAGACTATGGGGAGAAGACTTGGGAAATTTTTTTTGTGCTTGTTTAAAACTCCTCAACCTTATCAAGGAATGATCTGCTTCTTTAATCTTCCCATTTGAGTTCCATTAGTAGCAAAAAAACCTATGAGATGGTCTGACAATGCTGGATTCTTTCATGGTGCCAAATGCAGAAAATTCCAGTCCTTTAAAAGTGATGGCTGAAATATAACTTTATATCTGTGATTTAACTGGATGTACAACCTGCCTTCCTCAGGAATTATTTATGGGGATTTTGTTGGAAAAGCTTCCTGCCTGCAATGTCAAAAATAATTCTTACTTAAGCTCTCTGCTTCACAGGAATGTTCAGAAACTTCTCTGCTCTTCCAGGTAAAGATCCCAGTTAACAACTTCATAAATGGGAAGAAAAAAGAATTCATTAATGTGTTGAAACAGAAAATTTAATCAGTAAGGAGGAAGCCACAGCTACAGGTTTACTCCTGCTTAAATTCTACAAGCAAGCACTTGTAACTCATGTGAGAAAGCACCACAGAACCAAACCCTTTGATTCTCCAGGAAAAGAAGTGTAAAAAAAAAAAAAAAAGATAAAAAAAATACACTGAACACAGATTGAAATTTTTTATCTTTTAAATCATCAAGAAATAAGAAGTGTGTAGAATTAGGAGTCACAGAAATTAGTGAGTTTGTATGAACAACTGGAAGTTATTATTATACTTCTTCACTTCTGAGTGGCTGTGGGGACTTTTCTATTTGACAACAGCTGCAGTGCAGCACAGTGGAGGCACTGAAAAGAGCCAGATTCCTAAAACTCAACAAATTTAAAAGAGCCTCTGTCAAGCAGTTAAAAGCCCTGTCCACAAGCTTTTGTTGTTTTAGGCTCTGATTCAGGAAAGTACTTAAGGATAATCTTAATGGGGATTCTCATATCCTTAAATTAAGAAACTTGCAGGAATGCCTTGCTCAAGTGGGATGTTAAAAATATGTATTTTTTAAAAATAGGTCCTGCATAAAAATATCTCAAGAGCAGGCAGGGAGAACAAGTTTGAAATATTTTTTTCCTTCATGTTTTGTAAGAGAGGGACAGGGCAGAGCCATCCAAGCAGCCAAAAGTTTAGATGTGTGTGAGCAAGGACAGGGAGCCCCAGTGCCCTCCCAGTAAATGTCACTTTTTATATAACCACACACACAATCAATTACTTTCACAATTATGAACACACATCCAGAAGCAAGAAAATTTTTCTGAGAAAATGGGGGGTATTTGCTTTAGCCACTGGAGATTATTGTCCCCTGGAAAGATGTCAGCTTCTCAATAATTCAGAATATTCTCCATGCAGGGGAAACTGAAGGAGCTCCCTGCACGTGCCTGAGGGTGTGTGTGGAACCACTTCACCAGGTGAATTGGCTCAGCAGGCCCAGGTGAGAGATTCAGGATCTCTCAGAGCCTCAGGAGGGTTTGATAAGGGTCTCTTTCCCTTTCCCTGGGTAGGTTCCCCCAGAAATGTGCTGGGATATCCCAGCAGCCATCCCACACAGCAGGGAATTGCCTTTTCCTGGGGTTGCCAAACCCTCTGGTTATCCAACCATTAATGATTTCTGTTTTTCTGACTTCTGTTTTATTATTAGTGGCTTTTGTTCTCCGTTTCCCTTGCCTTAAAAAAAACAAAAACATGAAAACCCACTGCTATGTTTCAAATGACATCCAATTACTAGAAACCATAATTCCTTTAGCCAAAGCTACCAGAAATCTTAAACCATGCCTGGCAGCTTGCTGAGATAAAAAGAGGCTGAGCCAGCCTGTTTTCCTGTGGCAAACTTATAATTCTCTTTCTCCTAAATACTTTCCAGGCTTTTTTCCACTATCTGCCAGACCTGCAATCCCACTTTTCTGGGTGGGTTTGGGATCACTAATTGTACCTCTCTCCACAGACAGAAAACAGCAGAGGATTGAGAGATAAGAAAATATTCCTGTGTACTACAACAACTACCAAATCACTGCATCAGAAATTGGTTTAGGAACACTCTTAGGAAAATATTTACATTTGGCAAGGAACTGTGACATTTTTACATCAATACTCAACAGCATCAGCACAAGAAGCCAACTAATTGAGAGTTCAGTCCAGGTTTCCAATGAATTCTTACAGTGGGATTTTTCAAAGGGACAGAACAGGTGGAAAACAACATTAAAAACACATCATTACTTCTCACAGCATCCAGGAGCAGCAACCTAAATTGAATACCCCATGACAAAGAGCATATCCAACACCACTGAGCAGGCACTTCTCCTTCCCATGGTTTCCCATTCATACTTGGCTTCACTCCATTCACACCATGAAAAAAGAGGCTTTTTATTTCAGAAAGCAACAGAATCTGCTCGTTTAGCAGTGTATATAATGGGCTTATTGTATATAACAGGCATTGGTTACTGTCACAGGTCTGTGCCAACATCTACTAAAGCATTTCTTGCCTTCCCAAACATCTTAGAGGCTTCACTTGTACCATTAAAACAAATCCATGAGATACCAAACCCCAGCAATTTCACAGTCTAAAAATATCCCTGCAAGCAGCCAGGCAAACTTCCTCTGATGTTTCATGAATCACGAAAGGATTTCCAAGCAAAAGAGAGAGAAAAGTCAACTCCAAACCAGGTTCTAACACACAGCCATGGAGTCAAACTCCAAAAGCAGAATTCTGGTGCCATGGACCTCCCTGTAGGAATTTTCTGCCTGGATGTGGAGCAGTAAAGAGCTCCCAGCAGCACCCCAGAGCAGCTCCTTTCACCCCACAAGCAGCCTCCTCTATCACTACCAGATGGTGCAGCTCTCTCTGTATAAACACTGGGAGGAAAACCCTGCCGAGGCAATTCTAAAAATAGGAGGAACAGACTTTCTTGAGCTTTTCAGATCCTTATCTTGAAGGCAGAATAAAACAAAAGAAGTTTTCCTCCACGTCCTTGCCAGTCTCACTGGTGTGACTCGAAACCACTGTGCCTTTTTAGCAGGAGCCTGAATTGGTTTTTACAACAATCAGCAACTACAAAAGTATTAAATAATCATCCACCAGAAAGGGAAAATCAGCCAGAATTCTAGACCAAGGATTAAATTATATTTGGCCTTAAAATGGCCAATGACAGCAGGTTTCTGCCCAAAGGGCATTACCACTCTGGAAGAAAATGAAGCAAGCAAATCTTTCTGAGCACAAGGTTGAAATAGACAACAGCCTCAACTCAGAAAAGCACTGACATATGTTTACATTTCCTTGATGTTCATGTTCATTTAAGCAAATGCTTATGGTCAAATGCTTTGTTAAACAAGGCCCCATCCCTTCTCTAGATTTAGAGTAGATTTTTCTTCTGCTCTGTTTCATGGATTCCATCTGTGTTTTCTGGAAGAGGTATCTATACCATAAAGAAAGTCCAACAGATTTACATGAAAACATTACAAACAAATCATTCAAACTCTGTTTCCATCACTAAACAACACAGGGAGCCAGCTGCTGTCTTAGCAAAGGCAGCCACCAAAAAAATTAAT
Source organism: Erithacus rubecula (assembly GCF_903797595.1). Taxonomy (NCBI): domain Eukaryota; kingdom Metazoa; phylum Chordata; class Aves; order Passeriformes; family Muscicapidae; genus Erithacus; species Erithacus rubecula. Next base: position 2,985,379 of record NC_136674.1, read on the forward strand.
GACTGTGCCTGGAAGACTCCTTGGAGTACCTCAGTAATGAGCAAAGTCATCTCAGGCAGGGACAGCAATGTCCCCTAGAACAGGGAGGACCTTGTTGCCTCAACTCCCAGCTGTCACATCCCAAATGAAGCCAAGATCAAGGAGAAATGGTGGCTCAGTGACCACTGTGCCTTCACCTGCTACTGGCTGAGGGTGGTGGGGACTTGCAGCAAAGCTCACCCAAATAAATTGTAACCACACTTCAGAAAATCCAAACTGTACAAGCCCAGCAGAAGAAGATTGGCTATAAGCCTCAAATCTCAACAGAATTGGGCAACAGGAGCAGGTTTTGGCAGAAGAAACTTAAGGTGCTCAGAATAACCAAGCTTGGCAAAGGCACAAGGAGAAATCCTGCCTGCCTAAGCCCTGGGGCACTGCAGGCTGACAGCAGCTCATGGTGAGGCACAGAGGGGCCCAGACATCACCATGTGCAAGAAGAGATTTGTGCTTCTTGCCAGGCTGCTGAGCTCCATCACTGAGCTGAACAGAGTAGAGAAAGCATCACCTCAGGGCTCACCAACACCTGCACACACAACAATCTGCACTTCCACAGGCTCCTCCAGGTGAGAAAATGAAAAGGCAGTCAGTAAAATGCACAGAGCACGTTGCATCCACACTAATTGCTGCTGTTGAACAGAATGGGCTGCTCCAGATTGGAGCAAACTCTGTCCAATTTTAACCTGTTTGTTCTGGCTGTAAAGAAGCTCCGAGGACCATGTCCAGGCTTCACATCCTTGAGACTCTGAACTTGCCTAAGACATTTCCTACCCTTCCTCCCCAGCAGGAAAGGAAGTGCTCAGGGTTTGAACCTTTTACCTTTCAGAGAGCTGTCGAATCTGAGGGATCCCCATGTATTTGTTGAAGTGCTCCAACACATTCACGACACCTTGGAGAAGGTTGGCAACTTCCCCATATTGTCTCCTCCTGGTCATGGCCCTGCAGAGGAAATTAAAGCTTTACAAAGGCAGATTCAATGAAAATCCTGGGTGGTAATTCACAGGTGACTTCATCCCCACTGGGTCACGCTGGTCCCTGTTGACATTTATTTTTCTCAAACACTCAGCTCTTCATTAACATTCCGATGCCACATTAAAATTTCACTTAAGCCATGCTAAAATAAACCAATCTGGCACACATCTAACAATGCCTCAAAAAAAAACCAAAAAAACATAAATGTCAAAAGCAACACTTGGCAAGGAACATGTAAACTACTGAATGCATCCGTTTCCCAGTATGGGTCCGGAGGCAGTAAATGTTATTTCACTGTAATGACCTGAGTGAAGCCATTCATCATCACACACAAAGTGTGAGTTAAAGCTTCTCTGGAGGAGAATGATGCTGAAAAGCCATTAGCCTTGACTTCTCTGTTAATAACTTTCACAGGGGACTGACAGAGGAAAAAAAGAAAATCAAGTTAATTTATTTTTATATCATCCTTTAGGATCGTTCCAGTGGAGACAGCAGGCTAAGGAAAATTTTATTCTCAGCACTTCACGACCCGGCGTTCGTGCAGGATTTGCTACAAACCAAGAACAGGCTGTGCAACTTCACAGATGCAACATGCAAAAAAATCTGTGTTTTCCTAGACTGTGTGTTCCTCAAGCATATTAAAAAACCCACACAGGACTATTAGAAATATTTAACCCCCGATTCACACACAATACAAGCTGCAAGGTTTCTCTAAACTCTTGCTGGAACGAAAACTAGAGTAGAGCTTTACCAAAACTCACTGCAGTTTTAGATGCAAGACTGACAAAAATCCCTCCCAGATTCCCAAGAGCACATCCCTAATGAGGATTGTCCTACTCCTTAATGAAGCCAGACTCATTCCTTATCACCAAAGATCAACAGAGCAATCCAAGCAATCGATGCTGCAAACGATTAAACACAACAACACAGGCTGAGGTTGCTCAGAGGATCTGCTAGCAGAAATCCAGACTCTGAAGCAAAATTCCTCCAAAAAAACTAGGCAGGCTGTGACAGACCACAAAGAATGGTGTCAAAGCACCACCAAGAATTGCCACACTTACTCCAGAGAATCCACCCCCCCTGCCAGCATGTGGAGGTGGTTGAGGGTGGTGATGGAGGTGGTCAGGTGGCGCTTGGCATGATCCAGCTGCTTGATATCCCGGGTGATTTCCTTCACCTAGTGAGTGAAAAAGCATTCTGGTTAAATATCAAGCCCCAGCAATGAATTTTGCAGGAGATAAGAAGCCACTCTCTCCTCTTTGGGACTGCAGAGGTGTCAGCTCAGCAGCTCTGTGAGCACTAACAGCTTCAACACAGGCTCAGTAGGAAATTACCAACCAGTCAGGACCAAGGACAAAAATGTTACTGACAGGAAAAGTCAGTGTCCCCTCCCTTTCAAAGGCCAGAAATAAAGGGCTGCTCACCATTTGTTCAGATTTTTCAGCCTTGTCTTTAATATCCTTAATTTTACCAAAGAGCTGTTGAATGGCTTTTTGGGCTTCTTCCAGGGCCTGGAAAAGAAACAAGGTCAGAGTGGAAAGAAAATCTGCATTCAGTTTTCACCTTTCTAAGAAATACACAGTTGCTCTTAACAGTCCCTGGGGCTGGGGCAGTGGAGGGGAGCAGCTTTCTTACAAAGAAAATACCAGCAGCACAACAAAATTCAATGTACCATGTTGGAATATTGAACCTAAGGGGTTTCAGTATCCATTTTACAATAGTTCTTTGGCAAAATTTCATCAAGATATTTTATGAAAGCAGCTCTTTAAGGTTACTGGAATACATTTTGACATACTAAGTGTGGAAAAATAGGTAGAATTTACTCCTGGTCAACACATATTTGGAGCAGAAAAATGAAACCTCCACAAGACCTCTACGCTCATCATTAATTATAAATAAAAAACACACACATATAGAACACTGAGTGCTTGCCCAAACCCCTTGCTGAATTAGCAGGACATTATCCTGGTGGAAAACATGATGCTGATTGCTTTGGAATGGGCAGCTCAGCCTCCCACCCCCCTGCAGGAGCAATGGCTCTCTCTAAGCACAGGTAAAGCCCAGGAAAGGCTCTCACCTGGATTTCAGTGCTCTCTTCTTCAGGTACCTGTTTGTTTTGGTTTTTTTTTATACAACCATGGCACAGCCTGACCTCACACAAGCAGTGTGAACCACACGTGGATTCAGTGAGTGAAGCCACATGTCCAAAATCACATGTCCCAAATCTGCCTCCTCAAGTAATTCAACACGTTTTGCCTTCCCAGCCTGATAACATTTCCAGCTCCAGCCCCACTTTGTTCCCTGCTGTTAAGCAGCTTTCTATCCCTCTGTTTTTATATCCAGTCCCATGACCAAGGTTACAGCACAAGCTACAAGCTCCTTCAGCAAATAAATTTAACACATCTTCATTTGGAAATGGATGAGGAAATTATCTGCCAGGAGCTTCTTTTGCTGGAATATAGCTGGGTTATAATAAAAGTATAAAAGCTGGAGATGGTTTATAATTCATTTTCCAGAGTGATGGTGAGGGGGGGGGAAGAAAAGTCTCCTCTGAAAAATCTTCTGAATCATGTGAAAGTTAACACTTTATGGATTGGTGTCACAGAGCTGCCAGATGTTTACTGAGGGACATAAAAACACAAAAATGTGCTGCAGGGTGGTTGTACCAGGGCTGAACATCCTCAGCAGACTCTCCCTGCTTTGAGAATTAAATTTTCTCCTCCATTAAAAGGCTGCTGGATTAAGTGCAAAGAAGAAAAGAATGCTCTTTTAAACATGTTTAGCTCTGTCTCTGTACCCACATTACTCAAGTGGGTTATTAAGCAAGCAGCCACTGTCTGGTCTGAGCTTTGGATGGGTCTGTATAAAATTAAAGAATCAGCCTGAAATTCTTTACAGATGCCAACTGCTGTTTCCCTTTACTTCTGCACTAACAGCAAATGCTGATTTTTCTGCACAGTCCCAGGAATTCAGAGGTTCTTCAAAAGAAAATGGTGATATTCAGTAATTGTGATAAAAAATAACAAAGAGCCTTTACAGGAAAGGTGGGTGAAGTATTTGTTCCTGTTGCTCAGTGGAAAGCAGCACATTCAGGATGGGCAAAATCCCCACCTAAAACTGTCCCTGGAACACTGAGCAGAAAAAAAATGGGATTCTGTCCCTGAGCACTGCCAAAAATGAGGCAAACTGGTGTCATCACCTGGTCCTGACACTTTCACCTCCTTCAAAACTCTGCAAAAACACAAAAATGAGACAATGTGGGCTCTGCCCCATCTGATGAATTAAAGAACTCTGGTCTCCTGCTGCTGTGAGAAATGTGCCTGGGACAGGGGCAGAGACCAAACAGCAGCTGCTGTTCTGTCCCAGTCCTGCCTCACATCCCTCACAGAAGGGGAAATATTCACATAACTGTTAAAAAAAATTTAAAAAATTAAAAAAACTACACAGGGAACTCAAGAGCAAATTTGAATAAATCAGGATTGCTCATGAACACTTGTTTCATTCCTTAAAACCTTCTTCCAAGTATTTGTTTAGTCATTAAGATATAAATCTTTATCTATTCTTCTAAAAAAAGAGCTGCACATTCTTTATTATGAGTGAGAATACACTAATTCATTATGTAATATATATATTTATATAATGACTATATCATTTGTATCATTTACATTTAGAGATGAAAACATTTCTTCAAACATTTGCTGAAAGTAGCACTATGTGAAAATCTATTTTTTTTTAAAGTCAGGAGGGCCCTGTCAGATCTGGTGAGAAGTTCAGAACTGAATAAAAAATGTTAATTCATGCACATGTACAATTAAAAAGAACCAGAAGACAGTTTAAGGAAATCAATGAAACTTTTTGTGGCATCTGAGGGTAAAATACAGTGTGTAGAGAAAACAAATAAAGAAAATTAACCAATAATGAAAGAAATCCATCACCTTCCCTGTCACTATAAAGACAAAGTAAAGCAAATAGAAAAACAAATTTCAAATATAAGAAAACACCTCATATTGAATAAACAGTTATTAAGGGATAAGAAGCCAACATCTAGGGTATGAAAGTAGGTCTAATTGCTCAAGGTGTATTACAGAAGTTTATTAATGTAACTAATGACTGTTCTTTTAGCTGTAAAAAGAGAGAGGAAAACACAGCTACAATGTACTGGGAAAAAATGCACTTCCCTCCACATTCTGCTCCTGCTACAACAGCAAATTATTAATTTAAAAAGCATTTCCTTACTGCTTTTGTTACTATTTTATTAACAGGTTTCTTTTGGGTAGAAATTCTAAGGAAAAACAGTCTCAGGAGGATAAAAGCTGCTTTTATTCCAGTCTGTCTGGTTCCCATGATGGATGACAGGCAGTGATCTCCCAGCTGTGCCCAGCACTGGGTTCACCTTGCATTACTAATTTATTGGTTTCCTCATCAGTGCAACTGGGAAACATGTCAATGCACACACCCCAAACAGCAACAGGAGGGAGGTTATTGCATTTCCTTCCCTCCAGCAGCAGTTCATTCTGGGGGCAGAGGAGCAGGAATAAATAAAGAGGCTGGAGCCATAATCTGTTGTGGTTATAGGGAACAAGGATGTTGAAACAAAGTGCTGGAAAAACACCATATGACTCCAATCAACAGCTGAGCCTGCAAGCTACAATTAACCCATCAGCATTATTTATTCAACTTTATGCAACCTCTGATACCAGCACCAGCTGAGAAATTTGGTGTGGAGAGGGCTGGGAGGCAGAGCCAGCTTTTTCTGTAGTGTTTGACCCTGGGCTTCCCAACTGCTCTGACAAGTGTAAATTTAGCAGAGAGGGCAGGAGCAGCCAAGGGAGGAGAAATCCAGATCCAGAGTGCTGGTACCAGGCTTCAGGCACAGATCACATTGCTCCTTCTGTGGTGTAGTGTGTCCAACATGTCCTGGATGCAGCAGGGGATGTCCTGGTTCCAGGGCTGCCTTGAAACTCTAAACACCTCAATAAAAACTTTGTCTGATGTAGAAGTTGGAATAAACATCCCAGCCATGTCAAAAAATTAAGGGAATAGAATTTCAAGGTAGGGTATTTGACCAGCTCCTGAAGTATTTACCCATAGTTTGGATAACTTGTGAATGTAAAACATTTATCCTAAAATCCAAAAATCTGTACCAAGCCATCTTATTTTGTGATAAGAGGGAGCTCTTGTGTTCTCCACAGCAGAGAGGGAATGCAGAAATCCCAGACTCTGCACACAGAAGGTGCAAAACTCAACTTCAGCTCAGGTAAGCTGGGCAGGCAGTGAGCAGCTCTGCTGTTTGCCAAATTCTGCAAAGCTGGAGGGAAAAACACAGCCCATGAGTCAGGCAGAGCTCTGCAACCTCCTTCACCTTGAGATGCAACAGGAAAAAAACTCCAAAGGCACCAGTGTAAAACAATAGGGAGCAGAGCTAAATCATGAATCACTGAGACTGCCTAAAAATTAGCTTTTCTTGGCATTGTCCCAAGCAACTCCTAAGGTCAGACCACACATATTCCCTGTGTCACCTTTTCACACAAGATCTTCCAAGCAGCAGAAGAAAATAACCCAAGTGAAAGGTGGGACAAGAGTATGACTTGTTTGTTAAATTTGGAACTGATGCATTCTTTAAAAGGTTATGTTCCAGTGACTTACAGTACCAGGCTGACATTCATACACACAAAAACAGTGTTAGCAACAATTATTCCAGCCAAAATAAAGAGGAAAAAAAAAGAAAAACCAGTTCAGTGAATTACAGTCAGTGTCTCCAAATCCCTGCAGTGCTGCAGATGGACACAGCCTCCTCCTCCCCTGCCAGCCCAGCTATGGAACTGTCACATCACCCCATCAACCAGCAGCTCATTAGTGGGTGTGTTAATTTCTAAATATCTCCTTATGCATCCCATCAGGAATCTTGTGCAAGAAAATACTTCAGTACCAGGAAATATGTAAATAGGAGTTAAAGAGGTCTGTGTGTTACTAGAAAATGCCATTGAAGTGGGAGAAAAAGCAAATTTTCAGATGACATTTCCTTGCTTGGGGATTAACTGAACAAACACTGGGGTTTTTTTCTCCCAGTAATGGTTAAAATACCTCCATGGTTTCTATTTGCTTGCTGGTGCTGTGCAAGAAACATGTTATTTTTATTGATTCTAACCAATATACAGTTCAATTGAATGTTGTTATTCACATCAGAAAGCTGCCCTTTACCAAGTGTTTTACAGACACATGACATCTGCCAATTTCACAGCATCCAAATGTATTTTTAATGTTACAAATAGGGCTGTGGTCGTGATGGTGAGAATTTAATGCTCCTGGCTGGGCCCCTGCTCTTGAATACAGTGTTAATGTTTCTTTCATTGGCTGCCACACTTACAGCCCAGATCAATGAAAATCTAGACCACGACTAAAAATAAGTTCCCATCTCAATTCTCTGAGGAGCCTCAGCTGTGGAGATTTCAAAGAAACCATCTCACACTGGAACCATCCTCACATTTTCTGCTGCTGAAACCTCATACAAATGAGTCCCTCCAGATTGGGAAAGGGTAGAAATTTACTTTGATTCTCAGACTGATTTCATTTTAGAGAAAACCCTTAAGTTTAACAGCCAGGGCTAAACCACTGCAGCTAAGCCTTGTCTCAGCACAGGACAGTGTCAGCTGATTTCCCTGAGCACACAAACCTGAAGGGCTCATCACCCTGGGGTTTGATTTTAGCACATTTCCACCCTGGGAGTTCAGCAAATAGTACATAACTACTACAATTGTCACTGAAGAAGAGAGTTTTGTGTCATCAGCTCCAATCCCAACCACTCAGGCTGCACAGGACACTTTTTATCAGCAGATTACATCCAACACTGCACGAAGCTTAAAATTGCCCTTCACTTAACCCCAAATGGTGCTTGGAAATCAAACCCCACGTTCTCAACAGCTGCACAAACACTGACAGACACACTGGGTGAAGGGAGAGGTGATTTCCAGGTAGTTGTGGCCAAAACCTTGCAGCTTAACTCCTGAACTGCACCCTGGGCTGGTGCAGCATCTCCTTGAGCTGTCAGGTTTTACTGCATCACCCAGCTCTGCACAGGGGTGTCTGCATCACCTCAGATTTTACTGCATCACCCAGCCCTGCACAGGGGTGTCTGCATCACCTCAGATTTTACTGCAGCACCCAGCCCTGCACAGGGGTGTCTGCATCACCTCAGATTTTATTGCAGCACCCAGCCCTGCACAGGGGTGTCTGCATCACCTCAGATTTTACTGCATCACCCAGCCCTGCACAGGGGTGTCTGCATCACCTCAGATTTTACTGCAGCACCCAGCCCTGCACAGGGGTGTCTGCACCAGGAGAATGGTGCTGATGTGCTGTGACAGAAGTTGGAGTGGCCTTGCTCCAGTGAGTAATTTTACATGAATTTTACAGTCACCTAATCAGCAGCAGGGCAAGCGTGGTCATTAAAATGCTAATTGTGGGCATTGCATAATTCAAAAAGTAAAGCATCTGGAGCTTCATCATGCTTGAGGCTCATGGTGGGTTAGTACAGCTTCATCATCAGGTTTCTCCAGCTTCATCAGGTGAAGCAGGTGAGCAGCCACAGCCTTGCCCCACACCCAACATTAAACATCATTATCATGGGGCAAAACCTCCCCGTGCAGACACTCATTATTCTCCTATCTATTCCAGAATAGCCAAGCTGTGAGTCTCTGCCCTGGTGTTTGTGTTGACACCCTGATTGCAGGTGTTTGCTGCACCTCCCTGTGCTCAGGACACACCTTGGATAACCTGAGTGCACCTGGCAGTGCTGCTCACCCTCCCTCCCTCCATCCTGGAGCTGCCTGTGTCTGCTTGATCACAGGGAAAGCACACTGAGTTTATTTGGGAAGACAGTAAATGACTGAGGGACTCCAGCTGATTTGTGTGCTGATGTGTTTGCACACTGCCATCGGTGGTATTTGCAACATCAGAGCCACATCTGCAACAGCAGAGCTTGACTTCTATGGGGGGTAAGTTTAGCAACCACTTGAGTTACAGCAGATTTTGCAAGATGAATTCATATCCACGTTCATATGCTGGTTTGGGTTGGGTTAGAGTTAATTTTCATCACAAGTATGGGGCTCTTTCTCTGCCCCTGTCAAAATCAGCACAGGTTAAGGTTTTAAAGGCAAATATAAATGAGGAGAAAGGGCAACCACATCAGGATTTCCAAGTGGAATTCCTGTCATTTTACCTTCTATAAGCACAGAAGCAACACAGCTGGAATAAACACAACCACACACCAAAAATGTGAGGCAACAACTAAGAAAAAAGACAAAAAAGGGAAATAAAAGAACTTCAAATACCCACAGTAAGACACAACCTCCTGCCTGTTTGGAATTCTATTTTCAAGCTGGGTTTCTTGCTTTGTTGGCATCAAAGCCACACAGGACTGGTCACAGTCTGCAGCTTGCAGAGCCTCCAACAGCACCAGCACAAACACAACCCCACTGCCAGCCTCAGGACAGGAACATCCCACTGAAGCACAAGGCAAGGTCAAGCTCAGACCTGCTCCTGCCTTGCAGCAGATGGCAAAAGTTAGGCCAGCATGAGAGTGAACAGCACCTGGCACTCACCTGAAACCCTGGGCACTGAATGGGTTCTGGGCTAGAAAAAAGCTCAGTGTGTCTACAAGGGAAGGACATTGTCCAGCTGTCACAATTCACTAGGGAAATGACTCTGAATGAAGCTCACTTTTGATTTATTTTGGCAGCTTGGCTCCTGCTTATTATTCATGGGTTACAAAAGAATATTATGGGACTTTAATCACTCAGCTGGAGCCTTACAGAATCTGTGGCATGATTTTTCATGAAATATATAAAGTCACACAGCTTAAAATGCTGTATTTAACCCCAATCCATTCACTATCTTAAAAAGGTATTGAAATCTAACACCAGTCATATTTCATATGCTCACATTTCAGAATAATGACCCATTCATAAAAATCCAGGAGATAAACCTCAGCCAGGGAAAAGAGATTTTTTATAACTGAGAGATGGTGCTTACAACATCAGGGGTTGTGACACAAAATAGCCCTCAAATATTTCAGAGACTTAAGTTTTAATTAGTCATTAAGAGCTTATGACTGTCAGTGCTGTCCCAGCACATTAACACCTTCCAGGTGAGCCAAACCTGGGAACTGTGGCCAAGAATGCAGCACTGGAATTTGATGGCTGGAAGTGAGCATGTGTTTAAACAAATGAATAAACAGCAGGAGAGTGCCTAGGGTAGGAGATGTGCAGGCACTGGGTGCCTCAGCTCAGCATGAAACACAACCTGCAGTCAGAAAATCCACCTCCACACAAGGGGGTGCAGGGAAAGGAGGGAGGCTGAAGCAACAGGGCTGCTTCTTGAGCAGGTTTATGCACACAGAGCACAAAAGCACCTCCCTGCCTGCCAGGCTGACACTGTCTGAACCCAACCCTCACAGAGCTGGAGGGGACAAGCCTGTGACTGTGGTGACACCACCCACCAGCTGCCCTGGGATCAGGACACTGCTCAGAGAAGCAGCAGAGGACCCCACTCCCACTGCCCCCTGCCATCTGCAGCACCTGCATCCCTCTCTTCTTCTGCTCACTCTCCATCTTCATCTCCTCCTTCCTCCCTCTATTGATTCTGCAAAGTGTTTCCTGATCTCTATTTAAAGAAAAACCAAGGGAGTATTTCACATACTTCCAGCTATGACCTTGTCAAACCCACAACCTGTGGGCATTTTTCTCTGCCAGAACACAGCCTCCTCCTTCCACAGGCTCAAACACTGCCAGACACTGCAGCACACCCAGGGCAGGGCAGGCAGCTGGAGTCTCCCCACAGCTGCAGAGCCCAGATGTTCATTTTCACATGCCAGGAGAAAGGACAGCCCTGGCTGACCAAAAGATGGGATGGCCAACTGAACTGTCTGGCCTCAGGCTGGGCAGCAAGGATATATTCTCATTATTTGACCACAGCAGCTGCCATCCCTTTTCTTGTACTGCTGGAGTTATGAGAAAGAAAATATATATCACTGTTTTCATGGAGCAAAACAAAGAAGGAGCCAACCAAAGCAATCCAAGTTATCAGCCAGTATCTTCAGCCATGAGAAACATCCAAAGCTTTTCGCAGCCCAGGCTCTTCTAGTTAACACTTAACTTTATTCTAGCACTAACTGAGCCAGCCCCTAATGGTTTCAGATACATTAAGCAATAAACCACATTTTTCTTTGAAACACAGTCCTTATTTGATGCAACTCCAGTCATTAACACATGCACAGAGCAGGAAGGGAAAAATGGACCAGAGATAACAGAAAAAAAGTTTGTTGGGTTTTTAGATTCAAACTATCAAGCCACAAATCCATTTGGGATCTTGGGACTCCTCTGGGGCTCTTGATTCTTCCCAAAATGGATTTCAGTTGATTCCACCTCACCTTTACTCACCCAGGCTGCACAGACACCACCAAGGGTTAAACCAGCAGCAAATGCAGATGCCACTTATCACAAGGACAAAAGCCTGATAGGTGAAGCAGCATCAGCCAAACAACCAGTAAAGGCATGTCAGCAACTGTCAAAAAAATTACAGCCAGTCCAAGCAGAAGCTTCAGCCATAAACACAACTGAGGGGTGACACATCAAACCATACGGAGCGCGTTAAACGCTCCGTGGAAAAATCTATGGGAACTTTTTATACTGCACCCTAGGGCAGAGAGGAGATCATGCCACAACTGGACTGCAGCTCTCAGCAAGGTCAGCCCACACTCCAGTTCAGCAGCAAGAGCAGGAAAAAAAAAAAAAAAAAAAACATCCAGAGGAAAAATCGCGTAGCACTGGCTCCCTAGGAACTGTTACAAGCGAAGCACAGCAGCTCCTGCATTCCCAGCCTCTCCCAAGGCATCTGAAATTATCCAAGTCTGGGACTCCCAAGGAAAATCTGGTTACGCCCTGCACAGGAATGTTCCACCCACGGCTGTTGTTTCCTCCCATAAAAGGATCATTAGGGAGATAATTTCTGAGGTTCAGGGCATTGTCTGCAGATTTTACTGAAATATCGCACCAGGAAGGGGAAGCCAAATGAGCCAGACTATTTTAAGGCTTTTGCATTTGGAGGAAATTCTAGGGCAAAATTTCAAAAAGGCAGATGCTTTGAACTGGGAAATGTTATGCTTTGTGGGGAAGGGAGCATTCCAGTCTTTAGAGCTGCTTAAATAACTCTTTTGAGGCTACATCTGTTTGATGGTCTTTATTTTTAGACTCAGAATCTGTTTTTTCAGACACCTCGCTGCTAATTTATCCACACACGTGTATGTGAGCAAGACTGTTTGGGGAACAGTTTAAAAGCTGATAGACCAAAAAAAAAAAGCTACTTTTACCTGAAAATTTCTTATTGAAATGCCTTCTCATAGCTACAACTCACCTCAAAGGCAGAGGGGCACAGAAGTGTTGTCCCAAACATCATCCCAGCCACACTGGACAGAGACTCCATCACAGGGAGCACAGCAGCTGCATCTGCAATCAGGATTTTGGATTTCCTATCCCTAAGCTCTCCTTTTCCTTAGGGAGCATGGAGAGCACATTTCCATAGCTGCACACTCCATATTCCCCATGGGGTCAGACTGGGATTCAGGTTCCTCTGGCTGGACAGTGACCAGCAGCACTACCCAGATTTGTCTCTGCTGGCAGTGCTCCCCCACCATCAATTATCAGCAAAACCTTATCCTGCTCTCAAAACCAAGGCTGGGCTCCCCTCTCCTGGACAGCTGGGAAGGTGCAGCTCTTGACAAGGCTCCTCCACAACACAGCTTGGGAAAGATCTTTGCTGTAAATAACCCCTTCTCCTAAAAAAAAAACAACCAAACACATCCAGTCTGCCAAAGTGATAACCTCAGCTTGTCTTCTAGGAACCTGCCTGAATCACTGGAGTCTAAAAATGGGATTGGGTAGGTTGATAAACCCCAGTAATGTCAGCAGCACTTGAATTAAGTGCCTGCACAAGATTTCCAACCATTTTTTGGGTAGCTCTGGCTGACAGGAGATGGGAAAGCCAAGGCTGAGCTCCCTCACCTGCAAGGGCAGCAGGGGTGGACCAGCACAAACAGCTGAGGGCAAAGAACCCCCTCCCAGCTTGCTTTGAATTAAACAACTTTTTTTTTTTTTTTTTCTGCCACTGCATCCAAAGTTTGTATTTCCTCTGGAAGGAAGTCAAAGACTGAAAGGATGTTTATTCAAGTTATTATTTACCCCTCAACAAGGACATCTCCAACACAACACAGTCAGGCAATGCTGGCAAACACTGGCCACAGTATCAGGGGTTGTTAGGAGAGAATGTGACTGCAGGGAAGAGGTTTTTGAAAAACACCTTTCAGACCCAAACCTGCAGTTAAATACACAGGATCCTGAGCTCCCACTGAAACAGAAGCAGCTACAAAATCAGAGTTCAGATGCACTTTTATTTATGGCACATGTTTTCAAAGAGACAATGGACTGCAGTGTTCCTCTTGGATCTCAGTGTGCCAAGGGGATGGAAATCAAATGACAGGAATTTTCCAAAATCAAAAAAAAAAATCTGACTTTTCTAAAAGCCAGCCTGCTGCAAGTCCTGTGCACTGCAGACATGTCTCCTGGTAAGAGTTACAAATGGAAGATTAGAGATTAAACTAACTGATGTGGCTGCTTTTAAGCTTTGTTTCAAACCTCTTGCAAAAGCTGCCTGCCAACTGTTTCCTTACTAACCAAGGGTGGTTTGCAGTTGTGGTTATGATGATAAAATCCAATAATGATCCTCATCCTGGGCTGCCTAGGGCTGAGGCTCACAGGATGACACTATCTATCCATGGGGATGTGTCAGTCCAATTTTGCAGGGAAATACTGCTCTGGAGGACACAAGTTTCCTACACATTTAGTAAGAATATCAGATCAGTAGAAACAAGAAATTAATTTTGCTGTGGGACCAAATTACCAGGAAACTAAATTAGGAAAACAGCAACACCAACTCCCTTCCAAGCACAGAACTGAGCTGCCTTAACAGCACCTTGTTTTCAGTTGTTTGAAAACAATTTCTTACCATGCACTGGAAAATAAAACCCTTCCTCTCCAAGTGGGAGAAGTCAGGCCTCTTGCTTGATAAAAACATTTCCAAGTGTCCTTGATTCCCCTGAGAATATGCTGGTAAAACAAAGGCACTTTTCAGCACAGGAACAGGCAGCTGAAGCTGGAAAACAAGGTTTTCACCCCCACAATCTCCTACCAACAGGGTGGTCATGTGAAAAGGGCTGCTCACTCCCCCACACAGCAGCCTGGATGCTCAGGGGACACAGTGCAGGGGTGACAGCAACAGCAAATGTTAACAAATCTAAAATTCCATCTCAAACTGAAATGCCACTCAGGGGTTCCCCAGCTCTGTAAGGTGACCTCCAAAACCTGAGCTTGCTGATGTTCCTTCACTGCTTTAAACTTCAGCACCCAGCAAAGTTCTACCACTCCAACAGTCTGATTGCAGCAATTCACAGAAAAAAATGCACATCCAGGTGTGAAATGATGGGCTTGGATTAGAAATACAGAAAGAAAAAGCTCACAGCATTTCAGAATCAATCTGTTTTTCTTCCCAGAGAAGTAACACTTTAAATAATTGAAGGGTTTCAGTATTTGTTAGGATCTCACAGTAAGAAACAACAGTTGTGCTCCTGGGAGAGTGTCTGGCCTCAGTCCATGCAACTGCAAGCCCTGGCATCTGTTTCTTAAGTTTGCTTCTACTTTGCAAAGCAGCAAAATGAGGGAAAACAGGAAAAATTTACAGCTAAATACAGGAATATTTGTGATTAATTGCAGCTCCAGGCCACTTGAAATAAATCCTGCATGGACACACAAATGAACACTTGAAGGTTTTTATTTAATCAGGATTTTAACTGGTTCCTTCACAAGCAAACTGAAGGAAGAGCAGCACAGACAGCTCTGCCTTCCTGGTGCTTCAGAGCAGGACACTGTGCAGGTCCATCTGTCCATGCAAAGGGATGAAGAGTGAGGAAGCCCAGGCACAGGACAGAGCTCTGAAACACTCCTGTTATCCCATGGGCACAGCTGCTCATGGCCCTGCTTGTGCTCATCATTTTCTCCAAGCCCTGATGCACTCCAGGCTATTCTCACCCACAGCCCCTCTCAATCCCACTCTTTTGAGGTCTTCTCTGAGAATTCATCCTCTCAAATGGGCCCCAAAGGCTACAGCAACACCAGCTTTCCAATCACAGCCAAACTCTCCAAATACTGCACCAGCTTCCACTCCCTCCTCCATTTCTGTAATTGCCTCCTCACCTGAGTCCTTGCTCACTCCTGCACAGTAATTACAGGCTGCACCACTCCCAGGTAAGCCACATCCCAAGCACATCCCCAGTTTCACAGTAGTACTCAGACATCCATGATTAAACTACTTCTGCTAGGAGAGGTGAGCATGGCCCATGTTTTTCTAAAGCAATACAAAAGCATAGGCAGGTTATAATTCCTTGGAGGGTTCTGTGGCAGAAATAGGATTAGAAATTGGATTAGAATCACAATTGCTATGACAGCAAGGAGTGGAAAACAGAGAGGGTAACTAGTCCATGCCAGGCTTAAGGCTGGTATCAAGAAGTCACTGAGGAACCTTGATTGATGGTTCAAGGTCCCTGGTCTAAAACAGGACAGGAAATAGAGCCAAAGGTGACACCTCAAAATCAGCTGACACAGGAGCTGAGCACTCACAACCCCTGCAGCCATGGCTGGGCTCACCAATGCTGAACTCCCAGCAAACACCTCAGGCAAAAAACAAGTGAAAACCTGAGGGCTGAACAGGAGCTGCAAGAGGAAATGGCAGCCAGTGATCAACAACTCGGGACACCTCAGCAAACAACTCAGTGGAAAGAACAAACAGCCTTGTGTGATCCCCACCCAGGATCAAATGTACCTGTACCTGTCCATGCTGCTCATTTTGTCACCAAGTGCCACACAGGCCTCCTGCTTTTGATCTTTAACTCAATTCCTCATTCATTCCCTTCAGAGGGCAAGGCAGGTGAGAAGAGCTGCTGAGTGAGCAGCTGATGATTGTGAGAGCACAGAAAGATCCCAGTAACAGCAGCAGGGGAGCTCTGCCTGCCAGAGCCACTCCTCAGTGGGACACCCCAGCTGAGCAGCCCTGGCTCTCCTGGCTGCACATACCTGCCTCCCATCCTGTCCCACGTTGGTCTGGCCCCTCACCACAGTTCTGATGTTTTCATCCAACCTCCTGCAGGAAGAACCCCAGAGAGTCAAACCCAGCCTCAGTGAGCCTGACCCAAACAATTGGGGCAATCCTGACAGCTACAGAACCCATTTCAATTAAAAAAGCTGTTGTTACCAATGCTAAATTCATTATTTCCCCCCTCCCTCTCTGCTCAATGGCACTATCTTGCACAATTTAAAAATCCTGTTGCAAAAAAAAAAAAAAAAAAAAAAAAATTTCCTAATTTAACCAGGGTTTCTTGCATTCCTGTTCCCTTAAGCAATATTGTCAGCTCTCCCTTGCCTGTTTGCATTTCAACTTCCCACATATCAAAGTGCTGTCTCAATCATTTCATGTTGGCAATATCAGCCAGCACAGAAAATTTAAGTACATCATGAACACTTGTGTTTATTTTATACTTTTAGAACCAATAATGACAAATCAGAAATAGAGTGAGAATTTTTGCAATTTATGATCTGACCCCAAAAACACTGAATTCTTGGCAGCTGAGTCTTTTGGGTAGTTTGCTCACTCAGCCTTCAAACTGTAATAAAATTAAATAATTTTTGATTAATTTTCAAAGCTGAACTTTGCAACCCATCAGCTTAAATGGCCTGAAGGGCACCTAATAGAAGTGAAATATAAAAAATTATAATTGTTTCTATGTCACTACTAGACTTGAGGCTGGTTCTATCCATGTCTTTTAAACAAACTAAATCCTGTCAGCTGTATCACAAAAGCTGCATTTATGAACCAGTCCAGGCCACCTGAGATGCAATGAAATGGAGAAATATTTACCTGATTTTCAATCTGATCTTGTTCACAACTTCATCAATGTTTGCCAAAGACTGGAACATAAAAAAATTTTAAAAAAATCAGAAAGAAGTGAAATGATGAATGTTTTACAGAGGAATATATCAGGTGTGATCACAAACACTTCATCAGACAGGGATCTTGAGGAAGAGGAGAGCAATGGCTTTGTTTTAGCTGGAGGAATTGAGAAAACTCAGCTGCTCCTCTGTCCCATCATAAAGAGCAGAAAAAGACAGGTCAGGGCTCAGGGCTTCCCCCATCCCTGAGCTCTGCCTTGTCCTTTGTCAGCAAAACTGTGTGACAGTGACCTCCAGTGGGCAGTGGGGATGGGGACAGAGCCTTTGCCTCTGGGCTGAGACCCCCCTGCAGAGCCCAGACACACAGAAAATGGGCTGGGAGGAGATGCAGTGAGGGCACTGCTGGGGAAACTCCTCTCTGCTGGCAAAGGGAAAAAAGCCAGGCCACAACATGAGAAAAAGCTCATAGGAGGTCAAACTCTGCTGTGACATTGTACAGGCAACACCTGCCTGATTTGGCTGAAATCCCCAATTCACTATGATTGATATATGGAATTTACTCCATCTACATAGAAAATTAATTTATTTCTACAGATCAAAGCAGGATTTTAACTGCAGCAAGCACTCTAGGTGGAAAGAGATCACATAATGGCAGCAAACCCTGTGAGATGCAAATTTAAGAAGTGGTTATTGTTAAAGCTTTATTTCCCATGCTAGTGTTTAAAATAAAAGGTTTGGGTACAGGTTTAAACACTGTTTTGGTCATTTGCTATCAGATTACCCTGATATTAAAGAGTGGAAGTAAAATCTGACAATAAAGAGTGTTAAAGTCTGAGAGTATTTAGAGCATTACTTACTTGCTCAGTGGGAAAAAGAGCATTAATATATTCCACAGCATTGAAATCTGCTCTGTCCAGGGGATCTTGGCTGGGAAACACCTGGAGAGAGGGAGGAAAACAAACACAATCAACCCCCATCAGTAATTTCTGTAACTTTACACAGTTTCTACTACTTTTAATCCCTTCAGCACCCACTTCCAGTTGTGTCTCACATCATTTCTCTAACAAGTGACCAGGAGCAGAGCAGCCACATCCTCTGCAGGGCTCTGACTTCCCAAAATTCCTGTGGATATCAGCCTGGATAAACAGATAATTCACACACATGATTCCACACAGAGCCCTGGCACAATCCATCCAGGAATTCCCAAGGAACAGGAGCCACTAATGCATCCCAAAGCATCCTGATGCTTTTGTTGTTGTCTGGGAACAAGCTGAGGCTCTGCCCTGCTCTAGGGTGGTGACAGACAGAGGGTTTGCTTTCCACAGCCCTGTAATAGGAAACCTGATGAATTAAGGAGTGGTTGTACAAGTCCTCTGGAGACTTGGGTTTGCCACTTTTCACAGAAACACGATCTGCTGAATGATTTGGGAAGGGGGAAAGAGCAGCTGTGGTGCAAACAGATCTCATCTGTCCTCAGAAGTTCAAACAACACAAACACAATTCCAGGCTTTGCTTTTTGCTCTCCCTTCTCTGCTACCACACTGAAGTTGTGGATGTCCCATCCCTGGAAAGGTTCAAAGTCATCTGGATGAGGTTTGGAGCAACCTGGGATGGTGGAAGGCATGCAAGGAATGAGGTGGCCCTTCCAACCCAAAGTATTCCATGATTCTGTGATATTTGTCCCATATTTGCAGAGCTCTGCACTCCACAGCCAACATCCAAAAGCAAAGCTGACCCCACAGCATCCCCCTGCCCACTGAAATCCCTCACACCTGGGCACCTGGAGCATTTGAAAATCAGTGATTTTCTGAGATAAAAGCAAATTCTGCCTGAACCAGCCCTCCTGGGAAGCTTTCCCTGTCACTCCTGAAGCTGGCAGCATTCAAACACAGTGAGGAAAATGTTCTGACATCAGCCCTGACATCACAACTGCAGCATCAAACCCAGCCCCTCCTGCTCACAGCTCACAAACCCCAAATCCACAAACTCCATGCCACAAACCCCAGATCTCCACAAGGATTAAAAGCAGACGAAACAAGAGGTGAGATGGGAGATAAAGGCTGCTCAGGAACTCCACTCAAACTGCAGATAGGGATCAGTGCTGCAGGCAGCTGGAGCAGCTGCAGGAGCTGTCACTCCCAGGAGTTTGTCACAAGCCATTAATCAGAAATGCTCTGGGTTTGGTGGGGCAGCAGTTCTGCCTGTGCTCCCCACCCCACTTCCTGCAGGGCAGCTGAGCCAGCTCTGCTCATTTAACCAGAAATGGGCAGGTTTTGCCCAAAACTGGTTAAAGAACACTGACAGGAACAACAGGATTAGTGCCTTGAGAAGTGCTAGGGAAGAAGTTGGGAAGCAGCAGGTGGTGTCATCCTCAACATCTCCCTGTGCTCAGGATCTGAATATTTTCCTATAGCTTTACTGTTTGTTAAAATATTTCAGCCAGGCATGTGATGGATTCTCCACTGCTCAAAAATTCACATCTACAAGTGCAAAGGATTCTTCCTCTAGCCAGGCTCCAGATCTCTTTAAGAAGCTGTCATTTAATTTACCAGTTCCCAAGGCCTCCCTTGCTCTTTGAGGAGGGCCACCAAAAGTAACCCCCAAGCCTGAACACTGAACAAAGTGCAAAATCTGATTTGAGTGTTATTTTGTGAGGCAGACACTGCTGCTGCCCAGATTTCTGCTGGAGATGGGAGGGTGGGCTGCAGGCAGTGTCACACACACCAAGAGCCACGGTCCTGCCCTGGGCTCTCGGGATTCTCACGGGCTCCAGGTGCCACGAAGGGTTTCAGGGAAGGCTGGAACAGAATCACAGAACACCCTGAGCTGTGGGGGCTCCACAAGGATTATCAAATCCAGCTCCAGGCCCTGCACAGACCCCCAACAATCCCAGCCTGGGCATCCCTGGCGCTCCGGCAGCCTCGGGGCCGTGCCCAGCACCCTCTGGGTGTAAAAACCACGGGCCAAACCAAGGCATTCCGATTATCCTTATTTCGGCCGAGCCACAGGCCCTGTGTGCTTTAAGGCTGCAATGAGCGAGAGAAGCCGCAGCAGGGCCGGCCCCGCACTGAGGGGACACGGCGAGCCCCGCTCAGCCCCCAGCGCGGCCCGGCCCGCCCGAGCCCGCCCGGGGCTGACACACCGGGCACGGCCAGGCCGGGGCTCCCCGGGCCCGGCAGTGAAGGCCCCGAGCCGGCGGGGAGCCCTCAGCGAGCGGCCCCGGGCCGCGCCCGCACCTGTCCCCTGAGCGGGGGGACCGCCCGGCGCACCTGCTCGATGGCGGCCTGCACGGCGGGCGCCAGCTCCAGCGCCGCCTCCAGCCCGGCCTCCAGCTCCGGCTCGTCCTCCTCCATGGCGGCGCCGCTTCCGCCGGCAGCGCGCGGCGCGGGCGGGGCCGGGCGGGGCGGGGCTCGAGGCGCCGGGGCGGGGTCTGTATGGGCGTGGTTCTGTGGAGGGGGCGTGGTTTAGCCGGACGGGGGCGGGGCCTCCGCCCGGCGGAGCGGGCGCGTCCCGGCGGCGGCGGGAGCGGCGGGGCTGGTCCGGACCGAGCCGAGCCGAACCGAGCCGAGCCCAGCAGAGCCGAGCCGAGCCGAGCCGGGCTCTGCCGCCGCCCGGCCGGCTGGTGACAAGCGGCGGCGGGAGACAGAGCGCTCGTCCCCATGTGGCGGACGCTGGCCCTCGCCTCCGCCTTCTTCCCGGGGCTCTTCATCCTCTGCATCCGGTTGCTGCGCTGGGCCGCCCCGGGATGGAGCCTCAAGGATCGCATCCTCCTCAGCGGCAGGTACGGGCGGGAGCGGCGGGAGGTGACGCGCACCGCGGCGGGACCCGCCGGGACCGGGATGGGGAGCGGGACCGGGACCGGGACCGGGAGCGATCCGGGTGGGCCTGGAGCACCCAGTCCCGCCGGCCGTGAGCCTGGACTCGGGGGGCGGCGACGCTCAGGGGGACGATCCTTGGCTGTCCCGAGCCCAGATCCTGCGAGGGGAGCAAGAACCGGCGGCAGGAGCATCCCCCCGAGTGCGGGCATCCCCCCGAATCAGAGCATCCCCCCGAGTGCGGGCATCCCCCCGAATCAGAGCATCCCCCGAATCAGAGCATCCCCCCGAATCAGAGCATCCCCCGAATCAGAGCATCCCCCGAATCAGAGCATCCCCCCGAGTGCGGGTATCTCAGCCCCGCACCGCGGTGCCCTTGTCGGGGCGGGGAAGCTCCGGTGCAGCTCTCCTCTGCCCACGGGGAACCGGCGGCGTTCCCACCGACCCACGGGGGTGGAAAGGACGGGAGGGACCTGGCAAGATTCCCCCGGGAGGCAGCGCCCGGCACAGCCACCCCAACACATCCTGGGGTGTGCACCCAGTGGGTGTCTGTGCCACCAGCTCTCCCTGTGCCGTGGGATCTTTGTGGGGTCACATTTGGGGTGACCCCTTTCCTCTTTCTCTCCGTTTCAGGCTGGTGTCAACGGTTCAAGCCACGATGGCAACGGTGTCAGGGATCACAGTTGTCCTCAGCTGCAAGAACGTGGTGCATGACAGGTAACCCAGAGCCCACCCTGTCCCCCTGTCCCCCTGCCAAGGGTGTGCCCAGCCAGCTCGGGGCTGGAGGGTTTTCTGCCAAAGGCTTGCAAAGGGGAGAGGAAAACCAGTTTCATGTTCCTCTTTCCCCCACTTGGGCTGGAAGGGTTGGGCAATGTGCTGGCTGTACACCCCCTGAACAGCAGCAGCTTGCTCAGGAGTGCTCTGCCAGCACAGTCTCCTCCAAAGGATGGGCTGTAACATGGGCTGTATATGAGAGAAAAACACAGACATCAGCAGCCCTGAAGGGGTAGGGAGTCTCCTTGCTGGAAGTTGAAATTCCTACAGAGTCAGAACTGATTTCAGAGGTGCATCAAGGCATGCCAAAAGGATTCTGAAAGAGTCCAGAAATGGTAAAGTCAGAATGGAGTTTGCTCTGAAGGAAAATCCTGCTGCCTTGCCATCAGTGCTCTGAGATAAACTGCCCAAAAGTGGCTCTCAGGAGGAGTGATAGCATAATCTGGGTCAGAAGACTTAAGAACAGACCTATTATACAGACTAGCAGAGAAGATTGCAGGAGGGAAGAATATAATTATGCTGAGCTGGAATTTGACTGTCACACACTGATTTTAGGGTGATTTTATGACCTTGGTCATAGCAGACCTGTCCTTAATACACAGATATGAATTATCTTGCCTTGCTCTAGGTAGTGATATCTATCCAGATTCCTCAGACCTGCTTAACCCAGGCAGTCTATGAGCTACCTTTTTGCTCTGAAATAAAATTTCTGCTGTATAGATAAGGCAGATGAAGGATCCCAAAGCCACACAGACAGAAGGTGCTGCCAGCAGCCCTCCTTCCCCTGGAGCTGTCTGCTTGCCTGGGTGTACTCAAGGCCAAGGGCTCTGTGCAAACACTTTGTGGGCAGAGACCTAGATTTTCTTTGAATCTGGAGGAAATTAAGCCCAGTGCTCAGCAGGGAAGGCCTCGGAGAATGACAGCAAGACAGCAAGCCAGGAAGCATCACAAAGGTTGCAGCAAAATCTGCCAATTTATTTACAGAGGCAGACAATCGTTATATTGCTGGGGCTGTAATTGCCCTCCAAAGCCCTGGGCAAGTTTTACAAACACAATCACTTGCCACCCGTGCCTCACACCACTTACATCTTTCCATCTGGAGCAGGAACTCCTACAACTAATTTTTTTCTTGGGATGGCATTAGAGCAAAAAGAGATTTGAGCCCCAAGCTACATTTCTTCAAGCAACAACATAGGGTGGTTTTGCTTTTTTTTTTTTTTTTTTTTTTTTTAATCAGTGTGGTTTCACACAGGACTTTTTAAGGAGGCTGGTGTCCCTGTAAAGCAGGGCTTGCTGCTGCCCAGATTGTGCAACCAGGATTCCAACATGCTTTGGGAACAGGCAGCTGCCTGCAATTATTTCCCAACTGACAAACGCCTCATGGGGGTTTATTGCTTATATCGGATATTTTGTGCTTCCCTCTCCAAACTCCAGGCCAGCCATCCCTGGTTAACTCTGAGTTCTCCATGTGATTCCCAAACATTCCCTGGGTTAGGCAGCCAGCTGACAGGCAGGGCAGACTCAGATTAGGGGTTTCCACCACCAAGCACCAGCTCTAGGGGTTCCAGGGCTTAGGGGAGGAGATCACCTGGGCAGAGGCATCATCTTGGTGCTGGATCCCAAAAAATGCTGCACCCCTGGCCCGTGCAGCACACAGCTGGGTGTGGGGCTAATCAGGATCCTTGGTTAGCACCGTGTTTGTGCTTGGCCAGGCTGAGCTCAGTGCCTGGCACAGCCCAGCAGCAGCAGGCTCAGCACAGAGATCTGTCCTCCACACGTACCAGGCACCTTTTCTCCGGGTCAGCCTGTACCTGCTGAGCCAGAGTTAAAACTCACCCCCTCTCAGCTTCAAAATCCATTGAAATTGCTGCCATTTCAGTCCTAAAGACTCTCCCACCTCCTAGAGCATCACGAGGTGCTTGGAGCCATTGTGATGCCTCTGTGTGTGCTGCTCCTCCCCAGGCACTGGCTGGCTGTGGAGTACGTCTGGGTGCTGGTTCCCTACATGACCTATGACATCTATGTCATGTACCTGTGCCACTGGCACAAGAGCCAGGAGAAGGGGATCCTGGAGAAGAAGCACTCTCTGGCCAGCGTGTGGAGCTTCCTGCTGCAGGAGCGGCTGATGGTGACCCACCACCTCTTCATCCTCATCGTGCTCACCCCCATCACCCAGGTAAGGGCTGCTGCAGGACCCCAGGGCCCCCTGCACGTGCTGGGTGTTGGTTCCTGGCCACTTCTCTGCAGGGCCCCGTGCTCAGTGTGGTTTTTTTTACAGCATTTCAGGGGAGAGCTGGGGGACTTCTTCGTGGGCTGCATCTTCACAGCAGAGCTGAGCACACCTTTTGTATCCCTGGGCAAAATCCTCATGCAGGTAGGTGAGGAGGGATGGGGCTCAGGGCTGGGAAGCAGTTCATCATCCCCTTTCCCTGCCCTGGCTCCATCAGCCCCTCTCCAGGCAGTGCTGAGCTGGGTGTCTCAGAGAGGGGCAGCCCAAATCTCCCCTGCAGTGCTGCCTTCCTGTGTCCCATCCCTTTCCTTCCATGCCCAGTGGCATCCTGGAACTGGGAGCTGTGCTGTGGGCTGGTGACAATTGCCTTCTCCTCATTCATTCCCACCTGTGCCCTCCTCCATCCCTTCCCACCCCACCTCCAGCCCTCCTGGATGCTCATCTCCCAGAGCACCGGGGTGCTGCTCCCCCCACATTCACCCCCTTCCTCCCCCAGCTCAAAATGCAGGACACCCTCCTGCACAAG
The DNA here is from genome assembly GCF_903797595.1 of Erithacus rubecula. NCBI lineage: Eukaryota > Metazoa > Chordata > Aves > Passeriformes > Muscicapidae > Erithacus > Erithacus rubecula. The sequence continues at coordinate 3,009,781 of NC_136674.1, forward strand.
GTGAACGGGATCGTGGTCCTGGTGACCTTCTTCCTGTGCCGCATCCTGCTGTTCCCGTTCATGTACGCTGCCTACGCCCGCCAGGCGGGGATCCCGCTCTACCTGGTGCCGTTCCGCATCCCCCTGCACTGCAACATCGCCAACGCCTCGCTCATCGCCCCGCAGCTCTACTGGTTCCGCCTCATCTGCCGCAAGGCCGCCCGCCTCTACGGCGGCTCTCCCGCCCACCGGAGCCGATAACGGGGCTGAGAACGGCACAGGGGCGGCCCCGGCTCTTCCCCCGCCGAGCAGCGGCTCCGAAGCAGCTCCGGTCTCCAGCGCCGTGCAGGCAGCGCCAGCCTGGGCTAGGAAGGCTTTACTCGTGTGCCGGGCTGGAAGCACGACGTTCCTTCTGGGATGCAGCTCTGCCGAGCCGAGGGTTACACGAGAGGGGTTTGCTCCTTGTTCCAGCCCCCCCGGCGCTGACACCGGACACCGGCGGGCAGGAGGACGGGGAGCTGTGCCCGAGCTGCAGCTCTGCGGAGCCCTTGCTGACCTCACTGACTTCAGCTCTACACTACAGCCCTGTCCGGCCTCTGACCTCCCACGTGCACCTCACCTGCTGCTGCTGGGCTCAAGCTCCACTTAACCCGAGGGTGCTTTTCACTCCAGCTGCCTGCCAGCCCTGGGGGAACTCCTGTGATCCCAGCAGGGCTGCAGGGCACAAGCTCACGCCACGACAGGGAAATGTTTCTGCTGTCTCAGGGCAGGATGGGGACAGGAACCTGCCAATCCTTGTCTCACCAACACACAGGGCACTGTGCAGAGCCCTTCCTTGGCAGGGGGTGCCATTTTCCCTCCCCTAACCACAGCTGCTTTTATCTGACCTGCATCCCCTCAGCAGGTATTCAAAACCATCTGGCACACCCTGTTCTGCTCTGCCCTCCAGCTGGCACCACCACGCCCTGGAAACCTGTACAATGGAACCCTCCTGCCCCATCCCACCCCCCATGGGGCTGCCAGGGACACAGCTGGGGCTGCACAGAAGGAACCAGCAACCCCAGAGCAGGATGCTGAGCTGTCCCTCACCAGTTCAGCCCATTTCCACTTTTAACCACAGCAAAATGGGTACAGGCTCCCCAGCTCACCCTGCACCACAGGGTGTGAGCAATCATCCCCTGCAGCCTGCTGTGCCTGCTCCAGGGCAGGGAACTGCACTGGCACAGCCCCGTGCCCAGAGACCTGTGACCACTCTGTGCCTTCCATTCAGTCTGAAACCAGCAGCCAGGCTCTGGGAAACATGGATCTTTTGGGTGTTGGATCTCATCCCAACCACGGCTGCTCTTCTGGGCATCTTCTGACCCGTGGTTGTTGTTGCAGAGAGCTGCAGTCACAGTAACCGAAGTTACAGTAACCACCGAGACCAGCCGAGTTACAAACCGCTTGCAACTCCTTACAGATGTTGTATCTCACTGTTTTCATTGCGAAAAATGTGCCTTATGTAAGGACAAAAAAAACTCCAGCCAATGAGGCACCTCAGTTTGCACTAACACTGCCCTATTTACTATCAGGAGACCAATAAAGATTTCCTCTCTGAGTCACACCACTGGCTGGCTCTTCCACGTGCCGTTCATTGCTGGGTGGGGGTGTTACATGTGGGGTTACTGCTGCACCCCCACCTCCGGGCAGGAGCAGCACACACGGATTTCCAAAGGCTCCTGCTCTGTCCTGAACTCACCCAACTCGCTTCCCAGCCTCCAACTTGGTTTCCAGCCTCCGGCAGCACGTGGCAAAACCAGCAATTCTCCTGGGACTAGGAGGGCTGGTGGCAAAGCAGCCAGAGGGAAGTGATTTCCTCGATGCTGGAGGCTGCTGTGTAAACCCAGAGAGCCAGCAGGCAAGGCTGCAGCCACAGAACTGGCAGCTTGGCTCAGGAACAGCTGTGCCCAGTTATTCCAATGGAAAACCAAAGTGGCTCCTCCTACCCATCTTTATAGGGCTACTTCTACTGATAAAACAGCAGGGAGGGAATAAATTCTAAACAAAAATAAGGATTTATTACAGCTCTTACAACGCCCAGCTCAGTGCTCTGAGCGTGCTCCCAGCTTGCTGAGCTTCTGCAGGAGGGTGCAGCGCAGCTCCTCGTGCCCCACATTGTCTGTGATGGACTCCAGGAAATGTCCCTCGTTGGCTCTGCGCAGAGCGGCACACGGGGACGTGTCAGCCCTGCTGGACACCTCATACTGTGACAGCACCTCCAGGGCCACCACCAGCAGTGGCTCCTCACAGCCCCCAGCTGGCAGCATGGCAGCCACGTGCAGCAGGTGGCAGAACACCTGGATGCAGGTGAAGGACACCTCCTGCACACAGGGCTGGGATGAGGCTCCGGCCGTGGCTTTGATGGAGGCCAGCAGGTCGGTCAGGCTGCAGCAGTACAGCTGCACCACGTGCAGCCAGGCCTCGGGGGGCAGCCAGCTGGAACAGCTGGAGCTGCAGAGGAGCTGGAAGCCCCTGAGGAAGAGCACAGAGAGCTGGAGGTGGCAGGCAAAGGGGCGGAGGTTGAGCAGGGGCATGTGCTGCACGTACTCCAGCGTGTAGGGCACGTGCAGCACCTGCCTGTGCAGCAGCTGCTCCACCACGGGCACCAGCCTCTTCCACTCAGCCTGGCTGCACCACGGCATCACCTGGACCAGGGCCACCAGGAAGCCTTTGCTGAAGAGATTCACCTCCTGGGGGTCATCCACGTTGACAGTGAGCAGGGCCAGCACGGTGTCCCTGAGCTCTGGGGACAGGCAGCAGCACTCCATCCACGCCAGCAGCCCGCTGCCTGGCCCGTAGGCCGGCCAGCGTCGCCACGTCCACTCGGCCTCGGGCAGCCTGCAGATCTCAAACAGCGTGGCTGGCACCTCCTTCTTGAAGTGATCCCCATAAAGCTGCTTCAGACGGAGCCCCACGGTCCAGTCCAGTGGTGCCACCTTCCTGTGGAGCCAGGCCAGTGACTGCACCCACAGCTCCGAGGAGGGGACGGCCTCTGGTCCCAGCAGCTCGCACAGCTGGCACAGGATGCTCAGAATCAGGTCTTTGCTCTCCAGGGAAGGGAAGTGCTGCTCTCTAGGCTGATGCCAGTACTTGGTGTAACCATCCAGAAGTTTGCAAAGGCTGAGGAGAAGTGGGAATGGGTGGCAGGATTTGATCCAGTGTTCTTCTGAAGAGGATGGCATTCCCAAAACGTTACTGAGGATCTGCAGGCTCAGCTCAATCTGAGGAGAGTCTGACTTCAAATAGGGAAGGACAAAGGCTTTGGTCACTTCTGCAGGTGACACGAGTGGGGTGCCTGAGCCTGGCTGCATGAGAAAGGAAAGGAACTGAAGGAATTGCTCCTCTTCCCTCACCGTGGAAAGCTTCCCCCACACTGCCTCCTCCAGACACCTCAGCACCAGGCTGTGTGGCCTGCCTGGATCCTCGTGGCTCTCCAGGAAGCTCAGTGCTGGGAAGGAGCACAGGATTTGGGCAAGGAACTGGTGTGCTCCGAGGTTGACCACAGCAAGATGACAGACCTGCTTCACCGTGGCCTCAGGGGACAGCAGTGTCAGCCTGGCCATGGAAGCCACAGCCCTGCTCAGGCCTTCATCAGACACACTCTTTGTGATCTGGTTGAAAGTCACATTCAGATCCTCCTGGAACCCCTCCCTGACAACCTGCACGTTCTGGGACAGACCTTGGCCACCCCAGGATGCCAGGACACCTGAGATCACTTTGTTTTTGTCACTTAATGAAAGCTCAGTGTAACACTCCACAATGGCTTTGATCACTTGCATCTGCAGCTCTTGGGCCTCATCATGGTGGGACATGGCAAAGTCCACCAGCGTCTCCAGCAGTTTCAAAACTAGCTCAGGGTTCTGGAACAGAGCTTTGTTTTCCACCAGGCACTCCACCCAGTCCTTTGAAAAAGCCCAGGTCTTTTCAGATGCAAAAACAGAGCATGTGTCCATGTGTCGGTCCAGCCTGTGTGCAATGATTGCCATGGCAACTGAAGACACAAGGCTGGTGTCCAAATCCTTCAGGACAGCACTGGTGTCCCTGAGAAAGTCCTTGGTGAGTTGGGTCAGCTCTAACAGCACCTGAGTCTCGCTCTCCCCCAGGTCTCCAGTCTCCAGGAGGGAATCCAGGCTCTTCCCAAGGCTGGCCAGAGTGTCCAGCAGCCGGTAGCTCTGGAAGCAGAGCTCCTCAGATCCCCTCAGAGTGCCCTGCAGCTCCTCTCCCCAGGCCTGCAACAAGCTGCAGAGCAACTCCAAGCCGCCAAAGAGCTCCTCAGGAGAGGGTTTGGGCAGGGACAGGAGGCTGATGCTTCTCTCTGCCTCCATCACCTTCTCCCCCAGCCCGCAGGGGTGGAACTGGCTGTGAGTGTCACTGCTCCACAGGCTGACCAGGGCACTGAGCTTGGCCAGGTGCTCGGTGATGGGCAGGGGGCTGTGCCCCGGGCCCAGCCCGGCACACAGGCACAGCAGCTCGGCCAGGTTGGCCAGGGCGTAGCACCTCAGGCGGGGCTGGGCGACGCTGCCTCGGATCTGCTTCAACCCCTCCAGCAGCACCACGGGCAGCCCGGGGGGGTTCCCGGGGTCACCCTTGAACCTCTTGGGGGGCTGCAGCCCATCCTCCAGGGAGGGCTCAGCCCCGTGCTGATGGATGAGAGCGCTGAACGCGGACACCGCCGCATCCTCCTGTCCCTCCCGGTGTTTCATCACCTCCCACCACACGTCCAGGAAGAAGCCGATGTCCGACGGGGTTGTCTCGCTGGAGATGTACTCCACCAGCTTCTCCAGCTGCTCCCGGCACACGGCTGGAGGCAGCGCCAGCAGCAGCTGCACCCAGAGCCGGGGCACGGCCAGCGCCTTGACCAGCTCGAACAGAGCCGTGTGGTTCACATCGGGGATCATCGCGCCCACCGAGAAAAACCCGTCATCCCTCCAGCCCCACTCCAGCGACGCGGCGGGAGGAGCCGGCAGCAGGATCTTCGCCCAGACGATGGCCACGGCCTCCTTCTTCCACAGCCCCAGCGGCTCGGGGCAGCGCTCGCCGATCTCGCGCAGCGCGTCGGTGATGGGCACGCCCGCGCGGGGCCAGTCCGCCTTGCGCAGCTCCCGCAGCGGCCGCGGCTGCAGCAGCCGGGCTGCCAGCAGGAACCCGCCGTGCAGGATCGCCGTCTCCTCGCCCACGGCCCAGGGTCCCGCCGGACAGCCCGGCGCCATCGCGGGCCCGCGCTCCGCCGGCTCCATGGCGGCGGCGACGTCTGATGACGTCACGCCGGCAACGCGATGACGTCACGCCGCCAGCCACGCCCCCGAACCGCAGCGCCTCCAATCTGCAGCGCCCCCTGGCGGCGCGGAGCTCAATTAATTAATCAATTAATTAATTAATTAATCATTCAATATCAACACGTTTAATTTGACAAATAGGATTCCAAACCGTCAGTAAAGCGGATTTGAAAAGCTCGGACAAAAAGCAGATTTTTTCCTACACTGCCTGATCTTCTCTGTGAAGCTCATCTCAGTTTCATGATGAAAATCTGATTTAAGGTATTTTATTTGAGGTTTTCATCAAGAAAATGACAAGTCAGGCAGCGTACCTGGCACAAACTATGCCAGGAATGATTCCCTGTATTCCCAGCTTTTATTCCACCAGCAGAGTGACTTCATTCCACCAGAATAAACCCTGAATTGTTATTTCCAAAGGCAGTATCTCACCAAAAGCTAATTTAAGAATTTATTTCAAGCTGCCCCCTGGCACCTCAGCACACAGTGCAGCTCCAAACCCCAAAGCACAGCCTCAGCTCCCTCCTGGAATGTGGAAATCTCCTTGTGAAGGGCTGGAAACCATGGTATCACCACCAGGATCCAGTGAGAAACACACCAGGGGCTTCCTGAGTCAACATTTCACCTTGAAATTTGGGGAAACACCTTGGAATGAAAACATGGACTGCAGTATTCACATGATTTGGCAAGATCATTTCTTTGTTCCCAATAAAGGGATGCATTCCCTGCTCCAGCTTCCCACACCCCACTGAAGAGGGGGAGCAGCCACTCACAATCTCCTCTCTAGCCTGCAAATAAAGGACAGCTAGAGAAATTTAATCAGAAAATTAATTAATCAGAAAATAACATATCTATTCATCTTTCTTTCAAGTATAACAACACAGAAATGTGAGGTTTTTCTGACTGATGATCTCTTTTTGAAGCCAAGGGCTCTCAGCTGCTCCTTTGCTGCCCAGCCCCATTTTTTGGAAGGAGGAGATTTGCTGGAAGGGAGAGAGCAGCAGGCAAGAGACAACCCAAAAAATCCACCACATGACATCCCAGCACCCTCTGATTGGGAAAGGCAGCACCTTAACCAGGATTGGCATTTTCTTGGGAGAACTCCAAGGCACAGAGGAGCAGCCCAGTCCATTCCTCCAGCTAAGCTGAAACCTTCTTCCTGTTGTGCTCAGCAAACCACTTGTCACTGTTGTCTGCAGCCATGGCCTGCAAAAAGACAAGTGTGGATATGGTCAGGCCAGGAGGAAAGCTCTCTGAAGAAATAAATTATTTTTTAGCCACTAGGAAGGAGAACTGACACTGAAAATCAGTGTTGTCTGCCACTGCAAATAATGTGATCACACCCCAAAATCAGGGCTGGAAAACTCCACCCAGAGCACTAAATGAGCTTTAAACACTGATTTACTTTCCTTACCAAGCCTGGGTAATTTTCTTCTAGCAAAAACTCAAAATGGAATGAAAACTGGATTTTTCAGGAAGAAAATGAACGTGCAGTCACTTACATCATCCAACAGCTTGTCACCATTAGGGTCCACCTTGGACAGCTCTCTGAACGCTTCATCTCCCACAAAACAGATTTCATGGCCATCCTGAAAGGAAGCAGCTCAGTTATAACCAGTGGTAATGAGAAATTTCAACCCAATTTAACCAGTTTTACTCACAGGATCAGCCAGAATAACCACTTGCACCGTGGCTTTGCCAGGAGTGTCCAAACTGACCAGAGGCGTCAAAATTTTCTGATTTTCCTTTTTCATCAGGGCTTCAATGTTTGGCAGCTGAAAACAGAAACCAAACTATCAGGATGATGTTGTGAACACTAAAGATTGCCTTTCCCAGCTGTGGGGTGAGGAGAGGGCTGAGGGAAGAGGGGCTGTTACCTCATCCTTGGCACAGGAGAAGGCGATGCGCCCGAACGCTGTCCCGTGATCCACTGCCCCTCCAACAGCCTGCAGCTCCAGCTTGCACTGCAACAGGGGAAAAACCCAGCCTGGATTGCAGGCACACTGTTCTCTAGTTCTCCAGCATGTGGGTGATTCCAAAATCCCCCATCCACACCTTTCCCAACCAGCCAGATTCACCAGAGCAAACCACGGCTTTGGTTTTTCTAAAAACACAGCTGAGTGTATGCAGCTCATAATTAAAGGCACAGTTGGTTTAATTAAGAACTTTTTGCCTTTTATGATTCTGTTCTCAAGAAACAAGAAGTTTTTATGGTGAGTTTTCCAAGGACTGACCTGGTTATCAGCATAGCCCAGCAAAGCTCTTTGTTTCTCCTCATCCTTCTCATATATTTTCATCCCAAGCAAACCAGACCAGTAGCTCACAGACTTCTGCAGGTCTGAGACACCCAGGGTGACCTTCCACACAGGATCTTGAGGATTGCAATAATTCCAAATTAGCTACAGATGTATTATAGGTTTAAACACTGTTTTGCATTCTTGAGAAGTAACAGAGAAACAACATAAAAGTGTTCTGTTTTATAAAATGCCATCAAAATAAACACACTCTGATCCCCCACTGGTAAATCTCTGCTGAACACCAGTAAAGGTAAATATTTCACCATGCTTGAGCTTTTCCTTGTCTTCCAGGTAGAACTTGTATCCTCCTGGGGCTTCAGTTTCAAAGACACCAGAGGTGATTTCTTTGAGGGGCCACCCCATCTTCTTGGCATTGCTCACAGCCTGGCTGGACACCAGAGTGATGCCCTAGAGAGGAGACAACAAAACCCATGGGGAGGATGCAGACACATCACCTGTTTTCACACAGGAAACACGAGCTCTCCATCTGCTGCCAGCCACTTAATCACCAAAAATGATTGATGATAAATAAAAGAGTGTTTTCCTGCAGCAAGTCCTTCCTAGCTCAGCATTCCACGTTGGATCTGGCAGGAAATACCAGCTGTCCTACACACAGAGGAGAAACAGAGCTCCATAAATGTGTTCTAGACCTTAAGTGAGCACAAATCTGCTCTTCCAAATCAGACATAGCCACAAAAGCAACACTGAAGCATTTAAGTGACCAAACAGCATTAAAAAAGAGCAGCTGGTACAACTCATGTGACAAACCAGCTTTTAATTATTAAAGTAAATCAGCTTATCCCAAGAAGGTTTGGCTGCTGGGAGTGGAACTCACCAGGAAGTCGTTGCCCAGACGATATTCTCCAATCCCATAATTGTAAGTCAGCTCTGCCACAAAGTGATTGTCCTCTGGTCCATAGCCCACCATGGTCTTGCTCCATTTTCCATCATAAGGGCTGGAATATCCATATTATCCATATTTTAATGTCATTAGTATTAAAAGTAACCACTGAGAGCTGCCAAGTATTTGTGTTTCAAGGAGGAATTGCATTTCTAGAGTGAAATTTGACCTCAGGCTGTCATTCATGGCCATATGATAAAAGCAATTCTACCTCATTAACAGGCTGAGCTTTAAGAGCACAGGCTGCTCATTAGCTGCAATTATATAATCACTTCCTTATTGCTAAATAGGAAAGGGCACCAAACTGTAGGATTCCTGATTTTAAGAAAGAAATGTGTTTCTATTCTTCTTTCTTTCATCCCTTTATCTTTACAAAAGCTTTTTGGGGCTACCAGGAGGGATTTTTAACTCAAGGATCTTGATGGTGCCACGCCTATATAAATAATCAATGGAACTGAACATAGTTCCTGGTTAAAAATAATTCAATACAGTTAATTTTCATTCTGTAGGTTTGGTGTTTATGTTCAATACAAGCACCACGCCTACACAGAGTGTAGGTTCCAAGGGAAGCAATTTAATTAAAAACAACACAGTCCTTACTTTAGGGTGAGCTGGCAGTGGCACTGGGGCACTTTAGGGTGAATAGCAGTGGCACTGGGGCACTTTAGGGTGGGTAGCAGTGGCACTGGGGCACTTTAGGGTGAGTAGCAGTGGCACTGGGGCACTTTAGGGTGGGTAGCAGTGGCACTGGGGCACTTTAGGGTGAGTAGCAGTGGCACTGGGGCACTTTAGGGTGGGTAGCAGTGGCACTGGGGCACTTTAGGGTGAGTAGCAGTGGCACTGGGGCACTTTAGGGTGAGCTGGCAGTGGCACTGGGGCACTTTAGGGTGGGTAGCAGTGGCACTGGGGCACTTTGGGGTGGGTAGCAGTGGCACTGGGGCACTTTAGGGTGGGTAGCAGTGGCACTGGGGCACTTTAGGGTGAGCTGGCAGTGGCACTGGGGCACTTTAGGGTGAGTAGCAGTGGCACTGGGGCACTTTAGGGTGAGCTGGCAGTGGCACTGGGGCACTTTAGGGTGGGTAGCAGTGGCACTGGGGCACTTTAGGGTGGGTAGCAGTGGCACTGGGCCAGGCACTCACCCGTTGCAGGTGGCCTTGCAGCCCTCCTCAAACTCCTCGTGCCGCAGCACCTTGGGAAACACACAGAGCTCTGGGGTGGGAGGTGACCCCAAAATCACCCTGTTCAACCCAGAACCCTTCCCAAGGCCTCGTGAAGCAGGCAGGGATGGGGCAGCGTGGGCAGGATGTGGCTGCATTTCTCATCCCCATTCCATCCTCATCCCCATTCCCCATCCCTATTTCCTCATCCTCATCCCCATCCCCATCCATCCCCAAACTCCATCCTCACTCCAATCCCTATTCCCATGCTCATTTCCCATTCCCCATCCCCATTCCCACTTCATCCCCATCCCATCACCATTCCCACTCCCCATCCATCCCTAATCCCCATTCCACCCTCTCCCCATTCCTATTTCATCCCCAGCCCATCCTCATTCCTCATCCATCCCTAATCTCCATTCCATCCCCAAACTCCATCCCCACTGAAATCCCTATTTCCCATCCCCATCTCCCTTTTCCCATTCTCCATCCCCATCCACCCCCATCCCCACTCCAATCCCTATTCCCACCCCCACTTACCATTTCCCGTTCCCCATCCCCGTCCCCGTGCCCCGAGGCAGCCCCTCAGCCCGGCGCTCACCCTCATGCCGAGCAGCTCCCGGTAGAACCGCGCCGTGCGCGCCCTGTCCCCCACCTTGAACACGAAGTGCAGCGCCCTGCGGGCGGCCATGGCGGCGGCGGCCGTGACGTCACGCGGCGGCGCGGTGACGTCGGTGTGACGCCGGGGGGCGGTGCCGCCGCGATGGCGGCGCTGGGCCGCGCGTGGCGGGCGCTGCTGAGGCCCCGCGGGGCGCGGGCGGCACCGGGCGGGCGGCGCGGGGTGCGGGCGCTGCGGCGGAGCCCCGTGCGGGTGCTGCAGCCGCAGAGCCCCCGGGACAGCCCGCAGAGCCCGCAGCCGCCCCCGCCGGGCGCCGTGGAGCGCGGCGCGGCCGCGCCGGGGCTGTGGTACGAGAAGGCGGCGCCCGGGGACCGCAGGCTGGGGTGAGCCCGGGCCGTGCTGCCCCTCAGAACCGGACGGGAGGGGGAGACGTGCACTGCCAGGCTGGGAAATGGTTGGGTCGGGTTGGAAGGGAGGTTAAAGCCCGTCCCGTCACACCCCTTACCGTGGCACGGACACCTTGCCCCGGGTCAGGCTGATCCTCCATCATCAGCCTGGCCTGGGACACTTGCAGGGATGGGGCAGCCTGTGCCAGGGCCTCCCACCCTCACAGGGCAGAATTCCCAATATCCCATCTAATCCTGCCCTCTGGTAGCTTAAAGCCATTCCCCGTTGTCCTGGCACCCCAGGCCCTCGTTGAAGTCTTTCACCAGCTCTCTTTCAGGTTGAAAGTTGCTCTAAAGGTCACCCCAGAGCCAGCTCGCCCAGCCTTTCCTCCTAGGAGAGGGGCTCAGATCATCTTTGTGACCTCCCAGAGACGATCAGGGGCTGGGGAAGGTCAGACTGAAGGTGCTACGAGCATCACAGCCATGTTCTCTGAATAACTTCTCCACAGAAAAGTGGTGACTATTGCCAAGTCGAAGAAATTTCGGGATAATCACGGGAAGGTTCTGCTGGAGGGGCACAGGCTGATCAAGGATGCACTGGAGGCAGGAGCTGTGCCACAGACACTCTTCTTCAGCACCGTGGGGCATCTGAAGCTGCTGCCTGAGGCAGAGATAAAACGAGCCAGCTTGGTTAAGGTGAAATTTGAAGACATTAAGATCTGGTCTGACCTCGTAACTCCTCAGGGGCTTCTAGGTAAGTTGCCTCTGAAACAGTTGTAACACTGCCCAAAGGGAAGCTTTTCAGATTTAGGATAATGACTCTTTTAAAAACCTTTCCTTAGACATAGCACTGCTGGAAAATAAGTTTTTCTTCCAAGTGACAAACTCAGCTCAAACTTCCTTTAGGTGGTGCTTTTCCTAACACTTCCTCCAGCACATCTTTAGTGAGATTTGGGCCAACTCTCTCAGAGCAGGCCTCTCCTTGGGCTGGGTCAGTCATAAACCTGTCACACTTCATTTCCTCAGGCATCTTTTCCAAGCCTGACCCTGCCAAGATGTGCTACCCTGCAGCTCAGCTCGCCAACTCCCTGCCACTGCTCCTCATCTGTGACAACATCCGAGATCCAGGAAACCTGGGGACTATTCTGAGATCTGCAGCAGGAGCAGGCTGTCAGAAAGTGCTGCTCACCAAAGGTAAAAAAGTTTGAGTAGCCTGGGGGTACAGAGGGTGTTTGTAAGGAGGGGCAGGCAGGGTTCTGCTGAATGCCACCTCTGGGAATCCCTGCGCTGTCACTGTTTGTCCCTGTTCCTTGCCAGGCTGTGTGGATCCCTGGGAGCCCAAGGTGCTCCGTGCAGGCATGGGGGCTCATTTCCGTGTGCCCATCATCTCCAGCCTGCACTGGGAGTCTGTTCCCACCAGCCTCCCTGCTGGCACCCAGGTCTGCGTGGCTGACAACAACGACCCCAGCACGGCTGGCTCTGCTGCTGCCAGCCCCCAAGCTCCTGTGAAACCCAACCCTCAGGCTGCTCCTGAGCACCAGGATGAGGAGGGAGCAGCAGCAATCCCAGAGCTGCCTGCACAGCATTACTATGAGGACTGGGCCAGGGCTCCAGTGGCCGTGGTGATCGGAGGGGAGACCCATGGCCTGAGCCCAGCTGCCCTGCAGCTGGCAGCCAGCACAGGGGGGAAGAGACTGCTCATTCCTGTGGTGCCAGGTGTGGACAGCCTGAACTCTGCTATTGCTGCTGGCATCGTGCTGTTTGAGGGCAAGAGGCAGCTGCTCTGGAGGCACAAGCAGGAGGATGACAGGCAGAAGTTGCCTGTGCCAGGCTGAACTGCTGTGGTTTGGGTGCTGAAGGAGAAACCTCTTGCCTTTGGTTCCCTTGAGAGTTAATAAAAGAGCAGCTCAGGCTGTTTGGTTTGTAGTAAATGAGTGTTTAAGGCTGGAGAGTGCTGGGATGTGTGTGTGGCTCCCAGTGAATGTGGTGGCCACACGGTGATGCTAGAGAGAAGGGAAGAGTAATCACAGTGAGAAGGGAAAGAAAGGCCTGGTAGCAGCCCTGGCCTCACTTCAGCTGGTTCCCCCCTGCTCCAGCCCTTTCATCCAGGAGATCCATGGAGACCTCAGGTCCCTCTGTGCTGTCCCTGCCAGGCTGCTGCTGACAGCATGTGTCCTTCCCAGACTGGCTGCTGGCTGTGGTTTGGGTCAGAAAGACCAGATTGCTGCTGAATGGTTCCTGCCTGTGCTCACCCAAAACCTGTGTTCCAGCAATCACTCCTGACCACAGCACTGCTGGGAGGTGCTGGGCTGCTCCTGGAACTGCTCCCCAGTCAGTTCATCACTGCTGAACACGGGAAACGTGTAAAACACAGGCTGGGTTTAGAGAGGCCGAGCTGGCAGCCCTTCCCAGCTGCTGGCAGGGTGGGAAGCTGCAGCAGGATAAAAGGGGAGGCCATAATCCTGCCATGGCTGACTAATGAGCTGAAAGGGAAAAGCAGTGGCTGGCACAACACGTGCTATTCAGGCTGGGAACGCCTCAGTGGCTGCCAAAGGGTTCCCTTGCTCCTGGAGAGCTCTGACCCACCCCAGCAAAGCAGGCACAGGCAGGGGCTGTGTGAGCCCGGGGGGAACACACAATCCCAGGGTCAGGCTGTGGGTTCCCCTTCCCTCTCTGACACCAGGACTCAGCAATCAGCACCCTGGGCCGAGGTCATTGTAACAGTTTTATTACAAAGTTCCAATCACCATGTACAGTTTTTACAATGTCACTTTTCAAGGGCTCGGCTGTGCTGCTTGGGTTAGGGAGGGAGGGTTTTTTTTCTTAGGGTTTGGGGGTTGGGTTTTTTTTTGGTTATTTTTTTTAAAGAACAGCACCATTAACGTTGAGTTTGGGACACACCTACGAAAAACAGCTCAATCAACTAACACAGAGGGGAGAGGACAATTCTTACCAGAGAGAGGGGACAGGGAGAGCACAAGGAAGAGACGAGAGGTGAGGGCAGCCCGGTGGTGATCCTCCTCCTGGCTCAGAGTGGGAGGGACGGAGGGAATACCCACCCATGGCAGGGGGATGGACCCTGACACAACAGCCAGTGCTGCCTAAGGCTGTCGGTGCTTGGAGAGGGGGGTGGGAAACCCACAAGGGAAGGTCTCACCCCCAGGAGGAAGAGCTTGGCTGTGCCGTGTTCTTTCAGAGGTTGTCAGCAGTTAAGACTTTGTCTTGGCCTGGTCAGAGCACTTGGGTGGGAGAGAAAGGACTGGCCAGGGCGATGGGGACAGTTTCCTTATTGCTTCCTGGACGTCATTTAGTCAGCAGGGGTGGTGAGAAAGGAAAGAAGTGGAAGGAGGAGAAAGAAAAGAGCCCCAAAAACCCCACCCACTGCCTGATGCATACCTTGGGAAGAACACCATGCAAAAAAGATTTGCCTGCTAGCTAGTGCCATGTATAAAATAACAATACAGTAACAGTTCTGGCCTGGTTATTAGAGATATATCACCATGAAGCACAAGCGAAGTCTCCAAACGCCAACAACTCCCTGCTGAAAGTGCATCTCAAGGAGTCTGCTGAGGAGAAGGATTCACTGCGTAAAACAAGGCACCACAAGGAGGTTGGATACTGGGTCGGGCGTGAGGACACGCTGGAGAATCCACAAGCGGCGGAAGAGAGACCTAGTTTTAAATAATGTCTGTTGGCAGAGCCCTTAGATGGGCTCGGGTTTTAGCTTGTCTGCTAGAAAGTCGCTGACAAAGGCTTCCACGATTTCGGGCGTGATCTCCTCCACATCCATCACGTACTTGGCCCGGGCTGACATGTCCAGGATGGTGAGCAGGGGTGCAGCCTCGGGCAGGTTGGTGTAATCCCGCAGGGAGTCGGTCATGTCGTCCTGGAGGCCAAAAGGAGGAGGACAGGAGTCATCAGCAGAGCCAGGTGATCAGGAGCAGTTTGCTGCTGCCTTGCACCAGCACTGCAGAACCACGAGCACAGCAGGCAACGTCCATCTTGGTGCCTGCTCTGCTCGTGGTTTGAGGTTGGTTTATCCCAGTTGGAATGGGACATGGACTCCTCCAACCCAGAGGCACTGCTTCCAGACTGACCTGCTGCCCCAGCCACCCCACAGCCTGGGACATCCATAGCTCAAGGAACTGGGGACAAGTGCTGAATGTGGGCACTGCCAGCACAGCCACGGCCTCACTGCTCACCAAGGGTGGATACCAAAGGGACCCAAGCACACAACCAGAACAAAGCCGACAACAGGAATGGGATGAAGACTTGTGCTTTGTCCTGCTGCTTACAGGGAGAGAGGGCTGCCCTCCCTCACCCAGGCAGGGCTCAGCTCAGGCAAAGGCAATGATTTATCCCTCCCAAGGCTGTGGGATGCAAAAAGCCGGTGTTGCTGCAATCCATCACCGAGCCTACAGCGCGCCGCAGCCCGGGCGGGGCGTTCCTGGGGCAGGAATGGAACGGGATGGGATGGGATGGAATCCATGCACCTGGTTGGCGGCCGGGGCTCTGCAGCGCGTGGCGGCAGCGCTGGGAGCTCCGCTCACGCCTCCCCTTCCTTTGCAGGGGTTTGTGGCGCAGCTGGACCACGTGGCTGCCAGGGCCAGCAGGGCTGGGCTCGTGCCTCGGCCGCCCCCCACCCACCCAGGTGTCGGGGCGCCTCCTTTATGGACAAAGGCACCAAGGAATATTTTTAATCAATGCAAAATCGGTGCAGACGGTGCTGGCAGAGCGATGGGAGGCGCCTGCTCCGGCCATGGCCGGGCTGCTTTGTGCGTGGGGGCCAGCGGAGCCCCGGGGCCAGCGCTGCCGGCTATTGAGGTGACGGATGAATGGGATGTGCCGGACGCTCCCCATTCTTTGGGCCAGCCGCTGTAGGGCCGTCGGGAGCTGCATGAATAGCAGCAATGTTTCAGCTACAGCCGGCGAGAAAACAGGCTCTGGGGGAGGGGGGAAGGTCCTGGACCCTCCCAAAATAGCCCTTTCCAACAAGGGACTTATTGAAGGGTGCGGGGCTGAGCTGGGATGCTCAGAGAGCCGTTGCGGTGCTGGCAGCGGGAGTGGCTGCGTGGAGGGGGCCAGCCTCAGTGGGACGTGGCAGTGGGGGCCTGGGTGTGGCAGTGGGGACCCTTTTGTCACAGGGCGGCTCCGAGGGCTCCACGCATGGAACTGCGGCTGTGACGGGGGGAGCAGGGACAGAGCAGGGACGGAGCAGGGATGGAGCAGGGATGGAGCAGGGACGGCGCAGGGACGGAGCAGGGATGGAGCAGGGATGGAGCAGGGACGGAGCAGGGACGGAGCAGGGATGGAGCAGGGATGGAGCAGGGATGGAGCAGTGATGGAGCAGGGACGGAGCAGGGACGGAGCAGGGACGGAGCAGGGATGGAGCAGGGATGGAGCAGTGATGGAGCAGGGACGGAGCAGGGACGGAGCAGGGACGGAGCAGGGATGGAGCAGTGATGGAGCAGTGATGGAGCAGGGACGGAGCAGGGACGGCGCAGGGACGGAGCAGGGATGGAGCAGGGATGGAGCAGGGACGGAGCAGGCGCAGCGGCTGCACCTGCCCAGGCCCTCAGCAGAGATGTGGGAGGGGAACTGCAGGCCTGGAGGTGCTGGCAGCTTTTTTGACCCGTACACAAAACCTTCGTTTGACAGATTGCAGCAGGACCAAGTGTCTGTGCAAGGGAAAGGGAGGCCAGAAGTCCTCCAGTTTTCCCGTTTCCCGTTTCCCATTCTCTCCAGCAGATCTTTGACTCCGAGCACTGCAGCCTGCACATGCCTCAAGTGCCATCCCAGCCAAGAAAAACACGGTCAGCTCAGGGAAAAAGCCGAAATTTCACTGGCTGGGCCAGGCTGAAACTCAAACCCTGCTCCTCTTCCCCTGCCCAGCCACTTTCCTGCCTGCACAGCTCAGGGCTGAGCAGGCAGCAGCCCTAGCACGGAAGCTCCACTCCCTCCCACCTCTCACTGCCCCTCTCCCATCTTCAGGTTTTTCCATCTCTGAGCAAACCCTTTGCTAGAAGTAATATCCAGCAAGGAGAGCACAAACTGAGTCATCCAGGCCTCAAGTCTGGTTTTCTCCATGCTGCAGTAGCTCCAGGCCTCAGTTTACCTCCTGAATAACAACAGTGGTACCAACCCAGCTCAGTCCCCATCCCCAGCAGGACACAGCCCTGTGCTCTCCTCTCACTTACCTCACCCGCCACGAAGAACAGCAGTGGTGCCTCCTCCTCTTTGGCTTTGTACTTGGCAATGATTTTTTCAGCTATGGGCTGGATCAGTTGTTTTGCTGCCTCTGACTCCCCATCATCCTCTGAATCTGCAGGGCACGGGGTTTTGGAGACAAAACAAAAAGAGGTAAGGCAAAAAAAGGAGGTTAGGATCAAAGGATGCAAATGGGCCAGGCACTGGCAGCTCTGTCCCACGGCAGCACCGTGCAGGAAGCCGGAGCCCGGATGCACCACACAGACTTCAAAGGCAGCTCTGGAGCAATCAGGGAGCAGCTGAGATGCACGACAGGGAAACACCAAACAACAGCAGCTCCTGCTCCCAAATACTGCACTGCTCACTCCCTGGTGCTGTTGGTGATGTGCAGGGACAAACAGGCACAAAAAAAAAGCTGCTTTGTGGTTTGGGCATGTTTTGAAGACCAAATAAAGTCACTGATCTGAGGCTGCTGCCATCCCTGCCTGCCACCCACCATCCCTCTGCCTCAGGATGGCTGAGCCACAGCTTTGCTGCTCCAGTCTCAACACTGTGCAGGCAGCTTTGATTTGACAGAGGTAGGGCAGAAAGAGATGGCAGCATCAATCAAATGCCAGCCACCACTGAAGTTCAAACAGTGAGCTGGAGAGAGGAGAGTCTGTGTCCTGGGGAAGCGTGGAGATTAAAAGATTCCAATCTGGGGACAACTTTCAGGCATTAAAGGAAGATGGCAGAAGAGAGCCCCTTGCATCCCTTTGTGATGCCTGATGTAATCACCACAACAGGTCCAACCCCCAGCTGGGACAAGTCATGCCCATGCCAGGAATACTCTCTACCCTTGCTTCACACATCCCTGCCCTCCCCTCTGGCTTCTGCAAGCAGAGCAGGAGATTCCAGAGATGCACGCTGCATTCCAGGGTCTGTCCTGCGTGCATGGCAGTGATAAACACGCTGAGTTGCAGGGTGTCTGCAGGGATTGATTTTCCTGCAAACATCGGCTGCTGGCAGCGCTCCAGCAGCCCTGCACACTCTGGCTAACCCAGCCCTAACCCCTCTGGGGAAGGAGGTGGATCAGTCAGGATTTATTCAGCACCAGCACTTGCTAAGCCTGCCTCCTCCTGGGGGTGTTGATGCCTGTGCAGTGCAGGCACTGTCTGCTGGGGGGTCTCCCAGCAGGACAAAGCTGGCCAAGACCCCCCATCCCAGTGCCTGCCCTGCTGCAGCACCAGCTGCATCTCTGCCCCAGCACATCACTGGTGGATTTCACCAAGACCATCCACCCTCAAAAGCACTGAGCAAGAGCCCCAGCTGTTCTCCTGATGAGCTGTTTGCAGCAAGGTGATAGAAAAACTTTGGTCAGAGCAAGATAAAAATAACTCTTTCCAGAGGCCTGCAGTGCCAGCCCAAATCCATCAGGCTTGGCGTGGCCAGCCCGTCCTTCCCGTGTGAGGAGAGGATTTTTGGCTCTGTGCTCACATCCCCTGCTGGGCTCCACTGAATAAATAACCAGGGTCAAAAGGAAATCTGAAAGGGAAGAAGGAAAGAAGCGAGGGCCGTGCATCAGCGCTGCAGAGGAGCGTGTGCTGCTCACAAAGGGCACGTGAGGAAGGGAGACACAAGCCCTGCCCTGGGCCAGGCACAACACCAGCAAGGCAAGGGGGGCTCCTTCACTTCTTCACACAGCACACAGGGGACATGTGAACCCCCACAGGAGCTCACAACCCCTCAATTCCCTTCCTGGGATGCTGTGCTGCCCACCCCAGGCTCAGCCTGCAGCACAGCTCATCCCAGCCATGCCCTTTCCTGAGTTATTGTGTCCATTGCTGGAAGGGAAGCAATGAAGAATGAGCCATCTGTGCTTTGGGTGAGCTCTAGGCCTGTTTCTAACTGCAGGGAAGCTTCATGTGTGGGTTAGCAGTGAAAGGACAGGAACTGTGGGGAAAAACTTGCCCTTGTCCTGCAGCCAGGGGAATCAAGGACCAGCAGAGCATGAAAGGCTGCTCTGACTGTCACAGCCCTGTTCAGCCCAGGAACTCAAGCCCTGAGCTGTGGTTTCAAGCACAGAATAATCCCTCACAGAGACACTTCCTCTGACTCCTCTGTAACATCACGTGTGCCTGAAGCCCCTGCTCCAGAAAAGCTTTTCCCATTTCACCACCACCAGTTGTGACAGTGTATTTCTCACACTCCCAACTCCTCATCAGCATTCCTATCCACAGCCACCACCACACCTTTGTTGTGACAGCTCCTCTGTGCTGCCAGTCACTGCTCCACCACATCCCAAGGGGGTGTGTGGGAGCTGCAGGACCCTGTGGGCACAGCAGGCTCTGGCAAACCCCTGTGAGTACAGGAAAGGCTCCAAGTCTGTCCTGAGGGGCTTCCACAGGGAACTCTCTCCTCCCACTGGCCCTTCTGTGAGCACACAGTGATGGAAAATAGCAATGGAAGTGCTATCCCTTCCCAGAGACACTGTCATCACCAGAGCCAGATTCCCAGCCCTGCAGCAGCTCTAGCCAAGCTGGCAGGTTGCCCAGCCCCCTTCCCCAGCACAGGCTCTGCTGTCCCAGCAGGGATGCTCCATCCATACCTACAAAGAGAACGAGGCAGGGCCCCTCATTGAGCTGCACGGCGTTGGAGTCTGTCAGCTCCAGCACGGGCTTGGGGTGCCAGGGGAACTCGTGGCACTCGATGTCGTTCAGCACCTCCACCCGGCCCTGCCGTGTGATCACGTCCCCCTTGGAGTCCAGCACGATCAGAGTGGGGATGCCTGCAGTGGAAAAAAACAGGCAGGGGGATCAGCCAAAGCATGAACTGGGTGTGGGGAGAAAGGCCTCTTCCTATGGCCTCTGGCTCTGGCAGGAGCCCAGCGATTCTCCTGCCTCTCCACAGCTCATGGATGGGGATCAGGCTCCTGGATCCTACTCTGTCCTAGCAGAGCACTGCAATGCAGAACCCAGAGCAGGAAGCTGACAGCCAGCTCTGGCATTGCCTGCCTCTCCCTGCCCAGCTGCACGCAGGGACTGCTGCTCTCTGGTGCCCAGAGGTGCAAATCCCACTGTACCACGCAGGGACCCTTCCTCTTGTACCACCATCCCAGTGCTGAGATGTGGCTGCCTCTGGAAGAGCCCAATTCCCAGGAACTCACAAGGCCTGCACACAACAGTGGCCAGGAAGCAGGGTGTGTTCCTTCCCAGAAGAACACCACGTATTCTTGCCCCCAAAGCCCTCCAGCAGCACTCTGCACTAATGGCCCAGCCATTTCCATAGCACATCCCTCTGGAGACTAACAAAGCTGTGCAGGAATGTCCAGGTCTGCAGGAACCTGGCAGGATGTGGCTGGGGGATATCCAGTGATGATCTGGCCCTTGGGAAAAAGCAGCATTTTGCCCTGAGCTATGGGGCTGAAAAATTTTTTCATAAAGGAGAAGCTTTGTACAGGAGGTGAACAGAGGTGCAGCAGAGACACAGCACAAGTCACCAACTGAAATGTCACTGGCAGCAGGGCAGGTTGACACCAGTTGGTGACCATCCCATCTGATAAAGCACCAGCTTTCCTGCCACAAAACACCAGGGGTGGGTCAGCAGCGTGCTGGTGACTTCATCTGGAAAGCACAGCATTCCTCTGTCATCAGGGAGACAAAGAAACATCCCACGAGGAAGGAAGAGGGGACAGCGGGACAAATGAAGTGACCAGTGCTAATGCCAAATGAAATGACCAGTGTTAGTGCCAAATGAAGTGACCAGTGTTAGTGCCAAGTGCTGCTGTCACTGCTCATCACCTGGGCTTTGACCTGCTCCTATCCAGCATCTCCCTCACCCAGCAACATCCCTGGCAAGCTGAGGTAATTCCAACACTCCTGCCTTTCATCCCGAGGTTCATTTTAAAGCTCATTCCTCACAAACACCCCGCAGAGCCCTTCCCTGAGCAGGGGGCCGGCAGCGTGTTTGCCCCTGCCAGGCTGCTGGCACTGTGCTCCCGTGTTTACCCAACAGTGGGTTACTCAGGAGCCCTCTGAAGTGGGGGCATTTCTCCAGGAAATACACGGCCATCTGTGTGTCCCAGCCCGCCTGCAGCCCGGGCCGGCGGCCGCATTCCCGGCATTCCAGCCCGGCGGCGCATTCCTGCCTGCGCTGGGGCTGGTGCTAAGCAGCACTGCAGGAACCCGCCCAATGGCTGAGCTTGCAGATCCTTAGGGTA
The DNA here is from genome assembly GCF_903797595.1 of Erithacus rubecula. Taxonomy (NCBI): domain Eukaryota; kingdom Metazoa; phylum Chordata; class Aves; order Passeriformes; family Muscicapidae; genus Erithacus; species Erithacus rubecula. Next base: position 3,030,837 of record NC_136674.1, read on the forward strand.
CGCCAAGAAAACCATTTTGTATCACAAAAAGGCTTATTCATTACCTGCTGGTAATTCAAGGCAGCCCCAGGGTAGGGATGGGTTAAACAGACTGGAAGGAATTGGGAAATCTCACGCTGGCCCTGCCCTTGCAGGCACAAAGTGCTACTGACACCGGGAGAAGCAACGGGCTGAGCAGGATTCGGATCCTGATCCTTTTAGGATTGCCAACCCCACCCCAAACGCCTTTTCCATCCATTGCACACCAGGGACAGGCTTCTCTGGTCAGCCCTCAGCCTGAGCAGCACTCCCAGGCAGAGGTTTCAAATAAGCTTTGCTGATCTGGGAAAATTAAGGGCCCAATTTAGACACATTGCTGTGATTCTACAGCTGTCAAGGATTTCATCCACTATTCAAAGCATTCCTTTAGACTTCACCTAATTTGCATATGCTGATGATTCCCCTCTCCACCCCCCAATACCCAGCCATTAAACCTCCGACTGCAAATACAAAACTGAATCAGAAAATAGAATATTTTTAAAGATAATTCACACCTCTGTCTTCTCAGCTGCCCTTTGTGACTACTTCCCTAAAAGACACACCCTGTTCTCTGGGGACACAGACCTGCAGGACCAAGGAAACCATCTTTTATGTTATTCACACCTGCTAACCCAAGTAATTTCTCCTCCCTGATCGTCCCAGCCACTATTTGTTATTTTAGTGCCTTTTGGGGGATTTGGTAATTGCCTTAAGTCATAACACCAGAATTTACTTATCAAGAAGAATCAGCGATCAGACACTGCAATGAATATTGTATAAGCTTGGATGAGAATTAGCATAGACAGCCTTGGTTGGATTTTATGCACTAGAAAATGGATTTGGCTCCCATGGGGTCAGCATTTTATGAAAACACAGAGGCCAAATGGTTTGTTACCAAACCTGGCAAGGCATTTACATATTTATATATTAAACCCCAGACCCAACACTGAAATCTCATCTGCATGAAGTCTGTTGGGTGAGTAATCACAATCCATGTGAAGCAAACCCCACACCAACCACAGCACAGGTGGTGCATTTTACTGCTGTTTTTACACTTTTTCAGAAGAAAGCTCCAGAAATCTCTTGTAGCAGTGACTTCCAGGCTGTGAGGGTGACCTGGGATGTGTGGGTTAAAGCAGGGAGAAAGGGAGAAACAACAGTTTTTGGAAGGCATTGTAAATCCCAAAGAGACACCACAGAGTCCAGGGGGAATACTGAGGAACTCAGAGATCTTGTGAAATACAACAGCAAGGGGTGATTCCTATCTAAGCATCAAGTTTATCACTGCTCCCCATCCCATTGGAAGGAGAGCTAAAGGCAGGGGATTTCAGCCAGGGCAGGACTGGGAGCTGCCTGCACAAAGGGGAATTCTTTCTAAGCAGCCACAACACAAGACATGACTCTTTCTCAGAAGAGCACTGCACCCAGAAGCAATTTACTAGAGGTGGTATGGCACAGCCTCTGCCTGCACATGAGTTATGAATAGAGGCATTCAAAGTAAACCCAAATAAAGGCTTGTAACTCAACTTGCATTTTATACTGAGTTTTTAAAAGTTGTAGGGGCCAACACAGGACTGAAACAACAAGAGATTTGACTTTTGCTGCTTTCCACCACTCAGGAACTTAAAGCAGACAGGCAAGACACACACTCTCCTGGTGTTACAGAACCCAGCCTTCAAAAAACAGAGGGAATCTCCTCATGTGCTCACAATCCAAGCACCAGGATGGAAACCTGGACACTCTCACTGATCACAGTGAAGCTCCAGAGAGAGTTTTCAGAGAGGCAGCATCAGAACCATGAATGTGGGGAAATGCAGATGTGGTCACACAGATCAGATTTTTCATTTAGGTGGAATAACCACGTGTGGTGATGAGCAGAACCCACAACATCCAGCTCTGTTTGCAGGAAGCTTTTGTCCCAGCTGGTGTGAAAAGCCTGACTGCAAACAGGCAGGCAGCCTCCTGTCTACATGGAGCTGAGATTCAGGGATAACATGGGAGCTACCTGGGCAGAGGAGGGGGCTGGGGTACAGGGGAACAGCCAATATTTACATTTTCAGATCAGCACACAACAAAGAGAGACACCTTTAAGAAGGCAGGGGCTGGAGCTGGAGGGAAAGCTGTTGTGTTTCCCTGGCTACAGCATGCCTGGTGCTCAAGTATCCATGTCTGGACACCTTATTTACAGAAAGTCCCAGTGAAACTGGCAGCAGTCCTGCAGAGCTGGGCTGGAACCAGCACTGGAGAGGGTTGTGAGCGGGCTGGGGAAAAGACAGATGAATTTGGAAAGCTCTGGCCTCATGGGAAGGTCATTAAGCAGCAAACTGATGGCTATTTAAAGCAAGCAAATGGTTATTCTTGGGCTAAGGTCAGGGAACAGAGCTGAGTGGCAGCACCTGAGGGGGGTGGGAGAGGACTCCAAGCAGGGATTATTTCTCCTGTCACTCTTCCCAAGCCCTTGGCCACACTCCTCCTTCCCTGCAGATCACATTAACATTCTGCCAGCCTGCACCCACCTGGACAACATGAAGCTGAGTCAGGGGAGGTTTAGGTTGGATAAAAGGGAAAGTTTTTTCACCCAGAGGGCAGCTGAGCACTGAAAGAGGTTCCCCAGGGACGTGTTCACAGCACCAAACCTGTCTGAGCTCAAGAAGCATTGGGACAAAGCTCTCAGGCACAGGGTTGGACTGTTGGGTGCCCTACATAGGGCCAGGAGTGGGATCTATGATCCTGATGGGTCCCTCCTAACTCAGCATATTCTCTGATTCTATGACATCACACAGAAACAGATGAGGAACAGCCACTTTGCAACAAGATCCTTTAACCACAGGGAGAAACTATCTGTATATACACAAGATCTGCTCACCAGCCAGTCACCTTGCACACCTCTGTGCTGCAGTTTGTCCCCTGCAGGAACAAGGTGCCAGCCCCCAGGAATGCTGCTGTGAGCTTTTATCATCTTTGTGACTCTTTGAAGCCACACAGAGTCTCTCCTTGCCCCTATTAGCAGCCAGGGCTGCTGGAATTCTGGCACTGGCATGTACAGTAAAAGCAAAGCCATGGTTTACATCAAACACTCTCTCCTTTGTAATTCATGTCACTAACATAAACCAGATGCCATCTTCCTCAGCCCCTACACAGAACAATGGCCTGCCTTTACATTACATAAACCAGCAAGAAAATGAAATTTAAACCTTCAAGAAATAGCAAAAAAAAAATAAATAAATCAGTAATTAGACAAAAAACATCCAAGCCAAAACCAGCTTCCAAGTTTCCAGGAAGAATTAGGTTGTTTATGGAAGTCCTGTTTCAACTAACAGCCTGCCTGGCAGGTGGTAGGAATGTGAGTTTGTGGAGAGCAGAAACATGAAGCGGCTCTGCCTGGGGCACTGTGATTTGCTTTGCTGTTTTCTTGGTTTAGTTAAACAAGAGGAGACATTAAAAATACTCAAGAGAAGAGGAGGGGGCAGGAGCTGTGTGCCCCAGGGTGGCCTCTCCTACCTTGGATGCCGTAGAGCCGGTTCAGGCGCGACCGTCGGGGCTCGTCGGCGTAGGGCACGGCCACCCAGGGCATCTCACTGAAGTACTGCTTGAAGGAGTCCTCTGACCTGTGCCAGGAACAGCACATGGCATGCACAGCCCTCCACTTGCCAGGCTCCTTCCTCATTAAAAACCTGGCCTGCAAAGCCCTTTATCCCTCCCACCAAAACCAATCAGCTGGGAGAGGGTCAGATCGAATTTGAAGCCCCCAGTCCTTCATGAAGAAGTCCATGGTGGATTTTTCCCCAGTAAAATATTTCAAATTCTCCAGAGCATCTGAATGCCAACCCATGGTGACAGCAGCAGCTCCAGCATCCTTCAGACTCCAGAGCCACAAGACACGAAGTGAGGGAAGCACAGAGCTGCTCTTGCTGACCCCACTCAGGGCAGGGAAGGACTCAAGCAGCTTTTCTGGTGCCAGAGCCAAGCTGCTCTGCCTGCACAGGCTGTCAGTGCTGCCTCACCTGTCTGCACTAACAAAGAGGATCTCAAACTTCTGGCCTGCCTCCTTGATTTTCCTGTAGGACTCCACCAGCACCCTCGTGAGGCTTCGGCACGGCGGGCACTGCAAAACACAAGCACAGGGAGGACATTGTCTCCTGCTCAGGACAGACTCACAGCCAGCAGGGCCAGGTGACCCAGTGACCATGAACTGCTGTGACCTCATCCTTGCTGCAGTGCCTGAATGTGGCTGGGGTTTATGGTCTGTAATTTAAAAAAAAAAAATCTCTTCCATTTTTACAATCTGACCAGTTTTACCCCTTACAGGGTCAGCTGAGGATGGCAATGCTGATGATCTAAGTATCTTAAATTCTTCAGCACCAACCAGCCTGAGGTCTTTACTCTTCCTGAGCCCACTCCAGCTGCTCTGCACAGCAGCTCCTACTCACCCAGTGTGCAGAGAAATAGACCCCAACGTGGGAGCCCTCCAAGGCACTGCTGTCCAGTGTCTGCCCATTGTTCCTTAGCAGAGGCCCAGCAACAACTTCACTGAAGGGTTTTGGCCCCCAAGGGAACTCCAGACCTGGGGAGGGGTCAGGACAGGGGTGGGAAGAAGACACAAGACAGTAAATGTGCATGCAGCTTTTACAGGTTCAGAAAGTTCCACTAGATAAAACATCCCATCTTCAGAACACAGGGGATCCTGTCTGAGGAACCCTGCTGGGGTTTATTCCCATCCAAGGGGGATGCAGAACTCCTCAGCTGTCAGAGGAGGCCAAGCTCTGCACTGCAGCCAGGGTCACCTCTTTCTCTCAGGCAGGCTGCACCCAACTCACAGCACCTTCAGCTTGGCAAAGCCTGCTCTGATTTTGTGCCTGATGAGGAATCAGTGTTTACTTTAGCAAGAGAGGGCAAGGTGCCACGTGCTCAGGAATGCAGTCAGAATCTGTCCCTTATGCTGATACTACCCATATATTTTTACACACATCCATACATGTCTTTATTTATAAACTTTAGCTATATATATGTAAAAGATGGTGTTTTTATATCTATATATCTCTATATATCTTACACTAACCCTCTGCACCCCAAAGCAAGCTGTGTGTGTACACACAAACACGCTCTGAATCATCTGCTGCCAGCTCCCAGAGCAATCAATCCATGTGCTCAGCCAGAGAGGAGGAAACATCACAGATGGCTCAGGCCACAACATGCTCCTGCTGTACAGCTCCTGCCACTGAATTAAAGACTCTGTCAGTATTTACTGCACCAAGAAACAATGAGCCAGTGATAAAAGAAATGGATGGACAGCTACAGCAGATGACTGATAGGTCTGCAGGGTCTGTGAGTAAGGGCACATTTGGGCTTTGGGTTTTTTTTTCTAATTTGGCTCATTTGTTTTTTTTCCAAATTGGAGGAAGATAGATTTAACACCAACTCCCAACACATTAAATCTCAGCAAGGGAGAATAGTAACGTTATTTAGAAATTACACATTTTCTGTTTAATTTCTAAACAATGGGAAATGCATTAACCTGAGTGTGATGTCAGGGATAAAAGTCCCACTCAGTATTCTGGAAGGATTCTGCTCCCAAGGTATGGAAGATCTGGGCCATCATTCTGCCTTCACTAAGGAAAAATCCAAACTCCATGTTTCAGTTAGCCTAACCTTTTCCTCATTAACACTCCAGACAAAAATCCTGGAGGGAAATTCTTTGTTCTTTTCAGTAAGCAAAACCAAAACACAAGATCTGGCAGGAATGATGCAGAAATTTTTACACCAAAAATAGCACAGTGCTTTGAATAGTAAAGTATGACAATAGTCCTTTGTTCCCTCCCCCCAGGCCATGCAGAATGAACTGAGATGAAAAGGCAGCTGTGTGACAATGTTTCTGTGGCACAGAACTCCAGGTCTCACCTTCAGGGTCATCTCGGATGACCAGGAGGCCGTTCCTGCAAACCACCTTCCCAGTGGAGGCATCGATAAATATTAGGGAAGGAATGTTGGAGACTCTGTACTTGTTCCACAGCTTCAGCTGTAAAAGAGATTGGAAGGGGAGATAAGGAAGGTAAACTTGGCTTTGTGAACAGGAAGATTTTGGAGCATTAGCATCAATCAGAGCAGAGGTCAGAGGCAAGAAAAGAAACAGAGCTGGTGCTTCAGGAATGAGTGTGAATGTGAGGAAGAGCTGCTGGGCCAGTGCCCAGAGAGACCCTCACCATCACCACCCCATCCCCTCAGGACCTCAGGTGACACCCCAGTGTCTCACACCTGCTGTGGGCCTGCCTGTGAGCACAGGCAAAGCTTCTCCTCCTCCTGCTTTTACCTCTTTGCAAGTAAAATGGGGATAATACCTGCTATGCTTTGGGCTCTTTGTTTAGAAGACATGGTAAGCACAAATACTTTTAATGCCACTGCTCTGAAGCAATTTGTAATGCTTCCCTGGCTGTTTCCTCCCCTCCCACTTCCATGTTCATTAAACAAATCAGCAACCCCTGCCAAGACACAGCCAGGCTGAGCACAAGGCCAACACACAAAAAAATTATTCTTCTGCAACTGGGGCTTCCCGGGTTTGTTCCCAGGAGCTGATTAAGGGCTTTGACATCAGCCTGGGGGCCCAGCTCATCCGTCCTGCACTGCCAGCTTTGCAGGCTGATGGCCACATTTTGGGCAACCCAGTCTGGATGGGTCTGTCTGCTGGTCACTGTGCTTTGCAGCAAGCTCAGCTCTGCACAATATTGGTGACAAAGCCCTCTGGGTGTCACACCCTCCTGGGCTCACACTGCCCAGGATATGCTTCTGGCACAGGACAATTCAGAGCTTAATTTATGCACAGAAGCTGGCTGGGAGAGCTGCTCTTCCCACCATGCACAGAGGAGCTGCAGCCATCACCTCATTTTCCTTACAATTCTCCAAGCATTGCAACCCAAACAGCCCAGTGGTGAATTATCAATCTCTCAAACAAAAGCCAAACCATAACCAAGAGCCAAATGAGGAAGGAAACTAATCTCCACCTTCCCTTAACATCAAGCTCTGCTCTGCAAAGCCCCTTGGGCTCTGTGTTTACAACGTGCTCCAGTTTGGAGAATAAAACCCAGGCACTGGAGAAGGAGCCCACCAGAGCCAGTACAAGAACCAGAGAAACCATGACACAGTGTGCTGCTGCTTCCACCAGCATCTCACAGAGAAACTGCACCCATTGTCCCCAGGGGAAGAACTCTGCAGGCTGCTGTCCCTGATTGCAGAGAGCCAATCCCATTTCCTGAGATGGGAATGATCTGGGGATGTAGAGAGAGGAAAGGTTTTATGTCCTACCCACCAGCCTTCCTTTTTTAATAGGCATATTAATGGATAACAAACCAAATGGCCTTGGGCATGAAAAAAATAAAGAAACTGTATTCAGTGCAAACCAGCCCCCTCACAATGACCGTGTTCAAACCACAGAAGGTAAAATTCACTGCTGTGAAGTTTAAAGGGTGGGGGAAAGCTCTTTATAAGGATCACAGGCATTTAACAGGGTGCTGCAAACAATAAGGAAATTACAACTAGCAATCGGATCGTTCTCTTTAAATAGTTGCTTACATTACACTTCATTTTGCCAAGCCCTTTGTATACAGAAGCAGCTCCCCCAGGGCATCACGGTGGGTCCTGGCAGTTTTGCTTGGCTGGGGAAGCAGCAGGGTCTGCACTTCAGAGCCAAGAGGCTGCAAGGACTCACTGTGCTCAGAGGTATGGGGCTGGAACACCCCAGACAAGGGGATAACAGCAAACCAAACCTGCTCAAAGCACTGGGGCAAGCGTGGCATGGCTGGCTCCAAGCAGTCTGAGGTCCAGCACATGTGGCAACTCTTGCCAACAGCTGGTCTGGGTCTTCTCAGGATGTGTAAATCATCAGGCCCCACTGGACCCAAAATGCAGGCACTGCTCTTGGCTTCCAGATATCCACAGCACAGGGAATCTGCAATCCAGACACTCTGTCCTCATGGAATCAGGAGCTGCCACTTCTCACTCATCAGTGAGGGTTCACAGGAGAATGTCTCAAGCAAGCATGAAGCCAGGTGTGTGTCAAAAGGGTCAAAAAGCATCAAAAGAGGTCAATGTGACATCTGTTGCTGCTGGGGGAGCGTGTCCATCACTGAGCTCTGAGACCTGAACCTAAAGAACATCATGTCACACTCAGTCACACCTTGAGTGAACGAGAAAAAGCAATTCAAACAGAAAGGTTTTACCCTGCACCTGTGCAAAAGCTCCCAGACACAATCCAACAGAGCCCAGGCAACACCAAACCAAGTTTCAGAGCTTCATTCAGGATGAGCAGCACTTTCTATTTTTAACAGATTTGCTGCCTGGGTTATCACTGAAACACAGCACACAACACCAATGAACAAACACAACAATTGCATATAAAGCAGCTGGAACTGGGCTGCCACTTGAAGCCTACTATAAAAGCCTTGAATTAGAAGTTAGTGGTCTCGATGCACTAACCATATTAATTCCATCCAGGAATGTGCTGCTTCAAGTGGGAGCAGTTTGGTTTGATGACTCCCCTGTGCACCAGGAAAGCTGATGGGGAATGAGAAACGCACGCGCTGCAGGAGGAGTGCCAGGATCCACCACAATTCCCACCACCCTGGCCCTCATCAGCCAAATTCCAGCCTTTCCAGAGCCTGTCAGACATTTGGGAAAGAAGCCTGAAGGCTCCTTTTACTGCAGGTCTGACCTGAGAGAGCAGAACCTTGATAGGAAATGGGCTGGTTCATTTTAGCCAAGCTAAAGACAGCTCCCCATGGGATTCCCACACTGTGCCACTATTCTGCACCTTAACTACAGCTTTCAGCAAGGACATCTGACCTCCACCTAAAACCACTGGGATGACCCAACCTGTCTTGTGGCAAACCATTGTGCTAGTTAGTTTTTCTCAGGGTAAAATGCCAAAGATTTGCACATGTGAAGGTTCTGCAAAAGGGACAAGCTCAGCTTACACCCACTGGTTGTGGTCCATGCAGAAAGGGAAATCCAGGACAAAAAAGGCATCCCTGGTATGGGTACCTGCACAACCACACACCTCACAAAGGATTCTGTGTCAGGCAGGGTGTGGGATGCAGAAAGCAAATTACAACTTGCTGTGAGACTGCAGGCTGATGGGATGATAGCTCAGGCAGCAGAGCAGAGTGCTGCCTCAGCAACTCTGAAAAGCTGTTTTTCCTGCCGTGAAGAGGATGACATAGAAATAACATACTCCACACACTCTAAGGATTTGATCATCCATTTAAAGAGGGGATCTCTGCTCTGCTTCCCAACAGCTGTTGCAAATCTGTGGGATCAAGCCAAAGCTAACACAGATGTGGAAATAATCTACAGCCTACTCAGCCTGAAAGCAGCTGATCCTCTCACAGCCCCCTTCACTCCTGGTTCAGGCCTGCTACACTCACTGCTCACCCCAGGACACCCACTGGAGAAGGAGTGAGGAAATACAGCCCCTCACAAGGCTCTGTGCAGGCTGAGCAGCCTTACAGAAACTTCCCTGGCTCCTGTGCAGGTGGTTTTGTGCAGCCGTCCAGTGGAAAAACCAGAGTCACCAGATTCCACTGGTAACTTTATCCCTGCACAAAAGCATCACCACGATGTCCTGGAAACCACAAACCCTGGGCTCCCTCCATGACTCCATCCACAGCCAGCTGTGAGAGGCTTCCAGAGATCACTGGTGATCTGAGGGGATCCCCAGACATCAACCATGCAGCAGCACAAGGCTGCTCTCCCCACCAGCACTGGCTCCATTATTCCCCTCATCCTGATGACTGGGGATTCCTGGCTGAGAGGCTGGGGAGACATTTGCAGACAGCTACAGTAATTTTTCCAGATAAAGGTGTCAGACTAGAGGTGTCCCCAGCATCCCAGGGTGGTTTCAGTGCAGGGCTGGCACTCAGCCGGGGCAGATGAAATCCTGAAATCCCCTCCTGCTCTGCTCATTCTGCTGGGGAAGGGATCCCCCACTTCCAACAGCTGCCAAGTGCTATTTTTGCTTGTGCTGATTGATTTATCAGCACTGGTTGCATTCAGTCACTCACACAAACCCTGAGCTGCAGCAGTGAATTGCTGGCAGAGATAAAGCACAACTGCCCACAGTGCTGTGAGCCCTGCCTGCTGGGGAATGGTCCTCCCACCTCCTTGGGGGCTGCATTTCTCTGCTCTTGTGTGAAACTGGACCATAAAAGCTCTCACACTCCCCTCTTCCACAGCATATGGAGCTGACTCTGCAGAGGGCACACATGGTCTCTACTCATCTTGTAACCCACAATTCCACCCTGACCAGCGACACAAGACAAAGCCAGTTTAAAAACTCAAAGGCAGCAATAAAATGAACATATTCCTGCTGTGGATGGCTGCTGTTTTGTACTAAAACAAATGTAAAGCCATTTTTCTAAAAATACACTCTTACAGGCAATACCCCCAAGGCTCTGGAGAATTCTGGTGAGGCTTTGGAAAGATCCCACCTTCCAAGAGCCCAGTGAGTGACCATGTGAGAGCACAGGGGGGTTTCCATTACAGCATGAGCTCAGCTCTTGCTGGTCTCTCATTCAAGAGCTACAGGCTGAAACATGAAGTCTGTCTGAGGAAAAAACGAGCAGCACCCAGGAGAAGTGCCCTCATCCAGGGCTGCAGGGACCAGCTCTGCACACAGAGCAGCTCCAGGCTGAGATATCCATGGCCATTCCCAGAGCTCCAGCCCTGCGGGAACCCCTCTGTCCTCACTCAGTGACAGTGTTAAACTGCAGCTTTTACATCGTGCCTTAAAGGGTTTACAAGCACCAGGGGCCACCCAGGCTCTGCAGACAACAGGCTGCTCCCTCTCCCTGTCCATTTCAATCTAGTTCACGCCTGTCCCTACGATTCAAGCTCAGCTTGGGTAACAGCTCCTCTTCCAGCCCTCCCTCACTGCTCCTTGTCCTTGGTGCATCAGGGAAGCCCCTGAGCAGAAGGGGAACACGGTGAGGGAACAACACAGAGCCAGCAGTGGGGGGAGAGCAGATGGTGCACGCCAAGGTCTGACCCTGTGACACGGAGGAGATCGAGCGAGGCTTGGGATAAATTAATGTCCATTGTGCTGCTGCTTCTCTCTGAAAGCAAATCAAAATCTAATTACAAAACACAATGGTGAGAGAGATGTCTGCTGCGGGAACGTTAATGAGCTGAGGAGGGAGGGTTTGGAATTGTAATAAACAAGATTGATGTGAGCAGCTGAGAGGGACAGCGCAGGGCACTGGGGCTGCTGGTGCACAGGACCACAGGACCCCCTGTGTGCACAGTGCCTGCAATGGCTGACAGCCCAGTTACAACCAACCTCAGCACCAGCTTCCCCTGGCACCCAGCACCTGCTGTGGACATTCCAGCAAGCAAAAACCTAAAAACATCAACTCTAAAGTTCTACTTGCCACTTCCATCTCCTTGCTGCAGCTCCCCTGTGGGAGACTGGCACAGCACAGCCCAGCTTGTGGCTGCCCCTGACACACAGGCAGGCTGACAGGCTGGATCCTCCACAGCCCACATCTGATAGGAAAACATTTAATTTGAGCAGAGCTGAAGAGCAGTTAACATGATGTATGGAGAGCAGAGCCCCAGGGCCTGCAGCAGCCACAGGAGCTGGCCCAGTTGTTTTACATGTGCAGGTTTCAAAGAGGGGCTGGGATGGCAGCTTGATTTGATCCCAGCATCAGGAGGAACAAGCATTTGACTAAACATAGAGATAACAACACTGGCAGGAAATCAACCAGGGAGGATGCCACCAGACAGGCTGGTCTAGCAACACTATGAGGATATTTTTCATAAACATCTTTTTTCCAAGTGTTTCTCAAATTGTATTCAATAGCCCAAAGATGATGCAGAATTTAAGGATGCAGCATTGCACCCAGGACTAGGAAAAACACCTCCATGTAATTCCAATAATTGTTTTTCCTCCATGTGCACACCTTGCTTTACCTCTTAAAAGGGGGCTTGCACATGAGCAAGGTATTTAATAAACATTTTTTTCTTTCTGCAAACACACAAAAAGCAGCAAGGGCAGTGGGAGTTAAAAGTGTACGTGGGAAAAATTTAAGAAACATGTAGAAGTGCATCATCCATGGCCCCTATAAATTACACCCCCAAATGACTAACACTGAGTAAGAAATAGCTATGTAAACACAAAGGCAATAAGAAAAAAATAATAATTTCTGTCTCTCTATGGAAAAGGCTATTTTTTCATCTGTTTATAGGAAAGGCAAGGGGTGGGGTGGGAGTCTGGGATGTTGAATTGGAGTTCAGGGCCTCCCTTGGTCCCATGTCTCATCTGTCACTGGAAGTGGGACAGCTGCCAGAACATGGGTTTCCTACCCACTGCCTTTGCTGCTACTGTTCACTTGAGTGCTGGCAGTAATCTCAAGGTCAAACACCTTGCAATCCCAGATCACTAAGAAACAAACACTTCTGAAAAGCCTTGAGCTTAGACAGAATTCCCACCAAACACAAAAGCCTTTTAAATCAGCAGGGAAATTGAGATTTGTTTTTTTGTTTAGTTTAATGCACACAATGAGGTATTAGTAGGGTTTCTGTTTTGTTTTCAGTGGTTAATCTGAGAGAAAACCTTACACAATCAGACCAACAAAATCCTGGAAAACAATGGAGTATTTGTTAGCACTGTAACACACCCTGGGGAGGGAGAGCTCCAGGATGCCACAGCCAGGAGCCTCCTGAGCAGTGCCAAGGCAGCACCAGGACATCCCCCAGACCAGCTAAACAAAAGATTCCTGTAAAATTATCTCAGATTGCCTCTTGTGCCCACTGCTGCTGAAGTACCCACTGGGTGGAAGGGAAATTTGCTTTTCCACAGCACCTTTTGAAATGCAATAGCTCATCCACTGCATCACTGTGATGCTTCCTTACAAAAACCTCCACTCAACACAGCTCTTGCACCTCTGCCAACACTCAGACTGTTCAAAAGCAGCCACTTTTCTCCAGCTGATCCCAGGAGAGGGTGCACTGGTTGGTCTGGTCCTCCCTACAGCTGCATCCATCTCTGTCTCAGAGCCCACAACACTGACTCTCATCTGGCAGCACTCCTGGCTTGCAACCCAAGGAGGATTTTCATGCAAAGGTTACACAGCTGCAGAGCTACAGAGGCCACAACCACAGCCCTGGCTGCGGGGGCAGCTCCAGGATTTGCATGCAACAGGCTCTGCTCAAGGGATTCACTCTGGAACCACAGAACAAAATATGCCAGCAACTAACCAGAGCCAGGTGCTCTAAGCCCCAGCTGCAAAGAGCAATCCCTGCCAGTGACAGCTCTGAGTTATCCTGCTCCTCCTCAGCTTTTGGGGTGGAAGGGATCCCACAGACTGTGATGACCCAGAGCAGCTACAGTGCTTGCTTCTCCTTTGGAGCCCCAAGTGCATCCTGAGTAAACATCACACCACCAAAACTGCTCTGGGCCAAACCACTGATGATGAAGATGTGTTTTCAGGGCCTCTGTGCCCTCCCATCACACTTCACCAGCACAGCTGAGCCCCAGAGCCAGGCTGGCCTGAGCCTGCACTGGGTGCCCTCCGGGAAGAGCATCTGAGTGAGGGATGACACAGGCAGGACAGATGTAACACAGGCTGCTGGAAAATGCTCTCCTGCTGAGCACTTTTGTCCCTCCTGCTCCCCAAACTGACACTCAGCCCCTTGGCAGAAAGGCTGGAAATTAAAACCTGCCCCAGCCAGTGATGTCTGAACAGGAAAATGCCACTGAGAGTCCCATGTTTGCAACTATCACCTGCACACATTAAAAACCAGGGCAGAACAGCAGTACCCAGAGCTCAGATGCACCAACACCTCAATTGAAGCACAAACCAGCAGGTGGGAAATTGGAGAAGCCATTTCTTCACCCACTCCTTTTGCAGAGCAGCTTTTCCATCCCACTGTGCTCCAGCAAAGCTGGGGAACAGGGAAGGGAGGGACAGGAAAAGGAGCAGAGTCTGGTATGGGCTGGGCACAGAGGAAGGGGAGGGACAACCAGCATGGGGCCAGCAGAGAGGGCTGAGGGGTTTATGACACACACACATGGTGGGCCAGGTGCAGGGCAAGCAAGGGAACCTGATCTGTCCAGAAACCCAGCACTGAGCCACGAGAGGCCCCAGCTCCACGGGGAGGAATGGGACACAGCCTGCTACTCCCTCCTCTTCATTTCAAGGCATCGTGCAACAGCCAAACCAGTTAAAAAGATGAACACAGACAATGAAAAATCAGTAGCAAGATCAAAAGCTCCACTGATGAAAGTCAGAAAATACAGTTTCTCAAAGAGCCAAGAGTCTGCAGTCAGCATATGGAGGAAGGCAGGACACTGGTGAGAGCCTTGGCCACTGTGTCCCTCCTGCCACAAGCGTGGCACAGTCACGGAGAAACAAGGAGCTGCTGCCAGGAACTGATGAAACGTGAATCCCACGGGGGTGTTCAAAATGTCAGAGAAGATGCAGAGTATTAATTCCCTCTGCTGACAGCCAGCCCCAGCTGGAGGGGGAGGCTCAGAGACCACAGGATTCACCAGCTCTGTCACTGAGTGTCTGAGTGCAAAGCAGGAGGTGACACAGAGGGCTGGGTGGCAGGAGTGCTACCTTATGTTTTTGGTGAGAATAAGGGAGATTCTGTGCAAAGAAAAAACAAATTGTGTGTTCTTTTATAACACACCAAAAACTTCTGTGTGCTGGCAGCAACCCTCCTCAGATGGGGCTGTATCTCAGCTGTTACTATATTCAGTCTGTAAAATGCTCTGGGATGATAAAAATCACTCCAGAAACAGTTACTAAAACTGTTTCCAGGAAATACATTCACAGAGTTGGAGAAAGCCTGGTGTTTTTACAAGAGCTTCAACTAGAGAAAGACCAAAGTTTAGCAGGAAGTTTTGCTTCCTTGTCTTTTCAGTAATAAAAAGGAGCTGCACTGGGGTTTATTTGATTCTGCAACATACAAAACCACCATCAGTTGTTTCCTCAGAGAGCAGCCTGGCTTGAAATGATAACAGCCCTCAAATCACCTGGAGCTGAAGGTTTTCTGCCTTAGTCAAGCTCTGGATTTGTCTACTTGCATTCCTGTTTTATCCTGTTGCTTTCCATGATTACTGAATTGTCCAGAAGATGATCCCAGGTTAACTAAATCCATACTGCAAGAGAAGAGATTTTATCCAGGAAAAGCACCGTGGGAGCACAGTCCAACTTCCCATCCCCACTCCAGCCTCAGTGCTGGGAAGCAACATGCTTGGAATTGGATGAGCCACAGGAAATGCAAGCAAACCATCCACTTGTGTCCAAGTGGCTTTTTCCAAGGATCTGCCATGTAGTTTTAAGCTCAGTCACCCCTTCCCCACCCCTGGGTCAGAAGTGATTGAATGCAGCCACCGAGTCAAACTCCAGCAGACTCATCTGGTTTGGCAGCCCTGAGGTTCTGCTGCGAGCTCCAAGCTCTTCCCCTCCTCTCCCTCTCCCTCCTCCTCTTGTTCAATTATCTTGCTTCATCTTTATTCTGTTTCCAGGAACACTTAGCAACAGGCTCTTGCAATCAGCCACCGGCAGGCAGGATCTGAGGAGGAGACTGCAGTTGAGATGACCTTTTGCTACACTCATGCAAATTTTAAAGAAAGTATGTGAACAATTTGCCTTTTAAGTATCCTCTGCTTGCATTCACCGGGAGTTAATTCTCCTTCTCTCCTTAGAGGCATCAGAAACACCAGATTTTCTGATTTTACACTAATGAGAACAAAACCTGCAGCTTAATTCCGGCTTACTTTGTGGGATTTTTTTTCTGTATCTCACGCTGTGAGCAGAACCTGAACGGGTGAAAATTAACATGTGACATCTCCCCTGGCCTAGACCTCAGATCTGCTCAGACACCACATGCTCCTGTCAGCAAAAGCCAAGCTCAGGCTCCATCCCAGCAGCCAAACTGGTCCTGAGATGGACAAGATGCTGCTGCTGCTGTTGGTGAGCAGCTTTCAGTGATCACCATCAGAGACTTTCATCCCAGGACAGCCCCAGGGCATGCCAGGAGCCAAACACTGCCTCAGCCTCCCCAGGAACTGCAGCTTTTGTCATCTCCATGATTAAAGCTCATCTGCCCAGGCAGCAGATGAAGGTTGGGACAGTGGACTGTCATTGCCATGGGACTCCTGGAGAGCTCCTGCCAAATCCAGGGAATTTGGCAAATGAAATCCTCCAAAGCAACACACCGACCACCAAGGGCTCTGCGAGGGCAGCACTGAAGCTGGATGGATGGAAATGGGTAAATCACAAGCCTGGGTTTGAAAAACCACAGCAACAAACTCACAGCAGCCGTTTTTACAGCCACCCCAATGGGTGCTGGCAGAGGAGAACAGGCAGCAGCCTTGATTTTCATCAGATTTAAATCAAATCCCCAAAGCTTTCCAGCACTTTCCCTGTCACTCAGTAATTTTCCCACATACACAAACAAGTTTGGAGACAACCCAAAGCACACACCAGGACAGCCAGTGCAGCTTGCAGGGCACAGGGGCATTACAGCATTTAAGTATTTTCTCCTTAAAACAAATACTCTGTGTTTGGAATAAAAAAAAAAATATCTCTTTCTTGCAGTGGTTAGAAGCTGAAAGGAGGGAATGGGTGAACACCCAGGTACCAAGACAGGCAGCTCACCTCCTGCTTTCTGAGTGGTGTTCACAACCAGGGAAAGAATTTGCAGGGCCCTAACCTGAGAAACAAAACAAAAACCCCTCACAGCTTTGATACTTCAAATGATCTTAAAAAGTATAATCTACTTTTTTTTTTTGCTGCCTTTAAAAATGAAAAGTCTAAATAAGCACATCATTTATCTGATTGCTGAGAACAGCATCTGGAACATCAATCTCTGCCTGAGCCTGCAGAAGCTGCAGGAGAGCTCAAAGCAGCCAAGGCTGCCCTTGAACCAGATGCAGCTCACTCTTACAGAAACGCCTGTAGATCCGTGTGAAAATGATTAAACAAAATTGCTCCCTCTTTTTTCAACTTCAGAACTCAAATCTGTTTTCTCTTAGAGGGCAGATGCTCATTACATATCCCACAGCACATCAAAGGGCAGGAAAAGAAGGAAGGCAGCCACCCTGCCATGCACCAGTGCCCAGGGTCCTGCCTGACCAGCACCCACCACCTCCCCTCCCCAGAACTCTTGGCTTGGGGTACAGAGGACAGAGGGTAAAAATGCTTCCAACAGCAGCAAACAGCAGCCATGTGTTTTGTAGGGAATTCTCTTGGGGCTTCAAAAACTCCGGCTACCTGGGGGAGCCCCAAAACTTGGGTATTTCTCCAACATTCCTTCCCCACTGGTGCTTGTGCTTTCAGAGCAGAACAGGGGAGACCATCAGCCCAGTGCCAGACCTGTAACCCCCATCCAGATCCAACCAGCATCTTCTTCAGATGCTTATTAATAAAATGAGAACATTAAGAGAGCACTGCAGAAGGTGCCATGAGAGGCTTAGCAGGATGTGACCTTAGGGGCACCAAACCCTGTGCATTTAATGCCACACCTGATTCAAACTCCTACACTCAGAGGTGAAAGGCAAGTGAGGGATGGGGAGCCTCATTCCCAGAGCCCTTCTCATTTATTTTAGTTCAAAGACCTCAGAAAACTCAAGGCAATCACTCACCAGCTCAGATATTTAAGGAGGAGCGTGGGGAAGTGTGCCTGGGAAGCAGGAAGCACAAAGTCAGCTTCATCCAGGATCCAAGGGAGAGGAGTCACAGCCAGGCTCTTACACAGCCCCACTGCCTCATCCATCTTAATCCTTCACCACTGAGAGATGAAAACAATTTATCCTCATTCCCTGCTCTTACTGAGAGGTTACAAGAAATAAAACTAAACCAAAGATCAGTGTTATACCCCTTCCCAGACAAACTCTGCCTGACCTGGACTTTCTCAGCATCCTTTTATCTAGAGGAGTGTTTTGGCTAAAGCTTTGCAGAGGAAAGCCATGTGAGCAAACCAGTTAAAAACCTGGTACTTTCATGTTTATACAGCCAGCTAAGCAGCACACTACAAAGGCTTTTATTCCAAGCCTCTCCTGACAAGCCAGCATGGATAAATTACATAATCTCCCAGGAATTATGATGCACAGGAGGAAAAAAACTCCAATTCCCTAGGTAAGAACTAAGGGCTCAGAAACTGAGAACTGAAGGAAAAGTCTGTACAAAAATCATCCCAAGATTAGGAGGCAACTTTTTTGTACTAAAAGGACACAGCAAAACCAGCTGTAGATGCAGACACACTCCTTCCCCATGGCTACCAAGAACTCACCAGGTCCACAGCTGAAGACAGAAAAACCTCAAAGATCTCTCTTCTCCCAATTCCAGAAAAACCAACCTGAAACAAGCCCCTGTGTTTGACAAGCAGTGCAAGTGGCTACAAGCACAAGAGATGAGCTTCCCAGTCTGAGAGGTGCAACTGAGCAATGAATCATAGAACAGAATCATGGAATATCCTGAGCTGGAAGGGACCCACTAGGATCATCAAAGCTGCTGTCAATGGGGTGCATCCAAGCACAGCCTGAATTCCAGGTTACATCAGGCTTCACACACTGACCATGTGCTGGGCTGTGTTGGTTTTACATGCTGTGTGTGCAAGAGCCAGGAAAAATCCATCTTCAATGTCATAACAAACCCTAAGTTAAACACAAAGGCAAGGCCAGGCATATTATTCAGTTAAACAGGCACATAAAGGAGAAGGCAGCCCTGGCCATGATTTACTCCTGATATTTGTTGTTTCTTAGTGAGCACACACAAAAATGAGTCACATTAAGCCCTGCATGAAGCAGATGCTCCCTTCTCCAACAACAAACCTGCTGCTCCTAATAAAAACCAAGAGTTTTGCAAAAGAAACCTGCAGTTCACAGTCTTTGCACTGCTGTCCCCCACCACTGAGTGAGAAAGGAGCACACCTTGTCCCCTTGCAGACACAACACCCCAGGGGCTGGGATAAACACCCAAACACAAGGAATTCCCAAACTCAGAAACCGAACCAGAGCCAGGCTTGCAATCCCACAGAAAAGTTTTATCTTCAAGTTATGAAGTTTATGGTTTGCTCAGCACATTGTAAACTACATAGGTGGTTTTTAAGGTGGTGGGCAAAGGAAGGGGTGTCTGAGGGTGCAGGAAGCAGGCAAAGGAAGAGGTTCACCTGCACAGAACCTTCTACAGCAGCTCTAACACAGCTGCATTGGGTCTTCTGCTCTTTCTCCAGGAAACCTGAGCAGCTCCTCCCTCCACTGGGCAGAGCTGGAGCCTGACACATAAAATTCTGGGCACAGAACAGGCGGCGCTTTGGATTACTGACAACTTCAAAAGGGCAAGAAAAGCCCTTCTTGGGTAAGTTCTTGCTGCTCAGTTTGCTGAAGGGCATCAGGGCAGCCTTCAGCTGAGCCAGCAGCTTTGTTGAACATTCCCAGACTCCATCTGGCAGCCTGGCACCCAGCCTGCTCCTCCTTTTCCACGCCAACAGGGACAGGAATACGCGGGACCCGCGCTGGTTCCGGCAGCTCCGAAGCCCAGAGGAAAGGATGAGCAACTTCTACAAGAAAGATGCTTCCACAGATTGTGCCAAATTAATGCTTTTCAACTCTGTGCTTGCTTAGGAAAGCAGAGATTTAAAGCTCCAAAGCCAGCCTGTTTGGAAAATTAATTAATTAATTAATTAAGCATGAGTCCCAGATTCTGTCCCAATCCCAGGGAATCAGCAGGTGGCTGATGGTTAAAGCCAGAACAAGGTTATTTCAGATCTGCAAGCTGAAATATCCCCCTCCACACCCTCTGCAGATCTACAGGGAAGATTTAGCACCTGCAGCTTTGGGTTGTTGTGGTTACCTTTTAGCCCATTCAAAAGAATATTACAATGTATTCCCCAAGGGAGTCCATAAATAGCAAAGGATTCTGCTCTAATCCCCTACCTACTCCTTTCTGGATAATATGGCATTTGGACAACCACTGCCAGAACATAGATTTATGGCAAAGCTGAGAGTTTGAATGGCCAACACATGCTCTGAAAACTCAGGATTCCAAGGAATAAATAAAGCCTCTCCTAGGATATAGAGGGTTCTTCAGTATGGAAGCTTCAATGCAGATGAAAACCTGTTTGCAGGATTTCTGCTTCCCTCTTCCATACCAGACAAAAGACAAGTTTATATTGATTTTCCCCAACACCAAAATCAACTGTTCTCACTGGGTGTTCTTGCTGATACCACCACCACACAGTCATTTCCCATTTCTAATACTTAAATTACTAATACTTTATAACATCTCTCAGCTATTACCTATCCAACCAGCTTCAAACCTCTTTTCTGACAGTGACCAACATCAAAGAGAAAAGAACCAAGAAAACTGCAGACTACAGGAACTATAAAAAGTACAGCTGACAAGTGCTACAGCTTTACTGCTTCACTGGAGACACCAGGGAGCTGTGTGTTCTTACAAGTTCCTCAGTGAATGGTGTATTAAAAAAAGATAAAACAAAAAAAAAAAAACAAATAACAGCAACTTTGCAGACAACTCAGTGCTACTGCAACTAGATTTTGTAATAGAAATGCTCAAAAACAGCTGAAAAACAGAGCCAGTGTAACACACACAGCAGAACTGGTGGAGGCAGAAAATTCAGCATCAAGTGCAAGTAAATATATTTTGAAAAGTCAAGCCAGTGAGGACACATCCACTCCCAGGATTGTTTCCTACTCCACACTCCCCAGGTGTGATTTAAATTACTGACTGCTGGGGCTGTCACACACCTCCCTTGGGTGCCAGCACCACAGCCCTTTACAAAGGCACAGATGAACAGCCAGGCACAGCAGCAGGGTCAGGGAGGTGCATGCTAGGCTACAAAAAAAGAGAAAAATGCAGTCATTTTTTACAAAGGAGAAGTGCTGCATCCCTGCTGAATCCCTGTGGTTGCCTACACACCCTTTGGATCCTGGCTACTTGCAAGTAAAACATAAAACCAAGGATATTTGTTCAAAACCCATAGGCGGACACTGTGATTCTATTGAAGAAAAAAATACAACTGGCATTCATTCTAAAAACTTCCCACCACTGGGACTGGGATTCAAAACCAGCACTGGGCAGTGAGGCCAAAACACACTGAGAGCAGACGCCTGCAAAAGATTCCAAGGGAAATTAGTTATGTGGGTTTTAACAAAAATAAAATGAAATCCAATGTTTACAGAGGGAAAAAAAGGCAGCTTCCCTAGGAGACAGTGCTGCAAACACCCTTTGCAGATAAGCCAAGACCTGTCTGAGGCTTCCTTGGATTCTTCTGCCAGTGAGGTTTGCTGGGGTTCCTGTGCCAGTGTGTGCAGTGAGGGGAAAAGCAAAGGCACATGCTGAGCAGGGCTGCCCTGCTCTCCTTCAAGGCAGAGCCACGCCAGCTGCAGGCTGAGCACTGGCTCTGAGGGACAGGGAAAAGGGAATTCTCCATCCTTCCCTCCTGCTCCACCAGCCTCAGGGAGCTGGGGCCAGGGGAGGATGGATTTTCACTGCTCTGCTTCTCCCATCTCATCTCTCTCCAGGAAAAGACATGGTGGGCTAAAGCTGGACGAGCAAGTGGATTTTCAGAAAGCCCCAGCTTCCCTTCTTGTGTGCTAAAGTCAGCCTAATTCTGTAAACTTCTCTTTTTCCCTTAAGTAATTCTTCTGCAGCTGAGTCACACGCAGCTTCTGCCAGGAATTTTTATAATTACTGAATTAGAGCAAGGTTTTGCCTGTGCATGCCTGACAACATCTGCTGATGGAAGCGAGCTCTGCTCAAACCCTGCACAGCCCTGGAGGAGCAGGGCTGAGCACTGCCCTTCCTCCCAACAGCACCTCTCATGGGGCTGCTCCTCCTGCAGAGAGTTTTGCAGCTCCTAATCCACGTTTTGGGAGCGAGCAAATAAGCTGGAACAAAGTCCAAAGGGTACTGAAGCAGGGGGAGGAAGGCTGGCTGCCTCTTGGCTCTGCAACCCTCTTGCTGGAGCATCCCTGAGGCAGCACCCACAGTTATGTGTCTCTCCATCAGCTGCATAGCTGCAAAGCCACCGTGCATCACATCTTCCTTGGAGACAGACAACAGTATAGAGTTCCATAAAACCACAGGAGAAAATAACCCTCTCCATCTTCCTCTTCAATGGACACAAGGAGTTATTCTGCAAGCGAGGCTCCAACATAAAAGGCTGGTCCAGGCTAAAGATCAAACACAACTCATGTTCAGATAAGCCAAAAGCAGACATCTGGCATTAGCAGCCTAAATGACACACTTCCTGGAGGATCCAAAATCCTCCCACTTTATGCTACAGGTCAGAAATGCAAAGGAATTACCATCTTCAGGACTGAGCTGGTCAGCCTCCTCCTCCTTGTTCCTGTTTGCTGGAGGGTGATGTCTGTACTCTCCTGGTTTGCCCAGTGTTGTAATTTATTCCATACTGCACCCAAAGGGCTGCATTAAGAAAACAGTACAGTTGCCAAGCCCTGAAAAGTGAGGATATGCTGGAAATGTGCTGTCTCTGTACTTTAATCCAGTCCACTTGCAGGGGTCTTTACAACATGGCCACATACCATGTGTGCACAGTCCTGACGCAGTTAGAACCAAGAATAGATGCTCAACAAGAGAGGAATTACTCAGTTCTGGGTTTCAGCTGGTTGTGCATGCACAGCATTCAGCTCTCCTCACTTCACACTTTTCATGTGCTGCTCCAAGGCAAAAATGAAGGCGTCTCACCACTGCAGACTGGGATTCTTCTCAAAGGATTCTGAATTTATTTTCATAAAATCCTAGAGAACTACATTCACAACACCTCAGGTTTACAGATGAAGAAAAGAGTTACAGAGAAGCTCTGGGCATCCAGTTCCAGAGTCAGCCTCCAGCTCCCTTTTAAAAAAATAAATAGCACGGAGCAGCATTTTGAATGTTTGACGTACAACTTCCCATGAGATCATCTGCAGCAGGAGCACTCGGCATTCTGCAGCTCAACCCTCACCCTGGGGACCTGGGAAATCAAATCCCTCGTTGTGCATGAAAAGCAATTTACCCAGCACCATCCCTGAGCCCTGCAGCAGCAGAGCAGGAATTCCCATCTCCTTCCCCAGAACTTTAATTTTACCATCTCTTTTTCCATCACTTGCCCCATTCCCCTGCCTCCCAAGCCTGTGAAGGGCTGAGGTTCTACAGATGCAGCCCCATCCTTCACTGGGCTGCCTCAGCTGCCCTCCAGGAGCAGCAAGGGTAGGGGTGTCATGGAAAAAACCCATATGTGATCCTGTAATTAGACACAGCATTGTAATGTATACAGAGGATGAATTAAGGTTGCAGAGGAATACTGTAAATTGGATGCACATTTCTTGTTCCATTTTACTGCCCTTTTTTATTCCCCTTATTGGGCTTTGGCTGAGCTTCAGATTAAGCTCCTAATAAGGGCTGGAGTTGGATGAGATTTTTTCAGCCCATCAGATTGCAGCCTTCCAAACCATTGAAATGAGATTCAAGCTGAACTTGAATTTTCAATAGTTTGGCCTAAAGGCGAGGGTGTTAACAACAGACCTGCCAACACCTTCTCCATGCAAAATGTCTGAAAACATGTCTACACATCAAATGCTGCTCAGGCTCTGCTAGACAAAAGCCACAAAGCCAACATCTCAAATCCACTGCTGACTTGCTCAGCTGGTTCTCCTGCCAGTGAAGCTCATACATTTTCTCTGAAAATTCACTGAACCTCTGTATTCTCTCTAGGAAATGAGGTTTTCCCCCAACAACCCAGCTGTTGTAGTTTCATTATGGTGAGTCAAGGTGGTGCTAAGGAGATACCAGATAAATGAGGTGGATACATAGGAGGCAGACCAGTTCACCCAATACAGTCCACTTAAATGATACACCCCCAAAATTAAAGATACTCCAATGACATGCACAGGCTTTAATCAAGACTTCTACCACTACTCAAACACATTTTTAAATGCTGAAGTTTATTTTCTTGAGGACATGAATGCTTCAGCTTCCAGGCCACTGAAATTATTTCCATTTCACATTTCCAGTATAGTTGGATTGATGAACATCCATGGCTACTTTGGCCAGTGCTGCAGGGAGCAGAGCAGTGAAAGGAAGGTGCTCCTCTGCTTTGATGAAAAACAGTAAGAGAAAAGAAATTATGGTTTCTTGAACTGCATCCAAGGGAGAGCATGCCCTGCTGGAGTGCCTGGCAGGGCATCAACAGCAATGGAAATTTCAGATTTCAAAGAAATAATACTCAAGAAGGGGGTGGGAATATTGTGTAGGAGCTGAGGTGACACTAATCCCATGGACTGTTTTACAAACTGCCACTTCTCTCAAATGAAATTAAATCCTCTGCAGAAAAATCATCTGGCTCCAACATCTTTTGTTAAGTAGAGCATAAACAGAAGAAGAGCTCATAACTGTGCAGAAAATGGGCTCAGATGCTACAGACAGGAGAGTGAAGGGACAGCAACCAGACCACTGGGATTTTGCATTTTTTCTTTGGATGGTCACTGCAGGATCTTTGAACTTTATTAAGCCAACAAGGCTCTTCCAACACAACAGGGGCCTCTGCCCACTGTGAGGGGAAGGAGAACAGGGTGGCAGAAGAGCACAGCAATGCCTGCAAAAAGGTTCTGGACTTGATTATCAACTTATTTTCTTTAGTAACATTTAGCTAAGCAAGCGGGGAAGAACCCTGTGGTGCCCTTCAGTGGTTCTTACCAGGGAAGCTGGAATGAGGCTGCTCATTCACCCCAGGAGCTGAACAGGCTCAGCATGGCAGCAGGAGCTGCTCACACCAATATCCATTTCTCTGTCAGGAGCTGCTTTCACCAGCACAAACAAGAAACACTGAAAATGTGTCAGTAAATGGCACTTTGAAATCAGAAGGTGTCTGGCAGCTCTGTGGCAGTGTGATGTATCCTTCAGGGCAATTACAAACCAGTTCACATAGCTTGAAGGTCTGAACAAAGCAAATTCTGTGTGTAATAGTGGGGAGAAAAAAAAAGAAATTAAAAAAAACCTACAAAATGGCATGAAAAGTGTTTGCCCAAGCTCATGTCAGGGAGGACTTTTCTATCTTTGTGACACAATGTCCAACCTGCTCAGATACAGAAGAAAGTTTAATTTCTTTTTACAAGGTTCATGTTCTCAGCATCACTACTGCAAGGATGACTGGAATTATTTAAGAGCAGAAGGAAAACACAGGTACAGCTTGTTTCCCCTCATTTTTATGTCACTAAGCAGCTTTAGGTGGACACAGGCAAAACACTGACTTGTGCAGGATCAGCTCAGGGCCAGGCACAGTCTCACTGACTGCAGAGGGTCAGAGCCAACATTCACATGGATTCTGATTCCCTTAAATTCTCCAAAACCTCTGCAGGGCCAGCCTGTGCTTTTGCACAAGGCAGGTTTATCCTCAGGGCCAGCAAATGCTGTTTGAGAAGCACACACAGAGCAGCAGAGGGAAGACAAAATCTGTAGTTGTGCTAATTGCTGGAGTAATTACAAAGTAAAATACCAAACTAAATACCACAAGTCTGAGAATGAGCAAAGAACCTTTTTCCTTTCTGGGAGCTGCCTCTCACAAATGACTTTCCCCACCAAGAACCACCTCCATGGGCCCAGACACATGTTTGAGCAGATGACAAAAAAATGTCAGGTATTTTTCTTTTCAACAGATTTTCATCCAGACAGGAAGAAAAGCCCTTTCTCTTGAGCAATTGAGTTTTCCCCACAACAGACACGAGCTGGCATGTTCTGAACATTCAGTATTTCAATCCCAATTAAGTAAAACAGTAATTGCTGCACCTAAGGGGTTCTCAGCTCCCTAAGAGGAAGCACTTTATACATACCCAGATTTTCCTAAGCTTTACCACTACATACTTAAAACATAGACTGAGGGATGAATCACAACTTCTACTAAGCCTGGCAATCAACACTGCCACTTTCTGGCAGAGAAACCCTAAAAGGCTTCACCTGTGATGTCACTGCTGACAGATTTATGTTCCATGGGGCACTCCCATCCTGTGACTCCTTCACTGAGGAGGCAGCTGGGTAACAGGATTTGTTCTGCATAATCCCTGCTCCAGCTCTCAGCAGGGGAGGAAACAGATGAAGATGCACTCAGCCAGAGATGGCAGCCACCACTTTTAGGGAACTTATTAAGCCCCAGCCACCTGCCAGGTGTAAATCCCATTTCTAGTTTCAAGCCTGGAGAAGGCAGCATGGGGAGGAGGTAACACACAGCCCTACTTAACCAACTGTAGGGTAAGGAGCATCTCCTTCAAATGCAGCTCTCTGGACAGAGCCCAGCACAACAGACCCTGAGGTGCCAGCAGGGCCATAAGCTCTGCCTGAGGTCATTATTTTCATAATTAGAGGGATGGCCACAGACAGAGGTGGCATTTGGTGGCCTCTTAACCTAGAGACTTACTGGAGTTTATGCAGATGACTCCACTTATTCAGCAGCAAAGCCTGCAGCAAATCCTCGTGGGGACAAACATCAAACCAGGATCTGGATGTGGCTCAACACAAGGCCACTGCTTGGTCAGCCTGAGCCAAGGAACAACACAAAACATGCAGGGCTCAGAGGCAGTTCAGTTTTTAAAACTGAGTAAATCCTGCAATTCAAATCTGTGCTGTCTGGAGGAAATTGACTTTTCAGGTGAGGCACTACTCCTTGCTCCAGGCCTGGTCCTCATGCCTCTCCCCCTCCATCCATCCCTCCATCCACCTGCTTCTCCCACACTCACCATCCCTCTCCAAAACATCTCTTCCCAACCTAGGAGGCTCCTCCCTGCCCACCACATCCTCATCCTGCCACCTGAAGAGCCTGGTCCCACGCTGCCACCTACTCTTCTGCTTCACAATGTGACAATTAACTGGTTTGAAAACTGCCTCTCCAGGCAAAAACTCATCCTGGGAGCCACCAGGGTGACAAATATCTATGTTCTGCACCACCTAAGAGACAAACACCAATTGAGGCCCTGGATGCTCCTGTCACACACAATAATTAAACCATCAGTTGGGATGCAGGGAATTAATGCAGACAGAGGGGGGACAAAGGAATGAAATAGTTTGACTTGAATCCTCACAGCTTAACAAAAGCAAAACCAGGTCAGACCTATTGAGGAAAAAAGGAGAAGATGGAAGAAATCTCATTTAACAGCTGCTTTTCCCAGGGAGCAAAGTAGGAACCCAAGGATGCAGCAAACCAGGATCAGGCTGGGATGAAGACAAGCACCAAGGGCATTGCTGTGCCACAGACAGGACACCCCTTTCTAAATCAAGAAAACACTGTAACAGAGATGCTCTGCAGGTCTCTGAAGAGAAGGAGGAGGCAAAATCCCTGCAACAGCAGCCCATAGCATTTTCCTTTTTTTTAAGAAAAGAAAGGAGTGGAAGCTGTGCCATACGTTAGCACTTAAATAGTCCCTACCCTCAGTTTCCCACCATCTGTACTACTCTCTGAAACTCCCCAACCCATTTAATTTATTGCTGTGTGTCTCAGCCAAAATCAAAGACCTGAATATCAGCAATCTTGGTGGGAGGCATCCAGCTGCTCCAGCTCATTGTAGGAACGAAGCCTATTTGTGCAAAGCTGCATTAAGAAAGCCAGGCAGCAAATCTCCCTAGGAACAACTTCCCATGCTTTCAGATTAGCAGATCAAGCTGCAGGCATTAAGACCTTTCCCCTTCCCTATCTGTGAAATCCAGTGCTTTAGGACACAAAAATGGGTCTTTTCTAACCCTGGAACGAAGCGATTTTGGAAGTGCACGGCACAGCAGCAGCGGGGGGCAATGGCTGGGGGAAGCAGAGCACAATCTCAGGGTCATGTTCATGTGCTGTGTGAGATGGGGCTTGTCCTAGGAGAGCTGGGACCTGGAAATCATGGCTGTGGCAGCAGCACAGCCCCACTCTGGTCACTCATCCAGCCCCCAGCCCCCTCTCACCTCTGCTTCCCTGCCCATGGGGTGAAGCCAGCAGGATTTCCCTAAGCACGAAGCTATTTGCAAATTTCCCAGCAGAGATTACAGGGAAGAGCTGTAAATGTAATGTAACAGCACAGGGACTTCTGTCCTATGGCCACAAACCTGAAACAAAAAGGGAGCACCCTAAAAAATCAGCTCTTAGAGTCATCAACCTCTGGGAAGCAAATAAGCATGGCTCCCTGCCCTCTTAAACTACCAGGTATCAGCTGATAAAAGAGGAGCAATCCTGCAAGCCAAACACCCAGGCAGTACTTGCAAGGCAGGATTTGTAGCCTGGTGCCCTTTGATTTGCTCTGAGAGTGACAGAACAGTAGTGAGAAAAAACACAAAGGGAAAGAACATTTCTAATGTTCTGGTGACCTGTCTGATGCTGAAAATCCCACCAGACCCAAGACTGTGCACAAGGACCAGGGTCCTGCTGTTGCTCAGACCCTGAGCTGCACTTGGAAGGGTAGATAGAAGAACAGGAGACCCTCAGTGGGGCTGGGGACACCACAGACCCCACAGCTCCTCATTTGGTTCTCAGGGGTTGAAACAGTCACACAAAGGAAGTTTCATCTGCTTCACAGATCTGACAGCAGATCTGGAAATTGTCATCTCCTTCCCACGCCATCACACAGCTTGGTTCATTTGAAACCTGTTTTATCCTGGCTCAGTTCAGCTTGTCTTATTCCTGCACACAACAGCAGCAGCCAAGCAAAGAGAGGACAAACTGGGACCCCCAGTGAGGGCCAGGCAAGTGGATGCTGAGCTGCAAACACAAGGGCACAGCCCACAACCAAAGCACTGCACACACATCTCCAGCCCAGCGTGCAACCTTTCAACCACAGCAAGCATGAGGGGATGGAGCTGAGATCCCTGGCAACACTACTAAAATCTCTGTGTTTCTCCTTTATTTTGGGAGAGGCAGAATAATCCTTTTGAATACCCAAGTGGGGGAGAACCAACATCTGTTCAGATTCAACAGCTTGGTTCTCACTGCTTCAGCCCCAACTCTTTATGGTGGCTGTGGAAGGTCTCTAGCTTTTATTCAAAGGCACTGCCCTCACGCAGGGCCTTTCAGCAGAGGCTCCCAGAGCACCTCACAGACATTTAATTAAATCCTAGAGCCCTCCCCCGTGAGGAAGGGATTATAAACAGCCCCCCAGCTCAGCAGCACAAGCATCTCTTTCTCTGCTGCAGCCAAGGCACTCGGCTCAGTTGCAGGAGTGCAGCAGCCCCAGCTCCACTGAGCTGCTAAATACACATCAAACAGCCCAGAGACTGAAGAGCCAGCAGAGCAGAGTCACCAGAGCATCCTCTGATGGGATGGGTGGGGGCCCCTCTCCACTGACAGACACAGCAAGGAGATGGGTTTAGAGACTACAAATCCCTGTTTTGTTACCCCTCTGCAAATTAAACTATACATTCCCAAAGTATGGCATTCCCGGTGACCAATTCATCCACCCAACAGCCCTGGGAGCCTTGTAAAATGGAAAAACACCTTTTTTCCTTTCCTCTTTTTTCCCCCATGCACACCTATGGAGTGAGACTTTTGCTGGCTGAATTACATCTATTTAAACAAAAGTAAGTTCAGACATCTGCCTTTGCACAGTGTCAGCTGCGAGAAATGAGCTAACATCCAGATGCAGTGGCATGTCAGGATTAGCCCAGGCTGGGGCAGGAATGCTTCCATGTATGGAAAAATATTGGAGCAGTGAAACCATAAGCTTGGAGCTGAGTGAAGTGAGAGGCCCTGTCAATGAAGCTGCAGGCTCAGGTTTAGAGGATTTAGCAGCTCAGATCTGCCATAAGATCCTCAGCGTGTATTACAATAAATTTCACACTTTTTCCAAAAGGGATTCCTACAGCAGTGCTGAGAGTCATGAGGCTGAGATCCTACACCCCTATATTTGCTCTGGAAGGCAGGAAGGAACTGCTGGTGCCATTAATGCTCCTCACACCAGGCACAGGCTTGAGGTTGATGGAGACATTTTAACTAAGACAAGGCTCCTGCTCACCCATCCCTGGGCTGCTGCCTTCTGCCCAGCAGGATTTACCAAAGCTAGCTAAGGATGAAGCAGTGGCAGTTCAAAAGTAAATGCTGAGCTGGCTCAGCTTGGCTGGGGGAGCAGTGCCACTGTCATGGCAAGAGCAGTGACTGCCAGAGCACAGGGAGAGAGCCAGAGCAGTGTCCCCATCAGCTTGACACAAACCAAATGGATCATTTGTCAGCATCCTGAGCTAACACTGATGAAGTCATAGCTATGACTTCATCTCTCCAATGGGAATCTCTTGGGAACGGGGCAGAACTAGAATTTCTCTCTCCCGCTCGCTCATGCAGTTGCAATTTGTTTCAGTTGCCTTAGACTCACTTCTGCAAATGTTACTTCTCACGAAGATTTTTAAATCCTTGCTCTGAAATGTAAAATAATGTTTCCTTCTCAGCTGTCAAGGCCCAGCCTTGCTGAGATTCCTCCTGGTGGGATCTGAACCCTTGTGCCAGCTGCCACCCCACTCCCTGGGGTCTCAGCCCACAGCTGAGGATGCCACCAGCTATTTTTTATACCTCAAACATGGAACTAAAATCTGGTTACTCTCAAATTCATTTTAAATAGGGACTTTTGCACCTTTTCTCCATTAAAATATTCTCAAATCAGGCTGGATTTAGCCACAGTTGCAAAGACAGAAAAAATCCCCACACAGGCAAGGACCCTGCACCCCTACTCTGCCCTGTGCCTTGTTGAGGGCTCCCATCCCTTTGTTTTGAGGCCAGAGGGATTTGCTGAGCCCCAGCATGGGTTTGATCAGATTGCAGATGCTCAGCTACTGCCCTGATGCAACTGAGCAGTCACTCACACTAAATAAAGACTGCAAATTCTTTACATATTAATTGTTGGTTGCAATTGTTCACAGTGCTGAAAGACATGAGAATATGCAGAAAGCATTCCTGCATCTTTTTAGTTCCACCCTTCCATTAGTTGTATGCACTCTCTGCCAAATCAATAAGACACTGAATTCTCCTTAGAAAACTGAGATGATGAAAATGTGATCAGCTATGAGACAAGGCACTCATGTTGTAATCTGAAATACTCATATAATTCACTTTCCCATGAGAGAATTTAACAGGTCTGTCTGCTTACTTGTCAACTCATCCCACTCCCAGCTTCTCCATTGACCCTGTCTTTAATTTACAACCTCCAGATTTAACTCTGATTGTGGCTTTTTGCCTACAGAGCTGAGAAGCACAGACAGCTGAGAAGCAGCAGCTCCAGCCAGCACAAAGGAAGCTGCTCTGCAGAGGGACATCAATGCAATGCTGGAGAAAACCCCCTCACCAGAACACCCCCCCAAGCCCCCCATCTGGGATCCCATCTCAAGAACAGAGAGGAATTAAGTCCAAGCTGTAATGAACCCAAGCACTTCCCAGGCTGGCAGTACTCCCTCCTTTCCCATCCATTGCTATCTGGAGATGGCACAAAGAGATCTGTCTACAAAAACATTTCAAACCTAGCGTGCATTACACTGTGATGTGCCATGGAACCAGTTTAGAGAGCACACGCAGCTATAAAGTCCTGATTATTCAGTATTCAACCCAGCCTGAAAGCTCAGGAGTCAGCTTGTGATTTGCTGAAAGCAGGGGGCCTGAAATTATCCGTGAATAGTTCAAAGCTGCAGTTAATTCAACATCTCTACTTTCAAAAGCATAAAAATCACAGATTCCTGGAGCGTGTAAGCTTTTCAAAAATTACAAACTACTAACTGTCAAATCAAAGCAGCAAATAGAAATCCACATGGCTGATAAGACAAATAGTTGCATTTTAAAGAGTAATTAAACATCACTTTGGAATATTTTGCTGGAACTTGTTTCCCTGATAAAAAAAATGGGGAGGGGAAGGAGGAGGAAGCAATCCACACACACCAATGAGCTTCTCATCAAACAAATGATCAGGCAAACGCTGCTCAATTTTGTTTTGCTGAACTCAGAGTTCAGCCTGCTGTAACAGCCTCCCATGCCCTTTTAGTTTCCCTAGATCCCTACATTTCACATCAAACTCTAGCAATAAAGAGGAGTCAATCACTATGTTGACTCTGGATTGTTGGGGAGGAGGGTTGGGAGAAGAATCCCCATGGTGTGGTCACCAATATTTTCTGATTTGACTTAGATTAAAACCATGCCCCAACTTCCATGCTGGGAGCATGGCTGAAAAAAACAGGAATGCAAAACAGAGTTCTACCCAGATGTAATTCAGAAGTGAAACCTTACCCCAGTCCCACACACTCACCCCACCAAATGCTGCTTTGAAACACTGAAAGTTTGTCCATGAGAAAGGATCCAAAAACTCCAAATCATCCTGGACTCTTCCAAAACCAGAACCTGACAGCAATGAACTCACCTTGAATTTCAC
Source organism: Erithacus rubecula (assembly GCF_903797595.1). Lineage (NCBI taxonomy): Eukaryota > Metazoa > Chordata > Aves > Passeriformes > Muscicapidae > Erithacus > Erithacus rubecula. The sequence goes on from NC_136674.1 coordinate 3,063,235, forward strand.
CCAAATTTTCTAGTACTAAGCCATACCTGTGGGCAACAATACAAAAGGACTGAGTACTGAACAAGGACACAGCTACTGCATTTCAAACTAAAATGTTATTGAAGAAGCCACCATCCAAAGGAAATGCAAACCTGACATCAGTTTTTGGGATGGGATGTATACAGAACCCAAGAACCAATCATGTGATCAACAAACTGCTTGTCCCCACCCTGGAGCCAGGAGGATTTGATAATGGAAAGATGCCCAAAGACTTCCAGAGCAGGTCCTAAAACCTGGGCAATTACCCACTGAAGGATGTAATAAACACCACAGCAGACAACACGTCAGCAAGACTTTTAAAATACTAATTCTCCCCTAGGGAAAGCACTCAGGCAGGCAGCAGTTTGGATATGGGGGGAAATCCAACCTCCACAGACGTCAGTGGTGTTTTTGCAACTCTTGCAGGACCAGGACACAGTCCCCAGCCTTGCAGTCTACTGATGCTTATGGGGATTTCACAGAAGGATTAGGGTCTTGGCATGAGAGAGGACTGCTAATTGTATGGAGGGTGACTGCAAAGCTGTGTAAAACACACACAGAAATAATTTGGAAAAAAGGCATCAACAACAACAACAAGAAGTCAAAATGTTTTGGCTTCCATGTCATCTGCACAATGTGGAAATACTGAATAGCTTATTCCTCACTCATAATTGGAGTTCAGTCTTGAATGTCTCCAAAATCGCAGGGGAAAAACACTCCATTGTTCTGCAGTTTCTTTTGTAAAGCTGTTACGTGTTCAGCCTCTAAAGAATGCATTTTTGGAGAAGAACTCTGCACTGATTACTTTACAAAGTAAAGTTCCCTTTGCTCGGTCCTGCAACCTGAGAGTAACGAATGAAATTGTCAACCGTGCATTTTGAAAGGAACGTTTTCATTTCAACATCTGGATTAAGATGCCACAATGAAAAACAGCACACAGGCTTCCCTCTGCTCCCCTCATACATCCCCTATTCTTACATTTCAGAACCAGCAAAGTTTCAAAGCAGACAAAGAATCAGTTGGTGCTGCTAATGCCTTGCTTCTTACTCAATAGCCTGATGTCATGAAAAGACCATATTTTTCAAATCTACAGCACTGCAAGCCAAAGATTTCATATACATTCCCACCCCAGAAATATAAAGTCAGGAATACAGCTGAAAGTGATTACTTAGATATTTTTATATGATGAAATTCAAAAGCTGCTTCAAGTGATTTACAAAATCTTCTGTAAGACAAATCCCACATCTGTGCTGACCACTTGCCTCCCAGATCTCAGCAGATGGCAATTTCAAACAGAAAAGTTCTGAGTCCCTGAAAATCAGGGTGTACCTTAAACTGTAATCAAGGGTTTGAAGATTTTTTTTTCCTCCACAAAAAAAAAATTGCGGACAGCGTAATTTAATGACATTTCTATCTTCTGCCCACCATTTCTTGTACAGTCTACCCACAAAATTAGTACCTGGTGTCTTATTAGGAGAGGCTCCCATGGCAGATGATATTTTCAGACAAAGGGAAAACACTCTGTCCCAACCAGAGGGAATTTACCAGTGTGAGCAAAGGGAGATCCTCAAATTGTTTTCAGATACTTGACTGAATAATCACAGAAAAACAATCAACATGTTTTGCATTTATTTAAATCCAGAACAGAAGCATCTCAGCCTTCCCAAGAAGAATCTGTACAACACTCAACCAGATGCATAAACACAGCAGAAAAACACAAGAGAGGCAAAGCACAGGCCCACTGCCACTATGGCACTGTGTGGATGCACCAAGGAAGCGACAGGAAAAAATTCAACTTTAAAAAGAATGAGGAATGAGGAAGGTGACTGGGCCAAGAAAGTAACAAGTAAAAACAAAAGCAAAGGCAAATAAACAAAGTGAAAGATAAACTGCTGCTCTCTCTGTGTAGAGCTTTTTCTCCTCCAGCACCCCAACTCTCCTTTCTCCCACTCCTACGCAGAGCCATGTGAGAGGACCTACTCAATGCAGAATGTGGATGATTTATCATTTCCTAGCAGATGACCAAGATGTCCCACAGCACTCCTCTAACAGCCTGTGTGCCCTAAGGTCTTGAAAAGCACCCAAATTCACCCTGAGTGTAGGTGGACTGTGGCAGGGATGGTGTGGAGCTCACAGGAGAAGTCTGGAATCCTTATCACAGCAGGAAGGGAGATGCCTCATTGTGGGTGCTGAGGGACATCAGGACATGCAGGCAGATGGGGGCTGTTTACACTACTGAGGCTCTCAACAGTAATCAGGATATTGAAGCTGTTATTAAATCAACCCTCCAGAACTCGAGCAGATGTCTGTGCAAACAAACAACGGGGTGACATTAAACCAAAACCGCGACCGAAACGAAGACACGGAGCAACATCATCTCCCCATTGCTCTGCTCAGCCAGGCCAGCCATGATCAGGACACAAATCAACTACCAAAAGTTACCTGTGCCTGCCCAAATCTGGGGCTGAACAACTTAACTGAGGGACGTGCACCACGAGTTAAAGGCCTGCAATCGCATTTGGCACGTTCTGGTTTTGTCCTTGAAAAAAACCCACCCAATAATAGGTCTGGCTGTGGCTCAGACAGAGGCATAATGCCATCCTCCTCATTAATCAAAGGCTTTCCCCACGGCCAGATGTTTGCTGACTTGTACTGCTTTCTTTTATTACTGGTTTGGAGGCAAAAATTGCTGTGTGCTGAAGTTGCTCCAATTGAACTGGTTGTCCCTGGTAACTGCACCCTGGCATTATTGAGTTACTGAGGCATTCAATGAAGAGTGGCTGTTTGCTTAAACAATTCCATCTACTTTCCCCAATAACCATCAGAGTAAGATGCTAATTCACTTTTAGAACTGTGGGAATTGTACTGCAAACCCAGACAGGAGCCTGGGTTTTGAGATCTATCAACACTTGGTGCCCAGGGTTTGGAAGAAGGAGGGATGTAGGAAAATGCAGAGTACATCAGAGAAGGGCAATGACAAATGGACCTTAAAAGTCATATTTGTCAATAACACTGAGCAACAAAAGTGATGCTTTTATACAGGATAGGAAGCCATCATCTCTCCACAAAGCTTTCATGGCTTCAGTAGATAAAGTAACCAACCCACAGTGGGAAGAGTTGGCTGGAAAGGACTTCTGGAGGTCTTTGAAATCACCCCTACTGGACCCTGCTGGACAGAGCTTCTCCCAGACAAGCCCTGTAACCTGCAAGCTGAGAAGGACAGAGCTCTCAGTGTTCCCACCTCTCCTGCTGTCTCTACCCTGCATCTACAATATCCCCTTTCTTCCCATAAATCTCTATAATTCGCTGGGGTTTAGGAGTATCCCTTAGTGCAAAGGAACCATAACTCAAAAGCACTGCCTACATTCCTCCAATGCTTTTGTTTTAAAACAAATTAAGCCCGTGAGGTACTGAACATATGCTCGACATCCCCAGCTCTCACTGGCATGTTTTTGAAAAATAGAAAGTTTGTGCTTTTCTGGGGAGCCAGGTCATTAACCTGACTATTTAAAAAATCAGCCTATTATACAAGGAAACTTCTAACTGCCTGAGCTACAGGTTATAAATCTCCTGTTTAGAAATCTGATATCCTGACATAATTGCCCTTACAACTTACAAATAGGTTCTCTGTTATCCGTAGATTAAGCTTCCTCCAAAGCCACATCACATCTGCTTAGTTTTGAAAATATACAGCATGAGCTTCAATTACTTTACACTCCACACAAAAACAATCCTGAATTTAACTCAGGGCTTCTTGGAATAAGAGTTTAAGACCCCATAATCTTTTTATTTCATGTTTTCTTGCAATCTAATAGATGGAAGCATTGGCCAGCATGTAAAATTAATGCCACCTTCCACTTCTACTATTTCCCAACCATTTAACTACATCACAGTGGAATTTTTAAAGCAAATACGGCAAGCAGAAGTCCTACCATCTAAATAATCTGAAATGTTCTGTAGGAAAATGGTCAGCTAGTAATTGGAACCACAGTGTTTTCACATCCCTGTAGGAAGAGGGTTTGGTTTAAAAGAAACCTGAGTGAAACTGTACTTTCTCTGAAGGATGAAGTTCTGTTGCAGCTCCTCTGATAAATGAAAACTGCTCAGATCCCGACCACTTGAGTGAGCTCCCAGTTAGAAATGTTTGGACTTCAAAGGGACAAACTGGGGACTTGGGCAGCATTATCATCCAGGTGCACAGCATTAAATACGTGACAGCTTCTGCAGAACTGGGGGCTTAGTGACAAAAAACGGCAGCAAATGAGGAAAAAAAAAAGGCAAATCCGTGTTTCAAAGCTACATTTCTTCTCAGCAGCAGGGACATCACACGGAGCTGGCAGACAACAGCTAACTTTTCCTTAAACAATCCCTTTACCTAAGGAACAGAGCAGGGCTCGGAGACCATCCTGGAAGGTTCATCCCTCTCATCCCATCCCTGGCGGTGTCATGCCAGGGATGCTGAGGGGGCTCAGCGTTATCCCAGCCAAAGCTGAGCCAGAGCCTGCCCGCTGCTTCCACACCCGCTGCCTCAACCACGAGCCAGAAAGATGCTTAGAAAAGGCACTGTGGGGCACCATCTTTTCAATTCTTACTCAATTGCTTCCAGAGATTAGGTTTGTAAGGAGGATTTTTTTCCTTTTTCTTTTAAGCGTCGCAAGCTCTTTGGGAAGTGGAGGCTCAGCCTGTGCCTTCCTTCTCCTCACAGCCTGCCGCGTCTGGTCTTAGCGTGCTTTCTGTCCATTATCTCTCAGATTAAACTCCACGGAGGAGAAGCTGTAACTTGCAGAGTATCGCACACACCAAACGAGAGGAACAAACCCCATCCCACAAACTGGCCGGGCAGCTTCGCCAGCGGCTCCCAGGCGAGCCGGGCTCACTCGCTCCTCCACCGCCACGGCTCCTTTCTGTGCCCAAACCCACGGGCACCGTGTCCGCTGCCCACGCCACGCTCCGGTTTCCTCGGGCTCCCCGAGTGACGCCGTGCCCGTGTCTGTGCCCTCACGCCTCACCTGCAGCCCCGCTGCCGTGCGGGGCCATCCCCCGACCACGCTGCCCAGCCCCGGGCTCCCCGGCCCCGCAGCAACCGGGCGAGACGGCTTCGCCCCGCGGGACGGCAGCGCCGCTTCCCCGGCTCCCCCGGGAACTTTCTGGAAGGCGCCGGGCCCCGGCCGAGCCCCGCGGCCCCCAGACAAAGCCCGGGGCGCGCCCGCCGCCCCCCGCCCGGCCGCGGGTCTCACCTTGCGGTGCTTGTCGGCGAAGGGCAGCGCCAGCCAGGGCATGGCCCGCACCGCCTCCTGCCACTGCTGCTGCTCCTGCTCCGCCGACACGAAGACGATCTCGAGGCGCTGCCCGCCGCCCGCCGCCGCCTCCCCCCTGAAGCGCCCGTAGAAGGCGGCCAGGCTGGCGCCGAGCTGCGCGCAGGGGCCGCCGAGGCTGCAGCCGAAGTAGAGCCCCACCAGCGAGACCCCGCGGGCGGCCAGCGCCGACACGGCCACCTCCTCGCCGTCGGCGGCCACCAGCACCTCTCCCAGCACGTCGGTGAGCGCGCCCGCCATCCCGCTCCGCTCCCGCTGCGCGCCCGCTCCGCTCCGCTCGGCGCCCGCCGGCCGCGCACGCCCCGCCCCGCCCCGCCAGGGGGCGCTGCCGCGCCGCGCCCGCCCCCGCCCCGGGCAGCGCCGCCCCCCCCACGCCCTCAGAGCGGAGCCGCGCTCGGGGCAGCGCACGGAGCGGGCACGGCAGCGATTCTTCCCCGAGAGGGTGAAACGCTGGCGCAATTTCTCGGAGAAGATGTGAATGTCCCGGTCCTGGAGTGCCCGAGGCCGGGCTGGATGTGGCTCTGAGCGGTGGAAGGCCTGCGATCACACACAGGGTCACACAGAGCCAGCTAGGAGGAGAAAAGGCCTTTGAGGGCGAGAGTCCGAGCTGTGACAGAACATCGCCTTGTCACCCAGACCGTGGCGCTCAGAGCCACATCCAGCCTTTCCTTAAACACTTCCTTTCCTTAAACACTCCACCACCTCCCTGGGTAACCCCTTCCAATCACTTTTTCTGTGAAGAATTTCTTCCTAATGTCCAGCCTAAGCTTCCCTCGGTGCAATTTAAGGATGTCCTCTTGTCCTGTGCTGCTCCCTGGGAGAAGATGCTGACCCTCACCTGCCTACAATATTTTAGGGAGTTGTAGAAAATTATAAGGTCACCCTGATCCTCCTTTTCTGCAGGCTAAACATCCCAAACTCCCTCAGCCATTCCTCCCAGGACTCTTTTCAAAAGGTTCTTTCCAAACCATTCTGTGACTCCCCACTACCCTACGAGAGCAGATCCAGCCTCCCCAAAGCCCACAGATTTGTCCCTTCTTTGTTTCCAAAATCGAACATAAATACGTATTTACCTCTATCAAATGCAGGCAGAAAAACCTCAAAGCCGATCCAGAAGCATAAGCATAAATGGGGCTGCATTGAGTTACACCGTCTGGCTGGCTGGGATACAGAAAGGAAATAAAGCAGAGACAGTGACATGCAAACCAGGCTCTAAAATGTATTTGCTCTTTGTAATCAAAGCCTGCAATCTGCAAGCCTGCAGAATTCACTGCAGGATCCTCAGCTGCTCCCCACTGATGTCCGTGTGTCCGTGCTGCAGAAGAGCCCCAAAACAGCACACTGAAATCTTACTATCTACCACAACAAACACCTTTATTTTTTACAACCCTTCCTTATTTGGCTCCTCATTACTGTTGTTGCTTTCAATTTTATTTAAAATTGTTGTGCAGCATCCAGAGCCATTAGGGGATGCTTTATAAATACAATTAATTATCATTATTATTATTATTACAACTTTACAATCTCTCTTTTCTCTTGCCAAGACCTGCTCCCTAGAGGTGGTTCAAAGCAGGAGAAGTTTTGTCTTGTTTTTTTATTTGTCCTCCCTTATCTGCCTTAATTAAGTCTCTGAGTTCTTCAGGGCAGGGAAGCTGTTTTTTACGTCTGCAACCCTGAACTCAACCAACCCATGCAGCAAGATAAATATTCTGCTGTAAAAATAATTTTTATGGCTGCAGTTAATACATCTGGCCCTGCTTTTAGTGAACAAAGCAGGGGGAAGATGCTCTGAAATACAGAACAAGTCAAAAGCATTTCGATCTTAAGGAACAATAAAATAAAATGAGGAAACAACTGTTCTTAATGAAAAAATTCACAAGGTGAAGTGTGACTGAACCAAAGTTACACAGTGAGAGCATTTAAAATGTGGTGGGTGTGTTTGTCCAGGTGCTGGTTCTGCAGCAGAATCACAGATTCAGGATGCCCATTTGAGAACCAGCTTGAGACACTGGAATTAAAGAGTCACAACAGCATCCCAAGGTTTTTAATAAGCAGTTTCTTGTCCATATAGAGCCGGTGCCTATCTGCATTTTTCTAACTCCTATTTATCTTTTATAGGTGGATTTTTTTATATTACACCTAGGTTGACTAGTACATATTATACTTTTCAGTGAGGTATTTAGCGAGTTGGGGTGTTTTGTTTCAAAAATACTTGCCGTATATTTGGCGAATGGGGATTTCCCTGTAACAGACACCCACTGCTCATTAGGGTCTTGAAAAACGCAAATACTGGCGAAATGCGGCAGGGTTAAAAGCGCCGAGCTCGAGGGGTGGAGATGAGAACGGCTGGAAAAGGGGATCCGTGTGTCCCCCCGGTTCTCTCCCGGTGCCTGGAGGGAGCTCGGAGCCGCGGGGCTGCGGTGCCATCTGCCGGGAACACCGAGCACGGCACCGCCACCGGCACCGGCACCGGCGAGCGAGCAGGGACAGGGGACAGCTCCGCCGGGGGAAAGGAGCCTCAGAGGGACCTTATGACGCTCCACAGGTCCCTGGAGAGAGATTCTGGGGCAGTCTGTCCTCCCAGATAACAGCCTCGAGCGGCAACAAGTTGGATATTTGGGAAAGGTTCTTCACTAAAAGGGTGGCGGAGCCCTGGAGAGGTTGCCAGGGTAGTGGTGGAGTCATTCATCATCCCTGGAAGTGTTCAAAAACCATCTGGATGTGGCACTTCAACAGTAGAGTTACCCTAAAGTACCCACTGATGGATCTGATCATCTGTGGCATGACACTTACAGAAAAACTAATTTGATTGCAAAAGGCTCTTCAAGTTTTTAATTCAGCTGCATTCTGAACTCCACGTTGCACTGAGGGCAGTGCATTTTCCACAGTATGTAGACATCCACCAGCAGCAAAGTTTCTTCTTTCTTAAAGGAAAGGGACACACTTCAAACACTTCAGTGTTAGACATGAATCCATTGTGTCCTGACATTCTGCTTTTTGGGCAGCTCTTAATCACAAGTACATTTGTGGGGTGTATTTTAGCAGCAAGATGTTGGCTGTGTTCAGATTATGGACATCCATATCCAGAGAAAGCCTGGAGTAACCATCCTGCTGGGAATCTGCAGGGAAAACAAGAACTAATTCTGCTCTGCACATGATGCAAGCCAACTGCAATCCTTCTCCTCCCAGCTTTTTCTTTCTGGAGTCACATCAGCATCGCTGGGAACCACACAGTGTCCCAGCTGCCGAAACCAGCTTCAGCAGGACATGCCATCTGCCTGCTCCAGCTGGATTGTGGCTGGTCACACATTAACTCCTTTAAACAGGCCTGTGTTAGGGTATCAACCTCCCAAAACACTGCTATGGATTCGCTGGAGGTCTAAAACAACCGCACGGAGTTTGACCCTCCAAATTCCTCCAGCTGGTGTTGCAATCCTGTTAATATCCGGATTGCTGAGGGCAGCTGGTGGTACCTTTGACCCTCCTCATCGTCTGTGGCTCCGGAAGATGAGTCCTGCTGAATCCCATCAACAGCTGGCAAGTCCTCAGGGCACCTCTGCTCATCCAGACAGATCCTGGGGTGCCCGTTCTGCCACTTCCCAGCAGGACTGGGATCCCTGTGTAACCACAAAGCAGAGCTTCTGAAAGCAACCAGAATTGATTTCAAACAACACCTGCAAAACTCAAGGAAAAGGATTTCAATCAAAGCCTTTCTGTGTGTATTTGGCTCTCTGGAGGCTAGTCCAGGACCTGGCTTGTGGGCCTGGGAGGGAACACTTCTCCCCGAGCTTCTAAAGATGGGCCTTTTTATTTTCAGTCCTTTTCCCCCAGGTTTCTGCACGATTCTCTCCCAGCTCTTCACCAGCCCAGGGTATTGCTCTCAGCAGGGTCACCAGTAAACTTCAAAGGGACTCACACTTGCACTGCTGGTTTAGGACAATGAATAGCACCATCTGAGCCTTATCATTTCCCCTCTGCCTCCACGGGAGATAAGGGCACGGCAGGAACCCTCCAGCCATCTCACAGCCAGGCTGGTGACAGTCATACCACAGCCAGTTATCACCTTTTCCCAAAACATTTTCTGTTTCCCCTGCAGCACCCTTCCTGCACCTACTGACCACAGGAGAGGAGAGAAAGATCATTGAGAGGAGCACAGCTTTGTCTGGAAATACCCTGATTTCATCAGGGCAGATAAAATCAGAATGACTGTGACTCACCACTACTACTATACAATTTTTCGTTGTGTCACATCATATTTGAAGGGACAAGGGGATAAGTGAAACATTAACTGAGACCTTACATTTCGGGCTAGTAACACAGCCATAAGGCACTAGGGTAGCATTTAAACAGCTGGAAAACCGAGACCCACTTTCCACTGTAATTTTCCATGCGTTAGCAATAGGTTTGGTTACAGCTGCCTAGTTACGAGTACCTGCACTTAGGTAAAATTTCACTCGTGTAACAACCCAGCCTCTGACCCAAACCAAATCTCCTTCTTGCCTGGTGCTGGGCAAACACAGCACAAACCTCCTCACCATGCCAGCTGCACCACTGGGCACCGGTGGCAATCCCTGGATCAGGGACAATCCCTGCTCATGAGGTGCTGGTGGGTGGATGGAGAAGGGGAGGCTGCCCAACACCGTTTCCATGATGCTGACGGCAGAGGGGACATTACTTTGCTCATTTAGCCCTTGTATTAGAGGACTCGCCTCACAGATAGCACTAAGGGAGTCCTAAACCATCGTCCCACAAGGAGTTCCCCAGTCCATAACCACCACCCGGGGGTCCCCAAACCTCTGGTGACCCCAGGGAATCCCCACCGCAGAGCGGATGAGCAGGAGAGCTCCGGATGTCGGTGACCAAACGGGGGATGGGGTGGGAGGGCCTTCTCTTTGCACAGCAGATCCCCAAACCACCAACACCAACAGCGAATCCCCAAACCCCCCAAAAACCCCGCGACGGGCTCTGGCCCACACGTGCGTGCGGAGAATCCCCAGCTGCCGACTCTGGGGTCCCGCTCCCGTCCGGCGGAGCTGCCGGCGCACGGAGCTGCCCGTTCGGAGCTCAGCGGGCCGTACCGGGCCGTACCGAGCCGTTCCGCCCCGTGCCGTGCCGTTCCGCCCCGCCCACAGCCCCGCGGGCCCGGGGGCGGAGGCGGCCGGGCCGGCCGTGCCCTCCCGGCGGGCGGCGGGGGCGCGGGCGGTACCGGCGGCCATGGCGGCGGCGCGGTGCCTGCGGGGCGCCCGGCGCCTCCTGCCCGCGGGAGCACGGCACGAGTGCTTCGAGCTGGCCCGGCTGGCGGGGCCCGTGGTGAGAGCCTGGGCAGGGACACGGGGGACACGCGGGGAGGCGCGGGGATGGCGGCGGGGCTCGGCTGGCCGCAGCTGGGCAGCGCTCCCCGGCGCTCCGGGATGCCCGGCGGGGACATCTCGGCATCTGTTGGTCCCGCGCTGCGGGATTTCGGCTGCCTCCAGCCTCCGGACACGGCTCTGCCGCCGGGGATGTGCCCGGGCTGGCTCCCGGATCCTTGTTCCTTGCCCCAGGCGCTCTTGCTGCTGCCCAGCCTGGTTCCTGCAGCGTGGCTGTGGCACTGGTGGGCTCGGGGAGGGGGACTAAGCTGTTAAACTGCTCGGTGAAACCACGGCTGAGCCCTGGCGCTGCCTCTCGCCCCTTGGGTGACAGTGAGTCGCTCTGCTTAGCTCCAGGTCCATGGCTGGTGCTTCCAGCAGGCTCTGGGTGCCCTTTGGCTCGCTGTCCTGAAATCCTCCCTGACTGGAGCTGTGATTTACCATTTGTCTGGGCCCTCTGGAGGGAAATGGACTCTTTGGTAGCTTGCACAGCTTCCACAGAGAAAGAGAAACCAAGAGGAACCATGCACCACAGCCCTGATCTTAATCACTCACGTGTGAATTTTTGTGTTTTTAGTTTTCTGCTATATCTGGTAAATAAGTACCAGCTGTTAAACTTCTCAGAGGCACCCTCCCTGACATCAAATCCCTGACCTGCCGTGTTCAGTCAGCAGAGGAAGTCTAGACTAGTTTGTTTCTGTAGCTGAACACATCAAGACCTCTCAGTCCCCTCAACCATCCTGCCTGCAGCACAACCTGCTCCTCCACGTGCACAGACACCTCAAACACCCAAACCTACAGCTGCTGCTTAATGATCCTTTCATGATAAACGCCGTGCTGGGATGATGCTGGAGGTACAGAGCCTCCTGTGGTGATCACTCACAGCAGTAGGTCGAACGTGCCTGGGCATGGTGGCAGGGCTGCATCTGCAGGCAGCAGTGGGAGGTCTGCAGAGGAGAAGGGATTGTTCTGCTCTTCCTCTGACCCCTCAGAGCTGGTTTTCCCGCAGCTCTGGGCTCTTGTCTTGCCAACTGGAAGGAGCGTGAGCAGCTCCTGGGCATGGTTTCCAGCTGTGCCCACCCCTCAGTGGGTATAAATGCCCCTGACTCCTGCCATCTGTTTTGAGCTGTGCCATGACTCTGTGCCCTGGATGCCTGTAAGGGGACATCCTCTTGCCAAGGGAAAATGAGGTCTGGAGTGCAATCTCTGCTGCAGCACTGTTACACACTGCTGGCAAGGAGCACTGGCCTTGGTGTCTGTCCAGGAGCAGAGGATGTTGTGGTTTAGGAGGATAGTTTTCCACAGATGCACACAAATGTGGAAAAGCACTGGGATGTTTTATTTTCCCTTTTCTATGCAGCCTTCATCCTGGGAAAGAGGATTTCTAGTGAAATCTAGTGAAGCCTCTCTTAAGTGGTGTCATCTGGCAGATTGGCTGTGTAACATCAAAATACCACAGGGCAGGTAGATGTTGGCTTTGAAAGACAAAGCTGAGAGCCTGCTTGAGCCCTGGAGCTGCCTCCCCTGCCCAGCAGTGTTGGGAAGCAGGAACAGATTCCCAGGACCTCAGCAGAGCCCTGGCCTCGAGGCATGGACAGAAACACTAGGAAACCTGAGTGCTCATAGTCCATCTCCTGGGGGAGGGATGGTTCCACAAGCCCTAACAGCTCCTCATCTCACCATCTCCTTCTCCTCTCATCCTAGTTCTTTGCCCAGCTGATGGGGTTCCTGATCAGCGTGGTCAGCTCCATCTTCTGTGGCCACCTGGGGGAAGCTGAGCTGGATGCTGTGACCCTGGCTGTGTCTGTAGGTATTGCTCCAATTCCCCTTGGATTTAAAACATATTAATTATGTGTCACTAAAAAAAGAAAAACTAAAAAAACCAGACCTGTAGGAATGTATATGTGAGGGCCCTGTAGTTATTTTTTTTGCCCTGAGCACAGGCAGGAGAGGGGAGCTGAGCAGTCAGTGCCTGTGCCAGTGCAAGGCCAGCACCTGGGAGCCTCTGGCCAGCTCCCTGAACCCACCAGACCCGGGCACATAGCCAGGAGCAGCACTGTTTGTTGTGGTGCTTCAGATCTTCACCCCTTGCTAAAAGATCCTTTTCCCCACTATTTAGTTAATGAGACCGTGTTATTCTGAGAAACTGAGAAGGACTGGAAAACTTCCCAAGAACTCGTAGCAGAACTGTTTCCCCACCCAGCTGGGAGGGAGGCAGTGCTGTGGGCCAGGTTCCCCTGTTTCTCCTCCAGGTTATCAACGTGACAGGGATCTCCATCGGTTCTGGCTTAGCCTCAGCATGTGACACGCTGATGACCCAGGTCAGTAGCAGCTCCCCCTTTCCTGTCCTGGAGGTGTCTCACCTCCTGTGCAGTGTCATCTGGGCACAAAGGGCAGGGCTGTGGCAGCTGCCAGACAGAACAGGGTTGCAAACACTCTGGCTGGAGCCTGCTGCCTCCCCAAGGAGCCCTGGGTCATGCCTGGGTGCCAAAGGATTTGCAATCTGCAAATTACACCCAACCAGCCTGCTATTTGCAGCTGCAGGGCATGGGAAAGGCATTTAACTGTCCTGTTGTTGCCCTGAGTGTTTGCCCAGCCCCTTTGGCTCCCTGTGATGCCCACCTTGATCCTCTCTCCTGACCCAGACATATGGCAGCAAGAACCTGAAGCAGGTGGGCACCATCCTGCAGCGGGGCATCCTCATCCTGCTGCTGTTCTGCTTCCCTTGCTGGGCCCTCTTCATCAACACTGAGAAGATCCTCCTGCTCATCCGACAGGACCCCGAGGTCTCCAGGTCAGGGGGGACATCCAGCCCTTCTGGATCAGGCATTTGCCATGGAGTGTTGAAATCAAGGCTCTCTGGAGCTTGAGTGCAGCGCTGTTTGGCTTGGCTCTTGCTTTGCTGTATCATTAACTGAGGAAACAACTCTCTTTCCAGGTTAACTCAGCTCTACGTGATGATCTTTATTCCAGCACTTCCTGTAAGTCTCTGCTGAAGCTGTTGGAAGCTCTGTGTCCCTTAACACCAGAGAAGGGAGGGGAGGGCCTTTGCTGGGTGGCTCACAGGGCAGGTTTAGGGTTTTACAACGTGCTCCTTGACCTTGTGCCTTACCAGATGTGCACAGACCAGCAGCTGCTGGACCAGCAAACGAGGCTCTCTCATCCTCCTGTGCAAAGACTTTTGCTATGGCCATGTAACTTGTGATGGACATTGAAATCAGGGCTCCAGGCTCACTCTTAGCCCTGAGATAAAAGCTGGAGCTTGTTCCCTGTGGGACCCCAAAGGGTCTATAGGTTTGTCCTTTCTTCCAAGTTTTCCAGGCTTTCTCATGCTGATGAGGAAGCATTGGAGATTTCCCATTTACAGAATGATCTGTCTTCCCAACGGGAACGGGATGTGCTTTCTGTCACTCTTGGTTTTGGGGGCTTGCAGTGCTTCAGCTGGAGCACAGAAGTGTTTGAAGAAGGTGGAGAGGGGTTGATCTGTCAGTGCTCAGTGGTCACTTGGCTGTTAACCACAGTGTGGTGATGAACTGAATCCTGACTTTTGCAGGCGGCGTTTCTGTTCCAGCTGCTGACAAGATATTTACTGAGTCAGGTATGGTATGATTAGCCAGCTTCTCCATGGAATAAAGGTATTCCCAGGAACATGGGTCTAAGTTCACCCTGTTCTGGAGAGAGCTGGGCTGAGGAATGTGTGATGAGCCAGCCCTGGCTGAGCTCATGGGAACCACTCTTAGCTGGCTCCATTTCATGGGTTGCACCAGCTCCTGAGCTCTGCTGGTCACCTCCTGCATGTCTCACACAGCCCAGCCTCACCTGGAACTTGAGCTTCCTTCTTGGCTTTCTCCTTGGGCATTGCTGGAGGTCTCCTCTGTGTTCACTGGATGTGGCTTGGGCTGTGTTTTGGGGAAGCAAATTCCAAAGTTCCTCCTTGGTTTCCAGGAGATCATTATGCCTCAGGTGGTGACAGGAGTTGCAGCCAACATCCTCAATGCAGTCATGAACGCCTTCTTCCTCTATGCTCTGAAGCTGGGCATGGTGTAAGTGTGAGCAGGGCTGGGGACAGTCTCTCCCTGGGTGCAGGGCTTTGCTCAGGGCATGAGGGGGGTCCCTGCATGCCCAATTCTGCCACCCCCTTCCTCCAGCCTCAGGCTGCAAAGCTGAGGCTGGAGGGGTCTGTCCCATATCTGCTGTGTGTGTCCTTGGGTCTGTCCTGCTGTGGCTGAGGAGGTGGGCAAGGATGTCACTTGTAACCTGCCTGTCTCTCTCCCCCCAGGGGCTCTGCCTGGGCTAACACAGTTTCTCAGTACACCCAGGTCATCCTCCTCATCCTCTACGTGTGGTGGAGGAAGATCCATGTGAAGACCTGGGGAGGTACTGTTCTATCCTAATCCTTCAGAATACCAGTGTCTGGCACTGGGAATTTGGCAATGTGACTGAGGGACTGCCATCCCCTCACAGTGGGAAGATGCTGTAGCCATGTCCTCAAAGCCTTTACTGTAGCTCCAAACACATTCTTGTTGAATATTCTGTCTCAGGAATGCAGTGTGGCACAGCAGCAATCCTGGGCTGATGTCCTGTGAGCTGCAGGTGTGGTTGTCCTCAGAGGGTGGATGTGACTCCCCTTTAGGGGAGCAGATGGATAACAAATGTTCATTCTGCTTCACCTCCTCCTGTCAGGCTGGAGCAGGGAGTGCCTCCTGGACTGGGGCTCCTTTGTCTGGCTGGCAGTGCCTAGCATGATCATGCTGTGTGTTGAGTGGTGGACCTTTGAGATTGGGAGCTTCCTGGCTGGTGAGTCCAAACCCTCTTTTCCCTCTGGTTCCTGGTGGCTGCTGCTTGAGTGTGTCCCCAGAGTCCCCCTGCCAGAAGCAGCTCCTCACCTACAGTGCTGGCTCTGCAGCACACTGCAGGTGTTCCTGTCTGCTCCATGGGGATAGCTCCCTCCTTTTCAGCCAGTGAAGGAGGTGGCAAATCTTTTCCAGGGCTGATCAGTGTGGTGGAGCTGGGTGCACAGTCTGTCATCTACGAGCTCGCCTGTGTCGCCTACATGGTAAGGGCTGGGGCTGGGGCAGCCCAGACAGCCTGGGAGGAACCCCAAAAACTGTGGCCCTGTGGATCAGTTCTGAGGGGGGAAGCAGGGGTTGGTACCAGGCAGGTGATGCCTCTCAAGCCTGCACATCCAGAATGTGCTGCAGATGGAAATTCCCTTCACTGCAGCAATGCCAGTTTGTCCCAAATTCTCCACTGGGCAAGAACATCACTGCAGGCTCTGCTGTCACTGCAGGCTCTGCTGTCACTGCAGGCTCTGCTGTCACTCACCTCCTCTTGTCTCCTGCTTCTCAGGTGCCTCTGGGCATCAGCGTGGCTGCAAGTGTCAGAGTGGGGAATGCCTTGGGAGCAGGGAATGTGGAGCAAGCCAAGACCTCCTGCAACACTGCCCTGCTGTGCACAGGTCAGTGCAGTTCTGCAGAGCAGGATAAAGGGCAGTTATCAGCAAATGGTTCAGTTTTCCTCCCCCAAGGCTGGGCACCTCCCATAAAAACCCAGTCCCACTTGTATGGACCCTTTGGGCAAGGCAAGGTCCTGACTCATCTTTTCTGTTATGAGCCTGGTGCAAAGGCTTTGATAATTAAAAATGCAGCTTAGTGTTCTGTCCTCACACTCCAGAGGGTAGAGGGAATATCTGGGGAAAGTGAGAGGAAAACAGACTTGTCCAGTGCTGCAGTATCATTTGAGGTCAGCAAAGTCCAGCCCCCACCACATGGAGCTCCTGAGGTCTGGGCCTGGGTCAGGAGCAGGATGTGCTTCCCTTGAACCAATTTGACTATTCCTTTTTCTTTCAGGAGTTTTTGCTGTGGTGGTTGCAGTATTACTGGGGAGCATAAGGAACGTGGTGGGATACATCTTCACCAATGACAAGTGGGTTAACAGCTTTCCTTTAAGTATTATTGCCTTCTTGGAGGGTGTTATTTATACTCCAGAAGCTGCTGACAGATAAGAGTTCATAACCCCCTATCTGGCAAACATTCCTCAAAGGTTCCTCCCCATTTCCCAGCATCCCTGGGCAGCACAGCTGCTTCTCACTGGGACACTGCCATGGCAGCAGGCTGGGATCAGGGACCTGGGATCAGCCTTTGTGGTTGATTGAGGAGGATATGAGGAGCAGGGACCAGGTGGTGCTGCTTCCCCTGATCAGTCCATCCATCTTCCCAACAGGGAGATTGTCAGCTTGGTGTCCAAAGTGATGCTCATCTTTGG
Source organism: Erithacus rubecula (assembly GCF_903797595.1). Taxonomy (NCBI): domain Eukaryota; kingdom Metazoa; phylum Chordata; class Aves; order Passeriformes; family Muscicapidae; genus Erithacus; species Erithacus rubecula. Next base: position 3,080,180 of record NC_136674.1, read on the forward strand.
TCCGTTCCACTTGCTGGATGCAACAGCAGTGAGTATTCCAGCACGTGGAGTGATTCCTCTCTGCAGCTTGGGGTGCAAAGCTGCCTGAAGCCCACTCTGGACCTGTGAAAACGGTCCAGAGAAGCAAACTGAGAAATTGTCAAAGCAGCTGCTTGTGTTACCTGTAACACCTCAGTGTCCCCTGTGCTTGTAGCTGCCCCTTGGCATTGCTGCAGACATCCCAGTTTTTCCTCCTCTTTTCCTCTGGTAAGGCTCCAGCTTTTTACTGGTTTATCAAAGCAACACAAGTGAGCAGCTGTATCTTCAGAGATACCAGGTTCTCCCAGCACACTGAGATACTCAACAGACAGAAATTTTGGCCTGTTTCCTCCTGTCCCATCCTGGGGGAAGCTCTTTGGGATCTGCTCGGTGTCTGTGTTGGCAGCTGGAGCGAGACCAGCCCCACACCACATGGCTTTGCTCCCTCCTGTCTCAGTGGGACAGTGCTGTGTGTTCCCCTGCCCCGGGGCTGTGCCATGAGCTGGCAGTGAGCCCTGTGTGTGCTCTCCTCAGGCCACGTGTGGCGGGGTGCTGCGGGGCACGGGCAGGCAGAAGCTGGGCGCCATCGCCAACGCCATCGGATATTACACCATCGGCTTCCCCGTGGGCATCTCCCTCATGTTTGCAGCCAAGATGGGGGTGTTAGGTATGTGTGCCCTCCAGCTGGCATGCTCTGAGCTGTGTCAGCAAAGGCTGAGCTCTGGAACTCGTGCCCAGATCTTCCTTTGGGTCAGTGGGGCTGGGTTGCACGCTGCTGTGTTTGGGGTGGGCGTTGTGTCCCAGTAAATCCAGGCTTGCTCCCAGTTTCCCCAGGAGCTGTTTCCTTGAAAGTTCTTGGGCTGAGGTCCTTGGGCATTCTGGCAGTGACTGGCAGGTTTTCCTCATGCCCTCCCTGAAGTAACTTCCCACTGCTGCAGGTCTGTGGGTTGGGATGATCATTTGCATCTCCGTGCAAGCCATTTCCTTCTTGGCTTTTGTCATCCGCATGGATTGGAGAAAAGCTGCAGAGGAGGTGAGAATTGTGCTTGTCTCTGGTAATTCTTGAAAGGTGCTGAGCTAATTCCTGTTTCAGTACAACACTCCAGCCCTCTAGGAGGTGGAGATGGCAGAAGTGAATTGGGGTCTGTCCTTCTACTGTAGGAGGGGAGCAATTTGGTACTGAGAATGCTTGTCTTGGGAGAGTGGAGGGTTTTTTGAGCTGGGCAGGACACCCTTACCCTGAGAAGAGCAACTCTTCCCTGTGTTTTTAGGCTCAAGTCCGAGCTGGAATGAAAGAACAAGGGGAAGATGTGAACTCCAATGGCACAGCTGCTAACAAAATATCTGCTGTGGGTACGTAGCTGGGCCTGACACCAGGCAGGGAGCCCAAATTCCCCACCCAACCCCTTCCTTTCCTTCCCAATTATGGCAACCATATCTGTCCTGGAGGTTCAGATGGCTGGAAAGAGCACAGTGCAACTGGGCCAGTGGCACTTCTTCACTGAGTAAAGGGGTCAGCTTGCAGCTGTATCCCAGTGTCCCCAAACCTTGGGAGAGACTCAGGGCTATCACAGGTGCAGCACCAGCCTGGAAGCCCCTGGTGGGCAGCTCAGCCTCCCTGCAGTGCTCTCTGTCCCACAGGTTACACCTCCCTGGACACGGACACCGGGGACACCACAGTCCTGCCCGAGAGCATCGTGATGGACGAGAGGCAGCCTGAGCACGAGCTCAGCACTCAGCAGGCTGTTGTTGTCCCTGTTGTTGTCCCTGTGGCTTGGAGAGCTGTGATCCTCCACCGTGTGCTGGCTGCTGCTTTTGCCATCACTGTGCTGGGGGTGGGAATCCTGGTCCGGTTCCTGACTGGCAGTGGCTAAAGCCAGGGGCACTGGGGATGTGCAGGGAGCAGGAGGGCACGTGGCAATGTCCCACAGGATGGTGTGGGGAAGGAATTCCCCTGCAGTGCCTTACAGAAAGTCCCTCTGCACCATTTCTGGTTAACTCGCCATGTTTTATCCCACACGCAGAGTTCTTCAAGGGAGTGAGGATGTGGCACCTGGGGGAAAAAAAAAAAAAAAAGTGTTTGAGAGCTGGTTCCTCTCCTGCACTGCACTGGGATGTCACCTGTGAGAGGTGGGACTGTATCCTGGGGCTGATCCAGGAAGGAGACAGGGTCCTGGTGCTGCTCCTGCTCTCTGGGGCCACTGGACCGTCTCATTTGCTCGTGACAGAGGCTCCTGCTGCCCACAGCACATTTCCTCACATGCCAGCCTGTACCAGCATCTTGGGGTGGCAAATCCCACTTGCAGCCATTGTGGCAGCACAGAACAAAATGGATTTTGCTGGAAGATGTCTGACTCTGCTATTGGGTGCTGGCTGCTCGCCCTGACCCTGCTTTCCCTCTGCAGGGCGGGCACAGGGCCTAAAGCAACTCTTCTTTGCACTTTTGTAAGGTGGGATTTTGATACAATAAAGTTTTCTGAGTAAATGTTAGGCTGTTTAATATGGTGTGAGTGTGACCCTGGTCATTGGCAGAGCTGTGCTGTTAAGAGGAAAGACTGTGGGTCTGTCCTGGCCCTGAGACTGGCTCCAGACACAGTGTTCCCACTCTTCCCCTTGGGTACAAAAGCAAGATTTGTTGTTGTCATGCTTGTTGAGCACCGTAGAAGAGGGAAGTTGTGTTGCTCAAGGGCTGCAGAGCCATCAAAGAACTGCCCCATGCAAACAGCCCAGCACTGATCCCCTCGGGGCCTGTCCCTGCTCTCACCTGCAGCTCAGTGACTGTGACATGTCAGCTGCTGGGCCCTGGGCAGCCACTACCTCATACAGATATGGGACCTGCCTGTGTGTCACCCCACAGCTCTCCTGGTGATGGTGGTCTATGAATGAAAAAAGTGACCCAAACAAGCTTGAAACTGCCACCATCCCCAGCAGCAGCAGGAGAACGTGGCAGACTCTGCCCTGCCCAGGATCCCGGTAGGTTTGGGATGGGAGTCAGGGGGGAGCAGGAAGGTGTTTCACTGTGTCCCGTGAGTTATCCCAGCCCACTCCGTGCAGGTGGGGTCTGCACTGGGCAGCATCTCCCCTTCCCCGCCGGGCCAAGGACATGCATTCGGCCCGGGGGAGCCGTGCCAGTGAAACCCGACACGGCGGGGCCGTGCCGGGGACAGCTGGAGCCAAGGGGGCCGGCTTGTCTTGGCCACTGTGATGGGAGTGAGCGAGCCACAGCCCCGCCGCTGCCGGCAGCGCACAGAGCCAGGCACCCTCCGCTGCGAGCGCACAACGAGCCTCCAGCCCCGCAGCTCTGCTGAAGCCGGAGAGGTAGGAGGGTGCGCGGGGTGGATTTTAGCATGGCTCAGCCCCTGACGGGACTGCGCTGCCCTGCCAGGACCTTCGCTGGGCTCCGGCTCTGTGCCCTGCCCTGACCCACTGCCCGGCTTCCCATGGCCAGCCCGGCCCGGGGGACATGGCCAGGACCCGGGGGAACATCACCCGGTCCCGGGGGGACATCACCCGGCCCCGGGGGACATGGCCAGGACCCGGGGGAACATCACCGGCCCCGGGGGGACATCACCCGGCCCCGGGGGGACATCACCCGGCCCCGGGGGGACATCACCGGCCCCGGGGGGACATCACCGGCCCCGGGGGAACATCGCCCGGCCCCGGGGGGACATCGCCCGGCCCCGGGGGGACATCGCCCGGCCCCGGGGGAACATCACCCGGCCCCGGGGGACATTGCCCGGCCCCGGGGGACATCGCCCGGTCCCGAGGGAACATCACCCGGCCCCGGAGGGACATCACCCGGTCCCGGGGGGACATCACCCAGCCCCGAGGGAACATCATCCGGCCCCGGGGGACATTGCCCGGCCCCGGGGGATGAAGTTCAGCCCGCCGTGGTTACACATTGCTCGCCCCAGGCGGGTTTAACAGAGCGCGGAGGAAGGGGCTCGTTCCACTCTCCGGCAGGACAGCATGAAGTCGGAGAACATCCCCGAGGAGAATGGCATCGGGGAGGGAAAGACCGCTGGCCAGGGCAATCTCACACCCGGGAGCTGCCAGAAGAAACGCCGCTGGATCCCCGAAAACTTCTGGGAGGACGTGAGGCAGCTGCTGGTGCTGGCGGGGCCGCTGGTAAGGAACCGGGAGGAGAGATTCGCCCCGGCACAAGCACCCCTGCTCACCTCCATCCCTGACCTCCAGCTCTCCTCCGTGCTTAGATCCTGATCCAGCTGCTGATCTTCCTGATCCACCTCGTCAGCTCAGTATTCTGTGGCCACTTGGGCAAGGTTGAGCTGGCCTCTGTCACTCTGGCCATCGCTGTAAGCATTCCCGGGGCCGCCGGGCACCAGCTCCCTCCCTGCCAACACGGGGACAGAGGAGAGTTCAGATTCCCACTCTCCATTTCAGCCTCTCTTCCCTACCAAAACTTAAATGCTCACCTTCACTCTTTTTTTTTTTTTTTTTTTTTTTTTTTTTTTTTTTTAACTCCCAGGTTATAAATGTCACTGCCATCTCTGTAGGTTATGGTTTGACTTCAGCATGTGACACCTTGATATCACAGGTGGGTAGGACATGCTGGCACCTGTCCTGAGGACACAGGGGGGTTTCCAGCATTAGCTGATAATGCCCTGGCTGCTCCCGTGAGCTGGGGAAGCTTATCCCCAGGTAACAATCCCATAACGAGGAGATCCAAGCACCAAACCCTTCCATGCTCTCCCCCAGCACCAGCTGTTTTCACTGCTGCCCTCTCACCTTGCAGACCTATGGCAGCAAGAACCTGCTGCGGGTGGGGGTGATCCTGCAGCGTGCCACCATCATCATCCTCCTCTGCTGCTTCCCTTGCTGTGCCCTCCTCATCAACGTCGAGCAGTTGATGCTGGCCATACGGCAGGACCCCGAGGTCTCCAGGTTGGGTGGTCCCCTCATCCCTCCCCAGTCTGGAGGGGCTGAGAGGAGGGTGGCCGTGGCCATGCCCCTCCCTGACCCCCCTCTGTGTGCCCCCAGGCTGACCCAGCACTATGTGAATGCATTTCTGCCTGCCCTCCCGGTGAGTCCTGGATGCCACCTGCACGTGGGGACAGGCTGTCCCCATCCTGCAGCTCAGCACTGCCTCGTCTCATCCAAAATTTCCTTTGCAGGTGGTTTTTCTGTATAACCTGGAGACGAGATACCTGCAGAACCAGGTGGGTCTGAAGTCCTCGCAGCCCCCTGGCTCAGGGCTCCTTTCCACAGTGCATCCAGGGCTCCCATGCTCACTGTTCCAGGTGTCCCAAAGCAGCTCTGACCCTCTAGATCACCCCATTCCACAGCCAGCTCTATCCATCCACCTCCCCCTCCCTTCATACTTCCCCACATCAGGGATTTACCTCCACCACACTCTTTTTCCAAGCAGGCGACATCACTGGAAGTTTGGGGGTTTTTTTCTGGGAAAGACACCGAGAGTGGGGCTGGGGGGACCTTCACACCTCCCTCCCAAAACCTTTGTGAGGAACCCCCCATCTCCTCCTCTTTGCAGATGATCATGTGGCCATTGGTGCTGAGTGGGGTCATTGGCAACATCATCAACGTGGCTGCAAACTACGTCCTCCTCTACGTGTTCCAGCTGGGTGTCATGTGAGTAGCACCTGTGTCCCCTGGAGAGGACACTGAGGTCACAGGGATACAGCAGGATGTCTTTTTGCACCCTGAGGGAGGTGTCAGCAGGATGCCAATGACCTTTCTCATTTCCTCTGCAGGGGCTCTGCCTGGGCCAACACCATCGCTCAGTATTCACAAACCATTTTCTTGTTCCTGTACATCATAGGCAGGAAACTCCACGTGAAAACCTGGGGAGGTAAGTGCATCTCCACTGCTCAGTTCCTGCTTCACCCAAAAGTGTCCATAAAACTTCTCTCAGATGTTCTGGATACAAGAGGAATTCTGCTCGTCCTGATGGTGGAATATTAACCCCAGCCCGAGGTGCCCTGGGTACCACAGTGCTGCTCCAGTGGCAGCTCGTCACGCACCACCACTGCCAGAGCTGTGTAAACATTAATTCTGCAGAAATGAAACTTTCTGATGAGGCTTTGGAAGGTTCAGCCCCACAGATGTAAGCAGGAGGTTGTCCTTGGACACTGCTCCGGGAGGATGGGCTGAGGGTTGAGCTGCTCTGTGGCCCATGGGACAGCAGCAGAGAGGTTGCAGAGGTGCTGCTGGAGATCCTGTGGGGCTGCTGGAGATCCTGTGGAGTTGCTGGAGATCCTGTGGGGCTGCTGGAGATCCTGTGGGGCTGCTGGCTCTGAGAAGAGGTGCTGTGCAGGATGTAACACATGGCCAGTCTGCTCATCCATCAGGTGTTGTTTCTCCTCCCGACAGGCTGGTCCTCTGAGTGCCTGCTGGACTGGGACAGCTTCACCTCCCTGGCTATCCCCAGCATGCTCATGATGTGCATTGAGTGGTGGACCTATGAGATTGGGAGCTTCTTGATAGGTCAGTGCAGTGGGCAGCTGCCAGGACCTGGCCAGGCTTGGCCCAGAGCAGCACCCACAGCCAGCACTGACCCCTCCTGTCCCCAGGCCTGCTGAGTGTTGTCGAGCTGTCCGTCCAGTCCATCATCTATGAGGTGTCTGTTGTGGCTTTCATGGTAAGGGCTGGGTTTTCACTGCAGACCAGGGCCCCATGGGGGCTGTCCTGAGACAGGCACACAGCAAAAATCAGCCCCAGCAAATTCCCACCTTCCCCCTCTGCCCTCGAGGCTCTCCCTGCTCCTGCCTATCCCTCCTTACAGAGATGCTTTAAACCAAGTCCTGAGCTCCATCCTGCTCTCTGCTGGGTGGTTATGCCCCTGTCACTGGGATGGCACATGTCAGACACGTGTGAGCCTTGTGTTTGCAGATCCCCCTGGGGCTGGGCACAGCTGCCAGTGTGCAGGTGGGCAACGCGCTGGGCGCCGGCGACTTCGAGGCGGCCAAGAGATCCTCCAGCAGCAGCCTGATCTGCACAGGTCAGCCCACAGCAGCCTGGAAAGCCTCTTCCCATGGAGCAGGGAGTGTTTGCAGTGCTCTGCCTGCCTCTTCTCCCCCTGCTCTCCAGCCAGGCTGGGCTCAGCTCTGTGCTGTGTTTTCAGGGGTGTTCTCCGTTATTGTGGGGTCCATTTTAGCTGCCACGAAGAATGTGCTGGGATACATCTTCACCAAGGACAGGTGAGTGCCCCCAGCTCCTGGCCTTGGTGTGTGGAGGTCACTTCCCAAGAATGATCCTTGGCTTTCCTCCATCCCCAGGGAAATCGTTGACTTGGTGGCGTGGGTCATGCCTGTCTACGTTGTCTTCCACTTGTTTGAAGCCATGACTGTGAGTCCCAGGGAATGCTGCTGTTTTCTTTGGGGAACCTTGGTGCTCAGCAGCAGCATCATGGATCCCTTGAGGGTCCCTCAGGCTGCAGCTGAGCACCAGTGCAGCCCACACCAGGACCCTGCAGAGCTCCTGAGATCATCCCTTAGAAAACATTGAGCATATAAAAGGATGGTGACCCACAGGACTGGGCAGGGACACAAATAATGGGCAGAGGCAGGGAGCTGGATCATCTCCTGAATTCAGTGGAGGTGATGCTCCCTGGCCCAGCCCCTCTCCCTCTCCTGGCAGGGTGCCTGTGGTGGGGTGCTCAGAGGCATTGGGAAGCAGAAATTCGGTGCCATCCTCAACGGTGTGAGTTACTACGGCGTGGGCCTGCCCCTGGCAGCTGTGCTGCTCTTCGTGGCCAAGATCGGTGTCATTGGTACTGACCCCTGGGCACTGCACCCCCAAACCCCCCACGGGCAGCTGCAGCTCCACTGGGGGCTCACCACAACCCCTGAGCTGCCTCTGTCCCCCCTCCCACCTGCCTGGGCACGCTGGGGTGGACTGGGATGGCTCCTGCAGCTGCTGGGAGATTTTACTGGGAAAATGTAACACCCATGGCCACCCTGTGTCCCCACTGACCTGGGTGCCATCCCCTTTGTGGCTCTGCTGTCCTGGGATGCTGAGCTGGCTCTGGGTGACACCGTGTGCCCTCTGCAGGCCTGTGGGTCGCGATGCTCGTCTGTGTCTTCATGCTCTGCAGCTGCTTCCTCACCTACATCTACCGTGTGGACTGGGAGAAGGCAGCCAAGGAGGTAATCCAGACACTGACAGCACATCCCTGCACTGGGAAGGTCCTCAGTGCCCTGCTGGGATGAGACAGGCTCAATCTCATGTCCAGTGCTGTCCCTGTATTCATCTGCCTCCTGCACAAGCACTCAAGGTTTCCCCCCTTGCACTTTGTTTGGGGACACGAAGCTCAGAGCAGATGGTGTGACCCTGAGCTTCACCTTGTGCCTCAACAGCTCTGGGTAAACCCCAAGAGAGGCAACACAGCTTTGCTCTTTGGTGGGAATTCCCAGCTGAACCCAGCACATTCCCTCTGCAGGCTCAGCGCCGTGCAGGAGTGACCCAGCTGCCGCCGCCAGAGCTGCCGAGCCCGGGCTCTGAGCCCTCCTGCAAGGATCTGGATGTGGGAGCAGCCCCCCAGCCCCACACTTACCTGCCTGCCAGGGCCCTGCTGGGGTCTGTCGGTACGGCAGGAGCCGGGCTCTGCATGCAGGGAAGGGCTGGCTTCAGGGAGGGTCCCCAAATGTGCACACAAGCCAGGAACAAGCCCAAAAAATGGGGGTGAAAGGCTCACGCTGGTGACACTGGGAGAGCAGTAATTACAGGTGTGGGCTCGGGAGGGTGACAACTTACAGACACCTCTGGAGGCAGGACCTGGTTGAGATCCCCATTCTCTGGGTGCTCCTAAGGTGCATTCAGCCCTATACTAAAACCCTACCCAGAAACCCCTCAAGCCCCTTCTCATCCTCCTCGCAGCGGGAATAGAAGCGCAGACCGACGTTGTGCTCACGGGCATCACCAAGACAGAAGGAGCCGCGTACCCGCTGGAGCTGCGAGAGGCCCCTCCCGCTGCCGCCCCCGTGGTCACCCGGCAGCTGCTCCTGCGCCGCGCCCTGGCCGTGCTGGCGGCCGTGGGCATGCTGGCGCTCGGCGTGGCCGTGAAGCTGACCACGGGCACGCACTGACCCCCACCGAGGACTCTGGGGACTTGTTTTTGGGGTGAAAGCCTTTCCTGAGGGACAGGCGTTCAAAGCACGCACCGGGCGGCGAGGAAATGGAGCGCACGCCTGTCCCCCAGCAGCCGAAGGGTCTCTGTCAGTGTTCAGCAGCCTTTGTGAGATATTGACTGGGAGGGGGCCCCGAGGCTGCTCTGGCACCCAAAATGCTGCTCTGCACACTGAGGGTGTGGGGGACCCCCAGCCCACACTGCCACCACTCCCTGGAGCTAAGCACAGCCCAGCTCCCCCCGCTGCTCCATGACAAGTGCCCAATAAAGAATAAACCTGGCTGGAGTGGGGCTGGCTCCTTGAGGTGGAGGCTGGGGCCAGAACAGGGAACATCCACACGTTGGTCTTGCCCTGCCCGAGGTGGTCTTCACAGCAAAACAAATGTTTTATTCAGCAAGGTCAAGGTAAGCTCTCAGTTGCAAGTCTGGAGGTAAAAGACTATTCATAAACTAATAAACCCCTGAAATTCAGTTATAGAGGTGGTGGCTGTGGCTGCTCTGCCACTCTGGCTAAGGATGCCCCAGACCTGGGACTCCAGATGCAGCAGCGCCCCTGTCTTTGCCCCAGTAGCTCCAAATGCAGCAGCACAACAGTCCCTGGCACTCCCCAGGTCCTTGGGACAGCATGGCCACAGCTCAGGTGGCTTTTGCCACCACCTCGGGTGGCCTTTGCACACCTTGGATGGCTAAAGGTGCTTTCCCTGCAAGGAGCATCACCCATTCAGTCACGAGGCCCTTCAAGGATGAGATGCTGCAGGTTCTTCGAGGCTCCTTCCTCTGCTCTGGGGACAAGCAGCCTGGACTGTCCCCTGCAGTGAGACCCTCATCTCTCAGACTTCCTCAGGGGATCAGGTGAGGTGTTACACAGATAACAGGCTCAGTAATGACTAGCTTTGTTTAGATACCCTTGTGACAAACACTCCCACGTTCCCAGGAGTTTTCAGAGGAGCTATGTTTACAAAGCAGGGTGGATGCTGTTTCCTTCCATCTGCCAGTCACTGCTCAGGCATGACCACAGCCTAGGTCTGGATAGATTCTGGTTCCAGCAGGAGCTGGAGCCTTTAGCTTGGGGTGTCTCTACTTTAGGTGCATTTTTTTTTTTGTCTTCTACCTCTTCAGTGCGTTGGCTGCCTTGGAAGAAATGAAATTGCAGCAAAGAGAAGTTCAGCAGTAGGACTGCAGGGAGCTCGCAGGGGGTGCAAGGGCTGGCTGCTCATCACCCCTCCCTCTGGGGGCACAACACCTGGGAAGGCACAGAAACAGGGATGAGTCCTCCAGGGAGTGAGCAGAGCTCAAAGGATGAAGGCTGAAGGGGCTCAGGGACAGAGCTGGGAGCACACACTCACAGGGACAGCAGAGACCCAAAGCTCACCTTTGCCACCACGGCTTTCAGAGCCGCCAGCAGGGCTGAGATGAACTGTGCCACTCTGCTCTGGTTACACTGCTTCACCAGGAGGAACTTGGCCAAATGCATCATCTCCATGCTGCCAGGGGGGTACCTGGGCCTGTTGAGCAGCTCCCAGTGCAGGTCCCTGATCAGGCAGGCACGGCGGTGCGAGAAGGTCTCAAAGCTGAACCTGCCGTGGTAGGCGCCCATCCCACTGTGGCCTGGGGGACACAGGCAGCTCACTCAGGCACAGGGACACTCAAACTCAGCTGGGCAGCCCCCAGGACACAGGGAAAGCTTGGTCATGCTGCTTCTCAGGGCAGAGGAGCAAGGAGCAGCTGTTTTAACTTTGAAGAAATCAGTGAGGTCATGCTCACTGCCTTGAAAGTGCTGCTAGTGTGAACCCACCCTTAATTAATGACACCAATTCTGTCCTCCCAGGGACAGCCTTGCTTTTCCCACAAAATTATCACAGGGGTCAGGGACAGGAGGAGCTGGATTTCAGGGAGTGGGACATGAGGAGGGCACTTGGCAACAGCCAAGAGCTCAGCCCTGTGCCCACAGCCAGGTGCTCTCTGCCACAGGAGCCTGACAGCAGCTGTGGAAACTCAACCAGGCCATGGACAAATTCATCCCACAGCCCAGCACAGGAGAACCAGAGCTCACTTATGTGCCAGGGCATTTTCCTCTCTCACCAGGAGCCCAACTAATGAGCATTGTTACAGAGCAACCCACCCCAGAAAATGACATTAACAGGGAAATGCAGCTGGAAGTTTCTGAATTTCTAAATGGGCACAGCAGCTCTGGGGTGAGAGGCTGCTCTGGGTGGGTGCAGGGGCAGGGGCTGGAGCAGGGACTCACCCACACCACCAAAGGGCAGCTCTGGCACCACGGAGTGCATGATGACATCGTTGGCTGTCATGCCACCACTGGAGGTCTCTGCTATCACCCGTCTGATCAGCTGCCCACAATGGGAGAGGGCACAGCACAGATCAGGATGGGACATAACACCGTGTACCAGGGCAGGGAGGGCTCAAGGTGATGCTTCTATCCACCTTTGTGACCAGCACAGGCTGTGCCTTATTCCATGAGAAAGGCCAGTTTACACCACTAAAGCACAGGATCTGCCCAGCTGGAACAGCCACAAAATCAAAAGGCTTCCTGTCAGCCCAAAGTGCTCCTCAGCCCTCCCACCCAAATTGCTTGGGGTTGTTGTGCCAGGGCAAAGCCCTGACCTGAATTCCTGAGCTGGCACAACAGAGCCTGGAAACAGGGGCAGGAGACACAGCAGGAAGCAGCATCCACCTGTGTGGGTGGAGATGTACAAACCTAGAGCTCTTCAGCAGCTCTGGGGACTCTCCTGACCCACAAATGCTACAATTTACATGGAAAAAGAACTGACACAGGCCTTGCAGAAAGCTGTGCCCAGCATCCATGTTCAGAAGCCAGCTGTGCAGAGACCCTCCAGGAGGGAGCAGAGTCCAAACCCACCTGCTTCTTGTTGGAGAAGACATAGAGGGCAAGGGGCTTCTCCCGAAGGTTGATGAACTCAATGGCTTCCTCCACACTCTTCACTGTCACAATGGGCAGCACTGGGCCAAAGATTTCCTCCTCCATCACCTTTGACTCCGGGGAAACATCCGTGAGGATGGTTGGTGCTGAGGCAAATGGGACAATGAGAGAACAGCATGAGCAGGACACAGAGCTGGCCCAAGTCAGGCGCAGACAGACAGACCCCAAAATGCACCCACCACCTCCTCCCCTCCTCAGCAGCTGCCAGCAGCACCTATGAAGCAGGAGGCCTCATCAGTCTCTCCCCCAAGAGCAATCTTCTGCCCTTCCAGCAGGCTCTTGACCCTTTTGAAGTGGCGCTGGTTGACGATCCTTTCATAGTCTGGAGATGACTTCACATCTTCCCCATAAAATTCCTGACAAAAGGCACAGCAGAAACAAAAGTGCTCAGCCACAGCTCCAGGAAATCTCACCTGGGACAATTGCCATGGCACAAGGGACTCCTGCCTCACCTTCAGAGTCGCCTTGATGTTCTCCACCACCTTGCCCTGGATGGATGGGTGGCACAGGATGTAGTCTGGGGCGATGCAGGTTTGCCCACAGTTCATGTACTTGCCCCACGTTATCCGCCTGTGAGAAGGGAGAGGGGGACGTGCTTTCTCCATGGTCAGTCCCTTCCACACCCCTCAGCCCCCTGGGCTGGGCATGCTGGCCCAGGGATCTCCCCCTGCCCCAGTGCTGAGGGCCCATCAAGGCTGCAACAAGCTGACCTGCAGGCGACAGCCAGGTCACAGTCCTGGTCGATGTAGCAGGGGCTCTTCCCCCCCAGCTCCAGGGTGACAGGGGTCAGGTGCTTGGCAGCTGCTGCCATCACAGTCCTGCCCACTGCAGAGCTGCCAGTGTAGAGGATGTGGTCAAATCTCTGTGTCAACAGCTCAGTTGTCTCAGGAACTCCTCCAGTGACCACAGCATACAGATCCTGCAGGGCAGGGGTGTCAGGGTCACCCCAGCTCATCACAGACAAACCTGGGCACCAGCACAGGGCCACACTCACCTTGTCCAGGTACTGCGGGAGGAGCTCAGCCAGCAGCCGAGCCGTGTTCTCACTGACCTCTGACGGCTTCACCACCACGGCATTGCCTGCAGGGCACAGCCAGCACACACTGTGAGCCCTCACAGCCTCCCCCAGCTCTAGCACCACCCCTGGGGCTGTGCTGGGCCCCACCTGCTGCGATGGCCCCGATCAGGGGCTGCATGACCAGCACAAAGGGGTAGTTCCAGGCCCCGATGACCAGCACCACGCCCAGGGGCTCGTAGCCGATGTAGGCCTCGTCCCTCATGGTCAGCAGGTTCTTCTTCACGGGCTGAGGGGCTGCCCAGGATGGCAGCTTCTCCATGGCCAGCGCCAGCTCCCCCAGCACGCCCAGGATCTCCTGGCTGTAGGCGTTGGGCCCACACTGAAACAACAGGGATTTTGGGGAAGGGATGGAAAGGGCACCCACCTCCCACAGCCATTGTGGCACCACAGAGTCAGAGCCTTGCAGTTCCCCGTGGTGGGGGACATGACAAAAACCATTTGTCCCTTCAGAGACAACCCCTGGCTTTCCTGCTTTGCTCAGGGTTACCCCCAACAACTCAGACCTTGTTGAGATCCGCCTTGAGGGCTGCCAGGATCTCCTTCTCCTTCTCCTGCACCATCCTCTCCAGCGCCTTCAGCTGCCGGATCCTGAACTCCAGCGGGCGGCTGCGGCCTGAGCTGAAGGCGGCCCTGGCCCGCGCCACGATCTGCTGCATGTTCTGCATGGCGCTGGCTCTGAGGAGACACCGGGACCCCGGCTCAGCACGGGCCTGCTCAGCCCTGGGGGCCCCTCCATGACTGTCCCAGCCTGAGCAGGGCTGGGGGATTTTGTCCTTTTTGGAGAGGAGCTCCCATTCTCATGCTGAGCATCCTGCACGGGGCACCTCTGTGAACGATCTGGGGTTTGCTGCTTGTTGCTGTTCTGTGATGCTGTTGTCTCCAAGGCTCAAACCCACCAGCCAGTCCCTGTTCTGCTCACAGGGATGATCCCAAGAGCCCAAACACAGAGGTGGCCGTGGCTGGGTGGGCAGCCAGCTGGAAGCAGAGCTGTGTGCCCGGAGCCAGCCATCTTCCCCAACCCCTGAGGCCCTCACACATCTTCACAGAAACACAAAACACTGCAGAGATTACACTCTGCTTCCCAGGAACAGCATTTCTCTCTTTAGCCAGACCAGAGATCTGGTCCTGCATCCCTGCCCAACCCATCAAGACACCAAAACCCCCTTACAACAATTAAATCCTGCCCTTCCCAACCCACTGCCACAGCTGTGTGACACAGCCCCAGAAAGCAAGTGACTCACTAAAAAACGAAGGAAAAAAGCAAGTTACCTCCAGAGCAGCTTCTCTCTCCACCAGCCTCCTGTGGTGAGTGCAAGCAGGCACAAGCCCTTCCCCTGCCATGGCTGGGGGCGATCCCTCCTCCCACGGGAGTGCTGGCCCTGGCCCAGGGCTCTTGCTGGGTACAAAATGCCCTTTACCCAACCCCATCCTGGGCTGTGCAGCCTGGTGTGGAGCTGATTCCAGCCAGGGCAGTGACTCAGCCCTGGTGTGGGATGCAGAGCCCACGTGGCTTTGCCCACGCCGGGCACACGAGGCTGGGGACGAGTGGCTCACGTGCCACAGCTGGCAATGCTCAGATTGGGGATCCAAAAATCCCCACCAGGCAGGGGGCAGGCAATCCAGGCATGGATTTGAAAAGGGGAAACAGGCAAGCTCCTCTACTGGCTCACCCTTCTCCCTGCCTGGCTCCAGGAGAATTTTCTGCACCCAGCAGAGCTCCAGCCTTACCACACATGTGTGCCACTCAGCCAAGCAGACCAGCACAGCAGGATTCCTCAGGAGACTGCAAGGACTTACCACACTCAGTTTATTATTTAAATTTTCTGTGTTTATTTAGTGTCTTGCAAAATGTATCATCAAAAAGGCTTAGCACATGGATTTTCACCAGACATGAAGAAATCCCACTTATTGCACAGTAAATGTAATTTTGTACTCTATATTAATTGCATTTAGTAATATTTTTTCAATTTGCTTTAACATTAATAGTTCTAAGGCTCTTTCACCTTCAATTCCTTCAGCATCCTTCCCCCAAGCTAGAACAAGCCCCACATTATCCCCCAGTGCAAGATTACAGCATCCTGAGAAGCTCAGACACGAAGGAGCACACACACTCTTCCAGTAATTGTTTTCCCTTGGAGGAATCTGACCAGGAACAGCTTTGTACTGGCTTTGGATGGGATTAAGTTAATTTTTGTGGCACACACTAAGTTTCTTTGTAGAAGGATGGTTGTGTTTTGAATTTGTGACATTGGGAGTTAAGGTGTTTGTCTTCCTGAGTCACCACCAGGTGTAATGATGCCCTGCTCTCCTGGGGATGGTTGAACACCTGCCTGATGAGGGGAATTAACGAACAAATTCCTTAATTTGTTTAGATCTGCCTGCAAGCCCAGTTTTCACTTCACCTATTAAAGTATTTTTATCTCAACATACAAGTTTTCTCACTTTCTTCCAATTCTCTTCCCCATCCCACGGGGAAAAAGCAAGTGGTTGTGTGGGGCTGGGCTAATCCACAAAGTATTTGTCATTCCCACTTCTCTGAACAGGCCTGAAAGTTCTTTTGCTCCAGCATGAGACACTCATCTGCACAAAACAGGCAGTGCAGGCATCACCTTTGGAATTTTCTAACTGCTAAATAACTGTTAAAGGCACATGATGAAACACAGAAACCAGCAAGCAGCCCCTGACCAGCTGTGGATGATTCTGGTTCACAGAGATGTGAGAATGTTTCACCTCAAATAAATGGCAAGGGGAACCTCACTGGGTTTATTCACAGCCATCACTCTTGGCCAAATGCATTGGGCATTGCCACCAAGAGGGTGGGTGTTCAGACCATCCCCAAAACTGCAGGGAAAACACTGTGAGCCCAAGGATTGCTGAAACTTCAGCTGCTGATGGTCACTGAGGGAAGGTGAGTGGTTTGGTGTGTCCCTGGAAGCTCTGCATGGCACGGGGTAGAGGCAGGGACTGGAATTTCTTGCTCTGCAGTCCTCCTTCGGAGAGCTTGTCCCCACTGGTCCCTCTGTTCCAGCATGGCTTTTAAGTAAACAGGAATCTGAGCCTTCTCGTGGTTAGTGCCTCTCTAAGGCTACTCTGTGTGCTCGACAGCTCACTGAAATCACCCAGAAGAAAAGAAAATAATGACTTCCCAGCTTAAGGAAAGAGACACAAAGCGAGCACCCAGAGTATGATGTGCACATGGTGCCTTCTCCTCTCTTCATCAGTTAACCACCTGTGAGAGCAAAACACAACACCAAGGTCCTGTGAAGGATCTGCTGAGACAAAACCAACTCCCCTTCTAGAAGAGCCTGAAGCAAAGCCCCTTCAGTCAGAGGGTTCCCCCACGTGCAGCTCTCCTGCCCCTCAGCATGCACTGCTTATCTCAGATGCCAGGGAAAGCATTGTGCTCTGGCTCAGCCCCACATTCACTCAGCTACAAAGCTTTTCCCAATCTCAAACTAGGTCTACACACAGGAGAAGAAAAAGGCTCCTACCTCACCGTGACAGCCACAGCAGTGCTCTGAAACCTGCTCCTCCTTACCACCCACTGGGCCAGCCCAGCCTCTGCACAGCCAGCACAACCAAGAGGGCTTTTCTCTTCAGCACAGACTGGTGGCTCTGAGAAACCCAAATCATTTCAAGATGCTGTGAGTTTCCCCCCCTCTCATTCCCCTACACAGGGCCTGCCTCCCTGCCTTCTGCCTCGAGGCCTGGGCCAGTTCTTGGCTCTTACATCTGGATTATGTGGGCAGGTTATTTGCCCTGGGATGTTGGGCTCCTGGGTGTCTCCTTGCAGCAGCAACTACAGACTGAAGGGCAGAGTCCTGATCCATCCTGCCACCTCCTGTGCCCTCAGGAGATGCTCCCTTAAGCTCACTAAACCCCATGGAGCAGTTGGTGAAGGCACATGTTTGGTTTGTAAGACATGGACAACCAACTGTGATCATGCTTAAAGATTCAGATCTTGCTCCTCCACCTCAGGAGGCATCATGAGCCTCTTGGTCCTGCAGAGAGGAGAGGACATCCCACCCTTCTGCACTACCCAGCTGGAAGCAAGGGAGGAAATGGGAATAATTGAGCTGAGGTCAGACAGGGGCTGCAATGGGTGAGAAGGAACTCTTAAGAGCTTGTTGCTGACCCCAGCTTTGGGACACAGCTTCCCTCCCCAGGGTGCCATGGCACAGACTGCAGCTCTCTGGGCTGTGAGGCAGCTCAAACACTGCTGAAGGAAGCCCTGGAGTGGAAACTGCTCCTAAACAGTCCAAAACAACCAACCTCTGCCTCTGGAGGGAGCATCCCACGGGTGTCACCTACCAGGGAAGAGCAACAAGGAGCAGAGCAGCCTGCCAAGTCTCTCCAGGGATATTCCTATTCTACACACTGCTTGCAAGAGTGAGAAGGTAAGAATTTAAGGTGATATCATAGATCTCAAGACAGAAAAAGAAGTCAGGCTTTATAAAAGGCTGCAGTTGCAAAGAACAGATCAAGTAAATCACTCATGAACCCCACAGAGAGCAAAGACCCAAAACTCACCTTAATCATCACCGCTGCCACAACCCCCAGCAGGGCCAGGACAAAGAGCCCGATTCGGGCCTTGTTGAAGCGCTTGAGGAGGAAGAACTTGGCCCAGTCCACCTTCTTCTGGCTGCCAGGGGGGTACCTCATCTTGTTGGTGCTCTCCATCTTCAGGTCCTTGATCAGGCAGGCGCGGCGGTGCGAGAAGGTCTCGAAGCTGTGCTTGCCGTGGTAGGCGCCCATCCCGCTGTGGCCTGGGGACACAGGCAGCTCAGCCAGGCTCAGCCAGACAGAACTGCCCTCCTGAGCACAACTGACCCTTCCCCTGCAGAGCTTCTCAGTCTCTGCAATGTCCATCTGTGCTCCAACCCTCTTCTGCCTCACCTCATCTCTGCCAATCTGATTGAAGCTAATGGTTTTAATGCACCCTCCCCATCAGGCTGCACTAAATGCTTCAGTCTTTCCAAAAATACACCCAAAGGTTTTTCCCTCCTGACCCCTGTCCTAATGTACACACAGAACTCATCATTATTATCAAGACCTGCTTCACAGAGACTCTTGGGCTGTAGGAGGTACAGGGATACCCAGACACAAACAATGAGCTGTTGTTCCCTAGGACAAACCATGCAGTAAGTCCCAGCTCTTAAAGAAGCTCCAGTAACTTACCAACACCACCAAAAGGCAAAGTTGAGAGGAAGAAATGCATAATGACATCATTTCCAGTCACACCACCACTGGAGGTTTCTGAGATGACTCTCTTGATTAACTAGAAAAAGGAAAAACAACAAAACAAAATATTAAAAAAGTTCAAAGACCAGACCATGTAACTGAGATTACTGGGAAGAGAGATACATGTCAACAAAGTTCATCTCCTCTGGCACAGCCCAGAGCAACCTGCTTGTTGTTGGAGAAGACATAGAGGGCAAGGGGCTTCTCCCGAAGGTTGATGAACTCAATGGCTTCCTCCACACTCTTCACTGTCACAATGGGCAGCACTGGGCCAAAGATTTCCTCCTCCATCACCTTTGACTCCGGGGAAACATCCGTGAGGATGGTTGGTGCTGAGGGAAATGGGACAATGAGAGAACAGCATGAGCAGGACACAGGGCTGGCCCAAGTCAGGCACAGACAGACAGACCCCAAAATGCACCCACCACCTCCTCCCCTCCTCAGCAGCTGCCAGCAGCACCTATGAAGCAGGAGGCCTCATCAGTCTCTCCCCCAAGAGCAATCTTCTGCCCTTCCAGCAGGCTCTTGACCCTTTTGAAGTGGCGCTGGTTGACGATCCTTTCATAGTCTGGAGATGACTTCACATCTTCCCCATAAAATTCCTGACAAAAGGCACAGCAGAAACAAAAGTGCTCAGCCACAGCTCCAGGAAATCTCACCTGGGACAATTCCCATGGCACAAGGGACTCCTGCCTCACCTTCAGAGTTGCCTTGATGTTCTCCACCACCTTGCCCTGGATGGATGGGTGGCACAGGATGTAGTCTGGGGCGATGCAGGTTTGCCCACAGTTCATGTACTTGCCCCACGTTATCCGCCTGTGAGAAGGGAGAGGGGGACGTGCTTTCTCCATGGTCAGTCCCTTCCACACCCCTCAGCCCCCTGGGCTGGGCATGCTGGCCCAGGGATCTCCCCCTGCCCCAGTGCTGAGGGCCCATCAAGGCTGCAACAAGCTGACCTGCAGGCGACAGCCAGGTCACAGTCCTGGTCGATGTAGCAGGGGCTCTTCCCCCCCAGCTCCAGGGTGACAGGGGTCAGGTGCTTGGCAGCTGCTGCCATCACAATTTTGCCCACTGCAGTGTTGCCAGTGTAGAGGATGTGGTCAAATCTCTGTTTCAGCAGCTCAGTTGTCTCAGGAACTCCTCCAGTGACCACAGGGTACAGCTCCTGCAGGGCAAACATGAGCCTGAGAGTTACCTTGATTCAGAGCACTCACATCAAGGTATCACCTCTGCATGTGGCAGAGGGCAGACTTATTTGTGGCCTACTTCATGAAAGGGACAAAACATAGTGGTATCAGAGATATGCTCTGCTCCTTCCCCTGAAATGAATTTTCATTTCCCACACTGCCATATGAACTAAAAGGAAAGGAGGCTGAGGCCAGGGCTGAGTGTGGCTGTGGAGCTGCTCCCACACAGTAAGGATCAGGGTGCATATGACAGCCAGGCTCTCCCAAGGGCTGCCTCCTTCCCCTGCTCCTGCCTCCCACCTAGAGAAGGTGCAAACTCCCTGGAGGAAACTCCACAGGGCTCTGTGCAGTGACAGCAACAGTCTATCTCTGTGACAATGCAAGGGATAACAGAACTGCCAGGCAAGAGGAGGAGAAACAACACCTCCTCCTATGAGTGCAGGACGTGGAAACCCAGGACAGACTGCCATAGAACACACAGTGCCCATTCTCAGGAAGAGCCAGGCACAGCCACCATCCTACAGAACCCCTGCTGACATGAGGGCATCCCCAGCACAGCACCAAAAGAGCAGCTCCTGCAGTGAGAATTACACACACCCCTCTGCATATGGTCATGGGTGTCAAAAAGGCTGTCACACTGCAGCAGCACTGTGTAAGCTCATACACAAACACAGGCAAGATCTGTCAATGTACCTTTGGACTCTAACAGTAACTCAACCCCTCCTGTGCCTCCTGCTTATGCTCCTTTGAAGGAAGCAGGTAATGGATTTGGCTCGAACCTGCAGGATCCATTTGGAAGCAGGACAGATCAAGAATCACATCAGGCAAGGGGCCACACTCACCTTGTCCAGGTACTGCGGGAGGAGCTCAGCCAGCAGCCGAGCCGTGTTCTCACTGACCTCTGACGGCTTCACCACCACGGCATTGCCTGCAGGGCACAGCCAGCACACACTGTGAGCCCTCACAGCCTCCCCCAGCTCTAGCACCACCCCTGGGGCTGTGCTGGGCCCCACCTGCTGCGATGGCCCCGATCAGGGGCTGCATGACCAGCACAAAGGGGTAGTTCCAGGCCCCGATGACCAGCACCACGCCCAGGGGCTCGTAGCCGATGTAGGCCTCGTCCCTCATGGTCAGCAGGTTCTTCTTCACGGGCTGAGGGGCTGCCCAGGATGGCAGCTTCTCCATGGCCAGCGCCAGCTCCCCCAGCACGCCCAGGATCTCCTGGCTGTAGGCGTTGGGCCCCCACTGAAACAACAGGGATTTTGGGGAAGGGATGGAAAGGGCACCCACCTCTCATAGCCGCCATCACAGCCCCAGCGTCTGTCACCGCAGTGACAAAGGATCCCTGGCCAGTCTCGCTGTCTGAGGCAGAACCCAAGACCTGACAGCCAGGATTGTCTCTGCAGTCCTGCCTTAGACGAACTCCTTCTTAAAATGATGGCACAGACCTCTGCAGGCCCCAGTGGGAGCCAGGGCCAAGAGGGACAGCAGCAAAAACCATTCAGCAGGGCAAAGGCAGCCCTTGGCCTTCCCACTTTCCCTTCAGGGCCGACCACCACCCCTGCACGCCCGATGGGAGAAACTCCCCGAGCCAGACCTTGTTGAGATCCGCCTTGAGGGCTGCCAGGATCTCCTTCTCCTTCTCCTGCACCATCCTCTCCAGCGCCTTCAGCTGCCGGATCCTGAACTCCAGCGGGCGGCTGCGGCCCGAGCTGAAGGCGGCCCTGGCCCGCGCCACGATCTGCTGCATGTTCTGCATGGCGCTGGCTCTGAGGAGACACCGGGACCCCGGCTCAGCACGGGCGCTCCCCGGCCGCGCTGCCCCGCTCGGCCCCGGGCTCCCCCGCCCCATCTCCCGCAGACAACACGCCGCCGCTCGCCCCCAGTTCCGCCGCGTCTCTCCGAAGCCTTACGTAATTCCCGAGTTAGAAAAGTTTGGAAAGCAGCGCAGGGCGTTGGTGGCAGCGCGGGGATGTCACGGCGGAAGCCGAGCGCTGCTCGGGTGCGGTGCGCGCACCGCGGGGACACGGAGCGATGCGGGGACCACCCCACACACCCCCCGAGGAACCGCGGGGACCCTCAGCGACACCGGGGCTGAGGTGACAACCGCAGCGGCGGCCGCGGCGCGCTGGTGCCAGCCGCTGGCTGTCCCCCCGGGCAGCGCCCTCCGCCCCGGGCAGCACCCGCGCCCCCGCCGCCCACCGGGGTCACCGCAGCCGCCGCCGCTTCCTCTTTCCGCTCACATGGCGGAACCGGAACGGGCGAGGTCCCGGTGGGAGAGAGGAGGAGGAGGAGGAGGAGGAAGCGGAGCGGGTGGAGGACGCGTCCCCGCGGGTCCCAGCGCTACCTTTCCCGGGGATGCTGCGCCGAGCTGCCGCACCGTGCCCTGGCACTGCCGCTTGTGAAGCGCTGCCGGGGCGTGGGGCGAGGGCAGAGTCCCCGCCGAGCCTTATCCCTTATCGGCGGAACGAGCCGGGCAGTGCTGCCCGCGGGTTGCCCTGCCCTGCCCTGCTGCTCTTTTGGGGGAGGCAGGATGGTGGAACTAACCTTGGTGCTGTCGTGGTGTGGGAAGCGAGCCAGAAAATAAACGCAGAGAAAGGAGCGCGGGCAAGGCTGGGCACATTCTGGTTAAAAATAGACACGCCACAACTTGTTCTAGGAAAATCACGGGGATTATTTTAAAATTGCGTGCTGGTTGTTACATGCTGCCTCTCGTGACATGATTTACCCGGGGCCTTTATTGCTAAAGTTGTATTGCTAAAGCCGCAGCTGTACCCCATTAAATCCATGCCAGCCACACCTTGTCACACAGGCTGGCACCTGGGTGCCCCCAGCATAGAGAACCCCTTCTCCTGCAAAGTTTAATCCCATTTTCCCACACCAACACGGCCCTCTGAAGTGAGAGTGCCCTTCAGCTTCAGATTGTGCAGATGCATAATTCCCCCCAAACACCAAACTTGGCTTCTATGGCCACTTGGCTTCACTAACACCTCCTGGGCTACAGCTCAGCAATTTCACAAGCTGTTGCACAAATTTCAGCAGTAAACACCCTGCTGTGGAGAATGACAAGAGCAACTGCTAAAACTCGCGTGCAGGAGGCAACATGAGATGGAAAAACAGGCTGGGCTTGACAGGGCCCTTCCAGGTGGTGTATGGAGAGAAGCTGGGTTTGCATTGAAGAAACCATGGGGGCAGAAGCAGCAAAGTTCCTCACAGGACCATTGCCTGATGCAAATGCTCCCCTTACCCTGTCAGCATCCTTGCAGGCACAGCAGGTTGGAGCTCTGTGCAGGCCCAAGGGAATTTGGATAAGGGATTGATGGTGCTGCAATCAGAGTAAAATCCTGAGCTCTCAGCACGGAGCTTTACATTGCTGCAGTGCACCCACCCAGGCTGGCAGCAGGAGCAGGGATGTGTGTGGATGGATTCTCCAGAGCTTGTAAAATTCTCAGCCATCAGCCCAGAGGGTTTTCATGTCACAACTGTGCTGCTTGTACTTGGCAGCACACACTGGAAGCAAATGCTCTGCTCCCAGTTATCCCAGTGGTCAGCAGGGATCAACCTTTGCAGAAATGAGGCAGCATCCTGGAAGAGTGTCCCTTTTGGTTCTTGTTGGGGACATCTTTTGGCCAGTTAAGGACAGGAAACAAGGCTGAGGGCTTTTTTAGCATTGCTGAGTCTCAGCTGGGTGAGACACGTGGATTTCAGGGAAGTGTGGGATCCTGAGTGAGACAGAGGAATACCCCGTGCTCCCCACGCCTGGGAGCTGGCAGTGTTTTCTATTTTAATTCAATCACTAAGAAACAATAAAGGGAGCTATTTATGGAACTCCAGAAGAACTGGGAAGTGAGCAGTGCTGGGGTGGGCTCTGATCTGTAGTTACAGCAGTAAGAGGTGTTTAATTGAGAAGCTGAGCTCAATATTCCCCCCTCCCCTCACTCCTTGTAACCCTCATCCCCTCTTGGAGACAATTAACAGCAACGAGACAAATTCCTGCCCTGCCCTGGGGTGCAGCATTTTGTGCTGATCCTTACATTGCTTCCAAAGTAGAGCCTGGGGAAGGAGGACTTTGGTTTGGAAGATAAACTGTGCAGTATTTGGTTTCAAGAGTCCACCAAATAACACAGCTAATCAATAAATGTCCTTTTAGCTCGTACACCATGCTCACAGAACATCAAGTTTTCAGCCACAATCCTCAATCTCTGCTTAAATGTCTGCCCTAGTCTCAAATTCCAAGTGTTTTCTGGAAGTCACATAACCCAGCCAGATACAAAACCCAAACAGCACTCGACCATAAAAGCAGGCACAGAAGATGAAGGACAGGGAGAGGTTTTTAAGGAACCTACAGGAATCAATGCAGCTCAGTTCATTTATGGCATCACTTGTTTTGAAAGCTGTGGCTGATCTCACATTCGCAAGAAGGAGATACTGTGTCACACAGAGCCCGGGTCTGTGGGCTGCATTGTGGACAGAGTTCAGGCCATGGAAAATGTGAAAGGGACACAAAGAAACAATGGGAATGATTGGCACAAGGACTGCAACAAGACTCACCAGCCCCACTGGCACTCGGCTGCTTTCAGGCAGCAGGAGGGGGGAGCCTGCCCTGCACAAAAGCCCATTGAAAAGGTGTTTGTCCCAAGGAGCAGTGCCAAGGCTTCCTTCAGCTGGAGACCTCAGCAGAGGGGTTACCCCGATGGAATTCTCTGCAAAAAGGAGCTGTGGGGACACTCTGGGAAAAGCCACAGCCAGGACCATGGCTCAGGTGGGGAAGTTCAGGATAAATAGAGATTTGATTAAAGACTTAAAAGGCATCCTGGATGGTGAAAAAAGATAGTAGCAAGCAGAGCTCAGAGAAGACAAAGAAATCAAAGAATCAAAATTTTAATAAAAAAAAATATATATAGGAGAGGAAGCAGGAATGAAAAAGGAGGTGGGTCACAAGCCAGCCTATCTGAATTTCAAAGCCTTCAAGCTTTGGAAGCAGCAGGATCCAGCTTTCCCTGCTCCAGATGAAAAGCAAGTTTTCCTTTTTGGTGTAGCAGGGCACAGCACTGAGACATGGGTGAATCACAAGTTATTGCCTCTGAACCCTGAGGTGATGTGATAATAACTTGATGTAGCTGTACAAGACAATAGCAAGAACTATGTAAAACTCAGGCAGTCCCAGGAACAGTTCCCTCCTCAAAATGCTCCTTGGAATAACTTGCAGCATCTCAGTTGCAAGTTAAATTAACAGGATTTCCTCCTGTGTGTCAGGGGAAGGGCTGAGAGTTCAACTTCTTGCTTATGAAAAGCAGCAAATGTCAGAATTAAAATGTGTTTTAGACTCCTCAGCTGACATTTTGTAAAATAGACAGAGTGAAGCAAGTGCAGAACACTCAAGGAATTGCTGGATAGCTGAGCTAGAAAAGCACATCAAATCTCTCCTTTCAAGTTCAGTCTTTCAAAGGCTGGAAAAAAAAAGTATTTGGTAAAAAGAAGCACCTGCTGTTCAGCACGGAGAGCCAAAGCCAGAGGAGAGCTTCAGGATCTTTGTGGAATGAGCTTATGCAGAAAGACAGGCCATGAACATTGGTCTCCTCCTCCTGAAAACAGCCAGCAAGAATAGCCCTTTTCTTCTCCTCCTGTTTGTGCAGCTGTAGCCTTGCTGGCAAGAGGGGAAGGAGAATGAGCTTGAATCCTGAAAGGAAAGAAAGAAAACCAACAAAACCCAGTGAGTTCCTGAGAAAAGCAGCCTATCTCCTAGACTTGTGCATTAAGGCTGTTGCTTTGTTCCTAGATTTGGGCTCAGATATATCATTAGCATTCCCAGCTCACTCCTTCCTCATCCTCTTCATGTGCCACTCACAAGTGGAGGGGTTTTTAATAATAAATGGGGAAAAATTTGACAGTACAACTCAAAAAAATACAACATCCCTACAACAGCTAGCACAGCATACCTCAGCTGGGCAGAGGGGTGAGCTGTGAGGTGAACAAAGCCCATTTTCTGTCAAATTTGGATAGAAATTGTAACTTCCTGCCAGCTTTTGTCAATTAGCTCTGTATATGCTGTCCTGGCAGCCCTGACAGCTCTCCTTTGCAATAAATAAGCACCTTGTTGAAAGATCATACAGCTGTTACCCAGGATCCTACTTAGCATTTTTGTTTTCCAATCCAAGTTTAAAAAAAACAAATTAGAAAAAAAAAAAAAAAAAAAGCAGGGTAAATTGTCTTCCTAAAGCCAGAGAAAAACAAACTCAGGGACATTTTGTACCAGAGCTATCTGATAATGAACTCAAGGATGCTGCCCCATCCTGCCCTGCTGGCAGGTCCAGCATTCAGCAAATTCTTTACCCAAGCAAGTAGAGAATTTTTCCTAAATTTAACACCTCTGGTCACAGAGACACAGCAACTCAGTTGTACCATAGAAACACTTCTAGTGTCAGTATTTATTTTTACCTTAATATACATTTATACAGGCCATAATAAAAAGGCTATTACGCAACAGTTCAGTGAGTTATTACCTAGTTCCAAGAATAATGCATGCAATTACAAAGGAGAGGTAGAAACACTGTATTAAAGACCTAAAAATACAAACATTATATAAACAAACACTTTCAAATTAACTGTTGGAATTTCATACAGATAAATAAGGTAAAAAGTACATTACTCTGTCAAAGTAAAGGAAACACATGGTTATCCCAACACTGAAACAATATTTTGATGTGTAAGCCCTGTACAACTTTGTCAAATAGTTCAGACCACTGTGTTTAAGAGGATTAAAATGATTTTGTCCTGGAGAATGGTTTATTCAAGTATTCAAGCAGTTGAGTAACAAAAAAAAGTCCCAAAAATAAAGTACAGGAACCATTTCCAGAGAAGCTGATCTGCCTGAACACTTTGCAAATCGCTGTCCTGATGATCTCATGGGATGCTTGAAATGACAATGCCTATAAGGCTAAATGAGGCTTCCCACCTCTCCCCCCAAATGCACACAAAATAATCCTGATTTTTCGCACACTCTATATGTAGACATTCTACATCATTTTATCAGCATCTCAAACCACAACATTATTTTCTGGTTTGGTTTTTTTTTTTAATTTTTTTTTTGCATGGTTCCTTGCAGAACCTTTCAGTTTACAGTATTTATTGTAATACTGCCCAAGAAACAAACTACAGAGAACTGTCATTACACCCCTAAAGACTGCAGGCATTAATGCACATATTGCATGCACAACAAAAGATGCAACCAAATCTATAGAAAAAGCAAACAACCAGCAACTCAACATTGCTATTACTGAGAAAGTCCAGAGCAGTAGTTACTCAAGTATTAGACAAATAGGTATAAAATGGAAAGGTTCACATGAATACAAGTTTTTACACAGTTTGTTTGAAAGTCTTCTAGAAGCTACATTTGAAATTCTGAAAAGAATTTTATGTACACTGAAATGAAATTCAGCCAAGTCCATTGTGCCTTCTTTCTCTAGATTTTTTTTTTTAACATAGTTCTTCAAAAATGAATATACAGTTGCTTTAGTAAATTAGTGCAAAACAAAATATTTTGGAAGAAGATCATCAAATTGTATCCACATCAGCTGAAAAGCCCCTGGGGATTTTGCACAGATTTTCCACTTTTCCCCTGGGGTGAGAGTGTGTTTGTCATCCCTTCATATGACAACCTGAGCCATGTGTACAACAGGTGAGCTCCCAGACAAGGCAGCTGAGCCCCAAAAAGCTTCAAGCAGCACTTGCACATGGTTAGGGCTTCCCAAATTCACTCAGCCACATTTTACTGAACAACTTAAAAACTCTTGAGGGAATCTTCTGAGGGAAAAGTTTTTTTGTTTTTTTTTTGTACCTGATGCAGAAGGATCCGCTCTCTAAAAACCTCACGAGGAAAAAGCCAACAAACCCTGATCATTCAAGTTCAAAGCACATGTACAAGGATCAGTTTGAAATGTGAAGAGAGATTCTTTTAAATTCTGTTGCTAGGAAGGAAAAGGAGCTGCTGGATTGGTAAGGCAAGTGTACTTTTGGAATTTCTCCTCTTTGAATACGCTGCTGTTTCTTTGGTAGTCACCACAGAAATGTAAGAATCATCTTCCACATGGGGCAGAACAAGGACAACAATGAAGCTGTAGTGAAAAAAGTGCAGTATCACTGATGTGGTCCCTTATGTTCACACCATCTGGTCCTCAGGATATTCCTACTGCTCATACACAGCCACTGTGCTGTAGCAGAGTGCAGAAAGCCTTCGCTCGATGCTGGATTTATCTGCAGAGAGAGGCACAAAGGTGATTCATTATCAGAGTTATTTCAAAATGTGCTAATTCCATGTAATTTTCATTATCCAGCTGAACTTACACTTGTGTACATTTTCTATATCTGCAGGGTCTTGCAGGATTTTAGTCAGTCCCTCCAGCAGCAGGGCTGCCTTGTGGTATCGATATGTGATATCTTCAGTTTGCTGGAACATCTCATCCAGAGCTGCTGACTGCACCTGCAATCAGTCAGAACACTCAGTTTCAGAAACTCCCTTAGGCAAGCAGCAAAATGAAAAATTCAGAATGAATCACCTAAAAGTGTCATTAAGAAACTAATTTCCAGCTTTGATTTAGCTGATGTGTTGTTGTAACTAAGACAATAAAATGCAGGTGGATCTGTAAGGTCCCTTCCAAACCATTCTGTGATTCTGAGAGGATGCAGCACCTTATATTTATATGACTAAATAAGCTCATTCTTACACCTGCATTCTCTTGAAAAGAAACAAATCAATTGTGCACAACACCACCATTATCAGAGTTAAGCACAACATTTTCCAGAATTTTCTGTGTGACACAAGAATTCCCTCTCACACTAAAGCAGTTAACTTTTCTTTTTGGTCACTGAAAATATCCATTCTATTTTCTGGTTATGGAGAGGAGATATGTGAGAGAAGGCAGCAATTGCTACAGTTCAGGGAAGAGGAGGGATTTACCATTTCCACAGCACAGTTGTAGATGAGTTTCTCTGCAGTTACACTGTTGATTTCATCAATGAACCTTTGCTTGTCCGAAAAGAAACGATTCAACTTTTCTGTCAATTTTTTGCACATTCCAATACAGAATTTGTATCTCTCATTGAGGTTTTTCACAACTAGGAGAAAGGTAAGAAGAAATTAAAAAAACCCAAAAAACCAAAAACCAAAAACTTAGCCTAAGTTCAGCTTTGCAAAGTAAACTTGTTTAAACTTGTAATTTTAGTGTTTATTTACTCCACCACTTCTATGACTTCAGTATCTATCAAATATCAAATTTTAAGTTAATGAATACCCATTTCCTAACTGTCTCTGGCTGTTTACTATCAGAATTGTGCAATTGTACATATCTACAGTTCTCCTGCAAAGAAAAACAAAACAAATATTGCAACTTAAACTTTCTGAGTGATGTAATCAGCAAAGCAAATTCACAAGCACAGCAAATTAAATGATGTTGCATCTACCTTGCTTAACAGCAGTGGATGGGTTCAGTTTCCCAGATTT
Source organism: Erithacus rubecula (assembly GCF_903797595.1). Classification (NCBI taxonomy): domain Eukaryota; kingdom Metazoa; phylum Chordata; class Aves; order Passeriformes; family Muscicapidae; genus Erithacus; species Erithacus rubecula. The sequence goes on from NC_136674.1 coordinate 3,109,268, forward strand.
GACCTGTGCTTTGGCAAGATGCAGAGAAGATGCCAATAACTGGGCAGCTTTCATATACAACACCAGCTGCTCCACTTGTCTGGGGAGAAGAGGGAAAAAAAAAAAAAGTAATTTATGCATCAAAATACCTTTTTAGAATGCATTCAGGCCAGGGCCAGACACCACTTTTTTTTAATCACAACTCCCCACAGGACTCAGCAACAGCAGAAAAGGAAGACAGATGTTTAAAATGCAACTCCACCCCTCCCCTCCCTTCCCCTCACAAACACTCTGTCATGGGGTGAGGGGACATCTGCTCATTTAGGAGCTGCAGCAGCAAAGACAAACTGCTTTAAATGCAGACATTTGAGAAAGGAGCACTTATTTGTGGGGACTCTCTGCCCGAGGTCAACCTCTCACCACAGTGACTGGGTGTACTTTTCATTTCCTATCCCCCTGAAATTCTCAGTTGTGAAAAGCAAACACTTCACAGGGGTTTTCTGTTGGGTTTTTATTACTTCAGGAAGAAGGCAGGAAGTAGAACTGCCCTTTCCCACCACTTCAAATTTCTCATACTTCTCGTTCCTTTTGATTTTATATTAGGGCTGATTGATTGTTTTTTTCCAGTGAAACCAAATTTGGACACTTCTTCTCCCCTCCCAAGCTCCACCTCAGTGCTTCAGTCAACAGGAAGGGATGAGGGCTCACATCTGCCAGAAGCTGGTACACAAGTTTCTATGCTCAGAAATGCAGTGCTGCACCTCAAGCCTGAACTCAACACCTTCCCCAGGAAAGTGGCAGACCAGAAAAAAATCTTTGCTCTTTTTTATGTGTCCTCAGTTGTTAAAAAAATTTCTCTGAAGATTCTCTACAGGAAATCAATCACTCCCAGCAAAAAGGGCAGAGTTTCAATGTATTTTTGATGTGTTGGATCTTCACTAGTTCTGTCTGACTGCACACTCACCCCCATTCTTTGCTGAGCTGGCTGATCTGATCCACAACGATGCTCTCCTGGATCTGGTACAGTGACACAGCAGAAGTGCACAGGTCTGGGTTTCCTCCTCTCACTGCTGTCAGATCCAGAACACACTCTGTAAATGTCAGCATCATGTTTAGGTGACGCAGTGTGTCTGTGTGCTCTCTCTGTCAGAGGGAAAGATGACAGCAATTTAACCACTCTAAGCCATCAGCCACATTTAAAACTCTTGTTAATCATTTAAAGATTTCCTGGTATGTCAGTTCTGTGCAGGAATCATCTTGTGGTAGAGGCAGCATTAGGGATGACAGAACCAAATGGGCCCCAACAGATCTGAACTTGTGTTTTTTTGTTAATGAATTCAAGATATTGTAGCTTATACTTAAGAATCTTTCAACAAAGCCAAAGGAATTGGTACATGGAGTTCTATGTTGAAACCTGAGGAACTAAAGGAATCACAAGTGGGACAAATTACTTATTGTATTATCAGCAACACCAAAAGTATGCTTGGCACTTGTGTGAGGAGCCAGGAGGAACATTTGGCTTTTATTATGTAATAGACAATACCTACAAAAGAACTGATCTGCCTCACTCTAATTCATACTTGGTTCTGGAATTAAATTGTGTTAAAAGGTGGCTGTTACCAAAGTTTACACTTCAGACTAAAAACTTCAATTGGAGTGAACATCTACCTGCTGCTCTGTCAGTAAAACACACAACACACATGCAGAGTTCCTCCTCAAAAAGAAGCATTCAAAACTAATACAACATATCTTAGCAATGCTTATAATATTTTCATTAATAATACAGGTCTGAATACATTTCAAACTCTATCTGTGGGAAGAATACAGTGTACTGGTAAGCATTCATGTTATAAGAGATATTTCAGCAGGGACCCAAACACCTTCCAGCAAGATGTGAATGAGAATCCAGAACAGCAATCTGTCTTGAGAAATGTACACTCCAAGAATAGCATTCTGGTGAAAGACCACCTCAATTTGTGTTTGTAAAGTGTCACTCCCCCACACATTTTTAAAAATATAGGACAGTCTTGCCACAAGTAGGACTGAAGATCATTCCCTGACTGTGAAGAAGCAGTGAAGTGCCCAGAGGGGCTTTGTTACTGTCAGCACCCACATCCATTGCCATGTGACAGAGGCCTCTCTGGGAGGCTCTGGTGACAAAAGCAGTCATGTTCCTTTGGTTACCTACTCAAACATAGGAAATGCCAGCAGGAACTATCAAAGGGAAAAGGGCAACTACAGATACAGCAGTATTTTCAAGATCTTAAACAAAAAAAAACCAACGTGTGAGACTGCACAGAGGAAACTACAAAGCACACAGAGCAATCCTGCTTTCCCCACATCTTTCAGCAACACCACACATTAGAAAACATGAAATGATTGTTTCTATACCTCCATTAAAGTTTCCTCAGGCAATTCAGGAGCTTCAAAAGTGATAAATCCCTCTAGGCTGGGAGGGGAAGTACCATAAGGGATGTACTTCAGACTCGGAGCCGCCTCGGCGCCCGGAGGAGAGGAGCCCATGTAAATACCAGGAGGAGAGCCCATATAAACACGGCCACTGGTGGAGCACAGGGACCCTCCAGAACTGTTTGATCCCACTACAAGGAAAATAACACACACATTCAGTCTGATTCAGCACTGGGGATGTGGGTGACAGCAAGTGACACATGAGGAGCAGCACAGAGTGCCCCATGGAAGGCTCTGCTCACACAGCTCTGCACAGAGTGCAAAGGCTGAACTGTAACAACAATGACAATTTCTAACACATTCTGGGCTGACAAGGACTTCAGGTTGTGCTGTGGTGGATCACACTGCTCACCTGAAGCCCTTAAGCTTGAGGTCTTTGATGTTTGGCAGCACAGCTGACTCTTGCCAAAATGCAGGCAGCTCCCACCCTTGCTGTGCTGATTCTGGGACAAGGCATGGCAGCAGGCAAAAATCAGAATTCTGACTTTTCCTCTCCACCTTTGCCATAGAGTTGCCACTCCCAGTGAGGAGTAAAGCTGTGTACACAGGAGGTTACTCAATGCTGGATTGTAAATCTGTGCCTCTGACCCTCTTTAGGGGGGGAAAAGGCAAAAACTATCTGATATTCATCTCTACTTTCCAGAACACTTTTACTGTAGGCCCTGTGCAAGGCAGCAATCAGGCCCCAGAATTGCACAAGCCTTTGAGAAATGTCCAGACAACTGCCAGGCAAGTCTTACCTGAGGTGGTTCTGGTTCTGAGGACCATGTGGGTGCAGGTGGGAGGGGTGGCACTGCTTGGAGGGGACCCCACAGTGAACATGACAGCCCGAGAACTTGCCCCACTTCCCATGGATGGAGTTGCCATTGCAATCCCATAGGCTCCTGCAGGAGCTGGGAGAGAACATTGCAGCAGATCAGTCCCTATTCCATATAATCACACCAAGAAGTAATTACATGCAGCAAATTGGAGCACTGCAACACAATGTGCTTTGATGCAGATCCAAGCCCTGGACTAGTTAGAGGTTCTCACAGGAAATAAAATAAGCTGAGTGGACACTCTTGGTGAGATACAAAGTCAAGGTGCAGCTTAACATATCTTTTTACTTTCAATATCTCAGTGCTCTATTCTCAGCCAGAAAAGTGCAAGAGAGACTCCCTGAGAGCCTGAAGATGTCACTTTTGCAGCAAAAGATACAGCAGAAAAATTTTAAAGGCAGATCATGACAGGTCTGGAGGCTAAAGATCAGCCCAGTCTGCAGAACTCCCACATGCTCAAAAGGAAGAACTTCTGGTGGCAAGGGACAAGCTCAGGGAAGAGGAGGAAAAAAAACCCAATCAAACATCCAGAATTACATGAATTTGCTTTCACACGAAATCGAGGTGGATTTAGAAAATGAAAAGCCACAAATGCTAAATTAAAAATAAAACCAAACCAGAAAATCCCAAACCCCTCCAGCCAGCATAGGCAGTCAAGATATTTCTGTGTTTAGCACAGAAACAAGTATTTTCCTGTCTCAGTTATTTTTAAATGCTAAAGAAATGGAACAGATCCCCTTAAACATTAAAAAAAGTCTTCTATGCTGTGGCTAAAAATTGTCAGGACCAATTCTTACAGATGGAAGCAGAACTGTGATTCAGCTGGAACTTCATAAAAACCCAGGGATGGTGAAACAACTTGGATGTACTAGTCTGATCCTTACCTGTATCCATTGGCCTCTCTGTGTTGAGACTGTCTGTACTGCCTTGGTATAACTGGCCCCCAAGGGTGGTCTTCACCTGTTGATCTGACAGCTTCCCAGTACTAACAGACCTGGACAGGAAAACACACAAATTCCCCCCAAAAAAATAAGTAATTCAGGAATATCATCCAACTTGCAACTAAGGATAGCTAAGATTCTTGGTATTTACTACAGAGATTTTTTCAACAAAATAGAGAAAAAACTGAAATCTGGCTTGTTATCATGGATCTTCTAAAATAGAGCAAACCATAAAAATAACAAGACCTTTTACTCTTGAAAATTTTATATTGCAAATTTTGTCAAAGATTTTCAAGCAAAAAATGAACAGGCTTTACAGAGAGGCAATGAAATTCCAGATTCAGTTAATCAAAACAAAAGGGAACTAGATAGCAGCACAAAGTGCTCCAGGAAGTCCCTGCTATATTTATAGCCAGTACAAAATGTTTCTGTTGCACACACCAAACCTCAGCATCCCCTCACAGCTTTTTCACCCTCTGAGAGTGTGCAGTTCTGCTGTCTAGCTGCCTCCCCCAAGAATGCAAAATTTCTCCTAAAGCAAATGGGAGAGCTTTAAATTATCATTTAAACAGAGGGATTTGGAGAAATATCTCTTATAAACACCTCTACTCAAAAAGATACCCCTCCTCTTTCAAAATTTGAAATTTTTGAAATATCTGATGAAATATTCTGCTCCTGGCAATGCCTACCTGCCAAAGGTGGTTTTGCTGTGCTGCTCTCCTGCCTGTTTGTCAGCTGCCTGGCTGGAGTGGAAGTGGGTGAAGTCCCTTGGGTCAGTGATATCTTTAGGCTGCAGTGAAGTTTCAGCCAAGCCCTGGCGATTTGCCAAGGCCAGCAAGTTGGAGGATGCTTGAGTTTTAGGTATTTTGAAAGGAGCTGTTGCCTTTAAGAATCAAGAGCAAGAAAACACACACACATACACACAAAAAAAAAAAATCAAAGTTAGAACACCAAAATATTCTTGTTTTCAGGCACTGTGTTACTGAGAACTGCAAAGTGAACAAACCTTAGTGGGTGAGCCAATGATTGTTGGCAGTGGGGTTTTGAAGAGCCAGTCTGAGCTCCTGGGTGAGGATCCCATGTGCTTGGTAGGGGATGTTCCAAGGCTACCAGGTCTGCTTGGCTGTGGAGAATGACTGTATCCATACCCAGCATAGGATGGGCAGACTGGGTCTGAATGCTGCTTTCTGAGCTTCTGCTTGTTTTGGTAGATATCTGTGAGAGTAGGAGCACTCTGCAACCTTGCTCCCATCAAAAGTGACTGTGGAGACTGAGATGGTGGAATAGGAGAACCTGTGATGACAAACAATATGGTAAAATTCTACTTGCAGTGCTTGCAAAGTGTATTGATGAAGCCCAAAATTCCAGACAACAACATTAAACTGCAAATATTGAGATGTGTTTGATCATTAGCTCACTAGACAGCGAGAGGAATGGATTTAGCCCATGGATTATTTGAACTATTGCTACAACACATTGATGAGCCCTCCAAGCTGCCAAACAGGCACAATTTCAGGCTGACAGCTGTCCTGGCAGCTGCAGTGTGTCTGGCAACCTGCAGCAAGACAAATGAAGTGGTTGGATTCAGCAGGAATGGCATAACCAGCACTGAAATTCCAAGCTGAATGGAGGTTCTCAAGGCCTGGAATGATATTCCTGCAAACAAGAGCTTGAATGCAACATTGCATGTTAACAACTTGTCTTGTGTGTAATGACTTCATTTGCAGACACAAAGGCAGCTCATGTTCCTGCAAGAAAACTGGGTACTAAAAAGACCCAAATTATTCAGATGGAACAGTTTGGGGACATTACTTTTAGCAGTTGTTTACTTTTTAGTCTGTCAGACCGATTTTTTTTTCAAAAGCAGACACAGGAAATCCACACTTAGGTATGAGTTTCTCCTAAAGCAAATGGGAGAGCTCTAAGTTATCATTTAAACAGAGGGTTTTGGGGAAATAACTCTTGTAAACACCTCACCTACTCCAAGATGCCCTTCCTCTTTCAAAATTAGGCCTGAAATTGGATGAAATGTTCTGTTCCTCGTGTATGTATTTGTGTCTCATGATAAGGAACTGTGCAAAGTTACAAACACTTCATCAGACTTCAGCTTTATGGTCACAGCTTCCCACAGAAAATGCTTGTCTGCAACCTCAAAGAACTGACATTGAAGTGAGTTTCACTCATGTTAAAAAAAAAAAAAAACCAAAAGAGGAAAAAACTGAACCATACAACTAGAGAAGATTTTTAAAAGCTAGCCATGAGAATCTTCTGAGAGGCTTCATTTCATAAATGCCTGCTAAAAAAAACCACCCCAAACTTCTTGCAGTTTGCTCAGTAAAGTGCCCAGCTGTTAAAACACATCTTTCAGCCTTCTTAAGCCCATGTTTTTGCTAGTTGGATTTTGAATATGAGCTACTTCATCTTGATTTCATTCCACTCCACTAGGCAGTAGTTTCAGAACAGCCTGTCTGCCTGCAGCTCTAGCAGAGGGATCAAGTCTATTTCTCATTAACTTTCCAGCCAAGAATTTGCTTGCTTGAAATCCCTCTGCTTGTCTGTCTCACAGCACTGGGAAGTCTTCACCTGTCGTTTTAGAATCAGTCTGAAATTTCACTGGTTACTGTTCCAGTGTTGTTGCCACCCCAGGGAAGGCTTCTGAATTAAAAGTGTGTCCTGGGCTGCCACGGGCAGCAAGAACAGCTCAATTAGTTCAGAAGCTACATTACGAAAGACATCTCCAGTCCTCAGAAAAAATCTCAGCTCAGATGACCTCACCTCACCCAAAGCAACAAACTGCTTCCCATACTCCTCAAAATGCTGAGAAACAGACTTGTTGCAATTTGTGGTATTGTACAAACAGAAATACCACTGCAGCCATTTCAAATAAAGAAGTGAAACCAAGGAGGAAAAGAATGCAGAAAACATATGAAGAAATGAAACACTGAAACTCCTGCCAGCCATAAAAACAGTGCTGTGGTGTGTTATAAGTTAGTTTGATATAGGCAAAAGGCACAAAATCAACAGCCTGACAAAACTCTATCCAAATAAAAGTTGCAACAAGATAAGCAAACACAGTGCTTTGTATTCTCTTCACACACCCCCTTTTTCACTTTGTAAGAGACTATTTCATATCTAAGGATTCACTCATTCCTTTTGTTGAGACAGTCAATGGCACAGCAATTATAAAGGCAATTTTTGAGACACATCACAGAACTTATTTCATATGGATTGAAACCATTCCCAGACGTGTCTACTCCAAGAAGTGAAGGCTCTATCATGTCCAGATGGTTTTGGACAAGTGTTTAAATAGGAGAAAAACTCACAATGTAGTTTCAATATCACATCTTAGAAAGTCAAAATAAGAAGTATAGCTAGTATTTTAGATATAAAAGAAAATGCACTCAAAATGTGCACAGAGCAGAAGAACAAGTTGCTGAATTGCATATTCTTATACCAAATCCTTCTGGCATTACAGTGCAATTCCATCTTGAACAGTCTCAGAACATATTCAAGTCCTATGTCTTCTTGATATTTTTTTTTTTTTGTTCTTGCTGGCATGTCATAATAATTTATGACTTGCAAAGCTTGCTGAGTGCTTAGCAACAGGAACATCAGATCCCAGCTGATTTCCCAAGGGAATGATGAAAACGTGTTGCATGCTGTGCACTGGCAGCTCTGCCTCCCTTTTCTGAGAACTGGCATGACAGAGCTGGTCTATCAAAACCAGATTCTCAGAAGCATGTTACTACCATTCATTACAAACCAGCCCTGGTTAAAGACAGGCTTCAGAGTTGTTGTTCCATCTTGAGAATAAGAACTTTTAGTTGCTGTTTTATTGTGTAGGGAATTAGTTATGGGCAAAGGTATCACCCAGGCCACAAATGGGCCACAAAAATTCAGGGTCTCCTATTAACCCATTCTAATGTGTGTTGGCTCTCCTACCCCTTCACAAAATGCTGATTGCATGGTACAAAGCCACTCACCTGAGAAGTTTCTACTCCTTGATTCATGTCCTTGGAGTTGTCCACAACAACAGTGCCCAAGCTGCTCAGGTATGGTTCCAACTATGCAAACAAAACCAAAATGTGGATTTACACTTTATGCTTCACTTACAAAGATAAGTTAGTTTACTTCTGTGAGCCATTTAACAGAAATTATTCCTGCACACATGACCTGGCTGGGCAGATTGTGGTTTAAGAGTAACTTCAAACAAGAATTAGAGTTCTGAATGATTTCTCCAGATAAAGCTGAGCATTGCAGTGCTTACCTAGTGGGGAAGGAGAATATGGTCTGGAAGATCCTGTGGACAGCCTGCGGCCCACGGGCTGGGCAGGGTCAGCTGGCACTGGAGAGCACGAGCCCATCTTCAGGAAGCCCATGGGGCTGGTGTTGGAGCGTCTCACTGCCCCAGCTCTGCCAGGGAAATCACACACACTGTGCTCACTGCCTCTGTGAGATAAGCTTCAGAATGCCCCCTGAGGAGTCTGATCAGCTAAAGGAATATTGGTGTTTCAAGAGAAAGCTAAGAATCATACTGACAATAATAAAGATTTAATTCTCTTTACCACAGACTTTTAAACTTTCAATGCTTCAACATTAAAAAGACTTCCTTCAGTACAGCTTAACCTTCAAAAAACCTGATCATCTTTTTTTTTTTTTAATTTCACAACCAAGTATTGCTGCAAACGCCCATTTTTAAATCGGCAAATATTCTGATAAATTTTTCATATTGGGTCTGCAATACAGATCAGATAACTGCAAACAGATTATTTAAAGGAAAGTAATTTCCCTGAATGTAGCAACTATAATCAAATCAGGGATCCTGGAAAAAACATGCAACAAACCCTGGGTTTTGTTTTTGCAAAGATCTCCAGAGTTCTGAGTAGTCTATTTATGAGTCTTTGACCTTCACCAGCCTGATCTTGTAGACCACAAGGCAGAGAATAAGCCTGGCTCACTAGAGCCTTGTAATGAGACAAGCTGGTTAACCAGCATGCCAAAAATTGTTTCCTTGATATTCTACAGAACAAAGCATTCATCTCATCACCACATGTGTGAAAACAAAACATAACTTATTACTGACATTTCAGTTCATGATGTAATGCCATGCAACACACAAAGAGCAGTAAAAAAGCAAGACTTCATCTTTTTACCTTCTTGGGTTGCATTTTGAGTGAAAGAACAAGCTCATTTTGTTTTCATGAAATATTTCAAGTGCCCATCCAACAATCTTGAGATTGTGAAGGGCTTTTATTTGTTATCATTGAAACGTCTCTTCAGTGTGGCAAAAAAAATGACACTGGCAAGAAAGCAGGGACATCTTGCAGGGTACAAACAGCAACCAGACTCAAGAGAAAAAGAGTTAAAAAGCCCAGCCTCACCTGGGTGATCCGTGGGGGTTTGACACGGGGCTGGCAGTGGAGGAGAGGTTCTGCTCTATGCGCTGGTAATTCCGCAGCTGGGTGGGAACCGGGATCGGCGCCGTCTCGCTGCGGGGGGACACGGAAGGCTGACAGTGCCTGGGGTTGGAAGGTGTGGAGAACAGGAGATGGAGACAGGAGATGAATACAGGTAGGCAGGTCTCACTCTCTCAGAATTGTACTGTAGGAATTTGGAGAAAATCTAGGAAACAGGTAAATAAACTTCTGTGCTGCCTGGGTGCGCTGTGATCTCGGTGTGTCCTAACCCAGCTCCAGCGCTGCACTGAGGAGGGGCAGGAAGTGTTCAGGACTCCCTGCCTTCCCTGCACTGGCTGGGATCACATGGAGCTGGGATTCAGCCCTTGGTCACACATCACTGAGATCTCCAGATCCCTCTGACTCCCTGCCAAGCCTCATGCTGTGTTTACCACACTTGAAAATAGTGTTCTAGGAAAACCCAGAGCGCCAGGGACAGGAAGTTCAGAGCAGGACTGGAATGTGGACAAAAGCCACTGAAGCACAGGCAGAGATATCCCCAGAGACACTGTGAACTTGCAGGAGGAAAACATGTTATGTAATGTAACAACCAACTCCTGACAGGAGCAGCCAAACCACACACCTGAACATTAATCCACAGATTCCAACTGCAGATTGCCCAAGTTCAGCTGGAGTGTCAGCGACCTGCCTCACCTCAGTGTGGCTGATAAGGGACTCAAACCACTGCATGTAATCAGTAACCAACACTTTTAAAGGAAAACAGAACTCACCAGAAAGAATTTCAAACAAATGGGCTGTTTGGAACATAATCATTTCACTATCTGGTCTTTTATTGACCGTGCCTTTAAAGAAAGATTATAAATTCTTAGAAGAAATGTGAAAAAAATTTCTAGAAGACAGGCAGCTACAAGACTCCCTGCCTGGCTCCAGCTGAACAGAAATCTGGGGTTTTTAACTGTAATTGTCCTATTCTCTTTGCTACCAATTAGAATAAAATATTACTTCCTAATAGGCACAGAACTTCCTTAGCAAAGGAAACTAAGTTTGTCCTGCTGTTGCCACCCAGTTTCTGGATCCCACAGAGTAATTTGGAAGTTGGCTGTGGGCACACAGTCAGCAGAAACCTGAAAATTTCCAGGCAAGGAGAAGAACTCCCAAGTGGAAAGCACAGGAAGGCTGTGGGCAGCCTGCCATGACTACACAGCACATTCAGGGAGCACAGGGAGCCTCTCCCCAGGAGAGGGAAGCAGATGTTATTTAAACTGTGGCAGTGACACTCAGGAGACCATGAAGGCAGTTCAGCTTTTAAAGAACTCAGCAGAGAAAATGCCTTTCTCTGCTCTCACACAGCCTTGCAGGCTGAGCTCTGGCCAGGCATCCTCCAGTCTCATGTGGTTTGTTACCAGTCAGAGAAAATGCAATACAGATGTGTGCAGAGCTGCATGCAAATCTTGTTTCTCTGAGATCCAGAGGATAAAACTGGTAATAAACCACAGGAGAGTGAACCACCTTGACCTAGTCTGCCCATTCTGGCTGGAGACTGTCTGTGAAGACACACAGCAAAGTGTAACTTTGGGCATAATTAATTCAGTTTCATCAGCTAATCAGAAAGATTCACTGTTTCACAGGGCATAACCTTTTGTAAAACACCCAAAAATAAAAAGAACAACCCACAAGCAATGAAATAATATTTGTCAGGAAATAAAAAACAAGCCCCAAAACCAAACCCAGTATCCTGTAGAATACCATACACACACACTGCTTTATTCAAACTGTCTCATGCAGCCCCAAATGCAGTTACTGAATTAACTCAGCCAGTAATTAAATCAAACTATTATAGCACAGAGTGTGAACAGCAGGCACCTGTTTACAATCACATGACCATTTAGCATTTAGTAGTGTAAAGGCACCATAACTGGAATATCTTCATAGAATTTATAACTTTAAAAACTCTGCCTGACACAACCTAAAAAACAAAGAGCAGTGTATTTATACTACCCTGTACATGGCCAGTTCAGAGCAAATGGATCTCTACAGGCAAACCATCCCCATTATCTGCCCTTAAACATAAACCATGAGGCTAAAAGCTGTATTGACAGCTCCTGTCAGCAGATTTCACCAACTGCACAAAGATCAGCACAAAGTAACAAACTTTTCTTGTGACAAGCATTTCTAAACAAATAATGCTGACTTGCAGCCCTCTAGCACTGGCACAAGCCAAAAATGCACCCAACATAATAGCTTTACTCCCCAGTTAGCCACTCATCCTCTTTCTGTTTAGATTGAAAACATCATGAAATTCATCACTTGAATAAATTCTGCTTAGATATCCCATGAGTAATTAAACACCATAATTAAGCTTTATGTTTTCCAATGTAACACAGGAAAGATTTCAGGCCACACTGATGAAAATCAGTTCTATTTTAAACCAGCAGAAATTGAAGCCTACAGCCATGTGGAAGAAAGGACACTAATTACCAGTCCTGCTGATGGAAAACCTGCAATACATGTTTAGCTCCTTCATGTGACTTTGGCATTTTGTGAGGCACAACCATGAAATTCACAATAATTACTTGCACAAAAGCCACACCCAGTGACCAGACAAACCAAGCCAGCCACGAGACACAAATCCACAGCAATCTGGGCTTTCAAAGTTCCTCTTCTCTCACAACCACTTCTTAAAATTTATCTGCATTCAACATCTTGACTCACTACATGAAGGCTGTGCTGTCCTTCCCAACACCAAAAAAGACAAGTCAGTTATGTCCCTAAATTTCTGCTTTTAAACAGTTCAAAATTTAAACAGACAAAGAATGCTCTTAACTCCTTAAGAAAATTTTTTGGGGATGCACCAGATAAGGCATGAAGGGTAGAGAGCCTGGAGGTCTGGCTTCTATTTTAGTCTAGTTTCACAATTAAAAAAATTAAAATAAAGGCAAAACCAGAGAACAGCAGAGAATTTAAGGCCACATGCCACACCTGTTAGCTGCACCAGCAGCAGCACTTCGAGAAGAGGCTGAGGATGGTTTCTGTACAGTTCCTGAGCTCCCAGAAATAGTTAATGGTGACTGCCTGTGAAAACAAAAACCACTGTCAAGACAGGTCCTTACACCAAGAAACTCTGCTTGGCAGCAAAACTTCCTGAACTCAAGCTGTTTAGATATTCAAATTCAGTTCTTGTTCATCTTTCAGAAAGCCCACAGAGCTATGATAACCCAGAGCCAAAAGCCCAGAACTCCCTTCTGCAGCTGCAGCATCCATTTTGGAAGAGGTTTTTTTTGGAAGAAGCTCAGCACACTTACCCTCCACACATCAAGAACTCACTGGAAGCCCTCCTGCCAGCTGCTCCCAAAGGCATGTCATCTGCAGGAGAACACATGGAAAACCCATGTCAGCAGCAGAATCAGAAATAAAATTACTTCTTCCATATTGCTGTTGTAGAGAAAAACATTTTGTGTACATGCAAAAGTTTCCCACAAGAGGTTTTGTGTAAGAAAATATCTCAAATGTGACCCCCAACAAAAATAGAAATGGGGAAGAGACTTCTTGACCAAGTTATTTTGCTGTTTGTTTGTGGGTTCTTGCCATATTATTAATTTTTATTTTGAAATAAACTCCATTGTTGAGGAGTACAAGGTATCAGCACTGGGATGTTTACAACAATGGATGGCAGAAACCCTTCAGGCAGTCATTTAGTCAAATATTTACCACAAGTTGATGGCATCATCCAGAAATCAGCTGACTTTGTGCAATTCAGGTTGGGACCATGTCATAAACGTGCTCCATCCAAGTTTTTCTTTTGTATAAGTCCAGGCTGATGTTTTACCTTTCATATTACAAGTGTTTTATGTTTTTACCTACACCTGTTATTTAAAGCTCTAGAGTGTAAGCTATAAATGTTCAGTGAATCTGGAGGAAACAAAATGTCTCTTTCCACAAAGAACTCCAAGAGAATCCTTGGGTCTTTTATCAGCAGTTGTTTACAACTGAATCTCTTCTTCTACTGCCAAGCCCCATTATTTTCCATGACTTTAAACCACCCCCACTCCATATTTGGCTGTTCAACTGGAGATAACAATGTCCCAGATGGATGTGCAGTACCAAAGAGTTTCCTTCCAAAAAGGAATCAAACTACATAAATTAATTTCAATTTGAATTCAGACACATTTAGAGCAAAGAGAGCCAAAGAACAAAAGGAGGTAGAAGTGTGTTATGAACGAAAATTGGGTTGAGATGTAAAAATAAGAAAGGTTCTTACATGAATGGTCTGAAGAGATATTGTGTGGGACAAGAACAAAGTCATCTGTGTCACAAGAAGAGTTCTTGCTACTGGTACTGGCAGAGTCTTTAGAGACTTGAAGATAGTTAGGAGGACCCAGTGGAGGGGAAGACAAATTTTCTTCTTGAATGTGCTGCATGTCTGGCAGAGACTGGAGGGGGGTGGTGGGAAAAAGAAAGTTAAAAAAACCCCACTGTAAATCCAGTGATTCAGAAAGTAAAAATGCTTTTGAACTATGACATTTCAAATACTGGATAACCCTGTAGTGTCAGTTAGGCAGTTCTATGCTGATTAGATTGTGAGTTTAAACAATTGTGGTTTATTCAATCATTCCTGGTGATACAGATGTACCTGTTCCAAAAGTCACATAAAATTGAAGTCACTGGTTTGTAATAAGCAGCCTTAGCCAAAAGGCCCAATTCAAAATTTATCTGTAACAGCCATTACATTCAAACCATAACAGTGTATTTAAAGATTTGCTGCTCATTTGATATCTGTATGTACTTTTTTACCTCAACCAAAAAGAACAACAAAAGCCCCACAAGATACAACACAAGGAGCAAGAGAGCACCGAAGTGTTAATGGTATTTAAGAAAAAGACAGGGGTGTTCCTTGCTCTTTGCTCCTAAACATGACAGTTTACAGTGTTCAAGTATCAAAAGATTTTAAAAATTCACAAATTCTTGGCTAAACATTACAGAAAATATTTTCTGGAGATTGTTGTGTAACACAGAACTTACTGGAGGAGAAGCAAAGCGACAAGGAGAGCTACCACAGGAACTGCCAGAGACTGAGCCTGGGTATGTGGGCACTGGTACAGGACAAGCTAGAAGAAAAAAAACCCAGAGGGGAAAAAAAAAAAGGGACTAAGACTTCAAAAGGCTGAATTTCAAACAAATTTCCTCACTGCTTCTCATTCATAAGCCCTTACAGAGCTTGCAAGAACAGCACATCCTCAATCACACGAGGGTATTTAAGTTCAGTGCAAACGTCAAAAGAACAAGTAAATAAGTATCACATTTCAGCCTGGCATAATACAAGAAAGGATTCAACACTCAGGCTCATAATAGAGCACAACAACAGGCAGGCTGAGGAAAATGTCTCATAAACACTTAGTGTGATATTTGGCAGATCTTTCTCCCTCCCAGCCTGCAACATTCATCATTCATACAAATAAGTGGGGGAAAAAAAAAAAGCAAACTACTTACATTTTTTCACTGTTGAAACGTGATCCAGGAAAGGGTGGTTGAAAAATGCTTCTGTAGAACAAGAAACAACCACCATTGTGAGTAGATGCACAAATGACAGAATTTACAGACTGTATTGCAGATGGTGATAAATGGTTGCCTTCCCAGAACCAACACTGCAGAGCCAGAGGGTGAAGAGCTTATAAAAGATTAAAGCTTTCCATGGTGTGTGCTGCTATAGAGTTTGGAAAGGAAACAAGAATCAATTGAATAACTTCAAACATCAGTCAGCAAGGCAAATCACTGGAAGAAATCTTGTGACTGCACTTAAAGCCATGTACACAAGGAACCTCCCTATACTGCTGAGGAAATGATGTTCTCTGTGGTAGTAATTCAGTTTCAGTCTGCTCTTCAAAGCAATGAGCATTTTTCACATCAGACACTGAAAGTATTTTCAACTCTGCCTTTCCCAAGGATTGACATTTATTTTTGAAGCCATTAATGCTACACCTTAGGTGAAAAAAAAAAAAAAAAAAAAATCACAGAGAGCCATTCTCCTTTCCACTTTCCAACAGCAGAACACAACCTGTGCAGCCAGTTCATGGCATAAAGCAGAATTAGACATATTTCTTTAACAACTACCTCAGTGAACTTGCTGTTGTTACATTAGAAATACTTTGCTTTTGTTGTAAATGGATATGCTGAGGCACTTTTAATTGAGCATAACCAGTTGGCCACCAGGTTACATGGAAAGTTTTGCTCTGCAAGGAGCAGTGTTCAGCTGGTTCAGGGAATTTGAGGCTTGGTGGGAGCCAGCTGCTGAGCTGAGTGAACTTTAATGTCCTAACACTGGAGGAAAAACAATGCTGTGCCTCAGACATAAGCAAATAACAAGGAGAAAAAAAAAAAAAAAAAAAAAAAGAAGAGAAAGAATCTGAGGCCTGCAGTATCTCCCTTCCTTCAGCAACACTTTTCTCCATGACCCAATAAGGGAAGGAATCCAGCTGTAATGCCTCAATAATGTAATTATTAACTTGAACACAAGGATCAGGTGCTCTCCAGCTTTGGTACAACACCTGCTGTTCTACTTTATATTGCTGGAAGATCAACAACATTTCCAGAGCTATTTTTACTTTAACAACAGGCAACTGGGCTCTGCTATAAACTCTCCCTTTCACTCCCTTTGCTAAGCACATTCCAGAGCAGCCCCTTTGAGGCCCTTTAAGTGGCTCAGCCAAGGAAAACATGATTTTCATCACTGCCATTCTGCTTTCTATTTTTCTTTCGAAGCACAAACACTTTCTCCCACCACCACAAGTGATACAGTGAATTTCCCATGTTTGAAGAAACTGTAGGAATCAGCACATGCAGAGTGGAATCAATTACTCACAGTCCATGTTTGTGATGTATTATTTCTCTTAGACACAGAGATTTATATGCTGACCTCTGGATGCTGTGAATATAATTTGTGATATTCTACCCAATTAGAGTGAGCTTTTTCTGGATCTGAACTAAAATTTTAGGATTAACATTTCCTGGCAGCTAAGCTAAAACTGCATTAATAAGTGGTGCTATAAAATTTAAATAATTAATATCATGACATACAAGATGCTGCTAAAAAGAATTAAACAAGATTTAACTTTTCAATAGTGTGTTTCAAAAGTGAGTTCTTCCAGTACATGGAGATCAGAAATGTTTGTTCCCAGTCTGATGTCAAATCACCAGTTAAAGTAACAGAAATATGACTTCAAGATGAAATTTAAGATATAGCAGTAAATCCTTGAAGGAAAGGGCACAATTGAAAGAATTAAATTGATTTATATTTCACTACTCAAGAACAAGATCATGATTTATGTGCATCACTTAATACTGACAGTAGTTACCCAGTGATTTGTTTTAGCTATCCTGCCTTCTTTATGAAAACAGAGAAGAAAAAAAAACCACTTCACCTCTCATGTAATTGGCTGTGGACAAAAGGTCAAGATAATTATTCTGGTCACATGAATACAACCAAGAAAAGTCAAATGAGCAAGAGGAAAAAAGAAATACATACCAAAGTCCATTCTATCCTTTTGGTTTCTCTGAAGCAAACCCAACAGCAGGTCAGCCAGGTAAGATGATGTTTCCCTAGGAATGCTGCACACAAGAGGAAGTAAAACATGCATTAAATGTAATGCATGCACTGAATAATGCATAGCACATTGAATTTCATGAAATCAGCATTCTGCCACATCCCTAAGTCATCACTATCCATGCTTTATAGCCTCAGTACACTTAGTTTCAGCCAGGTACAGTGAAGGCAAGATGCAACATTATTCACTGGTATCACACTACATCCTTGCAAAGATAGCAACAGCAAATATTTTGATGAATCCCAGGCATTCCCCAAGATGAAAAAGTGTTCAATCAACAAGTGTAAGTGATAGGAAAGGCCATGGTGACATACCTAGGAATCAAATTCCTGTTCTTTTCATAAAACATTCTCAGATCTTGAGGACTATTAGCCTGTCAAATAAAAATGTACATGAATTAAAGCTCAGTTTTATGAAGGAAATAGCTTTTGTTCCTGTGCACACATACACAAAAAGGAGACTTTTGCATATGGGCATTAAAGGAGAAAACACCAAGCAGAGCAGTGACCTAAGGATCCTTGTTTATGTATTTTCTCTGGATTGAACACACTCATCATGCAGACTAAGCAAGAACAACTTCTCCCTTGGTATTCTCAAGCCTTTGAAGCACCAACACTCAGACATCACTTGCTTCTGCTTTCCTGACTAGAAGCAAGAGCCCCAGGAATGCCCTTGAGACTGAGAAGGGGGAAAAGCAAAGAAAGTGTTACCTGAAAAGGTGGTTTTCCAACAAGACACTGATAAATCACAGTTCCTATGCTCCACAGGTCTGCTTTAGCATCATAGTGTTGAGACATAATCACTTCAGGGGCCTGGAAAGAACAGCAAAGTCTCAGAAGGGAAAACAAAAAAAGGAAAACCACAGCAACATGAATCTACTGTCAGAGCATTATTAACAGAGACCACTTTATTGAAAGAGAAAAATCAACATTTTCATGTGCATTACTGTATTTAAAAACCACAAAACAATTAGAAAGGCAGATGTTCTGAAGCATTTGGCACATTTGAGAATAAGAGGGAGATGTCATTTACTTGGCTTCTGCAGTTCTTCTTTTGGACAGAGAACCACTAAGAAATGTTTGATGTTTGATTTTAACAACCATGATCTCCAAAGGTAGTAAAACTATGGAAAGGGGAACTGCACTCTGTCCCTGATCCTTGTAAAGCATCATGAGGCTTTTGCCAATCTGCAAGGAGTCAATTATTTTGTTCTGGCAGAAGAATGTTTGAGATGAAGACAATGTGAAATATCCCTTACCATGTACATAGGGGAACCACACAGAGTTGCAGCCATCATGTTGCTGTGCAGATAACGAGCAAACCCAAAGTCAGCTGTGTAAAGAACAACCTTGGTCAATGAAGAGAAAGATCATTTTCAAATTTTTACAGTCTAGAAATCACTGTCTCTGACTGAAATCTGCTACAATTAATAGTGGGATTGAAAAAAAGACAAGTTTAATATCTAGCCAGCTACATGGAATAGTAGAATCTTTATCATGCTGAAAGAATAATATATTCTCTTTCAAATGAGCAAGCCAAGAAACAGCAGTGACATCATCTGCACAAACTGCTGCTCAGGCACCTCCCCAGCTGCAGAACAGCCTGTCTGGCGTCAGCAGGAAAGGATTAAAGTCACTGGCTAAATATAAATGGCTCATTAAGGGTGATGAATATACAATCTGCCTGCAGTGAAATCACATCAGGTACAAGTTGAAGAAGTCAAGTTTCAGGTGCCTGAATTTTCCATGCAGGCAAGAGCATCTGAAGTTATCAAGTAAGGACAGCAAGAGAAGTTTTGTCTTCCCTGTGCAGTTTTTGAGCAAAAGCTAAAAACAAGGTAGTTTTAAATAGACACTTAACAGACAACAAGGAGTGACTAAAACTCCTGAAGTGGCCTCTGCAGAAGAGTTTGGTACTATCTTGAACATTTGACATCTCTCCCCTGTTACAAGGCCAAACCTCCCTTCTGCCATGCCAAAAATAGATCATAACCTTCATTTCTAAATTTCTCAAATAAACCTTGGGAGGATCTACCCCTAAAAAAAAAACCCAAAAAACCAGCTGTAGCTGCAATTCAGTTTTGAAATGAGTTAAAGGCTAGTCAAGTTTCAAAAGTTAGATTTATGCCTAATTAAAACAGTTTAATACTAGAAACATCAGCAGATTTAATCTAAAACGCCTTTATAACCCCATCTTTTATTATCCTGAGAATGCAGCACAGCACCAAGCTCATCATCCTTGACTTGCAGGTCTGCTTTGCATCAACCCAAGGTGCAGCACTTGAAGCAGAGAGGTGTTTCTGAGGAGGGGAGCAGGGCAGGCTGAGCCCTGGCAGGAGGGGAGGGATGTACCTATTTTGATGCGGATGCCGCTGAGGCTGCATTTCCTGCGGCTGGCATAGGACAGCAGGATGTTCTGGGGTTTCAGGTCCCTGTGGATGATGCCCTTGCTGTGCAGGATGCGCATGGCTGCTGCAATCTGCTGCAGGAACACTCGGATGGTGTCCTCACTCAGAGTCCCCTTAGCTGCCAGTGACACAAGCAGCAGCAGGGAGAGGAATAAAGAGCAACAGTTTTAGGTAAAAACAATCAGATTTACAGTGAAAATAGAGTGAATTATAATCAAATCGTCCGTGGGTTGTGCTCAGAGTGATCCAGTCTCCAGTGGTTTGTTACAAATGTTAATATTCTCATCATTGTAGTTTTAAAGTAGCTACAGAACTCTGAATCATGTTTTTCCAGTAGTTTATTCACCTTGGTAGCATCGTAATTGTAAAACTTCTAAATAGCCATTAAATCCTAAATTGGCTACAAAGGCAAAGGAGGCAAGAAAATAAAAGAACTTCTAAGTGGATCTAAAAATCACATTAAAAGCTGAAGCCATAAAATTTGTTCTTTAAACAAATGGTGATGGGAGTGCTGAAAACCACTCTGCTCAGAAATTTCATCCATGATAAAACTTATTTTGAAAGGAAAAAAAAAATGAGATGCACTTTTGAAAGTCTTTTCTGAAGGTATTATCTCATTCTGCAGCCTGAAAAAGCACTGAACACAGGAGCTGGATTTCACTGAGTCTTTCCAAAGGTTTTAATGGCAAGTGAATTAGGCTTTTAATACATACAGTTACCATAACAATAGCTGTGCACAAAAAAGATTCCTTCAACAGGCTGACATACAAGGGCAAGTAGAATATTTTCATCATGAAAAATATGAAGATTAACATCTCTGCTCAAAATTTTGGTTGGAATAAGAATCCATTTGTCATGATTTATAAATTCTGTCCTCACTTTGGGCAGAGCCATGGAAAATCTCTTCTAAGCCAGCACTGCCTCTTTCTTCAGGGCATTATTTTATAAGTAAATCAGTGTTTTTAAATTCACATCTCAGAAAAGTAAAACAGGTGGAATCAAAACACTGGGAACAGCCCCCAAAATGCAGTTTTAGAAATAGAAACCCACACATTTTTCCAGCATGCTACTTATGGTTAACTACAGCTTCTCCCTCATTGTCAAATAAGGGAATGTTACATTCAGCTGTAGCAAAAGAAAAAAGAAAACAAAAACAAAAACAAACAAACAAGAAAAAAAGCAATATCTGTGTGTTATCACATTCAGTCATATCTAAAGCATAAGCAAAAAGAATACAGAATATAAACATGCAAAGAAAACTAATAGGGAAATATAGTAATCATTTACCTTGTAAGTAATCTGCCAGGTCCCCACCATTGCAGTACTGTTAAAAACAAAGGGTTTTATTCAAAATACAAGCACTGAAACACCTGCTACATCATTTCTACTTTGTAATCTTTTAATGAAAATTTGATCCATTCCAGCTGTTTGCCTTAAAATTGTTTGATTAATTATTTGTAATTAATAATTTGAGGTGTCAAACTTCTTCAGTACTTGCAGTATCATAACATGAAACTGAATAATTTATGAAACAAACAGTGCTGATAATAAATTTAGTGGGGCATAAGAAATTAATAATTTACTTTTCAAATTTGTTCATTTTAGCAAGCCATAGTTAATTTGCAGCTGTGCAAAGGAATAGTTTTGTCTAAAAATCTTTAAAATCAACCAGAAACATACATGTTAACACATACCTCCATGACCAAGAAGACAGAATTGGGCATTTCCTAAAAAAGGAGATGAAAAATAACTTAAGGATGTGAGAAGACAAAATCTTTACCTGCATTAACCAAGTGTAACATGGGATTTTTCAACCACTGAGACACCTTAATGCAAAGTCACTGTTTTAGAGTATACAAAAGATCATTTCAGAGCATAGAGATATTTTACATTTCCCCAGAATATTTTCATATATAAAAACAGAAAAGCAGCAGGCAATACTTCCAGAAGGTGTCTCCCTGAGTGCCCCTTGGCAGAAGCACATCCCTGCCATGCTCCTCAGCAGAGCTGGGAGTTGTGTCCATCCTCCTCAGATTTTCCACAGCACTGACCTCCCATGACCCATCTGCAACCTGAATTCCCTCTCTTGTAATTGGGGAAAAGTTCCTGAAAGACAGATTGCCTAACTTCTACTGTAAATTATCTACACACTCCACAAATCCTGTTAAAAGAATTAATTTGTGCTTAAACCTGACTGTAACAAAAACATTCATCCTTTTTCCAAATATTTATTTTGTGTAAGGGAAGAAAGGCCTGACTTGTCTGTGCTAATTATCAACACTGTTTTCCAGAGTATCCTCCATAAAAGAGTTCTGTTGGGCCTACAAAGTTGAAGATTTTGAGAGTTTTTATAAAGTAAAAGTATTTTTTTCTCCATCTGAGCTGATTAAGATTGAAAGGAAAAAACACAAAGAGAACTGGAAGGAAACTAAGAGAAGTGCACAGTAAACAGGATGATGCTTTTAGTTACCCAGTGTGTTACCTCCCTTTCCCTTTAAAAATAAACTTAAGGGCTGACAGATTGAGGGAAAATATGTTTTTTAAGACAGTTGAAGGGAAAAAGTGAGATGGCACAGACAAGGCCAGGCACATGCCCCAGTGGGAAGTGGGACTGCAGACAGTCTGACTAAATTCTGCTAAACAGTGTGACAAGAAAGTCAAAAGGGACATTGCACAGCAGAATAAAAGCTGTGAACTCAGCCACCTTTCTGTGTGCCTGCACTGGAACTTCAGCAGATTTCAATTTGACCACTGTGGCAAGAATCACCACCAGGGTGCCATTGTCAATGCCTCATGAACAGATTATGTTGGAAAGCTGGAAAAAGAGAAATAAAAACAAAAATGGGCCCATGGGCTCAGACTAGAGAAAGCAACAACCCTGAACACCACACACAGCACAGAGGTCAGGGATGGCACAATCCATCACAGACAACTGCAGATAATGGTAATAATTACAGTTCAAGATGAGCTGGCTGGTTTAAGGTTAATTCTAGACTGTATTAGCCTGTTTCACTTTTGGGAAGCATTTAGTCACTCATGTCTGTGTTACAGAAATGCATTTGAGGGTTTTTTCAGCCCAAAACATCAAGCACATTTTGTAGATTTGTTTACATTCATAAATTAGCTTCCAAGAAAGCAAATTTCTAGGAGCATGAGTCAAATCTGTTGGGAATGGCAGACAAACTCCAACCAATATAGAATATTAAAGCAGCAGCAGATCACATTTCCCAATTGTTCAATGTTCCTGCAATAGCTGTGGCCAACACAAACCATAATTTACATTCCTATAAACACTTCAAAACCTCAATGCATACAGCAAAGCAAAAAAACCCCAGTACTATTTGCTTTGCAAATCACTGAAAATATATAATTGTTCCTTTTTGCATTGTTCCTTTGCAACAACACCTTTCAAGGTAGAAACTTTTAGGAATTCCAAAGATGCCAAACAGCAGCTCTGAGATTTATCAATTTATCAAATTGAAAATTCTGCCAACACAATTTAAAGGACAACTGTGAGGTGCAAAAGAACAACCCAGCTAAGGAGCACTGAAAGTCCATTTTCCAGTGGCAAGAAAACAGCTCAGCTCCTGGATTTCCACCCCAGCATTGCAATCCCATGAATCACAAAGATGTTCCACAGCATCAGAGCCTCCAGTGCACAAAACCAGCAGTTTATGGCAGCCTGTAATGCTCAGCTCATGACAGACATTTATTCATCACACAACTAAGAGGATGTTTGCTGCATTCCCTTGGAAACAGAGTCCTCTCAAATGAACTGCTCCCTTCAGAAACACAGAGCTGATGATTTGCCCTCTTGTACCAGCCCTCACCTGTTCAGAAAGTAATTTCTGCAATTACTCATCCTTTTTTTAAAAATTTATATTCCTGATGAAAAACAACAAATCAAATACCAAGTAAAGTCATAATAAGATGTAGAGTATGTTTCCTTAATGTTGCTTGGAAAATCCTTTTTTAATAAATCAGATTAGAGATTCTACAAAGACATTTTCCCAGACTCAAGTCCTCTCTAATTCCCAGTGAGGAAGTAATAGTTTGCACAGAATTGATACCAACCTCCCCAGCCACAACTTGTCCCAACTTGAACTCATAACCAAACACTTTTCAATATCCCACCAACAAACAGCTGAACTTGTTCAAACCTTCAGAGCTGCTCAAATTTTGCCTTACACTTCTTGGCCAACCTGATTGGGAATCTGATCTCCATTTTGGGAATACATTCAGAAAAGACAAGTCAGTTCTGGACACACATTTTGCCCTTCTAAATTATTTTTCTGAACAATAAAGCTCTCCCTATCAACATTCCCCAGACTTGTGATTTCTGTTGACTTGCTAAGCAGAGCAAAGTGCTCAAAATGGAAAGATTAGAAAACCAGCATGTTTCAGATCTAACATTCAGGAATAAAGCTGATCTAGCAAATTATTTTAAACTGACTCTTGAAACAGATAACAAAGCTTTCAACAATTTGCATTGATGTACAGATCACATAATTAGTGCAGCTGGAGTTGCTCTGACCTACACTTCTACCTAGATAAATAAGCAAAACAAATATCTGCTGTGTTGCAACAATTACCAGTTTTGCCCAGCAACCCTGGTTTTGCAGCTTAAAGTTTTCTTGACAAAAATCTACTTTTGCTCTTTCTTACTCTGAATCTAAGTTTTACTTGCAAGCAGTTAACAGGAAACCCATTTACAATTCTGAAAGGTAAACAGATAAACCTAAGAGAAAGTGGTTAAAGAGGTAACCTATTTGCCAAAACTTGCTGTGTTTTAATCCAAGGCCTCCACCAGGTGTCTTGAGGGATGCAAAGTTCCAATTTGAATCACAGTCTTAGCGCAGTAATGCCATTTAAAAAAACATTAATTGAAAAAGAAATCAAAACATCCATGGTTACTCTCAAGAGCTGTAGCTAGATCTCTGGAGTACTGGCAGAAACATTCCCTAGATTTCATTTTGGTTCACAAGTCCTCCTTCAGAACAAGCTGAAGGTCTGCAAGGAGCTTAGTGAGCTCCCAAAGCAGAAACTGTGGCAAATAGTTCCTCTCTTTTTGCTTTGTGTCTGTAGATTTTATTTCATTGCAGTTCATGATGGGAGTCCCCAAAGCAGGACAATTAACCTGACATTTATCTGATTAATTTTCTGCTATGTTCATTTGTGCTATAATGAATATAATTTTTTGGCCAGGAACACACTTTTATTTTGGCTTTAAATACATTTGGCAAAAATTCTAATGATATAGTGAAAAAGGACAGGTCCAGATCTTTTAAAGGCTGTTTATTACAGGCATTCTTGGTTCACTTTGTGAGTGCAACACAGGAGCAACTTCTGTGTTCAGCTTCTATCACCCCAAGGACTGATCATTTTTGTTAATTCTGACAAAATGTTAAATCTCAGACTAAATGTCACTTGACATGTGCCTGTAGGATTCAAACAGGGTACATGCTGCCAATTATTCACATAAAAGAGCAATCAGCCATGGAGAAATGAAGCACAAGAACTAGATCATCCATTTGCTGTTATGTGCAATGCTGTGTTTAACCAATATATGGGAGGTGAGGGAAAGTGGCTGCTCTGCTGCCCAGCACCAAGGAAAGGCACAGCTGCTCTCAGCACAAAGGTTCAGCACACTTGTGTACCAAAAAAAATCGTGTCAAACAGTTCTGAAATTCAAATTACAGCATCCAGGCACAGCAGGTAAGCAAAAGACTCTGTTGTGACTCTTCTGAAACAGTTCTGAAATTCAAATACAGGATGATCTAGGCACAGCAGGCCTGTGTAGGAACTTCAACTCTCTGCAACTGTGGGCCACAACAAATTTTAATCCTGGATGTCCCCAGCCTCCATCTACACTGGCATCATCCCTGCACTGTCATAACCAACCTTTCAGCTGCCAGGTAGTGTTTCAAAACCTCTACAGTTGCTACAAGGCAGGATTTTCTTTTTTATCTGAACAGCATGTTCTCATATGATTATTTCCACACAGACACAGAGGATGGATATAAACACAAAGGCCTTAAGCAAGGAGCTCAGGGGACAAAAAATAAAGATATTGAGACATGCCCTGTTCTGCTGGGAGTGTGGAGGCAATGAAAGCTGTGAGACACCAACATCAGGAGCACACACAGGATGCCTGGAGCAAATATCTCAAGAAACACATGCAATAGTACCAGACCAACTGGAGTCCTTGGGTAAACCAGAGCTATTTAATTCCTGCTGCTAGAACAACAGTTCCTCCTCTCAGCACCCCCAGTAAGAACTCCTGGGCTCTGTGTACAAGCAAAGCTGAGCTGCAGGTCTCAGAAGGATCTCTGGCTCCATTCCCACTGTCTTTCTCTGCTTCCAAGGACAGCAGAAGCAGCTGCAGGTTTTTTGTCTGCTCTGTACCAACAGGCTAAGACAAGAAACAATTTTTTATCCAGATACTGTTTCTCCAATAACACTCTAGAAATTAGTTCTCCCTAATCTACTGTTCAAATAGCAAACTTCAGACTCCATACAGTGAGGACATTAATTCACTCTCCTAAAATGTTATCTCCAAGATACATTACAGGCTTTCATTCTGAGGGCTAACATTCTAGAGAGGTTTTGAATTAAATTATTTGCTAAAACAGGCACTGTCTGGCACTGTGTAAGAGATTAGTTCTACTCAGCACACGCTTGGGATCATGAACTGCACAAAACTGTAAATTCATGCCCTAAATATAGAACATTCCAAACAACTTACTGATACCTTCATACTTCAGTGGAATACTTTATCCAAGGATCTCAGTGTATATTATGCTGGTAATTTGAAAGCTATTTTAGACTCCTTTTGCTTTTGAGAAACAGTGGCTCCACTTCTCCAGTTAACAGGATCCAAGATTGATTTTCCTTTGCAGGATGAATGACATCCCACAACAGCATTACAGGAAAAGAGCTGCATCCTTAAAATATTTCAGAGATTTGGGAGTTTTTTATTCTTGAATGACAGACAATCAAACACATGCCCAAAGAAGATAAGTGAAAAATGTCTCTCTTGCTATCCATCTATTGGATCTGAGTTTTTTTAAGCATTTCACCAAAACATTAATTTCACTTTTAGAGGTGAGCTATTTTCCAGAACCCTATGGCTGAAGAAGAATTTTTCTCTCACAGATGGAGGGATTTTGTTGAAATATCCCTAGAAGTTCCCTCAGCCTTAGCACCATGGTCTCCACACCCTGGTGTGTGCAGCTCCCCAGCCCTGTGAGGTGGCACCAAGAGCAGGGGAGTGCTCTGCTTACATAAAATGCTTATCTCAGCTCAAACCTGCCAGAGCTGCACGTCCACCACACAGAAATCAAGGGCAATTACCCTGCTGGCTGCAGAACAAAAACATTTCTATGCCACCATTAACACACACCAGTTCACTGGGGTGTGGCTCCAGATGAATGGGCACTTCTAGTAATTGAACTCCAGACACACTAATAACATATCCAAATGGTTTTCACAGCAGATGAAGGATCAGCAGTGGAGAAGGTCTGAAAATGTTCATGCACAATCAGCAGAATGGCCCACAAATTCTTCTTGGATTTAATTAAAACCTTCATGGTGTATCTATTTTTATTATGCTGACTTGTGTGAGTGGTCATGCAACAGGAACACAACCAGCAATGAAGGAGAAGGAATCTAATTGCTTTCTGAAAATCAATCCAAATGAAGCTTTTTGCAGTATATAAAATAATAACTGTACATTCATTCTCAAAAGATACATTCCAAATTGCTATGCAGGGATACAGTTTTAACCTCAAAGTACTGTCATTAATTTAATATTAGGAGATGTGAAAATATTTATCCTTGATCACAATCAATTTACACATTTTTTCACTTAGTTTTGCCACTCTAATTGCACACCATCTTTTCTATCTGAAAACTCAGAGCAACAATCAGCTCTTGGCTTATTCAGCTCCATGATCTGTCAGACTGCATCTGAAACAGGAGCATTTTCTTATTTCAATCTGTCTAAGGTTAAGAAAAGCTTCAGCCCAACAGAACTACAAAAATAAAACAGACTCCCATTCACACTGAGAACTTCCAACTGTGACACAGACTCCACTGGCTCCAGCACTGAGGAAAAACAAATTGCTTCTGTAAACTTAGAAATAGCTTGAAATCCTAAAGTTTTATCTGCTGGACTGTGCTCACAATACCCTGGCAAACAAAAAGGGCAGCACATGCTAGAACATGAAATGCTAAAGAAAATTAGTAGGTGTAACAGCCTACTAGACATGTGAATGCCTTGCATAGTGTTCATTCTTGCTGGGTTATAAATTAATGTAATCACAGAAGCTAATGATGCCTGCCACTTCACAAACACAGCAGAAAGGGAAAAGCTTATTTGTGCAAGTGACACACTCTTTATACCATATTTTGCAGAGCAATTCCTTCTGTAGAAGCAGCATCCTGCTGCCAAGCTTTGTGTTTGCTGTGAATGTATTTGAAATATAGCAAGGTACAGGACACAGGTTTGTCCTTCTGTTTGCTTTAACTGCTCATTTTATTTAAACACAACAGCTGGTGACAAGTAGCAACATCCCCTTTCTCAAATGGAGCAGCACTGATCATTCAAGAAGTCCTGTCATCCTTTTATGGGGCAGAACAAAAAAGCCTAAAAGTTATGTTTCTAAAAACCCTTTAGGTAAAGAAACCATAGAAATTGTAGGAGTCTGGAGTCTCTTTCCCTGTGCATAAATCAAAAGAACAAGAGTCCCTCCAAAGCTCAGATGTTAAATCATCAAAACACCTAACTAGTCCACTACCCCCACTTTGAGCTGCAGAGCTGACTAAGGAACTTTCACATATAAACAACTGCAAATAATAAATCTGAAATTCAGCTGCTTACTCACTCACCAACACCCTCAGCCAACAATTCCAGTTGTTCTTGAGATGTCTGGACATACTAAGTTTAGGATGCTGAGAGATTATCTCCACTTAGCAATACTCAGGAAAACCTGGTCTTGTCAAGAAGCACAACAGACAATACTTTCCCTCTCAGAGCAGATAACATCATTCAAAATGAAGAACTTTGAAGTCAAGATCCAGGAAAAACATGCTCTATAGATTGAACCTAGAAATTTTGATGCACAGGCAGTTGCTACAGGAACATCACAGCTTTGTACCAGAAATCACTGGAGTCCTACAGCCCTAGAAAAACTGAGCCCACCTAATTTATGTCACACACAGAGATTTCAACAGAAAAAGATACACATCCAAAAGATACACTAAAAGCTTTTAGCATGTGAATGTGTAAAGACAGGAAACACTGAATGTCACAATCTCTTTTTTTTGTTGCCTTGACTATGCAATGGTCCAAAGGTGCTTCTCAGTAAATTTTTTTCATCAGTGTAAGTCTGTATTTAAAATCAGAACTGAGCCCAGGAGATAAATGTACAGTTCTTATTCAAGCACAATAAATGGCTGCATGAGCTACCTCATGTCTTATTTAGCTCTGCCCAACACTGGCAGCAAAAATGAACTTCCTAAGCAGAATACAGTCCCCTAGACAGGCTCCAGAGCAACTCCTCCACCTTAGCAGGCAGGACCCTGGCAATCAAGAGAGGAAGACAATATGAATAAATTTAATTGAAAAGATCCAAGTGTCTGCTTGGCTTTTTTCACTGTTCCTGTCCTGAACACACAGGCAACTGATACATGGGATTGTGGTTTTCTGCTTCCTTCAGTTCCTCCTCACTGTGACACAGGGATGAACATCACATTTCTTTGTCACACAGATCCCCAAGATGCTGCTCTTGATGACACTTGTTTTTGTTAAATTCCAAACTGATGACAGCAGCAAAATAGATTCAATATTCAGAAATTCAGAATAAATCCATTCAAAATCTTCTACTTGGCATACATTATATATATTCACTGTATTTTCATAAATTAATTTTAATGAAAATAAAGGCATCAAAATATATTTTACCTGGACATCATAAAGAGCTACAATGTTCTCGTGCTGAAGTTCCTGTAAAACAAAATATTTGTATTATGGAAAAAGGTTATTAGTATTACTATTATTATTATTAATTTAATTTGCTGATAATCAAAGAGAATCTTTTTAAGATGATCAGATGGAATTCAGAGGACATCCCAGCTGTTTGGGCAATATTTACAGGATAAGGAAGTTAGGCAATATTTTGAGAGGTCATTAAAACATTTGGTTCCAGAACTTCATGTCTATGACTTGTTACAGAAAGTATCAGAGCACAAGATCCTCTAATGAGCACTGAAAGCTACCAAGATTTAATTTTCTCCTCTTACACAATTTCTTGCTTAGTGAAGTAACCAACCAGACCATGTTCAAATCAACCTTACTTTTATAACACAAAGAAAATCAAGCCAAATATCATTAAATAAAACTCATGGGACAGCTCATGAATTATTTGTAGCTGCTCAAAAAAACTTATTTTTTGTTAAGAACTTGCAGCACACTAGTACACCCAACACTAATTCTGGTATATAATAAATAAATAAGAATATAATAGCACATGAAGTAGTGATGTATCTCAAGAAGTTCAGAAACATGGGAAGAAAGCAGCAACCAATATTACTGCAAAGCTGTGTGAAATGAGATGTGAAATTCAGAGAGCAGGGAATGCTAAATGAACCCTAAAAAAGATGTTTCCATAAAATAACACTGAAAAACTGAAAGCTGCTCCATGACATTTCCCCTGTTAGAGCCACACTCCTGTTTCAAGGCAATTATCACAAGGCAGAAGTGGGCAACTGCTTCAGGAATTAAAGTCAGCTCACTGATTTCAGCTTTTCAAGGCAGCTTTGAGTAAAAAAGATGAAGGAAAATCAAAGAGTGATGCTTCACCCTCAGTTATGATCTGCTGGGAAAAGGTGCCACACTGGCCATCCTGAAGGACAAAGTCTTCCAAAAGTGCAATAAACAAAGCAGAGATTGCTTCCACAACAGTTTGCTACTTTTAACTGCAAAAACATGCTCAGAACCTGTTCTGAGACACTTCCAGAACTGAAGATGGGGGTTTTTTTTCCTGTTTTTCATAGTATTTTTATTTCTGGATCCCTAACAAAGAAACAGCACAAGAGCAATTACTGTGATAACACCCATGACCTGAAATGAACTAGGTCAGAAGTCTCTTTTCCTTTTCAAGTAAAGCAGCTTTAAAAATCACTGCAAATTAACATACCTTTAAGATTTTTATTTCTTTTCCAAGTAGGATTTGTGACTTCGACAAGTTCTTTTTGTTAATACTCTTTATGGCTACTTCCCAATCAGTTTTCTGAAAACGAACAAAAAATGTATTGTCAGTTTACTTTTGTTTTTTTTTTTTTTTTAACCTTTATCCTCTAACAACTATTTAGGAAAACACTGAGAAAAAGTGGCAAGATCACCCCTTTTCTACCCACCAGTTATTATTACAACACGTGACACCATCAAGAACTATTTCACTCCACAATAGCTTAGACAGCTATTAAAATCCAGCTTTGGCTACACTGCATTTTAAGAGATTCAAAAGCATTAAAAAAAAACCAAGAAAAAAAACAACAAGTAATCATATTCCATTTATTTTTTCATAGCAGTGCTATGTATCTGCTTTCTTAGACCTCTCACAATGATCAAGTTACTTTTACTGTCCTTTAAGGACTTCTCATTTTCATATTCTTTTTCATACTCTACAGATGAAAACTGCACAAAACCCCCTCTGTTTCATATTTATATATTATCCAAAAATAAACTGACTATTTATTTGTGAGGTGGGAGCACCTCCATTGGCATTTAAAGTTTCCGTTTCCCTTTCTACCTTTTTTTTTTTTTAAACCCCAAAATCACTGCACCGTGCCTCTCCAAGCTGTGAGCGCTGCCTTAATCCTCCAAAATGCTAAATCTGAAGGGCTGTTTTCTGGAAAGCAAAGCTCTTTAGGCACCAGAATAAACTCACAGCATCGAGAAACCATAACGTAACTATGAATATCCGGGGCGACGAGCAAGTCACGCCAGGAAACCAGACACCTCTGAATTTAAGGAATCTTCAGCCAATCCCAAAGGAGACAATTTTCCATTAGATCCCTCGTTATCCAGTGAGATAAACATGACCCTCCCGACAAACAAAGGGCTCAGGCTCCCCTACAGCTGCAAGGCTCCCCTCGCCGCTATGGCACGGAGCTGCCAACAGCGGGGAGGAGCGGTGGGACCGCGGGCAGGCCGGTGGGGCTGAGGGAAGGGAAAAAAATAAATGGTTTATGGATGCTGGGGCCGGATCCCGCCTCAGGGCCGCGGGCCTCAGCCCAGCCCGCACCTCCCTTCGGATCTTTTTTCTCCCCGAACACCCAAATCACGTCAAAACTGCCCAGAGGACACAAACCCCACCACCGCCACCGCAGCTGTCACCCACCCGAGGGGCTCCTCCGGCCCCGGGTTGTGTAACCAGCCCCGCTCCGGCTGCGCTGTTTACCTTGCGGTGGCGACCTTTGAAGACCACAGCAAAGGCTCCGTGTCCTATCAGGTCCTTCTTGCTGTACTCAAAGTCCCCCACCACCTCCATCATCCCTCAGCGGGGCATGAAGCCCCCGGGAAGGACGGAGGGAAAACAAAGGGGTTCTTCCTCCAGCTACAGCCGCCTCACGGCAGCCGGCGGCGGGGTGGGAGCCTGCCCCGGTCCTGGCTGCCCCCGGCGGCGGGGGCAGCTCCTCTCATACCGCCGCAGACCCCCGGGCCGGCGGGGCTGCTGCAGGGCGTCACCGAGGCGAGGGGCTCCGTCGGGCATGGGGAGGGGAAAAGGGGGGAATCTCAGGGGCTGGGTGTGAGGGGACAGCGCGGCATCGGCGCCGGGACGAGGGGCCTTCTCAGCGGGGAAGGGGGCTCCGTGCCCTGCCGCTGCCCGGCCCCATGGCCCCGCCACAGCGGGGGCTGCCGGCGCCGCGGCCCCGCTCAGGGACCGAACCCCAGAGCATCCAGCGAGGCGGGGGGAGGCGCGGCCCACGGCTCCGGGGGGTGGCTGTCGCTGTCGCCGCCGCAGCCCTCGCGAGAGAGGAGGAAGCGGTGAGGGTGCGGACGGAGGGGGTCTCTCAGGCCGCCAGCGCCTCCCGGGGCTCCAGCCGCTCCACCACTTCCTCCACAGAGATCCGCACTCGGCCAGCGCCGGCTGCGAGTGCCCTACCCTCCGCACCGCCCCGCGGCTCTTATAAGCCGCAGTGCGCAGGCCTGGTAGCTCGGGTGCTTCCGCCGGCGGCCAAAGAGTGCCTCACCCCGGGTAACCCGGCGGTGCCTCCGCCGCCGGCGCCGCAGAGCGGGGCCGCTGCCCCGAGCCCTCCCGGGACCCCGCCGAGCCCTCCCGGGACCCCCCTGAGCCCTCCCGGGACCCCGCCGGGCCCTCCCGGGACCCCCCTGAGCCCTCCCGGGACCCCGCCGGGCCCTCCCGGGACCCCCCTGAGCCCTCCCGGGACCCCGCCGGGCCCTCCCGGGACCCCGCCGAGCCCTCCCGGGATCCCGCCGAGCCCTCCCGGGACCCCGCCGAGCCCTCCCGGGATCCCGCCGAGCCCTCCCGGGACCCCGCCGAGCCCTCCCGGGACCCCCCTGAGCCCTCCCGGGACCCCGCCGGGCCCTCCCGGGACCCCGCCGGGCCCTCCCGGGACCCCGCCGGGCCCTCCCGGGATCCCGCCGGGCCCTCTCCGGCCCCGCACCCGGCCCGTCCGGGCTGTCCCCTCAGGGAGCACGGTGACCCCGGCCCCTGGGCCCACCCTTGCCCTCACGCCGGAGCCGGGGCAGAGAGGCCGAACTCAGCCCGGCCATCACTTCAGCGCTTTCCTCGGCCCCCTCAGGCACACCCGCCATTGAGAACAACGCTGAGGGGCCTCCATGGGAAGAGAGTGGACCGGAGTTGCACAGGACAAGAGCCGGGACAGTCGGCAGCCAGAGTGGGAGTGCAGGTATTGGATCATCCCAGGCTTCCAAGGCAGTGGCACTGCTTACAAAGCACCTCCAGGTCACACACTGTCAGCCCTGTCCCTGCTCCAGGTCACACACACTCAGCCCTGTCCCTGCTCCAGTAGCGAGCAAAACCCTCCCTCAAACCTGAAACTAGGAATTTCAATGAATGGAGAGGCAATGGAGGAACAGGCATACAAAGTGCTGTGAGCCAAAGACACTTGGAGTTGTTTGTTCCCTTTATAAGGAGAACAACGCGTGTAATTTACAGCCTCTGCCTCCCAGCACTTTTAGATCAGCCTGGGGCTGTTTACAGCACGTACAAACATTAAGAAAAAAAAAAAACCAGCCACCGAACAACAGTCACATGGAGCCTTTGACCTTCACCTCCAGGTTCACATAATTATGCTCCATTTCTCTGCGTTCCATTCCTCACTGCTCTCTTTCCCCCCCTCTGTACCCTTGTTCTCCATCACACCATCTCCACATCCCACTCTGACCCTTTCAGCTTCCCCAAAATCCCCAGTGGATGCAGGGTGTGACCCCTCTGACCCCACACAGCTGTGCTGTGCCTTCCCTGACGTGACACAGGCTCTGCTTTCAGTGTCACCAGATCAAAATAGAGTCTGAGTTGTGCAGTTGGGCCTCTCCCCATTCCTCACTTATCTCCCTTGGCCTTCCAGCACTCCAAACCAGGCACTACTGGAGCAGTGTGCCATGTCAGGACCTCCTCAGCTAAAGACTTTTCCACAGACAATGCACTTAGATTGAAAAAATATCCAGCAAGAGATTCTTAAGGAAAATTGACAGCTTTATAAAGGACATTTTAAGCTATCAGAGGAATCCTAAGAAATAAACTTAGTGCCAAAGAGAACCAAAGAGATTTAAAACCCCTCAAAACTCAATCCCCCCCCTTTATTTGGTGAAGTTTTGAGCTCCCATCCAAAATCCACCCATGGCATTACCCTAACAAACAACCCCGGGAAAGTAGAGTTGACCAATAATTTCAACAGTTCAGAACACCCCTGTGGAAAGAATAAACGAGATGTAAAAATATTCCAAGTTAATAATAAATTAAAGTGTTGGTAGTAACAGACACTTTGTGATACCCTTCACAGTGCCCCTTTAAACCAGGAAAAAGCCCACAAGCCTCCATGTGTTAAATATTCTGATTCATAAAAAGAATTTCCCTCAGAACTGGCTGTTTATTACCATCCACCAATTCTCACTTCAGTATTAATCCTCTCAGCATCAGCGTGTATCCTCACCCCAAAATCAATGTCACAAGCTACATTTCAGGGAAGCTGAAAAAAAAAACCATTCAGAAGATGCTTTTTGAGCAGATAAAAGTCACCCATTCTGCACCACACCTGCGAACCGAGACACATTTCCTGACACACTTCCCTTCGGCAGCAGCACTGCCTGATGTCCTTTTGTCCTCGTAATGGGGCTGGAGCCCTGGAGCAGGTTTGTTTCAGCACAGCAAGGACAAACAGCCGGCAGCGGCAGCGAGGTTTGACCGGAATAACTAAACACGCTGCGCTGGGATCCCAGCGGCGCCCCAGGGCTCCAGCAGCGCTCGCTGGAGCTGCGGGATTTGCATGCGGGTCACTCCCAGCTGGCTGCGGGAGCTGCTGGGTGTCGCTAACTCCAGCGTCCAAAAAATCTACAAACAGCAGCTTCACAGCTGCTGGAAGAGTTCAGAGGCAGAACAGACTGGATTCACCATTCCCAAAGGGAGCCTCGTTGCTGGAGATGTTGGGAGAGCGATGCAGGAGCTCCTGCTGCTCCTACACACGGATATCCAACGTTCAGCCCTGTATCCTGCAGCACCTGGGGAGATGCTCTGCTCTCACCATGCAGAACGACACTAAAACACCCAGAGCACCACTACCCTGCCTGATCGACCTCCATGATCCTTCAAAACCACAAGCACTGTGTCCTGAGTTGGTTCATTTTTAACATCACACTCTGCAGGAGCTGCAGCCCACAGTTCTGCAATCACCATTCAAAGAGTGAAGAAAAACATAACAGCAGTACTGGGCATGGCTCTGGGGCTCCTTCCCAGCTGCACTACTTTGCTTCAGACAAATTAGTCCCTCAGTTGTGAGCCAGGGCTTCTGATCACAAGAGCAACACATTTAGGAAGGAATTAGCAACTTGCAGATTCTGGTCTGAGTGCAGAGAAGGATGCTTTCATCTGGTAGCAGCTCCACAGAACACAGACATCAGTGCTCTGAGTTTTCTTAATACCTTTCATCCCCAAAAGCACTAATGGAATTCACAGCAAGCCCTTCTCTGCCACACCATACCAGCAAAATGCAGCCCTGAGGTAGAAACATCACCTGAACAGCACCTGGGCTGACTCAAAAAAAAAGGCAGAGCAAGGCTGCTTCTCTACTTTTCATGTAGAACAATGAATGAAGTTCATTTTCTTGCTATTCATTGAAGGATTTTTCTTCTCTCTCTCTCCCCAGGCTATAAACTTGCACATGGAAATTAAATTACAGATCTGGGAAAATATTCAAGAGATCATCTGAGTCGAACAGGACAGGAACATGTGGCTTCAAGGACCCAGGGAACACAACACACACTCCACTTGCATGGAGAAGCAGGACACAGCCCCAAGAAGAGTTTTAAGGCCTCACTTATCTAAATCAGCTCCCAAAGGTAGGAGTCTGACAGCATCCTGCTCATCTCAGAGCTATTGACTTCACTCCAGGTGTTCTTACCATAGCATTCCTTCCCTCCCTCCCTCCAACACACTCAGGATTTCATTAGACAGGTAAACCTTCCTCAGAGGACTGGCAAACTTCCCAGTCCTTATCACCACTGTCCTGCCATTGGGATTTATAACAAAATTAATGGTGGCATCAGCTGAGCTTTTAAAGGAGAAAGTCAGAGGGCTCTGCAGGACAATTTCTGGCTATGCTTAAAATTATTCTTGTATTACCAATGAAAAATTACATTCTTGTGGTAAAACCTGTGTAAAATGCTTAATGAGTAACTCAGGAGGAACTGGACTGAAACATAGAAGCAGATCCCAGGATTCCTATCAAACAGCACTGGAAAAGCTCAGGCATTTCAGGAGGTATTCTGTAAGGCTGGTGCTGCTGATCCCAAAAGAGCAAGAAGCCTACCTCCTAGATTTGTGCCTTAACACAAAGTAACATCTTCCCCATTAATAACACCATCAACCCAAATTTGCATCTGCAATTGCCCAAATTAGCTAATTAAAGCTCCCATCCCCAGCACGGCAGAGTGAGGGAGGTCACGCTCACCACAGCTCCTGCCAAGAAGGGAAGGGAAGGGAAGGGGAGGGGAGGGGAAGGGGAAGGGGAAGGGGAAGGGGAAGGGGAAGGGGAAGGGGAAGGGGAAGGGAGTTCTTCCTTCCCCAGAGCCTGAGCAGGCAGGAGACTGCAGCCAAGCCCGGGAAATGCCGCATTCAAATAAAACTGGGAGGGAGGAGTGTTAGGGAATTGCTCAGGAATACAGCTGGAGCAGGGCCAGCACTTAGTATGCATGCAGGCTGGTGCTGTATGAATGGTAAAAATAGCAGCAGATGCTTAGATAAGGAAATACAATTTGGTTTACATGCAAAACCATCACAGAGCGTGGTTCAAAAATCTACCCGCTATCAGATCAGAGGAAGATTAAGGCCAAGAGCTTAATTTGATGTTAACTCAGTTGCAAGGCTCTCTTCTCACTTCCCTTTGGAAAACCCTTCTGCTGCAGCATTAGAAAGGTGGGTTTTAATCAGGCTTCTGTCCCAGAAGCCAAGTCTGAAGGGATGGCAGGAGCACGGTCAGAGGGCACAGTGATTGCTTTGGTTTGGAAATCAGTGGGCAAGGTACACTGATATTTTAGGTACACCTACACACAGCAACACTACCTACATGCACAGCCAAGCCAAATTCCCACAGGCAGGATTGCTCCCCTGAGCTCTGATACATCCCTGCCTCCAACACAAAACCCACCATGGATTGACAGGGCACAGCAACCCTGAGCAGCACTCCACAGTAGGAAGCAGAGAATGATTTTTCACTCAGGAAGAGCCACTTGCAATCTGGAGCTGCTGCTTGCAGCAAGTCAGACTTGGGGACAGAGAGCTGAACTCCCAAGGGTGGGTCATTTCCTTTAGCACAAGCACCCTAAAAAACTTGGAAACCAGGGAGGCTTCTTGGCTCTTACCAGTGACCTGTTCCTCTTCCTTCCAAGGCCAGACCTAGCAGCTGGTTTTAAAGCCCCCTGTCCCACATTTACCTCAGTGAATTACAAAAGGTTTTGTTTATGCAGGCAATGTGGTCTTCACTGTCAGCAAGAAGCAGCTGGAGGAAGCACCCTAATGAAAAAGCAGGTATGGAATACTGAGCTCTTCCCAAAAGATCCCACAGAGATAGATCCCTCCTGACTTGGCTGGCAGAAGGAGATAGTAATGGCAACAGGAAATAGAAATTGTCTCCTCAGTCATATTAAAGATTTAACCCTTTGTTCCAGCCCTTGGCTCACCTGAGCACTTGCAGACAAGCAAAAGGCATCACTGCACAATCTTAATTCTCCAAACGAGGGATAAAGTCCTAAAATGCATCTTCTGCAGCTGGGGAACTTCTTAGACCCAAACTCCTGTTCTGAGTTGTAGTAATCAGTGTGTATGAGGGCTATGGAGAATGTTTTGACCTTCATGCTAACCTGCTGCAACTAAATCTGACAGTGTAATGCTCCTTATTAATCACATCTTGATTTTCTGTTTCATAAGCATCCTGGAAATAAACACAGTCCAGATCTACTCATGTCATGATGGCTGGAGGCATGAATTGACTGATAAAAAGGCTCATAAGCAAACTTACAAATACCCAGCTGACAGTGTGAATCCCTCTCACCCACTGGGCAAGTAAATGCACTTGAGAAATTCCAGGAGCCAGCTCTGTGCAATGGAAGCATTGCCATCTTCTGTGTCACTCCCAGCCCTGCTGTCAGCATGTATCCAGGGCAAGGGACAAGTGCCACACAGAATTCCTGCTCTATTCTTCCCTTTCCCCACCCTATCCTTCCTTCCCCCCAAGCTAGTGGTGGATGGGAAAAGGACACTCTCTCCCCTGTTCAGTCTCATTTCCTCATTCCCAAGAGCTGCTGAAACCTGAAAACTCAGCACAGCTCCAGCAGTCATTTGAAGTCTGTGCCTGTTGCACCCTGAACAGATTAGCAAAGGAGTTATCTGCTGTGGATGCAGAGGGTGACTGGCAGATAATGCTCAGCACAGCCCACAGGGAAATGGGGCTGTGTGCAAAGGCAAAACCTTACTGGAATAACGAGAAGCCCCAAGGACTCATTCTTAGCAGATCTTTGTCCCAGACATGCAGCCAAGCACAATTCTGCACTGTAATGATGTACTGAAATTTCCCATTTTTCTCTCTCTGAAGGCCACACAAAGAACAACCCTCTCTGCTCCCACTAAAACCCTCTTCTGCACAGGATTCACGAGCAGTCTCTGCCCTTTGCTTGCTCCTTTCAGGACAGTGGCTACTGTGAGGCAGAAATTCCAATAAAAAGCCAGTTGAGATGGAGGCAGATAAGATATCCCTCCTGTGATGTTCAGAGGAAATCATCCTGCAATGCACAGCTCTTA
The DNA here is from genome assembly GCF_903797595.1 of Erithacus rubecula. Classification (NCBI taxonomy): domain Eukaryota; kingdom Metazoa; phylum Chordata; class Aves; order Passeriformes; family Muscicapidae; genus Erithacus; species Erithacus rubecula. The sequence goes on from NC_136674.1 coordinate 3,148,459, forward strand.
ATAAGAACCAGAATTAAAATTTCCTTAAATAAATATAAGGAAAGTGTCCACGAGGGAGAGTTGCCAACGGAACACGGAGCCACGTTTGGGTCAATCTCTTCATCCATCACCTTGGAGATGTCCCAGGACTGTGCTGAGGGCAGGACCAGCAGCTCCATGTCACTGCTCCTATCGCCGCCATCTGGAAAGGAAAGAGCTGCTGTGTCCCTGTGGTGGGACACCAGCTCTGCACAGAGCCCAGCAGGCACCAGCAAGAGCAGCACTGCAGAGACCTGGGGTCACCAGCCACAGTCAAATGGCAACCAGCTCCCAGGAATTTGTCTGCATAACTGGGAGAGGGAAGAAGGTCAGAAAGTAAGACCTGACCAGCTGGTGCAACTGTTCCTTCCCTTCTCCAGGAGTCAAAATATCTGAGTCAAATTTCATCCTGACTGCTGGGCTGGAGGGGCTCTGCTTTCTAGTTATCTCCCAGCAAGAGTCCCTGCCCCGACAGAGGTCAGGTCTCCAACTGAAATTTGACCCAGTGCTGTGCTCTCTGCAAGACCATGCCCTAACCACACAGGTCTGTGCAAGGGCACTGTGGCCTGAGGGACACATGGAGTAGCTGCAGCATCCTTGTGGACAGACAGGTTACTCACATCCTCAAACACTTGTCCTTCCCTCCGCTCGCCACCCTCTGTCCGTCCGGGCTCCAATCCGCTGCGTACACCTGGTGTGATGGAAATCAGTCACCTCTGCTGGGAGGAGGGGTCACTCCTGCCTCCCAAACACCTCAGCTCCAGCAGGGAGCTCACCTCATCTGCATGGCCAGGCAGGTCAATGGCCAGTTTCTTTGTCTTGGCATCCCAGACCTTGAGGGTGCTGTCGCTGCTGCCGCTCACCAGCAAGCGGCTGTCGGCTGACCAGGCGATCTGGTACACGGCCGACACGTGGCCCCTCAGCGATGTCAGGTACCTGGGGACAAGGACAGGCTGCTAGAGCACCAGGCTTTGCTCAAACTTGCCCTTACCTTCATGTTTCTTCTCTACCGGCACAGTCACAGGATGCCCAGCACACCCCAGGCAGTCAATTGTTAGACAGAGTCCATCCAAAAACCCTCCCAAGTGGGATCAGAACCTTCTAAAAGATGCCTCTTCATCTCAGCCCCTCTGCCAAGGAACCCTTATCCAGCAGGCAACACTTCAGCCTCACTGCACAGGTGTGTCCTTCCCTCTCTGGCTGAGCAGCCCAGATTTAGAAGGACCATTAGAATTGCTGACATGCCAAGCTCATGAGCACTAAGGTTGGTTTGCAAGGAAGGACTGCTGCCTCCAAGAGCTCACCACTACTGCAGCTGAAAGTTAAAAGCTGGATTACAGGAGCATCCAAATACCAACAGCACTACTTGTAACTACAAGAATTTGCATCATCCAGAACAAGCTGTTCTCTGGCACAAGAACTGTTTAAACTGGGTCAGTCTCCAGTTCCCAACACACACATCTTCAGAAGATCAGTGGAGTGGAACATCCTATCCCACCACAGCTGCGCCTGCCCCAGAGAACCGACCCTGCAGCAACAGGGTGTGCACACAGGTGCCAGGCAGTGCTGTGGCTGTGTCACAGTGGGGCAGCACACACAGAGCCAAGCACAGACACCCTGACACAAGAAAAGCCAGACAAGAGACTTCCTGAGGGCAGAAAAAGGCAGAGGCAGCAGAGTGGCTTTGTATGAGTTGAGGCTACAGAGATGCTGAACACACCAGGGAGCTGCTGGCAATGAACTGAGGCCCAGCCCTGTGTGCCCTAAGCATTACACACAGACTCCACACCTGCACCAACTCCAACAGAACAAACCAACTCACTTTCCTGTCCTACCATCCCAGAGCTTTATGGACTTGTCAAAGGAAGCACTAGCTATTATCCGGGTGTCTGGGGAGAACAGGACTTGGTTAATCAATGCCTGGTGGCCTGTCATTCTCTCCAGTGGCTTCTTGTCTTCTGCTGGTCTCCAAAGAAACAGGGTGAAATCATCTGACCCAGAGACGAGCCTTTCTGGTTCCTGGCCCTGAAAAAGGATGAAAGACTCTGAGTTTTGTACAAGCCAGGTGTGAAGAGCTTGGAAGCACATTAGCATTAGGAGTGTCCACTGCTTTCACCAGTGACAGTGTTAGAAGTGACAGCAGGGACAAAAGGGACTTACCCGGACTTGGTTGTACCTCTGCAATGCCCTGTCTTTCAGTTCTGACACTGAAAAAGGAAAAAGGAGGGTACAAAAGAAAGAAGAAATCCTTTAGATAAAAAAAAACTTGTCATGCCAATTCCAATCCTGGCTCTGCAGGTTTAGCAGGAGCATTTGTGACTGCTCAATGTGCCAAAGGCAACCGGGGAGCAAAAGCCTCAGAAAACAGGACCACCCCATCCCCCAAACTGCTCCACCCTGGCATGGGCAAGAAAAACCTTGACTTCCAGCATGACCAGCCCTCCCCCAGCCTCCAAGGTGGGTGCTGCACTCACAGGAGCCTCTGACATCCTGGGGGTTGATGGTGGCCTCAGCCGGCTCGAAGGCGCCGGTGCGGAGAACGTAGTCGGTGCTCAGGGCCATGGTGTTGACCCAGTGCGCGTGGCCCTGCAGCGTGCGGCACAGCACCCCCTGGGGACAAAGCCTCCCTCAGACAGGGACAGCACCCACCACACTCGCCCCAGACTGCAGGGACCAGCCCCAAACTTTGCAAACCTGCTTGCCCCGGCTGCAGGCAGGCTAAGCAGGGAGGACACAACGTGGCTGAGCTTCAGGAATCGGTTTGTCTTGCACAACACCCAGCAGCTCAAGTTGCTCCAGGGATGTTTCCAGCTTTTAGCCCCTTTTAATGCTCTTAAGGATGAAAACATCACACAACAGCTACCCCTTGCAAATGGTGCCAAGCAACAGGTCTGACAAGTCAAGAAGACACAGCAGCTCTGTTTTTCAGGGCACAAGCTGTGCCAGGAAGAGCAGACAAAGCTACCCCACAGTGTGCCCAGCCTTTGCCAGCAGCCCAAGGGCAGTCCCTTACTTACATCCTGGCTCCTCCAGACTTTGATGGTCCTGTCCTGGGAGGAGGAGTAGAGCAAGCCATCACCCCCCCACTTCACACAGGTCACCGACTGCGTGTGGCTTGTGAGGATTTTGTCACACCTGCCCATCAGCGTGTCCCAGATGCGGATGCTGCCGTCCTTGGAGGCACTGGCCAGGTAACGGCACTCTGGGTTTCTGGGCAAAGAGATCAAACCATTTGTGCAGCTCCCCTGAGCTCCTTCCCCACCAGCCCCAGAGGATTCAAGCAGGCAATAAAATGCAACTTTCTTTTGGCTTAAGATCAGAGAGGCCAAACAGGGGCAGAGCACTGACCTACAGAGAACAAGGTCTCACAAGGCAGGGAGAGGCAGACAAATGCTTCCTCCAAACCAACTCCTGGGCTGCAATTGGAGAAATCAATCCAGGGTAAACCTGGCAGCTGAGGCCTTGGCAATGACCTTGTTTGCACAACTTTAACCCACGAGGTCACCATGAACTGGCACCTTTCCTGGGCACAAGCTGGAGAGAGCCCTGAGCAGGGGATCAGCCTCACACAGGGGGCACAGCTCCATGGCACTAGGAATGTGTTGGATGTTCCCCTGCCTCTGCCATGCTTCATTTGCACCCTGTGGACAGAGTGCTGTTGTGCTGACAGGACTGCAAGGAGCAATGTCCATCCACATCCATTGTGGCTCAGGGGGCAAATTGAACACATCTGGAAGCAGCTGGCCACAACCCAGCAAGGCCAGGGCAGCCCCAACCCTCTGTCCTTTACACATCTTTATCACTCTGCATGGCTGTACCAGCAGTGGGGAAGAGCCCAGCCCCTCCCATTGCACTGGAACTGGCTGAAGAAAGAACTGCAGCTCTGGCAGGGTCATGTCTCTCCTCTCCATTTCCTCATCTTCCTTACAATAATTTTTTTGCTAATCCAGTTAATTGTCTACAAATAGCTGGAGCTTCCTACTGGCAAATTCAATTTGCAGGGATCTGCTCTGAAGGGGCCCTTTCTCTTTCTTTTTTATTTATTTCTGTAACATCTTGGATTAATGCCTACAACTGTCCCACTCCACCCACCTCTCCCAGAGGGAGCTTTAGCAGATCGAAAGGATAAGGGGATTGTACAGCTAATCATCCCTCATAAAAAACAAATGGGATGACAGAGGCCAGCAGGTTTAGGAGAGCAGAAAGAAGTGCTCTGCCCTTGGACACCACCAGGCTTCCCTGCTCCCACCTCAGCATTGCTGGAGCAGCACATCAGTGTTTGTCCAGCACCACAAAAGCAGTGTTTTCCACAGGCAGGTGTGTCTTTTTCCCAGGGGAAAACAGACACAGCCTGGCAGTGATTCCCCAGCAACTCACAGGGACTGTGAGCAGCAGCTGGGACTCCTGGTTCCCAGCTGCACACATTTTTCCCAGCTCACCTTGAGAGCTGTTGTACACGGGCTCTTTCCTGTAACAGGAGAAAGGCAAACAGGAGCAATGCCCTTCAGGTCAGGCTGCTCTTTTCCATAGGAGCAAAGGGAAGGGCTGAGCTGGCCCCTTCACTTACATGTGGAGTGGTTCCCAGCACAGCCATGTGATCCATTTGGAGTGGCCAGAGAGCACCCGGCCGATCTGGCTGCCAGTGGCTGGGTCCCAGAGAAAGATCTGTCCAAGACAGGAACCACAAGGGTTGCGTCAGGCCACAGACATCATGTGAATCCCAGAGATACTGGAGCTCCATTTAGAAAGCAGAGGTGTCCTTGGGATCATGTTTGAACTTGCAGGCAGCAGCAGGGGAAGGGGGCTGGATGCCTTTCCAAATCCCTGCAGCAATCAGCTGACATCCAAAAGAATGAGACCTGATTGCCCTCCTGTCTGCCTAAAACGCTGCAGCTACAAAATTATCTGACTCAACTCAAAAAGGATACAGGTCCCAAAAAGCCACCCTGTGCCAGAGACTCAGTGAGTGTTTGCAGAGCACAGTGAAAGGCACAGCGTGCTAAATGCTGCTGATTATCGGATGCTGTGGGTGGGACACATGCTGGTTTTCTCTTGTTGATTCTCTCTCTACATAAATGTTCATCTTAAGAGCCAAGGCATTAGTCATCTCCTACTTAAGAACTTGGGAGAAATAGGGAAAAGGAGGACAAGCAGCTCTCTGGGTTCAATTAAAGGGAAACCAGCACCGAACCATGGCTGAACCATCCTGGCCCAGGATATTTCCTTGGGATTGGCATCAGAACTTTGGCAGCTCTGTGAGTGCTGTCATTGCTCCCAGACCATTCAAAGGTCAGAGATGGCAACTGCCCCTCAGCAGCTCAGCTCCCATTTCACCACACACTCCTGCTTGCCCAGGCATTTCTGCACTTCAAGCACATGAATTTTGCCCCACAGCAGAGGCTGAACTCCTTTCCTGTTCCTGCCAGAGGGAATTTGGCCTTGTCTGTGTGGGAACACGGTGACCAGGCTGCTGTGCACGCCTGGGTCACACTAACAGCAGCCCTGACCCTCCTCACTCCAGACACCTCCCTCGTGATGGAGCCGCCTGCCAACAACCACATCCAAAGCCTGGACTCCTTCCTGTACAGAGGGAAAAGCATCTGCCACAAGACAGCAGGACTCAGCAGCAAGAGCTCCCCAAGGTGACAATGCCAGAGCACTGCCTGGCACAGAGATGCTTCTCTCAATACTGTGACACACCCACACACAAAGCTGCTCTGGCGAATGGGAATCCTGCTCAAAACAATGGGATACACTCCTAAAGAAACACGGCTTCACCCCAAATCCCCCCCAGCCCCCAGCCCCATGCTGAGGCAGCCCACATGTACCTGGCTGTTCTTGCAGCCCGAGGCCAGTTTCTTGCCATCAGGTGACCAAGCAATGCTGAGCACCCAGTGCCGGTGACCTGGCAGAGAGAGCACGGTGGGTGTGAGAGGAGAGCTGGCACTGGTTTCCCAGCAGGAAGCCACTCTGTGTTCCTCCTGGCCAGCCCCTCTTTTCCCACTTTGCCAAAGAGAGCTACTCCCTCTCCTGGCTATAGCCCCAGCCTGGACAGCTGGAACAGCACCAGGCTCTGCTCTGCTTGTCCCCCCAGGCAGGCACACGCTGCCCTCCTGGCACACCCAGCACCCACCTTTGGCTGTGAACTGTGGCGTTTCCGTGCTGAGGTCCCAGAATCGGACAGTGGTGTCCCCAGAGCCACTCGCCAGGTACCTGGGAGAGGAGGAAAGGCTCAGCAGTGTCCCCAGGACAGGATAATGGCAGCTGCTGCCTCGCCCTGATCCCACCCCGCAGCCAGACCCTCGTACTTTCCCGTGGGGCTGAAAGCCACGGAGATGACGGCCTCGGTGTGTCCCTCCAGGGAGCTGGTGCAGCGCGTCACCGCCCGCACCCTGAACACCGCCTGCGGCTGGTAGATGATGTCCAGCACCTTCTCTGTCTCCACGCTCTGCCCTGCCAGGGTCTTCTCCAGCGACGCCACGATCTCGGCATCGTGGACGAAGAAGGCCAGAGGCACCGGCTCATCCTGCGGGAGAAAGGGCAGGTGAGGTAGCGAGGGGCGAGGGTCGGGCTGGGGGTGCCGGGGAGCTCGGGAGGGGTCTCACCTTCTCTAGGAGGGCGTTGCAGACGAGCTGCAGCTTGTCGGGAGTGATGGTGACCGGGACATCGAAGGGGGAGCCCAGGCACTCCCCTGCCTCATCGCGGAACTGGATCAGGAGCCGCTGCACATCCTCCTCGTCAGGCGACATGTCCTGCGGGACAGCGGGCTCAGCGCCGGGAATCCCACCGGGGAGAGGGGACCTCCACGGGGAGACCCCGCGTAGCGCCCGTGGGAGGGACAAACCCCGCGCACCGAGCAGGAGCCGCGCGGGGGAACCCCAGGGGAGGGCGAGAAAACCCCAGAGCGCCGCAGCATTCCCACCCTGCAGCTCCCGTCCATGCCCATCCCGGCCCCGGCCCCGCTCACCGCCGCCATGTGCGCGCGCGCCCCACGTGCGCCGGAAGCGGCGGGAGCGCCCGGGCGCGGCGCTGCTGCCCCCTGGCGGCCGGCGGTGAGCGCCGCGCTCCGCGGGGCCGCGGGTTCGAGACCGCCCAGGGACAACTCCCACGGAGCCCACGCGCGGGGAGAGCACCGCGGCTCTAAATCCTCAGACAGGAGTTTGATGCCAAAAATACTCTCACACTCCATCCGGCCCAGAGTTTAAGGAAACGCAGCCCTGAGCAATATCCATACCCAAATCTGGGACCTGTAATCCATGAGCACACCCAGGATTAGTCAGAATCATGCCCAAGGGGAAACTGAGGCAGGGGTGCACTAAAGCAGGCCAGAGTTTATCGTGGTTCTATATTTCAGAATCAATTCCAGCCCAACTTCTGCCATATCCTATGCTTGAACACCTTATTTACTATTTAAATATAATAATTAATCTTATTAACATAATCCATTAAGAAACATGGGCAAAATTACCCCTAAAACTCACACACAAAAAATCCCATCCCATGTAACTTCCAACCCCATGAAACCAGAAAATTGACACAAATTTTAATATTTATATATTTTAAATCAAAACACAATTAAATATAGTATGTTTTAAGTACATGAATGCTTGGGTATGAGAGAAATAAGAGGTGGTACATAGTACCAAAAACCTATACACAGCCTTTTTTGCTTTTTCATAACAATACAGTGTGTCTCTATACAATCAAATATTGCAACAGAATAACACTTTTTAGTCAATCAAGATATTCTGAACATTGGAAATGATTTGAGTTCTTCGCATAGTGATTTCTTTGCACAAGTTTGAGGAAAAAAAGCAATTATTAGAGTTTAAAAAAAAAAAAAAAAAAGACCCAAAATAAAAGTGTCATATACTAAAAATGCAGCAGTAACATAATGGTGAGACACTGAGTACTTCTGCTACCCTGCAAAATCGATTTGCTGGAGAAAGAAAACCAGGTGCTGTGTAACATGGTTAAGTGTTGACAGTGTCAGGAAGAAGGCCAGAGGTCATTAAAAACTGTTTTTCTTTGTAAACCAAACATCTGGAATTAGATACTATGTTGGGTGGAGGACAAGAAGTGATGGAAAAGGGCAGCAATTCCTTTTTTCCTTGCTCGTGGGATGGTGAGGACAGAAGTGGAGCAGCCTGAGGGTCCAACCTGCTCAGAAGGTGGGAGCAGGGGAGGTGTGTGTCTATGTGCAGGTGGAGGAGTTCCTGACCCTTCTACACTGCCTTCAAAGTTAATGCAGTTATGAAGTAAAATACATTTATCTTACAGTTGAATACTCATCTATTTCAAGTAACGGAAAATTAAACTTAGAACTTTCCAGCTCATTCACTGCCAATGGATTCACCCCACAGCTCTTCCAATTCTGTGTTTAAAAAATACAAGCAGTAGAACTAGAAACTACAGCAAAACCTTCCCCTCTGTTGTGGCCTCTGTGTCCCATTCCAGATATTTTGCTTAAAAGTCTTTTTTGAGACAGGGTCAAGTATTTGTGAAGTCAATCACAGTTTCTCAGTGACACATTTGTAAACTGCATCTTCATCTCAGAACCATCATTACTGTGAATGCCACATACACCAGGGAAAAGTGTTTCTTCACTCTCTACAGTGGAGGTCCAGGATTGCTTCTTTTTCATTCTTCCTTAGAAATGAGGGAGATTCCAGCAGTTGGAGTAACAGTGCTTTGTTTTTATTGGCTGTGTTAAAGAATCCACAAATGGGGAAAGTTCACTCGTTCTCAAAGTGGAAAACCAGATTTCCTGTCCTGGAGTTTCTAAAATCATAGCTGGAAAAGGGAAAAACAGTTCATTTTACCCTACAATATGCAAGGTAATTGTCAAATAGTAAGACATTTTGTGTTTAAAAATGTTGAAGCCAGGTTTGTTTGAGTTTGGGGAAGAAAAAAGCCCCAAACCTAATCCAAACACACTCAACCTTTTGATTACTTGCCTAATTGAATCCAGAGCATCTGCAGCCATTTGAGATTTCTAAATACTCTGCTGAGTGACCTTTTTATCCAGGCAGACTGGAATTGTATCATTTGCAGCCAAGCTATTAACTGAAATCATTATACAAGTCACTTAAATGTTACTGCTCTATTAGAAAGAAAACACTCACACAGTGAAACTATGGATCCACCCATTTGAATCTAATAACTGGGCATTGGCACATGTTTACCTTCAGTAACTGAACATAGTGCAAGTTAATTTTTACAAACTCACGTGCCTGAAAGTCAGAAGTACCAGGCACTAACTTGGTAACCTGCTGTCACCAGTATTTCACAAAATCCAACTGCTACCCCAGAACTGTGTTTTTTTAGACAGAGAACACATGGGCTGTACAACAACACAGCCAGTAAGCAACAATACACAAACTTATGGACAGGGTTACTGTGCCTTTTTAAAGTCTAGGGGCAGAATTGTGTAAATGAGTGCACCCAATGAGAAATTCACAGCTGCTGAGTTTCACTGACACTTCAAGCAGAAATACCACTACTGATTAAGAGGATATAGCAAGTGTGAGCTCAAGCAAGGAATTATCATCCTACAGCACAGATCACCCTTTCAACTAATTAGGCAGTTTGCAGACTCAAACTAAGACAAGTTTAATGCCACACAGGAGAACCACCACAGGCATCTGTTGAGAAATTCCTACATCACACGTGGGCCGAAACACTTCCAACCTTTGTTTCTTCCTCTTATGCTCTGCTGGTTTGAACATTTACCAGCGTGGGTTTCAGCCACAGGAGGAAGGCAAGTGAGAGCTCTGCTCCTCCCACAGCCTGGCTGGAGCCAGCTGAAGACAGCAGCCTTGCCACCCCCTACCTTGGTGACCTTCTCCAAAGGCTGCTCACACTGCGCCTGCTGCATGACATCGTTGACAATCATCTTTGCTATCCTCCAAGCCATCTCTTCTTGAGCCTGAAAAACACAGCCCAAAACACAGATAGCTTCAGGTTCTTAAAAGAAAAACACAGTGCTCTCAGCACAGCCTTAGAGTCAGGGTAACCTTCACAACTCCATAACCTGTATAAACATATTCTCCCTTGATGGAAATGCACTTGGCTTCCAAGAAGTGTTAACTTCAAGGATTGTACTCAAGGCTTGATGCAATTTCCAAGAGAGTTAGTGAAGATTTTAGATTTATCTCTTGAGGATTTTCCCAAGAGGCCCTCAGAGGGAGAAAAATGCAGCCTGGAATCCATGAGCAGTGGTCACTTCACCATAAATATCAAACAGCACTTCCACCCCTACTTAGAGATATATAAAACCACAATAAGAAAAACCTTGGCTGCAAAAACACATTTAATTAGTTCAACAAGCAAGCATTGGCAAAGAGAAAACTAGTTTCACACATACATGCAATCAAATTATATTTAGCACACAGAGTCTCCCTGTTCTTGGTGCAGCAAAAAGATACTCAGAGATAACAGCCAGGATTAAAAACATCAGTATTTTATTTCTCTAAAGTCATAAGAAGAACATGAAAGGGGACACACCTCATCTGTATTTCCTTGAACCCATTTCTTCATTGCTTGTGAAAACATGGACCCTGTTTGAGATAAAAACAGCCAGTTATGTCAGCAGAGTGAGGTACAAAACTGATTCCTGTCACCCTTTGGAGGGGTTTGCTCTGCTGGCTTCAGGACATGGAGGAGAGGCAGGAGATAAGGGACTGCCTGGAGCCATTTGGACACTGAGCCTTTCCCAGGGCTGAAAAGCAGCACCAGCAGCAGGTCCCAGCCTGGGTGGGAAGCATGTGGAGAGCTGCAGTTCTTTTTCATCTCCAGACCAAAGCTTTGCAGGTTTGATCACCAGCTCAGCTGCTGACACTTCCATCCCTGCCAGGTTCCATCAACAGCTCCAACTCCCACAGGCTGCTCATGCTCCCCAGAGTCCAGCTGGACCAGAAAAGCAGAATTTGGATAGGAAACTGGGCCAGAGATGGGTTTTGCCTTCAACCCCCCACAGTATCTCTATTTGGCTTAAAACAGATCTGGAAAGAGTCAAACACTTTGCCTATCAACTCCAGCAGGGAAGAGAGCAGCTCTGCAGAGGGTTACAGAAATGGAGAGAAAGAGCAAAGCAAACCTTTTGATTTTTTGACATCAGGCTCTGGTTCAGATTCTCTGATGAACTGCCCCAGGTCACTGACTCTTCCAAATGTCATCTTCCTGAGGAGAGGAGTGAAGAACCATGTGGGTGATCAAAAGGACTTTGGCATTATGGAAAGCTGTATTTGGCTACATACTTGGCTATATTTTGGAATCAAAGAGGAACAATAACTAAGAGGAAGAGAAAAACCAATTAGAAATATTTTCCTGGCTGCCATTTTGATCAAAGAAACATTCACTGGGTGTTAAATCACACTATTGAAATAAATTTAGTGTTGAATATTAAGACATGGACTAAGATCTTGCATTTAGGACTATTCTCCATGCAGGAGGACACAGCAAAAATGAAACAAAGGTGAAACATGTAACCAGAAAGGAAACAATACACTGAAATGAACCTTACCCTGCATATGTTCGTTGATACAAAGATTCTGGATCCAGACTTGCAGCATCTACAATTATTGCTTCATCAAAATTTTTCAGGATTTTAACATTAGCCTTTTTGACATTGGACTACAAATAAAAATTCTAAGTATTAGTGCCCAATGCAGACAACTACGAGCTTCTTAATAAAACTGCAATTTTAGTGCTCTTAACACAGATAAATCTCCATCAAGTCTCTAAGCAAGAATATAAAAGAATTAGTGTGTCTACACAGCCTTGAATTCCCAACTCACAGGACACTGTTTTCAGCAGAGGGATGATAAAGTTCTTTGGGCAGAGCCAAAGACACAAAGGCCAGGTCAGCTCAACAGATCCGTGTGTGCTCACAAATCATTTGTTGTGAGTCTGCAACATCTCTCTCCTGCTCTTGGTAAGCAATTCCCAAACACAGATGCCTCCCCCATGCACACAGAACAAACATTTATCTTCTGGCCTGGAGTATTTATATAAGATTATGGGAAAAAAAAAGCACCAAGGAAACATCAGAGCAACAGCAGGGAGGGCACAACACACAGTGATCCATTATCACCTCAGCATGGAACAGGAACACCAATGGCAGCTCCTTTCCTGCTGCTCTTTATGCAAAAATATGCAGAGACCCAGAGATTCTCCTATTCAGACAAGCAGGAATGCACACCACAGAAAGCAGCACCTCATTTCCTAAATTGCCCAGCCAATTACCAGCAGTTCCTCCTGCTCAGAGGATCAAGCAGCAGGAGGCTTCAAGAACACAGATTTTATTCCCCACTTCACAGCCAGGGGAGGAATATTCCCTCCTTGCAAATTAGGAGGTTTAAAAATAGTACAAGCAGGTAGTACAGCTTCCAAGTGGCTGGAAAGCCAGGACATGACTAACATTGGTGTGGATACTGGATTTGAAGCTCAGGGTAGCCCTGCAGAGTTCAATAAAAGCAGCACTTGCTTGGCTCTTCTGCTCTCAGCTGGGCTTGCAGTTTCCAAGCTGCCCTGGTTACAGGCTAGCCAAAATCTGCTCTGTGTTTGAGCAGATTGATGCCATCAGCCCTGGAAATGAGTTTACTCTTCAGAACAGAAGATCTGGCATTTAAAAAGAATTGAGCACACAAAGCTCACATATTTATATTTTAATTTGATAGAATATTCACAAGTGTCAATTTTCATCTAAAGTTGTAATTATGGTATTGACAAAATAATGTTATTTCTAATAACAAGCATTCTTAGATATTGTGGCATCATGAAAAAGTCTTCAGTAATAGTAACAGCTTAATAAAGACATCACTGATGTAAAGAAATAGCAGCAGCACAAGGCTTTGGTTACAACAAACAGCAGAGACACTTGTGACAGAACTGAGCTGCAGGTAGATTAAACACATCCTAACACAAAACAGGTTTTAAATGAAAGTGGAATGGTGTTTCCTTACAGGGTAAAAATTTAGATATTGAAACAGAAAACCCAAATTGGTACCTGGGAGGAAGAGCCATCTGTGCTCCCAATGAAATCAGTGTCAGGAGAGCTACCAGGGCCATGAATACTCAGTGCAATGTTCCCTCCTGGGAATTCATCTCCTCGTACTGAATGGATGAGGTCATTCAAGTATTTGTAGTAAAGGTTGCTGGACAAGAAACCAGGTAGGAAAACCTGAGAGATAGGAAAAGTCCTCTTTAATCAAGGCTGGTCTGCATAGTTAGAGAAGAGCACAAACATCTCAGTCCTTGTGTAGATGGAACACAAGTAAAAGCACCCAAGCATGGAATTATTGTGGATTAGCAACTGCAGTGCTTAAAGTTTTAATCCTACTGCAAAATGAACAAACCCAACTGCCTATTAATTAAATCCAGTAACTGGAACTGAAGTTCAGGGAGGTTTTCCCCCCCTCTAGAATCTTAAGCTTGACAGCCCAACAGGCTTTACAGTTATTCTGTTCCACTGTTCACAATTATCTGCAGCTCCAGAATCAAATCATTTATTTCTGGTATCTGGGTATCCCAGAGTTACATTATTAACCACAGCACTTGCATCAGACTTACAAACAACTCCTACTAAGAGGAAGGAAAATTTTCTAAAGATATAAAATAAGCTGTTGATAGCAATTCACATGGGAGGAAATTCTGTTACTTCCATTAAACTGCAATAATCACCCAAGACAAACATTTCACAGAGCATTAACAGCAGCCAGTGGGTGGTATCTTCAAATCAGGCTGGGGAAGAGAGTCTGGCAGATTCTCCTGAAGCTGTTCTATTATCCAAGTAACAGGAAAAAATCAGGGGCACACAATGGAACCCCCATATCACCTTCACTAAGTGTGAACCCCACTCTGAAGAAGGATCTCACCGTCTCCATGGTTGTCCAGGCCTGCCTTAGGGGAGTGGTGAAGCAGTTGGGGAGAGGCCCCCCCTCCCTGCAGATGTTGGATTCAATCTCCAGCCTCACAGAGTCATCAAACCCCAGAGGATGTGTGGCCTGCAGGGAGAAGTACCTGGGGCAGGGCAAGGAAACAACACAAAGAGGATTTGCAAACCTCTGCAAGTGCTCAGTGCCCACCTGTCCCCCAGCCACTGCAAAAAAATCTGCACACACCTGGTCCTGACTGACTACAGGTGAGACACCCCCTCCCAGAAACAGTTCTGAGAGCCCTGCCCTGAAACACAGATGAAAACCAGAGAATGGGAAACAGGAATGGAGCAGGAAACACCCAGAACCCCAAAGCAGCATTGGCTCCACTGCTCACATCCTTGCAAAAGGAGTTTAAGGATGGGGGAATGATTGATGAAACTCTGAGTGAAGCATTTGCTTCCTCTCCAATTATTATTTCCTCCTTGGGTAATAACTCAAGTTGTGGTACAGCCTCACACTTAAGATTAAGAACAAACATTTCCTGGAAGGAGTTGTGCTGTCTCCCAGCTGTCTTACAGCTAAGGTGAAGCACAAAGTACAGGAAGAAAGTTCCTCTCCTGAAAATCTGATATTAAAAAGGATCTGATTGCTTCCTTAAAAAAAGGAAATATTTCACAATATTAAAAACAAGCACTAGCTGGCTTTTATTATGTGTGAGAACAGTTTCTACAGCCTACTTTATATGGATAACAGTATGTGAACATCAAGGTTTTTCTGCAGAGCTGGATATGCTGTTAGGCTTAAACCCCTTCCATTTTCAAAACAAACAATCAGCTTTGGTATTTCCCAACCAAACTCAAGCACTCAAGTCCTGAAAATCCTAAGTTATGTTTAAGAATGGAATCCTTGTAAGGATTTCTCCTCATGTATATCAAAAAATGTGAAAAGTTCATGTGTACAAACACATCAAAAGCCACCTTGATAAAATGCACCTCAGCAGAACAGCACAAGAGTGCAGAGAAATTCCTTTTGCACAGCACAACACAAAACCACAAGTACAGAAATAAAGGATTGTTGAAGTCCCTCACTTGTCATACAAAATCATGGCATCATTCTGTGCTTCTTGCCCATCATACTGGCCTTTTTTGGCAGCAAGCTGAGACTGGAAGTTATCTGCTGCCAACCAGAACTGCAATACATTAACTGCATCTTCCTTCTCCATGTACTGGAAGGGAAATCAGAAAAAGAGGAGATTAAAGAACTTTTAGCAAGAAACTTTGAATAATTTTTAAACTTCCTTTTTCCCATTTAGAACAAGAAACATAAGCCATATATTAGTGATGCAAAATTTTCACCAAGACATAATTTTTTGAATTTGTTTCAGACAGATTTAGCTTGCTTAGAGGAAAAAAAAACAAAAAAAAGGAAGAAAAAAAAAAGAGAACTTCTGACATTTCTTTTCTGTACTTATTTTCACTTAGTTTCCAAAATACTATTTGTCTCATCCTAGGACAGGAAACACCATTTTCATGCTACATTTAGCTTACACTGAGCTCAGCACATTGTTTCAGCTTCCCAAGCTGCAGTTTCAATCCACATCAGCTTGTCTGACTGTCAGGACAAGTGTGCCAAGAGCTGATTCCTTAAAGGTGCAGGAGCCTGAAACTCTGAAATCTTTTAATTAACCTATCACACCACTAAAGGTGCCCTCTCCACATAGCACTGGTTATGATTTGTTATCTGCAATAACACTTCAGGCTCTTACAGTCCTACAAGGTGAAGATTAAGGTGACAATGTCAAAGCTTCTACAAAGCAAAGAGACTCACTAACTAGAGAGGAAATCACAAATACTCATTCCACAACACAATGGACAGGTCTGAACATTTAAATTAGTTCTATGTGGGGGCACAAAAAAGTTAAATGCATTTTCTCTCAAAAAAAAAAAAATACACCTTGGGGTTTTTATTATCTTTTGAATCAGAGAATTACAGAATTGTTTGGGTGGAATGGGAAGTTTAAAATGACCCAGTTCCAACCCCCTGCCATGGACAGGGACACCTTCCACTATCCCAGATTGCCCCAAGCCTCATCCAACCTGGCCTTGGACATTTTCAGGGATGGGGCAGCCACAGCTACTCTGGGCACCCTGTGCCAGGGCCTCACCACCCTCACAATCCCTTCCCAAGATCCAACCTAAAGCCATCAAGGAACAAACAAGATTTTTTTCATCTGCTAGAAAGGGATCTAAAAGCAAACCCAAACGTTGACACTCACCTCAGAGAAGTAGAACAGGGCTGACTCACAGAACAGGATGTCAGCCAGATACACAGTCCCACTGGTCAGCACCTCAATCTGGTATTTACAGAAATGCTGACTCCGCAGAAACTCACTAAAGTGCCTGCACAGAGACAGGACAACCAGTTACCAGGGTCAGCAGCACCCAAGGCACCCTCAGAACCAGCTAGCTCCTGCCCAGAACTCTGAGACTTTGGGTTGGATTAAAGCAGAACAAGCAAGAAACAGGGCAGGTTTGTAAATGGCACCAGAAAGAGATAAAGAACACAACAGTGTGAACAGCCAAGTTCAGCAGGAATGGGTTTGGAGGAGGGGATCTGAGCAGTTTCAAATAGAGAAGACAGCACAGCAAAGTGCTGATATGGTTATGTCTTCACAAACATTTTTAACAGAGCCTTTAGGATGAGAGGCACAAGAATCCAAACCATTGCATCAACTCACTCTTGTTCCATTGCATTGAACACTATGGACTGTGCTGTAACAAAGCAGTTGGGATCCACTTGGCCATCCTCCCCACAGATCTTTGCTGCAAAGGAAGAGCAGGTTAATTTTAACATGGATTTGGCTGATGGAGCTGAAAGGCACGAGCAAGGACTAGTTAATGAAAAATTGCAGTTCAAACCCACCAGAATCAGCTGGTATTAACACAGCCAGCTTTCAAAGCTGACCAAATAATAATAACATGGCTAAAGTATTTGATTGAGACTCATATCTGGATCCCCTCCATAAGCACCAAGAATTCTCTGCTTAAATTAAACAAAATCTCTGAAAGTTTTTATGAGGATATTCACAGCACTGCTGAAGGCTAGGTCCACTGATACTTGTAATCTCCCATCTTTTTACAGCTGCCTTTAAAATTCATAAAAATAAAGATAAATACAAATAAAGATAAATTAAATACTAGTGACGTATTAGGGATATTTTTATGGGGACAGAGCAGCTCTGAAATGAGGAAGCAGCTATTAATTCTTACCAACTATGTCATTTCTCATTGCTTCTGTAATAGGGATTGGTTTAGCAGCATCTGGAGAAATATATTTGGTAAAAGTCTTAACTGCATCCCGTTCTATACCTGCAAGGAAGAAACACAGAATCAAACTTGGAATTCCTTGGTATAAGTGAGTAACAAATGTCTGCTCTTCAGAAAAGCAGGTGTCTAATTCTCAGTGATGTTTCCACTGCAGGATATTCAAATTCTGCTCCTGACCAGCTGCAGGGACTGTGTGATCTCCAACCAGAACACAACAAACCCAGCATGGACTAAGATGGAATAAAACAACAAAACTCCAAATTTTCCCTACCACACACAAGGCAGAACCCACTTCCTCAGCTGCACACCATAGTCCCAGAAGCAACACCTTCCAGGCAAGTGAAATTCCCAGTTTTTAGCTCTCATCACAAAGAAATCACTTGCATTATATAGGAATTACTAGGGAAGAAAAAAAACTTAAAAATGATATGCCTCAAATTGTGTTCTTCACACATCATCTTTTGAGGCTTGGGACTGTGCTCTGGAAGAAAAGAGAAAAATTACACTCAAATTCTTCTCAGATTTCTCAATCAGGACCCTGTGTTTTCAAATTATTTTTAGACATCAGAAAGCAGAGGTGCTTTGATGACTAAAACATAATTTTCTTTGTTTAAGTGACTTTGGGGCTGAGGTTATGTATTGTGGAGGCACATGATAAATAACTATATGAGAAAGACAAACAGCAAGAGAAAGGGATGCAACATGAGGAAACAGTTGGGCAAACAAAAGGAACCAATGTGAAGAAAGAAATATTTCCTTTTTGCCTGCAGACTTGCAGAAATGAGGGAGGACTGAGTAGATGCAGAGTAGAGAAGCATGTTACTGTGCATGTAGCTCACTAAAAAAGGGAAATATTTTAATTTCATCCTTACTTCCAGCAGCCTCTGAAGAGGTGGAATCCAAATGACAACAAATCAGTTACAAGGGGAGGAACTCTATCAAATAAATCCAAGAACAAAACCAGTACATTCCACACATACATCTCCACAAGTCTCTTGCAACCACTGTTTATATAATTTTATGTAATACAGGATATTTACCTTCCATGGCAAGTTAATTATCATTTCTCAGGCCCACCATCCAAACTTTCTGCAATTCTTTTAAGGTGGGTTGGGATAGGTGAGGGAAGAACTGGACATAACAATGTTCACTTAATTTCTTATGAATACACATGAAAGAATGGAAGCAACCTAAGCTCATTGAGTACACAATGATTTTAAAATCTCTTCAGCAGCTTTTTTATTTTTAAACAAGTCAAAAATTACAAATCTCAAACTGTCCAGCAGCAAATTCACATCAGTGATACAAAAAACTTTCTTCCTTACAACATCACACTGCTAAGAACCCAAGAACTGAGGCAGCTCCCGGCACAAAACCATTCTCCATTTCCCACCTCTTCAACCAAAGGGAACACACAGCACTTACTTTTCATGAGTTTTCCTGACAAGTCCTTTAGTGCAGAGGAGGGGCTGTTTCTATTTGATACTGAAAGCCTGGAAGATTCTTGCTGATCAGCTGGAAGAGAGTGAGTCCCAGTCTCTGGTTTCCCCAGGGGCAGAGCTGCGCTGCTGCGGCTCTCCCGCCCCGCGTGGTTCTGGCTGCTGCTGGCAGTTCTGTCAGGCTCAGGCTGCAGCAGCTGGGCTGTGCCAGAGCCCTCCAGCCTCTCCTCCAGCCAGGCAGCAGGAGGAGAGGAGGCCAGTTCCTGCTGTTTGGAGGGGGACACCGGCTCTGCCAGGGAGCTCTGCTTCACCGTGTTCAGGCTGTGCGCGCGGATGCGCGACCAGGTGGTGGAGTGGAAGCTCTCGGCCTCCAGCCAGAACTTCACCAAGTGCTCCATCCTGCGCAGCTCCATGAACTGGATGAAGTAAGGGAGGGCTACACTGTCCTGCAGGACTTGTTCAAGGGTCTTGGAAAGGCTTGATTTGGTCTCTTGAGCCTGGTAGTTCAGACACGATCTGCCTAAAGGAAAAGGTGAAAGGGAGTGAGTCCATATTGTAGCACAGATATGGGGATTGGATACAAACGTGTCCTGTAGTGCAACTGTAAAGAGACAATTCCAACATAATGACAAAGTCAAGGATAGTCTGTTCCCTTCAAAACCCTCCGGGGGTAACACAGGTGCCACCATAACAGCAGCCACGCCTTTATAACCTATTTGCTTATCTGAAAACCAAGGGATGGTGAATGCACCAGGAATACAGAGAATAAAAAGAAAAGTTGCCATTATTACAGCCTTACCTAAGTCTCCAAAGTGAGCAGCTTCCATGTGACTCGGCTGCTTCTTGAGGGCAGCTGTGCGGCTGCTGGAGAAGGAGTCCATGTTGGCAGAGATGGCATTGATGGCCACATGGCTTGGTCCTGCAGCCTCCAGCAAGGCATGATTCCTAGTGCTTCTCTGAGGGGAATGTACTGGCATTGGAGCTGCAATCAAAGCAGCAATTGTTAAAGCACAAGGACCCCAAGAGCTCTTCTAAACAATGCCCCATGCTAAGCACCCCAAAATATACCAGGGAGTTTACAAGAGTCAGTCTGACTGAAACCTCACTGTACCACTGTGTGTCATCAAGGGTCTGAATAAAGACCACAAGTTTTATTCTTGCAAGAATAAGCTCACTCCCACCCACCTCTCTTTCCTTATTCAGCAGCAAATCAAGAGATGCCACGTCCAAGTTTACATGTGAAATATTCCTGAGCCTTCCTGCTTCCTTGATAACTGTAACAACTTTATACTCTGTCAGCAATTTAGTTTAGTTCCAATACTCCTGCCAATCCATTTCCATGCCTTTCTGAAAGTTAAAATGTGTTTTAAAATCCTGAACTGCAAAGCTATCTATGAGGTTTAATAAGAGTTATTTCTTAAAAAATATTTGTGCTGCTTCTGCTTGGTTCCAAGAGGGAAAAAAAAAAAAAAAAAAAGGCAACAAGGAAATACCTCTGATGAAACTCAGGTTATAAATTCAACCCCCTCTGGCTGTTTTAGGACACGAGTGGCTGGAGCTCAAAATGAACAAATAACTTCCTCACACAAAACTCTGCTAATTGTTAATTGATGACAAAGCTGAAAAAAACCCAAACGTGCTCACAGCAGATTCCAACGCTCTCAGGAAGCTGTGTCAGATGAGGATGTCATGCAGGGACACCTCTGACTCAAAAATAAGCATCAGATGAGCTGATTATCTCAGCACCTCCCAGGGATGTGTTCCATCAAGGTGTCAGGCAGCTTGGGCTTCATGACTTCCATGCTGCATCACTTTATTTGTACTGCCAATTTTATGACAGCAGTTGACAATTTCACACTTCCATGTCACAGCACAGATACCTCAGGAGCAATGGAAACATTTAAATTATTGGCAACTGTTTGTGCAGTTGCAGGATTGGACACCAAGACACCACTTGCTGCTTCTTACAAAGCCTCTGGGTATTTCATACCAGCAACAATAAATACCTTTTTAAGAAATACCATTTTTCCAAGGCTAAGGGATGGCAGCAGTGAAAATTTGGTGGAGGTTACTTCTGTAGTGCCACACTCCTCATAATCCCACGGGCTTTTGTCAATTAGATTTAAATTTAATTTTATATTATGAACATTAGAGAAAAAAAAGTGTTCTACTCTCTCTAAGGGTCAAACAAAAGTGCTCTCTGCTGCAGCAGCTCACAACCTGCCATACTATAAATTTTCAAGTTTATTTTTATTTTCAGGGTCACCACACTGGTAGTTGCACTGAAAGGTGAGGTGTGGCTATGAAATGGATGCAACTCACTGTTTCCTGCACTTGATTTGAAAGACAGACCACCAAGGTGAAAAAAGCCTGTAATTTTCTCTTGATGTGCAGATAACACATTACCAAGTACAGGAACAGGATTTTGTCTGAGGATATAAAAGCAACAGATCAGATTCTGGCATTTACCTCATCTCCTTTCAGTACTGCAAAAAAATCTGACAGGACAAGCAAACTTGTTTTCTACAATTTATGAATCTCTTTTCTTCTTTCCTAAGAGATTTAGCAGCAAGACCTCTGTACCACACAGAGCAGCAGCAGAATGGCTCATTCAGGATTTGGATCTTCAACCTCACAAGCCCCATCAAAGTTAAATCTGCAGCTTCTTCTGCAAATCAGACACAGTGAAGCTGCACTTTGCAAACTCCAAAGGACACTGCACCTGAGCAAGAAACTTCAGGAGCAATTTGTTGTGGATGAGGAACAAGCACTACAAGGTGACCAGACTGACTGATCACTTTGAATTAAAGCTCATGCCTGACATAACTTAATAACCTTCTGCACCTACAGATTCAGCAAGATGAGGAGGAAAGATTAGTTACTATAAATACCCAGAAACAGAATTAAGTTCTGGGTTTGATGCACAGGTTTTATCTGTGCTCAGGAGTAAGAAAATGATCCTGTTAGGTAAGATAAAAATGGTGGATGATGGCAGAGATCTGAATTTACACACAAAAGTTTGATCTTACTTTTAATTGCTTTCACATCTGTGGTCTTTTCTTGTTCTTTGCCTTTCACTGTAAAATACAAGGGAAAATGTTAATGCTATTTTGGGTCACTGATGGCATTTACCTGAGAATGGACACAAAATTCCCATCATCAGCAAGTATCTGAGACAGATGGAAACTACAATTTTGTTAAAACTGATTTCTCATTTAAATTGTACATCCAGTAACTGACAGAGGCTTTCAAAGCTTTTCTGCTGACTTAGTTTCAAAAGCAAAACCTTATCATCCATTAATTAAGTTTAATGAAATACAGTCTGTTAAATTTCCATGAAGAAAATGTTTGCTGTCTACAGATTAAAGCTACATTCAGGGTGACTTTAATAAACAGCATGAACTGGGAAGAGTGGGGAAGGTGTGTTTTAAGTACAGAGCACTGGCAGGTGTGCTCTCTGTGAACCAAAAATCACCTAAAAACAACATTTCACTCATTTTACAGGAAGAGCAGCATAACACCCAGCACTGAGGAGATGTGGGCTGGCTGTGGCTCCATGGAGCTGCTCCCATGCACATGATGGATACCACAGAAATGCTCTGGAAACTGCCTGCAAACAGTTAATTCTCTCCCAAATCATCTTGCTTAATCATCATCAAACCCCGGGTGAGCAACTGATGGGGAGATAACAGTGTAAAAAGTTGTGATGGAAAAGTGCTTTGAGGATTTTTTTTAAATTTTTTTTTAATATTACTATTTTTAAAGGAAATTCCTAAAGGAAGTGAAGGAGGAGATCTGTTCAAAACAAAAATAAAGAATAAGCAGCACATAAACAGGAAGGCAGAGAAACAAATGCAGAGGTGATATTGGAGAATGTGATCTACCAGGGAGGCTGCTCCAGGCAAGGATTATTACTACAAATAGGTCATCCCTGAACAGACAAGGTAACCACAAGGCACAGCCCAGCACAATCCCACATTTCCATCACAAAACACATCAAAAAACCCACCCAAAGCGTTTATTCCGACCTAAGGACGTTAAATATTTTCAAGGGGAACTCCGGTCTCCGGTTACATAATTGCCCTGGCCCGGTGGCTGCAGCACAAGCGCTGCAGGGCTGCAAATCGGCAGCTCAGGGTGGAAAATATCAGCGGCCAGGGAGCACGCTGTGTGACACGGGGGTGAAATGGCCATTAAAAGAGGCGGATTCTCCCCACACTGACCCCCTGCAGCCCGATGCAGCAGGAAGGGAAACCAGCCTTTACATAACTGGGGCTGACGGACAGGAGACAAAGCACCGAGGCACAGAGGGAACCAAAATCACTCCAATATTCCATCAAACCAGCTCCCAGCCATCAGCAGGAATTCCTGGGTTTCACACAAGAGCCCTCCATAAGCCTATTTTCAGTTTAAATACCTCTCTTCCTTCTTTCCAAGCTACTCAGTTGCTCCATAAATACCTACTTACTACTGCAAATATGAACTCCAGGGTGGTGTCCCAACCCTCCCCACACAGGCTGCTTCTGTCCCCAGCAGCTCTGAGCACAACCAAGTGACATCAGTAACAACAGGAGACAAAAATCCAGGACAAGCCCAAATTTTAGAGAGTGAAGTTTCAGTACATGAATTCACTTTCACTTCCCCCAAGAAGAGGATGCTGTGTGGTGCCTGTGTGAAACCAGGAGGAACCACAGGACTGAGGGTGAGATTTCCAGTGGCCAATCCCATTCCAAAGGTTGCCAAACCAGCACGTGACGTTCCAGAGTTTTAATTCACATCTTGAAATGCTCTGAACAAACTCAAAAAAGCATTCACAGTGTGTCAACAGCACACAATAGACAAAGAGAAACTGCTGAGGCCAGCCAGGGACTGCACGTTATTCCCAAGATATCCCCAGGGATGAGCTGTTCCACTGGCAGCAGTTTCATAACCTGCCCTCAAGCACCCAGCTCACCTGTTATCCTCTGATTTCCCAACCCATAACCCTCAGTCTGCCAGACCTTTATTTTAAGGCCCAAGCTATAAAAATATTTTACCTTCAGTTTTGATTTCTCTACAGGTCAATTGCCTTATGATCATTGCTATGGTTTAATTTTAAGTTAGTTTTAATTTCTTCCCACTGCAGTATTCTCTTAAACAATGACAGCTCACCCCAGGAACACTGCTGTTTGTAGGATTTTGAACTGCACGTGGCCAGAGTTTTATCCTAAGCCTTAATGTGCTGCTTTCCTCACAGCTTCAGTTCAAACCTTCTCTAAAAGCCAAATCTAAAACCAGAGACCACACCAAGCAGTGTTTGTTCTGTGCAGGGCCCAGATGAAAGGTTGCTTTTCTCCTCTCCTTCACAGCGTCTCTCTCGGGCATTTAGTGCTGATTTGCCTTTCTGAGCAAAGATCCTTTAATCAAAGGAACACAGATCCTCAATTACACTTCTCAGATAATCAGACCTTTCATGGCTTTCTCCCTGAGAAAGTTTCCACCCAAGCTGACCTTGTCCCTGTGATCCCACGTCAGGATGGAACCTCAGCTCCACAGTTCTCAATGAAGCAGCAGGAGCTCTTTTTGAAGAGTTTATAATCACTATCAAAGTTTAATTCTGCGGCCCAACACTTGTATGTAAACACCCCAAAAAGGATTATGGCACTTGCAAAGCCCTCAGTGGCTTCCAGAGTCTTCAGATCTGCTAATAAGAACAGAAGTTTAGACTCACTTCTCCCACAGCTACTGCACTAACCTCCCCAAAGAGTGACATTTTCAGTGCTGCTGCTTTGGCTGAGCAAGATCCAGAGGGTGTGTGAGCCAAGAGCATCAACATCACCCCAGGTACCACCTTCTTGCCTCTCAGGACATGCACTTTGTGTTCAGTATCACAGAAAGGCTTTAGGACATCACTGCATCAATCAGTGCTTGCACTGCTCGGGCTAATGCACCACGAGGAAACAGAACTTTCCCAAGGGGCCCTTCCCAAAAGGTGTCACTTTCAACAAAAACCACCCAAACCACATCTGGGTGGGCTGAGAGTGCAGGGCCCTGCCTGCGGCACGAGCACAAAGTGCTTTCGAAACGCTGCACTCTCAAGAACACTTACACTGCGCCCATTTGTGCTGCTGGAGTATTATAAATATTTCAGGAGCCCTGAATCTCCCAGCTCGTGCTCCCTAACAGATCTATTACAGAACAAACTGCCAAGGACTCCTGCGGCTTTCACGGAGAGCTCAGTGCGATGAGGTCCCTTTTCCACTGACATTTTCAGCTGCCGCTGTACATTCTCAGCCCATTCTATTTTTTACAAAGCCGGTATGTCAGCGCTGTTAAAAAATCACCGGTGAAGGGCTCAGAGGCTCAAACCCCGCAGGAAGCGTGCGAGGAGCTGCGGCCCCTCCCGGCCCCGAGCCCCCGAACCGCCCGGCCCCGGCCCCGAGCCCTCCCAGCCCCGCGGCGCCGGCACTCACCGTCATTGGCGGGGAGGCCGCTCCTCAGGGCCCGCGGGTCCTGGCGGGGCGCGGCGGCGATGCCCGGAGGGGCAGGGCCGGGGCCCGGCAGCCGCGCGGGGGACGAGCCCGGCGGCCGCCCGCCCGCCGCCCCCCTACCTTTCCGCCTGAAGAAGGACATAGCGCCGGGGAGGGGGCGAGGCGGCCGCCGGGGCGGGGGAAGGCGGGAGGGAGGACAGCGCGCCGGGTTCTATGAATGAGGCTGCTGCGCCCGCCCGCCGCCGCCGCTCCCTCCGCCTCTTCCTCCCGCGGCGGCGCCCGCGGCCGCCATGTTGTCAACACCGGCCCCGAGCCCGCTTCCGGCAGCGCCGCGCGCGCGGCACGGCGGGATGCGGCCGCACTCAACATGGCCGCCCCGGCGTCACGCCCCCCGGCCAATGGGGGCGGGCGGGGCCGCCATCTTGACTGAGGGCAAGGAGCGCGCGAGGCTGCGGGGGGCGAGGCGGCCATCTTTGATCAGGGCGGGGGGCGCCGGGCGGCGTGAGGCGCTGGCCGCCATCTTGGCTGAGGGCACGGGTGACCCGGGGACGCTGCGGCAGTTTGGGCGCGTCCCGAGGGCGGCGGGGACACGGAGCCCTGAGGGCAGCGGGCAGAGCCCTGAAAACGGGGGACAGCGGGCGGGCGGGTGGCAGCGCCGGGAGAGCCGAGGCGCCCTGCTGGGAGACCTCAGGGGCGCGTCCCAAAATGGGGCCGCAGCAGAGGGACGGACAGACAGACACGGACACCGAGCCGGGCTGTGAGGGCTCTGCGGTGCCGGCTCCCCGCAGGGCCCTGTCTGTGCCTCCCAGCTCCTCCATTGCGCGGCTCCCCCGTGCCAGCACAGCCAGAAATCCCTGCTCGGGCCCTGGGCATCCATGGCCGATAAGTCAGTTCCGTCTGCGTCCCGAATGCTGCCGCAAAAATCCTCTGAATCATCCTCCCGAGGCAAACCTGCTCTCCCTTCACCTGCCAAGGGCGTTTGTCACCGTGACACCGATTCCCGAGATCTCTAAAAGCTTTTCCAGCACGGTGACGAATGCTGATTTGTGTGTGGGGAGCTGAGGCACAGACGCCGGTGCCACCCCCGTGTGTAACTGCTGTGCCCAAACCGTGCCATTAATAATCATTGCGGGAATTGTCTTTCATCCGAGCATTCCAAAGGTCTTTACAAACACTCCGTAATTAAGACTCATAAATTGTAAATAACATAAAAGGTACACGGGGATCTTCCAGGGATGGAGGCGTCTCCTGGGCGGGATGGTGCCGCTGATCAACACCCTCCAGCAACTGCATTTTCTCTTTTGATATTATTTTTGTTAACTGGTGCTCTTTGATACAGTTTTGTACACATGCCCAGAGGCTGGCTGGAGCATAATGAACTATTCTATATGGTTTCTGCATAATAAATGGAATTATTTAATTGGCACATAACCTCAGAGATTGCTAATAGACTAAAACATTCTGAAGATGAGCAAATTGGAAAGATTGGGATGACTCAGGGAACACTAAATTAAATTCTTCTGCCAAAAATTTTGCACCCAGTCCTCTCGGGTTTCAGGGTGTACGTGGGGGTTGAACAAGAATGCAATGATTTACATAAGAGTTTGATATTAATTACCTTCCTGGACTGAAATTTCCCCTCATTTTTGGGAATTCAGGAGGGCTGAAGTTCCAATCCAGAGTTGCTCATTCAGCCTTGGATCTGGATCTGAACTGGAAGTGTGAGTGACAGCAGGTGTTGGAGTCTTTAACACAACATGACAGTTTAATTATCTGAGCAATCAGTTAAATATGACCTCAGGACATGGGTTGGCCAAAGCCAGAGAAGCTGAGGGAACTCCTCCCTAAATGAAGATATTCAATTAATAAAAAATAAAGATGTCTCACTGCTTGAATTTTTTCCTCTCCACAACTTGAAAAATAACTAAACTTTAATATTTGAAAATATCTGGATGGAATGCTCTTGTTTGGACAGATATAATAAAGCAGAATTTTTTTGTTCCCTTTGATAATTAATCACAGGACACTGCTCTGCTCAGTTATAGCACAAAAGCACAAATTAAAGAATGTTAGAGGCCATTCCCATCTCTCCCATCCCTGGGACAGTCCATTTATTCCCATGATGTTGGGATTATCTCTCATATGTAGAATTCTCACTGCTTTGAGTATACAAATACCAAAAATTATATGAGTAAGAGATCGAGATCTTTCTGAGATCTTACTCTGGAATAAAGAATAATGTCCTAAACACATCAGGAGCCAAAGATGTCTTTGCACAGTGACTTCAGAGACTTTTTTTTTTTTTTGGGGCAAACAAAAGACTTTTTTTTTTTTTTTTTTTTTTTAATGGGAAAACAAGTGTCTGCATGCACACACAAAACTCCTGGCAAATTCGGCTGTGGCTGACCTCAGCCCATGAGCCCTCATGGGAACGGGAGGGTTGGTACCTGTGCTGAGCATTTCAAAGAAGGGAATTCTCCCACGTCCCAGCCTGGCAAAAATTATCTGTTTTTATTGAAACATTGCAATCCCTCCCTGTCTCCTTCCACTGAGCACATTCCCAGGGAGGGAGGTTTGTTCCTCCTGGGCACAAACAAGGGGTGAAGAGTCTCTGCCTGACTCAGAGGGTGAGTTAAAAGTCGAGGTTTGAAGTGTAAATTTGGAGTTAAATAAATAAATAATTTTTAAAAAAAGGTTCACTCCCAGCTGGAAGAGCTGTGTTGGTGACCTGTGCTGGACAGCAGAGCTCTGGGCAGCAGAACTGAGCAGGAGAAAGCAGAAAATCCCCCACTCCACGTCCTGAGCTTTTCCCAGCGCTGTCCCTGGCTGCTCCTGCGGGAGCGGAGCCTTTTCTGCAGGGCTTCGGAGCCACTCCGGAATGGTTCTGAATTAGTGGCAGCGAACGGGCTCGCTGGCAGCTCCACTCTGCCCGGATGGCATCGCCAGCGCCGTGCGGCACTCACCTCAGATGACCTTTCTTCAATCCACAGTGTTCTCCCCAATTTCTTGGCTATTCTACAGCGCCATAAATACTTGAAAAATAATAATCTAGTTCAACATCATCTGTTTCTTCGTTCTTACTTTTTTCCCCGCCTTTTGCTTTCCTAAATGCCTCAAGGAGTACAAGAAGCGACGCAGCACATGACAGCAATCGGGCGATTCTTCAAACCAGAGATATGGGGGAAAAACCACGGCTGGGTGTGATTTTGTCCCTTCAGAACTTTCCCGATGTCACAGGACGAGCAGCATCGGTGACATTTCTAAAAGCGGGACTCGGACACATCCGCACGAAGCCAAAAGGCTGCATCAGACAGGACGGAGGCGCGTAGCCGGGGGCTGCAGGAGCGGCTCATTTCCCATCGCTGCTCAGCACACCAGGAGAGGGTGCCAAGCCCTCGGCTTCTGCTGCCGGGATCCGCACGGGCTTCCCAGGACTGGAGCCCTCTCCGAGCGCTGCGCTTAAAACACCAACCAATGCACCCTGGATCTAAAGCAAAACCTTTTTTTTTTTTTTTTTTTTTTTTTTTTTTTTTTTTTTTTTTTTTGCAAAAGCTGCCCAAAGGTCTTTAACTGTTTCAGCGCTATCGGCAGTAAGTGCCTGAAACCCGCCTGAGGACATTAGCGCAGGATAAAGATAATTTTTGCTAGATTTAAAAAAGGATCTGATTCTTTATGCGGCTGATGGACAGTGGGACCGCTCGGGGGAAGAGCTGGGTACCTAGAGATGGAGAAAATCTGTAAAATCGGCGAGGCACAAACATAAGACTGCAGAGGCACCGCGAGGTTTAGCAGGAATAAAACCTGATCCATGAAGTTTTTAGAATGATTGTTATAAAAATCCATTTGCACTGGGAGGCGCAGCTTTTACACCTCAAGTAAGCGCAGACTCCCGGGCAGCCGCTCTGCCTGCAGCACCTTGGAGAAACCTGCGGGGTCAGAGAATAACCCTGCCCCAGTGCGAGACCTCCCGGCAGGCGGGTTTAAATCCCCCGCGCTGAGAATTCCCCGCACGCGAGTCCCCGTCCGGGAGCGCTGCGGGAGCGGAGCCGCAGCATCATCGGAGGGAGGGTTAAAAATACCGCCCGTAATTAATTAACCGCAGGGATAACCCGCCTGCCGCGGGCAGAGACGCGGCGTGAACCCCCCACATCCCGTGCGCGCAGGTGACCCCGCTGCTCCCGCCCCGGATCCCCCCGCCCGCCGCGGGTGTCGCAACCGCGCCCGTGCTCAGCCGCGCCCCGCGGGGGGGCGGCGCGGGGAGCGCGCAGGGAGCGCGCAGGGAAGGCGCAGGGAGCGCGCAGGGGCGCGGGCAGCGCTGCCGGCCCCGCGCCCGGCCCCGCCGGCCGCCCCGCGCCGCCGATGCTGTCGGTGCCGGTGCCGGTGGCGGGCGCGGGGGCGGCGCGGGGCGCGGGCTCCCTGCCCCGCCGGCGCACCATGTGCAGCGGTGTCGGCTGCTTCTGGGCGCTGCTCTCCGCCGGCCTCCTGGCCGCCTGCGCCGCCGCCTTCCTCTCGCCGGCCTGGCTGCTGCCGCCCGGCCGCGCCGCCGCCGGCTTCGGCTTGCTCTGGCGCTGCTCCGGGCCGCCCCGCGGCTGCCACGGCTCCGCCGGCCCCGGCGGCTTCGGAGACATCCCCTCCGGTTCGTGGCAGGTGAGCGCCTCCCCGCCGCGGCACCCCCGGGCTGCCGGGTATCCCCTGTCAGCTCCCCGACATCCCGCCTGCCCTTCCCTGGACTCCCCGGCATCTCCCGTCACCTCCCCGACATCACCCGTGTCTGCCTCTGGCTCTCCGGCATCCCTCATCACCTCCCCGGCATCCTCCCCCCGCCTGCTTTGGGCTCCCCGGCATCCCCATCATTCGTCCTGCATCCCCTCCTTGCCTGCTTTGGGCTTCCCGGAGTCAGCCCATCACCTCCTGGCTTCCCCCCAGACCTGCTCCAGTATCTCTCTGTCCCTCTCGCGACCCTAAGGTCCTCCTGTCATCACCCCAGCGTTCCTTGTCCTGTCTTCTAGACCTGCTCTAGCATCCTTATCCTGCCCAGAGTATCCCCTTGCTGCCCTCGAGCATCCTCTGCATCTCCCCGTGCTCTCTCCAGCATCCCTTTCATCCTCTGCATCCCACCCGTCCTGTCTCTGAGCATCTCCTCAGCACCCCTTGGGTATCTCGCGGTCCCCGTGGAGTCACATCCCTCTTTGGGATGCTTGGGTGTTCTCGGGGTGCTGCACGGAGCCCCCGTGCCAGTGTGGTCAGTGCAGCCCCGGCAATGGCCCCGGCAGTGCCGCGGGGCTGACCCGGCCACGCTGCCCTGCCGGGACCCCAAACCTCCTCGCCCTGCGGGGTGTGCGGGAGGGCTCAGGGGGCAGCTGGGGAGGTTTCTGTGCTGAGCATCACTCGGGTGAGTTTGATCCGCAGGAGGGAGCAGGGAGGTGGCTGAAGCTGCTGCTCCTGGGACACGTGGATCCAGAAACCGAGCTTGGATGTGGGGGACGGTGGCTGTCCCCCTGTCCGGCCACCCGGGGTGATGCCCTTGCCAGGTTTTGGGAAGGAAGGAGGCCCAGACCTCCCGGCTCGCCCCATGGGCCCGGGGTTGCCGTGGTGTCCCGGGGTGACAAAGAGCCCCCCGTCACACTGGGTGTGTGTAGGGACCGCACAAAGCCCGGCCCCGCCATCCCGCTCGCCCCTGCCCTTTCTCCCTCCTCTCCCTTCGTTCTCAGCTTCTTACCCCGAGGCTGTGAGTGTGAAATCCCTGTCTCTGCTCGGAACACACGAGCTTGGACTCGCTCCAGGTCACAGAGCGGCAGGATCCCCACACCAGGATCCCCGCAGGTCGTGGCTGTGCCGGGCACAAAGGGTGTCAGCAGCCGGATTTCTCAGCCTGCCATGGAGCTGCGCTGTTATCTCTCCCAGGACACCGGCTCTGCGTGTGATTGCTTAAATCCCATCACGGTCCTTAAAATTGGCATTAGAGACAAATATTGTGAATTGCAAAGAAAAGAACCAGCTGTATAAACTCCTTCCTATTTATATAAAAAGGTGCAAAAATGCTCTTGTTTCCATGGGCTGGCCTTTGTTCAGATGTTTTTGCAAATGTGATGCAGATAAACACTTCCAAGTAATAACAAACTTTAAAGATAAGAGCGAAGCTCAGCAGTGACTCATTTGAACAAGCTTCAGCCTCTGAAAACACTGAGATCCAGAATATAATGTAGCACAAAGTCTCTGAGTTCCAGAGCTTGGGCAGAGGAAGAGATGAGGGGAGCAGCACTGAGTTCGCAGGGCATTTTGGCGACATGTCCGTATCACCTTTATTAATAACACCCGAATAATTAACGATCAACAACCAGCGCAGACTTTCAGAGGGGAGTGCTCCCTTACCGGCTTTCTGCCACGATGAGGGGAAGAATACCTGTTGTGATGGTTATTTGATGGGCTGGAATATAATAAAATATATCCTGACAGCTTTGCTGAGGCAGGCGACAGCTTTGGCTTTCTTGCATGAGCAGCCTCGGAGCCCGCACGCCTCGGTGCTCAGCACGGGGGGAGCCGAGTGCTGGGAACTCTGTCCACGACTTCAAGCAGGAGATTTCTCTCCGTTTTGGAGAGATGGGGAAATCGTGGCTCTTTTTTTCTCTGCTTTCAGAGCCGTGACATTCATTTCCAATCTTTCCGGCTATCTGATGGGCAGCTCTCTCTAAAAATGAAAGCCGAACGTGGACAGGAATCTGGGAGCTCCTGAAAAGAGCCTGCAGCGTTTGCTGAAGTGGAGTTTGCTGGCAGGAGGGTGGGAGCTGGGGCTGCCGGGGGCAAAGGGACATAAAGCTGATGTGGGGCTCAGAAGCGTTTCTAGAGTGGAGCTGGTGGCACACCTGGGGATGCTGAGCACACCTGGGGATGCTGAGCACATCTGGGGATGCTGAGCACACCTGGGAGGATGCTGAGCACATCTGGGGATGCTGAGCACACCTGGGGATGCTGAGCACATCTGGGGATGCTGAGCACACCTGGGAGGATGCTGAGCACACCTGGGAGGATGCTGAGCACATCTGGGGATGCTGAGCACACCTGGGAGGATGCTGAGCACATCTGGAGATGCTGAGCACATCTGGGGATGCTGAACACATTTGGGGAAGATGCTGAGCACACCTGGGAGGCTGCTGAGCACAACTGGGGATGCTGAGCACATCTGGGGATGCTGAGCACATCTGGAGATGCTGAGCACACCTGGGAGGATGCTGAGCACACCTGGGAGGATGCTGAGCACATCTGGGGATGCTGAGCACACCTGGGAGGATGCTGAGCACATCTGGGGATGCTGAGCACATTTGGGGAAGATGCTGAGCACACCTGGGAGGCTGCTGAGCACAACTGGGGATGCTGAGCACATCTGGGGATGCTGAGCACATCTGGAGATGCTGAGCACACCTGGGAGGATGCTGAGCACACCTGGGAGGATGCCCACCCTCAGCCGGGATGTCCATCCCCGGGGATCATTGTTCTTTCGTGCAGGCTCGCTGCTGTTCCAGTGTTTCCCTGCTCCAATGTGCCGATTTGTGGAAGGGGTGGGGGAACGTTCAGTCCTGCAAATGATCGTTAATGCCAGTTGTGTGTGCACTTGGGGGATTATGTTAATCATGCTACAAATGATGCTTTGAATCATGTCTGGAGGTTAATTAACATGCCTTTCTTCTCTTAAGAGGGCCTTCATGTCTGCTTAGAGTTGCTGGCTTATTTCTGCTTCCTTTCATAATTACTTTGCAGCTCTCTAATATCATGGGTACCTTTAATTTAACCCTGTCGGTGCTGCTGGGGCTTTGCACTGAGCTCAGCACCACGGTGGTTATTTGATGAGGTGGATTATAATAAAATATCCCTGATGGCTGCAGATGTTGTGGACAGGCTGAGACCTTGCAGGAGCTGATGGAAACTGGAGAGATTTGGCTGGAGCCAGAGAGGAGAAGGGATGGTGATGGGGATATTGCCCAGCCAATTTGTGAGTGAGGCTCTCAGGATCTGTTGTGGGATGACTCGGAGCTGTGAGGGCTGCAGAGGAATTTCCCAAGGTGTGCAGGTATCCTGGGGAGAGGGGACTGCTTTTGGCAGCCAAATGGAAAAAACAGGTGAACTTTTGAGTTCTGAGTGGTTTCATTGCATCTTACAACTTTTCTTTTTCCTGGTGCCAGATCACTGTGTACGTGCAAACTAGTGCTTCATCCTCAGCTAATTTATTTTCTCTTTCAGTGGGAGCATTTGGCTCATGGGTTCCTGTCTCAGTGCTGCACTTCAGAAGCTACTGCTGCCACATTTCAAATTTCTATTTTTATTTTTCCAGATAGTCTCCAATTATTTTCAGGCTTTGCCAAGCATGTAATCTAAAATAACAAAGAAGCTGATCAGCCCATGATATTCAGGTTAAAGCCTATGGAGCCAGTGATGCCATGCTAGAGCAGAACCCAAAATAACCTGCTCAAAACAGGGGGGAGGCTTTGGCCAACCCCAGCAGTGCCTTGAGTGGGTCTTTCCTGGATTTTAAAGCAGGACTTGAAAAGATTCAGCAAAGCTTAGTGGAAATGTACAATAAACCTGCCTACCCTTCTATTAAATCTCCATTGCTGGTTTCTCATTGCATCAGTCCAGCCCTGGCTCCCTGAGGTCATCTGGGGTTTGCCCATTGGGGCAGAGCAGTTACACAGCAGTCTCCATGCCTGTGAAAAAGCACATGGGGTACTCATGGAGATGGGAAGAAATCTGTCACTCTGTGGAGAATCTGTCACTCCTCTTCTAGCAGAGGCTCTGGAATTAGGCAGAGATGCAGTGTGGCCCGGGCAGGGACTCGTGGGTGTGCTGGCTCTCAGGCAGAGAGTCTGCTCTGCCTCCAGAATCGTGTATCAGGCCAGCACATTAACTTGGGATTATCAGGAAATCAACTTTTAGCTCCTCATCCTAAGAACTTCCCAAGAGACCAGACTCTGTCTGCCAGTCCGTTTGATTTTTAATTGCACTTACACAACCTTGGCGAGAGTTGTAAGCTCTGAGTGTAAGGAATTCTTGACATCACCACCTTGGTGCACATTACCCCAGAGCAGACTTTATCTGCTTTCATCAGCCACCCAGAGTTTTCTGACCTACATTTACAGCTGAAAATACCTGGTGTTGGGGAAACCTGTAATTACTGGGCTGTGGCCCCACATTTCAGTGCCCAAGTCACAAAGCCCCACCGGGACCCACTGACCTGCTCTCAGCTAAGCTGGGCTGAAAGGGGTGCTGAGACAGGACCGGCTCAAGGCTGGGCTGTGGGAGGTCAAGTTGACTGAAAATGCAGCCAGGCTGCTCCCAGGATTAGTTCGCTGCTCTCAGAGGGTCAGGGGAGCTGCTTTGCTTGAACAAAGGCGGTGTCAGCGCCGGGCGCGGGCAGGGCTCAGCCGAGCGATGCTCAGTCGGGTCACAGAGGGTCACCGTCCCACGTTTGTCCAAGAGCAAATCCCGATCCCTGCTCCTCGGGAAGAGCATCCTCAGGGCACATGGGAGGTTCTGGGGTGAGCGCTGCCTTTCCCCTTCGCAGGGCCCAGGGCAGAGCGCGGCACGGGCTGGCAGGGACATTCTGACAGCGGGACATCCCTCCATCCCCCCGAGGCTGCAATTCCCCCTCTGCCCGGGCTCCTCCTCCGGCTCTGTGAGGAAAAGCCAGATGGGCGAGTGTGGGACCCGCGGGCATTCCCTGGGCACGGCCATGAGCCCGGCCCGGCTGCCAGCGCCAGGAAAGGGCTCATCCCGGGCAGGATAATGACAGAGCGAGGGAAGAAGGGCTGATCGGGTACCCAGCACAGCGCACTGCTTGCTGCCTAATTAAAATTTCATTAAGTTGGTTCGAATCCCTTGATGGAGGTCACAGGCGCACCATTGATGTGCTAATGTCTTACTTTCCCCCTTTTTTCTGTCTTTCACCACTATCCATCATCCTCTTAGATAAAGCAGTGCCATTAGGAACTGCTTTCCAGCATCCCCAGATGCAATGGCACCGAAAGAGAGACAGCCATAATTCATCAGACATATTATCTGTCCGTTATTTTCTCTCTAATTAAAAAAATGCCTTCCTCCCCCCACTTGAATCAGTTTGGGCATTAACCCCTCTGGTATTGAATATGCTGGTGAGCTGGGAATTGGAAAAGTTGCCTGCAAGGCCAGGACTGGCTGAGCTTTGTTTTAGTGGAGGTGCTGCTGAATTTTGTGCAAAATCACCTAAATCTGGGCTGGGGAGAGATACTCCGTGTACATTTTGTGGTGTGGGCAGATCCCCATCCACCAAATCCTGCATTTGAAGGGAAAGAAATGAAGGCTGGAGCCTCTTCTGCATCCCTGTGGCTCTGCTCAAACCAGAGGATGGGGACAACAGGCACCTCCCTGAGCTCTGCCTGCTTTGGGTGACAGCGGCACTCGGGTGGCATTTGCTGGGAGCAGGATGCGGAGGGAACATGGAAGGGCAGGAAATGTCTCAGATGGCGCCCAAGGAAGGGAACTGCCGGCGAGGAGAAGCCGAGGATGAGTGGGATCCTCCTCCTGGCCGCCGCTTTAATGCCGCCCAGATGGCGAATGTTTGTTTCTGTGCCTGGTGTGGGGGAAATACGAAGGAGCTGCGAGGCTCCATCCGCCCACCCCGCACTCGGCGCCTCCCAGGTGGAGATTCCCGGCGTTTGGGACATCCCCGGCGCCGGGGCCCGAGGAGAAGGAGGAGAAGGTTCCTGCCAACCCTCCTGCACATCCCAAAGCTCAGCTCCCACCCAGCACCCATCTGCTTTTTTAACAGCGTGAAAATCTCCGTGACCATTTGGTTGCTACATTGCTCAGTTTAACCCCAAAAACATCTTCCCATGCGGGATGTTTGATCACACAGAGCTCTGATAGGGAAGAGTTGCATTTAAAAATGGAAATGGTTGGATTAATTTTGCCACTTTTTCTCTTACAGTTGACTTTACAGTTTTTGTCCAGATCATTTGGGGTTTCTCAGATATTTTCTCTCAACAAATACCCCCCAAAACCCAGACACACTGCAAACTTCACTTTCTTTTTCTCTCTGAGCCTGGGCTTTATTTCCCAGTTATTTAGGGCATTTATTTTCTGTCCCCATTTCCAAAGATGCTGAAGCATCTGAGCAGGGCTGGAACATCCCAGCAGTCTGTAACCTTGCCCTCTGCTGCTCTGGGTACCACAGGCCCCATCCAGGATGGTTGTGCCAATTAATAAATTGCATTAATAAACTAATGTGCATCATGACCCAGTTCACAGTGATGGCAGGAGCTTTGCCATGTTGGCTTATCTCTGCTGAAACAAGCACCAGATACTGTTTCTCATCACTAGAAACTGGACTGGAGAGTTTATTTTCCCTCCCTCTTTCCTGCTTTAATGCTGGCTTTCAAAGATGAGTTTAAAAAGTTTTCATTAGGGATATTAAAGAATTCTTCCCAGGGCGGCCATTATGTGACATTTTAATTTGGATTTTTCTGGTGAATGAAACAACATCTTCAGCAGATTTATTGCTAAGTGAAAGGCCCAGCCATGGCATGTGTCAGACCTGTAAAACACTAAAATAACGGGCAGGGGATTGTTGTTAATCAGAATTTATTAGGCTACATAAAGGGATATTTACAGCCCCACCAGGGGACGATTAATTTGTTTGGGGATAAACAATTAATCTCCCTGGGAGTGGGAGCAGAAAATCTGACATGGTTTGATGTCTTTTCCCAGCATGTCAGGGGCAGGATTGCTCCCAGCCTCCCTGGGGCATATCCCTGGCACTGCCAGGGGTCAGCAGTGCCCAGGCTGGGCTGGGTTCGCATTGGGAGCTGGGCTCTGCACTGGGATAAAGGGTTTTTTTCCTGCCTTGCCTGAGCTGGGCTCTCACAGGCAGCCTCTTCCATCCCTGTTATTCCTCCCCACCCTGTCTATTTTTGGGTTTCAGCCTTTGCATCTGTTTCCTGCATCCTCTCCTTTCTGCTCAAGATGCAACAGGCACGAACAGGGAGGAGAGAGGGAGGTACTGCACAGTGGGAAGAAAAAATTTCAGCTGCTATTCTTTAGTACCTTTGCTCCATGGACTTCTTCAAACTTAAGCCTTTTTATTTCTCTTTGGAATCAGCTTTTTAATCTTTGCAGGAGTAACTCCAGTACAGGGCAGGAGCACTTGGGATAATTCCCAGCTGAGGCCCTGGAAAGTTTATGACAAAAGCAAAATTTTTGGTTTCCAAGAGCACATGCAGTGTTTTGGCAGGTAATGTCAGCACACACCCAGCAGAATGTGGGAGCCAGGCAGAGAGCAGTGGTGTGTCCTTTGCTGCTGTCACCTATTTTTGGGGCAGCTGTGCCCCTGTCACCCTTTCTGTCCCCAAAAGCTACCTGGCAGCTGTTCAGTGGCTCAGCAATCCTGGTTCACATGGCAGAACTCAAACCTCACCATTTACCTTCACCTATTGCCCACAGGAATTTTCTCACATTTGTTCCCTTCCCCAAGGCCTGGCTGGATTTGGTGGGGTTTTGGCTACCCCATGCACATCAGGATGCTGCCAGCCCTGAGACCCCTCAGTCTTGTTGCCAAACCCTGATGGCAGCTCCCAAACCAGAACAGTTTTTCTGCCAGTTTAACACTCACCTGCACCCATCCTGTTTGTGCCTTTTTCCTGTCACTTTGTCCTGAAAAAGACCTTCACACTTCTCCATAGGGATTAACACTCTGAACAGCTCATCAGTTGTTTCCAGCAGGAACTGCAAGTTTTTAGGGGATTTGAGCTACCACAATTAAGGAGAACCAAGATCATTAAAAATAATATGCTTCACACAAGAGAGGAACCAGCCTGCTTCACAAGACCCCTTTCTGCTGAAAAATTCATTGCTCTAAATAATTAATGGTCCTTGCAAAGGAGGATGGTTTTGCTGGGTAGAAGGTGAAATGCAGACGCCAGGCAGAATAATCCTTTTTTTTTGTTCTGAATCCAGATTTCCTGGCCATGCTGCTGCCCTGGGAGCAGGGCTGTGGCTGCTTTCCCCATGGGACCCCAGGCTGGGAGAGTGTCTGTGCAATCCACCCTTCCCATCCCATCCCATCCCATCCCATCCCATCCCATCCCATCCCATCCCATCCCATCCCATCCCATCCCATCCCATCCCATCCCATCCCATCCCATCCCATCCCATCCCATCCCATCCCATCCCATCCCAAACCCCATGGGTCCCTCCTGGTGTAGGGACAGGGCAGGGGTCCCTGCTGGGGGAGTCCCTTGTATTTTAAGCCCTGAAGCTGCACTTGTCTGTTTGGGTCCCAGTGCCTTGGAAGGCTCTGGAGAGGAGCAGATATCCCAGCTGCAGCAGCCTCTCCATTTCTCTGGGTTGCTGTTTGCACTGCTGCTCCTTTTGCATTGCATGTCAGGAATTCATTTATTGCTGGGACAGCATTTGCATTGCTCAATGCATAAACAGGATATAAATAAGATGCTGATTTCCAATCACACAGCCCCAGGAGAAGCACTCACACCAGGGTGTCAGATGGTGCCCACGCTGCCCTGGTGCCCCCTCCAGCACCAGTGTGTCCTTTCTTGGAGCAGTGGCAGCTGCTGGGCAGTGGCTGTGTCACCCAGCTGTCACCAGCCAGTCCAGCAGTCAGTAACAGAGGTGGATGTAGTGCAGTGCCAGACCTGTGGCACAGCACCACTAATGGGAAGGGGTTTTGAGCTGTTTGGACTCCCCATTGGCATCACAGGATAAATCCAATTCTTCTTCCCCTGCTCAGCCTGCCTGTGGCTCCCGCAGAATAATTTACATGTAGCAGATTATTTGTAACCTCTTTGGGGAGGGGAGGTAAATGGAAACCTGTGTTGGGGGTTGTTTCTGTAATAACCACGGCTGCCCAAAAGCTCAGATGGGGGTGGGAAATAAAAAAGGAAAACTGTGCATTGCTAACCAGAATGCCTCACCAGGACAAGAGGGCTGGACAAGGGTGGCAGTGGGACCTGACCTCCTCCTGCACAGGTTATAACAGCGGGGTTCTTCAGGAGGATGGGAGTGAGAGCTGCCTGGGGGCTGTGCTGCTGGGGGGGCTGAGGCGGGTGTGACTGCAGGGTGACTCACCAGAGTTCCAGCGCTCCCTGGAATTTGCTGGGAAGTGACACGAGTTGATTTGGCTGCCGCAGTGCTGGGACTGGGGTGTCCTCACGCTGTTTGAGCGCTGTCAAGAGCTGGGTGCTGCAGGAAGGTCCCCTGGCTGCCCCCGGCCATGCTGTGCCCCTGGCTGGGCTGGCACGGGTGTCAGTGCCATCCCACGGGCAGAAGCGGTCACCTGCACTGGGGACAGAAACAGAGACAGCAACAGTGCCGTGCCTGAACGCCTGTACCCAAGGGCGAGCTGCTTTGCCATGAATTCGCGCTTTTCCCAGTTTTTCAGGCTGCTGGGGTGGGAGCAGCTGCCGTGCCAGCAGAGCTGGCAGTGGCATCCCCAGAACACTGCTCGCTGCTGAGGCAGGGGCTGCCGTGAGATCCATCTCAGCGCCCAGCAGAGGCACTGACACACCACAGACATCTCCTGGCACTTGTGCCAGCACGTGGCTCTTCATGCATGTCATGCACTTGCAATTGTCGCTGCAGCCCCAGGGCCAGTGACCCCTGCGAGCAGCGGATGGCTGAGCCTGGGGCTCAACCCTTAACCGTGAATTGAAGCAACAAAAGGTGGAAGGGAAAAGGTGGGAGAAGCCGCCCGTGCCAGGGCTCCACTCCCACTGCCCGAGGGGGGTTTCTGGGGTGTGG
Source organism: Erithacus rubecula (assembly GCF_903797595.1). Classification (NCBI taxonomy): domain Eukaryota; kingdom Metazoa; phylum Chordata; class Aves; order Passeriformes; family Muscicapidae; genus Erithacus; species Erithacus rubecula. The sequence continues at coordinate 3,188,373 of NC_136674.1, forward strand.
CGGTGACACTGACAGCCCCCGTGTCCTTTCAGACGAGCGCCGTGCTGTGTGCGGGCGGCTGTGCCCTGCTGGCCCTCAGCTCCCTGCTGGCCATCGTGGCTGTGCTGCTGCCCGGCGGAGCCTGCGAGCGCCGACTCTGCACCCTGGCTGGCTACATGCAGACAGCAGCAGGCAAGTGACGGGGCTCTGCTCTTGGGGTGCAAAATGGGCTCTCCTTTGGTGGCAATCTCCTCAGCAGCATGAGGAGCTTGCAAACCTTAACCGAGGGTGGGAGAAAAGCAAGTGGTCCTTCAGTTCAGAGATTGCCTCCTGCATTCATCATAAAAGCTATTGAACATCACCTCCAACCAGATTCACACGTGCCACTCACTGTCCCCAGCTCAGGAGGTTGTGCAGGACAGGGGGCTGTGGCTTTCTGCTGGCAGGGTGCTGCTGCTCGTCCTGGGGTCCAGTAGATGCTCCCTGTGAAGTGTCCAGTTCCATGTTGCTGGTTAAGTCCCTGGAGGGATTTCCCTCTCTGAGCTTTATGCCTGGGGCAGGAGGGTGCCCAGCCTGTCCTGTATTTGCCCCAGACATCCCTTGTCATGCTGCATCCATTTAAAATTCCTTTGCAATTGCCTGTGCTTCTGCCTAGGGGAGTGCAGAGGGAGAGGGCAGGAGGCTGGGGAGGAACTCACCCCACTGGAGATTTGTCACCCCTGCAGGGAGCCATGTCCCTGAGTGCTGGACCAAACCTCCCCACCTGGACACGAGCCAGGACAGGAGATTAATGCCTGTTCATGTCTGTGCCCCAGAATAAACTCCTTTCCTTGGAGAAATTCTCAGGGCCAGCCAGGCTTTGTTCTCTGCCTGAAGCATTCAAGCTGCTTTGGGGGGAAATCCTGTTACATGCTCTCCTCTCCAGGGCTCATCCCGTGGGATCCCACTTGGGACAGATGGAGAAGGACAGATTTAGCCACGGCTGCTCTAGCTCAGCCAGGCTGTGGCTCCAGCTGCTGGTGTCTGTCCCTTTCCCCAGCTTGGAGATTCCCATCTCTGCTGGCTGGTGGCCAGTGGGTCCCTGGGTGTGGGACAGAGGCTGGGGGAGCCCCATGGCAGCAGCTCTCAGCTCCAGGGAGGTGACTCGGGGTGGTGATCTCCCCTGCAGGGGATAATTGGGCTAGAAAAGGGTAACCCCACATTACCCTGGCCTGGGGGTGGCACATCCCTGTGTCTGGAGCAGATACAAAGCAAAGGATTAGGAGGAGTCCCTGGAAAGGAAACTGGCTGTGGCAGATAAATACAAATGAGGTGCTGGGAGGGGTTCTGGTAATATTGAACAGGCTGTAAATAAACTGTAGGCTCTAAGCGTTATTGACAAATGAAAATTTACTGGGGACGTTTGAGCAAGCTAATGGGCTGCTTTAAACCCTGGCATTGCCTGCTAAGCATTTTGTCTTGTGCTTTTTAATTTTGTGCACTGTGGATTAATTCCCATTCAGAGCCAGGCAGCCCTGAGTCAACAGAATTAAATGGTTTAATGTATTTGGATTCAGAAATGCTGCCCCTCCATAATTTCTCTCCTTGTTCCCCCCTCCCTCCCTAGGAAGAAGCTTTTCAATAGAAATCAGCTGCAGCGAGGTGACAGGGAGAGAAACTCCTCCCCAAAAATCACATTCTCTCAGAGAAAACCAGGGATTTTAGGATAGATGAAGTTATATGGGAGGGAAGGAAAGCCCAGGGGGTTTGGTAGAGTAGCTTTGTGATGGGGGTGGGGAGCAGCCCTGCCAGAGGGATCCCTTGAGATGCTGGCAGAGCAGTGGGATTTTGTTTCTCCCAAATCCCAGGTTTCCAGGTCCCACAGTCACCTTTCCTCTGTCTGACCAGCCATTTTCCCACTGAAATCCAAATTTGGCTCTCATTTCCTATAGCCAAGTGGAGATATTCTTTTAGAGCACCAAAGGTATGAGTAAATAAATTGAATTCTATAAAACAGTGAATCAGGAATCCAATGTCCTAATAAAGAGCCGGGTGCATTCAGCCAGGAGCAGGAAACATGCCAGGAAGGGCAGGAACAGAGGCACCAGCAGAGCCAGAATCAGCTCCCACAGGCTCTGCACTGCCTCAGGAAGATGCCCTGAGCTGCACTCACATAAATCCAGGTGCAGAGGCCATGGATTGATCCCTGAACCAAACAGGAACCATTCCTGAGAGCAGCCAGGCTCAAGCTCAGCTTTAACACTTTCCTGCTGTATGTTTGGAGATCCAGGTTGGGCCTCTTGCAGCCCCAGAAGGGAGGAAGATCCTCATGCAGACAGAGCAGAGCACTAATTGGAGATGCAGACAGGCCATCAGGGTTCAGAGCTGGGCTAATTGCCACCACACTTTGAAAACATGAATCCTGATGCCTGGCATCCACTCCTTAGAAGAAAACAAACCAACAAACCCACACAAATAACAAGGAAGATCCCTAATGAAAGAGTTAATAAGCAACAGGGAGAGGTGGAAGGATAAAGAAACATTTGCTCAGCTCTCACACCCTACAATGTCAAAGCTGCCCCTGAGAGATTAGAGATGGGGCTCACTCCCTGTTCATGGTGTCAGCTCACTAAAATAAAATTTCTGGGGGATCCTTCCTCCCAAACCTGCATGGCAGCACCCCCAAAGAGGCTGAGATAGCCAAGCTGGCCCTTTTATGTGGGAGGTGCCCCATCCTCAGCTGTAATTCATTGCTGTTGCTGGAGAGGAGTCCCGGGGCTGACCCCAGGGACAGGGAGGGCAAATGGGGGCACAGCTGAAATCCTGCCAGTTGTCCTTTAGCAAAAGCCTCTTTGCTGGGGTTTTAAAAACAGGAGTTAATTCCAGGAAGAAATGTCTGCTGCTGCATGGGGCTGAAAGGGAGGGACAGGGAATGTTCTCCAGGGCTGATTGTGCATGTTTTGTTTTCACCCCACACTGCTCTCTGTCCAATTCTACCCCCATCAACTCACTGCTCAAGACAACCCAGTGCTGAGGGTAAATGATCCTGACCTGCCTGTGCCTTTCTAAGGTTTTTTTGGTTTCAAAGAGCAATTTCCCAGCATCACCACGACAGAATCAGAACAGTCACAAGACTCCAGCAAGACAGGCAGAAATCCCCAGTTATGCAATTCCCTCATTTAGCCACACTATAATCCCAGGTTTCATGGTAGTCTCAAGAGCTTCTTCCTGGAAAATTTGATTGCAATCTGCAGCCAAGATCCCTCTTACTGGCAGCAGCAGGATGGTTTTACAGAGATGGTCCCAGCTTTTGGTCAGTTAAACAACAGAGCCAAATACAGGAGACCTTGTGATTTTTGTCTGTTCTTCAGGCATTGATCATCCAGTAAGAACACAGGGAGAGAGAGAATTGCTTGTTTTCAAATCAGTGTGAACCTTCTAAATGTATCATTTCCCAAGGACTGAAAACCAACATAGATTAAAATGGCATTCCCAAGGGAGAGCAGCAGGATGGGTGGGAGGTTTGGGGCAGCAGGGCCACAGGAGCTCCCTGGCCAGGATGCTGTCCCAATGTCCCAATGCTATTTAGGAAGGCAGCACGTGCTCCTTCCCCCTCCCTGCACCTCCCATCCCTGCCTGCATCCCAGCCCACCTCTGGGATCGATGGTGCCCTGTTTGTCCCAGCTTGTGCAGGCTCTGAATGGCAAACAGCACCATCACTGCATCCATATTGATCCCTCAGCCTCCTATCGACCAGCCTGCTGACATATAGGTAATGTGTAATTAGTAACTTAGATAAAAACAGCACCAGGAGGGATCTGCCTGGCAGCTCAGACCTTTGTTAGTGTGTCCCTGGAGCAGCAGAGGGGTCCTGGCTGCCTGGTAATTGCTGCCCTGCCATTAAGTCACAGAAACTTCCCTTCCCTGCAGCCATCACTCCCCTGCAGCTGCCTGAGAGGTGTTGGACCCCTCCCATCCTGCCCAGAAATCCTGGTTGGGATAATGGCACGAGGAAGGTCTGCCAAGCATCCCTTCCCAATGCACTTGTGGCACCTGCAGCTGGTGGGGATGCTGGAGTGCCACTTCTGAGGATGTTGCAGGGGCACAGTGGGGACATTCTCAGCTCCTGGGCTCAGTGGAGGGGACAGAACTGTCCCAAAGGCAGGGGACAGTTTGGGGTTGGGAGCCCAGCTCTCAAACAACACTAACAATGTTGAAGAATGGCCAAGGAGAGGAGGGTGGCAGCTGTTCCCAGCCCTTGCCAGCCCCTCTCCAACAGCCCAGGGCAAGGGCAGACCCATGGCTGCTTTCCTGATGGGTGTTTTGGTTCCTGATGGGTGTTTTTTGGTTCCTGATGGGTGTTTTTTCGTTCCTGATGGGTGTTTTTTGGTTCCTGATGGGTGTTTTTTGTTCCTTATGGGCTGCTGCAGCCCGGAGCCCCATCCTGTTGACCTGAGGGTTGTTTGTCAGAAGACATCCTTGGGATTCAGAAGAGGAAGTTGGCAGTGGAGGCAGGGGGGAAGCAGTGCCCTGTTGTCCAGGCCTTGATTTGATTTTAAACACCCAAAGCTTCCCCCACCCCTGTTTAAAAATAGCATCTTGGCTTTTATCACAGAGCCCATGCTGTCCCTCTTCTTGTGGCAGTAGCTCCTTGGCAAACATGCTCAGTCCTGATGCAGTGACATTGCTGGATGTGTTCAATCATCAGAGCAGCATGAAGAAAATGTTGCCATAAAGCTGTTTCCCCATTTAGGAAAGGTTCCTCAAAACTTCAAGAGAAGCTCCCAAAACAAGCCAAGTCCAGTCTTCCTGCAAGGTGCTTGGGCATGAAAGTAAAACAGAGCTGCATAAAACTGAGCCTGGAGATGTGTCAGCTCCTGAACTGCAAGGGCAGCTCATTTGTCTTTCTCTGGCAAGAGCCATGCTTCCATCACAGCTGGAAGCAAGGGCATGATCCTCCTCACTGCTCAGCTCCTCACTGCCATCCTCACCCTCTCCCCTCCACCTTTCACAGCTTGTCCTTGCAGCAGGGACAGCACTCACACTGCTGGAAGCTCTGATTCCAACCCTGGTGCAAGGCTTTTTCCCCCCTGCTTTCTTTAATTACATTAGCAAAGTCAAAAAACTGCCTTTGGCACGTTATTATTCAGTCAGTGAACTCTCACTAATTCCTGACAGAACTAATAAATATCTGAGGGTAGGAGCTCACTGCCAGGGAGCTGGGGAGGGGCTGGGTCACAGCCCAGCCTGAGAAGTGCTTGCTCCAGAGCCAGCATTGCTCATGCCTGACTTACCTGTGCTCTCATTTTGCTCATTTGTACTGATACAACTCCTTTCCTGTTACATTTTTTGCTAATTTCCTCCAGAATTCAGCTCAGTAAAAGCCACAACTATCCTTATCCTTGGGCTGGTTTGTCCTGGAGCAAGGATTGCTCTGAACCCTGTGGAGATGCTGGGCACCAGCACCAAGCCCAGGTGTTATTTCACCAGTCTCTGTGTGCTGAAGAATTTGATGAACTCCTATGTTAGAAGCAGCAATTGACTTTTTTTTTCCCCATTTACCTCCCATCTGGGAGGTGCTGCCTGGGAGGATGTTGCAGGGGGGAAAATGAACTTGTCAGATCCACAGATTGTCATGCAAGAAAGTGGAACCACAAACATCAGCTTCAGCCTTTCAGGAAATTCTTACTTCTGCTGAAACAGTAATTTCTCTGTGCTCACTCCAGTGCATACATTCAAGTGACAGATCATCTTGGTTTGAGAACAATTTCTTTATTTTACTTCCAAATCCTAAAAGCTTCATGGGAGAGCCCAGCCATTAAAGGTAGAGTGGAAGGAGAGGGGCTGGCAGCTCTCCTCACAGCCAGGCTCCCTGCCACAGGTTAAGTGCAGATCAGCCTCCCCAGGGCTCCAGCTCATTTCATACAAGGTGCAGAGCTGCTGCAGGAGAAGGGGCCAGACCCTGGCTGTGCTGTAGAGCAGCTGAGCCCTGCTCCACCCCAGTGACAGATGATTGAGATTCATTTCCATCTGACATTTGGACAGTTTTCTTTTCCTCTGCTCAGTTCTCAAAATGTGCTTTGATTCTTTCCAGGTGGGTTTTGCCATTTGGCACAAAGCTGCTGACTTGGTGCCTTTGCCCTCTCTTCAGGCCAGGTCCCAGCAGCAGCAGCAGCATTAACCTGGGCTAATGCCAGGAGCAGAGCATTTCTCAGTAGCCTCATTTAGAGAATAAACCAGCCATGTCCTTTCATTGGCTTTTTGGAGAGGGGCAATACATTTCCAGTGGCATCAGTGACAGAAGCAATATTCTTTCATTGCTATCATCAGGAAAGAGCAGCTTTATACTGCAAGAAAGAACTATTTCACTTGTACAACACATATTTTTATTCCCTTAAACCTAGGGAAATCCTTGTCATACTAATATGTGTCTGAATTGCTTCTCTTTCAACAGTTCTCCCAGGGATTTGAGCTTAGACCAGTTATTGCACTTGGATGCAGTAACAGTCCATAAAAAAAGTATATTCTGTAAATAATAACAGTGCTTTGTAATAAATGGCAACTACAAATAACAAGTGCCACTGGGACTCCAACACTGTTACCCCTGAGGAAATACAACCCCCAAGGAGCCCAACACTGTGCCAGAGCCATGTGTTTCAGATGGGAAAATCCATATTTGATTCCCTCTGCCTGTGACTTCTCCTTCAGTTTACAGGCAGTTGTTCCTTCTACAAAGCAGGTAATTTACCTGGATTATAACATTTTCAAGGCACTAGAGTGGAACTCATGGGTGTTACAAGAAGGGCTCCTCAAGCCATATCTTTCCAAGCAGGGTCCTCCTTGAATTTTTGCTGAGGGGTGGCTTTGATAATGGCTAATTTTTCATGAAGTTTAATTGAGCTTGTTGGTTGTTGCAGCAGAGAACCACTGCAGGAGAGGGTCTCCCTTCCCTTGCAAGTTCAGGTTGCATAATAAATCAGATTCTGCAAAGCTTGGGAGCATTTATCATTTAACAGCTGTCATTAGTGGCTGCCCAGCCTGCTTGTTGCATGCCCACAGTGCTGAGAAGGATCACGTCCTCTTCTCACTGTGTCATTATGTGTTCAGATGAAGTTTCTTTTCACAAACAGTTTGGCTTCTCCCTTTCACCCTCCTTGCTTTGCTCATGTTTGTTGGCTGTTGCTGGGCAGATGGAGACAGATCCCTGCAGCCTTCATCCAGAGCCACCTGAATGTCCTTCCTTGCTGTGGGGAGGGAGCTCATGGCTGGATTTCATGCATCCTGAAGCAATTGTGTAGACACCACATCATCTTTATTGACTCATCCATCTGCACTGAGTGCAGGGTGTAATGCTGAGGGAAAAAGCTTCCCTGTCCTCTCTGATGCTGGCAGGGAGCTCAGGACTGTCAGGAGCAGTTTGCAGTTCAGGCTGCTCAGGGATGCATTTCAGGGAGCTTTGGGCAGCCCCATCTCTGGCAATGCTGAAGTTTTTGGCCTGATGCTAATACCAATATTAGCAGCATGGAAAGAGTTTCTGGCCTTGAGGAGAGATGTAAATGTTTGGTGGTCTGGTTAGATGCTGGCTGTAATTAAAAATGCATCTGGAAGTGGAGACAAGGACCTGACAGGACACAGAGCAGGGCTGTGCGTAGAGAAGCCATTACTGGCCAACACCAACATGCTGCCCCAAAACCTAAAGGTTGATATTAAATTAAAAGAAAATTATCAAACCCTGTTCTGCTGGGGTTAGATGAAGCTCATGCTCTTTGTAGATCCACCTTGGAAGTTATGGTTGGCCCAGCCTTGGTGAAGTCAGTGATAAATCTGGGTGGCAGCTGCTCGCTGTCTTTTGTGTCCCAGATTGTCCAGGCAGTTAAAAACTCTGTGCACCAGCCTGGCTTTAGGAGCAGGGATGCAAAGAGAGGATTTCCCTGAGAATGCAGCAATGAAGATCTGACAAATGGGTCCTTCCAACACCTCCAGTCCTGGCTGACTGTGAGACAGACCCTTTGGTGGGACATGGGGCCTTTCAGTCCTGCTTTGCTTGCTGTGATATCAGTGTCCTGGATAACTGGGAGGTGGTGCTGGCTGAGCAGGGGAGCCAGCCCTGGGAACAGCCACAGGAGCAGTGGCTCTGGGCCAGATCCACTTCCTTTTAGCACAGCCTGACAATGCAGGGAGTCTGGCAGAGGTCTCTGTCCTCCTGTGGGCACGTAGCACGGCTCCCAGGCCAGCTCTGCTTCGGAAATGTTTTGCTCTGCTTTCCTGTCTGAGCCTGTGCTGAGCTGGATTCCTTTGCTGGGAAGGAACAGATCTGCTTGCAGGAGAAATTTACCCTGCACTGAATGTAAACACAGATGGAAATGTGGTGGAGCCCTTTTCAAAGTCAAAGGAATAAATCTGTTTAAAAGGCAGAACATCTGGGGCAGTGAAAGAGCACGTGGAGCATTAAGCCCAGGAAGGACAGTGGGACTAAGGCAGAGGGCACAAACTGCACAACAGAGAAATGTCTAAGTGGAGAAATTACCCCAAAGAGCATAACAGAAAGGAGGCTCCTTGTTGGATTTGTTTTAACTCTTAAGTTTTTTGAGCCCTGTGAATTGCATCCCAGGCACTTTGGAGGGAGTAAGCAGGAAGGTTTTTCCCCTGGACTGATCTCATCTGCCTTCTCTAAAGCAGCATGTGAGGGATGCAGCCTCCAGAGTCCTCCAGCTGCTGGGAGTGATAAGCAGGGTTTTCCTCCCTGGTTAGGCAGCTATGCTGTGCTGCAGAAACCCTGGAAGGACAGACCTGGCATGTCCACAGCAGTGGGAATCAACTTCATGATGGTTTGGGCCAGCTCTTCTGCTCCAAGCCAGTATATTTTCTATGTTCTACAGTAACAACACTCCTGAACAAAGGCTTGGTCCTGCAGAGCTTTATTCACTTGCCTAACCAAAAAACTAAAAACATGGATAAGCCTTGGATGGCTGAGAAAATGTGAAATTGGGTTCTCCTCCCAGGCGTAACCTTGGCAGAAGCACAGCTCTGGCTGCTAAAGCCCATAAAATGAACAGCCCCTGTTGCTCCTGATAGGGGTATAAAATTATAATTACTTGAGGAGTGACTTGCGATTCAGTGAAACAAAGATCTTCTCCTTTTTGATTGAATTACTCAGTGGTTATTCCTAGAAGACTGGAAGCAGATGGCAAGCTCTGGCCAGGCATTTAACAGCCTGAGTTATGGCATGGAGGGGATGGAGCTGGCCTCCAACCTGCTGCTCCTGCCTTCCTGCTGTCCCCATCCTGGTGTATTCCCCAGGAAAGGAGAGGCTGGAGGCTGGGACAGGATGGTTTGCAGCAAGGATGGAGATGTGGAGCATGTTTTGCAGCTCAGGTGGCAGCACAAAAATGCAAAAATTTTGTTTCTGTAAATCCAGTGCTGCTTGGGCCCAGGTAGGCACATCTTGACAGCAATCCCAGAGCACTGTGTCAGGAGCCTGTGGGTCTGGGAGGTGACAACTGTCCTTCTGTCACACAGCAAAGCTCCCCATCCTTCCAGGCCCAGGAGGATGGATGGACCAAGGCTGACAGTCCCCTGGGCTGGGGTGGAACAAACACAGCTGTATAATTTCTGCCTCACTGCTCCTCTTGCCCCCATATATCTTGAGCACATCAATAAAATCAAACACACTATTAGCAGCACATCCTGTTATCAGCCATGGATGGGCATCAGGCAGCCATGCAACCTGCATTTTATTAAATGCAGCTCCTACCACTGCTGGGGCTGCAGTGATTATCACATCTCCTCACAGCTGGCCCACACCACAGCTTTTATGAGCTACCCTACATCAAAGGCCCTTTCTTTTCAAAGATAAATTAACAATTCTCTCCTTTTCTTTTTATTTAATGGCATAACAGCCAGCTGATTACTAGGTGAGACACCAATCTTGTTGCCAAGCTGTGCTTACTGCATTGTCTATTTGATTATTTTTATTGAATAAGCAAATGTTCTCTCAGAGCTCTGAAGTCCTTATGAGGGAGACTTATTTTCTGCTACTGTGATCTCTTTGTCATGGGTGGGTGATGTATGAAAAGGAATTGCAAATAGCTGTTTACAGCAAGCAAAGGCACAGAACAACCCACTTCAATTTCTGCTATCTGTCGGAGGCTGTTGTTGGCGATGGTCAAAATTAATTAAGCAGGAAGGAAGAGAGCAGGGAGGCACTGTGCATCCAGTTCTGACATTGAAATATTAATGGTGAGCTAATCAAGAAAGAGTACCCATGAATATCTAATCAGCTCACAGTTTGCAGTTTTACTGGAGCAGTGAACTTCTGGGCAGCAGCCCTATGCAGGAGGTGTGGGGAGGGGAGGTGGGTGGGCTGCTCCTGATCACTCAATCTGGGAATAAACAAAGAGCTCCTGCCTGTGACAGGGGCTGAGGGAAGTTTTCCTCCCACATCTCTCATCCCTGCTGCCACTGGATGCTGTTGCATCCTTCCTGCTCTCACCTACAGCAGCCAGGCCGGAGTGTGCAGCATTCCCAGTGCTGTGTTCCTTCCTGCCCAGTGCCAGAGGCCACCTGGAGGGCTCAGCTCCTCCAGGATTGAGCTGCAGCATCTGTCCCCATACAGGTCTTGGGAAAGGCTGAAAACATTGTACCTTGGACACACAGCCTGGCTCTCTCCCTCCATTCCTGGTACAGGCAGCAGCTGTGTCTCTGTCTCTCCTGTCAGTGTGTTCCCAAGTGGAGTTTCCAAGGTTTTTGGGAAATAGAGGGTGATGGCTGTGCTGCAGGGCCAGGGAGCACTGCAGACCCCACAAACCCAGTTCCTGCTCAGCTGCTTTCTGCCACCCACCACACAAGCAGGGAAAAACAAGAGGAAGCAATCCCATGGCAAAGCTGGGCTGATTCCAATCCAAGCCACAGAAGTAAATGTCGGCGTTGGGTGCCAGGAGTCGTCAAGCATCATTTGTTTCTTCAGTGTCAGTGTAATGAGGGCTGTGGCTTTGGAGATTTCCATTGCTGTGTTTCTGCAAACAGTTCCCTCCTCTAACCTCTGGAAATTGGATTTTGTGGGGCTGAGCAGTTTGTGTGCAGCAGATAGCAGCAGGACTGATAAGCAGAAACCTGTTTACACACTCACTCTCATCTAATACTATAACTGGGCAGGCAGCTGCCTAGATTATTTTTTAAATTTACTTTTTAAAAAACGCTATCAAATGTAATCCTTGTTGGCTGAATGTTTTGCTGCTTAACTGAGAGAAATCTGAACTAGGCAGTTTTAACATGCAACAAACATGAAAATGATGTGAAGAAAAGGATAAAGGTAATAAGTAAATCTTAAATGACACTAAGAAGGAATCAAGTGGTGCTCAGGAGGGAATAGAAAACCTACCCTGTCCTGTGTGAGGTGTGCTGCCAAGGGGGTAGGAACTGGATACAACTCTGAATGCAGAAAGGAGAGTCCAGGCACATCGGTCTGACAGCCACAGGAACTTTCTGGGAAAGGAAAAGCAAAGCAGATAGCATCAGTTCAGAAGAGTGGAAAGTACCAGGGATGTCCAGGGAAATGATGGAGCCCAGTGGCTGCACCCATTGTCTGTGGGAGGGAGAAACCCCTCACTGCAGGTGTGTGGGTGCTGCAGTGCCCAGCTGCAGTTCTGGGGCTGCTGGGGGGGCGAGCAGCAGGATTTCTGCAGGAGGAGCACTCTGCAACGTGCTCCCCTCTACTGCTCCAATATAACCCAAATCTGTCAGCCTTTAGGGCTTGCTGAGAAGGTCATCTGTGAGCATGGCTAATTATTTCAAGCAAAGCAGCACTAACCTGCTCCCAGGGACTGAGCTCTGCCCTGTGCCTTGGCTCGTGGCTGCACACAAGCTGCAGGGAATTACAGATGCACAGGGATGTGTGTAAAGCTCAGAGATAGAAACAGATCCCACTGGCATGTACCTTGAGCACAGAGAGGGAAATTCACATTTTTCATAGTCAATTCATTCAGTTGTCATGAAAATGCTGTTCCAGCCAAAAGGCACAATCTCTTCTTTCTGCCATTTAATTTTCTTTAATCTGCTCTTGACATTTATTGAAAGAAGTATTTCACCGACATCAAAGGCAAAGATTTCAAAACATCACATGGAAAAAAAAGAACTTAAGGTCAGTCCAAGCAAAGATATGGTGCTGACATGAGATGAAAGATTCTGGTTTTCACAAGGAAGGTCTGTGACAAACAAGAGGTCACACTGGCCTGTGCTCTGAGGGGGCTTCACGTGAACCCCTGGCAAGAGCTGCAAGTGGTGGGCTTTGTGTGTTTGACACCTTCAGCAATTCAAGCAAGGCTGTCCTTAACATGAACAGGTTCAAACATAAAAGATGCCTTGATAAAAGGAGTTTTCAGAAGGCTCTTCACAGGAGTGAAGTGTTTCCCCAGTGTTGGCCCAGCTCTCTCTGCCTGGGGCAAAGCTGGGCCCTCCTTTGCCTTGCTCTCCACGAGGGAGTGGTGCTGCTTCTCACATGATTAAATGAGCCAAAACACTTGACAAACTGAACAAACTGCTGGAAGTGCATCCAGTAGAGTCTGCAAGATGCCTCTGGATGTGTGGAACATCCTGAATGCCAATACTGAAGAAAGATGTAAAATGTAAAAGATCCTCAGGAAACTTCTGCATTTAGTTCATTTTGCATGGGTAGAGGTAACAAGCTGACACAGGTTAATTTATAGCTTGGTTGTATGCTGATTGCAAAGTACACATTTCCAGTCAGCCACTATGAGTAAATCACTTTCTCACTGGTTCTCTTGGCATATAAAAGAAATTTCTCTCTTCTCGACATTTAAAAAAAATCCTAATATGTTATACACTCCATGACTTTATAGCATCTTTAATATTTAAAAGGCTAGAATCTATAACCTCAACCTTTAACAAATGTACAGTAACGTGATAACAAATTTGCCTGGAACAGCTGCTATCTTGGTACCAACTGGCATGAGGAGGAGGGAAGTAATTGGCTTGTTTTCAGATAATTACCATAATTGTAGTGACACCATTTGGATCACATCTAGCTGCGTTCCTGCTGCAAGTTGGATAATTTAATAATTGGCAGAATTTAGACTGACAGTAAAGGTAAAGTCAGCATATGGTGGGGAATCAGCAGGCACCTCCCTGCACTGCTGGTACAGGCTCTGCTGCTGCTGCTGCTGCTGCTGTGAAGTTGAGCAAAATCTTTTGGTTTTGCTGCTTTTCTTGAGCTCTGCCACTGGGCCACATCTCTGCTCCTTTTCTGATGCTTGTCCTGATGAGACCACGTTTTGCACCTCTTGAACCTTTTGATTTGAGATCAATCAGTTCAGTTCACTCCTGCCCAAATTACTACTTCCCTTGTGCTCTTGAGTATTTTTAGCTGTCCTAGTTCTGCTGGGGGCTCGTCAGAGCTCTGCTCTGGAAGGGGATTAAAGCATGGTCAGGTGCTTGCAGGCAGCAGCCAAATGCCTTTCCCAGAGGTAAAACCCAGGCTCCCTGGAGCTTCCCCTGGCTGAGCCCTGCTGAGGCACCATGCACTGGAGGGAATTTGTTCCTCTTGTGCCTTCCTGTCCTTGCTGCTCATGGCCAGCATGAAGGGGATTCAGCACCTCCTGTGCCTCCAGAGCTGCCCAGCCAGAGCCCAGGAGCAGGGGCTGCAAGGTAAGGCCAGGAGGTGGCTGAGGCTACTGGGGAAACAAGGGAATGGGGATGAATAACAAGTAAATCCCCAGGTTCTGGTGGGTGGTCTCCAGTGTAGTGCTGGGAAGGAGTGGGAGTGTGTTCTGCAGCAGGTTTGTGATGCCTGGAAGCAGCTGCTGATCCCCACACATCCCTTCTCCCTGCCCTGCACACACAAACTGCAGGGTATCTGTTTCCTTGCAGCATTCCCTCCCCCTCTGTGATTTATTGCTGCCAGGAGGCTGTGCATGTGGAGGTGGCATAAATCTCACCCAAAAGAGAGAGAAGGAGGAAATTTGCATTTGCTTCCTCACTGGCATATTGAATGCAGCTTTCCAGTTCACTGCTGAAACCCAGGGCAGGTCCCAGGCTGAGGCACTTCCCTCAAGATGAAACAGGGTCAGCACTGGGGCTCCTTTCCCTGCTGGAGGAGGCTCCCAGAGCCAGCAAGGAGCAGCTCCCCCACTCTGCCCAATTATCCCCAGATGAATTTCCATCCACTCCTATTTATATTTTGTGGTATCAGCCTGTATAATTCCAGCACAGTCCCTGTGCTGGAGTTACAATACCCCAAGCTGCTACTGGAGGCTACAGAAAGCAATTAGGGAGATTACAGTCAGAGCATGGTCATGCTGCTGCAAGGGTCTGGATGTCCTGTCACAAGCAGGCAGCCTGGACTAAGAGGCTTTCAAATAACAGAGCACAAGCAAAGAGAAAAGCCTGGCAATTGCTGTCTCCAAGACTGCATTTTGCCTGGAAGTCCATCAGGGTTTTCCTGTATCAACACTGAACTGGATACTGGGCAAAGCAAGAAATGCAGAAGAGCAAGGAGAAAGCAAGGTAGATATAACACATTAATCAGAGACAAAAGTTGGAGGCAGTCTGCAAACCTCTGCTCCTGCAGGGGCTGACAGCTGTAAATAGCATATTGAAGCCATGGAGGAAGTAAAGAATTAATTACAGTGCCAAGACCCAATCCCACTTCCAGCCACAGGCAGCATTTATTAAGATCTCACTGAGGCAGGAAAGATTGAACAAGGGACTCAGGGGACTACGAAGGGGAAAAGAATTAATCAGTTTGTCTCAGGAGACTGGAGAAGTCAGATTAAATAAAAACTGGAAGTAAAATGAAAGGGGGAACAAGATGGTTGGAAACCTGGACCTGTTTGAAGGAAAACTCTGGAGTCATAGCTGGGAGCAGTCCCAGGAGCTCCAGTCCCCCACTAGAGAAGCTGGAGAGCTTTGAGGACAAAGGCTGAAAGTTTGCCTTGACTTTTTAATAGGTTTTTTAAAAATGCCACTTTAGGCCTCTTCCTTCCTGGCAGAAAGAGGCCAGGAAAGGCATCCCCAGTTTCCCACCTCTGATCCTTGCTCAGTGTATCACCAAGGAGCTCAGATTTCCTTCATCCCACTTTAACTTGGACCTGAGAGTAATTCCCCAGCCTGCTGAAATTCCCTGACAGCCAAGCAGGGCAGCAAGGGAAACTGCACCCAGCTGAACAAAGAGAAATCCAAATCCCAGAACCAACACCCTGAAAGGAACATTTTTGTCCCTACCCATTGTCAGCCCAGTGTTTTCTATCACAATAACATTCAGTTATTTATCTGCTAAAGTGTACAACATTTTCTTCTCTCTTTTGTGCTGCTGCTTTTCTGCCTATCCTTCTGGGAAAGGTCACTGGGTTTCTACATTCCTGCTGTGTAATGAGCTGTGACAAACACTGGTGACCAGGCTGGGGTCACAGAGTTTTAGAGGGCACTGAGCACCAGCATCACAAGAAAGGAGCCTGTCCCCAGCTGGTGAATGGGTGTCCCATTGCCAGGCTCCTTCCCCTCCATGCAGCTCGGTGGCAGAACCCCCTGGAAGCCAGATTAAAGCCTTTTCTCTTATTCTTCCTCCTCAAAAATCCCAAGCCTGATATACCCACACATAAAATAAGACTTTTCATGTAATCACAGGAAAGATTGAATGGAGGAGCATGCTTTGTCCTCCTTAGTAAGTTTTTAGGAAACAGGAAAGGATTACTACTTTTCTTGCATATGCAGAAATAAGCCCTTCTTGTTGCAATAGAAACATTTCCCAATAATATTGCAGTTTAGAAAGTTCCTGGCTTTATCATACCAGTCTCTTTCACAGAAGTACAGGTCTGTGCCCACTTTTTTAGCAAATTTCCAGATTATTGGAATTTACTGATTACATAAAGCACAGGTTGTAAGGAATAGACACTCCATTAATAGCTGCATCACCCTTAACATCAGAAAGCATCATAGCAGGATAGGTTTTGTCCCATATTATGCCAAAAAACAGTTAAAAAAAAAAGTATTTTCTGCTGATTCTATGGTGGTATTTCCTGGAAAAACCACTAAACACTGTTTGCTGGAGTTTAATATCCATGAATGATGGGAGGGAGGGATGTGCACTGCATTGCAGCTCCAGGCTTTTGAACCCTGGAGCTGTAAGGCTGTGTGTGCATGTGATGCATCCCCAGCACCCCAAATCCCCAGTGGAGGAACAGCAGAGACAGTTCCTGGTCACTCTGACCCAGAGCAGAACACCTCCCTGTGTGCAGCCAGCCCCTTTCCCTGACCTCAGATTTAAGGTGAACAAACCACCAAGCCACAGCTGCAGGCAAGACTTAAAAAATCCCACAAGCCACCAAAAACAAAGATGTCTCTCTCCCAACACATGTGTAATGTTTCAAACCAAACCAGCAAGAAATGAATGTGAGATTGGCACAGAACTAGATCCTCCTTCAGAAAACGAACAGAAATTATGTTTGCTTGGGGATAGAAATAAGAGAAAATTAGAGGCAAAACCTGAAAGGTGGAGATGGAAAAGCCTCCCTGCACCACCTGTGCTTCCCATGAGGTTCCAGTTTCAATCCTGGGGCTGCACAGTCCCAACTGCACCGTGAGCTTTGCAGAGCTGCTGCTGTCCAGTGACACCTCTCACCTACACTGTTAACTAACCCAGAAAAGACAAAACCTTCCCATCCCTTTCCAGGCAGCTTTTCCAACCTGGTGGTGGTGAAAGCCTTGATGCATCTCACTTTAATGTCCCTTGGGCTTATTGATGGATCCCAAAATTAGATCAGCAGACCCCAGCAGGCTCAGGAGTCTTAGCTAGGCTTGTTACCTTAATGAAATGCTAATTGCTGCTTCTGCAGACTAAAAAAGTGCCTTTGGTCCTACAGCAGCTTCAGTTAAGCACTGTTAATTGCCAAAGCTAATTATGTTGCTGTTGCTCCTAGATACTGGTTCAGGTTAGGTCTGTAAACAATAAACCCAGTTGTCAGTGCCCTTGGTGCTTTCTGTGCTTGGCAGGGAACAGGAGCCACATCCTGAGCTGATGCCACACACAAAGGACAGGACAGGGAGGTGACAACTTCTAGACAAGAGACCTCCAAGCAAATCTTCCTAAAATTTTTAGGATTTGCCTTTGAAGAGAAAATATTGGAAAAAAAAAATTAAAGCAAAAAGCTGATCTTTCCTCAGTTCCATAGGTACAGGTTTTATTCATTTCTTTAGCCAGCTGTCCTAAAAACCACTCAAATTTCTTCTGTGATGCAATTACTGGAATCCAAGGAGCAAAGAGATTTGGGGTTCACCCTCCCAAGGGAAAAAAAAAAAACCCTCCAAATGTCTTTTTTTTGTTGTTGTATATCCCACATCTGTTTCATTGATGAAACTCCCAGCTGAAAAGGTACATTATGTCAATTAAACCAGAATTTCCCAAGATCTTTCTGAAAAAGCATTAGGACAAAATATTTGCTGGTTAGAACAGCCTTGGATAATTGCTCCAAAGGGGTTTCACTTTGCCAAGCCCTTTGGGAACCACTGCTTTGGGACTGGAGGCAGAAACAGTGTCAGCAACTGTGCTGCCATTGCAAAACTCAGGATGAACCTTCCCTGGGACACTCCAGGGCAAACAGGACCAGCCTGGGAGAGGCACAAGGAAAATCCTCTGGAGTTTGGCTGTGCTGCTTTACTGCTCTCCTCCTTGTGCTGGACAGGAGCAAAACAAAGCAGGCAGTGCTCTAGGCTGTTATTCTAGAAAGAACTTTACAGAATCCTGCTTAGGGAACACGCAGTAAAACAGCTTTTATCCCAGATCCAATTAACAGCTGAGTTACGGGACTCAAGTGAAATAAAGGGCAGTGAATCTCCCAGACTATTTACATGATTTATTAGAGCACGGCTGTCTGCAGGAGCAGGAGCTGCTTTATGTTTCATTTATGAGGACATGAGGGGCTGAGGGCTCAGTTACCAAGCTGTTGGGGGGTTCCTACCCCAGCAGAGCTGAAATTCTGCTACAACAAAGGCACCAACATCCCCCTTGCTGCAGCACTGTGGCTGCTCATGGCACATCAGCCACTGTTTCCTGACTGGGCTTGGCAGATCTGCTGCTGGAAAAGCACCATTCATTTCCTCTCACTCCTTTCAAGGTGAACCTGGAGCAGGGAGCCAAAGCTCACACATCCAGAGGGAAAAAACAGATGAGTTTCCATTCTTGCTGCTGAACTAGCAGCAAGGGGCAATGCATGTCGTGGGAGTTTCTGTAACAAGCATGGAGAACTTGGGATTGGAGTTTTCTCATCTCTGTTTCTGAAACTTCCCTTTCTAAGCATCTTCCAGGCCAGAGAAGGATATTTGAGCTGACAGCCTTGGAAGAGCTCCACCATTTGATGTTTGTATGTTTGTAGAGGAAGCACTGAAGGATTTTCAGTGACAGATGAAATCTGCAGTCCTTCTAACACACCAGCTAAAGAGATTTTGCCTCTTGAAAGCCAAACTATAAGGTTTCTCTAGCAGAGATGTTTGATACCAGGAATCTGAGTGTTGTGAGAAAAATTTAAGTGTCCATAGTTTTCTCCCACTGCAATCAGTATTCATGTAAAATAGCTGCTTTCCCTGTCTTGCATAGCAATGCAGCAGTGAGACCAGCTGCTGTTTCATTTTTTCCCTTATTTTTCAGAAGTAGCTGATACACAGAGATAGGAAAATACAGTCACAAGTAATGTGACTTTCTCTAAGTGTCTGTTTTCAAGAAAAGTGTTTTTCTCTGTGTAATGGGGTTTTTTTTTAACACTTCAATGGTGTTCTGAATAGCTGTTAAGATGAGAGGCTCCAATGCCATGTTGTATCAATATCACAAAATTGGGTGCTCCTGAGGGAAGGAGCCTAATTAGGATTATTATTTATTGCTAGAGCAGCCTTAAATTTGGCAAGTCCTCTCCCAGCAAGACTGTGTTCACTCCTAGCATATGTTGTTTGGATCCATCATTTGAACTTAAAAGCTAAAAGTACTTTTTCTCTAATGGGTAGAGATGCAAGCTCTCCTCCAAATCTCTCCAGGAGGTGGAAGGCTCTCCCAGGGGGTTGCCTTTTTCTGTTAAGTGTTTCTCTAATGGGCTTGGAGAGAAGCAGAACTGACACAGAGCAGGAGAAGAAATCAGCTTTACAGAGACAATATAAAGCTTCTGTTCCAAACCACCTTCTCAGTTTCTCTGTTCACCTTATCTGCTCAGTCTAATCTCAGATAAGAAAACCAGGCAACTCTCATGCTTGTTCCCAAAAACTGGCTTAAATAATATTTTAATGCTCATAAATACAGTTAAAATATTTGCAGAGAAAGCCATCCATTAAAAATCAGGTTGCTGCATTTAGTTTTCTACTGTCAGATTGAAAACCATGCTGCTTGTAAGGTGAACTTCAAATGGGACCAAGTTTTAACAGTAATTTGTGCATTCTGCTCCCTATCCCCAGGTATCCCCAGGCTTTGGTATTCCTGAGTGACTGCTAACACAGCTCTCAGGGGCACCTGAAACACCACAAAATAAGACACCTGAGCCCTGTGGGGAGTTTTAGGCAACTGCTGTCAAAGTTGTTGTGATCTCTCATGTCCCAGTTTAGGGAGCTGAAGAGAAATAGCAGAAAACATGGTTTAAATGAAGGGTGAGAAAACTGTTAGATTAATGTACCAGTAGTTACATGTCTGCAACAAAAAGTGCTGTTTTCCTGACAGTGTTTTACACAGTTCCTAGGTGTGAGACAATAAACTCTGCACACTCATCTTAATAAGGGATCTGTCTTGGGAATGCCAGGGAATGGCATGGGTTGCTTTTGCAGGAGCAGCTTGAGTTTCACTAGAAACCAGAAGAGAGAATTCAGCTCTGAGGAACACAGGGTCATAGAAGAATTGAAACCAGGTCACCCAAGCCACAGACAGTGCCAGCCCAATGCCCCCTCCTGATTAGAAAGAGTCATTTTTCTCATTTCCCTCATTCACACTCACACTGGCAGGGAAGCTGATGCTTGCATATTTAGCTAGAAGATTTCAACCACATTTCCACTACCACCAGTGCAGAGCCTGTTGCACACAGGTGCCAAAGAAAGAATTCTTTGGAATACAGAAGATTTCCAGGGTGCAGCCCCCTTCCCTTTGCAGCAGAGCTCAGGGAGGGTTTGTTGGAGCCCCCTGGGATGCCCAGTGTGCCAGCAGGGCTCCCTGGGGTAGGAGCACTGTTGCTGCAGAGTGAGGACTCAGCAAGGAGCTCCTTTCCAACCTGGCCAAGCCTGCCAGCAGGGAAGCATCAGGGGCAAAATGTTTCCTCTGGCTCATTTTCAAAAGCCTGGAATGTACACAGCCCATCTTATCATATTACTTTAGGAAGAAATCAGCAGTCAGCCCAGATCAAGTTCTAGAAAAGTCAGTGCAATACTTCAGGGTTTTACTTTTATGCTGTTATCCAAAGTTTGGCAGCCAAGTAGCAAGTGTGAACAAACAACCATTAACACTGTTGTTATTATTATTATTTACTGTCCTCAAGCATCCAGTACTGCAGGGGGGAGGAATAGGCTGGCACTTGTCCTCAGAAACCTGCAACTTAGATTTAATCACAGCAAAACAAGAGCTTCTATCTGCATCACACCTCCCTCCCCTCCACCACAGGCACTGTCAGCTCTCAGTTTGAGGACAGTGCTGTCTCTGACAGTAATTTAAGCCATAACAAGAGGCACAGGGCAGGGCTGAACCTGGCTCAGCCCCTCCTGGCAGCTGAATTTCCCTGTGTTTGTGTCACAACAGGTCTGCTCAGCACACACCTGGGCAGTTTCTGGGCTCAGACAAGAAGTGCCATGAGCTGCATGGTCTGATGACTTGTGATCACCACTCCAGACTTTAATAGTCACGTACAGCTTTGATAACCAGCAATTGCTTGGCTCAGCTCCTCTGCTTTCCCCCCACAGGCACTCCCAGTTTGCTCCTGGGAGTTCGTGGCTCTTCTTCCCCATCAAGCTCCCCCCACCCCTGCTGACAAACCCATCTTTAAAAACTGTGTCAGCTGCGAGGATGCAGATGGTCGCATTTGCATCAAACAACTTTTAAATTATCATTCAAATTAAATTAAATTGAAAATGCAATGAGCTGTTCCTGTAGAACTCCGTGCACAAAGACGAGTTAATGAAGGTCACATTTGTAACCAGTGAGGAACATTTAAGCTGTATCATGCTTGGCATGGGATGCCATTAGAATAACATGTCTTTCTAAATAAGGATAAATTACTCTAAAGGCCTTGTGCAGGACTACTCCCTGCTCCCAGATCAGGCTGGTCTTTGGTCCCTCTGTAGTTCAAAGAGGGAAGAGCTGTGCTGGGAGCAGCAGAGCTCCAGCAAAACTCGTTGGCCATGAGGATGAAGCCTCAGGCAGCAGCCTGGGCCATCAGGTCCTGCCTGCTCTCCTTGCCTGGATGCAAAGCCAGGCACACCTGTGGAGCTCAGCCAAGGGAGCTGATTGAAAGGTGCAGTCCTCATGCCTCTGGTTATAATTGCTTCATTTACACACAAAGAACTGGGTGTCTTTTGCCTTGCTCTGTGTTTGCAGCCATTGAAAAACTGCCCTGTAATGGTTTGGGTGACATCTGTCATCTTCGTGGCTCTGTGCTGTCACAAGGATGTCACACAAATGAGCCATGTCTAGTTCTGTGTGCTGAGATGACAAATGTGACCTGTTTGGCTCCTTGAGGCTTTTCAGGGACCAGCTCTTACTCTGATGCCAGGCTGGGCTCCAATAAAACGCTGGGTGAGTGCAGGAGCTGAGCCCTTGACTGAGTGCCCTGAGTCCAGAGAACCACAGAGCAACAACCTGAGCAAGCCAACACAAAGCAGAAATTTGTAGTTACTCTTTCTCTCTCCCTTGCATGATCCTGCCCCTTGTCTGCACCTGTTGCACCCACACCACATATTTTATCTCAGGAAATGAAGCAGCATTTTATATAGTGAAATAAATAGCAATAGTACATCCCAAATGCTCCTTAGCAACAAAGCTCTTGGTTTTACACGGGCTCTATTCCTCACTCAGGTGCAAAGTCAGATGCTGAGAGATCAGAGAAACCTGTGAAATGGAGAGTAATAATTGGCACAATTTTTGTCATCTGAAAAGGCTTAAGAGCTGTTGGTTCACTACAGCAGTAGCCTGCTGTCTCAGGGAAGAGCTAACACCTGCCATCAAAAGGGGACTAAAGTGCTTTGCTTTAAATAGCTACTGAGGTTTTAGTTGCTTTGAAGTGACTGAGTGCATCCAAAATCTTAGAAAGCAACTGTTCTAAAATCCACCCATCATCCCCATTTCTGCCATTATAACAAAAGCAGCCAAGTCACAGCTGAATGCAGCTCATAATTCCTTGCAGGAAGAATCACCAGGTTCAGTTTCTGAGCTGAGGACAGTGGCTGAGAGGGTTGGTCCTGTCTGCAGAACATGCTGAAAGGCAGCAATGTGCCTTTGCTTACTCTGAGCAGAGCATTGTTCAAATATTTTTTCCTAAAAGCTCACAACAGTTGTAAATCTGAGGAAAACCCTTCTGATCCCTGTGGATGATGGTCTAATTTGTTATCAGCACAGCTGAGAACAAAATCTGGACCTGAGTGTTCTACTCAAAGCAAGCTTTTGTGTGATGACATCTGAGAAATTGCAACAACAGGAATTAAACTATTTTACATAATCCATTCATAAGATAGAGCTCATAAATAATAGTAGGAAAACAAAATGTCAAGCCAAACTGATTTTAAAAAAAGCTTGAAAGCTGCCTTACAAATGAGTGGCACAATAGCAGCTCAGCAGTGAATGGTGATTTACTCCCTGCTTTGTAAACCAATTTATTTATCAATAGCTGAAGTTTAAAGATTATGCAAAAGTAACAAAGTCAAGGATATGTGACTAGGAGGAATATGTCACACTGCTGCCTATATGGACTCAACAAAGGAATTTAAGGCTTTGTCTTCTTCCTGATAACTGCAGAACAACTTTCTGTCTAAAGCCACAGCTTCCCTCTGGGCATGGGAGCAGACTTCCAGCTCCAGTTTCTGTGCCTCCTCTTCACCAGCTCTGGGGAGTTGAGTTAGATGATCCTGACCAAGGAAGTCCCAGTTTTCTGCTGCCTTTTGCCTCTGTTAACTGCTGTGACCAGCCTGTGGCTCAGACACAGCTCAGCTCCTGACCCTGGAAGACTCAGTGATGTTCCAGAAGAGATGAAGACTGAGTCTGGCCACTGAGTTCTCCTGCACAACATCCAAGAGTTGCAGAGAGGAGTCTTTGCACTGTCAGTTCATTTTCTCCTCAGAATCTCCACAGGAAGGGAATTTTCCCTCTTTAGATGTTCCATTAGAAACTGCTGATGCAGAATCCATCCAATGCATTAGAAGTCCATTAAGTCTGTAAGGCTGCTGTTTGTTTTCCTGTGCTGTCTGAAGAATTTGGAAGGCCACAGGCTGCATGTTGCCTGTGGCACATTATCCTGTGCTGGCTGCAACATCCTGTGTGCAATGTGGCTTCAAGAGATGAGAGGGTACAGGGCCCTTTCAATCTGCCTGTGCCTTTGAAATGTGCCACACAAAAATGACAGCAGTGGGAGACACAGAAAATGAAGCCCAAGAAGTTTGGCCCAAAATAACCACATCATTTTGCATCAAACAATTCTGAGATATTTGCTCTTTAGTCAGTTCTGAACTGCACATTCTTCCCTAATAACTGTATCAACAGGTGACAATTGCTCTAATTATAGCTAGATCTTCATTAAAGTAAGCTGATGATGATAGCACTGAAAAAATTCCTGTGGGACAAATGTCCTGGAGCATTTAACAAACTTGTGTTAATTCATCAATTCTAACTTACATGCAAAGCGTAATTTCAAGTAACACCATAAAATAGTTATTTCTAAGATAAAACAAGGCACAACAATTCTGTGCAACCCAGGATGATCAGGGGATTTAGGCAGGGCAGGCTGACTGGGACACAGGATTAATCTTTGCAAACTAATGTCAGGCCAAGTGGGGAGTTTCAGCCAAAGCTTGTTCCAACAAGTGACGTGCAGTGATTTTGATGAATCCTCACGACACCCTGTTGAGAAGTGGTGATGTTGTAGGAACAAGCAGCATCTTGGGATCTTGCAGAGAGCAGGGATACACCTGGTACAGCACAGAGGTCAGAGCTGAGTGTGTGAGACGCTTGTCTGGTTTGTAGCAGCCTCCTGGGAAATTTGTTTGGGTCTGGTTAACTTGACTTTTAAATGCAGGCATCCTACGGAAGGAAACTTCCCTGAATGACAAGTCTGATGTAGTTAAACAAAACCATTTTTGAAATGCAGAACTCCAAGCGTGATTAAAATGCAGGTTTTCCAATGTATATTTCATCAAGGCTAACCATGAACAATCCTTTTTAAGTATTTCCTTTGATGGCTGGCTGTTTATTTGGATTCAGTGAATGCAGGTTTGGTGAAAGAGGGTTTCAAACAGGTCAAGAGGCGAGACGGACACTGTGCCCTGGAAATTCAAACCTTTATTATCTGGTCTCCACGGGATTTCCTTTCCTACATGGAAAAATGTGTGGTAATGCCATAGCAACAACAAAGGAACAAGCATAGCAGGACATGTCTCTGCTGTTTAAGGCTTAGTAGACTGGATTTTGCAAATGACTGCATTTCCAGAACAGTTATTTTGCTTAGAATAATATAAACAATGAGAAGCTGAACTAAAGGCACAAGAAATAAGGATGAACAGCTTTCCATCTTCTCCTTGAGGATTTTGTCTGTAAGGCAAAAGGAGCCTTATAAATATTAAGGACGAGTTGAAAAATCCTCATTTTAATTTTAAACTGATTCCTCTTCCTCATCTCATACCCACTTATAAAGGAATCATCCTTAAGCCCCACGATAAACTCCTCACCCTGTGTGGGTAAGCACAGATGCAGAATGCTGCACGTATTCTCTGCCAGCCAGCTCCCACAGACAAAACCTGCTGCCTGCTTGTTAGGCAGAGGGGCTTTGCTGAAGGATTCAGGGGTTAAACAGCCCTTGGGGAGCTGGGATGTCTGTGGAGATTCACAAAATAAGAAGAGAGAGCAGCAGTTCAAGGCTGGACAGCTCCTGGTGTGCAGGTCCTGCTCCCAGATGATCCTGCTCCCTTGTCCTGGGTGCCACAGAGCATAATCCACTTTTTTCCCTATGGATTTGGTCTAGGATGCCACAGCAATTCAAGGCTCACCACCAGCTCTCTTAAAGCCACATGAAAACAATAGATCAACATGATTTATCAAAATCAGTTTATAATCATGACACTGATCTGTCAGTCAGCAGCCCCAGAGGAAAGTTTTTGCAGCCCTTCTAGACCTTTTAAGATCCTTGACATGAAATGCAAGGCTTTCTGAGCCAACTCCTGACCCTTCTTGTGACCTCCCTCTCACAAGCCATTATTCTCCACACAGTGGGTCCTGACAGCAGAGCCCATCAGCACCTGTCATGGAAAGGGTCTCAGATAAAAACTCACAGTCTGGCTGTTGTATTTCAAACCAGCTCTTTATCAGAGGAGGCCAAAGTCATGCCAAGAAAAAATCTAAGGAGGTGTGTGTAAGGAGAAAAAAATCCCTCCAGTTTCAGGAAAAACCACCTTTCTTGGTTACCCTGTTTTTGCTGGAGTAGATCTCAGACTGGGTTGCAGTGCCTTCATTTGCATTTCTGCTTTCCATACCCATCACAGGCTCTAAAAAACTGTACTTCTGACCTCAGCCTTTGCCCACTTACCCACTATTATCCTGCCTCTGATTTCACTGAGTGTCTTTAAAAAGAGTATCCAAATTTGGACAGTATCCAGAGCCCATCAAAAAAACCTAATGGGGAGAGGTCCCACCATGCCTCAATAATTAACATTAACATCATGAGCAGATGAATGACAAACACACTGATAGGGCTCCATCCAAAAATCACCTTCATAAATAAGAGCTGCCCTAATTATTTGAGTTCTCTAACAGTTCCATACATGCTGAAATCATTTCAGTAGGCATAAAAAGACACATTGTGAGATTAACGCTTAAACAGATTGGAAACATCTGGCTTTGGAAAGTGGATTGGTTAGACAGCAGCTTTTGCAGGGCTTTGCAGGGTTATTTTCCCCTTTGGATTAATCTGCTTGACTACAGAATAAGTATTTTTCTGACCTGCCAGCAGAGACAATATTAATAGTTTCCAATTCTTTAGTCAGCAGAACAGTAAGGTGAATGCATGCTTGGGATTGGATAGAGGGGAGTCTTTATGATCCTCCAGCATCCCTTTAAATTCTCCTTCTGTCACTTGCAACAAAACAGGCACTTTTTGGTATGGAAAACACATGGCACACAAAGAAAAAGGAAAAATAAGCCTGCCACCTCTAAAGGCAGAACTGCACTCAGATTTATGAGGTTGTGGCTAACGAACAGAATAACAGCTGATATCTTTTAATGGGCGATTGGGAAAAAGAAAATGTATTTTCTATACCATTATGTACTATTACACAATGGTTAGTCATCTCAAAAAGATGCCATTAACAAATGAAATGGGTGGGAGGAGCCATTGGCTTGGTAGTGGTAAATGACCTGATCACAGGTGAGTAATAATAATTGTGCATCAGCAATGATCAGTGCCAACTTGACAGATAGCTCAGATTTGACCAGTAATATTTGGCATCAAACCTCATTTCTATGCACCCAGCTTCCTGCCTTCTATCTTTATCACCCAGTGCATTTTCTTTTCTGAGAGCAGGCTGATTGCTACTAATCTTCCAGCCTGTAACCTAATGCTCTCTCTTTAAATGAAGTCCCCATATTGTTGATAAAGAGTCATTGTATTCGCTTATCTCCCTCCTCTCCAGAAGTGATAGCAGTAAATCTGACTTCTCAATTAACCTGTGCTGAATTAGAATGTCTATGATCAAATTGGTTGATGTGAGGTTTTTTGTTTTGTTTAGTTTTTTTCTGGACTGCTTGAAACTCAGTGGGAATTAGGATTTGTGTATCTCAGCAGAGCCTCTTTCTGTGTGTCAGATTGCTGTGGTGTACACAGATGAGAAGCCATTTTCCTGTCATTCTTACAAATTGCTTCTCTTCCTGAAATTTTCGAAGGAGGAATGAACGTGGCATTGTATTGCAGGGAAAGCAACAGAAATGAGATCATTTACACCATGGAAAAATAATGGATGTTTCACAGATGCAGCAAGCGAAGGAGAGTATGCAATAGATCTGTCTGTGAGACAGGAGCCAGACCCTCTACAAATTCATTACAATTATTATTTTAAATGTATTTTTCTGGATACAATGTTATATACTGGCATGTGAGAATGAAGACATTCAAAACTCAGTATATTTATGTCGTCTGTATATTTTCCAAACCATTCTTTTCAGATTAATCTGTGGCTCACAGATGCCACATCCCATATGGGAATCTCATCAAAGGTTGGGGAAAAAATTGAGTTAGTCAAGAGAGGCAAGGATTTCCAACCAAACCAGGGGAAGAGGCTCGTGGGCTGCTGGGCTGGGAGCACATCCAGCCCTCCTGGGCTTCCCTTGCTCTGCTCCACAGAGCAGGGATCTCTGGTGCAGGGCCATTCTTCTGCTCCCATGGCAGCTTTAGGAAGCCTGGTGTTAGACTCTGTCTTCCCTGAATGTCTAAAAGTAGGGCTTAACCTGGCTTGCTCAAATTCCTTGGCATTTGACATAGATAAACCAAGGTTAATTACAGAATGTTTAATTAGAGACTGTATCTAAGATCATCAAAACGTCTCCTCCTTTTAAAAGCACGTAAATCTCATTAAAATATGGATACCTAAGAAAAGAGATTTAATGGCTAAATGGAAGCCCTGTCATTACTGCTTCATTTCCTTGCTGCTGTTTGAGTTTTGACGGGAAGGGCACTGGCAGAGGATCCTACCCTGATTAATAAAGTTCCGTTGAAGATTTCACCTATAATTATCCCCTGTAGGAACACAAGGACCTGGCCAGGTTTAAATCAGCATGCCTCAGATATCTCCTTTATTCACCACGTAGATACTTCAAATATTTTTCTTGTTCAAACAGGGATGTGTAGCTGCAGTTCTTCTGTGTTTATCTGGAACAAGAAAGCCTGCACTGACACACGGAGAGGTTGGAACAAATCAAATTTTCCATCTTTCCACTACAGGTTAAAGCACAAACTAAAACTAATGCCATAAAATAAAAACTGGTATAATGCAAAAGTTATGCCAGAGTACACACTTGCACTGATTCCCATGTGCAAGATGTGCTGCAAAATTCCAGCTCAAAAGTACAGACTTTTCTTAAGAATATTCCATTGCCAAAGATTTAAACAAATGCATTTTTCTCTTTCCATCCAGTATTTATGTTTTCCTTGTTAGATTCTGTTTAAATTCCCATTATTTCAGGACCATCTTGTATGTTTTTGCAGTATTTCAAAGCACCTCCCAGTTAAAAGACATTAAGGTAATCTATGATACTATAAATAAGAGGCTTTTTTAAGGAAGTCCTTGAGTCATTTTGCTGTAATGACAGCAGGGCTCATTAAACAGCTGCATCTCCTGCCCAGACTGGGGATGTCTGCAGTGCCTGCAGTTTGTGACAGCCCCCAACACGACCCCTGGGAACAGAGCAGGGGGATGTAAATTGGATTGCAAAAGGAGCAGAGTGTCAAGGAGCAGCCTGGGCAGTGCCTGGGGGTCTCCTCCCTTCCTCAGCTCCTGTCCACCTGTGTCCCCAGCAGGGTGGGCATTGTCCTGGGCATGGCAGCCACGAGCACAGCACAGAAATCCCACAGCTGTTTTGTCCAGGGTCTCCCAAGCAGGCTGGTGTGGCAGCACCTTTCACAGGGGCACATTTAGCTCTGTGTTTCAGCTGTGCTGCTTTGGGGGATTTATCTCATCTGGGTATCAAGAGCAGGGAGATCAGATTTCCATAGAAGGGTCCTTTCCTTCTCCTGCTCATGACTGAGAGAACCCTGCTGAGCACTTGTTCAAGCTGCTGAAAGTTCAACTCTTTATGCTACAGAAGCAAAACATTCCAGTGAATACATCCAGGCACATTGGGGTTTGATTAGAACTTAGTAATTTGGAGTGTGAATTTGTCTGTAAGTCATTTCACAAGGTCCAGGGGGTTATATCCTCCATGAGTCGCTGAACACAGGTGAACTTGTATAAAATATTGTTCCCTCAGCCTTTCAGTGTGTGTGTACAGAATATCAAGCTTCCAGGCTGCTGAATTAAAGCTGTAAATTTGAGCTGTCAAAGCCAAAAGATGTTGGACCAGGCAGCAGGTACCTTTATGATATTTCCTTATTACAAGCACTGAGATGCAATTGTTCATGGAGGGCATTAAATCAAATTGTGGACGGAAGCTGTGGCAGAGCCCCCCAGGTTCCTGCCTTACCACAGGCACTGCAAAGTACTCCCAATTAACCTGCTTGGCTGGAGAGCTGCAGAGGGGAGATGCTTTTCTTTTGGATGGATTTTGCCATCCCAAATGTAACCGTGCACTGTGACACAGAGCTGTTGCAATTACCTTAATGCACTGAAGCCTGTGGAGCAGCTATTCCATCAGGCTTTTGGGACAGCATCTGCTGCATTGCCCCGTTGGCAGTGGTGCTCCACTGAGCTGCATCCTCCTCAAATGGCATCAGGCTGGGAGAGGCAACCACTTTGTCCAGAGACACGGGAGAAAGAATGGATTGATAAAATTAATGATGCTAGAAGGGTACTCCTGTGCTGAGCAGGTAATTTGGCTGCTGGTTGTATCTTACCCGACCTGCAGTGGATCAGCAGGTGCAGGGACTCTGGCAGGAGCTCACCTGTCTGCACTGGGTGAAAAGTTTGGGGTGGACACATCCCTGGGAGCAGCAGAGCTAAACCTGAGCTGTCAGACCATTCAGCCAGGCCATGGCTTCCCATCAGAGCAGTTTATTTGGGCTTTGTTGTTAATTGTTTCACTCATTGCTTCTTTGTAGTCCATCAGGATTAATTCTGTCCGTGGATGCAGTAATTACCCATTCCTGTTTTTATGAAGGGCTAATAGACCACCTAAGGCTCTGTGTAAATTAGTGAAGGTTTCCTCCTGCAACGCTGCTGTTTGGCCTGTGTTGTGCTGGCAGGTGCAAAATGTTCCTTGCAAAAGCATATGGAGAATCACTGAACTACAGCAAATGCTTATGGGCTTTCCAAGGACAGGGTTAAAGGATCATGTTCTTTATGATATATATGAGCACAGGGTTTATTTTATATTTCTTCTGTAGCCTGAAATGCCTTAAAATTGCTGCTGAGAAAGCAGATACCTCAGAGGAAAAATATTCTCATAACAGACATGGAGGCAAAATAATAATTTCAGGAGGTGCTTAAACCAAATGGGAATGCTCCTGAAAGGAGCAGGGAACATTGTCTGGTTTGCACTGAAACACAAACTTGTGGAGCAAAGTTTTTAGGCTGGCTGCATAAAAATTAAGGATTCTGTAGGGAAAGATAAACTGGTGTTGTCGGATATTAATCTGGTAGTCACACTGCAAGAGAATCGTGGTTCTTTGTAGATATCTGGGGTAAAACCTGGCCTAATGAGGTTGGTGGCAACATTTCTGTTGACTCAATATGTGCAGGATTTCATTCTAATTCTTTAACTGTTTTTATTTCCTGTAAATAATCCTGCCTAGAGCTGAGGAACATTTTTAAGTGAGGGTTTATTCCTCAGTGCTTAACTGTAATACATTAATAAATCAGTAGCCAAACTAAATAACTACTGGTTTTTGATTATATTTCAGCCTTCTCATTTATTTCTGGTCTTCCTCTTTCTCATGTTATGCTGAAAACAAGTCCAAACCCCACATTTTCTGGCAATTGGGAGATGCCCATAAGAGGGGTAACAGATACTCAGCTCTCCACCAAGCAATCCCTGCCACGTGCTCAGGCAGAGGTGGAGGCAAAAGCACAGCATTAATTCAGCTTTGGCTCCCTTCCCTTTCTGCTGATCCCATGAAATTGAAAAAGCAAGGGGAAAAATATCCAAAGATCCCATCACATTTTTGCCAGTTTAGAGTTAGGCAAAAGCCTGAGGTAAGCCTCAAAGCTGGATCTCTTACATGGCAATTTCCTTGAAGAGTTGTTGGATCACATTTTTGTAAGGGTTTCTTCTACACATGAGTATTTTATTGCATCTGTTTATCCCAGTAACCTGGAATTCATTTATCTGATGAAGATATTTCCAAGACTGAGGTTCCAAACACACAAAGGAAAAATATGACACATCTGCTTTTGGTTTGTCCTTTCTGTAGCTAATTTAAAAATGAACACCAAGGGAAATACGTGTCAGGCACAGAGGATTCACCTCATTACTAGCAAATTTCCAACTCAGAATAGAAAAGAAAATCTGAAATAAAGATTTCAAATGCCACACTGCAAACTTCTAGATGGCAACAGCTGTGCCTAACCACAGAATTAATATGGCTGTGATGGAGTGGAAGAAGGATTGCAATCAGTAGGCAGCTTCTTGGGTACAAAAAAACAGGCAGGGATTTAGATCAGCTGCTGAAAAATCCTTTAAATCTTCCAAGTTGTTCCCAAGTCTCTTGCACAGTGATCAGATACAGCAGCTGAGGCCTTGTGTCCTCCCCTGAATGGGTATCTAAGCAAGCAGCAATGTCTTAGTTTGAGAGCCTCAAAGCATTTAGAGTCTCTAAAATGGATGTGGGGCCTCTTTCTGCCTTTGTCAGACAAAACCCTAATGGAACTGGGACAAGAACAAGTGCTGTAGTGTCCTGTGCTGTGGGGTTTAATTTCTTAGAGGGAAAATGAGTTAAATGAATGGAAACTTTTGGCCCTTGATGGCTGATGTGTGCACTTAGGGTTCATCATTTGCCCTGCCTAGATGCACATCACTTCTGCCAGAACAAATGAGTATTTTCCTGATTAATCAGGAGCCCTCAGGGAACTGCTCTTTCTGTACATATATTATCATCATTAAGGAGCCTGACTACCCTGTTCTTGTTGCAGGATGTGGGAAATGCAAAGCAAATTGTGCAAACTGTGCTCTGTTTATTGGACACATTTCTCTGTATCCCTTTCAGTAATGGTGTAATTCAGTATCCTAAGATGACAAATGATGTATTTAAGTTCATTTTCCCATGCTGTCCCATAAATGTTACTAACTCAAACATTTCAATGCAGGAAGATGGAAAGATGAGGTTTCTTTGACACAAGTGTCTCACCATTGTTCTGTACTGAACACATAATTAAACAGCAAATTAACATTAATTGGTACCCCTTCTACTGGCACAACCACCTCATTCTGGTACTGCATAAGGGTGATGGAAGGTTTCCCTTAATGCTTTTCTCACATGAAAGAGAATTTTTCAGATATTGTCCTCTGCTAGGTCTACATTGATTTCTTTTGTAAAATTGAAAATGTATGATGTAATGCTCTTGAAAATTAGAAAAACAAATCATCCTGCAGCCTAATAAAATAGGTAATGTTTCAAATGCTGGGTAAAGCCTATGTGAAAGGAGAGAGAAATATGCATTTTTTGATTACAAGAGCCAAGCTTAGAAATTAGGTTCATTTTTCTGACCCCCTGGACTGGAGGGCACTGCTTTTCTGGTACTCTCACAACTTAACAAGGTCATCTGCACTCCCAAAAGAAACTCAAAATTCTTAATTGGAGTTTCAGCTGATAAAAAAGAGAAGAAATAGATACTGATTTGCAGTTTCTTTACATAAAAATATATTCAGGGAAATACTGGGATCTTATCACTGCAGTTGTGCCTTGAGTAGCTCATTTATTAAGAAAGTTCAATGTTTATTTAAGCATTTCAGCTCTCCTTAAAAAAAAGAAAATAGAGAAAATAAATAAAGTCCTATGTAAAAAATCCATGGCAAAGCTATTTTTGTATTAATGAAACAATGGGAATAATACACATGTCCTTGAGAGAAACTCTTTCTTACAGAGATAAGGTGGTGATTAATGGGAAATTTGTTCTTGCCAGAGGTGGCTTTCAACAGTAAGTAAATAAATAGTATGATCCCACTCTTGCAGTCTGCCTACCATAAATATTATTAATCTGGTGATAGGAAGCTGTAATACTGCTGGCCATTCAGAGGTTAAGATTCTGAAAACACCCTTGCCCCTAAGGTTATTTTGTTGATGATGTCATTTATTAATGCCACAGGAATAAAAAAAAAATGGCATGGCAACCAATTCAATTCAGTTTTAAAATAATTTCCAGAATAGAATGCTTATTTCTGATGGTGTCACTGCACCTGGTCAAAATCAGCTAAAGAGTTTAGCCTCAAGGAATGGAACAGCCTTTATGAAGCTGGATTTTGAACCTCAGGGAGTGCTGGAGCAAATTAAAATGGGTTATGTCCAGTGGCACAGGTGCTGCAGCAGCTGGACTCCCCCTAAGCACCCAGTGGGAAGCAGGACATTGCCAAAAGGCACCAACCTCCTGCAGTTCTCCTTAGCCTCAAGTTGCTTGCACAAGAGACAGAGGATTTCCAATAGAACCTTAACCAGAGGTAGGAAAAAAAACCCTCCTCCACACAGACATTCAATTGTCCCCATAGTTTATTTATGAATTCTGGATTTCATGGGCCAAATTTATTAACTAAGTTATTCTGTCAAGGAATATAAATGATGATCATTTTTTAGCTGCACCTCTTGAACAACTGTATCAAAGTGTAATAAAATTATTGAGGGGATTTATTAACCTGATGAAGTAACTCATTAAATCCTTCAAATGCATTAATGAAGGAGGAAGTGTGGGCCTTTTGGTATAATTGGAGATGGGAAATTGTGCAGCTGGGCCAACCTGATAAGAAGGATCAGATATCCCAAAACAGTTTCATTTAACTGGTAATTTGGGGCATTTCTACTACTGCTCTGTATTTCAACACGATTTTTCTAATCTGGGTAGCTCTGAATCAGAACACAACATTTTTGTTTCTTTGTTTTACTACTTGCTTCTAGCAGTTTTGGACTAAATTAAGTTCTTGTGTGAGATGTGACTGAGGTTCTCTAAGGCTGATCTGTCTGCTGTTAACTGAGGGTGGCTGGACCAGCACAACCAGCCCAGGCCAGTTTTGATCACAGGTTTTAAAAGGATATTACTCAAAGTTGCTGTGTAAGACTTGGCTAAAGAATGCAGGGGTCAAACAAGGCTGAAGTCAAAACATCAGATGTGCTGTGCTGATTCATCTGCACAAAGAATGACAGCAAGCCCTGCTCAGGGAAAAAATAGAGCTGGATGTTAGAAAGAGGGTGGGAGAGAAAGGATCACAGTCCACCTGAGGATCAGCACTGGGATCACCTGCTGCACTTCCAGGCATTTGTTACCCAATTTTCCATCTGCAGAGAGCATCTGGTTCAAGCCACTGCTGACTCCATTTATAATGGTTTTAAGACCACAGAATGGGTACACCTGCACTGTTCCAGTGTGCAGAATTAAACATCTCCCAAGCACTCAGGGAGCATCACTGTTGGAAATGCTGCTCTAACCCACTTCAGCAGGACGGGCTGCATGTGGCTACAGCTGTGTGGCACCTGGGCAGTGAGAGAGGAGCTCTGGAGCAGACAATTATTCCCAACATTACTCGTGGTGTGGCTGATTTATGGTGGGCTGGAATCAGCACCATGAAATGAGGGTTGTTACAGAACTGTTCTTTATGATCAGGTGGTGGCACATGAGCTTCTGCTGACTGATGACATTCACAGGACTAGGACATCTGAGAAACAGAAAACTCTGCTTTCAACCCCCTGTCAAGCAGGTTTTATGTGGAGATTTGAAAACATGCAATTTGTGTCTTCCTGGTAGTTCTGGTGCCCTGGGAAAACTGAAGCTGGTCTTTGTAGCTTTAATCAATTAGGAGAAGGATGTGGGATGTCTTTTTTGTTTTCGGCATGTATTTTTCATGGTTGCATTCCAGATAAAACACTGTTGTGTCAGGGATTCTAATCACCTTTCAGCCATATATGTAAAATACGTCTCTGAAAGAGGTAATGAGTGTGATATCCCTGAGGCTTGGAGATTGCTGGGATGTGAAGTGCAGCTGTAATGAAGTGAGACGTGGGCATTATTCTCAGACCTCCCACCACCACTGCCTCAGCTGCCAGTGTGCAAGACAAGGTAGAGAATGGGCAAAGTCAAAATAAATTCACTTTACAACACTTTACAATAAGGTCACCTCTGGTGGAAGGTTGGTATTTAATGACCACCAGCTTCATTATAAATCTGTTTTCATCAGTGTCTGCTCTGCTTAAATTGTGAGTCTTGGGAGAGGTGAAAAGATTGATTTAAAATAGATCTGTGGGCTGAGCAGGTGGGGAGGCGAAGGGAGCAAATGTGTCATGTGGAATCGTGACATTTCAGGTGATCTACACCTCACTGCCTGTCTTTTGGACCTCAGCCCCTGACTAAATAGCTGTTTAAGAGCTTGGATTTGGCAGGCAGAGCAGGAGCCAAGACCTGCTGCAGGCTGGGCAGCATCTCCCCTTCCCAGGTGAGCTGGCTCCAAAGCACAGACAAATAGATGTGTCTGTTCCCTCCTCCCTCCAGCTGCACATGGATCCAGGCTGACACTATTTCTTTCTAGGGAATGGATCAGATGGTAGCTGGAAGCTGCTCTTGTTCTCAGCCAAAAGATCACAAGAAAAAGCATTAATTTGAATTTTCAGTCATCAGTTTCATTCCCTGCTCTCACTGAAGAACATAGCAGTTTTGGCAAGGATAGGTTAATTAAGAAGAGAAGCAAAGCATTTGCCACCCTGATTTCTATTTGTAGAAATGGAGTTGCACAGTTAAGCAATGTGCACTGCTAAGAAAATGTGTACCATGTTATGTTTACCTAAAATAGAACAACTGAAATATGCACTTTTTATTAGCACTTCTTAACTGTTGAATAAAATGTGACACAAAGATAAGGGAACACAGGCATATTACAGGCATGATGCATTCTGAACATGCTGCTCTCAGCTAAAGAATCCAACACTTAAATATGTCAATATTACATTATTAGTCTGCATCTGTTTGCTGCTCTGAGAGAGATGAAGTGAGCATGACTTAAATAATTTCCCAAAAAAATATAAATAGAAAATCTATGTAATTATTGAAGCAGTACAAAAGAGGAAAACCATAATGGTTTCCAAATAGAAACAGTCCCCATTTCTTAGCTCTCTGACTCTTGTAAAATTTCGTGTAACACTCTGCTATTTTGAGAAACATTAGCTCTTGTCTCTGTTTTACAGTCTGCTAAAGAGGCTGTATTTCTCCTAACCTTGCAGATGACAAAATGCACTCATTCACCACAGTCTACACAGTGCTAGATCATTTCAGGCTTTTGGAGTAAATGACATGCAACTCTATAACTGTATGATTAGGCCCATAGATTACCAGATTACAGCCATAAATCTTCACCATAGCTACCACTCACTTGGCAGAAATAGTCAAGTTTCATCATTTGTTCTCATGTAGAAAACATGCTGTGAAATGCAGCCTCAAAGGTCACCAGGATGGCATTTCCTTTTGTGGCCCTTAATAAACTTGCAGCTAATGCAGTAATTACCAAGCCCAATTACCTCTGTGATGGCTTCAGAGAATTTCTTTTCCAAAGTCTGGATAGCCAGATTCCACTCCCTTCAGATAATAAGTAAGATAGATTCAGCTATTCCTACAGTTGTTAGACATTTCTGAAACAGGCTATTTGTAGAATGAGGGAGTTGTGCCAACAGAACCTGAGTGGGGTAATTCAATGGCACTAAAAATATTTGTGTAAAAAAGGTGTGTGGACACCCTTATTTCAGTGCTAGCTTTATTTAAAATAACATGTTCCTACTCTACCTCAGCTAAATGCAAATAAACTGAAATGGAAAACATTGCCCAGTTTTTGATATACACATTTCCCCATAAATTTGCATGTATGTACATATATAAAAATACAACCTACTATATCTGATGCAGTTCCTTAGCTTGTGAGCTGGAGTCAAAGACTCAGCATTTCTTTAAGCACAGAGTTTGGAGACATTGTACAAACCAACTCATTCCCTTTGTTAGCTACAAAGGGGTTTGACAAGCTACACAACTCTCATTATAACTGCATTTATATTACAGCTGCTAACTTCTTGTGAGTTGCACCATTTAGAAAATCCAGAAAAGGAACTTCTATAATCGACTCCTTTGGCATCAAGCCAGCACTGATAGAAGCTCCTCAAATCACAACATGTTCGACTGAAATGACACCAGTGGAATAATTCTTTACAAAGAAGAGCTAAAGTGTGATATGTTAGAAGTGGTTGTGCCATTATTTGGAGTTCCAGCTCTTTATTCAGTTACAAAGGAAGGCAGCTACATCTTTATACCAAGCATATGGGCATTATTATCCCTTTTTCCTGCTCTTCCCTTTGGTTTCCTTGGAGGGAATAATTGCTAGGGCTGCTTCCAAGAGTTTGAACTCCAGGTACCTGACATGCACCTGCCAGGAGTTCAGCAGAGCAGAATGGAATTTAAGTGTTCCTGTTTGCCTCATCCTCCAAAGTTCAGCTGTTATAATAGTAGGATTTTAGTCTGGATTCTTTTATTTTTGAGAGGTCACTTTCCTGGTGATTTCACAGTAATTTTCCTGTTTGTTTTATTTATGTGTAATAGGTATTTAGAAGGATGTCTGCTGATTTTATATGTATTTCAGCTCTCCCTAAATTACTCTGGGTCATTCCTTCTTTCCTGAAGCAGTCAAAAGTAAATCACTAATTTTTGGATAAGCCCAGAATTCCATCTTATTTCTATTTGTACACTGATGTGCAGATATTACTGACAAAAACCTTGGATCTTAGCACTATCTTCAAGGGATAGATGTGGAAAAGAAATATAGGTACCTTCTTTTTGTACAAGGGAATTTATCCAAAATACCCCAAATGTAGAAACCCTTCAGGCATGCTACAAAAATATTTGCTTGGGAAGAGTTCTGGGAAGGATTGAGTGCAGGCCAGCCAGGGCAGTAGGACAAGAGGTGATTTTTTGAAGATTGTGTTACTGGCTGCCAGGTTTTCTGTATTTCTGGCTTGGGGTTAAGCTGTCTGTGGCTTTGGATCAGCACCTGCTTTCCTATTTAAGATCATATAAGTAAAATCACATTAACATAAAGAAAAGCTGGAGAGCAGATAATAAAATTATTAGGTGAAGAAAATGTATGAAGCTGAGAGGAAATGTGTTATTCCAAGTCAGGTGATTGTGCATATGAAGAACTGCCAGATTTAACAAGAGAGGTAATGGATTATATGTAAGAGGAAACTTCTTGATGAGATGAGTGAAAATTGCTTTGGTAGATTAAGCTCTGTCAATAAAAATCTTCCAAGAAGACATAAGACTGTGACAATCTGTAATAGGGTTGGAAACCTTTGCTTGCCTATAATTCAGCCCTAATTCCAATGATTATCTGATTTGTCCCACAAGCTTGCAATTAATGCATCATTGTCACAAGTATCAGGAATATAATACCCTCCTAAAGTAAGCAAATTAAATCTCTAAGACAAACTAATCTTCTTACAGCAGGTGATTCCAGAAGAATTCATGCACACAGCATATTTCACTACTACACATCATCTAAATATATAAACAAACACAATTAAATAAACCAGGTTTTTTGTTCTCTATGTTTGTGAGCCACCTTTGGATTTCCATCCATTTCAACATTAATATGGAAGGATAAATATAAGCTTAGCCCAGTTTAAACATTCCTGCTTCACAATACAGAAAACTATGTAATTATTGTGTTTCAGATGTTGGAAGCTCCATCAGTCTTGCCAAAAGAAGTGGAATGGAAATAACCTTTTTTTTGTCATGGTATCTGAGAGTGTTGTACATTGGTGCCCTCTGCACACACTCCAGAGAACTGCATTGCTTTGCTTTGCTTTAAAATCAACTTGAAAATGGTGTGAAAGATTTAAATAATTAAACAGTTGTACAGGAGCATAATGAAATGAATAAACCATTGCAATGACAATGAGTTATATATTATTAATTTCAAAATAGCAGAAAATGCTATTTTTCCCAACTAGAAGTGTCATTGATTCAGTATTTTCACCAACAATTTACATTTTTTCCCACAAAAAGTCCTGTTTACCCTAAAAAGAAGTGTCCTTTTAAGTAATACCTTATTCCTATTAATGTTATTTAGAAACCAACCAATTCAGAAATCTACTTTTTTAAATAAAACCAGGCCTTGGCTAGCAAACCCTTCAGAGGAGTAACTGCCATTTACCATCTGGCTGTAGGACACCAGGGAAACAAAGAGGATGAGGGTGAGACTGCAACTATTTGGGATTAGAAAGTAGGAATAAAATATAATTTACTGTTGAACAATGTGTCTGGGCTGCCATCAGCAGTGGCTGTGAGTTACTGCAGAGGGCTCAGGTGGGGAGAGCCCAGCAATAACAAACACCTGTGTGGCACATAAACAACAAAACAAAATAAAAAAAAAGCACTTTTAAACCAGATTTAATAGCTGATGGCAGATGAATCAAATTATCAAAAAGAACTCAACTAGAGCAAGACCCCTCCCACCCCAGGGGCTTCATGCTGCAGAGCAGACCCAAATATGTTGTGTGGCACCATCACCTTGTGCGACAGCAGGATGGCACCAGGCAGAACGGTGAGATGCACTGACTGCCGTGTTCTGCCACCTTTGAAAGTGATGTTTGTTGTTGGGAAGCCGTGAGTGTTCCTAAACGGAGCCCCACTGATCCTTTGTCTCGCTGTGCTGCTGACAGACAGCACCATTAAGGCGTCATTAGCACCCGATTCTGCGGGTAATAACGGGGCTATTCAGTATTTGGAGCCTTTGGAAGAAAGAGGGCACCTAAATGAGAATAATGAGGTCATTCTATGACATGCCTGAGGATATAAAACCATGGGTAACTTTTTAGCCCGTTTGATATGTGAACACGTACGTTCAGCTGTGACAGATTATTTCTAGCCTTGGGAAAAAAAAAAATAAAAAAAAAAAATGGAGCTGCTTCCATTAAATCACACCAAATCAAAACACTGTAAAACACAGCCTTCAAAACAATTCTGTGTAACCCAATCAAAAGGAAAACATATATGGAACAGATATGTGAAACAGAGCAAGGGGTTGAGACAGTGTCAGAAAAACAGTGAAATTTAACAGTTAGGAAAGGATTTTATGACTGAAAGGATTGTTTCCAATTCTGCTTCTTTTTTTTTTTAATTTTTTTTTTTTTTTTTTTCGTCGAATGAGATGCTATTTTGGCTTTGAAAAGATGAACAAACTGAAATTTTAATTTTAGACCTGCTTCTTGCTTAGAGCAGTGGCTGTTTCTTGTAAAACTGGCTCACTTTCCCAACATTTCACAGAAGGTTTTGCACCCCAGGGCTATTTCAAGATTCCTGGTGCAGTGGGGCTGTGCTGAGCTGTGCAGTGTCACAGTCAA
Organism: Erithacus rubecula; assembly: GCF_903797595.1. Classification (NCBI taxonomy): domain Eukaryota; kingdom Metazoa; phylum Chordata; class Aves; order Passeriformes; family Muscicapidae; genus Erithacus; species Erithacus rubecula. The sequence goes on from NC_136674.1 coordinate 3,228,773, forward strand.
CCTACAACTGGACAGCTCTGTGCATTACCAGAGTTTTGTTCATGGTTTAACACTCTTGCTGCTGTGTACAACAGTAGTAGGAAAATTTCCCCTTTTTTAAAATTATTTCCCATGTTTCTGCCACCAGAGGAGGTGCTCTGGAATTTTCCTGGGTGTTTTACCACACTCAGCATGAAAGATTTCTTCCTTCTATCTATTCTGAATTTACCCTGTTTTAATTTAAATCACCCCTTGTCCTTCTCTCGTGTTTTTTTTTACTCATTTTTTACTGTATTTTCATTTTATATTGTTTTAGGGGTGTCACATGTGCAATTAGGGAGATCTGCATGACATTACTTGTTTGTATTCAGCTTCAGCATGTCTGGTTACTGTCAGGCCCTAAATGCAGGGACAGAGCTGCTGAAATCTCAGATCCTCCAGCTCCCCCTGCCCTGGGCACCCCCAGCAGGGGCAGCTGCTGGAGGATCAGGAATTGTGAGCCTGGCTTGTGCTGGGAAGGATTTTACCTGCTCTTGTAGCAGCACTTTTCACCCACCCTGTGCTTGGAAAGAGGAAAAGGCCACAGCAACCAGTGCAAAATGATTCCTGGGTTTTAAAGGAAAGAGGGTGGCTGCTGGAGCAGGTGAAACACTTGGCTCTCAGAGTTCCACCTCTTGGCAGGCAGCTTCTCTTTGTACCCACATGTGAGATACTCAGAGGGAAACAGACTTCGCTGCTGCTCCACTTTCTCTCCTTTTAATTTCCATTTTCTTCATCTTACTGTTTTCTACAAGGGATCAACTCAGTGGTTCCTTTTGGACTAGAAGGAAAGGTTTAATTCAAATTATTCAGGGACTCGACAGACTGTGTGTTAAACTTTTTGACTTCATCTAGCCCTCAAGCTTATTAAAGTGTTTTTTAATTAAAAAAGATTAATGAGTGATTGCCCTTTTTTAGTGGATACTTTTAAGATTAAGCCTCTCCAATATTATAATTGGAGTAATATGCACATGCCCTACCTGAAAGGCAATCACAAACACAGAGAATAGCACACAGTGTTTGTTTTATACTCCTAATATTTCATTAGATGTTTGCTGGTTATGAATTATCTATCAGCTCAAACATACTGGTTGCTTCTTGAATCACTACTCTGAATGTGAACAAAACACTGTCTTAGAAAAAGGGGAAGAGAGGAAAAGGGATTGCTCTTTTTAGTAGATAAAATAAAGCCTTTCAAAACAGAGATTTTAAATGCAGTGGTAATTGATTAGCAGAAGGGATAGAAAAGAAAACAAGGTTTCTCAGTGCTCTCTCAAACAAGAGGTGGTGTAACCCTTCATACCAGCCTGGCTCAGCCCATGTTCACTTCCAAGGTGGGCAGAATGAGGTTCCAAGAGTTGTTCCTGGGGAATTTTAATGCATCTTTATTTTACTCATGAGTTATACCTTGGGCAGTCCTATTTTCAAAGTTGGAAAAGTAGTTCTGCTGTTGATTCAATTACCTGCATGAATTAATATTTGAGTATGACATGGATTCCTTAAAGACTAAATCTGTGAAGTCCTATTAAAAGCCAATGGATAATGCAGAGTAATTGCAGGAGGCAAGTCTGGCTTTCCAATGTTAGGAGACATAAAATAAATAACAAGAAGATAAATTGTGTTATTTTTCATCAGTTGTTCAAATGCAGGATGTTTAAAACAATTTGAGTCAGTACTAATGAGTCTCATATTATCAGAACCTTATCAGCAGAATCTGAAAAACTATATTTGAACACTTACATTGAAAGTTTCTATTTGGCAGAACAAAGTAACTGTTTGTCTCAAGCACAAAAATGCTGTTGAGAAGAAAGTGAAGCTGGTTTGGAATCTGCCAACTTAGGAATTCTTCTCCTCTGGATTCCATTGTATCTGAACCATCTTACTTTTTACATGGCTACATAATTTGGATCACAGCGTTTCTGAAGTTATTTAATGGCAAGAGTTCTCATGAAAAAAAATCCCAACTTGCTGCCTTGTCCCACCACTGCTATCCACAAGAGGTAATTATGAAAAGGAGGATAATCTGCCAATCACAAGGGGGTTTTATAAGCTATGACTTTTCCCATTGATTTTAATATAATATATATATATATATATTTGCCTTTCTAAAGTAAGTATTATTTTTTTTCCAAAGGAATTAATGTTTGATAATAACTGGTGTGATTTTTTTTTTTTCTCCTCTCTAGTGTTCATAATGGCTTCTGGGCTTTTGGTTTACCCTTTTGGTTTCAACTCTGCTACTGTGAAGAGATTCTGTGAGAACTCAGACATCTACTATGCAGGAGACTGCCAGATTGGATGGGGGTACATGCTGGCTATTGTTGGGGTCATGTTGTCTGTCTTTTTACCATTCTTTGCAAAATATGCACCAAAAGAGCACATATCTCCAACTCCAATACCTACTATTTTATAGTATTTTATTACTCTTTAAGAACAGAACATTCCTGTCTACAGGTAATGGGCAGAAATTGTTAAAGCACTTCCAGTTGGCTGTGTGGCAAAAGAGAGGAGAGGAGATGGGGAAGAGAAGGTCAGATTGACAAAGACCAAAAGTGCATTGAAAGTCTTCCGTAAGCGCGAGCAGTGAACGCTCTGGAATGGAAACAGGATCAATCAGCTGCTTTTACACTGCTCTAAACAGATCATGGCATCATGCCTTAGACAAAAAATATTAAAAAAAAAATCAGTTTATCCTCAAAACATCTGTCTACCTCCCAGTTTCTTTTGTGTCTCAAAATTGAGAGTCTTAAAACTTCAATTCACTTTTGATATATTGTGAAATGGCAGAACTTTTATGAACCCAGTAACTTTAAAATCGATAATGATATTTTGTTACAACTATTTTGATTAGTGAAGAAAGCACCTACTAACCACAGCCTAAAATTAAGATTGATAGCTAAAAAGAATTGTATACAAGAAAAAAGTTTCTTTTTAATCTATATATATTAGCAGCACCTGCATATTGTAAGTTCTGGGCACAGTTTTTACTTCTGCTCTAATTGTCAAGATCTAGAAACATCTTCATGAAGTTTTGGGTAAAATTGAAATTTCTTTTTTTCTAACAGTTCCAACTACTTCCAAAGGCTTTATGATGATTTAATACTTTAAATACAGGAAAAAAAATCTTAATAATTTGTTTTCAGTATTTCTTAAATTATAATTCTAGGTGGACTTTAAAAAAATGTTTTGAACTATGACAGCTGTAGATTTTGGGGTTTTGTTGTTTAAGGCTGAAAAGAAAAAATCTCTGTTTATAAAAATGTCTGTGCCCAATGGCCCTTACCTGTAATGATAATACAAGTCAGAATTAACTAATTCCAATATTTCCATTGCAATTCAGAGTCCAGATTTCAAAACAAAAAGTGAAGTGAAATGCAATTGAACATGACTAGCAAAAATCTGATGCTGTGTCAGAATTACAAATGGCCATATTTCATTAGTCTGTATGGAAATTTTGTGAGGTGTGATTTACACAATAGCACTGAATTCATTATTATCAAGCATTGAAATAAGTGCACTTGATTGCCTTAAGCAAAAGAAACATTGGGTTCTAATCTCACACCACTGTTGTGTTTATTCATTTAAAATAAAAAATTAATTCTAATTCTATTCGCATCTTTTATTTTCTATTATTTATTAAAAAGAAAAAAACACATAGATTATATTTAATTCAGAGCTGTACTTCTTAGTTTTGTATTTTGGCACAAACCAGGTGATCAAATTTATTATTCTTCACTTAGCTGAGTCCAACTGATTCCTGAATTTTTATTTTTTATAATGGAAGGTGTACATGAAGGGACAGACAGAGACATGTTGAGGATGCATAAGAAAATGCAAACAGAACAATCACTGTGTTATTTTAATATACATCAGAGACTTCTGCAGTCTTGTTTACATTCCTCACCCTTCTAAACTTCAATGGAACATTGCATTGTTTTCCAAAATAATTGTCCTGTTGTTACATTTCCATGCAAAAATTTGCTAAAAGCAAATTCTGCATGTAAACTTAGCAAGTTCTTTGAAAACACAGATTCCAATGCAGAATTGAGTACACTGAGAAGGAGAGCATGAGTGCTCTGCAGAGCAGACTGAGAAATTAAATTTTCCCAAATAGTTAACCAAATAGGTTGAAGGAACATCCTAAAGTAAGAATAAGTTCCAGTCACTTCTATATATTAATGTGCTTTTCAGTGATGTCTTACACATTTTGTAATGAATGGCTGAGATTGATAATTTTCATGTAAGAATCAGAAAAGTGAGGAATAACAAACAGCATACAAAAAGAAAATAATCACCACGAAGTAGAGAGACAGAGATGCAGGCTTTTCTTTCCTAACCAACCTGTGCCTTTACACTAGAACCATTATACAAGACAGGATCAATATGGTCAAGAAAAAAAAAATCACCCAACAACTGAAAAATGTTGAGTAGTGTGTATAAACTGTATTGAGTAGGGTTTTTTCTGTTTTGTGTAATGTTTACGACTGTTCACTAAATGTTTCACTAGAAAAAGTGATTTGTTAGTGTCAAGTAGAAACTCCTTTTGCGAAGATCTAAACACTTCCTGAAAAGTAAAATTATTTTAGATATTTATTAACAGCCATAACTCACCTAGTAGACAAAGGACCTATTCCTGTCATTACTTATTAACATAAGTTTCATATGTGCAGAACTGGAAGCATCAATCAGTTAACTGGAATCAGTTTTAAATTACAGCAGAATCTCACAATTCACAACACTGCTGTACCAAATCTTTTACTTCTCAAAGCTCAACTTCTGTTGTGCAAGTCATCAACCTCTGCAACCTGCAATATTCTGCACCTTTTACGAGTCAAGCTGCCTGTTGGAGCTTCCTTTAACATTTTATAATATTTTTATAATATTGAAACGAATCAAACACGTGTACATGACCTCTACAACTGGATTGGCAAAACTCTCCTTGAAGCTTCCATGCTCTGAGGCTGCTTCCCACTGGAGGTGTGATGGTAACTCCAGTGATGTTTGCAGTAGCTGGCAAAGCACACCCTTCAGATCTCACCTGTTGCTGGCAATGCCTGTGCTCACACTGACAGATCACTTTTTTAAATAAAGACTGTCTGCGCGTTAAACTGTGTACAAGCGTTTTCCTGTTACAATTTGCTGGACAGGTTCAAGTTTTATTCTAAATATATAATTTTTTAAGTGTAACTAAAAGCTGTATTTTCCATTAATGTGTTTCTGCGTTGACTAGCTGGCTCCTTTTTAGAATATTAACTGTTTTCTGTATTTGACTTGTTGGATACAATATTTCAATTATTTTAAATGTGAAATTTCCAATTGCCAACACTGTATAATAAAAGAATAAAAAAAAAATCCCCATACTGTTTGCTATTTTCTTGACAGCTCTTTTGTTTTGCAATTCCCAATAGATCCGCTCCAAAGCTTCTGAAGTAAGGGAAAAGGAAATAGGAACAGCAGGAATAATCTATGAAAGTTAATGTTTGAAGGCAAAGGTACATAAACATGTACATGGTCCTTCCCTCATGAAAGGTGTTTCTATGGCAAAGACAAGGAAGTTCTGTGTTCAAATAATTCTTTCTTTTCTACTTCCTCTGTGTCCTTGGGAATCTTCCTACAGCTTCAGGGTCTGTGGTTATTTTATACAGGTTTTATATTGATTATTTACTTTTTTAAAAAAAAACATGAATGAGGTAACACATAAATGAGAACCCAAAAAACACCACACGGCATTTATTGGACAACACAGCACAGTGATACTTTCAAATACTTAACCCCATTTTCACTGGTAGTTTTGGTAAATGTTGCAGCATGTCCAATCTTTATGAGCAACAATTAGCTAAAACTGGGGTTTGGACAACAATTTTGACTTTTACATTTCATTTATAGTTTTTACATATGCTGTCATCTCAACATCTGCAATTTTAACAAAGTCTTGGAAAGTGTTCTGTTCTTGAGCAGTTGCTGGTCTTACAGAGACACACTTGAAAATGTTCCTTTTTGCATCATAAGTTCCCATGCACCTGTGCACTCGACCTCTAATGAGTCGTGGAAGCTCACGGTCCTTCATTAAAGCACAATAAACACATAAAACAATTAGATCACCTCACATAAAAGCTTCCCACATGGCTGCTCTCTGAGGGCTGCATCAAACAGAAGACCTTTACATCAGCTTTGTTGCTGTTACCAACCACTTAAAAGCTAAACTCAAAGTGTCCCGTTTTTCTGAAACAGGTCGGGAACAGTATGGTAAAAACATTCAGCCTGCTTTTTGCACAGTAAATTTTCTGTTTTCTTTCTGCATTCATGTAAAGGATTGGAGCTTGTGGTGACTGTGTTATGTGTGGACACAGAATACTCACAATTTCATAAAACACACAAGGCAGGGTCTCCTTTCCATCTCTCAGAAGAAAGTTCTTTGCCCCTTTTGCTCCAGGTGTGACTGCAGAATCCAGTGTGCCTGTACCATTAAGCAAAAATTAATCATTCCAAGATTCATTGTATTAAAAATTATTAGAAAACTCTATCACTCTACAGAAGATTCCTAGAAACAGGAATTTTTTTCCAGCACATTCCAAAAACAAAGAAAAGAAAGAGGATGGAAAAACCTGATGTTGGAGGATGACTGAATTATTAATTTTGTACCTGTTTCAGTCACCTTTGATAGCTGAACAGAAGGGAAATTAGATGGTGTTCATGCCAGTATTTTGTGGGTTGAAGTATTTCAGCTATTGAAAGATTCTCTCTTGTTGTTGCCCTAGCACTATTATCAGATTATATTATTATAAACTACTCTGCTTACCTAAAATTTCAAATAACAGTGGAGTTTTATAGGTATATTGGCTCCAGTGCCTCACACTTTGAATGACTGCAGACAGGATTCGCAAAGAATTCTTTTTTATTTTCGTTTTTACTTGAGATGATGAAATTTCCTTTCAGATGAAGACAAAAACTTGAGTTAGAGATATACACTTGCAATTTTAAAGGGCACAGAGACATTTATTTATTATGTTAAATAGGAAATAATCACATTTAAATTAGAGCATTTGTTCAGAATATACAAACAGCTCCCTGCCAGTTTACTGAGGATTTTAGGTTATTACAGTATGAAAATCTCAATACTAAATTTCCAGAAACTCCAGGTTCTCCTAAGGCAGCTTGGGCTGATGTAAACCTCATCTGCCATCAGTTTTCTTTCTTTACTGCTTTCTCTATTGTGCCTTTCCCATTAACCCTGCCCATAAGTTTTACCTGACTTTTATCTTCTGGGACACAAGCAAATTGGTTTTCATTCATTTTATTTTGCTGAGTATTGTAGTTAAATTTATATGCTGGACTCTGATCCTGCAGACTTTTTGCCACAGTGTTGGGTTTCAGTGGCCACTGTCCTTTGGATGTGTCTGGTTTGATGAGCTGGGATGGGTTACCACTGTCAGGGTGTTTTTGCTTCTGGACAGTTTTCAAACTGCTTGAAAAGTTCTCAAACTTTCGAGAAGTTCCATTATCAGATCTTGAATTTGCTGTGTTACCTAAAGGAGTAAATTCATTCCTGTTCCTGCAATACAGCAATTCAATATCACAGTACCTGTTCTGAATACTCAGATATGTGATTAAACTATATGAAAGCAATCCTGAAGTTGTTGTTTCAGCTTTAAATACCTCTAAAATCGCTTGAGTTTACACCAAATTTATCCATATGCAGGGCTGTGATTACACCTGTGCATAAATCCATCTGACTTCAAAAGGCCTTAAAACCCTGCCAAATTATTGTCCTGCCCTGTGTAAGGGATCTTTCCTGACCCAAAATTCATATATTTGCATAACTCTAAAATAAAATAAACATGGTTTCCTCCGAGAGTGGTATTAAAAGGGTTTCTTTGAATGCTACAGGCATATGGGAAAACGTGAGGTGCATTTTCACATAAGAACAAAAAGGAAGGATAATAGACATTAAAGGCTTCACTAACCTGCAGGCAGACAAGTTTTTCCCAGCATTTGCTAAATTAAACTTTGATGCATTTGGTGGTTTCATAAGGGAAGGGGCCTTCGGATGTTCTGCTTGGCTTTCAAAGACAAGTTTATAGAATCAGTGACACAGCAGCAGCTTTATTGCAGGACACATGGATTGTTCATGAAACAACATCCAAAATAAAAATAAAAAGAACAACAAATAACTTGCTTTTTACATACCCACTGTTTGTTGCTGTCTGTAGTTCATCCACTTCTGAGTTTGCAGTTCCCCAGCCTGATTTTCAAAAGACAAAGGATTGAATATGGACAAAAATGGGAGAAAAATGGAAAAGACTGAAAGGTAATAAGTCTTTGTAGGCCTCTAACTCTGCCTAATGTCCCAAAACAGGCTCACACAGGAAGGAGGAAGAAAAAAGAAAAAAAGGGGGAATGTGATCCTTTGATATTTGTAATTATAAGACAACTTCTAACAAGTAGGTTGCTTCTCTAGACAATGGTTCAGTTACAAACATTAGACTTAGCAAGAGATACTTTATTATAAGAAAACTTTTAAACTTTATTACAAGTAAAACATAATGAAAGCACTAAAAGCAGAACTCTGCACTGTTCTTTCCCAGCCCAATTTGAAGAACAGAAGTTTCTTTCTGAACTACAAGAAAGACATCCTACAAATGTTTCTTCTTGTAACACAGGACTTGAATGTTGATTGAAATCAACTGAAAACAAAAGGTCAGTTTCAAGAGACTCTATTTAAATGCCAGTGCTACTTCATTCTCCATCACACAAAGAGTCAAACTCCCTCTAGGCAAGAAATATAAAAAGCTCAATTGTACAGAAGAGAAAGAAATTTCCTGGAGGACAATTTGTACATAATGAACTTTTCAGAAATAGATATAAAGGATGCATATAGTTCTTGATAAAGACAATGTCTGGTTTCATAGAATACAACCAGGAAGTTAAGATTATTTGGATTCAGAGGCAGCAAAAAAATAAAATATGTTTTATTTACCAAATGATGAGGGAGAAAAGTCGTAACTACAAGTCCCAGAACCAGTATCTGGTTCATTTTTAAGTGGATTTGAAGTGATGGGCTGTCTAGTTCTTTTTTTCTGATTGAACAGTGGTACAGGCAGGCAACCTAAAATTAAAATTTAAGTAATCTTATATTAACAGCAAACACTTTAAACACGTAAATGAAATTACTTAATTTTTTTACAACACACATAGGAATTACATTTCATAAACAGATAACAGGCCATTCCCCCACAGAATTTTATATTCCCAGCTTCTGTCTTGCACATAATCCCACAAATGAAACTTTCCCTGAGTGACCAGACCCCTGAATCCATCTAAAATCTCTGCAATAAACAGGCAACCCATGCAAATCCACTCAGGAAATGGGGATTTAGGGCTAAACACTGAATACTCTGTATGAACACTACCTATATAAATGCATTATATGTTTTTTACATGTATATAAAAGCATAATGAGGTGTGAACAGAAAGGCAAGTAAGAAGAGCTGGTACCTGCTGTGCTGCGAGCCGAGGTGTCAGCTAAACTCCTTTTCATTTCTCTGCTGAATCTTAACAGGCAGCAATGGATTGATTACTCCAAATTTGCTGTATGGAAGTTCGATAAACAAAGCAAACTAATTAATGCTGCAAACACATCCGAATTTCAAGTGTTTTTATGGCAGCTTCACTTAACACAGCAGCTTCAGTGATAGGCATAATTTCAAACACGAGCCCTAATACACAGAAGCAGCTGTACTGAATTTAGAAGATCCCCAGGTGCACACCTAAGATGGAACTGCTCTTTGCAGATTCCAGGCCCTGAGGGAGCGGGCTGAGGGTCAGGGCCATGTTGAGGGGCAGCGCTTACCTGGCTGAGGGATGGGGATGAGGGTCAGCCCTGAGGGATGGGGCTGAGGGATAAGGGTAAAGGATGGCGCTGAGGGTCAGCCCTGAGGGATGGGGCTGAGGGATAAGGGTAAAGGATGGTGCTGAGGGTCAGCCCTGAGAGATGAGGCTGAGGGATGGTGCTGAGGGTCAGCCCTGAGGGAGAGCCCTGAGGGATAAAGATAAAGGATGGGGCTGAGGGTCGGGGCTGAGGGATGGGGCTGAGGGATAAGGGTAAAGGATGGCGCTGAGGGTCAGCCCTGAGAGATGAGGCTGAAGGATGGTGCTGAGGGTCAGCCCTGAGGGAGAGCCCTGAGGGATAAGGGTAAAGGATGGTGCTGAGGTTCAGCCCTGAGGTGAAGCCCTGAGGGATAAGGGTAAAGGATGGTGCTGAGGTTCAGCCCTGAGGTGAAGCCCTGAGGGATAAGGATAAAGGATGGGGCTGAGAGTCAGGGCTGGGGGTCAGCACTGAGGAATAGGGTTGAAGGATGGGGCTGAGGGATGGCGCTGGGGGTCAGCCCTGAGAGGTGAAACCCTAAGGGATAAGGCTAAAGGATGGAGCTGAGGGTCAGCCCTGAGGTGAAGCGCTAAGGGATAAGGCTAAAGGATGGAGCTGAAGGTCAACTCTGAGGTGAAGCCCTGACGGATAAGGCTAAAGGATGGCGCTGAGGGTCAGCCCTGAGGGATGGGGCTGAGAATCAGCCCTGAGGGATGAGGGACTGGGCTGAGGCGAAGCCCTGAGGGATGGCGCTGAAGGATGGCGCTGAGGGTCAGCCCTGAAGGATGGCGCTGAGGGTCAGCCCTGAGGGATGGCGCTGGGGGTCAGCCCTGAGGCAAAGCCCGCCAAAAACAACAGACACCGGTCCGCGCTCGCGCCTCAGCCGGTGCGAAAATGGCGGGCAGGCGGTGAGGTGCCGGTTGGCACGGTTGGGAGACACAAGAACCATTTAACCACCCCCTCAGTGGGATTTCATTAATTAACCCCGCCCCCAAGGAAGCGGTGTGGTATCCTGATCTCCAGAAGTGTGTGGATGCGGCTGTAAATAAATCTAAGGGCGTTCTTCACCCTGTTTGTGTCTTCAGCTGTTCTGGCTTTTGCACATGACTGGTTCCTGTTTAAAATCTGAGTGCTTGGCACGATTGCATGTTTTCCTGTTTTAGTAAAACTTCCTTCAGAAGCGCTCCCAAATATCTGTATGCATCACATCAAACCTATCTGGATTCTTACTAAACTAAATATCCCACATCCTTTTTCAGAGTGTGAGTATTGGCAAAGCACAGGAATAAGGGATGGTTCCCAGTGCTTAACCCTGAAAATTGAAAACTTTCCATGTGAATTCCCATTCATTCCCAAATTGCCAGGTCCTGGGACACCAGCAGTTAAAGTGTTTGGATGGGAACTGCTCTAAGGGGATAAAAGAAGCTTCCATGGGTTCAGTTCCTAAACTCGTGTTTGGAAATTCACTGTCCTAAAAACACTCTTCTTAGGAGACAAACTTCTTGCATGTTAAGTAAGCGCACAGACACCTCTGTGTTTCATTCAGCTCTTTGGAAGGAATTACAACCATTACAGTGCCAGCAGCAATAAAAGATAAACTATATGTCCCAGCCCTGCATCTTTGCATTTTGCTGTTAACTCTTCGAACTGCTGCTGTGTTTAAATTCAGCAAACCCAGATTCAGAGTGTGAGTTGTGTTTTTGGGTGTTGTCTCTTTCACCCTTCTGGCAGCACTGCTGGAGAGAGATGAGGGTCAAAGGACAGTACAGACTGTCCAGTGCTGTCAAATGCAACTTTACTGCTTTGTTTAATAAATTACTTATTCTGATTAAATATCTGACAGCTCCTAAGTACGGAGTAATACAGTTGAGTATTTAAGTAAACAGTCTCTATGTATTAACTTGCTGTAAGGTTCAGCAAAATCTGAATGCATGAATTGAAACAAAGAGAGCAACTTGTATAATTCTGAAATTATATTCCTGGCAGAACTATTCCAGATAAATCCTGTGCTTAGCTTTTCCTAGACCGACAGTCTGTCAGCTTGGGATATAAAGACTTTCAGGAACTGGCCAAATATTCTCTCAGTCACTGGAGTATAATCTTAATAAAAATTATTTGTTCAATAAACATTCTTTATTCTCTTGCAATCTGTTATGTTTACATCATGAGTCACATACCAATTGCAAATACTTCTGTCGTTTACAGCAATAAAGCTTATTTTTCTGTTAATAAGACCTTTTATTCTAAACATTTTGATTCTCAGGATGGAAGTTACAGCTGCTCTTTGGCTTAAGCTTCAGAAGCCTTTCTGAACACTTTCAGAAATGGAAGAAAAGTTGCTGACTAAAGTTTTTGGGGGAGAAAACAGAACTATTGTCCCATCGTGGTCTAGATCTGTTTCCTTTTTAATAAGAGACTGCAGAAGTTAGAGGGTTGTCCCTGGCAAAATTGTTTCAATTTGTTAAGAGGTCTGTGTTAGCAGATCCCGAGATAGAGCCTGAGCCAGAACTCTGGGCAAGTCAGTGGATAAATTGCACTGTAATTTCAGCTTGTGCTCCTTCTAATCACTGCTCTTAGGATTTCTAAAACAAAAAAGGTCGTACAAGCCAGGGCGTGCTTTGAGGAACTTAGCTGTTCTTGGCTTTTTAAAGATGAAAATACTTGATGTTTCAGCATTGTGTGCTGGACTAGAGCCAAGACACAATTCTTATTTTGCTGATGTTGCTCACTTTAAATCACTCTGCCCTTATATAATATAACATAACACAATACTTATTTAACTTCAAACATACACGAGAATACCTGTTACATCTAGTTTACAGAGCAAAAATGCCTGGTAGTTAAATGTACAAACAGTTTTCCACCGTTCATTAGCACAGGAATTCCCTATAGATCATGTATTATAAAGAGTGCCCAGAGTTAACTTTTGGACTGTGGAACAGTGCCATTAACAGCCTCGGAGATGTTACTAAATACGGAAACCGAAGGGGAGGCTCCTTGGGGAGGGAGGTTGGAAAATCCCGCCTCAAAACCGAGTTGAGAACTGTTGGGAGAAATCCATTCACTTTCTTTTGCATCTGACCTAACCAGAAGAAAGACTCTCCTACTGGAAACAATTTATTTTTTTTTTTTTTTTTCCTCCTCAGACAGAAAAGCTTTCCTTGAGCATGAGCTGCCCGTGTTCCCGGGTGAGACGGGTGGGGCTGTTCGGGGGCACCCACGGCAATGAATTATCGGGGGTGCTGCTGGTCAGGCGCTGGCAACAGGATGGAGCCGAGATCCAGAGGGCAGGAGTGGAGGTGAAGCCATTCCTCACCAACCCCCGAGCTGTGGAGAGGTGCACCAGGTACATTGACTGTGATCTCAACCGGGTCTTTGACCCCCAGAGTCTTGGGTAAGAGGCAGTTTTGTTTTCTGTTCGACTTTTCCGGGTTTTAAAATTCTTTCCAGATTAAATTGTTGAACACGAGTTCCCTCTACTACTTTAACAGTGCTGTCACATAACTGAAATTACTGACCTTTAACCCCCCCCCCCCCCCCAAAAAAAAAAAAAAAGAACAAATTGCATGTGTTAACAGACTCACTTCTATTGCTGGTAAAATCAAAGCAACACATTATCTCAAGCATGATTTTAAATGAGTATTAGATGAGCTGCGTTTGTGTGAATTGGAGCACCAGTGTTCTGAGTCAGAGAGTCATTATTTCTCATGTCTTGTGCAATTCAGTTTGGGAGCTCTTCTGAATACAATTACACCTCCAAGAAATAGCAGATAAAAGCAATTAAACAGACATCTGAGTATCTGAGAGAATGGCACATAAATCAGAGAAGTCTGTTAAATTCCAGTTATGTACATTAAAAGGTGAAAACTTGAAATTAGAAAAATTTGAAGCTAGAAATAGGCAAAGGCATAGCAAAAAAAAAACCTCACTAATTTAACTGACTCATTATTTTAAAGGAAATACTGTCTATAATTAATGCAAAATAGTAACTGATTTTACATTTTTAATAGGATTTGATGTTTCTGTGCTTTTGAGACATCTATTCCAGAGGTGCAGTTTACTATATAAACATTCTTGGTAGAGTTGCTAACCAGGTAGTTCTGTTTCAGGAAAGTTTTAATGGCACAGGTGAATATCACAGAAAGGAATACTTACTGTATATATATTTTGCAGGCACTTATTCTTATCCTGCACATTTTCCCATCTGTCTTTTCATCTTAGAATTTTGTTGTTGATTATTACCTCTAAGATAAGCAGATGTTAACACATAAGCTATGAGGCCATTCTTTTAATTGTTTACTTTGGAAAAACATACTAAAAAAAAGTTAGGTTTTTTTGGTTTCAGCTGCTTTGAACACAGAACACTTGAAAAAACACCAGATTAAGACACCTGCAGGTTTCCTTCATATTTTAATTAATATTTCTCAGTAAATACTATGAAGTTGCCTGGTCCTATGACAGCACTACTGAGTGTTTGAAGTACCTTCCCCTGCTCCCTTAAGTGTAGAACCTTCAAGATCAGAAATTATTTTACAAAATACAAAAAATGAGAGTGAATTCTTGATGCTACTGAAAGCAATGATGTCAAACACATTGGCTTCAATAAAAAGTATTAATTAACAGCTTTATGTGAAGAAATGTTGAATTTCAAAGGCAGAGCTAAAGAATAGAAAGGTGGATTATGTGATACACAGAGCCTCCTGAAATTAGAAGTATTAAAACTTTGGAGGAACAGTTCTGAGGTAGCAAAACCTTCACTGAGCTTTAAGAATCTTAAAGGGATAAACTGTAAAAGTCTGGTTAGATCATGAAAAGACAGGAAATAAAACAAGTTAGAAAACCCTTGAAGGTGATGTCCAAAAATCCAGATTGATGTCTGAATATGGTCTCCAGCAGGAGGTGGGTCCAGTCTGGGAAGTGCTCTATGGTGTTGCTAAAATTTTAGTTAGTTTTATGCATAGGGGGAAATTTTGGTATGTAAGGAGAAATAAATAATTTCCAGCAAAATTTTGATTAAATAATTCTAATACCCTTCTGCACAAGACACAGAATAATAAGACAATTACTAGATAATCCTACTTGCTTTTCTCAACAAATTCAGTCAATTTGAAGTTTGGTAATTAAACAGGTGATTTCAACTTCAGTCAGTTTTGGATTTAAAGTAAAAAGAAAAGGCTAATACATATTTTGTTGACTGTAAAGCCGTGGAATGAGCTTACTAATTTCTTTGTGCTGATGTTAACAGCAGGCCAGTGGTGGAAGATATTCCATATGAAGTGAGGAGGGCTCAGGAAATCAATCATATATTTGGTCCCAAAGGTAGTGATGATGCCTATGACCTTATTTTTGACCTTCACAACACCACTTCTAACATGGGTGGTACCATTATTCTTGAAAACTCCAGGGATGACTTTACAATTCAAATGGTTCATTATATCAAGGTAAAACTAATTTAAATGAACTATTAAAATAGATTATTAGTTGTAATGTTGTATTACTATGCATTATTTTGTAGTTTCTCTAAATATACTATTTTTTTTGTTTTGCAAAACTGTTTAAAATATTTCATTACTCATAGGATTAATCTTTTAAATCAGAAGCAATTATTAATTTGATTATAATATCAGGTAATTCAGATTTAAACTCATCATATCTTCATGTATTAAAATGAGCATTAATAAGACCGATGGGCAAAGAGGAATACTTAGAATAACATCTATGAAAATTAATGCAGTTTAATCTGCTTTCACACTGATCTGTCAGAAACTTGGATAAATTTGGGTTACACATGCTGAATAGTTAAACATTAATTTCATTAAATAAAGAGATATAACAAATAATGGAAGTAGGTAATGACAATGTTCCCTTATCAGTGATGTGTCTGTAGGAGCTGTTTGATTCTGCTGTTCCTGAAGCTGATGAGTTTTGGTAGATTGAGGTTTGCAGAAGTGCTGCTTTAAGCATAATTTGCTTAAATTCTGGTTTGACCTGGACAGTGACTGATGAAATCCAGGTTGGGCCAATGATATGGAATTTTAATTATTTTTTTCCCCTTAGAAACAAAGTATTTTCAAACATTTTTCCCTCTTATTGCATGTATTCTTTTCACATGCTTATAAAAATATATGAAGATTTAAAAAGCTTTTGACTAAAATTATATGAAGAGTAATGGTGGGACGTTATCAAGAAAGGAGCCTCAAGCAGCAAAAATGCCAATAAAGGAGATTAAAATGAGGCTTAATTCACAATCTGTGTGCCCATAGGAGAATTGGAACCTGACCCCAAATAAAATAGTCGAAATCTGCTTTATGGTATTTCAGTTCTCACTTTTGGAACCATGCTGAGGAGATTTTTTTTTTTTTTTCCTCTGCTGGCAGTTCAAGACTAGAACTGTGCTCAGTTCTGGTTCATTGGAGCTGCCTGGCATCAGTTAATGGAACAGACACCAACAAACACAGCTTTGTGCATTTTCTAAAGATGTCCTACTTCCTTGAGGGCCCTGCAATAAAGGCAACATATTGAAGACATTGTGTAAATCACTTCTGCATCAGTAATCTTTTGTGGCACAATATTTTTAACTATTTTGCATGACAAAGGCATTTTTAAACCATCTCCACAGAATGCTTTGGCTCCAGAACCTTGTCCTGTTCTGCTGATTGAACATCCCAGCCTGAAATATGCAACAACTCGCTCTGTGGCAAAACATCCTGTTGGTAAATATCAAATCTTTCAGCCCACCAGAAAGGATTTTGAAATAGAACTGTTTTCAGATGTGCTCACTGCCTTGTGCAGGGTGCTCTGAGCTGTTATTTGACAATATATTTACCAGAATAATGTATGTGATTATCCATTCTTCTGAAGAATTCTGAGTTACACAATCAGAGTTGTGGCTTACAAAGCACAGAAATCCTTAAACTCCATTAATGTACTTTCACAAAAAATATTTAAAATATATGACAAGGACTTGCTTGCCTTAAAAACCCACATAATTCTGTGCCTTACAATCCCTCTGAGACATTAAGAACTGACCCATCAGACATTTCTTTTTGCTGTGCAGTGTGATGGGGACATGAAGTGACATTAATGTTCTCCCTCCTCTCCAAACAGGTGTTGAGGTGGGGCCCCAGCCACAAGGTGTTGCTAGAGCTGATGTTTTGGACAAAATGAGGAAGATTGTCAAACATGGCCTTGATTTTGTGCAACTTTTTAATGAAGGTAACGAGGTTACAGCATCCTCTGTCGTGTCAGTGGACTGTTTTAGGAGAATATTTTAAAAAGATGGGTTGTGCTATAACATTTTATAGCTAGACAGGTAAAAGGTAGGGAAAGAATTAAAACAAATAAAGTCAGACCTGTGCACTACCTAAAATACACTCTTGCAAAATAAGTGTTCTTAATTATTTCAGAGTACATTTTGTCAGTGGGTTGGTTGTTTTTTGAAATAGAAAGAAAATATGGCAGTTATGCATGTCAGAATTTCCATTATTGTGCTGGAATAGTAAAGATTAAATAGCACTGATACCACTCTGAGCTGTGCAACACAAGCAAACAGACCTTTCATTGATTTCCTCATCTACAAAATTGGTCTTTTTAAGTGAAAAGTAACATTTCAGGAGCAAATTTAGATTTGAACTTCATATGCCCCAATACATGACTGGACTATATTTCTACAACTTGGCTTTGAGGAGACAACCTGATGATTAGAGTCATTCTACAGAGAATAAATAATGCAATGTTCTTTTTAACAGGCAGTTTTTCATCTTGATATTAAATTACATTTATTCTTTCTAGGCAAGGAATTTCCACCATGCACAGTTGAGGTTTTTAAAATAATGGAGAAAGTAGATTATCCCAGGAATAAGAATGGTGAAATTACTGCAATAATTCATCCTCAACTCCAGGTAAATTCTAGAAAAGTTTCATTTTGTGACATTTTCTAGGTATTCCTGTGTTGCTTCTGCTACATTGTTGTATATTTTAGTCATAAATATTTAAAATGCCAATATTGCCAATGGGTTTTATTGAATACTTTAGACCTCCCCTGGGGTTAACTTCTCTCACTAAGGTCATACATTCATTATTTCAGGAACTGTCTTGGGAATCACTGACTCTAAAATCACTACAAAGAAAAAGACAATAGGATAGCTTATAGTTTAGAACACAAACCTCATTTTTAATTCTAAAATGAGTGTCTGTTTTCAATCAATTGTGAGCATCTGCAGTTTCCTTCTAGTTCACTCTACCAGTGAATTCTGAAAATGAGGGCCAGACACACAAAATTAGGATTAGATGGAATTATTTTAAAAGCTTTTGCCAAAAACTGTAGAAATTAGCATAATTAGCATTAACTCAAGAATAAAATATACAAAAACCTGAAAGTAAATTTATTCTATTTCTTTTCTTTCCCTAAGGATCAAGACTGGCAGCCACTGAAGAATGGTGATCCTATATTTTTGACTCTTGATGGAGAAGTAATTCCATATCAAGGGAACTGTACAGTCTATCCAACATTTATTAATGAAGCTGCATATTATGAAAAGAAACAAGCTTTTGTAAAAACAGAGAAAATCAAACTCACTGCAAAACACCTCAGGTTGCCAGTCTCAGAGCAGAGCACTCCTTAAGAGCTTGTTACAGACTTTTCATATAAAAAGTGGGTTCTTTGTGAAGCCCAGGGTCATTCTGTAGTAACTTGTGGGATAAACCTAATTTTAAATTGTAATTTAATTAACCTTGCTGAGCACTTTGAGATCTATTGTCATAATGCTGATTATGACTGTTTATTGTTCTAATAGACTCCTATAATGCAAAGAATTTATAAATATTTTTATGAACTTTTTATGAAGAAGCTCATCCACAGTACTACATTATAAACAAAAATTACAGCTTTTCTACTTCTTAACCCCAAACCTAAACAGCCAACACTTTTTACAATGGGCTGATCCTTGAAATTAATTCCTCAGGTAAACACAAAAAATGTGAGACAAAGGAAAAGCTGGGCAGAGAGAAACAGGGGGAGGGTGTGTATAATAAATGATATTTATCTGCACATGGGACTGACCCCCACGGTGCTGAAGTGGAAGCCTTGGGGTTTGTTTTGTTTCCATACTTACAAACCTAAAAACAAGCTGAAAACAGGATTTCAGAGAAATATACTCTAAAAAGCTTTACATTTCATTTTATGTATTTCACTATTAATTCAAGCTGCTTCTGATTTAAGGCAAGATTTAGGCAGTTATGATGAAGAGCAGTGCACAAACCATACCTGAATACTCCAGAATGGAAATTAAGAAGAATTCCATATGGAGAGACTTGTTCTGTATCTGTAGAGACAAAGCCTGTCATAACTTCTTAAAAAGAGAAAAAAAAATGGGGGTTTAAATAATTTTCTAATGCTGTTTTTTACATATTTGACAAGTTGGTGATAAACATTAAGAACTTTGCATAAGGATATATTAATTATTTACTGAAAGATTAATTGTCCAGATAACTGTCACGTTCTACCTTTGAAAAGTGATGTCACCCTCATTTCCTACTAAATTTAAAGTATTTTTTCCTTGCCTTTGTGTAACTCCTATGGCAATAAAATTTAAAAAAGAAAAACACAGGGCAGAATGTTGATTGAATGACAAGTTTTATTTCCTTAATTTAAATAAACATGGTATAAAAAGCTCTAGTCATTACTCAGAGTTTCCTTGGTAAAAACCTGGAGAGAGCACATGGTTGAGGTGGCTGAGCTCTGTGAGGGCTTTCAGAAACAACCCCCAGCTCTGTCCTGAGTTCATCCACATGGTTTTTGTGGCACAGCAGTAGGTTTTTGGGTAGGGTTTTTTGTAGGGTTTTTTTGTAGGGTTTTTGTTCCCTGTTTCACAGCTCAGCACAGTGCAGAGCTCTCTGTGTTTCCAGTGGCCGCAGCCTCACGGCCCAGCCTGTTCCTGAGTGTGTGTGAAGAGGTATTTTTTTTTTTTTCCTTTTTGTACAAAAACTGGCACTGAAAGGATCCAAGCAGACCTGAAGCAAAGTCCTTCTCTGGCAGCTTTGGTGCAAAATGAACCAGCAGAGATCAAACATTGCGAGATCACAGGAATTTTTCTTCTCACATCTCCTGAGGAAGCCAAACAGTGCTGGGTGTGACCAGGGCTGTGGGTACACAAATGTCCTTCCCTCCAATCCTGAGCCCTGCCAGCACACAGCTGAGCTTTCCTGGGGATCCCATCCATCCAGCCAGGGTTGGAAATTCAGGACACAGCATCTGTTGGAGGCTGGCTGGGCTGCAGGGCCCCACTCACCATCCCTGTAAATATTTTGCATTATCCTTCCCACTGCAGGGCTCCCTCACGTTCTCTTCTGTCTTAAGAAAGTCTTTTGGATCATTTTGCCCACAGCTGCAAAATCCAATGCAATTCTTATTATCATTCAAACACAGAACTGAGTTCTCCTGAGTCTCACCTAAAATAGCACCTTTAAAACAGGCACCACATGAATAATTCTGATGAAAAGCCATGACACTGGAGACACATGTTCATTGAAATTTAAAAGTACCCAGAACAAATGTTTCTCCTTATATACACACACATAGAATAGAAAACTAAAAATATAATTCATAGTATTTGGTCATCACAAGTAGTGAAATAAGAGCTACAGAAATGCATTATGGAGTTGTCTGAATTTAAAAAATTGCATTGCATTGAACTGATTTTGTTCACCTTGGGAAGAAATACTGACTTCTGATTTTTCTGAAGGGGCTGAATGCAAAAATTAATTCAGAAGAACTTCCAGTGTCATAACTTTTTATGTAGGAAGATGCAACAACATGGAAAAGCCAAGGAGGAGAAGTAATGTTGTGACTGGAATGAATCTCCTCCACCAGGAATTATATTTCTGCCCTGTTATTTCATGGGGAGACACAGACACACAGCAATAAATAAACAGCAATAAACTCCAATTACACCCTGGGGACTGCACAGAGTAAAACAGATCAGGCAAAGCCACTGGGACCTGAGGAAGCTTTTTCCAATTTATGGGACAAAGCCTCCAGTAACACTGACAGTCAATGCAAAAGCTGCAAATGTACCCAGAACTTTGTTATTTCAAAATAACATACTTCATGTAGTCATCATCAGAACTGAAATGCTTTGCTTTTCTCCACAACAAGAACTTATTTTTTTCACTGTACAAATTGAGTTTCTCATGAGTTAGAGATTCAAAAAGCCAGATCAAGATGACCTTAATTTTCCACAAAAGAAAGAAATATCTCACATTTGACCTTTTTTATCCAGTTAAACATCTCAAGCCAAGTTTGAGGAGCATCAGGCAAACTTGGACAGCAACAGTTTGAGAGGCTCAGAACTGACCCAGTGGAATAATCCCATTTATTTCAGCTCAGCTGCTCTGAATAAATGGGTTCAAGCCATCAGACTGTGTCACTGAAAGTTTGTGTGTTCCAGCTGGCTACAGCTGTCCAAAACAGCCACAAAGCTTTCAGCACCCACTGCTGATGCTTTTTAACCTTCAGAAGAGCCACAGGTCAAGCACAGCACAACTAAACAGAAGTTTCAGGCAAATCATCCATTTCTTCAAACGTATTCAAGGTGTTTTTGCTATTAGTTCTTGAATTATCTTGAATTTTGCTTGGATCTGCAAAAAAATGCATTGTAAACAAAACAGGATATGGTAGGAACTGTATAGGTAAGATCAGAGTTGTGCACCTTTGTTTTTAGTTGTTAAAAACATGTATTTTATTTAAACAGCAAGCTCTCAGTTTGCTACCATATCTTCCACAGAAATTTTTCACCCCAGAGGGAGCTCATTTCTGCAGGACACTCCTGCCCTGGCAGCAGATGGATGTCTTGGATTTCCTGGCCAACACTGATGTCATCCAATACATATGTTACAAAACTTGTTTGTCACCAACTCTCTCTCCAAGTCTTTAAAAGTAATTTTACACCATTGCCATATTAACCATTAGTTTCTCTAGCAATAATGTGTGGTTTAATATAAGAGTTGATATTTTTAAAGGGATAAAACTGTATCAAAAGGCATTTCTAAGGAGAAAAGATTCTGCAAATAGGGTGTCATAAAATTCCACGGTACCTGTTGGTCCTGGATCTTCATTAATAAATGAAACATGGGTTTTCCACTCGGTCCATTTCACTTCATTAATCCTGTTTGCATTGCACATAAATTGTGTTATCACCATGCATTATCCCCCAGCCACTGATCTTCCCCCTTTATTCCTTCCTGGCATTGTCACACTTTTCCACCTGCTTTGCTGGCACTAAAAGCCTGAATGTCTTTTGCACTCTCAGGCACTATATGAAAGTGAAAATAATACCAAGACTACTTCATAATTTCACACATTGTTAGTACAGTCTTGAAATATTTAAGTATTTTTCATTAAACAGCACAGTTCTTTCGTATGGTAATCACCAATTACCAATCAATTTTACTGTGATGGCTTTTAAGTTGACATTCAAAGGAGATTATGATAAAGTGACATTTACTGCAAGCAGATTTGATGCTTCTACAGTAAAAACATATGAAGATGAAAATCTGCTTTCTTACCAAATATGCATCCAGCACAATTTTTAGTGATAATAGAAATATTTTAAAGAGGGTTTTGAGGAGAAATAACCTTGAAGCAGCATTAAGAGAGCAGATTTGATAGCACATTATTCCAGCTTTGCTTTACCTTAAACACACCCTGGTGTCATTTTCAGCCACTTTACACCGTTCTCCCAGCTGGAATTTTTTCCTCAGGCATTTTGGCAAGAATTTTTCAAATTCCAAAATAGTCCTGGCTCTCTATTAGCAGTAAAGGATAAAATTAGAATGGTTATCCATGGTCTGATTTCACAGCACGCACAGTTTGCAGTTCATAACAGGTCAAGCCTCCACCCACAGCCAACACCAAAAACAGCAAATCACTGACAATTTGTGTAAATAGGGATTCAGATTGCTGGAAAAACAGTGAAATATGTGTCCTGTGACTTATCCAGGGGAATGAAAGTCATGACAGTGCATGGGCTGGAAATCCAAGCCATGATATCATCTTTAGGACTTTAATTCCAAAGTTATTTCAATTTTTCTCACACTGGAATTATTTATTTCTATTATTCACACACAAAACCAGATGAGGATTATCTTTATGAGAGTTTTAGCCCAAGCACCTCCCAAACAAACCTGGAGTTTCCAGATGTGCTCACTCTCCTTAGAAATATCCTCCACGGTTTCTCCCATTAAAGCAATCAGCATGTTCAAGAGAAGAACAAAAGTCAGCACAACAAAAGTTATGAGGAGCAGGAGGAACAGGACAGGGTACTTGGAATTCTGCTGGATCTCCAGGTCACCCAGCCCCAGGGTGAGCTTGAAAAGATCCATCAGGACAGGTCCCAGGCTGCTGTTGGAATGGCACTCCCCACCCTCCTGGCACGTCTCAATCAGGGCAGCCAGAGCTGAGAAGAAAGCACAAGGAAATTCCAGTCACAATCATTATTTAGGAGCACAGGGCATTTCACCCCAAAGAATTCAAGCTGCTGGAGAGAGCCAGAGCCACACAGAGCAGGCAGGTGACAGCTCCAGGGAGCAGAAAGAGCCCCCATCCCAAGGAAATTCCAGAGATTTGAAACCAAGGCAAATGGCTCATCTGCTTATCTGCTCTTATCTAAACTTAACATCCAGAAGAAACCCCAGCATGAGCTCTCATGAAAACAGGGCTCTTACTCATAATAATGCTAAAATTTTTACTCACACAGAGCATCAGTGCTTTTCTCCAGTAATATTTACCTACGCCAAATCCCAGCAAAAACACGATATAGACAACTAAAAACTTGATCACATCTTGCAGGATGACCTGAAAATGGAAGGAAACAGTTGATAAATTAAAATTCAGAACGGGTTTTGTGCTTTTGAATTCTGCAGGGATACAGGTGAGGCACACACTAAAGCATCACACTGATTTCCTTGAGCAAAAAAACCCAAAGGTCTGATTTTTTTTTTTTATCTCAAGACTGGTGTGTTCTCTGAGAGTGACTAATTCTGCACAGTACAGACATTGCAGATTATGATACAATTAAATTGCAGAACTAAATTAGCTGGAAAAAACACAAGCTACTCACATATTTAATGTAATAAAAATGTCAGTATTAAGACACAGACTAGTTCCTGCTGTTGCAGAAGGACAAACAGCACGTTCTGCTGAAATAATGCATAAAAACTGGAAATAAGACATTTCAAAATGAACTACAAAATACATATAATTGCTGAATATACTTGGTATGGATTGTAGAACAATGGGGTATCATCAGGCAGGTAAAACAAAAGAAAAACTTGCCTTTTGAATCATCACACTGTAAATGCCCATGGACTGGAAACCTCTGGTGAAATAGAGCATATTGGCCCAGCCAAGGGCCATTGCCAAAACAAGACACACCAGGTGTTCTTTGTAGGAAAACAAGTACAAAAAGACAGAGAAGATCACAAGCAAAGCTTGTATAAAACTGTTAAAAAACAAACATATATGTAAAAGAGAAATTACTAGCACAAAAAACAACAACAGAATGGAAATACACGAAAACAAGATTTCTTTGCTCTTTTGGTTTAATTTGTAATTTCAGGCTGCTTTTTTATTCTCCCCATGAAATTGGATTATAATTTAATGATAAAATAGGTCAGTGCAAGTGATAAGTACATTAACATATAAGGGTTATATTTATTATAGCTTAATTTTTGTAAACTCTTCTCCCCAAAACAGCTGCTCAAAACAGATTTTGCTGACAGAGACATTAAGAATCCTTATATATCCTAGAAGACATTTAATTAAAGCTTTAGCTTAAGGAATTCATAGAATCATTTCATATTTTCCACAAACAGGGAAGACACTGGCAGGTGGGAAAAATCCACTCCATGCACATCAACCCTGGCATTGTTACTGACAGTGCAACCAATAGTTTGTGTTACAGAAAAGCTGAAGGTAAACTTACATCCATCCCTCTAAAAATTATCATTTTGAGGGCAAAAAAAGTGAATATCTATTACAGGAGCACATTTTCTGTGACCATGAGATAGAGAATTTTATATCTAGTAGAAAAAAATTATATATATACAGGTCAAACTTACAAGGCAAAGTGGAACCAAGCATCAGAGAGGATGGAGTGCAGGTCTGAGGGCCTGAGCAGGAAGATGGCAACACTCTGTGCAGGCAGAAACAGAAAATGCAGGCATGGTGGAAAAGAAAACAGACCTCAAAATCTGTTTTTTCAAAAGAATTTAGCTGGTTTTGTCAACTAATCCATCCAGTGATAAGACATGGCAGCTTCTTGAATTAATTTTTTATAGGGTTGTAAATTCAAAGTTTAAAATTCTGTCATCTCCGGAATAATTTAAGTTAGTGTTTTTAATTACTTACAGTACATGGAAAAGTTATAGAATGGAATTTATTTTCCAATACAACTTGCAATTCTTTTGTCCTGAATGCCAACAATTGGTCAATACTGATATTATACAAATATCAGATCTCTTCATTGACAATTTGAAAAGCAAATATCCTTATATTTGTTTCACAGTTGTACTCCAATATATAACCAGGGTCATTCTGAATAAGCCCAAGATTTGAAAATTACACATATCAAAGATACTCCATGTATCTGCCAATATCAGCAGCAGCATGTCCATAAATTTAGAGAAGTTCTTTACAAGAAGAGAAGCATATCCATAAAGAGAAATTCTTTACAAATTAGCTGTATACTTGTTACTTTGGAAAAAAAAAAATAAAATCTTACCTCTTTTATGGCTAAAAATATTGCTCCTAACATAACCATCACCTGTCCTGATAACTGCAGCCACCCCACTCCTCGGGTCAGAGCCAGTGGATAAGGAGGAGCCTGCAAGACAAATCCAGAAGGAAAATCTCAATTCCACCCCTGCAGGGTAAAAGGCAAAGCAACAGAAACTCTCACACCTGCAACTCTCTGGGTTCACAATTTCTTCCCTCCCAGGGAGAATTTTCTTGATGTGTTTACACAATCAGCCCCCTGACAGAGGTGCTTGAAATACCAGAAGCTTCTTTCTGAAAGGAAAAATAAAATATCCTCTTCCCACCTTTAGAAATTTCAGAGTCTTTGTAGCATGTATTTATATTTTAGGCAATTTCTACAAAATCTGATGTTCCCACACTGATGTGGGAGAACATGGACTCTCTCTATATCCAGATATTCCAATATTTGCTCTTGTTTTAGCATTTTCAATACAATTCAGGAAATACTACTGCTTTCTAAGTCAGTAAAATTTGCTGAGATTCAGCTGCTGAACTCACTTCATTTTCATTAGGCCTGTGGTAGGAAACCAAAGTTAGTGTTACATTGTACAGGAAATAAAAACAGCAGGACATGAAAAACATGTGCCGTGCAAACTTCTTCCATTTCATCCTCAGGAGTGAGTTAAGAGGCTCCAAAGTCAGCATTTCATGACGGTTCTGAGGAGAAAAAAATAAAAATTAAAAAAAATTAAATTAAAATTAAATATTTTAATTTGCTGCCTGTAAGAAAAATCAATTTTAGGTGTGAATTTCATGTATTTCATTCCATGTTATCCTTGCTGCTCTAGAAACACCTCTGTGCTCAGGGATGTGCCAGACCACCCTGAGGGGACAAAGGGACAATTCCTCCTCCTGCTGGGATGAGCTGCCACTCCCTGCTTGGTGAATTATGAGCTAAAACTCTCCTGTGAACTCCTGGTCCTGCTCCCTGTGGAAGTTTTGTGGCAGGATTTGAATTAAGCAAATGTAAAATCCTGGCTTTGTAAATCAAACACTCTTAAACACCTAAAATGCAAACCTGGTAAGTAAAGTGTATTTGGTCTGAGCAGCTTGGTTATATTTATATTCCTAAGTCAAATTAATGCACAATACAGGAAAAGATACTCCCAAAAAAAACCCTAAATGCATATTTGCTTACAGCTGGCCTTGTGCAGCAGCATAAAATTTATTTTACTTCAAACACAAGAACTGACAATCAAAAATTACTGTTCACAAGTAATTCAGCTGTGTGCAAAGCTGGCACATCTAAAATGGGGGTACTGGTATGAAAAAAATATATATATTTGATATAAAAATAGGCAACTTACACCAATATTTGTATTATAGACAATGATTTCCAGCACTGAGTTGTCAGCAGTGGTATCCAGCTCTGTCAGATCATACAGAGAAGACTGAACAGGACCATAAGCCCAGTCTGTGAATTTTCTTGACAGGCTCCTGTTTGGCTTCTCTCTGATCTCTCTGCTCAGGATGTATTTCAGAATCTAAAACATGAACAGATCATTTGTCAGCAGCTGTGTTGTTCATGGGAAAGGAGAAAGCACATGAATATCCTTGCCCAAACCCCCATCTTTCACCTATAACATTTTGTGCAGTTGTGCAATTTAATGTACCTGTAATTGTGTTATTCAGTGAAGGGTGCTTGGGGTGAATAACCTCTAAAAAATAAGTTGTGGTTTTAATGCCCTCAGATTTTCTGTCAGAGATATTTTTCTAAAGGATGAAAGCACAATTTTCCACGTGTTCATTTACACCTTTCTTTAACTTAGTTACTTTCTAAATCATCCCATTGTCAATTCTTGACATTGCAGTTGATTTATACAAACCAAATTCTACAGCAGTACAACAGAGCAGTTCTAGTGAGTTTTCTGAAATTGTTTAGTGGTAAATACAGAATTTCTGTACAACAGAAGGCTCATTCTAAGCAGAGGGAGTGAGTTACAGAAAAACCTTGAAGAATAAAAACAATGCAATGGAAATTTGTGTTCTGAACAAAATTAGCTCACCAAATACTGATACAAAACAGCATAACCAGCCTGGAAAAAGATGTGTCAGAGCACAAGATGCTCTTAGTTGCTACTGAAATCACACCCACCTCTAATTTGCCAGTTTTTGCAGATAATTGCAGTGGTGTCAAACCCTCCTTATTCTTGGTTGTTTCCAGATTTCTGTCTTTACTTTTCAGCAGAATCATGTTGTACATTCTGATCACAAAGTCATTCTGTGTTTTGGAGTCCTCTGCCACTGTAACTAATGCATGGAGGATATTGTTTCCTCTGGAATCCTGAGAGGAAATATTGGTCCTGGCATTGGCCATTAACAGCTCAATTATGTCTGGCTGGTTGGTACATGCTGCTAAAGCCAGTGCAGTCTCACCTACAGAATCACAAAAATGCAACAAGTGGTCATGTTTTATTTCAAGCTTTCAAACCAGAACAGAAAATTTTGTGTTAACCATCTTAATATATGAAAGCATATTTATATATAGACTGTACCGGACTAAGCTCTTGTTTTATGGAAGTTTTGGGTATTCCTTAACTTTTCCAGAAATATCTCAATTCCACTTACCAAAATAAAAGCCTTCATGCTTGTGTTTGGGATTAAAGAAAATACCCTGGGCATGAGCATTGACATCAGCTCCTTTTTCTATGAGGCTCTGGGTGATTTCATACTGTCTCCTCTCAATGGCAATATTTAGAGCTGTCTGACCTGAAAAAGCAGACACAGGAATTTAGGGCTGAGTCTCTCAAGCACACTCTGAAACATTAATGATATTTCACAAAAGGATGGCACCAGTGATAATGAATAAAAGTTGGTTCAAGGGATTTAAAAACCATCATTATTGTATGGAGGTTATGTTTAACCATGCACCTGAAACTGCTATCAGATGGCAATACCTTTATATGCCTCTTCTGTGTAAGCTGCATTGATAAATCTCTCCAAAATGCCATTTTCCTCTGCAAAGGACAGGAGCACATTCACTATCTCGTTTGTGTTCTCGTTGATGTTCAGCAGAGCTTTCATCAGGCACGTTTTGCCAGTGTCTGAAGCTGTGAACTTTTTCATCAGGTAATCTGCAAGAGTGAATTTTGAGATCAGACCGCTGTTATTTATTAAACTTCTGCTCATTAGGGTTGAAACCTGAAGGACACAGATGAACACAAACCATTTGCCAACCATTACTCCATCCTGCTTACTTTGTTCTTGGCCACCAAGGCAACCTTGGTTTTCCTGTTGCACATCCCGGTGCCGTAACTCCTAAATTCCCAGGGAAATAAAGACATTCCCCAGGTTTAGGCAGCAGCTGAGCTGCCAGAAGAGCAGGCAGCCCTGCCCCAGGTGCCTGCAGAGCTCACCTGGCACGGGCAGGGTGGTGCAGGAGCTCGATCTCTCCTTCAGCTCTGCCAGCAGCAGCTGCAGCTCCTCCACGTTCCCCTCGGACACTGCCCTGAACAGGTTCCTCTTCAGCTTCTTCCTGGCACCCCTCAGCTCAGGGCCTTGGGATGTGTTAGCACTGAATTGTGAGAAACAAGCATGAAATTGCTGGTTTATTTTAATTTTTTTTAAGAAGAGTAAAACCAAATGCAATTGCTCTCCCCAGACTGCTCGAGCTGGCCCCGCTTCCATGGACAGCTCAGAACATTTCTCACATTTCTCACATTGCTTATCTGCAGGTAACTGGGCTGCTGAGAGGGTGCTTGATTAAAAACAGCACATTTTTCAAGTATTTTGTGGCTTTATCAATTTATTCATTCTTCTAGAGTAAAGGCTGAGAAACATTTCTTTGCTCTGCCACAACTGACTGCAGAGCTGAGGTTACCTGGTGCTGCTCTCACAGCAGAAGAGAATTCTTAACCTCACACCTTCCACCACTTTCTGATCATCCTTTATGCTGCAAAAAGAATGATTTCATATTTCCCCCCAAGCAGAAATACTGCATGCCTGATTGTGGTGTGTAGGTCCTGCACCGCCATTTAAAAAACTTATATATAACATTATATATAAAGAATCCTCCCACTAAACATGAAAATTGAGAGATTAGAGTTGTTTATTTCAACATTAAATTATTGAAGGATCAGAAAGGCATGCATGCACATGACCTTTTTTTTTTTTTTCCTAAAACATGGCAGGAAAAGTAGGTAATATCTACCCTACCACAGATTTAATCAGTTGAAAATACTCTGAGAAATATTTGTGTCTCCACTCACCCACAGCTGTCCACGTTAGGGCTGTACTCAGTGGCATCATCCTGAAGAGACTGTGGGGAATCCATGTCCTCCCCATTTCCAGATGCACTGCAAAGAAAGGGAAGCAAATGTGCTGAGATATTAGCAGGTATTTTGGCAAATTGCATGGTGGGACAGAGTACACCAGAGCTTAAATTAGCCCAATTTGACACTGGCCTTTTAATTCTATCATTTTATCTCCCACAAGGATTTTAAAGTGATAAAAATGAAGAGACTCACTCAGGAATTTATTGTATTTTTAAAAGATCACATTAGGAAAGCAATCTGCTTTGTGTTTGATTATATTATTTCACTATAGATCCTGAAACCGTGGGAACTTTTCTTTTTTTTTTTTTTTTTAATGACTACTGCTTTTTATACATCACCCTGAATGCTTGAAGCTTACACTCTTCCTTTTCACATGCTCAATTTGTCATCTGGCACAAAACAAGTGCTAAATCAGTAGCAGTAGCTAACCCACAGTGAAAGATTTACCTAAAAATTTACTACACAGAACACTGTAAGCAATTCAGGAGTGTTTAGTGGCTGATTTGCATGAAAAAAATTGAGGACTGGGCCCTAAATAAATATTCAGGTGATCTATTTAAAAGATTTTCAATGGCATTGATATTTTGTAATTGCTGTACAGTCCTAGAAGATGATCTAATTTAGAAAAATTAGGATAAATTAGTTTCTTTCTTGTATTTTTGTTTTCACTGAGGTTCAGATTGAATGGACTACCTCAGGTTAATAATTTAGGGAACCTGAGCTATTAATTATTGTTAAAACAGATGCATGGACAGCACTGCTCTGCAGGTATTCCCTTCTCTTTGAAATAAAACTGGGAGCTCTGAGTCCATTCTTATCCCTTCTCTTCTCTGCAGAAAGCTGAGTAATGTGGTGACATGTGCAGGTCACTTCCTGAATGAGAGGGAGAAATTTGGACACCTCTCCTCTGAAACCAAAATCAGCCTGTCAGCCAATTCCTAAAAGCTGACCAGACAACCTCAGACCCAAAAACCTTTGGCCATTCTGGACCTGTGTCAAATTTGTGGCATATTTCCCTTACTCATAATTAATGGCTGTTAGCACCCCACATATTTTTTTAAAATTAAGTGTATTCTTCCCAGTCATATTTTTTCCTCTATTCATTCAGCATAAATGGCTGCTTTAAATATTTCAGATTCAGCATTTCCACGTTTGATTGTTAATGAGCAATAGAGGGAAGACGTCAGCAGCCAGCTGGGAACAGGGTTCTAAATTAGGCTGTGGCCTTCACACAGCAGAAAACACCCAAATGAGAGCATGGAATTTGTTCTAATGCATCATAAATAAGAGGCTAAGATTAAAAAAAAACAACTTATTTTAAATTTATTCAGATCTGAAGCTTGATTTATTCCATGGAAATGACAGCAGCAGATAAAAGCAAAGATAAATCTGCAGTGAAGTTCTGTCTTTGAAGTGACCAAAGCTATGAAAATGAAGTGAAATCCTGACACTGGGGCCCAAGGAGAAGAAGGGGAAGCTGCTGGGATGACAATAGCTCTGTTTGCAGCAGGACCTTTTCTTGTGCATCTGTGACTTACCACGGGCGAATATTTGAATCCATCGGCTTGGAAAACACGGGGGGAGAAGTGTTGCTGGGAGTGGCATTGCTCTCAAAACCATCAATCTCCAGGAAAAAGTGGGAACTGTTGGAGACAGTGCATTAAAAAAATATCAGTGATAAATGCCAAGCCCAACCATAAACCAAGGAAAGAGCTACCAAGGGCAAGCTTGACAATTTATCTCTCCTGGCATTAAACCTGAGCTGGAGCAGAGGCTCGTCTGCTTTCCCCTGAGGGGATCCAGCCTGTGCCCAGCTCTTCCAGGCTGGCAGATGGGCAAAATTCCCAAGGTATTTTTAGAACACATGGCATCAGATCCTGTCTGTGTGAGCAGCAATCTCTAAACCTGCCTTGCACCCAGCTCCTGTCACTGCCCAGACACACAAAAATGCCATTTTTTAAATCCCAGTTCCTGCTATTCCAGCCGGGAGCCATCAGGATGGATCATTTCAAATCCATTAGAAGTGATAGTGATTAAATCAGAAAGTTTGAAAGGCCACAAGTTCAGTGACATCAGGCATTTCCACCAGCCAGGGCTGAATGTGTCCTCTTGCTTGCATGACATTTAAGTTTTCCCTATAAATAATTATATAAATTGATGAATAGTGAAAAGAAATAAAATGTGGAATAACACAGGAAAAGTGATAAGTAAAGAAAGATTTCACCTTTTAAAAGCCTCAGACTTGAGAGGCAAAAATCAATGGCTTGGTTTTGGATGGCAGTAAAACATTGCTAGAGCTCACCACAGCAAGAGGAGTTTCAGTGTTGGATGCAGCAACTCCCACAGGGGCTGCTGTTCAGAAACATTACATTTCTAAAATGTTGCAGAAGTCACCTGGAAAACCTTTCCAATTCACCTAATATTTATGGGTTTGTCCATAGGGCATTTCTTTTTCTAACTGCATCATCCCCAGAAAAAAAAACTTGTTGGAGTGAATTACTTGCATTGATGGTAAAACACAGTGTATTATTAGGAGTGAATAACCTGCTGGTATTTGCTAAAAACAGCAGCACTGAGCTCCTCTCATGGCTCGGTGATCCAGGGGTTAATTCTGGCATCCAACAGCTGTGCAGCAGCTGGAAGGGATCCCTGTTTGAGGGCTGACAGACCTCACCTCTCCTGGTTTGGGGGGTAAAAACACCCCAAAAGCCACCGTGCAAATCAAGGTGCCATCGAATATCCCGGTGCTGACGTGGCCAAATCTCTGCCCACACCTTCCCCGCCTGCCCCCCGGATTTCCTGTGCTTAATTACACACTTAGCCCACCCAAATTCCCGGGGCTTCCAGCAGGGAAT
The DNA here is from genome assembly GCF_903797595.1 of Erithacus rubecula. NCBI lineage: Eukaryota > Metazoa > Chordata > Aves > Passeriformes > Muscicapidae > Erithacus > Erithacus rubecula. The sequence goes on from NC_136674.1 coordinate 3,261,599, forward strand.
GGCACAATTTGAAGAAATTGAATATTGCCAGTTCACGCTGAAGAGTGAGAAACGCCACCCTGGGAGAGAGAGCAGAGCTGGTGGGGCAGTGGAGGGAGAGTTTTGAAGGAACAGGATGAAACAGCATCGGAACATATAATTAATGGAATATTTTAAAAATCCACGTGATCTGTGCTGTGTGTTGCAGGAATGCTGCCAGCCACACCCCTGAGCTCTGGGTTGGGAGGTGGGAAAAACCCCAAGGTTACTGTTCCTGAGGCCACAATGAATGGGAGATGGGAGTTAAGTAATTGAGGGCTTGGCTTTGGCAATATTCCTATAACTCCACAATCTGCCATGGAATTGGCCCTTTTTGAAGTGCTGGGTGTATCATGAGGTGTTCAGACACCTTGTCTCCCCCCATATGCCACCAAAGAGCTTCTCTTATTGAATTTAATGGCAAAAAGACAAATTGGACCACCCAGGCAGTGGAGCTCAAATGGCACCATTCCTGTGTAAAGTGATTCCTCTGATTATTGAGAATTATAAATGTCAGAACAGCCACAACTGGCCAGGCCTTCAGAGTTTCAGAAATCGCCATCATAACCAGTAATTATCCAGAATAAAAAGTTTATGAATGAAAATTCATCCTCAGTCTACAGTAACTTAGTTGACTTTATAGTATCAGGCAGGAATTACAGTTTATATTAAATACATACTCATATTAAATACAAACCCTCTATCCCTTTATTAATTCGCTAATATCAATTATGAATGAAAGTGAATATTTTATAAAAGAGCAGAAAAGTGTCATTAATCAGACTAATGAAAAATAGAGTGAATTTAGGTTTCTGTTTGTGATGGGATTTTTCAAACCTCCTGCCTCCCCATAATCTGTCACATTTTCCATGTGAGGCTAAGCTTGAAATGCTCCCTTTTTTCAGGCCAGCATCTCTTACATAAAACCTGGCGTGTTCTTCCATGTGATCTCTTCAAAAAAGATCACTTTATATCAAACATTAACCATCGGTAGATTAGATTCTTGTGAGGTTACAAAGAACAAAGATGTTGGTGGTATTTTAGTACAAAGATCTCCAGGAGGAGATAAAGCAGGGAGTTCTAGTGGTTTACACTGAGCTGGAATCCTACCTTTTCTTGGTGGGAGTGCCTTCAGTCACCTTTTTCTCTTGCTGGTTTGCAGGGGGAATTCCAGGTGGGTTTGTTTTCTTGCCCATTAGTGGAACAATTTCGTTGTTGTCTTTAATCATGTTTCTGCAGTAGAGAGACACCAGTTACTTGACTCCTGTTCCTTTGAAGGAAGTGTGGTGACCAAATTACCCAATTGTGTGTTTACAGTCTCTTCACATGTAAACACACAAATATTGATTCTTTTTTCCCCCCAACATTTCTCATTTTTCAGCTGTTAAGCACACACCCCCACCATTTCATGTGTCAAATCTGGGGGGGTTACACACATGAGTCATTAAATTTCACTCTGTGAAAAGTGCCATCAAAAGTGGTACCAGGAGAACCATAAATTCAAGCCTGTGCCTAAATTAAACTGAAAGGAGCCTGTCAGTCACAATGACAGTGTGTTATTTAGAGAAGCAGAAAGAGCACGATGACTTTTATAAGTAGCCCTAAAGTTGGGCATCTTTACAGTTAATCTGAGCAGTCTGCTCTTGACCAAGATAACATCAGAAAAGCGAATTCCAGGAAGATCTGTGCCACAGAAAATGGATAAAGGTTCCAGATGTGAAAAGAACAAAGAAAAATTCAAGTTTTCATTGGAACAGTAGAAGCAGCAGACTGAAAATGATGCCCAAGGTGAGCTTGACTAAATTATCACATGGATAACATCCAGGATTTGTGTCCTGGTGATTTTCCAACATTTCCTCAGGAAAAAGAAAAAAACCCCATGGTTCTGCTGGATGGAAATGGCCACCAGCACATGACACAAAAAGATCTTGATGCATGTTACCTGCCTGGGAACACCCACAGTGTGAATTCTGTAAGGAATAATGAATAACCATCTCCATGTTTCTCAATCTAATACTCAAGGGCATCATTTTAAATGACCCAGGATAATTTGAAAGCAAGAAGGTGAATTCAGGATACATTAAAATTCACTGAAGGTACACCCAGGGAGATTTATGAGGTCAGGGATCCATTCCCAAGGAAATCAGGGGAGTGGCCTCCATACCCAAGGACAAATGATAAAAATAATTTGCCTGCAAAGTTTGAACAAAACCAACTGCACATTTTCCCCCCTCCTACTCCACTTTCCTTAATGTGACAAATGTACACACACAAACTTTCTGCTCCTGTCACAGTGCTGTCACTGTGCCTTAGCACCAGGATTCCTTCATTATGGGAGTATCAAGATACAGAAAGCAGATTGTTCAGAGTGTTTGAAAAGACATGACACCTGGTATGAGAGAGGAGCCAAGAATATCAAATACCCTGGTATTTGAGTGAAAGTCTATTAATGCATAAACAACAAATGTTTAATTATGGCAATTTTCAATCCCAAGTACAGAGAACTGAGAATTTACAGGGTCCAAACACTCCTAAGTGCAGCTGCAATCTCTTGGCACTCTATGGAATAGGAATTTGAAATATTGGAAAGGACTCCTTACCTTGCAAAAGCTGGCTGAAGAAACAGGCATGAAGATCAATTTTTATTGTGTTTGCTACCATTGACAGGTGTGTTCACACTAGGAAACATTCCTAGTTTGGATGAATTCCCTACGAATTCATATCACAGCTTTCATAGAAATAATTTATAAGGGGAAAAATATTTTTACTTGCATACAAAGTACACCACAGCTTTTAGTAAATGCAGAGAAGAGCTGAATATGGAGATGACACAGTGGAGGTGGGAACAGGGGTTTTGCCTGTGCCACTGGAAAAGCCACTCACAGTCCCCAGACAGATGTTGTGTCAGTGAATACACTGATAAACATCTAGTCTAAACACAGCTAAAACAAATGACTGTTGTCTTGCTTAGTTCATAAATAATTCTGCTATTTACTTCTTCCCAAGTACTTAAAGAATACAAAGCAGTGTGTGGGCAAAGACATCTCCCATCCTGAGGGAGAAGCAAATGGGATACTTGGCATAAATGGATGGTGATGGACATTAAAGAGCTTCACAAAATAAGTGGCTTTAAAGGAAGATAATAGTTGGGAACAGACTAAAAAGTCCAAAAGTCAACAAAAGGAGTTGCCAAGTTGAGAAGGGCGCAGCTGGGTGGGGTGTGGAGTCAGAGGGGAGGGAGAGTAGAATGAAGAGCTGGAGGATACCAAGGTTAAATTCCTAAATTCCTCTTGTTTGTGAGTGCTGCTGGAGCTGCTCAGAGATGGCAACACCTTCCTGCAAGGGCAGCAGCTCCAAGCCCCATGTGCAGTCGGTTTTTAACACAGAGATTTTAGCAGTGACTCGAGAGCAGGCTGCACCTCTGAGGAGAGGTGGGAAATAATCAAAAATAGCCCTGAAGTTGTACTGGGTGATGAAGGACTGCTGAACCATCAGTGATGCAAGGAAGCAATTTGGGAACAAAAAAGAGGACAGATTTCCTTAAATACAGAGGGAATAGCTTTCAAAAGCAGAGATGTGATCCCAGCCAAAAAAAAAAAAAAAAAATCTATTTAAAATGAGCTCTCAGCCTGCCCAAGTAAATAACTGCAGGCACCACGGCAGGAGAACCTTGTTACCGTGCTGAGGTAGCGTCTGCTTCATTTCTAATCACAATTAATTGTGTGCTGAGATCAAAACTAAGCTGGGCTTTCATCAGCAGCTTCCAGTGCACTATCATTTTCTGTAATCTCTGACATAGAGAGAAAAATAGTGCAGCAACCTGAAAAGTGTCAGATCTAAGCAGTGTAGTTTATGTAACCTGATACAGAGTGTTGTCTTTGGTTGTAACTATTTCTATTATCTCCTTAATTGTCACTTACAGGCCACCAGAGAAGTGGCTTATTTGAAGTGGCCAGCAAGACAAAACCCCTGCATTGATTTAAAGTATTAAGAATTACTTTAAAAGCAATATGAGGAGTTGGTATCTGACCTCCAGTGTGCTGGGGGTAAGAAAATGGAATTTATCTGTGATGGTGAATGGGATTCTGCCACTGCTACACATTATCACATACTCACCTTCTGCTTATCTGAGAACAAGAAAAATCACACATATCTCTATATCTGAGCAGCAGTTTATATGAAGTGGCTAAAGAAGGAATCCTACAAATCAGAAGAAACCCTCAGCTGTGATGTTGTGGCACAAAGGGCTCCCCTTCCCTGGGGGCAGAGGAGGAGAAGTGAATTCCAAGAGCTGCTTCGTTCACAGACTCCTCAGAACAGACCATGACACTTCCCAGCACCTACAACCTCATTCTTACCTGCCCATAAAAAATAAATCCCCTCCCCGAGGGGAAAGCTGATAAAACTTCATTCTGACTATTCTGCATTATTTATGAGTCATATCACCAGAAAGCTACACTTGGTAGAAAAAGCTTAATCTCCCTGTAAGATTTTTAAACTTTTGAGGGGCATTCATAGACTTCAGGTGCTACCAAAAAAGCTCTTGTTGGTGAGAAATTTTTACTTTCCTATGAAGTTTTCTCCGAACAAAAATTAAAAAAAACTCTACAAACAGCAGTTTCCCCTGAGGAAAAATTATTTGAGATTATTTACCTGCCTATTTCTGAATTAAATAAAAAGAGTTTTTCTGAGTTGAAAGAACTTATTTTGTAACTTATTTTTGAGTTTCAGTGGTCACTACAGTAGCTGAAACTTTTGGTGGAAGATGATGAATGTATTAAAGCTTTGCCTGTATGATATTATATTTTGGATCCCCTTGGCACGGGAATTAGGAAGTGCAACAGTGTTCCAGACTGACAAACACAAATTAAATCAGGCCTGTCCTTCTCCACTCTTGGCCCACGCTCAGGAGAACCATTTACAGACTAAAAAACAGAGACAAGCAGAGCAGAAACACACTGTCTGTGTGAAGGATGGGTTCCACCTTTATCCCTGGAGATTTCCCTCTGTCCCAGCCCAGAGCACTCACCCTGCTCACAGCACATCCATGTCGGCGGATCCGGGCGGCAAAACCAAATCAGGGTCCCACTGCCAACACCCAAAACTCATCTGCCAGAGGAGCAGAACCACATCCAGCCTCCAGACCAGCCCAAAAACACCAAACCCCCCTTCTGCAGGCATCCAGGGTGCTCAGCTGGGAAGCAGAGCCGGGGAAGCGCCGACCGGGGTTTGCTCCCTCTGAAATTAGGGAGCAGGGAGAAACTGGCCAGGCAACACCTCCTGACTTGAGAGCTGCCAAAATGGGATGACACACGGGCAGTAATTACACACTGCAGTGTTGCTAAAGCTGGGTTGCTCACAGGTGACTTCATGGCAGCAGTGGAGTATCTCAGATGATGGCTGCTCTGCAGTTTACACGCTGCTTGCAAAGGAAAATGGTTATGCACCTGCATTTGGGTTGTAAATGACACCTTTATGTCATGCTCAGTTTATTATAAAGCATGGACCTACTCAGAAGGTAGAAGGCAAAAACAAGGAAATTATCCTAAGTACTCCAGCAAGCAAAAATTTTTGCTGTTATTTCAAAAATGTGCAAACTATGTTAGAAAATTTTATACTTTCACAGTGCTGTCAGGGAAAAGGTGGCCAGTGTGTTTAAATTTTTCCCTATCTAAAAGTTTTTAGTAAATATGTCCCCACAGGGGCTGTGGGAACACAGTTGGGTTTCACATCCCTGTGACAGGTAATAACTTTTTTCAGCTTTTTGTCTTTGGAGCTGTTGAGCAATGGTGAATGCAGAATTCTGGTCTGGGACATATCAGGGGAGTGACCATAAGTTCCTCTGCTCTTTTTATAGAATCTCTGCATTATCACCAGAAATAGGATGTGAAAAACTCCTGTGTCTTTGCAGTCAGACCTGCAAGGTGTATTTACAGCTGCTGATCTTGACTTAATTATTAGATGGGAGTTTAAGAGAAACTATGTAGGCAGTAAAACAGGAATCTTTTTTTCAGCTGTAGACAAGGGCAAAAAAAAGTCAAGTTTGGGTTGTGTTTTTTTTGGTAGGAGGTAGATCAAAATTTGGAAGTAAAACCAAAATATCTTTGGATACTACAACATAGACATTTTAATCCAAAAATTATAGCATTAAAATACATCTACAAACTTAAGGTAAGCTCCTCCTGTACATAAAGCACCTTTACAAACAGGTCTGCTGGGTGTTCCATTTGTCTCAGACCTTGTGTGAAATGCCAGGAGCACTGCACAGTTCCTGGTAATGAATCAGCTCCCCAGGAGCTGCGTGGGGAGAGGGGCTGTGCCCAGGCTGGCTGGATTTGGCACTGGGGATCCCTTTGGTTGGAGGTGCTGAGCACACATCCAGCTCTGCCTGACACAAATCCCTGCTCTGCTCCAAACCCTGTGCCAGGAAATGTTGTTCACATCCTGAGCCAAACTGTGACAGCCCAGAGGAGCTGCTTTGATGGTCTTTTAGCTGGTGTAAGGAGCTGGAATTAGGACTGGATCCTGCCATCCCCTCTGCCTGGGACAGCACCAGCTTGGTTCTCAACACAAGCTGTGAGAAACTGTTTAATTGAAATCACTCTGAGGATGGAAGTAGGCAAAGCCAGAGGAAATTTGGGTGAAGGTGCATTTGAGGATTCCTGCTTTACCTCTGATCAACCACAGTAACAGAAATCCTTTTGCTGAGGAGAGAAAATGAATTTGGCAGCAAGCAGAACTTTGAATTTAGAAAGCCACTATATGTGAAAGCAGCCAGATCTGTGTGATTTAGCAGAACACAGGACCTAGCAGCAAGGTCTATTTATACTCTTGTGGCAGTTTTCCAGAGAGGGAAAACTGGGACAAGCTGCAAGAGAGGCAGAGCCCTGCTCCCCACCTGCCCAAGGAAAGGTGCAGGAGCTGTGAGCAGCTCACACACAGCAGCTCCACTCCCTCCCTCCTGCTCTGAGAACAGGCAGAGCCCTGAACCCTTCCCTCTGCAGCTCTCAAATTTAGGGAGCCAAAAGCAGAATTTTGGGGTGCTGTGAGCCTGAAGACAGACTCAGAGCCAGGAAATGAGAGGCAGAGATACAGTCAGTCACATCTGTGCAAATATTTTCTTTCAGTTTTAATCATTAACCTGCTCATCCTTTTTGTTCCCTGCTCCACCCTGATGTTTCTGACAAGGCAGCATTTTTCAGGAGCCATGGAGGGTTTTGCAAGAGGCTCTATCATGACCATTTTATAGAGTTTTACAGCAGTCACCACCTGCTTCAGCTACTGAAGAGATGCCATAATCATCAAGAACACTAATAACATGCATCTCCTATTAAAAATTACTCAAAAAAAATCCAGCTTTGGCCATTCTGTGCAGCACAAATAAGCAGCAAAGCCCTCTGTGCCATTATTTTGTTTTCCTAGCAAGTGTTAGACTCAGTAGAAACCAAAATGAACAAGAAGAAGGAAATCCCAGATGGGAGAGAATGAGCATTTGGAGATCTTCCATCTGACATCAGCGAGTCAGAGCTGCATTTGCTCCTCTGCTGATACAGGACACCATCCCAGGCAAACTCACATTAGAAGTTATTCAGACTTCATATTTAATTCCATGATTTTCAGTGCCCCAACAGAGTCATTAAGGGGAAAAGCCACTACCTAAATGCATTTTTGACTTTGGGTAACATCAAGAACAATTGCAAATTACTTCTTGTCATCATTCCATTCCCCAAGCTTCTTAAAAATAATCCCAAATAGGAGAATTAAAACACTGAGCATACCAGTAGCAGCCCATTTCCCCTGAGCTTAGTGTTTAATTGATTCACAGGAGTCTTCCATGATTTTTCACTGTGCTCTCCTCACCCCTCCCCTCAGAGTTAAACTTGTCCTGGGATCACCTGTGTGTGCTGATACACAGAGAGCTTTTCACACCTCTCCAGACAGCTGAGTAGCACTTGCAAATATTTATACATCATGCTCATGAATTGCAAGATAAGAGGCAGCTTTATGCAGCTGAGCAAGAGGAAAATGAATTAGCCTGCAAGTGTGTGACTGTCACCTACCAGGAGACAGCCTTGTGGGAAATCATTCCAGGAAAACACTGGGATATCACTTACCAGTTGGTGCAGTCTGGGCTGCAGGGACAAGTCACAGCTCTTTAGCAATGCTGTGATTTATTTCTGCACAGAACCCATGCCTGGAGATCTGATTCCCAAAGATCCCTGACAGAAAAGAACAGTCCCATGCACGAGGGGATGGAGAAGGTTTGCTGGAGCATCCATCACAAATATATTCCCTGCAACTGTGGCACTGTGCAGGTTATTCCTTCTGCTTGGGTAAAAAATTGTGATCCTAATAATTTCCTATTCTCCATATTACACTTGCTGCACTCAGTTCCAGCTGCTGCCCTGAGAGTCCTGCTCAGCACAGAGAGCAGCTCCACTCATGATGCTCCTCAGTCTGGCTCTGCTGTTGCTTTCCTTTCTAGAGAAGGGAAGAGAAGCATTTTTATTCTGCACTTGAGAAGTGTCCTGCTGCATCCTGGCCAAGGCTCACATTAAGAGAACAGAAAAGCAGAGTAAAGCCTGATCCTATCTCTCAGCTTCTACCCACTCTCCCCAACCCAAAATCCCAAAGTTGCCTCCCTTCCTCCCTTATTATACTCTCTCCCCACCCTTGCACCTACATCTAATTCCCACATCTGTCAATTCCCTAGGCAGGGGTGGGCTCAGCCATGATTAAGTTGAAATAAGAGCAGTAAAAATCCAGTTTATGTAAGTGGCATCCATGTTAGACTTCAGGACACAGTTATCCCTTCTCTTGGCAAAGTGTCAGGAGTCCCTAAGCATGATAAGCAATGGGAAGAATGGGTTTGTTACTTTTCCCCAGTGTGTTTTCCTGCATTTGTGCTGTTCTCAGTGTCTCCTACCACTCCTGAGGCAAAAACTAGCAGCCCAAACCTACAGAGTCTTTCACCAACCCTCACTGCACAGATGTGCAGGTGCAGATGTGCAGGGTGGTGGCTGCTCCTGTCCCTGTCCTGTGAGCATGTCCTGCTGCTGGTGCTGTGGGTCCCAGGCTGGGCACAGCCAGGGGGGAGGTTCACAAAGCCATAAAACCTTTGGAGGATAAAATAAAACCAGTTTTAAGAGGAGAGAAGCCCTTTTTCCTGAAATTGGCTCTTGGCTGAGGGAGCCAAATCTCCTGTGTGACACATCCCAGCTCAGAGAGGTCTCCCAAAGCACAGACCTCTCTTGGCTGCTGTGCTCACACTCCCAACTAGGTCAGGGCTGCTCTGCAGCTGTTTCAGGCTGAGTTTGGGAATCTTCAGTTGTGGTGCAGAGTTTCTGCTAATGCTGAGCAGTGCTGGGGAATGAGGCAACATGAAAATGCCTCAAGGAATACACATGAGGAAAGCGTGGCCCCACCTCAATGCTGCATTTTTTTTGGCTCAAGTTTGTGCTGCCACTGCTTGACTCAAGTAGTTTTTTGGAGGCTGAGCACCAAAACTTGGAAGGAGCTTTCATGCTATAAGAAATTAATGCTATAAGAAATTCATGCTTTCATGCTATAAGAAATTCAGGTTGAACTAATGGTTCAGCCATTTGATTTTTAAAAATATCAAACCTCCCTTTTTAGAACGGAGATATTTTTATCTGTCTCATCCATCTAAATCCAGAGAATGGTTCATTTCCATTCCCTCTCCAAAGACCTGTTTAGACCTGTAAAAAACATGAGGGGAACAGAAATTCACCCACTATGAGGCCTTAAACTGAGAGCTAAACTTTGCATCAGCTGCAGCAGCAGCATATGAAAGGCTCAGGAGTTATAACAAACTTTCCACTTTTTGTCAAGTACTTTCTAGCAAATAAATGAAGCAGAATTGAAGGTGAACATCTACCAGTTGAAATAAACCCTCAGATGCTCTGGGTCCCTGAAACAAGAACTCTAAAACCTGCAGGTGCCTCGTTGCTGCAGTCAGGAAAGCACTGGATAAATCTGCATCCATGGGCTGGTGTTGGAAACTTCCAGTGATTCCAAAGGGAATTCTTTGGGCAGATGTGTATCATATGTGCCCCAGCATCTTTTCAGGTTATATTTTCCCTGCCTCAGTTTCAACCCATCATTCTAATTAAAATCCTTTTTATTATGCAAATCATCTCCTCTCTCAGTTTTCAGTTATTCAGCACATATTTCAAAAACAGCTGTTTCTATCTGTCCTTGCAAATCATCCTCTAGAGAAAACTTCACCTATTTCCAGCCCTAAACTTCTGTATCTGGTGATGAGGAATGTTGTGTTCCTTGTGAGTTCCTCTTTGCCCATGAAACACCCCAGGCCTTCCCCCTCTGACTAACAGGAACTGAGGCTCCCTTTTCCCTGGGGGGTTCATCATCTGCATTCTCCTCTGGAAAAAGAGGAACTGCCTGGGTTAAACCTCCTCTGTCAGCTTGGAAAGAAGTGACTTGGATGTGGTGACATGGCTGGAAACTGCTCTTTCTGGCCCAGTGAGTCGGACATTTCCTCCAGTTCCTGTAATTGGGAGCTGCTCCTGCTGCCTGACACAGCAATTCCACCTTTCATACCAACATCCAGGTGACTAAAATGTTGATTTTAGAGGCTGATTATAGCAGTGACTGAGGAACACAGCTCTGGGTGATGATGGAGCCTGAAAAACCTCAATGATCCTGTGAATGTTGGCATCTCCTCATGCCCACTCATCCCTGCTCACAGAATCAGGGAATGCTCCTCATGGAGATGGAGCCACAGCATCACAAACAGCAGGAGGAGAAGTCCAGCTGGTTGATTTCTCCTCCTTCCTAGAGAAATAAGTGCTCCCCACCATATATTTGAAGATGAACATCTGCTGTAGAAGAAACTGGTCCATATTTTCTCCAGAGTGAAAAGGAATTCCAGCCTGCATGGTGTGGGTGATGGGAAGCACTCCAGAGCCCTAGAACCACATGAAGCAGACCCAGGGTGTCTGTGCTGCATCTGGCAGCATCAATTAAATCCTCTTCCTCCCCAGGCCTGGTAAATCCATGTCTGTGCCCAATGGAGCACACATGGAGACTTGTAAGAAGCATCTTTCACTGCTAGAGGGTTCTTTCTAAGGCCTGCAAGCTGCTCTCAAATACCCAAGACACTGCCTGATCCCCAGCTTGCCTGGGATTTTTAATGGAATTTTTTTTGAGTTTGGAATATTTACCACAACATTTTGAACAAAAACACTGTAAAATTCCTGTTGATGGGATTCTGAAAACTTCAAGCCTCAGAAGCTGAGTGCAGTGGCTTTGTCCCTTGAAGCTGGAGGGTTGGCAGGATCCCCTGTGTTTTGTAGCACAGCAGCACCTGCTGAGCACACACCTAGTGGGGTTTGGGGTATTGAGTAGCTGAGTATTGAGGTCTCCAGCAAAGATCTTTGAGTGACTCTGATATCCAGGCCACAGAAGAGGGACAGAATGAGCTGGTGTTTGGCAAATAAATCTGCTTGTGTGCCATTAATTTGAGCAGAGGCAGCAAAGCAGGACAGTGGCATCAGAGGGACAGGGGCTGTCCTGGGGCCAGGGGACAGCCCTACACGTGTCTTCTTGTGGGCCCTGCCTCAGAAGGGATAACATTTGTGTTTCATTAGGACAGGGGCTACTCAGAGTCCAGTGCAGCTGTGGCAGAGGGCACATGAACAACAGGATGTGTGGCTCCAAGGTTTTGAGGCAGGGCCTGTGTTTTTCTCAATAACTCAGGAATTACTGGAGTTTGAAAGGCACAGCAGCTCAGTTTCCATGGCTGATTTGACCACTTGCATCTCAGGCTTGGAAATGCTGTCAATACTGAGATTGTGTTTTTGTTTTTCCACATGTTCATGCATCCCTTTTCACCTCCCTGGGGAGCTCAGCCCAGCTCACCCCTTCCTGCTATCTCCACCCCACACACTTTTGCATTCATTGCTAATTACAGCTGTCACCCTCTGATGGGAGGTGAATACACCAACACCCTCCATTTCTCTTGCTCCAGTTCTACTGTGGTTATTGGGAGCTGGGGGTTATATATATATATATATATATTTATATACAGTTGTCCAACCTGATCATCTCCTATTAAGTGTAGACACAAATTAATGTAATTAATAACTGTGAGAAGACATTTTTACCACTTACAAGCCTCAAAGAACAGCACAGGAGCCATGTGCTGCTTCTAACCTTGTTCTGTGTGAAATAAATACACAAACTCCAAACTAAAAGACTTTTTCAAGACCTGGGAAATGTATCAAGGTGAGCAGAACCTCCACAAAACAACCCAAATAAAGATAATTTATTGCAAGGCCATGCCCCTCCTCAGACAGAAAGGTGCTGGTCCTGGCAGAGCTACTCCTAAAGGATAAACACTTGCTGAGTTGGAGTCACTGCCAAGCTGAACCTCCTCATAAATCTGTGCCCATTGCAGGAACTGAAGTGATGATTTAGCTGGAAATTCTGAGAGCTTGGTAATAACTCTCTGTAAAAGAGTGGGATAATTTTGTTTGCTTCCCAGAGAAGATTAAGGGATTTTAGAAATGCCAAAACCCTCACCAGCACCACCCTATCCCACAAATATAGGGCATTTATATCCTTAACCACAGCATCATTCTCATGTATGTTTTCAGCATTTCTGGTTTTAAGAAGTCCTTTGCAGTCTTTGTGATCTTTTTGGAGCAGGAAGGGGCAGGAAGGCAGAGGTGTAGGATGTGTTCAGGTCACCCAGGGCAGTGATCAACCCTTCTGGACAGGCTCTTGATGTAAATCAGGATGGACTTTAAGCAATGGATTAGGTCTCTACCCAGGCTGGTAATTATGAAAAATGGATTCCTCCCAGGGAAAACAGAAAACTCATGAATGTTTTCCAGCTATATCATAATCCTGGTGTCCTTCCAAGCATAAATTTGCCATGGCACACAAAGCATGGAGACAACTGTGTTTTTCTGGTCAGCTCCTTTCTATGTTTATTCTTAGTAGTTTAAATAATAAATCATTTCACTGTCTCAGCTTGTCTGGCCTACTCAGCTGTGCTTGTTTTGCATGTGGATTGTCTTTTGCCATGTTCAGAATGGAGCATAATGAAGCCTTGAGTGGCATCTAGAGATATGAAACTGAACACACCTACTGTAAACACCTTCTGTGGCTTCCTTGTCCACCAGAGGCATTAGATTCCAATTATTGCCAGTTAAAATTCTGGCTTTTTTTCAAGCACTTATTTCAAATCCTGTGTCAGTTTTCTTTGGTTGTATCCTACAAACTCTGTGAAAATGAAATTACATTTGTCCTGAGTGATGTTAACCGAAGGAACAAGAATTTAGTCCTCTAGATGGTGCTACTATTTCAAATAAAGCAGCTGCAGTTTGAAGATTTCCTTGAAATATATTCTGTAGAGCCCCATGAGAAAGGACCACAGTGAGAAATCCTGACTCTAGTAAAAGAAGTGAGTCACACAACCCAAAATTTCATCTCACAGGGCAGCCTGTATGCAAACACACTGACTGCTTCTCTTTAAAAGCAGTGGATGTCCCAGTATTTTAGCAAATGCAGCAAAATTACCAGAGTTATTGATGAAAATGATCCATACTTGAGGTGAAAGCTCAGGAACAGCTCTGGTCACACCTTGCTGACTCAGGGAGGGCTCTGGTAAAGGCTGTTAACTCCAAGAGCTTTAGGGATAGAAGGAAAGAAGGTCAAACCATTCACCTTTTCCTGCCCAGCACAGTGGCACTGTGGCCCAGCACTGAAATATGGGGCCAGCTATGAATAAAACAAATTTTATTGTCTTAGTTCTTCTATGCCTAGTCACTTTTCAAGATGCCAAAGCTCTTCTTATTCTTTCCTCTCTTTCCAAAGCTTCCATCTGTATTTTTAGAACATCTGCCTATCTTCCCTCTGATATTTTTCCTGATTCTCTTTGTAAATCCAGCCAGATGGATTTTCAGCACCAGATTTTTTCCCCATTACTGTCAAAGTCAAGAACAAAAACTTTCTAATTTCAAGATTATTATTGTTGTACATTGTTATACATCTGACCTTTGAAACATATATTCTCTATAACCACTATCTCTTACTTTGTGCAAAGTTCATCTGTTATCTAAATAAATGTCAAATTTGGGATCTTGTTAAGCTTTTAGCTTCAGTAAAATAACTGTGAATTTCTGGAGTTTGCTCAGACAGTATAAAAGAAACATTTATTTCATTGATTTTGACTATTCAACCTTTAAAATCTCACAGAGTGTATTTGTTCTTGTGTTATGAGAAAACGATTTTGTATTTTTTCCATGTCCCCATTTATTTATCTGCTTTCCAAGAAACTTTCCCCACAGGAACATCTGTCTGGGCCCTTGGTGACTTTTACTGCTCTTTTATGAGTGTTTTCTCCAGTGTCATAATAATTTGGTTGGTTGGTTTTTGAGGCAGCAAAATCAAGGTCTGAGGATGCTCAAAAAAATCATTTTTTAATATAAGAGACTTTAAAAGCAGACAGAAGGTTGTACTAAAAATAACCATGAAGACATGAGCTTAAACAACAAATAGTTTATTTAGCACACTTAGTGTAATAAATCAATTCTTGCACAAGGTAATTCCCTAAGTCCTCTGACCCTTTTTCCAGAAGTTCCTGCTCCTGTACATGAATTTCTCTATTGTCCCCCTCGTGAGGACCAGAACAGGCAAACAGAATTAGACTGACTTTGGAATTGATTCTTTCAACACTTCAGAATCTTCTGGCTCAAAATAAGGCTCCAAAACAGGTTTTAATTTGCCTTCTTCTGGCAGCTTGTGAGGCTCTTCTCTCCTCTTCTCTCCATCTTTTAGAAGTGGAACCAATGTTTTCCAGTGTTTCCCTGAAACTAAAATGGAAAGCAATGGTTAATTTCTTCCCCTTCACAGAAACAGATGAAAATATACAAGTGGCTTGAACAGGGAGCTGATGAAAGAAGAACAAAGAAGCAGGAAGAAAGAACTTTGTGGTTTTCTTCCCCATCCTGTTCCACAGGTTTTCCATATTCAGCTGACTGCACAGTTAAATGCTTTGGTGCTGGATGCTGAGCTCCCAAACTCTGGGGCTTGGGGTCTCCAAAGCAGCTCCTTGGTTTTTACTCCAGAGAGTCAAACTGTGAGCAAGGAGCTCATTTCATCCTTTGCATTTTGTGCTGGCTGAAAATGCCATCAATTCAGTCACTGCATTATCAGTAAGTGCATAGCACTGACTGCCCTCTGTCAGTTCATCCATGCTGCTGCCATCAGCAGAGTGCAGCCCACAGCAGGATCTGAGTGCCTGAAAGCCTCACCTCTGCCAGGCTTAATGGAGAAGCTGGCATTTCGTCTGAGGTCCCCAGAGTAGCCAGGGTCTTCGTTGATTATGCCCAGGTTAGTGTTCCACGTGGACCAGTTCACTTCATCAACCCTGCAGAGACAACAACAAACCCAAGATCTATTCTAAGGATCACCAGACAGCTCCAGGATCAGTTTAGACCACAAACTGTCACCTCTCAAGCCTCAGATCTGACCCAAAACCAAATTAAACTGACCATTGTAGACACTATTAGTGCTCTACTCTTCAGAGTACTCCAGGAGTAAAGTTCTGCTTCCCACCACCTGATCTCAAAGTAGTTTGTCTACAAAAATTTGTTGGCTTGACACACAAACAAACAGGTTACCTGAAGCACCATCTGTAATCATCTTGGCCATCAGGTGTGATCCCCACCAGGACTTGCTTCCCAGAGCGGAAGGAGTGCCTCAGGCAGTTCAAGTAGCTGTTCTCAATGTCCAGGATTGTGATGGCTCTCTGCCAGGTAAGAGAGAGCAGAGCACTGAGGGCTGCTGGTCAAAGTCAAACAAATCCTGAATTCTCTCTTTATTTTAAAAACCCTGAGTTTTTATCATTGTCAACATCTTAGAGCAGACACTGTAACTCTGCAACATCACCCTTTGTTAATATGTCACAGAAAATGTTGAATTACTGCCCTGTGAATAAAACTATGAAGTTCCCTCTCTTACCCCAAACAAAGCCTGATTCTGGTAAAGACTGGTTTTCCCTTTGCATAATCTCTCTCTTCATAATCTGATCAGGATTTTCCATCATACAAAACCCAAATAATTTTGTCCAATGACAATAATACTTCTTTTCTTACATTTTGAACATCTGTGGAACACTGGGATCATCTGCTAAGGCAAAACATCATATATACATGGAAAAGGAATGAATATTTTTTTCAGCTGTTCAGGTGAATCAGAAAGAAGCAGTGACCTGTTACTTAGACACATCAGCTCCTAAGATCCTCTCTGAAATCTCTTATAACTCCCTACACTTTTTTTTTTCAACAGCAGCCTCACAGAACCAACACACCTGGAGTTTCCAGATACTCTTGCTCTCCTGTGCAATTTTGTTGACAGTCTCCCCCATCAGCGCAATGAGCATGTTGAGCAGGAGGATGTAGGTGAGGATGACATAGAGCACCAGCAGGATGACAAACACAGATTTAAACCTGTAGTTCTCTGTGAACTCCAGGTCCCCCATGCCAATGGTGAACTTGAAGAGCTCCAGGCAGGTGTAGTAGAGGCTGTTGTAGGAGGTGCGGCCTCGTTTCACGTGGCAGCACCGGGCATAGTCAGAGATATTTGTTTCCTGCCCCTCATTGTCATCTTCAATCAAAGTCACCACAGCTGTAGCAAAAATAGAATTACATTCACACAATGGAAACACAGTTTGAGATCATCACTTCATTGCAAGCAATGAAAATGAGCAGGAAGGTAACACACGTTCCCTCCACGACACACTGACCCCAGGGAAACTGTCCTATAAAATATTCCCCAGAACTGACACTCTCTGAGCAGCTGCTGGCTCAGTTTTCTCCACACAGAAAAGAATGGCTGGTTTTCTATTCAGCTTTGCTGTATGAAATTACTACAAATAATCATTATTCTGAAGAGATTTTGTTTTTTAAATTAGGTTAATTTGTTAGTTTTTAGCTGGGAACAGAAAGTCTAAGCAACTCAAAAAACAAACTTTTCTGAGATTCTTTAAGGTAAAAAAAGTAACTCCAAGTAGAATATTACCTGTAGAAAATCCCAAGAGGAATACAAGATAGACAAACATGAAGCGACATAAATCTCTAAGGATCATCTGTAACATGGAAACAGATGAAAACATTTTAAAACTTGAATATAAACTGCAACAAAAACTGGTAGAAAATTCTACTTTGGTTAAAGAATGCATTTGCTCTGAACTGGCTGTTCATGCATTAAACTGTTGTTTATCCAGCTAAGACAATAAACTTTAATATAGAAAACATTTTTCTGTTATTCAAGCAACAATTCACACAAATTCAACACATACATGGGAACAGTTTCCTCTTTGTGAGTACAAACCACATAAAGACAGTTACATCTTTCTTCCCCTCTTGGGCTGCCTACATCACAGAGAGGTTTATTAGCCAGCTATTGCCTCTTAGCTAATTGCTCCTTTTGACAACATTTTATCTATACCTGGAGAAATTTCCAACTGATACAAAGCAAGGCCATCTCACACCAGAGCAGCCTGCACTGTTCTCAGTCTCCTTGCATCCATGCTTATCCAATTACTGTTATTTTGAAGCATGGCAGGTAATAAATAGCAACAATAATAATAATAATCACCCTATCAAGACAGCCATAAAACATACAGGTGAAGATCAGGGGGGTTTTCAACATCACTTCTATTTTATCACTTCACTCAGAAAACAATAACAAAGGCTAGCACTGTCAACGTGAGAGGCAGACATGGCCAGGTGTGCCCTGGAATTGGGGCTGCTGGCAGAAGCTCCTGCTCTGAGGCTCTGCTGCCCCCTCAGCTGCTCCCTGCACTCACCTTGGCAATCATGACAGAGTAAATTCCCATCTGCTGGAAGCCCCGGGTGTAGTAGAGCATGTTGGCCCAGCCCAGGGCCAAGGAGAACACCATGGATGCCACATAGAGCTCCTGGCCACAGAAGTACAGCACCACAGAGCTCAGCAGGAGCAGGGAGTGGACAAAGCTGGAAGACAAGAGTGGTGTGAATGCAGAGGGCTGAGCTGGCCACAGGTGCTGGGAACAGAGCAGCACAAAGGATTGTCCAATTGGGAAGAGAAAGGGACTTGGGGAGGCAAAGCTCTCTCAGCAATGGGAGGATTTCTGCACAAAAAATGCATAAATCCCACTTGGAGATCTATTCCTAACTCTGCTGCATGACACACTGAACATTCAGACACTTAATTTTTAATTTTGCTTTGCCTCCACAGGTCACTGATCCAGACCCATTTGTTCAATATTATCCACTGGCAACTCTTTTGTATAGATCCAGGGAATTATAGCAAAGCTTCTATTACAGGTGGCTTCAGCCTCAACTACAGATCCCACACACTCATCTGTTTCAGGCTGAGATGCAATCAAAGATACTGGAGCTTACAAAAGAACCTCACTGTAGCCATCAACTATCAGTGTCCTGAGTGATGGGCGCCTCTGCACAAAATACTGGATCTGAAAAGAAAAAAGAACAAAGACCAGGTTTGCACCATGGAAATATTGAGTATCTCTGAGAATTAATTAACTAAGCACTGACCCCTGTATCAGGGAGCTGGCACCCATAAACAGCTCACAAGAACAGCTCAAAACCAACACTGGTGCAAGATCTAGGGAGGACCCTTCCAGTAATACCAGGTCAAGGAAAAGTATCTGTACCTCCTGACTAAAACATGGATTATCTAAGCAGCCAATGCTCATGAATAGGAAAAGCTTGACTGATTCTCTCCTACATCTACCCAAACAGCTAAAGGAAAATTTTCATGTATCTTACCCCTCTGAAAAAGAAATAGAGGCCTCCCAGTACACTCAGTATCTCTCCAGTTACTCGAAAATATTCCCCAGTGCTGTAACCAAAGGTGAAGGGAGGCTGTAGAAGACAGGAAAATAGATATATTCAGCAGAACTGGAGACAGAAAAGACCTGGCTTTGCCAGCAGCTGGAAGCAACTCTATTTCTGGGGGAACAGGGAGTGGTTAAGTTTCTCAATGTGCTGCAGCAAGGAGGCAAGACTGGGAAACAAGCAGAGTCAAATCTCTCACCTGCCTTTAGGAAAGGGGAAAATTTGGATGCTAAGGCCACGCATTCAAATGGGAGGTAAATTTGGGATATCATGCAATGGGTGGTTCCCCTGAACACATAACAGGAGTAAAGTACCTTTTCATTCTTCTGTACAGGTCTGTAGTAAGCAGCTGCAGTGAGGATGGTGATGTGTATGGTGTAGACAAAGAAGTTGAAGTAAAACAAGTGCTTGACAAAGCGATCCCACTTGTCTTGCAGCAGCCTGTTCAGGGGTTCCACCAGCAGCATCTCGTGACGGTTCTGTGCAGGAGAAAAAGGAGAAAATTCCTAAGACCAGAATATACTGGATTTTGAAAAATCCCATATTACATAAATCTTCAGCAAATGATCCCTCTAGTTCCCTTAAGATCAGGGTGGGAAGTTGCTGTTTGATGGAAATGAGGGATAAGATGCTCTGTGTGGAACATGAAGCTGTCCCCAGCCAAGGAGGTGCAGTACTCACTGGTGTCTCACTGCTGTAGGCAAGGATTTCAAGCACTGAATTTTTCTCACAGGTGTCTATACAGGACAGGTCATAAAGAGAGGAGTGGACAGGTCCATAGGCCCATTCAGTGAACTTCCTGGACAGGTGTCTGCACTCAGGGTCCTTGATCTCCCGTCTGAGGATGTAAGCGAAAATCTAATTGCAAAAGAACAACATAACCAATGTTTCAGTGCTTATGGACTTCTCATTCCTCAGCACAGGAAGGGTAATTTCTCTCTAGTTCAACTGAGCTGAAGACAAACCACTGGGGCACTGCAGAGATCACAGTATGAAATAAACACAGTTAATTTCCTCACTGTGTAATGGGAGAGTGCAAATACAAACACCTCTTACAACTTGGCATATAATCTGTTTCAACACTGCAAGAGAAAAGCAGAGATGTTACACATCTCTGAGCACACTTTGACTGGGGACTGCCAGAAGATGAGTTATATCAGCCAGTCAAAACTAAAAGAGCTCCAATGGTTCAGATGATATCAGAGACCCAGTTTCTGTTTCCTCTGGGGCTGCCTTGCATACCAGTGGTGTGTGAATAACACCAGCTGGGCACAGACACACTTACACTTTTGTAGCCTTTAAGGACTGTGCAGTTAAACTCCAGCATCAGTTCCTCTTCACTTAAAGGCCCCTAATAAAGTCCTAAAATCCATTCTGGATAAATGTTTTACATTCTCTCTCTATAATGTGATATACCAATGGGACAATCAAACATCTTTGTTCACCTACCCCTATCTTCCCTGTTTTGGCTGCCAGAGTTAAAGGAGTCAGCCCTTTCTTGTTGGTGAGTTCTTCCAGCTTGAGGATAGGATTAATTTTGGCACCAAGGATCAATATGTTATTATACATCTTGGTTACAAACTTGGTGTTATCCTTGGTGTTATCTGCAATCTCCACCAGGGTGTGCAGGACCATGTTGCCCATGGAGTCCTCAGCAGCAATGTTGGCTGCCTGGTAGGGATTCTCCAGGAGGAATTTCACAATGCAGAGCTGGTTGGTGCAGGCAGCCAGGGACAAAGGCAGCTCTCCTATGGCAAGCAATGGGAAGGAGTGGTCAGAAAGCCCAGTACTAGAGATGCATAAACAGAAACACCACATTGTTTTCATCTTTCACAATAAGATTAATTTCTCTCTCTGGAATAGCACCAGCTCTTGATAGCTGTTAAAATAGGTTTCCTTTGGTTTAACTACATCACAGAAACACAGCTGCTTAAGAAAAAAAAAAACACAAAAACTTGCCAGGACAGGAGCAGGTTACAAAGGATACAGTGCTCAGAGAACAAAGAAAAGCTGACACCAGGCTCACACTGAACACCATCAGCTACCAACTGTTTCTTTATAAGCTCAATCTTTGGGAGAAATATTTGGCCTAAAGGTGGAACAGCCCATCTGGTACTTCTGAGCCTCCAGTCCCACATAAACAGGATTATTTAACAGCTTGCATTTGGGATGCTGCTAGGACAACTCCATCAGTAAAGACCATACTGTGCTCACTCCTACCAAAATAAAAGCCAGATTTCCCTTTGATTTTCCTGAAGAACTCCCCACAGGCTCTGGCATGAACATCTGCTCCATTCTGGACCAGGAGCTTCACCAGGTACATGTTCCTCCTCTCGATGGCAATGTGAAGAGCAGTCTGGCCTACAGAGACACTCATCAGACAGAAATCCTCAGCATTTAGTACAGACTGAGAGCTTTCAGCACTGCAATTCCCTCAGCTCTGTGCAAGATGCTGGAACTGAGAGCTCTGCAGGCTAAAAAGCTCTAGAACTGAACAAGAAAAAACCACAGAAACAGCAAATGCAAGTCATTAAATCACTGTATGTCAAAAACAGCAGAATACTGCACCTAACAGGGCACAGCCCCAGCACAAATTGTCAATCACACACCAGGACTTTGGGGTGCATAAGGCCTCATGCACAAGATTTTGAGAGCCTATTTCAGTCTGAGCACCCTAAGCACTCACTGCAGCAGCTGTTTCTCTTACCTTTGTAGTAGGTGTCAGTGTATTCTGCATTAACAAACTCTTTTAGAGTTCCAGTTTTCCTTGCAATATCCAGCAGCAAGGGAATGGTATCATTTTTCCCATCATGTAGATTCAGCATGGCTTTCAGTAAACAGGTTTTGCCAGTTTCAGGCTCTGTAAAACAAAAAATTACAGGTATAGAAGTGATTACAAGCCCACCATCTATACTCAGGCAAGCAGGAATTAATGAGGTTCTTTTCAGAAGACAAGAAACTCCATTTAGTGTTTCACAGAAAATTTCAACTACTGTAACCTTCCAATCAATGGGTTGCCCAATCAATAGGGCTATTATAGGAACTCCTGCAAACATGTAACATAATTATCTTATTTTCATCTCAGGAGCACTACTGCAAGAAGAAGAGGGTAACTCAAGGTATGTGACACTAAAGGGTACCTTTGAACTCTTCATCTGTGAGATGCTTGAAGGTTCTATTAAGGTACAGCAGCAGGTCACTGAGGTCCTTTGTGTTGCCTTGGGCCACAGCATCAAAGATCCTTCTGCGGTCATAAAATTTGAAAGCTTTTTCTGAGCAGCCTGTGATGGAATCTGTAGATAGGAGCCTAACAAGGGGAAA
Source organism: Erithacus rubecula (assembly GCF_903797595.1). Taxonomy (NCBI): domain Eukaryota; kingdom Metazoa; phylum Chordata; class Aves; order Passeriformes; family Muscicapidae; genus Erithacus; species Erithacus rubecula. Next base: position 3,283,831 of record NC_136674.1, read on the forward strand.
TGTCAGTTACCTAAAGTCAGATATTTAGCAGGCTTTTTATCAACTACCACAAGACTGATCTTCATTTGCTCATGTCAAGTAAATACTGCAGATTATAAGAGGTTCATCTGCAAAGACTAAAAGAACAAAGTGTGCAAGCAACTGTCCTGATAAAATTATGGTTCTGTTGCTGAAAATCTGAGAATAGTCTTCAAAGAGGTATGGAAGTTTGGCAGTAACTGCAGGCCTGGAGCCAGACAATCCCTTGTTCTCACTCTGAGCCATGTCCAGTCACTGAGCAGCCTCAAGCAAGTGAGCTGAGGCCTACTGCCAATTTTGGGCATAATATCCATGGAGACAGAGATTTTTAGAGATGCAAAGAGACAACAGTTATTGTCACTTTCAGTTGCAACACTCCTTAATTTGGCATAGAAAATCGTGAAACTGAAAAAATGCTCATGCTCAAACAGAGAGAACAAATGCTGCTCTCAGAACTGCTCTGCAGTTGTCAAACTACTCAATACAACCAAATCTCACAAGGCAAACTTACTTGTGAAGTTTGCTCCTCTCCAAATTCACATGGAAAGGTGCCATCAGGTGATCCATCTGGCAGAAGGAGTCCATGGGAGCCATGACCTTGTCACTGTCCCCCATCACAAAGCGGCCTCGTCTTGCAAAAATGTTACTTTTGAGTGGCTGCACCTTGGTGCTGGGTGGGCCCTGGGAATTGTCAGGGGTTTCCTGGACAGAGTCCTCCCCATCTGTGTGTTCATCTGTCACTTCAGATTCCTCCATGTCAAAACTGCCAAACTTCTTCATCTTCCCAAGAATGGAGGACATGATGAGGCAGCAGTCTGTGAGGAAGGACACAAATACCTCAAGTCAGCACTTACAGGGCCCCTTCTGAGTCCCCTTTTGCCTGGGAATGTTTTCCAGAAACAGCAGGGAGTGGATTGATGGCTCTCATCTGCCAGAAATGAGGCAGATGGGCACATTCTCACTGTGCCCACAGCCAGAACAGTTTAGTAGGTCTTTATTTCTATTCCATTTGTTCCCACTGCCCTTACCCATTCCAGAATGGAGAAAGCAAACCAGAGCATCCCAGAGCATTCTGTTCATTTCACTGCAGAGCTGAGCCTCAGCTACCCCTGCTGAAAACCAATCCCTCCTCCTCCTCCAGTCATTGGTAAAGCCATAACAATCTCAAACCCCAACAATTTCTGCTTTTCTTCTCTCTTTCTGACTGGTTTGTGCCACAAACCATTCTCATGATTCTATCAGGGATGTGAAAAAAGCCCAACTTGTGCCATAACCTGATCTCTGGGATGCTGAGCACAGAGGGTTTCCTGCACCCAGGAAAATCATCCCTTAAGGGCTTTGCCAGAGTTATGGCAGTGCCTGCTGGAATTTGGAGAGTGTGATCCTTGAGAGATGAGTGTCACCTCAGGCACGAGGCACGGAAACAGAGGGAGAGGTTACCACAGATAAGATGTGACTGCAACAACCACAAGGCTGATGTTGTCTGATTCACAACCACACAGAACCTGACACAAGCAACAAATTCAGAATCACAGAATGGTTTAGGTGGGAGGAGACTCTAAATCTCAACTCATTCCATCCCTCTGCCATGGGCAGGGTTTCCTTCCACTATCCCAGGTTGCTCCAAGCCCAACCTGACTTGGACACTTCCAGGGATGTGACAGTCACAGCTTCTCTGGGGATCCTCTGCCAGGGCCTCCCACCCTCACAGATAACACACTCTGCTGAAAGCAGAACAAGTTGATTTTTTTGGTTTGGTTTCTTATCAACCTGTTTTAAGCAGACAAATGCTGTCCTCATGTCACTGAATGCAAAATCCTGGAATTTCAGCAGTGCAGACAGGAACACATCATATCTGAACTGCTGCACAGCTGGCTGAGAGACATGCTCTGAAATTCTACATTGCTTGGAAATTGTACAGCTTTGAGCACAGGAATGTCACTAAATCTTTAAAAAGCCTCAAATCATAAACCACATTAAAGAGGTCAGTAATTTTCTCTGTATAGTCAGTGTGAACACAACATCATGAACCTGCTTCAAGGTTGTTTTTCTCCACAAGAGAAACATTCTGAGGGTTCTGTGCAAACCTGCATTAAAGCTGGATTTTCAGTTCTGTGGGAATAATTCATATTTAAATCAAGAGTCACATTTTTCTGTGAAAGCAGGACAGGAGAGAAAAAATTGCCATTTGCATTTTCTATAATTTTGTACAATGCACATGTAAAGAAAACACCAATTTGTGAACTTGCACATTTAGGGTTACTGGAAGCAAATCAGCATAGCACAGATAAAATACTGATGACTGCAATTTCACTTGCTCACCTTTCAAATTCTTTGTCTCTTTAGAATCAATCACTCTGAAAGAATAACATAATATCTTATTAACTTAATTGTCCTATAAATAAGAAATAAAAATATTTATATTTAGAATGAGATACTAAAATTACAGTAGAACTATAATACAGTGAAAAATGAATAAAAACAGCTCTATAAAAAACAGAAAAAATACAGTGGGAATATAGCAATGTATAATTTCAATTTTTTGTCTTACTTAAACTCTTGCAGATTGAGCCAAAACCATCAGTGAGTGGCTACAGAACAATCACTTATTTTCCACAGAATAAATCTAAATGTGCAGAATAGGCTCAATCCTGTCTCCCTGGCAATTGCTCAAACCCACATTATTTGTGCTTTCCTTTCTAAAACCTGCTGGTTATATATTTGACAATGAAGACAAAGCTGCATTTCCTCAAGAGTATGAAATTACAAGGGAAATAACCTTCACAAATCTGTGGAAGGATCATTAAAAAAACCCAAAAAACAATAGCATTATCCAGTTTAAAAAATGCACAACATACTTAAACTTATTGAAACCCATGTAGACAGAAGTTTGATACAATAAATTAGGAAATAGTTTGAATAGAATGCCTTGCCACAACACAAATAATAAGAGTTTAAAAATAACCAACCATGCTATTCAAATATACATGCAGAACTTACAAATACTGACAAAAATCCTGTCTTCTGAAAAATAGTCCAGTCTCAGTAAACACCCACTGATCTACAGGAATTTGGTGCCAGATATTCCTCCTCCAAGGTGCCTGGACTGCAAAGCCCTCAGAGTTTGCTTCTCCACTTCATTTGTCTGCAAAATGTGATGATTTTGAGAACCAAGGGAAGTTCACTGGAAAAACAGAGAATAGAGCAATAAGATAATTAAGCACAATTCTGAAACCAGAAGCATCAGTGGCTTCTATTCCCAAAGGTTTAGCAAAGCTCTTTACAAGAATTGCAGTAAGTTGCTGTTGTTTTTTCCCTCCCCTTTAATTGCATTTAGTAATGGATATTCTTCTCCAGATTTCCTCTTCGTAAATACACTCAAGTTTGCAAAAAAAAAAAAAAAAAAAAAAAAAGAAAAGAAATAAAAAAAGGAAAAACATCACTTAAACCACCAGACAGCAATTGTTTCTGGGGGTCACAGTTTCAATACTTGAATTCAATTCAATTTACACAACTCTGTAAAATATGCCACAATCACCTTTCTGGACACCTTTCTTGGGTGGCTGACTTAAATATTTTAATGATAAGCAGCTTCAAAACAGAGTTGAGGAAGAAGCAGTAAGTCCTAAAAGCCTTTTTATTGTCCCATGTTCCTCCTATGTTTTATTTATATATATGTAACAGCCAGACTCTAATTATTAATGTTATGAGGAAAAAAAACTTATCTAATCCAGGATGGATCTAACACCATCAAAAATTCAGACCTGTTACATATATTGCTAAATATATAATTTACATAGAATCTTTCTGACAAAAACTAGTCTAGAGAAACAGTTTTTTCAGAGGTTGTTAGGCTGGGAGCAACTCTCCAATTTCCTGAGATTTTGAGTAGAATATGAAATTACTCAATGAAATTATGTATTTTGTTTTGCAAAAGGTGGCTGTCTCTGTAGCCTTGCCATCTTTCCATGAATATATAAAAATAATTATATATTTGCCTATTTAATAGCAAACTAATTATACTCCTTAGATCTGTGCTACTCTGAGTAACAAGGCTGTTTATTAATGCATAAATATAGATTAGCAATAGGCAGGTCCTCAGCAGCATCCAAAATGCTGCAAAGGCTTTTGATGTAACAGCATTATCAGCTCTTTCCTGTTAGTCAATAAAAATGAAAGCAGACTTGCCGATAAAAATAATATTTATAATAATGCAAGAGGGAAAACAACATATAAAAAATTCCGACTTTTTCCCATACCTTTAGTCCACATTTTCTCTGTAACAGTCCCCTAAACATGACACAGAATGGAAATTAAGCCATCTCTGTAATTAGGATCTGAGAACTCAGCACAGCTTTCTCACCATAAAAATGTCAGTCTTGATGTTGCTAATGAGCAAGAGAGGAATCCATGTCCATATTCCACTGGAAACATTTGATTCCTAGGAATGAAACTGCATCCAGATAACATGACACATCTTGTTTTCCAATGTCATTGGAGCAAAAGACACATATATGTAGACAGAAAAGTATAAATGTTTTAACATTAGAATAAAGACTAAAAGAAGAAAAAAATTCTAAGAGCATAACACAGGGGATAAAACTTGGAAATTTTAAGGGAGTGCACAAAAGCATCAAACCAAGTTACAGACAGCAGGTCATCTCTCCCAGTCCTTTCCAACATATTTCCTACCAGGAAAATGAGCCTTGCAAGAAGTGTCTTTTTATGCAGGAAGTTAATGGATCTTTCCCAGTCACTTAGATAAATTCAATGTGCTAATTACTTCTCATTTCACAAATGGGAATGATAGAGCAACAAAATGTGCAGACACAGAAGAATGAGACATTAAATGCAGAGGTTTTGTCCCACTGTAACGAGCGAGAGTGCATGTAGAATAAAATTAAAAAAAAAACATTGTAGAATCAGGAAAAAACCAGAAGCTGAATCTCAGACCATTCCAAATAATGACTTTATTTACTATGGAACATCACCATAGCTGCCCCCACAGCAGAATCCACATCCTTCCCATAAACCACAGGGAATGGAAAAATCCTCTCCACTTCCTGCCTCAGCACCTCATTCCTGGCAAGGGCACTGCCACTGCCCAGGATCCTCCTCACCCCCAGCTCCTCCAGCTGCTGCACAGACAACATGGAGCACAGGTTCTCCACCAGGCCACAGCACAGGGCTCTGGTGACATGGCCCAGGGACAGCTCAGAGGCACCAATGCCACTCACTGATGCCAGCAGCTCAGGAAGGTGTCTCTCTCCAAATAGGGTTGGGTGGACTGAGAGCTTGCTGTGCTTTTGGGCCAAGGCTGCTTGGATTATCCTTGGGTAGATGGCAGATTCCTGAACCTGAAATCCTGCAGGTGGGAAATATCTTGTTACCAATCAGAAAGGGTCTGTGCATCTTACATGTGGACATTTACAATGGGCACTGCTCAGCAAAATATTGGATATCTTTTTCTGTGCCCCAAAGGTAATTGTGTGTCCAAGATTATGAACCATAATTCTCCCACCCACTGTATCCAGAATGTGAAATACCAGAAACATTATATTGATTAAAGCAACTGCCTTTCCTTACTCCTCATTGCCTGTACTAAGTCCCACAAAACAATATCTTTAAAGGGACAAACACCAGGGTTCAGCTTCAGTGGCTGGATTCCATGTGAATGAAACATTCACCTCGAGTACTTACTGAAAGAACAATTTCAGAGCTTATTTCTGTGGTGCAAAACCCAAGAGATTATCAAAAAAAGCCTGTCAAGACCATGATTAAAGCACTTAAAAGATATTCCATGAGTTTGAGTATTAAAATCCACTAGAATGCTGCAAAATATGCACCCAAAGGACTCCTTTGGACTGCAGTCACAAAATTAGAGGTTGTTGTCCTCAAATCTGCCAACCTTGCCTTTTGAAAATCAACTTGCACAAAATAATTCTGTCCTTGAAACTAAAGGAGGCCTGGAGGGAATATGAATATGGAATTCAAGCATGACTGTCCCAGCATGTTCAAAAGCTTCAGCAGAAAATTCCAGAGATCTGGGAAGCATCACCCAGGAATTACATCCTTGTTCCCTTTATGGCATGATGGAACAGCTCTAGGCTTGTCCCTTTGCCTCAGCTTCCTTTTACCTTGATGATCAACCTCAGTTTTGTGCCTGAACTCTCCTTGACATGACTTACCCAGCTCTTGTGCCCACTGTGCCACCATTCCCACAAATGTTGCAAGCACATTCCCTCCATTGAGTGATGCTGCCACTGCCAAGTAGTCACCATTGAAGTAGGGAAAGTAAGTGACAGCTGAGGAAGGATCTGGTGCCTCTGGAGGCTGGAAACCCAGGGGCATTGAGATGGTCAGCTGAGCAGAGGTGCTGATATTAAGAACTAAAAGATACAAAAAAAAGGGAAAAATGAAAATAATCAGTGTTTTACTAAGCTACCCTGAAGGAGAACAATGAGAAGAATAAATTAGATACCAAAATGACCATACCTGCATCAGTCCTCTCAGTCAGACAGGAATAAACAGAGCACTGGAAATCTCCCAGAGCAATTCCTACTTTTGCTCCTTTGGGTATTCCATGCCATGCACGGGTTGTCCTGCCTGCAATGCTGCCAGGGTCTCCCACCTCTGGAAGCAAGTGGACAGGAAAGCTGGATTTTTTCAGTCTGCAAGCAGAACAACATTATTGGAATAAAGCATTTTGGGAATGTGTGGCATTACTGCAAAAAACTCTTTGAAGTCACAGATGAATCTGGCCACACATTTGTGGCTGCTGGCTTTATGGATGCCTTCACCAGTTTAGAGAGCTTTGTCTTGGACAGGGGCAGCATTCCAGTCCAGTGGGCTGGGTAAACCAGTCTGGAAGAATAAACAGTTTTCCTTTCTATGCAATCTGAGTACCTGAGTTTATACAATATGTCAGCAAGTTTAACCTATTGATGTCATATGGACAAGCAGGCCCAGGGTGAAGGGACAATCATAAAACCAGCAAAAAATGCAGCTAAGTATCAAAGAACTTCAGTTGTCATGCAATTAGTAGTTCACAACAAAATCATGAAGAGTTAAGTCCAACAAACTCCTTACACAATTAGCTGCAGGTGCTACAGCAACACTACCACATCAGTTAAAGTTCAGTCAGCAAAATGCAAATTTCTGTCACTCTTTCATACCTTGATGAGAAGATCTTTCACCTTGGAGTCCTGGCCTAACCTAAGCCCTGAAATATATAAGGCCTTAGCACTCAGCCCTGAAAGAGCAAATCATTAAAATAAATAAGTATATAAATAGACTGATTCCTTCTAAGATTTCCTGTAGCTTAAAAGCTTTAAAGTGTTATCACAGGTAAGTCTTAGAAGTTATGAAACTCAGCCCAAAGAACTACAGAGAACAAAGAACTGTTTCCCATGGCACAGGCAACACTGTGGCTGCACTTGTCCATCCCACCCCATCACAGAAAAGGAGAGAACAGCTTGGAATCACTGATAAGTCTCTCAGTTCTGCTGTTTGTAGGTATTTTCAAAAACACTGAGGCAGATTTTATCAGATTTAAACAGAGCAAACTCTCAAGAGCTCTTCAGTACAGGCTACAATTAATTAGGAATATCTTTCAACCCCTTTTAATGTGTTGCACATCAACAGTCAGGGCCGACAGAGGTGCTCACACTGCCTGACACAAGCAGTGCACCAAGCCCACAGAATGGCCTTAGCACTTACATGTCAGTATTCCAGCTCTTGTTTCTGCAGTTAAAATAACCCCAGCTGGCAGCATTCTGGACAGACATGAGTGGCTTCTTCAGGTCACACAACATGGCAACCACGTAGTCCTGGATGGTGCCAGCTGCATCATAAGCCTTCAGAAAATCTGGACTTTTAAACAAGATGTTTGAAAAATGAAAAACAAAAAAAAAAAATTAGGGGTTTTTGCTTTGAGGCAGTGAGACAAAACAATTTTCATTGCTAGGGGGAACTTCAGACATGTGGGGCCATTTAAATATCAAACAGGCACCTCAGTGATCAACCTGCATTTTATAGTTTTGGTTTGGATTTTTAAATGGAATTTGTTATCCAAGCTGCAGCAATATTTATCTCCTGATGGAAGAGGGAGAGAGGGCAGCTATAAGGAATGGGCTGTCTAGGTTCAAAAGCACAGCATTGAAAAAACTACCAGGAAAGTAGTAATTGTTTGTGTGAAATAAAACAACACTGTTGATCCTGGAGCATTACTGAAAAATAGATAAATTCCCATTTGCTCTGGGATCCACAAATTATATGAATGGAAATGTACCAAATGTGGATCAAAACAAAGCAGCTGGACTAAAACTTATGCAGCTCTAAAGATCACACCATGCTCCACATATTTGCTGGACACACAATGGAAAAAAACAAGATCTAATAAATTTTTCCCCACTTATTGAACATGAACTCATAGCAGAGGAAGAGACTGACTCTTTGAGAAAGATCAAACTGAAGAGCAAATCTTGCTGATGCCAAGTCATAAGTGCAAAATGATATCCTCTGCAAGCACGCCACAACAAAGCAGAGCATTTGTGTCACCTCATGAGGATCTGTCTCAGTGTCTGAGGAAGGAAGGAACTGAAATTAATTTAGAGACTCTGTTTTAGCATCTGGCAGCAACCAGATCAAGCAACTCTGTTACTGTTTTAGGCATGCCTGTACTTTCCACAAAACAGCACAAGGCAAAATGACAGTGCTCAAAACTGCATTAGTAGAGCTCCTCTGAGCAGCATTACAGATTAGAATTATTCTATGGTACTTTAAAGCTTCTGTTCCTATATGGTCAAAAGCTTATCCTTTTATTGGAGATCTGTAGTATTTTTACAAGGTCAGACTTTTAAAAATTGCATATACTTTATATTAAACACTGCCATTTAAAATATTCTTTGACTACTTAATTATGATTACAGAGAAGCTGCCCCTCAGCCTGGAGCAGCATTAACGTGCTACAAGAATACTAATTGTCACATAAATGCAAGATGAAAAACAGCCTTTTTGAGCAGCAATCTACCTGTTCTTCAAATACCAGAAGACTGTGGCACATCCAAATCCTGTAGCCAGGCTGACATGGGACTGTGGCAGGGGAAGGGAAGTGAGGAAGGTGGGGCTGCAGCGGCCATCCTGCCAGGTGACCAGGGGGCTGACCTGCTCTGCCTCAAAGGCAGTGCCACTCTCTGACCACTTGCAAGCTGGAAACAAAACAGAATCCAAGAGATCCAGTGAGTCCCTGCAGCACAGCCTGCCTGGCATTCCTCATCTCTGGACACATCTGGTAATTTGTTAAATATAACAGAAACAGAGCCAGTAGAGATTGTAATCAAGTTAGTATCAGTTTTCAGCCCTAGATAACATCATAATGCAAATCACCCTTTGTAACACAGAGAATGGTATCCAAAGCTTTTCTTCTCTACTAAAGATACAACTTAAATTACAGGTGAGCCTCCAAAAAAACCCAACCACAGTCTGCTAGAGGAGGTGAGGAGCTGGCATGGCAGCTCTCACATAAAAACCTTATCTGGGATGTGGCACAGCAGCACCTGGAGAATGCTGCCTCAGTAATGAACTGCCAGCATGGACAGCACAAAGCTGCATCAGCTTTGGAGCCAAAGCAACAAGAAACCTGGAGCTGTGAGTATTGAGCAGTGGACTGCAAAGTACTAAAGAGCAAAACCCTCATGTACTACACAATAAAGCTTCACCAAAGGAAGGACAGGGTTTAATTCAGGGTTTAATTCAGTTTCCCAGTCCAGCACGTTCCTTTTGAGCAGAGGACACCACACCTTTGAGAAAACCTTCACATTCCTTCCCTGAAGAGAGGATGGGCTCAAGCACTGTTTGCCAGCACATTCCAGGGCACAGCTCTGACCTCTCAGGCCATCCCTGGACACAGGGCAGGGACAGGACAGGTCACTCACTCTGGAACTGAGGCAAACTCTTGGCTTTTTGCCAGGGAGCAGAGAATCAAAAAAAAGAGACTCAGCTTCCTGACTCACACAAATATGGCTAAAAAACTGAATTCTTGGGTTAGATACAGGGCTTGGAAGTCACACTCACTCAATAAAAAGCAGCCCTGAAGGCTGGGAGGTGCCATCAGAAATGTGCAAAATAAAACACAGACTCCTTGTTCCCTCAATTCCCTGTTCTATCAAATCTGTTTGAACTGAATTTCCAATTGGCTTGCTTTTCTAGTTTTAAATGGATTCTAAGAAATATTATTAGTCATAATCTAACCCTAAAAGATGCCATTAAAATATTTATTTGTGTCCCAAAGGTCCTGGATTCACTTAGTCCACTCAAAACAAATGACAGCAAACACCCTCTTACACTTGATAGAAATGAAACTAAAGTGGCATGTGGCTTTAGGACATAAAATATTTACCAATATGACATAAGAACTGTGCATATGAATACACAAGACTTTGTTATGCAGCTCCTGGGACAGCTGGAAAGAACAACAGCCTTTGGACTTCTTTCTTTCTAATCATTTTTAGTATTAATGTAAAATTACAGCCAGTAATGAATACTACAGTGCCTCCTCAAGCAATTAAGACCCTGACAACTTTTGACAAGCAGTGACCAACACTTTTGGGAAATCTGCATAACTCCTGTTATAATAAGACTTGTATAATTGTCCAGATGAGCACATTACAGGTTAAGGGAATGAAGACATGGACCCACACTCTGGAAGCCTCAGTAGGTTTATAAGGCATTAGCCAAGAAGATAATCCATCCCTATCTCACAGGGCTGGCAATCCAAGGCCTGGATTCTTCAGATATCTTCACTATCACAAGGATTATTTGGTATTTGCACAACCAAGTCTCACATGACTACCTCACTGCAGCTGATTTTGTTTCTGAGGTCTTGGCAAGCAGTTGAGCATCCACAATCCTGACCACAGTCCTTTCTCAGCTCCTACTAACAGAAGCATAAGCAACAAAATGAATGCAACATGACAGTCTGTGTATGACTTGCTAGGAAAAAAAAGTCTTGGGATTTTGGGGGGAAAAAAATAAGATGCTGGACAGCATCTAGTAGAGGTTTTATGAGATGAATAAAACCCCCCTGTAAGTTATTCACATGATGCAGAAGTTCTTTCAAAAACAGCAGATAGCATGTGATGGAGAAACAATTAACAAGCCATAAACATGCTGTTCTTCCTTCATATTAATAATTGTGCTGACTCTGCAGGGATGTCATTAGGCTAAATCCTTTATCAGTAACTATTGTGAGTAACTGAAATTCCAGTTAAAAAATGCAAAATTCCCGTAAGAGATCTTCTGTTAATTCTGTTTTAGAGAAGACCAAAGTGACACAATAGTTTAATCACAGAATCACTTCCCTAATGCAATTTAATTTTCTGCATCATAATGCTCTGAGAGGAATTTAAAAGAATGAATGTTACCTTTATCACTTTTCCAAAACACAACTCCATGCATTTGTCCAGAAATACCAATGTGGGTGACTTGCTGAAGCTGCTGCTGAGGCAGAGCAGCAAGGCATTCATTCAATGCTTTTATGATTTTCTGGACATCCTGCTCCCTTCCCTGCAATCACAAAGCATTATCCTGAGCATGAAGGCATTAGGATTCACTCAGAGTGTTTATTACACATGGCTGCTTTAGTCAGAAGTGAAGGACAGAATTCGTTTAGTTCAATAGCATTTATTAGAGTAACATTCACTACTAAACTGCAAAAAGAAAAGAAAAATTGCAGAAAACCCCACAAACCCACAGAAACAAAAATCAATAGTAGCAAGTTGAGCCTCTTGAACTGAAGGCCAAATAATATTTAATTTCTTAAATAACCACACTCAACTATAACTTTAAAAAAAAATCCGTGACCACTGACTACAAACTTTTATTAATTGACCTTATCTACTGCTTTTCATTTTCTTCACAAAGAGTATTATCCATGCATTCTGAAGGGTGTGCAGCTCCAAATCTCTTCCTAAAGCTCCTCCCTATTTACACACTGATGAATTTGTGATGCTGATATTCCATTTCTGGATATTCTATTCCTAGAACCACCCAAACTGTTCCCCAGGAGAAGTATTCTCAGTTTCAAAGGTTCAGATTACTCTGTGACACACCAGTATGAAGATTACAAAACTATTGCAACAGAATCTACAAATAGATGTGAAACGTGTACAGGTACTTTAGCTGCATAAATTGCAGGAGGAGGGTTGGCCTGTTTGATGTCCTTGGTATCAGAAACAGTGCACATTTTTTATGGTTCTGATTGATGGTTGTTTTAGATTGACCAACACAAAGGATGTAAAGATCTTCAACAGGAGAATTTGTTCCTGGTTATTTCCACAGGGAGTTTCCAGTTATGGTTCCACCTCACACTCAAGTGCAAAATAAAATATCCTTCCAGTTGGCAAGTGGGTGCTGTTTCCTGACTGGGAGTGCCAAAGATAAGGTGGTGGCGTATGGGAGAACAGTTTTAGAGTGTCTTAAGCAACTTTTCAAAACCTGGGTCCTCCTTAAGTTGAGCAGCCCTGCTTGACTTCCTTGAACGGTGAGCAGGGAGTGATTTAATTCTGTTTTTTTTTTATATCCAGACACATGTTGCCAATCTAGGCACAAAATCCAAGAAAGCCACTGGACTTTGCCAACGTACCAAACAACCCAACCGCTGCAAGGCAAGGCCGCTGTCTGGAATTTCCCTGAGCATTCCCTGCCAGCCTTACCTGCGGTGCAGCTCCCGGGCTCTCGCTGTGTGCCCGCGTCTCCCTGCAGCAGCTCTGTGCCAGCGCCAGCCCTCGCTCTGTCCCTGTCACCAGCGCTGCCTTCACCGATGTGGTGCCCAGGTCAATGCCCAGCACGCAGCTGGGCCCGGGCCCGCCCGCCGCGGCCATGAGGGGATGGCTGTCACCTTACCCAGCACGGACAGGCGGAACAACGCGCACCGTGCTGAGCCCCACACGGCCCCTGGTACCGCAGTGCGAGCTCCAAAGGAGGGGCAGGAGCGCGACCTGGACTTCGCCCTCAGGCTCAGGGTGCCTGTCTGCCCTCAGCGCTCCCCAGCCACTACCCCTCCACTGTGACAGTGACAAATCGCCTCTTTCCCAGTTGACCCGCGCAGCTTTAAACCACGCTTTTTATCAAAACCAGACGACCACAGAACGCAACCCGCCTTGTACCCCCCTCACACTCTGCCCCCCTCATGAAGCGCTCCGCCACACCCAAGATGGCCCCCAGGGGCGGCCGCAGCGGCGTGGTGGGCGCTGGGCGGGGAGTCCACAGGCCATCGCCTCACGTGAGAGCTGAAAAGGGAAGAAGCGGGACGGCGCTGGGCACTGAAATAGGTGGGGTCCCCCTGCTCCCCGGTACCGCCGCCTCGGCAGCGGCGCGTTCCAAAGCACCGGTTACTCCGCTCCGCCGGAGCTGCGGAGGAAAGGGCGGCAGGACTACAAGTCCCAGCGTGCACCGCGGCGCGGCGCCAGCGGCGAGGATCCGGCGGGGACGCGGGGGCTGCCGAGATTTGTAGTCCCGCGCGTTGGTGTGGGACGGGTCCGCCACGGGAGCCGCGCTGAGGTAAAGATATGCCCGGGGCGGCCGGACAGACAGAGGGACGGGAGATCGGTGCCCTCCGAGGGGTGCTGAGGGTCCCTCGGCCGGGCTGGCGGCCGTGGTGCGGCTGTTTGCCGCGGCTGCCAGCGGAGGGGTTGGGCTGTGTGGCCGTGTGCGTGCTGAGGAAAGCTTCTCCCTGCTTTTTCTGCAGCTTTTCCATCATGAGGACGCGATACCTGCTCCCCACTGTGCTGATCGTCTCGCTGGCGCTGCCGGGGCCTGGCGGTGAGTGTTCAGTCAGCCCAGCTCGGGCCCACAGGGCTCCAGAACAGAAAGAGATGGACGAGGGCAGCTCTTTATTTATCCCATTGCATCTCTCCAGTGATACCTGTGCCACCTTCCCACCAGCTCTCACACGTTCCCTCAATTTCTTGTGCTCCTACGCTGTACTGAGGCACCTCATGCTCCAAAATCACTTCTGCAGATTAAATACTGGGGAACTCCTCTGCACATAACTTCTTATGAACAAAAAAAAAAAAGGATGTCCAGGCCAACCTGTGCAACTTCTCTCTCTGTTTCTGTAAATGTATGTTCTCTTGGACATCTGGGTACTTGGTTTGAATATGTTGCCCATAAAATAATTTTATATTAAATTTGTGACTCCTAGATCACCAGGATCACATCAAGAACCAGGGTGGGTTTGCAGTACCCTATAACCTTCCCTTGGCAAGAACTTTTGATATACTTAAAGCATTTAAATTACTTCCTTGCAACATGTTCAAGTGACAGTGGTTTACTTCTCTTTTTAAGTTGGTTGGTTGGCTTGAAATAAGTTCTCCCTTTGCTTTTTGTCATGTACACTTATCTGATTGATCTGATACTGCAGGGACCAATGGGTAAAATGTCTATGGCACAAAAAAAGTAGGTTGTTATTCTGAAGGAACTATTCACAGCAATTAAAGTTCGTGTGGGTGTTTTTCCCCCCCACAGATGGAGCCATTGTGTTGTCAGTCCCTGAAGTGGTTTCTCTAGAAAGTGGAAGTTCAACAAATGTCACCATCTCTCTGAGGTAAAATCGTGATTGAAGCTTTACTTTCCCTGTGGAACACAGGCTGTCCTCCATAAGTGTATTTATAGTTCTTCCCTTTCTGAAAATTGATGCTTAAGTGAAAGTTTCATTCCCTAGAAGGATCACATCCTGGACAAATGCTCATTTGAGTTCTTTAGGAAAGCAGTGCAGGACTGTGTCACTTGGAAAGGTTTTGTTTGTTTTGTTTTGCCTTTCTGCTGTGATTTCCATCCTTCATCACCCCAAGTACACGTGCCTTGTTTCTGCCCTGCTTCAGCACAAGGGCAGGACAGGATATGATCATATGATCCTTTGGTGACTTTGCCACTTGTGTGGAGAAGAAGGAGGTACAATGTGGCCATGCAACCATCACTGGATCAGATAAAAGAGCCAATGCAACACTCACACGCTTTGCTGCTGGTTCCTCTGGGTATGAGCAGGTTCTGTTTTGTGTGAGTTGCTCATTGCTGGAATGAGCAGATGCTCCCCTGCAGCCCCAAAGCAATCTCTGAGCTCAGGCACCAACCTAACTTGTTTCTTCTGCTTTCTCAGGGCTCCACTAAATGAGACACTGGTGATAACTCTTAATATTACACATTCCTCAAAGCACAGCACCATTGTTGAACTTCCTGGTGAGGTAAGTGACAGCACAGACTTGTAACCTGATGCAAAAAGTTCCTGTTATTATGGTGCAACTCCTCTTTCTTCCCTCTGCTCTGCCTTGCAGGTACAGTTCCCTGCAGGTCACACTAAAGCAGACTTCCAAGTGAAAGCAGATGATGTGGGACAAGTAACAGTTTACCTTTTTGCCAACAATTCTAATTTTACTGGGTGAGAAACTGTTTTTTTTTGTTCTACTTACTATCCTGTAGCTTCCTAGAAGTTGGGGTTACTATCCTAGGAGTTAAATGGGACATGAGTGGGATGCAGTTAAGAAGATGGGGTAACCCTGCAGCAAATCCCCAAGTATTCAGATAAATAGAGAGCACAGAAGCAGAGTGATGTCTTAAATTTAATTACAAGATGACAGAGTTCTCATGACTCCTTAGTCTGGTTTTAATAGTGCCTCCCAAATGTATGAAGATTACATATCAGCTTTTCTGATCTGGGAAGCATTTGGCTGTCAGTGTCCAGTGGGATACTGTTCTTACTGTGCAGGATTTGTTCTGGAGTTGCTGGGGTGCATCAGTTAGGGGACCCCTCTGCTCACAGAGGCCAGTTCTCCCTCCTAGGAAAAGCCTAGCCAGATGGAGAAAGCTGGATTGTATTTACTTGTAGCCCAGATACAGCAACAGGATACTCCTGTTTCACTTCCTTGTTTTGCTTCTGCTCTTGAGACTGGAGGCAAAGGCAGAGGTGAGCACGTGGAACACTCACAGGGCAGCAGGATCATGAGGAGTGCAGCTCTGCTCTTGCCTAACAGACCCTGTGCTGGCAGAGTGCAAGCCACAGGCACAAGGTGACCCTTGGGAGCATTCCCATGGTGAAAGGATGGAATGGAAAGACTCAGGAGTCCCAAACATAACAAGGCCACAAATTAAAAGAGGAGCAACTCAGCTGAAACCAACCAAATCTTTGTCTTGTTTCAACACCTGGACTCTATTTCCTCTCTCAGGGTAGAGCAAGGTAAAATCTCTTGAAAAAAAGCCTGACTTAACTGATTCTTTTTGCATTAACCATCAGGCCTAGGATTCAATTTCAAGTGATCCACAGCATCATAGTGAGATATGCTGATGAGGTGATGGGCTGGATCTATTTCCTTGCCTGGTCCATCTCCTTTTACCCTCAACTCTTTGAGAACTGGCGACGGAAGAGGTAACGAGATGTGTTTGCAAGTCACTGAGGCACTTCTGCAAATCATCTTCATAGCTTCAGTTGCATCCCTCTTGGTTATTGGGAATTATCCATGGAAAGATGGGGGGAAAAGGGAAAGGTAGGGTCTGAATAATTGCAGCCCCAGGGAGCTTTTACATATACAGGTTAGAGGGAAACCAAGTGCATCCTACAAACACCTGATGCTAAGGTTTGGCATCCATTATGAATTTGTGATAGAGGAGACTTCCCCATTCCCTTTGGTGCCATGTTGTAAATCACCTGGCTGAGCCAGCTGTGATGATCACTTTCAAAGATTACCAGCCTTGAGAGCTGTTTCTCAGACACCTCCTTGTAGTGTCATCATTAGGCCAGTAGTTCCCCTGGCTTAAGTGCTAAGTGACTCGAAGTAGGAGCATTATCATATATGAAAATGACACCATTTGATCTGGCACTGATGCACTTGTGCTTTATGGATTCAGGCTGGAAGGGCTTTATCAGTCAGAGCTCATGAAATGGTGCAGTTAAAGAGCAGAGACATGAATTGATCCATGGGAGCTCTGTTATTTCACCCAGCTTCCTGATGAACTCACAGCATTGTGTGGTCACAATGCCTGAAGCTTTTGCTTACACCAGAAACTGCCTATAAATCATTACAGTCCAGGATTAATTTGTCCCTGGAACTGCCTGTAACTCTCTAATGTATGTTTCTTTTTTTTTTTTTTTTCCTTCTCTAGTGTTGTTGGACTAAGCTTTGACTTTCTAGCATTAAACTTCACTGGCTTTATAGCATACAGTGTGTTTAATGTTGGGCTCTTCTGGATTCCCTTGATTAAGGTGAGCATGATTCTCTCTTAACACGTGCTGGGGGTGGGTATGTGCAGAAGGGAGTTAATGCACGTGGCTGGTTTTGCTTTCTCTTACCTTCAGGAGGAATTCCTGGTCAGTTATCCCAGCGGGGTGAACCCCGTGGCCATCAATGATGTTTTCTTCAGTCTGCACGCTGTAGCCCTGAGCCTCGTTGCCATCGTTCAGTGCTGCATCTACGAGGTGAGTCTGGGTGCTGGGCTCACCTGCGGGCTCTGCCAGAGCTCCCTCTGCCGGCCACCTCCCTGCTCCTTTGGGCTCCAAAATCTCAAATTCTCTGCACTTCCACCAGCCTTTCCAGGAGCCAGGCTTCACAGTCCAGCTGCCTTCAGCTTTCCTGAGCTAGCAACACCTCCACTAACCTTATCTACTTCAGCCTCATGGATATTCTGAGATTATAAGTAAACTCTTTAGGGACTCAAAATAACTGAGGCAAACAGCCAAGTTCAGAAAGTTCCCAAATAGATCTCTAGCCAACACATAGATTACAGCTCTTCACAGCACAAATGCTTTGCTGTTTGCTTAGAGCATTCTTCAAGCTAGGATAGGACTTTAGATACTCCCTGCAATTCAAACACAGTTTTTTTTCAACTTCTTTTCTAAAACAGCTGTAAACACCTTTTTGTAATTCACACCTTTTCAAGTGAGACTGATTGTTACAGTCAAGTGGTTCTCACTTAATCCCATTGATTGTTCCACTCAGGTGGTTCTTTGTTTAATTTTCATTGTAAAAGCCTCTCATCTGAACAGGTCAATTTTCTCTAGATGTTAGCTGTTTCTCTCTTGGGGTTTTTCCTTTGGTCACACTAAACCTAAAATTGCCAACAGCCCATCTGTCATCATTGCTAAGTACTGAAGACTTTTCTAGTGAAAAATTAAAAAGCAACCATAAATCTTTTGCCAAAATAGTATTACCAGCTTTTTGCACATACAGGAACTCTTGCTCTCATCAGACTGAATTTTGGAGATCTGTTACAGATTATGCACCATAAATACTCAAGAATACTGTTCCCTATTGCTTAGGGACAGCAGCATTTTAAACGATTGATATGAATATTGCCCATCAGATCTTGCAAACCTCCAGCTGGTTGCTGTAGCACTTGCTTAATTTTAAAGTTCTCCTGGTTCTAGGCTGACTGGTAAAACAGGCTTGGACTGTAGTGTTGCAGGGTCCTGAGCAAAGTATCTTTGTGTCAGGGGATGTGTGACCTGGCCAAAATGTATCTGTGTTCCTATTTCAGAGAGCAGGTCAAAAAGTATCCAAAGTTGTTGTTGGACTCTTGGCACTTGCATGGATCTTCACCTTCACAACCCTGTTCCTGGCTGCAGCTGAGCAGATGACATGGCTGCAGTTCTTGTTCTGCTTCTCCTACATTAAATTGGCAGTCACACTGATAAAATACTTCCCACAGGTAAATGTGAACTGTTCTGCTTGCATTCCACATCTCTGCCACCCTAAGCTTGCAGTGTATGCTCTTGAAAATCTAAATTAAACCACCCATGATTATTTATTAATAGTGACAAAGCAGTAGAATTGTAGTGAAAGCTGTTTGAAAGTCAATCCCAAGTGCCTGTGCATGACACTCAGACCTCTTGTCACACTCCCAGGCCTACATCAATTTCCGTCGGAAGAGTACCGAGGGATGGAGCATTGGAAATGTTCTCCTGGACTTCACTGGGGGAAGCTTCAGCCTCCTCCAGATGTTTTTGCAGTCATACAACAATGGTAAGGCTGGAACTGAGGTGCTGGAGCCTGTCTTAATGGGGTGGGAGGTCCCACTACAAAGCAGATATAAAGCAGTAGGTTATCTCAGAAGAATGATGCTTGTGCTGTGTTGTGGGGAAGCTGTTCTTATAGAAAGGACAAAGAAGCTGTTCATATTCCCTCAAGATATAAAATGAAGTAGCAATCCTGGAGAAACTACAGGAACAGTTATTAATTAGCTTGGCATAAGGTGTGCACTGCAGTGTTAGGTGTGTCTGAGCACTCCAGGTATAGACATGAACTCTAAAGTGTTCTAAGACAAGATTACACTTGAGGAGTCAAGCTTAACTCTGATTTTGTGTTTGACAGATGAGTGGAGGTTAATCTTTGGAGATCCAACCAAGTTTGGCCTGGGTGTCTTCTCCATCGTGTTTGACATTGTTTTCATGGTCCAGCACTACTGCCTGTACAGGAGACGAGGCTATGAACCCTGTGAATGACAAACACCACTTGTGGAGACTAAAACTTTAAACTCAACTTGTCCCTGCCCTGATCCTCTCTGGGCTGGAACACACACTGTTGCCTAAATGCCTTAAGGACAGCAAGCTCTCAGCTGCACATGGGACTCTTGTGCCTGTTGAAGCTGCACACACAGCTCAGTGGGAGCTGTCCAAGCAACACATGGCTCTTTTTTCACTAACCACAGGGAAGAGAAAGACCTAAGTGATGTCTTTCTGATTGGAGGTGAAGCACAAAGAGCAGAGTTCTGTCTTCCAAAAAATCTGAGATTATGTTTAAGCAACCACTTACTATTTTTAAGCAATGACTGAAGACTGTCTGTGGATCCAAGTGCTGCTGCTGACCTTTCCCAGACAGCTCACAGTCCACCACCACTCAGGCTGGCCACAATGGTACATCACAATAATGATGTTGGTAACAAATGCACAAATATTACAACTTGAACTCTTTATTAAAAAAAATCCTATCAAACAAAAACTATATTCTTATTTCACTAAAAGCTCTTTCAGAGGTGGTAAGACAAGTAATTAGAAGGGAATCTATGCATTTATACTTGAATGCTTAAAACATAATCTTTCTAGGTGTCAGCCTAAGGAAAACTAGATCCCAGGTGAGGTTTGACAGTTCCCCACCAGTGAAACCAGACCTTACTGACCTCAGTAATTCCACAACCTACTCTTGAGCCAAAAAAATGTCTCAGCTGGAAGCACCCAAGTGGCACTCTTAAAAATAAGGAGACACAGCTCAGGAAAACCAATTTTGTTTTATTGTGTGTAAAATCAAGTGAAAAAAGCAGTACAAATAGCAGTGTATCTTTATAGTAACAAAAATAACTCCAACTTGAAAGACTTAAAATTTACTACTGAAATCTTAAGTTACAAAACTCCAAAGCAGGATTGTAGTAATTCCAGAGATATAAAATTGGTAAGTAGGCATCTGCTGGTGTGCACAGAACAGTCTGAGATGCATCAATCACAATGTACATGGCACAGCAGTAAGGTACTGAATAAATTAGTCTGCCACGTCCTCATGCTCTATTTACAACAGCTTACCTCAAGGCTGCTTAAGGAAACTATAGATATGTATAGATCAACTGAAGAGGATTAAAAACTCCAGGTTTTGGATAACTGTAAAGCTAAAAAACCACAGGATGCTAGATCATGGACTTAGGGTTGCAGCAAGAATCTTCAGTCCTGTGGCATGTTGATTTAAACCTACTTTAATACTACTAGAAGTTTAAATTTGGTCAAGAGGCACTTCTGCAATTTACTGGCATATTCATCTCTTCCATCCAATAAATCACTGATTTAATCAGTCTTCTAAAAGACAAACCAAAATCCCTCCCATTTCAAGTCTGATAGAAGTGGAATGAGGAACTGAAAACTCTACAGCTACAAGCAGCATTTCTGGTAAGTTTAGGAACACTGTTTTGTTTCCTGCACCACATTCCTTTAAATTAAACTCAGTCTGATGGTACAAATTTGGAATAAGAATTCAGGTTTTTACCCTGCCAGTGAGGTTGAACTGTAGTATCCATTAAGTTGCAGTGTACTTCACAGGCATGGATGTAACACTTGTGTGTTACTCAGTTATTTCTTGCCTGAAGAAGCTGCTTTGTCCAGGGAATCTTTGCAGGAAACTGTAATGCCCCAAACCCTTCAGCCACTCTATCTTGCACACAGTGAAGGATTAGTAGAGTGCTCCTCCCCACAGCACTGTGCAGCTCTTAACTCTGGCATTTGAATTTGGTAGTGGGGGGGACAGGACAGCTCCCTTCTAAAAGCTTAGGCACAGCAAACCCTCTGGTCTCCCATAGCAGAAACCACATTTCCTCCTAAAAGAGGAGGCTTGTATGCTACAGAAGAATCCTGTCCAAGTTTAAGGCTTTTCCAGTTGCTCTTAGATAACTTGGGTCTGTCCTGTCCTGAAAGCCATGACTACAGAGTCTTGCCATGTACCTGCAGGGCAGACTTTAGAGAAGCACTCTGCTGAGGGGAGTATTGATTTACTACTGCCAGTTACACCAGAAGAAGTTAAAAAAGTAATGTTTACCACAGATAGGAACATGCACTCCTTCCAGACAACCTGTTCCAGTCTAATATTTGTTTCTTTCCTTGATACCAGTCTATACATCTCCCTCCCCACCCCCTCCCCAGCTGGATGATGGATTAGGACAGCATGGATTGCTGCACAGCCTTCTGCAGGGACTTCCTGGTCACCAGCAGCCGTACCACCTCCTCATTCCTTTTGGTCAGCCTCTTCCTGGCCTGGTCATGGGTCACCATTGTCATATCCCAGCCATTCACCTGGCAAAAAAACCCATAAAATGAGGCAGGTGCAGGGACTCACAGGTATCCTATCAGAACCACGTAGTAGATATGGTTATGCTAAAGTTCAGTTTATTTATAAACCCCACAAACTGTCCTGGGAAATACCCAGGAAGATTATTTTCCCCAGCACATGCTTCTCTGCACTGTGCAGCTGGTACTGCATCAGTACTGTCTTATCTTGGTGCTTACCTGCATGATCTTATCTCCAATCTGGAGTCCTGCAACTTCTGCTGGGCCTCCCTCTGTCACCCTTGTTACATAGATACCCTGGAAAAAAAATTAAGTGTCCATCTACTAAATATGGGAGAATTCAGTACTCAAGGGCCATTTGCAAAAAAGCTCTGTAGTGTATTATGAGATTTTACTTAAAAACAGGCTTGTGCAATGTTGTAAAATAGAAAAGGTGGAGAAATCACTTGAATAACCTCAGTTGCAAGTGATAATGGGGCAACAGAGTAGCTGTGGTAGAGGGCAGATGATGATTTGCGTATCTCAGCCTTTGGGAGAAGGAGTTGATACAGAAAAAGGTTATCTGACCTTGTCAGTCTTGTCTTCAGAGAAAGGATTCTGAGTAGGGTCCTGATCAATGCCACCCCCTATGCTGAATCCCAGAATCAAATTGTCACCTTGACGAAGCTTATGTATTTCAATTCTTTGCTGGAAAGAGAAAGAGATAAAACAGCTGAGTATTGTGAGGAGTGGAAGAAATTTCAAGTGCATTTCAGACAGATGCTTCAGATCCAGTTAGATTGTCCTTCACAAAGATCCCAGGACACAGCCCAGCACCTCAGTGACTCAGAGCTTTCCTGCCTGCCTGGGAACAGAAAGGAACAACACTAAAACCAGAGCAGGTCTCTTTAAACATGACTCATGCCTTGATAACCAGCAGCCACTCATGACCAGCCTCATCTTGCTCATTATCCACATGCCTTATGATCCTGCTAGTCCTATCAGCAGAAATAACAACCTATTATTAGGACAGTTCTTTTTCAGGATAACTTTTATAACCCGCGGCAGGTTCCTCACTGCCCGATGCACAAAGGCATCTGACCAGCTTTGTCCATTCTGTCAGCATTGTAGAAATGCCAGCTGGTGCAATTCCTGAGCCAGGGTGAAAAGCCATGGTCTTAACTGACACAATCCCCTCTCAAAAGGTGCTTCAACCCTATCTAATGGAAGATGTTCCTGCTCACTGCAGGGGGGTGGATGAGATGGATGCCTTCATGGACAAGCCTTCCAACCCAAACTATAGCGTGATTCTCCTCTCACAGCATTGTCACACAGACCCTGAACTTCCCTACTAAATTCCAAACTCCCTGGGCACACCATCCGTGTCCTCAGCTGGGGCCACACACCCAAGCACAACCTCAGTTCCCATTCCAGCCAGGGGAAAGCACAGAATCCCTCACTTGCACTGCGCGTTGATTAAACCCATTATCTCACTTTAAAAGCTCTGCTTCCTAAACCCCACCCAGACCAGCAGGTGCTTATCCTGCCCCTGCCCCCGCACAGGGGGCACCGCACCGAGCGCCGCAGGCTCCCGGTACCGGGAGAACGCGCGTCTCGGCGGGGTTCGCTCCCTCTGTTCTCAAGCACCGCTCGAGCAGCCCCGGCCAGGGCTCGGTCCCTCCGTTCCCCCTCCTTTCCCCCTCCGTTCTCCCAGCCGGTATCGCGGACGGACAATCTGACAGCCCCGCGGCGGGGAGCGGCCGCCGGGGCGGCAACCGGGACCGGCGGCGCTGCGGACCGGGGCTGCCCGGGCACCTCCGCCCTCCGACAGCCCGCAGGGCGCTGCCGGGCGGCACCGCACCGGTGTCCCTGTCCCACACCCTTCGCCCGCTCCTTCGACGGAGCATCCCCGGGGCGGCACCTCTGCCCGCTGACAGCGCGCAGGGGGCGCTCCCGGGCTCCACCGGCATCGCCCTCTTCATCCCCGCCGGCGGCCTCCGGTATGGTACCCCCGAAACAGCGGTGACCGGCTGCCCCGGTACCAACGCCATGTCCGCCCCTCCCGTCCCCGCTCACCACCACGGCGGTGACCGGCTGTCCCGGTACGAACGCCATGACCCTGCCACCCCCATCCCGCTCTGTCGCCCCCGTTTGGTGCGGTCCTGCCCTGCCCTGTCCCGTCCCGTCCCGTCCCCGCTCACCACCACGGCAGTGACCGGCTGTCCCGGTATGAACGCCATGACCCTGCCACCCCCATCCCGCTCTGTCGCCCCCGTTTGGTGCGGTCCTGCCCTGCCCTGTCCCGTCCCCGCTCACCACCACGGCAGTGACCGGCTGTCCCGGTACGAACGCCATGTCCGCCCCGTCGCCGCTGCCGCCGCCCGAACAAAAGCGCCTCGCCCGGCCCCGCCCCGCGCTGCCCGCCAGCCAATCCGGCCCCGCCCCTCATTCCCCATCAGCCAATCCGACCCCGCCCCTCATTTCCTATCAGCCAATCCGGAGCCGCCCCGCTCCCGGCGCGCCGCCCGCGCGGCCGCGTCCCGTCGGCCCCCAGGCCAAGATGGCGGCCGGGCGGTGGCGGCGGCGCGCTCGGTGGGGGCCGGGCTCGGCGGGCGGCCCGCGGTGACGGGCGCTGTGTGCGGTCCCTTGACACGGTGCGAGGCCTGACGGAGCGGCGGGGCCGCCGTGGATGAGAGGTACGGAGGAAGGGCAGGACGGGCGGGAGGGCCCGCGGGGCTCTCCCCTGGCCTGAGGCGGGCGGGCTCGTACAGCGTGTGTTTCCTTCACCTCAGAGTCGGTGCGAGCCAGGAGGTGCCCGAGCCCGGCGCGGAGCCATGGCCGCCGTGGTGGCCAAGCGCGAGGGGCCGCAGTTCATCAGCGAGGCGGCGGTGCGGGGCAACGCGGCCATCCTGGACTATTGCCGCACCTCGGTGTCCGCCCTGTCGGGAGCCACGGCCGGCATCCTCGGCCTCACCGGCCTGCACGGCTTCATCTTCTACCTGCTGGCCTCCGTGCTGCTCTCCGTGCTGCTCGTGCTGAAAGCCGGGCGGCGGTGGAACAAGTACTTTAAATCGCGGAGGCCGCTGTTCACGGGGGGGCTCGTGGGAGGGCTCTTCACCTACGTGCTGTTCTGGACTTTCCTCTACGGAATGGTTCACGTGTACTGAGCGGCCCCGGGCCGGCGGCGCAGCGGGACTCTTGCCAAAAGTCACTACACAATAGGCCAGCTCACCTTCCAAACTGTTGTCCATAGCTCGTGTCGTTAATGCTGTTGGTAAATTACGTCCAAGTACAAATTAATCGGTAGCACTGTTCTAATTAAACTGAATGTGAAGCACCGCTTGGATGCCTCCTGTATTTGTTTCTGTGTTAAGGGATAATTTATGTCCTTAAGGGCAGGCACAGCTGTGGGGTTTGATTCATATAATCCCTTGTATCTTTTGTATTTTGGATACACACACCAATTACAACCTCCTCTGGATGTGCTTCCTGTCACTACACACAAATACACCACTCTGAAATAATTAAATTACTTTAAAATAATTCCACTGACACGAAAAAATATTTAAGTGGATATAAAGGTTTGGTACAGAAATGTACATGGAAACATTCTATTTCACCACTGCTGTCAGTAAATGACACTGGCACTGATCCCTGTTCCTGCAAAAGTGATTCATTGATTTGCTCACATCACTGTCACTGAGAGAAGGTGGTGTGACCTGAAAAAACTTACAGAACACTCCTGGGGAGCGCTGGCCTAAAGTGACACATTTTATTGCTGAACATGAAACACAAAGAGAAAGAAAAGTCAAAGTCAGGAAACTCCTGAGAAGGAATCTGGTTATGCTTTATTATCAGCAGGGGTTGTAGGAGTTGTGTTACACAGTCTAAAGAAAGGAAACATCTAGGGGAGCTGGGAGGCCTGAGGACTTAGGTTCAGGAAATCACTTTGGTCCTCTCACGGGAGGATGTTTTGGGATGTTCAAACAATGGTTTCAGCACAGCACACTCAGCTTTGCACGTCTGAGGAACTGCTTGGTCTTCAGGCCCCGATGCCACACAGGGGGTTCACTCTGTGTTTCACCATCTAGAAATGACTCAACTCCAGTTAAACCCTGACTGTTAAAGCCTGGGCTGCTGTGTGACTTGTGTTTGCCTTGAGGAGAGACTTCTGACAGGGAGAGAAGGCTTTGGCTGAGATCAGAGCACCAGAGGTACATGGCTTATCCTAAATGAATCCACTGCTTAATTCCATTTCCCAGCCCCATGTTTTACTCAATACACAGAAGCAGAGGGGGGGAACTAGACTGGGGTTTGCTGTCAGTGACTGGGTTCAGAGTTTGCACTGCTAATAGAGGTGAATTTTAGGATGAACCTGTACCTTAGAATAATGGCCTTAAAGAAGTTAAAGCAGAGGTGGTGCAACTGCTGGTGCCATTTGTGCAGACACTGAGTGGCAGCTCCCTGGTGCCACCCTCAGCAGCAGGAGCCCTTGTGTTTCCTGGAGGTTACTGGTGTTGAAGTAGCAGGCAGATTTCTTCTAACTCTGCCTGCTGTTGGTGTTTTTGGAGGAAGCTGGCACAGCCTGTGTCCCTGGCAGAGCTGCCCTTTCCAGTCTGCAGCACAGAAGAAACTGTGAGAAACAAGCACTGATCTGCCCACCACGAGAAATGAGGAAGTGATGCAGGAAGGACAATCTTGAGCAAATAAAACCAGGCACTGAGCAAAGGAGGCAGAACCTGTGCAGGGGCTGCCAGGGCCCTGTTGCTTCTCAGTGCATGAACCCCCATAAGAGTGACTGTCCCCCCTGCCTCAGGCCCTGCAGGGTCACAGCCCCTTCCCAGCTCCAAGAGCTGCTCCAGTGCCACATTCCCTGCACTTCCAGAGCAGGGCAGTCCTGCTTCACACCTGGTGTCACAGCACCCAGGCAGGAGCTGGAGGTGGTGGCTGCCAAGGCAGCAGAGCAGGAAACAGGTTGAGTTTCAGCTTCAGCCCTTCCCAAAGTGCCAGTGGTGGTTCTCATCACAGCTTTTCTGCACATGGAAGCAAAGCACAGCCACAGGACAACGCTGGCTATTGGCATAAGTACAGATATATGTATCACTGGATATAAAAACATTCATTTGGTGCCTTCTTTGTCCTTTTATAAAAATCCTTTTATAAACCCATAGTGACGACACACTGTTGCAAGCTCAGGATACCAGAGAAATCTCAGGGAAGAAAGGCAGTCCTTGGAGGAGGTTTTTTTTTTCTCTCTGGTAATCCTGATCTGGGCTATGTCCACCTCCCAGTGCTGGTGTGATGCCACACCTGTGTGGAGTTCCTGGAGCACGAGTCCAGCAGAGCCATTGCTGTGCCTAGAGCCTGCCGAGCTGCTCTGGGCTCTGATTCCCGTTCAGTGTAGGGCTGGACAAGGATTTCCTGGAGCTGGACCTGGGAAATGAGCACAGTGACAGGGTGAGCAGCCTGGGTTTGTTTCAGGAGGCAAAAATGTTCCCAGCCAGGCCTGTCTCCCCTCACCCCAAAGGCCCCTCCACACAGGGAAAGCTCCAGATCTCAGTTTCATGAGGCTCTTGGAGCTGTCCCAGTTCCACCCTCAGTCATTAGGGACCAACAGCACGAGGCCATTGCCAGCCCAACCATGACACAGCAGCTGCCTTTGCTCCCCAGCTCACTGCAGAGTTACAGAATAAGCCAATAACTTGGCCAAAATCATTTGGAAGAATATATTTCCCTGGAACTGTGCTCCTGTATCTCCTCCTCTTTCTATCACTCTTAACAAAAAGCCATGATTTTTAGCACAAAGCCTGGCCCACTTACTTGACTTCCTCATACTTTTTGCCTCGATAAAAGTTACTCTTCTTGATCAAATACAGCAGCACCAGGTCACAAAAGAAAGCTCCCTGCAAAGGGAAAGAACTTGTGTTTTATCTTTGAAACGAAGTATTCTGATCTCATTAGAAATGAACATTAATTAACGAATAACTTGTAGAAGCAGCGTTTTCCTTCATTCTCCATGCATTTTCCAGGGCATGTATATATTATATACCCCCTGTGGGGGTGTTCAGACTACCAGGTTTATTAACAAATGCTTTTAAGACAGGACACAGACACACAGCTGGCTGAGTAACCTGAGTAGTAACGATTTTGCTGGAGAAGATTTAAACACACCCACCCCATTTGAGGTCTAGGTTCCCTGGGGTTATTTTAAGACAAAACAGTTACTTACAGCTCCCATGAGTGCCAACCCCGAGCTGATATTGATAATGGTGGGAATGATGTTAAATTTCCCTGCCTGGAAGAAGAAAGGTCATGAAGTCACCCCTGAGAGAACAACCCACAAAGCCAACTCAAGGGTGTGGAGCTGCACTGGGGAAGCTGCTGCTGCTGCCCCTGGGTGTGTTTTGTTCCCAGGCACAGCCACAGGGGATTTGCAGTGAACAGTCTTGGAGGCTGAAGGTCTCTGTGCCTCAGATCTGACTGTCCCTGGCTGCATTTCTAAGCTTGCATCATCCCTGGATTAGGCTTCTGCTTCTTTTCTCTCTGCAGTGCTTGCAGGTCTCTGGGTCACATTTATTTCTGCTGGGCTTTACATGAGCCTGGTTTTAAGGTGAGGAGGTGCAGGCTCAGCTGCACTCCAGTTGTTCTCTCTTACATGGGGTTAGCTCCACATGGATGGATGGGAAAACCACAACTCAGAGAGGCTGCCCTCACCTCAGAGCTGCCTCCCTCCACTTTCTTTGTCCCCAGGCTCTGGGACATTGTGGGTCTCACCTTGCCATTCACCATCACATCGAAGCGGATTCCGTACGCTTTAATGAGCGTCCTGTAGTCGACCCCCTCCACATCCCGGTAATACTTGGCAAACCTGGAGTACAACAATGCTGGGTTTAACCCACCTGCCCCTCTGAATGCTCTCAGCCCTTCCAACAGGGCTGCTCCCTTATCAAAGCCTGCCAGGAGCACTCTCCACCTCCCTCCCTCCTCTGCAGCGCTCTGTGCTTGGCTGTGGCAGTGCCTGGCACAGGCTGCTGCTGCTCCACTGCCAACCTGCAGCACATGCAAGTCCAAGCAGCCCAGCCCAGCTGTGGTACTGCACTGTGCCCTCCTCTGTACCCACCTGAAGTTGTAGCCAGAAGAGATGGATGTTTCTGCAGACTTGTTATCCAGCCGGCTAAAAGAATAGTGAGGATTACATTCAGAAGGGGCTTTATCAAGATCACAGTTCCATTCAATCTGAATTCCTATCACACCACCCTTAAAAGAGAGAGACAGGGTGAGTTGTTTAAGCTTAGTTCAGTTAAAGTGTTTCCAAATTTGTCAGACCCTTGGGCAGGTTTTCCCCAGAGGTAAGAAACAGCACTTCTGGTCACAGACAAGGGGACACACACTGGGCTAGGCTGAGTTCAGGTGTGTGATATTAATCCTGTTATTACTCTACAGTCCCACTTCTCCCTGTGCTGGTATCCTGAGGTTTCTCATCCCAGGACATTGATTTCATTCCACACTTCAGTGGGGATGATCTTTTATGCAGGGCTGGATTTTCATGGTTTAAACTAACAGTGTAGCAATGTAGAAATTAAACAAAGAATCCCTACTGGCAGAGGAGCAGTTTGGGCAGCCCTGAATAGAAGACAACTGACCCAACCAGCTCTTTTAGAGACCCCCCCATTCCCTGGGGACAGGATAAATGGGACCAGCCTGACTCTTAGTGCAGCCTGGACAGGAGGCAGCTCCCTAGGCAGTGATTCCTCACAGCCCCCAGCAGCAGTGAGCCAGCTGGGGAGCCCCACGAGCCCAGGGCACTCCTACCTCCGAGGCCATTTCCTGGAAGTCTCCCCCAGCCCAGCGCACGATGTTGCCCAGCACGAAGATGGGGCAGTAGGGATGCTCCTGGCTGTACCGACAGGTCTTCAGGTAGGACTCGTTGTCAGTTGCCAGCACATTCATCCTGCACGTGGGAAACAGGGAAATGTCCACCCTGGCTCCCTGTGTCCTTACCTGCACCAGGACTCCAGAGACAAGAGGCTTCTCCAGCACCCTCTGCGTACAAACCAGCCTTGTCACCCTGCAAGTGTCCCTTGAAAGCAGTCTGTCCCCTAAAAATGACCTCCTGGCCAGGAAAGGACTTGGCCAGCTGAAAATGGACTCTAGAAAGGACTCACACAGAACAGATTGCCAGACTGCTCCAGGGCCACCTGTTTTTCTCAAAAAAAAACCAATGGGATTCTAGAAATGCCTATCTGAGCCCAGGACAAGAGCCAGAACATGCACCTTTCTACACTGCTTTAGTTTGTTCACATTGCAACAGCAAAGGCAAACAAATATTTTCAAATTTTTGCCAGCTTTTTCCAAGCACTTCATTTCTCTGCAGGAGAGATAATATCTGTTGAGCAGGAGCAGCTCAGGAACCTGTGGCACTTACTTGGAGAACTTAAACTTGGGGAAGCGAATGGAGTTCTTGATGTAAACAGTGAAGTTTTCTGCACTGCCCAGAAGGGGTTTCCTGGAAAAGAAGAGTTTGTTCTCTTTGTCCCCTGCCCACATGTGAAATCTTGAATTGCCATTTTAGAAGCAGCTTCATGCAATGGGTTGGATGGCAGCAGGCCAGCTGTGCCACTTCCCCCACAGTGCCAGCGTGGAGAGGAGTGTGCAGGTTCAGGGGACACCCCGAGAGCTGGGAACAGCCAGGGGAGAAGCAGGGAGAGCAAGGGCCAGTCCTGCAGGGATATTCCAGCAAACACCCAAGCAGAGGGGACACAGGAACTGCCCTGGGTGACACACAAGCCAAGCAACTGAAGCTTGCAAACCAGACACATACTTGGGCTTGGATCTTTTCTCCACTGGGCACCAGGCCAGTATCTCACAAGTCCCTCTGGTGCTGCCCCTGTCTTTCAAACAACGGCCAGTCTTAACCCCTGCAAGCAGACATCACAGAAAAGGTCACACCAAGCAGTTACCCCCTCTCCTTGCCTACAGGGCATGTGAAAATAGAGGATTTTCCCTCTCCTCCCTGCTGTGAAAGGGCCTCTCAGCTGGAACAAACACCTCTTGTTGTGTCTCTGAGCAGCCTGGGGTTCCCTGGCCCAGCCACCACAGTGCTGTAAGCAAGGCAGGGATCTTAATAAAAGAAAGGAAAGAAAAAAAAGGCCTTGGTGCTCTCTGCAGTCAGAAATCTGGGGGTGTAACCAGGCTGAGGCTCCTGGAGGACACCAGACACAGCACAGACAGGGCACTGCCCTTACCATTGCCAGCCACCACTGCCTCCCCTTCCAGGCAGTCCGTGTCCTTCTCACACAGGGCATCAGGAATGCTGGCACTCTGCAAGGGGGAAAGGACACAGGTGAGAGTGTGACAGGACACCAGAGCCAGAGGGATGAGAAAGTGCTGCTGATGTGGGTGAATTCCCTGTGTGAGCACTAAAATCATGTAGCTGAAGTTGTAACTGTGGGTCATGCAAACATATCCCACCACCAGGAGCACCAGGATTCAGCCACACTCTCCTGATTTTGGGTTCTGCTCAGTCTGAAGAGGAGCAGACTGAAAAAAACCAACATTAGTACTCACCAAAACCAGGCAAGAGGCCACTTTGCTTTAACATAACCCTACCCTGGATCTGAGCCACAAAGTCCTCTGTCCCAAATCTGCCCCTGTGGAGGCTGCACAGCAGTGCCTGCCCAAGCCAGCTGTGCCATGGAGCAGATGGACAAAGCACTCCCTGCACAGGCACAGACCTCCAAACAGCTCCACAGAGGATATTCCTCATGCCTTTGGCCTTCAGGGCATGTTCTGGGAGTGCTGAGCCCTCACCCCTTGTGGAAGGTCATGAGAGCCTGAATGCTCAGCACTTTCCAGGATGGGTCTCCTAAAAAATCTCCCCTCCCCATAAACTACCCTGAGTCACATTGTTATAAATACATATTATGGTGTTGGCTTTTTGTAAATATTGGGGTGGATACTGTATGTGTGGTGTTGAAATGGTTTTTAAGATACAGTTTTCTTCAGGAGTAACAGAACGTGCTTGGTTGGATAACCCCAGTGAAGACACCTACTATTAATGTACTAGTTATCAGCACCAACCATTTGTAAAAATTGAGGACCACAGCCCAAATTAAGACTAATAAAAAGAAATTAAAATCACAGCCAAGAAACACACATGCTCTAAAAAGGCAGACTCAAGGAGTAGCCATGTAAAACAGCTCCTGGAATAAGGAAAATAGTTTATAAAAAGTTTGAAAATGTGTGATAGGTGTATGAATATGCAACAGGCTGATAAATTTATGAGTGCAGAGCAGGGGTGCTCTTGGCTGGAAGTCAAAGCACTGGGCCGTTATAACCTTTGCTTTATTGTTTATCTCTTATTGTCTTTTATTAAACCTTTTACACTCTACCAGGAAAGTGAACTTTGTTTATCACAACGTCAAAGTTATGAAAAGTCCCAGGGCCTTTTCTAGCTCTGAGAAATCACTGCCTGGTCTGATATTCAACACCACCTAAAGTCAGGAAGGCTCAACATGACCAATGCTTCTGGAAGTTAAGACAGTTGAGCCTCCCAGGTTTACAGGAATTTCCCAACTGAGCTATTACACTCCAGGAATAAACTACTTGTCTTTCATTCTTCCTTTCTTTGTTGCTCCACAAGTCCTCTGTCAGCTCTTACCCCTGGTTTTGCAGGGGTCTGGGGGTCAAAGGGCTCAGTTCTTCCTACCTCAGGACATGTGGATTGTCTCTGGTTTGGGGTCACAATCAGATTTGTCATGACAAAGAAGACACTTTCACCCTGCAATAAACAAAGAGTTAGAAAACTTGGTTTACTTTTAAAGTACTTGCAATAAGGAGGATGAATCTCCCTCCAGAAGAGAACAACCCCCTCTCTTCACAGTTCCAGGCTGAGATACAACATCACCCTTTGTGTGGATATTTGTTTGGATGAATTCCCTCACACTGTGGGTGCACACACAACCATGAGAGCCAACCCACAGTCCTGGGGGCAGGCAGAGCACCCCCAGCATCTCAAATTAAAACAAAATTCACAACAGAAAACCCCTTCCAGCATCACTTTCTTGTATCCCAGCTCAGGGAAGAGCTGGATAGATCATTTCAGCACCCCCACAGGGGTGATGCCAACCTGGGGAGGGATGACATAGTCTGCAACATCCCACAGCCTCTCCCCCAGCTCCGAGGTGTTGGTGAAGGCCACCCCTTTCAGCTTGGTGATGACAGAGCTCTGCAGGGACGTGTCTGTGTCCTGGTAGCCTTTCTTGACCACAAACACCCACCTGTGTGAACACAGCAGTGTTAGGGGTGGTCAGGGAATGAGTCAGAGAAATTCACACCAAGGTCAGAATTAAAACATGCCAATGACATCAAGCCCTCTGCAACTGCTACTGCTAATAAATGAGAAATTCTTGGACACAAGCTGTGCTCGTCAGTAGAGGAGAAATGTGTAATAACAGGTCATGAGGTTAAAAAAAACACCAAAGCCTCCATCTGTGCTACACTCAGCAGCCCCAGAAAGGGAAAGGAAGAGCAGGGCTGTATCTTTTTCAAGATGAATAGTAGAGGCTTTTGCAGGTTGCAGGGCAGAGCCCTGGTTGTGTTGGTTTCACAAGTGCAGACTCAGGTTAGCACACTGTGGATGTGCCACACATGGAGCCCCTGCAGCTGAGCTGGGCATTCCTGACAGAAACCTGCAGGGAATTCCCAGCTGGACACAGGCTCCTTTGTAAGCCAGGGTGATGGGAATACCTGCCTGCACCCTGGGAGAGCTGCTGCCCTACTGAGCAATTCAGGGAAAGGCTTTGCTGCCTTCTCCCCACTGCATGCAGCAGCAATTTCATTTACCTGGGTGAAAACCTCTGGCTCAGATTAAATGCTTCCAGTATCCCCCCCCCCCAAAACTGCTAAGTATTAATAACAATAAATCACCCCTGAAGAAGCTGAGGGTGCTGGGGCAGGTTGGGAGAGGGAGAGGCTGGATCTGTGGCACAGATCTCCTGGGGGCACTCAGCCCTTCACCTGCCACGTGTGACAAACCTGCACCTTAACATTCCCACCCTGGGAAGTCTCCTGCTTTCCCCTTTTCCCAAGGACACTGATTTCCTCTCCCAGGAGGACTCAATAGCAGATCCTTGCATTTTCTGCAGTGAATTAATGAAGAAATTGCAGCTGCATCCAAGAAGTAAATCCAGAAGGGTTTGATGATCCCCCCCAAGGCAGCCTTTGAACAGGGACATGTTCCTGTAAGGAGTGATAGTGCCAAGGGTTTGCAGGAGGCAATAGATGCCAAAGGATGAAAACAGCCCTTCCCTGTCCACTCTGTATCTCTCTTAGTGCTCAGCAATGTTATCCACAGGATTTCTCTTTCAGCCAGTCCCTGCCAGACTGCTGAGGCTTCACTGGAGCCTCACTGGGACTGCACAGCCTGCTATAAATACCCCCAGCACATAAAAATGACTCTGCTATATTTAATCAGTGGAAACACGAGGTGTGAGGAAGGTGAAGGGACCCAGAAGCACAGACAGTGAGGGGACAGGGTTAGATGTCACAATCTGAAAAGCCTCAGAAACTCAACCAGCACAGGCTGGATAATTCCAGGTCTGAGCAGGGACAATCCCTGTGCCCACTGGACACCAGTGGGACCAGTTTGCTGCAGAACTGGGCCTTTCCCAAGCTGTTCCTGAGCCAAGCTGCCCTGCTCTGAAATGAATGCAGAGCAGCCACATTCCCTCTGCCTCAGCCCCCACGAGCCCGGCTGCTGCAGCCCACTCCAGCAAAGAAATTCTCATTTTCTGCTGGCCTCCCTCCCATCTAGCCCTGAGCAGCTCCTGATGCTGTGCAGAAAACACAGGTGAGCCCCAAGGCTCAGCACTGTGGCTGTTAATGCTCTTTTATCCTGAGGAGTCAAGCAGAAGGGTTTGGCACCGTTCCCACAAAATATAGAAATAAAGGCATAAATAATGCAGTACAAAACCATAGTGACTGGGTCTATTTTTAACATGACCTTCATCTGAAAAGTAGAGCTGAATTTAGCCATCTGTAGCAGGTGAAAAATTAGATATAAACTATTAGACATTATAAAATGCAGCTGTAGAAACCTGTCTGATTATCTGCATTGAAATCAGGCTGCCACTGTGTGCAGAGTACCCTAATTCACCTTTATTACAGCAAAATCCATCTTTAGCACAGCAAAATCCATCTTTAACACAGCAAAATCCATCTTTAACACAGCAAAGCATGAAGCAGAGGGTGATTCTTACCCCACCAGGTACGCCAGGATGGAGAGCTGCACCACTCTGTAGAGGACCCCGACCTTCTTGTTCTTGGCAATGACGTATTTCTCTGTTTTATAATCGAAAAGGGACAGGAATAAAGCCTTCCAAGCCACCTGCCCCATGCTCCCAGCTCGCTCGGTGGCTGGAGCAGGCACAGCTTGCACCACCCACACGTGCAGTGCATGGAAACCTGACACACCAGCCCTGATCTGCTCCTCCTCCTCCCTCTCTCAGCTGCTCACTCAGAGCCCAGCACTGCACTGTCACATCCTTCCTGAGCTGCTTTCCAGCTGATTCATCCCTTGGGAAAGCCCCTCTCAGCTGTGCCCCCAGGTTTTATTCTCTCCCCCATCAAAATGTTAAAATAAATGTTTTGTAGCGTAAAGCCATGTTCACACAATCACAGAATGTGCTGAGCTGGAAGGGACCCACAAGGGACCCAAACACTCCTGGGGCTCTGTCAGGCTGTGCCAAATCACCCTCTGGAAGAAACTTTTCCTAAAATCCAAGCCATTCCTGGCACAGCTGCAGCCATTCCCTCAGGTTCTGAACTGTCAGCAGAGAGCAGAGCCCAGCTCACAGAATTCACAGAATTCACAGAATTCACAGAATTCACAGAATTCCAAGGACACTCAGGTATAGCCTCTCACCATTCCTTCATGATTAAAGCCTTTCTTCAACCTTTACAGGATGGCAACACATGGGGTTAAATTTCTGCTTTCTTAAATTTGCAAGAGCATTGAGAACCAGGGTCCTCAACAGTCAACCAAAATACCTGCCTGGTTCTACACCTTCACACCAAAACCCAAATTAAGAAACTAATCAATAAATTCTGCATGTGCCTAAGGGTAAATTAATGCCTTCCAGGAGCTGGATCTGAGGAAACAAACACAGATGACAAAGAGGATAAGCAGCCTGGGTTTTTTCAGGAAGCAATGTGGGCAAGAGGCTCCCAGCCAGGCCTGTCTCACCTTACCCCAAATGCCCCAAAAGCAGCAGAAGCTCCAGATTTCAGTTTTATGATGCTTCTGGAGCTGCCCCAGTTCCATGAGAAACCAACAGCACAAGGCCAGTGGCAGCCCAGTGACACAGCACCTGCCTTTGCTCCCCAGCTCACTGCAGCCATGAATTACAGAAGGAGCCAGTAATTGCTAAAGTCATTTAAGAAATATAATTTCCTGTAATTGACCTCTGCTTGCCATTAACAATTACTGTGCTCCTGTATCTCCTTTTATTTCTATGAGGCAGAAAAATAAACCCACTTGCACAAATCCCTTCCCTGGGAAGATCACTCTCAAGATCTCAGGCTTTATGAAAAATTTTGTCCTTCATCCTCTTTAAATTCCATATCAAATTTAAACAGATGGATCAGGTTTTTAATGAAGTTGCTCCAAATCACAGGAGAATCACAACCAGCATCACAAGGAATGAAACACTAATTTAATCCCTCATCCCAGAGCCATCCCTAGAGTTCCTCTGCAAAGGGAATGAAACTTTTTCCAGCACCTGCAAAACCAGAGCACAAACCTGCCTGTGGCCTCCTTGTACCTGCTGGTTACTCTGCCCTGAGCCTTTGCACTTATTTTCCAGGTCAATTAATCTGAGAAAGGTTTAAAAAAAGAATCCTTAGAGCAAGAAATATTCTGCTCTAGGCGAGGCCTGAAGGTGCAAACCATATTGATCACTGAAATTAAAATTTAAAAAATGTAAAACTGACACTTTCTTGTGGTTTTGATGGCATCGAGTAGAGGCGCAGGTGGAAGAGCTGTTTTGGAATAAAAAGTTTCCATTTGTATCAAATGTGTCTCAGAATGCTGCTCAGCACAAGCTGAATTTTTGCTGACAATGCTGCTGATGCAAAAGTTCAGCTTGTACTGAGCTGAAATAACAATTTAGTTGAGACTTCATGGCATGCTCTCACAATTGTTGTTTTTATCTCCTGTTTTTCACAACCTTGTTGTTTTGCTTTATTTTTTTCCTTGCCTGGAAGTCAAGTCTACTGCTGGGTTTATCAAAGCATCTGTAGATATTCAAACCAAAGTTTCATTTGTGTCAGGAGACTAAAAATAACCCAACAAAGTGCAATTGTCATCAGTTAAAGGTGCAAATAGTGTAGCATCTCTTAGTTCTTCTCAAGGGACAGAGGCTGAATCTTCACTGCAAGGTATTTCTCTTTTTGACATCTTGATTTTCCCATGAAAATTAAAAAAAAAAAACAACCAAAAAACAGTTCTGCTCCACTCCCACAAAGGCTGTTTGCTCAGTTTGGGAATTCTCCAGGGAGGATTTCTCCTCCAGGACTGGGGGCATGGAAAGATTTCAAGATCAGCCCAATAATAATAACTTGAAATGACACCCAAGCTGAGCAGGTGCTTTGCAGGCAGTGGCAGACAGCACTGGCCAGGTGATTCACCACGGCTGATTTTGGGATTTTGGGCACTGCCCCATGTCACTTCCAGCACCAAACTGGCACTGGTTGATCCCACCCCACTGCCACTGGCTCCCAAAGGCTGACTCAGAACTGCTGAGATTTTCCCCAGCACTGAAATGCTCCTGCAGCAAATGTTTGAGTGGTGCAGATCCATCCTGTGTCAGAACAGGCGCCAGAGCAGAGACTGAAATAGCAGAGACACAGGGAGGAAGGAAAGAGGAGACTTGGCAAGGAAATGAGCAGAGAGAAGGCAGAGGTCAGCTCTCTGCATTGCCAGTTCCTTGTCTGCAGAAAAGCAAGGTGAAGAGTCAAAGTTGAGAAAGGAAGTTACTTCAAACTACAGCTCATGCCCACAGAAATCAATAACATCAGGCATGAGCTGCTCTCTGAAGGTGGTGGAATGCAAGAACAAAGAGAGAAAAATGCTCTGTTCAGCTTCTCTTGTAATCCTGGCTGGGACTTGGCTGGGGAAATGATCCTTTACCCTCCTAACCAGCTGCACACCAGCCTTAATGGAAAGGGAAGAGTTTCTGTCACAACCCACGGAGCATCCAGAGCTGTCTGCAGGAAGAGAAGGGAAATGGGAGAGTGCTGATGTTGCAGAGTATATTCTACCTTTGATTCAGCCCTCCTTTTCCAGGAGAGCCAATTTCAGCCTTTGAATGTGTTCCATGTCCTGCCCCAAGTCTTGAATCTCCTATACAGAGTGCAGGAATGTTGTTATTATTGGCTGGAACATTTATCCACTCCTCTCCCCCAAACCAAGAAGGGAAAGTGCTTGAGGAAGAGGATCAGAGAAGAAGGAAAAATAGTGCACATCTAATGAAAACAAGCCATCATGCCCTGTTCTGTGAGGGAGCTGACACTGAATCAGGTAAGTGAAATTAATGGAAGTGCACATAAAACACTGCTGAGAGACTGAGTGCAAGGGCAGCAGGACCAGCACCTCCTAAAGCCAGACAATAAAAGCAGCACTGGGAAATAAGAGAAGAATGTTGAATCAAAGCCTGAAAGCTGAAGGAGTTTAACAAAAAGTGTATTCACATTAACCACTGATTTAAAGGTGAAACCCTGCTCTTGAATACACCCAACAGATCAGTATTTACTTATTTGGTAACACAAAGATAAAATCAGTCCTGCCTTGATACCTCTGCCAGCTCTTACCTTGCTGCAAGTACTGAGGAGAAACCTTCATCCCCTTCCTTCACCTTTCTCATGGAAACAGCTAGAAAGTCTAGAATGTGGCCTCCACCCTTTCCTGCCTGGAATCACCAGCTGGTAACTCCTTACAGCCACAAGAAAATACAGGAGCTACTCAGACTTGACCTCCAGAGGAAAAAGTTTCAGCCTGGCACTTGAGCTCACCTCAGGTCTGCCCTGATGCTGTAAAGCAGTTCCCAGTCCAGCTGATGTGTCCCAGCTGTGCTGCACAGACCAGCTGGAGCCAGCTCAGCCAAGCTGGGAGTGGGGCAGCCCAAGCAATCTGTTTGTGGCACAGCAGCATCACTCAGCTGGCTGTAATGAGGAGAGGAAATGTCTCTTTAGAGCTACAACTCAATTACCCTCCAAACAAAGCTGCCCCAACAGGCCCTGGAGCCCAGCAAAGTTGTCCATGGCTCATCTCTGATGCTCTTATGTCAGTGCTTTATAATGAAGAACTACTGATGCCTTCTGCTGCTGGGCTGAGCTCCCTTTCTCCTGCAAACACCCAGGGCACTGCATTCTGCACACAAACCTGGCAGAAAACACTGAGGGAAACCCAAGGTTTGGGAATCTTCCTGGTGTGTGAGAAAGCCATAAGCAGCTGGTGTCATCCCTGATTAAAGCAGCATCACAAAAAACATCCTGTCCTCCTGTGGGAGGCACAAAACTGTGAAGAAATGCAAAGTTGGATAAGTGAGGGGGCCCACAGAGGTGACACCAGGAAATTGTGGCTCTGCAAACCCTCTGCCACCTTTGCACGAGTGTCCTGCTTTGGAGGACAGGTGTCTGCTAAGGCAGAAGCTTTTCTTTGAGATGGAGAATGTAAACCCCCTCCCTCCAAATTATTATTATAATTTTGAAATTAAGAACCTCTCAGGCAAAGGTATGGGAATTAGGAATAACAGATCTTTACTGGGAAAATTAAAATAGAAATGCAGTATTACAAAGAACAAACCCCAAACACTGTCAGAATACAACCTGACACCCTATCAGTCAGTCAGGGTGTTGGTAGCAGTCCCATTCAATGGTGGCTGCATCCTCCTGCAGTGACAGATGTGGGTCTGTTGAAGCAGTGGTGCAGTTTTCTTCCAAAGGTCCAGTGATGATGTAGAAGGATCCAATTTTCCTCTGGAATCCAGTGGAAAAGGCTGCTTTGGTGTTCCAAATATCAGTTTTTTATTTAGGTAGTAAAGGGTTGGCTCCTCCTCCTGGCTGGAGCATCTCCCAGTGGGATGATGTAATTTTATCAGTCATGCACTGGGACTCAATGGCCATGAACAGGAGATATCTCCCACAGGGATAGATTCACTGTCACACCCAGTTTCAAACAATGGCCCATTAACAGGAGATATCTCCCACAGGGATAGGTTCACTGTCACACCCAGTTTGTAACAATGGTCCATTAACAGGAGATATCTCCCACAGGGATAGATTCACTGTCACACCCAGTTTGTAACAATGGTCCATTAACAGGAGATATCTCCCACAGGGATAGATTCACTGCCACACCCAGTTTGTAACAATGTCCCATTAACAGGTGATACCTCCTGGATGAAGGGTGGGTCATGGGAAAGATAAAGATGGTTGCCCCAGCTGGTTAAAAGATGGCCCATTAGCAGATAATATGTCACACAGAGATGAGGATCACTGCCCCACCCTTCAACAGATGGTGATAGAATTCACATTTCTGGTCATTGCAACCCAAGACAACGAGGCAGAAAGGTCATGAACCACCCTGGCAGCTCCAAGGGAGATCTGCAGCAGCACCTCTGCCCACAACACTTAGCCCCAAAACTGCTGCCAGCTCCTTCCCCTGCCTGGGGACAGGTGGCTCCTGACCCTGAACGAGGCATTTACAAATCTTCTGTCACTCAGGGAGATGCCACAGCTATGCCACTGCTCCAAGTCAGGGCCACGAGGCTCCTGAACAGGGGACTTTACTCAAAATGAAGATTGCAAATAAATTTAGAAGCAGACGCGGCCAGGCTCCCATGGAAACTGCACAAAAAGCCAGCTGTGGTTTGGATGAGTTGAGTCTTGGCAGCCTTGGCTGATCCCTTAAGTGCCATCCAATTACTGCAAATGTGTTTGGCATCTGCTGCAGTGATTGCAAAGAATTAAATGGTCGATGGCACTCGCCGGAAATTACAAGGCACAGAAGCCTGTAATGCATTTAGGAGAAAAAAACATCTAAAAAGGAAAATAGCATTACCCACTGCAAGAGCTGACCTCCTTGAGAGCCATAAGGCACAACAAAAGGCATCCAAATAATGAAAGAAGCTTAATTTAGAGAAGAAACTAGAAAAATAAAGGAGAGAAGGGTTGTTTGTTATTTTTCCATTAGACAGTATTGGTTAGGCCAAAGGAGACAGGAACTGTTTTGTCTTCTGAAGGTCTGAATGAGAAATCTTTGTTTAATCTCTTGCTGTCTATAAATACACATTAGATCTGTGGGGTTTATGATCAACCAAACAGGACAGAAATAAATAAAACAACCACAAAAATAGGAGACAGAGAAAGGAACACTACCAAGTGTCCATCCTCGACTTTCTTTGGGATCCACAAAGCAGAGCCTGAAATCATTTCACTGGAAGAACACAAGTTCTGGCCAGGCATCTTCTTTCCCCAAAACCTCCAAATTGCAATTACTGATAACCTGCAGCTGATAAATCACCAGTGTCAGTCTCTCAGATTAAAGAATTAAAGATTTCCCTGTCTTCCGTAGGGAAAGGGGAGTATTCAGGATGAAATCCCTGGAAGAGCAGGAGGCCTCTGCATTAACTGCATCAAGAGTTCTAAACAGAATCCCAAATATTTTCTGCTCTGCAATGGAAAATATCCTCCCTCTGCTTCTGTCCCACCGACAAAATCCGATTTCACTAAATTCAGAGGCAGAACTAAAGATGTGGGACTTGACTGTTCAGCAAAACCAGCTGGAGTCTCACTTGTTGCTGCCCCAAGGGAATGTCAAAGCTGTCTGTGTTCTGTTCCAGGCTCAGGTGGAGCCCTCTGCTGAAGATCATTTCCCCTTGATATTTCCAGGCATAACAGCTCTGCTTTTTAAGAACAATGGAAAAAAAAAAAAAAAAAAAAAAAGAGCAACAAAAGAACAAAACCTTATCTGCTTTCCAGGCTGCAGGAATCACGCGGTGCTGTGCTGCCACCAGGCTGTGACCCGTGTCCCTGACCCCAACCACAGCCGTGACACCAAAACCTGGCGGGTTTAGGAGCCATCCCAGCCCTGCAGGAGCTGCAGCATCTCTGCTGAGCCCTGAGCGCCTCTGGGGGACACGGGCAGGAATGAAACACCCGCTTGCTCTGCGGGGTGAGGAGATGGCATCACACCTGGGGAAGCGTCGCTGCAGGGCAGGGAACACCCTTGTGAGAGCCCAGGGTGCACCCCTGGCCTCCTTGGGGGTCTCAAAACCCCCCTGGCGAGGGTCTCAAAGACTCCTGAGTGAGACCCTGGTGTCACAGGCGCTGAAATCTAACCCCTGGGGGAAGTTGTCAGCACAAAGGGAATGGAAACAGGTCATCAAAATTAGTGAAGTGTAAATTAGACTTTTAGAACGTTAGATAAATAGGGGTTTTTGAATGTTTATGATAAGGGACACGTGGCCAAGACGGAGAATTTGGGGGGTGGACACCTTTTCCTCCTTCTTCTCCATGTCATCCATGTTGGGTGACACGTTGGCACTTTTAGATTGGATGGAATCAGGGCTGGACCATTTAATAAAATTGTATTGTATTGGGAAAATTTTGTAAACATGTAATACGTAGTACAAATTATATAAAATAAGCCCTGCCTTCACCAGGCAGATTCCACCATGGGTGCCAGGCTGAGCAGACCCTGCTGGCCAGGCAAAAAGTCCCTGAGAAAAGAAACAATAAACAATCCTTGGAAAAAGAGAAAACCGTCTCCGGCAATGTCTCTCCGGCTGCTTCAGAGAAAACCAGGGTTTGAACCACCTTCGTGTCCCTCTGGGGTGACCTCGGGGCAAAGGAGAAACCTCAGACTGGGACACACCCTGACCCTGGGAACGGCAGCTGGAGTCTGCCGGGGTGGGATATATGTGAAATACATCGTATTTTTATACATGTATAGAATACACGAATACATAGAGCTGTCAGGAAAATTAATCCACAAACGCCAGAGGTTGATGTCCAAAAAGCAGACAGAGGAGTCCTTTTTGCTTTATTCGAATAAAGGGAGAGGCCTTGGGGCATTCCCCTGGGATCTCTCAAATTTTTGGAGGACGCAGCCTCCCTTTTTATCCCAATTTCCCTGCTGCATTTCCCTCTCTTTCCCCATGGGCTGAGATACTTGAGAGGCACAGACTTCCCAGAACACCTGGTACTAAACTTAAACACTGAGATTCCCCTCTAATGTACAACCCTCCCTTTTAATTTTTAATTCTTACAGAATTAATAGTTTTTCCCCATTGCTTCTCTCAATTTCCAATATCCAATTTCATTTATCAGCAAACCTACAGCTTGTTTGTAAATGCAAATATCTTTTTCCATTCATCAATGAGTGGAATCCATCACACTGTTTCTTTTATCTCTCAGTGCTGGTTTTATCCACCAGCAGTCTCACAGCTCGTTTGTAAAGACAAATCCGACATTCCTCTCAGAACCATAGAATGCTGGAGTTTTGCAAAACCCTAAAACAGCAACAACTTATCTCAGAGGCTAGGATGTGCCCGAAGGGCTAAGACACAGGATCTCGAGACAAAGTTAAAGAGCTCAAGTGCGACGAAGAGTTTGGAAGCTTCGTCAGAGACCCCCGACAACCCCCAAAATAGGGAAGTGAAGGCGCAAGAGGACTTTTAGTTCATTTTAATACGAAATTAATTTAATATGAAGTTCATTTAATACGAAGGTAGACGGGACTAGGCGAAACTAGGACATGAATATGCATTAGGCGAACTGTGTAATCCTAAACTTCTAAAAAATAAATAAAACAGACTGAAGTTTTGGAGTGCATGCTTTGGGAGACATTATCCCCGTACACCTTAGCTCTAAATAAATACATACCTACTTTATAACTCTCGTTTCTCACTAGTTATAAATTTTTTCCGCGTATCAGCAACGCGGGGACACCGGGAGGGCGTGTCCTATGGGCGTGGCCTATCAACCAAGCCCCGCCCCTCGCGCTGTGGGCGGTGCTGTCTCTCTCGCGATCTCTCGCGATCTCTCGCGATACCCGTTCGAACGGGCGGCGGGCGGGCTCGGCGCAGGGCCCGGCCGGCCCCGCCATGGCGCCGCAGCCGCGGCTGCTCCGCACCTACTCGCGGCGCGCCGGCTACCTGCGCCCGCTGCCGTCGCCCGAGCGCTGGATCTCGCCGCCGCAGGACCGCAAGCGCCTCTTCAGCTCG
The DNA here is from genome assembly GCF_903797595.1 of Erithacus rubecula. Lineage (NCBI taxonomy): Eukaryota > Metazoa > Chordata > Aves > Passeriformes > Muscicapidae > Erithacus > Erithacus rubecula. The sequence goes on from NC_136674.1 coordinate 3,327,922, forward strand.
ACCTCCGCCGCTTCCAGCGCCGCTTCCAGCGCTCTCTCCTCTTCCAGCGCCGGTTCCGCCCACACGGACGACCCCGACTTCTCGCCGCCCGCCAAGTGCCGCCCGCGGGCGCTGGGTGAGCGCCCCTCCTTGGCCCGGCGGCTGCGGGCCCGCAGGAGGGTGAACGGGCCGGCCGCAAAGGAGAACCGCGAGCCGCAGACCCGGGGCCGAGGGAAGGAGAACCGAGAACCGGCGGGGAAGAAGAAGAAGAAGAAGCAGCAGCAGCGGAGCCAGGAGGCAGAGCCCCGCAGCGAGGAGCCGCGGGGGTCGCCGCCCTGCTCGCCCTCGCCGTGCCCGTCGCGGCTCGGCCGGCAGGGCCCGCTGTGCGCGGCGCGGCGGCCGCTGCTGTGCAGCACCCCGCAATGGGCGCCGCCGCCGCGCCGCGGGCCGCCGCTGCTGCTCAGCTCCACCGCCGACAGCGGCTCGGGGCTCGGCCGCAGCCCCCGGCCCCGCCAGCGCCGCCGCCGCCGCCGCGGGCCGCCCGTGCGCCTCAGCTCGCTGCTGCTCAGCACCACCATCGAGGGCGGCTCGGCGCTGGGCTCCTCGGAGCTGGGCGCTGCTGAGGAGGTGCCGGAGTGGTTCCCATCCAAAGGCTCGGCCGGCAGCTGGGAGCTCGGGTCCCGCCGGGTGCTGCGCTCGGCGGTGCGGGGATCCCGGCGGGCACAAGCTGCGCCGTCCCCGCGGGAAGCGCCGAACCCTGCCCGGGGAGCGCTGCCGCCCGCTGGGGATGAGCCGCAGCCCCCTGCACCCACCTGCGAGGAGCCCTGCGAGGCTCCATCGCATCTCAGGGGAGATTCGGCAAAAAGAAGCTCGAGCTTTCCTACAGACCTGGCCAAAGAGTACCAGCTTGTGCCAGTGGTGGTTCTGGAACCTCTGGAAGTGGCAGTGAGATTGGCGAGCATGAAACTCAACACGCAGGCTGATGTTGAAGCTGCCTGCCTGCAGCCACATGTGAAACCTACCTGCCTGCAGCCAGGATCTCCCGTGGGCCGCCAGGGGATCCTGGAGAACAGGCACAAAAGGACCAAGGGCGTCCCTGGGGAGGGCAGCACCTGCAGGAAAGCTTGTATCAGTGGTTTCAGTGCCAGCCGCTGGGGCGGGCACAGCAGGCTCCGTCCGAAAAGGCACAAGAACAAGAGACAGCAGCAGCCCAATAGCTCCATTTTCAGACTCCAGGCGAGGCAAAAACGAACTCGGAAAGGAGCTCTGGAGATGTCTGTAGGTGTCAGAGACAATGACTATTCACTCAATAGCTCTTATTCCTGGGCTAGAGTTCGGGCGTCTCTGTCCTTCCATAAAAAGAAGAAAGTGACCACAGATGAGAGTTTCTGCAGCAGCATCCTGGGCACCCCTTCAGGGAAATCCCAGATTTCGGGGGTGTCTGCTGGAAAAGCTCAGGGCTGCTCCTGGCTTGCTTCCTCCATGGTCCTGCTGGCTCCCAGGGATTCCTCCTCTGCCCTGGAGCTGCTCCTTACAGATGCAGAGAAAGTGTTTGGAGAATGCAACCAGGAAGGGCCTGTTGCTTTTGAGGAATGCATTCCTCTAAACAAGATGAAAGATTGCAAGAAGATTGGAGAAGGGGTGTTTGGAGAGGTGTTCCAGATTGACAGTGAGAGAGGACCTGTGGCCTTAAAAATAATCCCCATTGAGGGGACTGAAAAAATTAATGGTGAGGCTCAGAAGAGCTTTGGGGAGATTCTGCCTGAGGTAATAATTTCAAAAGAACTCAGTCTTCTGTCTGAGGGCTCTGTGAACAGAACTGTGGGGTTCATCAGCCTGTACTCTGTGCACTGTGTCCAAGGGGCCTATCCCAGCTATCTCCTCGAAGCCTGGGACAAATTCCACGAAGAAACGGGCTCAGAAAACGACCGGCCAGACATTTTTGGGGCCCAGCAGCTCTTCATGGTGCTGGAGTTTGAGTTTGGAGGCAGAGACTTGGAGCACATGAGGAGCAGCTTCTCCTCAGTGGCATTAGCCAGGAGCATTTTGCACCAGGTGACGGCGTCCCTGGCCGTGGCAGAGCAGGAGCTGCACTTCGAGCACAGGGACCTGCACTGGGGGAACGTGCTGGTCAAAAGGACAGAGGTGAAAGAGCTTCAGTATGTGCTGGGGGGAGAAGCACACTCCATCCCCACGGCTGGGATCCACGTCAACATCATCGACTACACGCTGTCCCGGCTGGAGAAGGACGGGCTCACCGCCTTCTGCGACCTGGCCACGGACCAGGAGCTCTTCCAGGGCTCTGGGGACTACCAGTTTGACATCTACAGGCAGATGAAAGAGGAGAACAACAACAACTGGACTGACTATCACCCACACAGCAACGTGCTCTGGCTGCACTACCTGGCTGATAAACTTCTGAAAGACATGAGCTACAAGAGGAAGGCGATGACTCCTGCCCTGAGGAAAATCAAGATGCAGCTCAGCAAGTTCCACAAGGAAGTGCTGAGCTTTGGCTCTGCCCATGATGTTCTGCAGCACAGCAGCCTCTTCCAGTGAGCAGAGGTCCAAGGACTGAGCCCCTGGTGCTGCCTTTCTCCTCTGCTTTTTATAGCTGTTGGCACAATGAAGTGTTTCGATTGGTTCCCAATAATACATTATCAAAAATCCCCCTCCAAGTCTTCTGCTCTAGGATGTTTCCACCTTCTGGTTTTGAGGAGTGTTGGAGGGGAGACAACAGGGCTGACTTTGGAGAAAGGAGGGGAGTAGAGACTTCTTCAGGCTTAGTTAATGCTCTGAATTTCACATAAATTACCATTTTAGCCTTAGAATATTAAAAGTTCTTTTTTTTTACTGTATTGTCTTTTTTACAGATTCTTTTTTTAAAGGTAAAAACTTTTCAGTTCTTCACAGTGAGGACAATGGTTAAATATTGTTGGCTCACTGGAGACAGAGGGGAAAACCCATCCTTTGATTTAATTTTGCAAAATTTATACCTGGTATGAAGGTACAAAATGTAAATATGTGAAGTTTCTGTAAAGGGTTTTAAACCCATTAATCTACGGTAATCTGTTTTTTTTTTCCCTCTCTTAAGGACCAAGGAAGAGGTACCTGATTGTGAAGATAATAACACAAAATACCTGTGTTCCTGGTTTTTGATGGTTATAATACTGTGGCCTTGTACACTAATAAGAACTCAAATCTGTAACCTGGTGGTAGCACTGGAGCAATTTCTCCCTTTATCTACAGACTAAAATGCCCAAGGTAACAAATATTCTTTAGCTCTGGCTAAAGATGGACCAAGGCTCCTAAACTGGAAGCTCTTCTTGTATTAAATCCCAGTTCCCTGCTTTCAAGAAGTCCTTTGCTAACATTCCTGTTTATTAAAGAAACTGGGCTAAAGAGAACAATAAATTAAAGTGAATTAAATGATGATCCAGTGACACAGATGCATTAAGAAATTAAGAGGCAGCATCATCAAATTCATTATAACTGGAATGCTGTCCATGCAGTCCAATAAATAAATATATATGTGCATCTCAAAGATTCATCTTGGACCCTCTGGAAGTTTCCTTTTGCAAACCCAACAAGGAGACCCTGGGATTTATTATTCTTCCTTCCAGACACTGCAGAAAGTGACCTGACAATCTGCAGTGCTTCAAATTATTAAGATGGAAATTGTGCTGGAATGTTCCCAGGCATCCTCTCAGCCTTTTTTTTCCTCTTCTCTAATTAAATAAAGTAATGCTCTGTAATTGAACAGTCTTAAAACCCACTTTTAAGGCCTGCAATGAATCTGATATCAAGGAGTGTTCCTCAGTCACAATGATGCTAATTTCATTTATGTTTTAAAAGAAAAAAAAGGATGGATAAAACCAATTTTTTTTTTTCTTTTTCCTACCTTGGTGCTTTGTTTCTGTGATTTGAGAACTGATTTTGGCTGTACAGGAGGGATGGGGCATTGGCAGGAATTAATGCCAGGGGAGGTAACAGCCCCCAGGAGACCCTGGTGCAGCAATGTTGGAGATTCTGAAAGCTGAGACCTTGGAATGTTTCCCTGCAAACCAATTTGCTGATTTGTGAGCAGGTAGTCATTTTCATTAATCAAAATTTAAAGCTTCTACCCCTCCCACAAAACTGGACATAAAATTCATATAGAAACCCTTGCTTTAAACTGCTTGCAAGGAAATGCAGCTACCAGAGCTGAGCCCTCATTTCCTTTTTTAAAGATGCTCTCTGATTAAAAAAAAAAAAAAAAGAAAAAAATATCATGTACTAATCAGCCCTCATAAATTTTAATGGGAGGATGGTGACAAAAAAGGAATTGGAATAGTAAATTTCCCCTAATCAAGTTAAATGCCCTGAACATGTTTTCATCTGAGTGAAAGCTTTACTTGGAACAGAGCTGGATTCTGTATTTTAAAGATCTGCTCTCCCTGCTAAGGAAAGAGGAGCCAGAACCCAGTTTGCCCCTTCAGAAAACACAAATTTTTTTAATGCACACCATACCAAAATTGGAGCCTTAGAGGGTACTCCACCTTTTACTGAAATAAGGAAGTTTGAGCGAAGCTAAAATTGTCTTAAGGGAGGGAAAGATTTTTCACATGGATCCAAAGACTTTAGGGGAGTGAAAAGAGCCAGCCTAGTTTTTGGTAATTTTGGTAATTCCAAGTAGGAATTCTGGTGTTTCCAGGTCAAAGTGGATTTTGTGGTAAAGCCAGCAGCCCTCATTGGAATATACTTTCATCCAAGAGCCAAATCTCTGAAAATTTTGCCTATTTTGCTGGAGAAGACAGATAAAATATGGATTACCCTGTGAATACTCTATAAGTCACCAGGGTGCTGATAAAACATTTACTTTTTGCTCATTCCCTTGTGGAAAAATGAGACATTAAGTGCAGGAATATGAAAATTTTCTCTTGCCTTGAGAAACTGAATGAAAAGAGCAGCTCAGTGTAGAGAGAGAATGAAGAGCAGCTGCTCAGAGGCAGAAAAAAAAAAGAGAAAACAATAATTTCTGCCCAATTCTGCAGTTGCAGTTCTTGGTGCTGCTGGTTGGCCACAGTGCCCAGCAGGAGAAGCTGCCAAGGAAGGAATTCTCCTTAGAGCTGAATAAAAACAGACTGGGAAATTCAACTCGGCCTGGGACTGCTCCCATAAAACAAATTAGGTACAAATAGCCCAATAAAAGCTTGAGAGTCTTGAATCAGATAAATCCAGTATTTAGGCTCTCCTCCTAACAAGTGAAATGCTCCTTCCCTCCCCTGGAGCTCTGGCAGGGTTTGTTTGGGCACTAAATCACAGGGTGCCTCTGCTGGGTTTCCTCTCAGCAGTTTGCTAAAAGCTTTCTACAAACTCACCTGGACTGGCACTTTTCCTAAAATGCAGATTTTTGGGGTGGTTCAGGAGCAGAGCTGTCACACAGAGTCATCCCCACTGTCAGTGACACTTTCCTGGTCACTTCAGCCCCCTCTGATTCCTTCCTAGGAGCAGACAGAAAAAGATTTTATTTAATGAGATGCCTGGAGCATCCTGGTTCTTGGAATTTGGGGGAGTTACTCCCTCCAAATGCCTTCACACAGAACAATGCAACAACCCAATTAATTCAATATTCTTCAGGCTGTGTGGGAAAATGCTTCCTTTCCAATCTCAAAGGCAGACCCCTCATGCTTTATGCAATATTTTATCATTCTGACTTTAAGCTCCTCAGCCAACCTGCAGGGTGGGTTTTCCCAATGAGCTGATGCTTCTGTTAAATGCAAACTGAGCAGCTCTGCTGCAGTGCTCTGCTGCTCATCTGCTCCTAATGAAATGCCAGAATTGGGATTTTTAGGGTGATGATTGTTGTTTGAACCTCAGTCTGTGCTCTGGGATTTCCTGGGCAGCCCCAGAGATGAAGAACTGTATGAATGGGATGTTATTGGAAGGTGAATTGCAGGGAAAGTCAAAAAACACCCCTGAGGGTTTGAAGAAAACACTTTTTGCACAAAGGTGGTGTTTTATATGAACTCTAAATGCAAAATCTGGAGAGTAAAACTCAATCTGACTGTCAAAGGCAAAGGAGCAGTGCAGGTTGTGGCTGCAGCTCTTGTGGGGGGCACTGAAAGCAAGCATGAAACAATCCTCATTTTCTTCAGATTCAAAATATCTCTACATGCACACAAACAAAAATCCCAATACCTCAATTGATGATTAAAACTAGAAGACCTTCTAGTGATGAGTTCATCATGAGTTCAACATCATAAAAAAAATCTTCACTAAGGACAAGGTCTTGGTAAAGAAACTCCAGTTCTTTACTCCTGGATTGCCACAGGACAATAATATTCCTTTTTTTTTTCCCCAGTGATGAGAAGTTTTCCTTGAATAAATATTCAAGCTGAGGGGAACAGCTTTGCAGAGATGAGATTTATTCCTTTTTCTACTCACCAATAAATATCTCCTGTCTGTGGCTGGTGTTCCTGGAGAAGTTCAATGATAATTACCAATTAGATGTTGTGTGCAGAGGTACTCAGCAATGCTGACCAACACTTCAGAATCTCATGAATTATTCTTAGGAAATAAATGCACAACAACATCAGAATCCCTGAGGGCACAGCAGCCACAGTCATTAGTGTTCATTACTGCTCAGGGCTGAATATTGTCCCCACTTTGGTGTCCTCTGCTTTATGAACACCTAATTAAATATTTAATTGTGGTGAAGACTCCTAATTGTTCCTAAAGCAGCAACACATCTCAACTTGATCAGAATTCCCAGTTTTTACCTTGCCAAGGCACTGGTAATGCTCAGATTGTATCAAAACACAATTTTACTGGCTGCTATTTTGGAAAATTAAGATTCTCTCAAGCTTGATTCTCATGCTGGTGAGACAGGGGACAGCTGGTCTTGAGTTAGTCAGTGGAGAGCAGATAAGGAACAGAATCAAATATAAATTTGGAGCTGAAATATTACAGGGAAAAAAAAAAAACGTTTTAAGGAAGCCTGGCAGCAAGAGCAAGAACTGCTCAGTGTTTCCATGCTGTGTCACCTGGAGCAGGCTGCCCTATTTACAGAAGTTCCAGTTTCTGCTGGGAATGTTCAGAACACACAAAATCCCAAGAGCCTGAAGGAGCAGACAGCCAAAATACACCAGAATGGGCAGAGCCTCAGGATTAACCATGGCATTTATGTTTCCATTAGATAAACACATTATCTAGCAGTTCCAGTTCTTTATCTAGAGTTTGTTTTCAAATCCAAAATGCAAGGAGAAAATCAAATCCATCTGCCTCTGTCTTTGTGAGCTCCACAGGTCACTCAGCTGACAGGGGTCTGATTGAAAATGAGGGACAGTATGTAAATAAATTAATTTTTGTATAAACAAGATAAATTATCAGTGCTGAACTGCAGACATCAAGGTCTTCTCAGACCTTCATCTGTGTTAATTCATGTTCACTATCTCTTACTTGTCCAAATCCTTAGACATACAAGGCAAAACCCTTTGTAACTTGGACTGAAGGGTTTATATTTTAGATAATTTCTATCACTGGGAAAGATTTTATTTTTTTTTATGTCTCCCCCTGATGCTGAATTAAAAATAGAATAATGACACATTGCATGGAACACAGATTCTATATTTGTCTTTGAAGCATTTCCCCAGCACACTAAAAAACAACATTTATTACCCACCAGAGCACCATCACGTCCTCCAGAGATCCTGCAATGTCCTGGAGGCCATCAGGGAAATCAAAGATTGTCCCAGGGACATGTCACCTGCACATTGAAGTGGCTTCCCAAGGTGAATGAACCAGCCTAAAAAACATTAGGAAAGGATTTATAGCAAATATAATGCTCTTACATTTAAAAAAATATAAAATAAACCTTACTGTGTGGTCTTTTCTTAAATCAGCAGCAATGAGGGGGTTCCCAGGCTGCCCAGAGCAGGATCCATCCCTGAAAAGCCACGAGGGGGTGCCCATGGTGTGGATTCTGGTGTGATCCTGGTGTGAATCCTGGTGTGAATCCTGGTGTGAGTCCTGGTGTGATCCTGCTGTGCTCATGGTGTGAGTCCTGGTGTGAATCCTGGTGTGCCCATGGTGAGGATCCTGGTGTGATCCTGGTGTGCCCATGGTGAGGATCCTGGTGTGATCCTGGTGTGCCCATGGTGTGAGTCCTGGTGTGGATCCTGGTATGATCCTGGTGTGAATCCTGGTGTGCCCATGGTGTGAATCCTGGTGTGATCCTGGTGTGCCCATGGTGTGAGTCCTGGTGTGGATCCTGGTATGATCCTGGTGTGAATCCTGCTGTGCCCATGGTGAGGATCCTGGTGTGATCCTGGTGTGATCCTGGTGTGCTCATGGTGTGAATCCTGGTGTGAGTCCAGCTGTGCCCAGGCTGCTGCTCTCTGCTCCCAACCACCCTGGGCAAATTCCAGCACAGCACCAAAGGGTTTCCTGCTGGCCTGTCCAAAATGACACCATCCACTTTTACCCTGGATACTGTCCTGTAGGATCTCTCACCTTCTGCATGGCCCCAGAAGCAAAGGGGAACACCAACAAATTCCTGCACTCAGGTAAAAATCAGCAATTTTACCACACTGGGATAAAAACACACCTTAGGGACAGAATAACTTTATTTCTTTATTTCCCTCCTATTTTCTAACAACCAAGCCAGGATCTCTGGCTACAGCCTGCAGTCCTCTACCATACAGGGAGAGCACATGCAGCAGGGAGCACGAAGCAGGAATGTTTTATTTGTCACTGCTCAGGCATGGTTGGAAAATCCCCAGCAGGGAGTGTTTACGCTGCCAGTGTTTCCACCTCTGTCTCCAGGCAATGGAGTAAACCCTTCCTTCTCCCCTCAGCCAGGATCAAACAGCTCCAGCAAGGAGAGCATCTGTCAGCCCATCAGGCTTCACATCCATGGGCTGAGCTCTGATCCCAAATAAAACCCAACCTGTGCTCCAGAAAGAGACAAGCAGCCCTTTCTCTGGAATTCTCTATATATAGCTTTGGAGAATTAGTGGCCTTTGCAGCAGTAAGGGCAATTTTTAGAACAAAACATCACATATCTACTTTTATGTGGATCGTTTCCTATTATTTATTTTATTCCAGCCATCCTCAGGGATGGATTCTGTAACCAGTTTAGCAGCAGCAAAATCATTATTCAACAATCTGACAGCAGAAAAAGGAACAGCACAGCTGGAGACCTCCCCCTGTGACCCATGAGAGTGGGACAGAAATACAGCACAGCCCAGTTAGCTGAATGTTTTCCCACTCTTTTTCCAAATTCCATGATTCCTTCCAATGCATTTGCTGCAGAGGTAAAGCACTGTAAGCTTGGGATGAGCAAAAGGAAATGGCTCTGGCACTCTGCAGATTCATTCTTGTCCTAATGGATGGAGGTTTTCATCCAGAGGATTCCAAAATAGCAGATTTTTTTTTTTTTTTTCCTGCAATGGTGGAGTCCCTGACTTTAGTGTTGGAGATGTGAGCACCAACAAAACCAACACTGTCAGCAGGGGATAGCTCTTCTGCCAGTGAAATAGAGACATGGTTCTCTCTGCCCAGAAAAATGTTCCAAGGATTCTCAGAAAAGAGTGCAGCAAACCCCAGGGCACTTTCCAGCCACCTCCAACTCTCCTCCTCTGCGTGTTTAACATCTGACAACCATCCTCACAGTCCAGAGATGCTGTGACACTCCACATGCCACAAATCTGAGCTAAGAAAAAAAAAATATTATGGCAAAAGAGGAAATAAGAAAAACCCCTCTTGCACTCAGATTTAGTAACAGTTCTGCTCCACACCCCCAAGGCAGCCACAGCCACATCTTCCCATCTTTTCTGAGCCTTTCTCTGGTCCTGTCTGGCCCCAGATTTGGGGGGGGGGGGGGGGTTTGTGCTGGAGAAGCAGATGTGAGGTTGCAAAGTGCAAATTCTCTTTAAAAATAGCTTTGTTTTCCCCCCCCCCCCCATCTTAATTTTTGCTTTAGTTTTAGCAAGAAATGAAATTTCTCGAAGGCAGCAAAGCCCAGAAGTGAGAGCCAGCCCCGGGAAGAATCCAGCTGCAAACTCCACCAGCCCCACCCTGCAGCCCCAGCCCTGGGACTTAGAGAAAGCATCTGCTCTTTGTCGGGGCCCTGGGGCTGTCACATTTCAAAGGCTCCCTCTGCGAGCTCCAGAGGCAATGGAAAATATGTTCAGTTGCAAGTGGGGTCACAGGGAGATGGAGAGAGAAGGAATCAGCTCATGGATGCAGCTCCCGGTGCTGGCTCCAGCTTTAGAGCAGCTTTTGGAAAACAAAGGGGGGAAAACCAAATGTGGAAAGTATCTGAAGAACAGGGAAAGGTTGATTCCACCTCTGCTCCTGAGGAAAATAGGGAATTGGGATCCACACACAGCAGACATGGAGTTTCTTTTAGGAAAATTGCAGAGATGAGCTGTGAGAGAGCTCAGAGCCTGGTACAGAGGGCACAGGGAGCAAGGACCAGGGTATAGGAGGAGTTTGGATGCCCAAGGTTCATTTCTCCCCTGCCAGGAGCCAAGGAACCCTGAGCAAAGCACATCCAGAGGGTTTGAACAGCCCTGAAGCTTCTGGGATCTGCTGGTGTCTGCTCAAGGCTGGGCTGGGGCTCCAGTCTCTGCTTCAGACAGAGGAAGGAAACTGCAGCTGCTCCTCCCCTGCCACATGTGAGAGGTTTTTTGGTTTAGTCAGAGCCCTGCAAAAACCTCCCCTGTGCACAGGAAGGGTTCTCATGCAGAGGGGTTCACCTGCCAGAGGGAGAGGGGAGAGGACAGCTCATCTGCTGAGAATTATGTGTAAAGGGTTTCCTGACAAAACATTATCATCTGCTAAGACTGGACCCCAAAATCCTTTGGAGCCTGCCACCCATCATCCTGCACCCCTGACACTGCTGGGCTGGGGTGTGCTGGGAAGCTCTGGGGATGCCAAAGAACTTTTTTCTGCTGCAAACCAAAAGATAAATGAGCTCTGCCAAGCTCAAAAAGAGAAGCAGGCTCCAGGGATGGCTGAAGAGGAAGGTGATGCTGAAAGCTGTCAGTGCCCACAGCTTCTCCAAACTACAAGCAAGGTCATTTCATTAAGGCTCCAGACAGGGATGGCAGATCTGATCCTGCATTTCTTCAGAACCTCCAAGTGTCCCTGCCACAGCAAAGCACCAAGCACAGCAATAGATTTATCATATGCCAGATGAGCCTTCCCTGCAATATGAGCACCTTGCCAAATCTTGGGAACACTTAGGACAAAGCCATAGATGGAAAAAGCAGCTGAAGGCTTCACAAAGCAAGAAAACAACAGAAGCTGGAGCAAGAAAAGTCAGATCCCACTCAGAGTCCCAGGGCAGTGAGGCTGGAGGGGGAATTGCCCAGCACAGGGGGAAGAACCCACTTAAGTGCAGGGAATAAATTTTAAATCAAATTTCTGCTGCCTGTCACGTGCATGCAGTGAGGATTAAGATGATATTCTCCAAAAGAAAAACCTCCAGAGTGGAATTGAGGCAGATCTCAGGTTGCAGAGTTTATCTCCCTGAAGGAAAGGTGCTGCCAAGCCTTGTGGTCTGCAGCTCTCCTGGGACTCTACCAGCCTTTCCCTGGGCTGGAAGGTGCATCCAGTGCAGCACCAGCATCAGCACAATGCTCAGAGGTGGCTGCTCAAACTGACACCAGGCCATGAGAAACCAGAGCAAACTCCCACAGCAGTAACCAGGAACCTGGTAAGAACTTACAGCCCACACTGATAACACCTCCTCTCCCTTTCTGAGAAAGGCACAAGCTCTAAAATTATATCCAAAAATGAACATTTTCAATTAACACTTGCTGTATTGTTTAAGAAGTTTTACAGTTATTAATGTTAAATAGGGTGAAAAGTGAGACAGCTCATTTTTATCTCTTTTCTCACAGTTTACAGTGGGCTGCCCCTCCTGCCTGAAGCAGGATGTAAGTCACAAAAAGTAACAACAGACATTTTTCTGCAGACATTTGCAGCAAGACAGGAAGCAAAAACCACACCAAGAGTGTTGGCCCATCAGTCCCTCAGGGGCCACGAGCAGGATTCTGCTGCTGTTTGTTACAGAGACAAACCCATGGAAAACAGAAATGCACCAAAAGTTTCAGGTCCAGGAAATCCACATCACTTCCTGGGCTTTTAGGAAAAAATGTAAATAATTTCATTCTGAAAGTGTGAGATGGGGATCCTGTGGATTAACCATGGAGCAGGTGAGAGTTTGACTCTCACATCTCACACCAGCACAGAAGACAACTCCACCCTCAGCAGCTTTTAGGGCTCTACAACACTTTATTCTAAAGCACTTCAGTGCAGTCCCTTGAGACAGAAGAAGAGGCTGGGCCACCCTCAGCCAGGTCATTCCACCAGCATTTCCCACCAGCATCATCCCTGCACAGCTCAGAGAGCTCTGCCTTCCCCACTGCACCTTTAGCCATCATAATAAGAAAGTGTCAGGCAGAGAGAGTCGAGTAAAAACAGTTTCTTCAGGGGGAAAACAACCATTAAAGTGCATGACAATGCTGAAAGCCACAGGCTGAACCACAGTCCTGCACGAAATGCACTTTGCAGCTGGAGTTCTTCAGCTGTCCCAGCTGCTGGAGGAAGATTCTCTCCTCTGGAGGGGCTGAGCCCAGCAGAGCTGTCAGAGCTCTCTGGCTGCTCTCTGCAGGGGCAGCATCTCCGTGCCTGCTGCCTGGGGCTGCTCCTCTGGGGCTGCTGCTCTCACTGCTGGCCTCTTCCAGGGGCTGGGCTCTGCAGCAGGGACACACAAAGCCCTTCATCAGCAGGAGGCTGACAAAGGGACCCAGCTTTAGAAGGGGGGAGGCTCAGGGAACACCCCACAAACACCACGGGAGGTTTCAAGCACTGCAACCTCCTCCCCAGCCCTGCAGAACTGGCAGCCAGGAGGAATCCACACTGGAGGCTGTGTCCAAATCCACCAGAGCTCCTGCCCAGGCTCTGCCAGGCTGAGCAAGATCTTTCTAGCAGGGTAAGAGCTCTGTCTCCCAGAGCTCCCTCCCAGCTCTGCCAGGGAACCAACAAAGATCTCAAAATCTGGCAATGCTGCCAGAACTAATGCCCAAAATCAGGCTCTGAAAGCCCTGGGATTTTAACATGTGCAGGATTACTGAGCTTAAATTGCACCTTTCCTAGGAAAAGCATCATTTGGGCTCCTGAGCCAGAAATAAGAGCAGCCCTTGCTTTTCCTCAGCAGCATTTCCTGCCCATTTCCCCCAGAGCTAAACAGGATTGGCATCTCCTTCACCCTCAGTTTGTTCCCAAACTCTGGCCAGGTCCAGACCTACACTGAACCTTTATTTTCTCAGCTCACAAGTGATGCTGCTGTGGGGAAGCAACTTCAAGTTGGCCTGCCTGAAATTCTGCTGCCAAAGACAGAGCAACATGCCAAGAGCACTTTGCTGAGCAGGAAGCTAAAAAAATACTGCAGACCTTTCTTCATGATTTAATTTACCTTCTGGATTTATTTCTGAATCACTGGTGTTTCCAGGTTCTTCCTTCAGAACTCCCACATCCTTTGCCCAATCTGTCCATTTAATTTCCTCTACTCTGGAGAGACAAAATGCAACAAGACACTGATACCTGGAATGCTGCATCTCAAGCCAGATCCCACTGTCCTGCACCCTCCCAGCCCAGCTCATCCTGCCAACACCACCTGATGGTTTGGCTGTAGCAAAAGCACCTTATAGAGACTTTTTTTTTGAGCAAAAAATTCTGTAATTAGAGCTTCATGAGGTCTCCCCCTCTGTGTTTGTCCACTGGTCTGTTTGGTATCAAATTCTCAGCTCAGGGAATGTTCTTAATACAAAGGTGACAATGCTGGAGGATCAATTACCTCTCAAACCTCCAACCTGGCAATCACCAACAAATTTGGATGTAGCCAGGCATGTGTGGCTGAGCCAGTGCTGGAATTCCCAGGCTGTGAGCCCACTGCCAGGCTAGGGGGGGAGGGGAATGGTGCCTCTGCCTCACCTGAAACACCACCTCTCATCTTTCTTATTGAGCCCCACGGACATGAAGCAGCCAGATCTCCTCTTCCCGCCCTGGCGCCACAGCCAGGCCTTCTCTATTTCCAGAATTGCAATTGCCCTCTGGAAAAACAAACCATGTCACACAGGAACCAGGGCACAGGAACCAGCCCAGCCTTTCCAGCCAACCCTCCCCACTCAGAATCCCCTTGGGCTTGGAGAATCACTGTGGAGCCCAGCCCCAAAATGCTCCTCAACTTCTGTCTCCAGCACCATGCAGAGTGCAAACACACCCCAAAATTCACTGCCAGGGTGCCAGTTTCTGTAGAAGGCACATTAACAGCTGAGCTAAGGACAGCCAGGCACTGCACCTCTGACTCTGTGAGAGCCCAGCAGAGCTTTGGGTCTCACCTGCAGCTTCCAGACACTCTTGCTGTCATCAGAGATTTCGGTGACAGTCTCGCCCATGAGGGCAATCAGCATGTTCAGCAGCAGGATGTAGGTGAGGATCACAAACAGCAGCAGCAGCAGCATCACAAAGTATCTGAACCTGGCGTGCTCCTGGAAATCCAGGTCCCCCATGCCAATGGTGATCTTGAAGAGCTCCAGGGAGACGCTGAGCAGCCCCCCGTACATGGCGTGGCTGCCCGAGCTCTCCAGAGGGGCCACGGACTTGTTCTGGGACACCGAGGGGGCATCTCCCATCAGGGTCACCAGAGCTGGGGGGAAAACACACCCTGAGTCCTCAGCAAAGAGCTCTGTGCAGCTCAGCCCACACACAGCTCAGACAGGGCTCACCTGCAGCAAAGCCAAACAGGAAGATCATGTAAACCAAGAGGAAACGCAGCAGGTCTCTCATGATGGTCTGAAACACAAACCAGGGGCAGTGCTGTGCTTTACCTCACGTGAAATCACCAGGATGACCTCACACATCACCAGCCAGCCCTCAGCAACACTGACAGCAAGGCTCCCACCTTTTATCCAGTTTAAAAAAACTACTATTATGTGTTAAATTACTTCCACAGGTAAATAACATCATTGGCAGCTTAATCTGACAGCACTATGAACTTCTTTGTTGCTCTGTTAGTATGAATAGATCTTTGAAACAAATAAATTCCCTTTTGGCTCCCCACTATGGCTATTCCCAAATTATTCCAACACACACATCCCTCTCCTTTCCATCTCCATTGGCTTTACACAGTGATGACCAGAATTCATCCCTGGCACCTCGTTTCACCTCTGCTTTGTCCTTCCAGCCCCAGGTTCCTCTGCAGACCTGCAAACACCTCTCAGGCCAAGCTGAGCAGCTGCAGGGATCCCCTGGTTTGCAGGGCTGGTTTGGAGCTGCTTTATGGCTCACAGGGGCTGCTGCTCCACCTGGGCTGCTCAGCGGCCCCAAATGAAGGATTTGCTGCAGCTGTATCAAAAACACTGACCTAACCCTCTTCCTGCAAACCTCTGCTTCCACAGGACATCACTCCCAGCTCCTCACCCCCCCAAAATTTTCCCTGGAGAGGCTTTGCCACTCTGACCTTCTGGATCATGACGCTGTAGATGCCGGTGCGCTGGAAGCCCCGGGTGTAGTACAGGGTGTTCACCCAGCCCAGCAGCAGGGAGAAAACCATCACTGCCACATAATTCTCTGAGCTGGCCCCATACAGCACTGCTGAGAGCAGCAGGGAGAATGCCTGGATGAAGCTGGAGAGAAAACAAGAGGGGGTGACAGTGGCTCAGCTCAGCAAAGAGGCTCCTTGCAGATCTGTTGTGCAGTAAAATAAAATAAAACGTGTTTGAGCAGAGAGACCCCACCCAGCAGAGCCCACTACAGCAAAGGACAGGAGGCAGCAGAAGAGAGAGGCAGAGGGTCTGTTTTTCCTGCTCTCCAGCCCTGTGGCAGTGTCAGGGCAGCTGAGCTGCACTCCCAGAGCACCAGCTCCAAGCTGTGGAGGTGCCAAAGGCCAGCACGTACATCAGGATCTCGATGCAGCTGTCAGAGCACATGGTCTTCAGGGACTGACGCCTCCTCCGCAGGTACAGGCTCTGGGGGAGGAAAATCCACCATCACTCACAGAGCCAGGGACACAGGGAGCCCTGCCCTGCCCTGCCCTGCCCAGGGGAAAGCTTTGCTCCATCTGCTTCTCCTTTCATCTTCAAGATTTTCAATTTCATCCCTCCCTGATGAAAAAAGCCCTTATTTATAAAGGGCAAGGATAAACAAGGGCTGAATCATGGTTCAGCCCAATGTCTTTATTAATAGCCTGCATTAAATGCCAGGGGTGCATTTTAATACCACAAATCACAGAAGTCTCTCAGAATTATTTGCTGCTGTGGGACTCTGATCCCCCTTGCCCAGCAACCTGGCTTGTGCTGCCCTGTCACAGCCAGACCACCCTGAGTGTCTCAGAGCAGATTCCCTCCTGATGTCAGGGAACAGATCCTGCTGCCTCCATGCCACTGATTGCCTCCTTTTTTCCCCCCCTGTCTTACCATGAAACCAGACAAGAGATGCCCCTACCTGAGCAAAGATCAGATAAATGCCTCCTAACAAGATAATGATCAGGCCAGAGACCCACAGGAAGCCTCCAGCTGTGAACTCCACTGGGAAGGAAGGCTGCAAGACAAAACCAAAAACACCCAAAGCACTGGAGATAGGCAGAGGCAGTGATGACAACCACCCACAACTTTTAAACTCTGCTCCATCCATCCATCCATCCATCCATCCATCCATCCATCCATCCATCCATCCATCCATCCAGACTGCACCTACCTTTACCCTTAAGGGCTGATAGTATGCAATGGCTGTAAAGATGATCATGAATGACAAATAGGACACAAAGCTGAAGTAGAACCTCTTGGAAGCAAATGTTTCCCACTTTTGCTGGAGCAGTTTGTTCAGTGGCTCCAAAACCACCATCTTGTACCGATTCTGTGGGGAAACAAGCAACCAAAATGCAGCTGTGTGCCAGCAGGAATTCACCAGGGCATTGTCTTTTTAAGGGTTGGAGCTGTGGTGTTTCAGCTGGGGAGTTATAAAGGGGTTATTCAGTCAGGTCGTTTAGTGTGATAGATAAATATTGCATAGAAGTCACTTCATCAAGGTATTTGAACAAACCAAAGCTTAAGATAACAAAAGGATCAAAATTTCACTCAAATTATGGATGCTCAGAGCCATGCCAAGCACTTCTGAATAACAAAATCTACACACATTCCCACGAATCATTTCCTTTCCTCAGAGAAATAACCACCGGAAAGCCAACATTAACTTAAAACACAACAATTACAGAATGACACTACAAAAAAAAGGACAGAAAAAACCATGAGCTGTGGTGAGAGCCTCACTGGGGTGTCACTGCTGTAGGCCAGGATCTCCAGCACTGAGTTCTCCTCGAAGCTGTCCAGGGAGGAGAGGTCGTACAGGGACACGTGGATGGGGCCGTACGTCCACTCGGTGAACTTGCGGGACAGGTGCCGGTACAGGGGCTCCTTGATCTCCCTCTGGATGATGTGCCTGAAGATCTGACACACAGGACAAAGGTCCTGAGCTGAGGGAGCACCCAGAGCAGCTCCCTGTGCAGCACAGCTGGGTTGGTGCCTCTGCAAACAGCTGGAGAGGGCTAAAAGCAGGGAGGCACATCTGGGTGCCCCAGGAGTGGGGCAGGGACAGGGACAGGGGCAGGGACAGGGCAGAGACAGGGCAGGGACAGGGCAGGGACAGGGACAGGGCAGGGACAGGGACAGGGCAGGGATAGGGCAGGGACAGGGACAGGGCAGGGATAGGGACAGGGCAGGGATAGGGACAGGGACGGGACAGGGCAGGGAGCAGGGTTAGGACAGGGACACAGCAGGGAGCAGGACAGGGACAGGGACAGCTGAGCTCTGCCCTCCTCCATGGTCACCTGTGGCACTGCCCCTGCCAGCAGCATCACCACATTTGGGTGAAGATGCTCCAACCCCAAACATTCAACACCAAGGGTGCAAATTGCATCCCTGCCCCTCAGCAGCCCCTCTGGCTGCCCCTACCTCCACTTTGCCTGTCTTGGCAGCCAGCTGCAGGGGATTCAACCCATCATAATTCACAATCTCCTCCAGTTTGCACGTGGGGTCGAGCTTCACTCCTGCCTTCAGGATCTCCACGTAGGTTGTGCTCACAAACTTGGTGTTCTCCTTGGTGTCATCTGCAATCATCACCAGGGCGTGGAGCACAGTATTGCCCTGGGTGTCCTGCTCCTGCAGCCTGGCTTTCTGGTGGGGGTTGTTCAAAAGATAATCCACCACATCCAGCTGGTTGGTGCAGGCAGCCAGGGAGAGGGGGAGTTCACCTGAAGAGATCAGGATGCAGAATTTGGAAGGGAAGCAGAAAGAATTAAACAAAAGGGAAAAAAAACAATCCTAGAAGAATATGTTTAGCCCACAGCTTTATCACTGAAACACAGAACAGGTTCTGCCTCAGTGTCTCTAGATTCTGAAAGAGTTTTACAATAAACAATTATTCTGTTTTGAGGGCAGCTGAAACACTTTTCCCCCAATCTCTCAAGTCTGAACTAGCCAAGTATTGGTGTTTGTCTGAAGCCACTCAGAATTAAACACAAAAACCCAAAGATGATGGAAATGCACAGTGAACACCCAAGACATGAAAGGATTCTGCCATTTAAATAAGCCAAGGGCTTGATTAAAGATGGCAAAGAGGGGCAAACCCATCCAGAATTAGTGGCATCACATACAGTATAGAAATAAAAACCCCAGAGGAAATAAAAACCCCACATGACTCACCAAAATAAAAGTAAACTCCTTCTTTCTTCTTCCTGAAGAATTCACCGTGGGCTCTGGCATGGACATCAGCTCCATTCTCCACCAGCAGTTTCACCATTTCCAGGCTCCTTTTCTCAATGGCAATGTGCAGGGCAGTCTGGCCTGAGGACACAGCCAGCCCTGTCACTGTGCCACTGCCAGGGGACAGCATGGCATGGCACTGTGATGGCAGAACAGCCCCAGGGCTGGCTGGCAGCTGAGGGCTCCTAATAAACCCCAAAACCACCAGAAATTCAACCCCAGGGCAGGCAAATCCCCCTGCCTGGCACTGAGAGCCTGAGATTGCCACGCTGCTGCTCACAGCACAGCCAAACAGCAGAACCCACTGAACAACAGACCACTTCCTCATCCTTACCAGTGCTTTTTGTACTTCCCCAGGCAAACAATCTCATTTCTTGGGTTATTAAGCACGTATCATTTGTTGTACAGACCAAGGAGGGTAAAACTCAAGGCTGAATCAGAAATAAAAAGGTGAGTGGGCTGGGACTGCCCCAGGGGCTGCAGGAGCTCCAGGTTTCCTCTTTTTCCCTTTTCCTGCTCATCTCACAGAATCCTTTACCTCTGTAGAAGCAGTCAGAGCAGGACACGTTGACAAGTGGCCTGGGGTTCTGTGTCTTTTGGTCTATTTCCAGCAAGACTGGGATTGTGTCATTCTTCCCATTTTTTAAGTTCAGCAGGGCTTTCATCAAGCAGGTCTTGCCAGTCTTTGCATCTGGCAGGAAGAGAGGATTGAATGGGTTGTGGGTGTGCTTTGCACACAGCTGTGGTGCTTAACTCTGTAGCATCAAATCTAACCCTCATTTTAAAGGTTTTTATCGGTATTTTTAGCAGTCCTAAGGCAAAAAGCTTAGATATATTTAATTAATTATATCCTCCATGAATATAAGGAGAATAAAAGAATGCAGAGAGTTGGAGAAAGCAAAGAACCACCAGCCTGTTCCCCTGCTAACCCTGTGAGCAACAAACAACTCCAGGAGCTGGAACCTACCTGTGTACTCGGAATTGGTGAGGAATTTGGAGTTCCTCCTTAAATACTCGAGCAGCCCCTGCAGCGCCTCGGGGCTGCCCCTGACCACAGCGCTGAACAGGCGCTCCCTGTCAAAGCGATTCGGGTCCTTCTGGCTGCGGGACACCGAGAGGGAGAGAGAATTCCGAGAGCAGGGATGAGAGACAGAGTTCCAGAGGAGGGAGGAAGGAGAGGGGAGAGTTTGGTGGGGAAAAAAAAAAAAAAAAAAAACCAAAGAAAGAAATAAACAAAAAACCCCAAAAAACAACAAAAGACACAAACAAAAAAAACCCAACTCCCCCCCAAAAAAACCAAAAACAAAACAACAACAACAAAAAAAACCAAACAAAAAGCCCCCAAAAAACAAAAAAAACCCAAACAAAAAAACAAAAAAAACCCAAAAAAACAACAAAAAAACAAACAAAAAAACCCCCAAAAACAAAACAAAAACAAAACAAACAAACAACAACAAAAAAAAAAAACCCCACCAAAATAAACCCCCCCAAAAATCCCTAAATAAATCAACAACAAAAAAAAAACCCACTGAAGTGTTTTATTTTTGAGTCAAGGGAAAAATAGAGACAGTTATTTCCCAGAATTCTCCCGAGTGGCTGCTCCTTCCATCAGCTGGAGCTGTTCCCAGATCCAGGCTGATGTGCAGCCCTGGCAGGGAGCCCCAGGGTCAGGAGCTGGGAGCTCTCCCATCAGGATCAGTGTGGATCACAACCCAAACTGATCAAATATCAAATTGGTCAAACACCAAATACCCAAAAGTCACTCACTTGCTGACGAGTCCTGGCCGATAATTTAGATTAACCTTGATTTTAGGGGCAAAGTCACTGCTCTCCTTCTGATAAGGTGTCTCCAAGGGTTGTGGCTCTCCTTTCCTTCCAAGTCCTGACCTTTCTTCCTTTTTACTTGGGGCAGGTTTATCTTCCTGGATGCTGTCATCTGTTTCTAGCAATCCTATGAGCCTGTTCCTCTGAGCTGGGCCTGGCTGCCCATTTGTGAATTTATCCATGGCCAGCAGAGATGATCCTGCAGATCTAGAGATGTTCCCTGTTGGGCACTAAACCTGCAAGGGATGGGGACAATTAACACAATTTCCTCACAAACCCCAAAGGCGTTTGGGGCAACACAAAGTAAGTTCCCAGGTTGACCAGGGGTCCCTAGAGAGGGAGATTTGGTAAAACTCAGCACAGGGGGAATATTTGAATAAAGGATCAGGGTCCTCAATGGGTTCCAGCTGAGGAGAAGTTGAGAAGCAGTTCATGAAGCACAGGCAACTTGTGTGCAGCACATCTGAGCCCCTGTGTGAGATGACCTCACCTGTTGGCAGCAGCACAGGTTCCTGACATAAAAGGGAAGGAAAGTGGCTCTTTAGGAGCCTGTGGTCGTTGTTCTTGTCTCAGTGCAGCCAGCACAGGCACAGCCTGGTCACCAAGTGGCCAAAAAGATAAAAGGCTCACTGAACTGTTCAGTGTTTGCCCATGGTCCCTGCTGGCTGTTCAGATAGGGAAAACACCTGCACAAACTGACATTTCATCCTGGGGCAAAATGGGTGGGAAATCCCCAATATTTGGAGCTGCTGGCTGTCCATGTGAGCACAGTGTGAGCCCCCAGCTCCAAGGCAAGCACAGCTCCCTGCCCTGTGGGCACTCCAGCCCTGGGAGCCTGCACAGAGCACAGCTCCACCAGATCTGCTGCCCACAGAGCATCAGCTCAGCAGAGCTCCCAGCCAGCCCCCTCCTCCCCTCTGATCCCTCCTGAACTCTGTTCTGACTCTTTGGAGACATCTCTCCCCTTTTCTACCTGGGTACATCTCACCCCACACCCAAGGCACTCTGCCTGGTCAGGCTGCAGAGACAAAAAGTTTGTTAATTAAACATCCACAATTACCAACCTGCAGCAGAGCTTTGGTTAATAACTCCTTCTCATTCCCATGCACTCCCTCCAAATGGTTAACAGGTTTCTTCTGAAGAGAAATCTCCCTTGCTACAGCCAGACTCCATAGCCTGCACCAGCAAAGAGGTGAATGGACACAGCATAAGCATTTTGGCTTAGGTTAGGGTGTGAAAAAACAGCCACAAAACATCTTTATGCAGCTCACAACAAGAAATCCAAGAGCTGATTTTGAGACAAGCTGTTATGATAATTCAGGCACTCCGTTTAGTCTGCACTCCAGTGACAAACATTCCTCTGCACACACCCTTTAATCCCATTTCAGATTCCCTTCCCTCCCCAAAACACTTACTGTACATTTGCTGAATCCTTTAGAAGGATATTTGCACCTCCATAACAGTTTGCTTGTGCTTTTCTGTCTTCCTCTCCCCAAAATCATTTCTCAGCTGCAGTTTCCATCTCTCCACAGCGCTCAGGAGAGTTATTTATTGGCAGTCTTGCACAGACAGAGCGTCTGGGTTAAAAGCAAGAGCAAAATGCTCCTATAAAAAAGGACCCTCTGATATATCCACCCACTCTGTGCATCCCTGGGAAGCACAGGGAGCACTCTCTGTGTGCCAGCTCAACTTGCACTTCTCAAGAAGTGAGTTGCTTCTCCCTGAGACCTCAGCCAGCCCTGCTGCCAGAAGGGCACAGCACTTACCAGAAGCTGCTGCGAGCTCCACCCAAGAACTGATCTGACAAGGATCCTTCAGAGGGGAAACAACCTCCCAGCAGAAACCAAGCACCAAGAAGTGTTAATTGGCACGAAGGCAGACCCAAAACCACTTCCAGCCATGGGTGAGCAGCCCTGCAGAGCAGCCCCTGCTCATTCCAGCAGCCTGTCAATGGCACAGTGTGGAACTCCTGTGTGCTGCTCCATGAGAGAATCCAAGCTGCCTGTGAGAAGGAGCAGCCCCAGATCCCTGGGATTTACTCAACTGTGTGGCTTTTTGCAAAGTGAAGGAGGGTTTGCACAGGAAATGACTGGCTGGATTTCTCAGTGCAGGGGAGAGCCAATGAGTGCAGTGCTCTTATATGGGAAAGCTGGCTGCCTATTGCAAATTCAGGATGTTTAACCCCTGCCTGCACAGGGAGGGAGCCTGGTGCTGCCCCAGCCCCACGAGGCTGTCACAAGGCTCCAGAGCCAGCCCAGCCCAGCAGCAGAGGCAGCTCTGCACAGCCCCAGTGACACAAACCCCACAAAGGGCAGCTCAGCTGCTCCTCACGGGCACACAACAGCCCCAAACTCCCTCCCACTGGTTACTTCATCTGCTTTAGTTATGAGATAGAAAAGATCTTGCTCATAAAGATCTCCAAAGGAGAAAGTCTGGGAGAGGCTTCTCCTGGGAGCAGGGATGTCCCCCCACCCCACAGCTGACTGTCCTTGGGGACACACACACCCCAAAACTGCTTCACCTTCCCCTCACAAAGCAGGACCCTGGGAAACAGAGGATATCAGCCCACACCTCGAGTTCCAGCTCTCCCTCTCCCAGAGGAGGCCCTGGGGTCCTTTCCTGCAGGATTAGAGCAGGGGGAGCCAGCACCCACTGCCTCAGCACCCCTCCCCAAGGAATGCTGCTCCAGCAGTTTCCACCAAACTCCTGATGCTTTACAAAGCCACTGATGTCATCTAGAGCTCAGCTAGAAAATCTCATTAATGAGCAAAATGATGAAGAGCCCTTCCAGTCAACACCTTGGCAGCAGGGGGACGTTCCAGGAGAAATCCCAGAAGTGAGGGGACCCCACGTGGGTTTTTTGGAAAAGGGGCATCACAGCACAGGACACTGAACTCTGGCTGTGCCTTTCTCCTTCCAAACCTGCCCCAAGCCAAAGGAGAGCCTGGAGCAATCCTCATCCCACAGCAGTGCAGGATGCTGTGACACTTCCTTGGAATGTGCTCCTCAGCCCCAGGAGCTTTCCCAGGTGGTTTCAGCTTGGAGGCAGCTGCAGGCTGTGAGACCTCCTATAAATACACCAATTAAATAAAAGTAATGGTGCCTTTGCAGATTACAAGCTTATTTCTCAAGATTCCTGTGTTTCAAAGTGAAGCTGGTCCAGGGATTATGCAAAGCTGTTTTTTCTCTCCATGATGGCTTCTTAATGATTTATTAGGATCCACAGAACAGCCTATGAAGAAGAGATAAATGCAAGATCAGATTTAATCTCTCCACATTCATAATTATAGATTAGTAATTCACAGCAGAAAAAACAATGACTGGAACCTGCTTAAGCAAAAGGAAGCAGGAGGATGATGGTGTTTGGAAAAGATGCAAACAAGAACATTTCCTGAAATATAATATTCTGTGTTCACCTAAATTTCCATTTTTACCAAATACTGAAAAACATAATAGTATGATTGATACCATGTTTTCAGTATGTTGTAAATAGAAGTTCAATTTAGTTAATTTAGTTACAGGATTGAGCTGTGGCCTCTCAGGTGAATCAGCTCAAAATCATCTTCACAAGAGGAGGAAAACCTGTCATAACAACATGCAAGGCTGGAGAATTAAAATTCCCTCAAATACAACAGGTAGGCCAGCAAAAGAAAAAATAGTTTATTTTAAGGTTGTATTTTCACACTCTGGAAAATATCAAGTGCTTTTGCAAGGCTTTTGTTTTGTTTTGTTTTTTTCCTTTTTTTTTTTTTCTAGGTAATTTATGTAAAAGCCACACTGCAGTGATGAATTTGAGTAGCTTCATTTCTTATTCACAGATGGAAATCAGTACCTCTAGAGACACCAGCCAGTGCCCAATCTGAAACATAAATATTCTTAAATATAATCCCTTGTCAGAAGTTGTAGATTGATGGAGCTCCCTGGGCTATCACACTATTTCTGGAACTGCAAGTTCCACATCAGAACATTCAAGGCTCCAATCTATATTCTTCCCAGGCCTTGCAGGGAACCATCCAGCTCTCTCATTCCTAAAATGGAAATTTCTTTCTATTTGATGTATCCCTTTCTGTAGGATCACAGCCTGTAGGAATGCTCTGCTGACAATCAAAGAGCAGCAAAAAAGGAAACCCAGATCTGAAATAACCTGTTTGTGGAGGAACAGTGACATCCTGTGGCCAGGGAGGCTCAGCAATTCCTGCTGCTTTTCAAACAGCTGAATTGGGCAAAGAGCTTAAAAATCACCCTTGGCTGCAGAAATAAAATCCTATTTATTCCCAATGTTTAGGTATAAGTAATTTTTTTTTTTTTTTTTTTTTTTTTTTTTTTAAGCACAAAAAACAAAACCCCAGAGTCTTGGCCGGTTTTTCTTTTTGTTTGTCTTTTTGGGGTTTTATCAGATTTTTTTTTAAGGGAAAACAGACTAGAAATTAACTGAAGCAATAAGAAAAAACTCAGATTTCAGCAGGATTAAAAGATATTACCAGAATCTGTGGTAAATATGGGACCATTAAGATTATTCTAACAGCATAGAGATTCTGGCTAAAACCTACTGGATTCTTATTTTAGTTATGAACAGCTGTCTCTAAGCAGAGTTTTGAGGTACAACCATATTGTAGGGATTTAAAAATTGTATTTGAAAAGGATCAATCATTTGTATTGCCTGGTATATTTGTTTCGTGCTAATAACTTCAGTGCAAACACTGCATTTTCTACAAATCCATATTCACACTTCCTTGTGATTCACAAACATTTCCCTAATTCACATAATTGACTTAAATTGCAAGGATTTTTCTCTTATGAAGAAATCCTTGCAGTCATTTCCTGGACCACCTCAGGCACAGCTCAACAAGTTTGGCTCAGGCCAAAAACCCAGAGGTTTTGTGCTGATCCCTCCTGTCACCTCCCTGTAGGAATGTCAGAGTATTCAGGGCCCACCCAAACCCCAGAAATGTAAAATATTCAGCACTTTTATCTCCTGTGGGGCTGTGAGCTGCTCAGGGATTCAGACAGGGCTAAAAGCCCCAGCCCAGAGAGAGGCAGGAAGGGAATTTGAGGTCACCCTGCCCACCAGGGCCACCCCAGGTTGTTGTCCAGAGCTGTTTCCAGAATTTTTGTCCATGACCTTTCAGTCCCTCACAAGGAAGTGCCTGCACAGCCCCTCAGGGCACCCTGCCAGGTGGTTAAACTGCAAAAAGTATGAAAATCCAGAAAGGAATTGCAGCAAAACTCAAACTAAGGGAAGTCTCTTGTGGCAGAGACAGCAAATGTTTACAGAACTTTGTACTTCTGCTTACTCAGCAGACAGAAAAGCAAGCTCTGCTCCTTAAAAAAAAAAAAAAATAAACTACAGATACAACCACCAAACCCACACTGAATTTAGTGTGCAGTTTTCTGTGAGAATAGCAACTTTATGGCCTAATTTCCCATTAAGTGCAGCACTTACCACAGATGCTCAGTGATGAAATTCAAAAACAAACCAACTTCTACAGCAGCACTCCAGGGGATAAAGGGAACCAAGATGGTACCTAACAAGTTTTTTGGGGAAAAGGGCAGTGCAGCAGTGCAGGCTGTGTGCCCCAGGATGGGCCAGGAGCCCCATTCCAAGGTGAATGCTGCCAGTTCAATGGGGAAGACACTGCCAGCCACCCAAAAACCTGGGGAAGTCTCTTGTGGATATGACACCCCCTCCTGAACACCCACCACTGCAGCTGAACCAACCCAACCCAACCCCACTAGTTTGAGTTTCCCTAACCCACCCCATAAAAGAAAACCCCAACCCCAGCTAATCCAGTCTTTAGTGGAACTCCCTCCCTGTTGGGCACTGATGACTCTGTAGAAGTTACCAGATCAGCCAGTTCTCTGAGCAGTCACCTAGTCCAAGTTTCACCCTCCCACCCACCACACAATTCCCACTGTGACCAGCCCTCCCCCCCAGGGCAGAAAAACACCCCCACCCACAAAGGGTCCCTTCAGAGCAGTGCCAGACACTGGAACCCCTCACACCCACCCCAGGGACACCAGACACGATTTAAACACACTGCAAGTCCAGAACTTGCAGCAAAACCCACTCCAAGCAGTGACCACCACACCCTTCTGTGGGGTCTTTATAACCCACCTGCTGCAAGCAGAGTGCTGCTAAAATCTAGCAAGAAGAAACAACATGGTATTATTAGCACTTAAAAGAGTTTAATCCAGATCCACTTTAACCACAAGGTTGGTCCTCAGCATACATGCAAAGAGGTTTAAACTGCCATGGTAAGAAGCCAAAGCATTTCACTTAACACACCAGTTTCACCTGCTTGAACTGAGACAGACTACAGGGTGTAATGTGCAACAGAAAACTTTATTAGCATTTCAACAGACAGTTGTTCAGCAGTTACTCAAGCTTGCATTAACTTAATATTAAGACATTGAAGAACTACAGTGCAAACACAAGTGCCACTGGCAACCCTGGTGTCAAGCAAGATGCACAACAACTTAACAGCCGCCCCTGAGGCGCAGCACCAGGTGCAGGGTGGATTCCTTCTGGATGTTGTAATCAGAGAGGGTGCGCCCATCTTCCAGCTGCTTGCCAGCGAAAATCAGCCTCTGCTGGTCAGGGGGGATTCCCTCCTTGTCCTGGATCTTGGCCTTCACATTCTCAATGGTGTCACTGGGCTCGACTTCCAGGGTGATGGTCTTGCCAGTCAGGGTCTTCACAAAGATCTGCATCCCACCCCTGAGGCGCAGCACAAGGTGCAGGGTGGATTCTTTCTGGATGTTGTAGTCAGAGAGAGTACGACCATCTTCCAGCTGCTTGCCAGCAAAAATCAGCCTCTGCTGGTCAGGGGGAATGCCTTCCTTGTCCTGGATCTTGGCCTTGACATTCTCAATGGTGTCACTGGGCTCGACTTCCAGGGTGATGGTCTTGCCAGTCAGGGTCTTCACGAAAATCTGCATCCCACCTCTCAGGCGCAGGACAAGATGGAGAGTTGACTCCTTCTGGATGTTGTAATCAGAGAGGGTGCGCCCATCTTCCAGCTGCTTGCCAGCAAAGATCAGCCTCTGCTGGTCTGGAGGGATTCCCTCCTTGTCCTGGATCTTGGCCTTGACATTCTCGATGGTGTCACTGGGTTCCACCTCGAGAGTGATGGTCTTGCCAGTCAGGGTCTTCACAAAGATCTGCATCCCGCCCCTGAGGCGCAGCACCAGGTGCAGGGTGGATTCCTTCTGGATGTTGTAGTCGGACAGGGTACGGCCATCTTCCAGCTGCTTGCCAGCAAAGATCAGCCTCTGCTGGTCAGGGGGAATGCCTTCCTTGTCCTGGATCTTGGCCTTCACATTCTCGATGGTGTCACTGGGCTCGACTTCCAGGGTGATGGTCTTGCCAGTCAGGGTCTTCACAAAGATCTGCATCCCACCCCTGAGGCGCAGCACCAGGTGCAGGGTGGATTCTTTCTGGATGTTGTAATCAGAGAGGGTGCGCCCATCTTCCAGCTGCTTGCCAGCGAAAATCAGCCTCTGCTGGTCAGGGGGAATGCCTTCCTTGTCCTGGATCTTGGCCTTGACATTCTCGATGGTGTCACTGGGTTCCACCTCAAGGGTGATGGTCTTGCCAGTCAGGGTCTTCACGAAGATCTGCATGTTGACCTGCAAGACACACAGATGTTTTAGCTATTGCTCCTTACTCAAATAAAGCCTTTAGTAAACCCCAAACGAAGAGATTACTGTTACTATTACCCAACAGCTAAAAATTCTTATTGGGTTGCTGGAAAAAAGATGAAATAAAAAAATCTTACTATTTCACTAACTAAACTTGACTTTGAGGTAAAATCCGCCGAGTTCTATTAACTCAGATCACACTCACTAGCAGACCCCAGACCCTCCTCCTCCACAGCCGCAGTGCAGCAATACGGTGGCAGAGCTCCTCTTACATCCTCCCCCCGCAGGGCAGCGCTGGAGCCCCAGAGCCGCCCGAGGGCAGCGCTGCGGCGGCGGATGCGCGGCCCGGCCGCAGTGCGGCAGCGCAGGGAGCGCCCGGCCCGCCCCGCGGACCCGCCCCGGCAGTGACTCAGCCGCTTCCGGCACGCACGGCTCGGCCCGCGCCATCTTCCCCAGCACAGCGCCGCCTCCCCACACAGAATTTATCCTGTTCCCCCCACCACAGCTCTCACCGCCGCGCTTTAGAGAGCTACGCAACACTACAGAACTCCGCGGCCCGCTCCCTCCGGTGCCCTGCTGCAAACCGATCCGCAGCGCCCACCCCGCTGGGCACGGCCCTGCGCAGAGCCCCCGGCCCGTCTCCCCACCGCCCTGCACCCCCCAATTCCCCACAGCGCACTCACGTCTGCGGCCCTGAGCAATGAAGTTCGCTAAAGTATCCAGCAGTGCTAGTCCTCAACTCTGCCGAGTGACGCGCACCCTCCCTTATTTATAGGACTTTTGTCCACACGGGCCCCGCCCACCAAAACTAACATGTTCATCCGCCTCCCAAAGTAGTCCCTCAGGAAGAGAGCCCTGTTCTGGAACGCACTCGCCTTTTCCCCGCTGCAATCCCTCTTCCGCAGGCAAAGGGGTCCCAGAGATTCAGTGAGGGGAATCAGACCCTATAAAATCAGCAAATTTCTGAGGGCGCGGATGGATCTGGAACCGTTGTTCTCTCCGGCGCTGCGCCAGCCGTTGGTGACCAGCCCGGGAAGGCGGCGGTGATTGGTGGGGCGGGCGGCAGGGCGGCCGCTGATTGGCTGCTCGGAGGGGCAGTTAGCGCGGGGCGGGGGCGGCGGGGGCAGGGAAAGCTCTGGAAGGTTCGGCAGCGCTCGGCGCTGATTGGTGCGCGGTGAGGTCACGCTGTTGCTGGGGCGGAGCCGCCTGGCGGGGCAGATTTCGGCCGGGGGAGCGGGGGGAGCTGGCGCCATGAGGGGACAAGGATTATGGTGGGGATTGGGATTAATGATGGCGATAGGAACCACACTGGGGCTTCTTTAGCTCCTTCCTGAACCCCAGCAGAGCTCAGGGATCAACCCAGCACGGACTGGGGGAGAAGTGCCCTAAAAAAGGGGGGTGACCCTTGGTGCCAGTGTTCCATGACCCACTGAGGCCTCTGACCAACCCTTTCCCCAGAATGGCTGATGCTCCATGGAAAAACCCAGGACGGGTTATAGGGCTGCTCCTGGCCTGTAAAGCTGAGAGAGAAAGCAGAACTGAGTTAGCAAAATTATAAAAAAAGCATAGTAGAGGAGCGTGGGCGGCTGCTGGTCTGTCACACGAGCTGCCCCAGTCACGCGGCCCGGCCCAGCTGCCCCTGAAACTGGCTGGAGCCGCCTGACGAGTTAATTCTCTGGATGTGAGGCTGCAAAACAAGCCTCTGATGAAATGCTGACATTTGAAATTCAAATGGTTGTTTACTCGCCTCCAGAACAGGAAGCTTTGATGGGTTATGAAGCAGCCACCTTCTGTGAACTGATGTGGAAACGTGCCTCGGGTTAATTAAACTTCATTATACCTTTCAGACTGGCTCTTAACTCATTTGGTATCACATTAAAGATGGAGTGCACAAAATCCAAGATGGTTTTAGTGTGTTTTTTTAGCAGATTTATCTGCTGCTCCTTCAGTGAAGCCAGATGACCTTGTTAAATTCTCCTCTCACAAAGCATCAGCACGTGTGACTGGCAAAATTCACTACAGAGCTGCTGTTTCTCCCTAAAAAAAAATCTTAAAAACAGACAAAAATACAAAACCACGGAAAAAAAAAGTAAAAAACCAAAACCCCAAGAACAAAATCCTTTTGCATTCCTTTCTCCTAACAGAAAAGTTGAAAAAATACCCAAACCCCAACAACAAATTCCTTTTGCTTTCATTTCTCCTAAAAGGGGTTTCTAGCACCTCCTGGTTTACAGTAAAAAGGAAATAAATCATCTTACCAATAATGACTCAAAACACAAGAACAGGAAGAGGGGGAAAAACAATAACTGGAAAGTTCAGAAAGCTCCATGGCAATAGCCAACCCTGGAAATATTATTTGGCTCCATAAATTTAGGACAAAAGGCAGAGCTGGGCAATGTCCTGTTGGTTTGCCTTGTGCTGCCAGCTCTGTTCAGGGTTTCCAGCACGGGGTTTTTTTGGTGGTGGTGCCAAGGTGGCTGAAGTTTGCTCCTGTGCTTGCTGCTCATCCCAGGCACCCTTCCCAGAGGAAAGGCCACCAGTGACTAATATTTACAAATATGAAAGGCCACATCTGTAAAGCTGGAGAATTAATGTAAAGTCTGGGCATGTTAAAGCACATCACACATTTATTAAGGATTTTTGGGTGCATATTTCTCTTTTTAATGTTCCTGTAGATGGAGAAGGAGGAATGTCTGTAATTTTTTTTTCCTTTCTGTGTAAACCAGAAAACAGAGGAGCCCTCCCTTGTTTTTTTTTTTCTTTTTGTTTAATATGGCTGAATCTGTGGTGAGGGGACTGTTGTGGCTGTACAAAGCACAGTGCATTTAACAAACATTGCACTCTCCCTCTGGTAACTTTTGGTGAAAAAACTCGTTGAGCAGCTGACTCTGAGCTGTATATAAATAAATGCAAAGCTGAAAAACCCAGAAATCTGTATCTTGTGACTGCTCTGACTGCACAGGTGGCTACAGCCTTTGCCAGAGCACGGGGCCTGCAGTTGGGAACAGACATTTCTTTTCAGAAGTAGGTCACTGGGCAGTGGTACAGAGCAACCTACTTCCAGGAGAGAAGGATCTGGGGTCAGGGAAATGTTTCCAAGGAATCTGTACATTCTGGAACACAAGCTGGGTCTGGTTTTTATGTAGGCTGATGTCCTAGCAACGAGGCATCACTTTTAGGTGAGGCAATCTGTTTATCTTTAGCTGCCAGGTTTAACTTGGGACAGCCAGCCAGGCCATCACAGGGTGTGTTGCAAGTCCAGTTACTGTTCTTTGTTCAGACAATAGGGCTGCTTGCCACAAGGAAAAAAAAAAAAAAAAAATCCTATCTCATAACATTACTCACACCTGCCTCTCAGTGTGTATGATGCAGTATGATTATATTATATTTATAGGTATGCATCATTCTATTTACATGTTTACAGTTGTGGAGATAAATATAATTTCCCCAAGCCTGTGGCAGTGCAGTCAGGTCCAGGCTTGGCTCGGGTTCCACCCACGAGACAAACAGACCCGTGTCATGTCACTGCTTGTCCCCATGCTGCCAGCCTGGAGGGTTACACAAACAGTGAGTCAGAATTCAAAGTACTGTGAGATTGACTGTCATATTCTGAGATTACCAAAAAAAGACAACTCCCTCGGTTTGGTTTTTATAGCCTTATGCTAAAAATACCTTCACTAAACAAAGTTTTTAAGAAGCCACCGACTTCGGGAGCTGAAAGTAGAAAAAATTTAAGAAAAATAAATAGATGGGTAGTAAAAAGATAAAAATTAGTGATACTCCTCTGTCTCCCTGTTTATCTAAAGGGTATTTTAACTTTGTAGGACACATGGGATTCAGCTTTCAGATCTGTGCTGCCTCGATAAACAGGCTGGGTGACCCGGGGGACGTGACAGCTCCCTGTGCTCTGCTGGAAGGAGACGTGCAAAGGGCATTTCACAAAGGGCTGGAATCACAGGTTGGTGTGTGCCAGTGAAAGCAGCTGCTAATAACTCTGTCCTAAAACTCCTCGTGTGCCCGGGAATGTTTGGATCCCATCCAAGCTGCAGTGCGGGGACGGAGCTGCTTTGTTCACCCCTCTGCTGCCTCTGAGCACACTCAGCTTGTGCTCTCTGGGACGAGCTTTTCCAGCAAAACAGCAAAAAAAGTGCCTTGAAAAACAGGCAGGCAGAAGAAGAAACGGCTGAGGAAACAGGCAGAAGAAATGAGTCCTAAACCGCTGTTAATCATTGTTAGGATGTTCGACAGAACGTCTGGAACAGTGCACAAACACAAACACCGTCAAGGCCGTTCGGAACAGCCCGGGGCTGTCACCTCCTGCCTTTTGTTTTCAGATCCAGCCTGGGTCTCCTTTCGCCAGGAAAACCTCTGGAATGTTCCCCCTCCACCACAGGGAGACTAAAATCCAAGCACTGCCATTTTCTCCCCCGAACAAATCACGTACTTTGAACCACCTCAGTTTTTTTAAGTGTGCTGTCAGCTGTACACAACTCCTAGTTCCCTGCTTATTAAATATAAAAAAAAACCCATCCACAGTTCCTAATTCTCTTTCACCCACAAACATGTAGCTGCTTTCAGTGCTGCTTTGGGGATAAAAATGCTCTTGCAGGCAGAGTTTCAATGCTGGCTGTGAGCCAGGGCTGCAGAGCTGAGTCATTGTTATACAAGCAGAGCTGAGATGGCACAGAAAAGCCCTTTTGTACTTTAACACTGAACACGTCAGCTGCTGCTGGCCTTTGAGCATCACAAGACACCTACACAGAAGGAACTGTAATTTACTGGACTTTTCCAGTAATTTTACTTTGTCCACCCTGTCATCTGTCTGGATAATTCGTCGTTTTCCATTTTGCCTCTCAAGTTTAACAGCAAATGCATTTTTCATTAAGCTGTTGGCCTCTCCTAAAGCCTGGCAAACATTGCACCAGCTTTGGAAACAGTGAAATGAGAGATGTTAACTCTCTGGGCACTGGGAAGGTGCTGCCCAGGTACTCTGACAATACATTTGACCACTGAAATTTAGGGCTTTCAGCTAAGAATATTTGTGACATTTATCATCATCCAGAATTCCACTGTAAAGCTCTGGAATTGATTATTTATGTGAGACTCAGTTTTGTGTTCTGAGTCCTTTGTGATAAAATAGGAAACGAATGAAAAAAGAGAATTTCTTTACTATGGCATTTTGCACTTCCATTTTTGTCCTCCAGTTCTTTATCCAGAAACATCACAGGGGAACAGAATTTAGCTTCTTAAAACAGTTTCTGCATTTAAAATAGAGGGAACTAATTGTGGAGAGGCACGGAGAGTGACAGATTTGCAGATATTACATGGACAAACTCACTCCAGTTTTCTCCTGGAACTGCTTTTGGAGTGTGTGGAGTGCTGGTGGCTCTGGTCATTTGTGTGAATCAACATAACTAGCCCTTAAAATGAGTTCCTAAAATTCCACTCTGGCTTTCAGAGTGTTGAGTTTAGTGTTTTTGGTGCTGGCCATGCCCCAGGGGAGATGAATCCCTGCTGCAGCCAGCACAGGCTCAGTTTCAGTGCCTTTCCAGTTTCACCTTTTTTCCTCCCCAAATATGAGGAGACTGCCATGTAATCTGGTTTGTCTAAAGGTCTGGGAGTGGCTCAGATGAGGAGCTGCAGCTGAATTTGTCACGCAGGGTGTATGTTGGTGCTTCCATTAGAATGAGTAACAGGAGCAGAGGTTCACATCAGGGATAACAGGAAATTGTAACTCGGTGTCCTTTCCTATCACCACAGAGGTGCTGAGCCACAGGATTCTTATGCAAATGCTGGCATGTGCCATCTCGGGAGGCAGCCTGGACATGTTTTTAAAGCTCTTTTCCAGACCCCAGAGAGCTGAAGGATGTTTATTCATCACTGTCCTCTTGCTTTGCCATGTTCCTGGCTCTTTGCCTCTCAAGACTCAGCTCACTTGTTTACATCTTTCCCCTTCTTGGAAAGAGCAAGACATTAAGTCCTGTTGACTACAGATTCTTGATTATATGTCAAACAAAAGAAGTTTCCAGTCCTGCAACACTGGGCACAAAGATTTGTCTTTGGAGTGATTATTTTTTTCCCCCAACTGAGTGTGACTTGGACACCTCCAAATTTTGTACTTTTCCCTGCATTGATAGTTTTACTTGACAAACAGCCTTGGATTTCAGAGTTCAAAAATAACCTTTTGTGAGATATTTACCACTAAAGGGGTGATTTCACATTTTCCTGGGTTGGTTGTTTGTTTGTTTGTTTTCCTGCTGTTGCTTATTTGGTTGATTGTTTTGGTTTTGGGTTTTATTTTGGTTGTTTGGTTTTGGTTTGCTTGGGGTTTTTTTTTTGCTTTTTAAGGTATGTACTCTTTTATTTTCAATTGGTAACAGAATTAGTGAAAAGCTAAGTGGGAATCCTGTTAAAAACCATTTCTCTGCAAAGCTGCCACAATGACTTCAAACCTCAGGAAGGCCAAAATACAGTTCCAAAAGCACATCCTGTGCTGTCACAGCAATGTTGTGTCTAAATGAGGGCTGTTCATAGCAGACAAATGACACATCACAATTCCAGCAGCACCTGGGGTCTGCTGAGCACCTTCCTATCGTGTTCAGAATGACAGGGAAAACCTCGGGCTCATGCCCTGGAATCAGAAAATCATAGAAACCTTAAGGCCGGAAAAAACTGTTATCATCAAGTGCAGCTGTTAACCCAAGTTCACCATTGAACCATGTCCCCAAGTGCCACGTCCAAGAGTTTTTGAGCACTTCCAGGGCTGGTGGCTGGAGCACTGCCTTGGGCAGCGTGTTCCAGTGCCACAGGATGGCCAGGTCAGTGTCTGTCCCTGTGCTGGGCTCTGCCGAGGCCACTGTCCCAGCCCTGGGCTCAGCTTTGGGTCCAGCACCAGCAGAGGGACACGGAGGGGCTGGAGCGTGTCCAGGGCAGGGAACGGAGCTGGGGAAGGGGCTGAGGGAGCTGGGGGGGCTCAGCCTGGAGAAAAGGGAGCTCAGGGGGCACCTTCCCCTTCCCTCCAGCTCCCTGACAGCTCCGCCGAGCTGGGATCGCTCCCACCCCAGCTAACAAAGAAGGCTGAGAGGACACGGCCTTAAGCTGTGCCGGGGGAGTTTTAGTTTGGATATGAGGAAAAGATTCCTTCACTGCGCCTTCCCCTCGTTCCTCCAGCCCCTCCCGTGTCCCGGTGCCGCGCTGTCCCGGTGCCGCCGTGTCCCGGTGCCGCCGTGCCCGGTGCCGCTGTGCCCGGTGTCGCTGTGCCCGGTGCCGCCGTGCCCGGTGCCGCTGTGCCCGGTGTCGCTGTGCCCGGTGCCGCTGTGCCCGGTGTCGCTGTGCCCGGTGCCGCCGTGTCCCGGTGTCGCTGTGCCCGGTGTCGCTGTGCCCGGTGCCGCCGTGTCCCGGTGCCGCCGTGCCCGGTGCCGCGCTGTCCCCTCAGCCCCCCCGGTGTCCCCGTTCCGCCCCCGGGCCGTGCGTGTCGCGGTGGCGCCCCCCGCTGGCGCAGTCGGAGGCGCGCATGGGGCGCGGCGCGGCGGGCTGCGCTCGGCGCTCCCGGCGGGGCAGCGCGGCCGCGGGCGGGACGCGCCGGGCCCGGGGCAGGAATGCGAGGAGAACCCCGGACGGAGCCAAGGCGGAGCCCCCCGGGCCCGGCGCCATCGATCTGGGGGCGCAGAGCGGGCGCTGGGCCGCGTTCCAGGAGCGGCACCGGCTGAGCTGCGAGGAGGCGGCGCGGCTGCTGCTGGACGCGTAGTGAGTACCGGGGCCGGGGCTGCGCCGCGCTCCTGCCCCAGCCCCGCTACGGGCAGCGCTCTGCGCGGCATCTGCACTGCGGGGCCCGCCAGCTGCCGAGAGCGGGGCCGCGGTGCCATGGGCTAGCACGCACCACGGGGGAAAAAAAGAAAAAACGAAAAAAATAGTGGATTTCTGTGCTAAACCTTCCCGTTTTTTTACGGGTCTCCCGTAGAAAATGCCCTTGAGGGCTCCGCGAGGCTCGGTTTCTAAATCTCCACCCATTTCCTGCGCTCGCTCTGCGGCACATTAGAAAATGTCCGTGGGAGGCAAAATCTGGGAGGAAATGTTTTTTCTTTTGCATTTTGAGATTGACCCGCACGGTGACTGCCCAGCTGCTGTGGAGGCGGCTTGGGGAGGAGGAGAAGCACAGGCTCAGAAATTCCTTGGTCATAAAGTTCCTCTGCAATTACAACCCGAAATAAAAGATATTTCAAATATTATATAGAACCCATTTATCTCTGCTTTCCCCAGCTTTTAAATGCAGGAGTATTAGTGGTGTTGGAGGAACTATGGGGAAAATTGTGGGGAAATTCAGTTCTTAGTTCCAAGCAGTTTGTTTTGAGGTGATGCCCTGGTTTCTGTGTAGGGTTGTGTATGGACACAGCTGTAGGGTCAGCACTGTGACCTGGAGTGTGGTGGGGAGCTGTGTTGTACAGAGTGGAGAGTCCTCAAAGTGGTGCTCCTTTCCTTTTCACCATTTTAATTAAACCACAAAAGCAATTGCTGCAGAGGACAAAGGGCATCCTCTACCTCATTCTGACACGTGTTATTAAATGCATTTGAGTGGATACATTTCTTGGTGTTCTGCAACAGCTCAAGAAAGAACTGAATAATGTTCTGTATAGCCTTACTGTTCTCTTGGGTCAAAAACAAGAGAGGATGATGCCAAAAGCTGTGCTGTGTCTCCAGTGAATACAGGGGTTTGGTGAAGCACACTGGAGGCTGTCACTGTGGAGCTGTCCGCTTTGAGGTCTGGGCTTCGGCAGATCTGCACGTCTTTAACTGCAAGTGAGTTGTTTGTTCCCTGTTCCCAGAGATGAATGTCAGCTCTCTGCTTTTCCGACCTTAGAGACAGCTGCAGAATACCCTCTGTGCTGTTTCCATAGGATTTTCCCCTAATTATGTCCTGGTCCACTAGATCAGTGTTGGTGATTTCAGGTGCTGCTTTGGGCAGGACTTCATGTCTCACATCCAGGCTCACACAGAAAGTGTCAGGAGAGATCTAATGAGCCCAGGTGCTCAGCCATCTGCTTTCTGTTTCCTCTCATGCAGGGGGTTCAAAGTACATTGGACTTTTTTTAACTTGTTCTTCTCAAGTGACATTACAGCTCTAACTACATGTGCCTCAAACTAAAACACTCTCTGGTTTCACTAGTGACCCCTCTTTGCCTGCAACTCGTTTGCTTCCAGCTCATGGGTGAACTTCTGAACTTCTCTTTCTTGTTTGCATGGTAATGAATGTTGGCAAAATTGCCCAAGCATGCTCTGAACCATTAAGTGGATTTCTCAGAGCTAGAGTTTGTCCTCAAGAGTTGTGTGTGAGAATATCTCACTGGGGTACCTGTGTAGGGTCAGTCTGTTCACAGGTGTGCTCAGCCAAACACTACTGACACCACTTTTGCTACTTACCTCTCAGCCATTCTAGCTGTCATTGGCATTTCTGTTGTCAAAAAGTCTGATTGCTGCTCTAAAACCTGTCTACTTCTAGAAAAGTCTGCTTTTTCTTTTACAGTTGCAGCATTTGCACAAAGAAACAGAACAGACACTTCATTGTGCCAGCGTCACGTTTCAAGCTGCTGAAGGTAGAGTAAGAGCACAGTAAGAGCATGGCCATGAGCACGAGCAGTGTTACCCTCAAAGAGCCAAGAACAAGCAGTTTTCTGCCCTAATTTTGTCTGGTTGGGGGAAATGGTTGCATTCTAAGCTGTTTGGTGTGGTTGTGTTAGTGTATCTTGTTCAGAGCTCTTGCAGTTCCCAGGCCTGACTGTTTTGGACACTTGTACATACAAAGCACAGGGGTTCAGGAAGGAGCAGGAATGAGCAGGAATGAGCAGGAATGCACAGCTCTGTATCTCAGCTAAAGACAGGAAGGTGCCATTTTAAATTGTACATTTCTTATCTACAGGCCCAAAGTAATTAATCTGTCTATTTCCATGGAAAACTTACAGTGCTTTTCCTTTGCTTAGGGTGCTGACAATTTGACAACATACACCTTCAACACCCACCGTGCCCAGCACACGTTCTGCAAGACCTGTGGTGTTCAGAGCTTTTATACTCCTCGTTCTAACCCTGATGGTTATGGTAGGTAAAAAGCAAGCTGTGCTAACCAGAGTTAACCACCAAGCAAACCTTGGATAAAGGCTCCTTTGGATGCTGACATGACAGCAGTGAGCAGCATGTGTCCCAAGAGTTTGTTCCTAAAGTGTTGATAAACACCTGGAACTGCAGTCTGAACCTGCAGCTCCTCCATAAAAAACAATCTTACCTATAATGTTGTGTGGGCTGCTGTCTGTGATAGGATTCTCATCCAGGCTCCTCAGCTTTAGAGAAATAGCATTTACAATTCCTTGAGATGCCCCAGCCATGGAATGGAGCAGGCATCTCCCACATTTTATGAAAAGCAGGTTTCTGTGTGCTCTGTTTTTCTTCAGGAATAGCTCCCCACTGTCTGGATGATGGCACTGTGCAGACCATTATCACAGAGGATATCAATGGCAAGGAATGGGAGAAAGCAGTGAAGGAACATAAAACCATCAGAAACATGTCAAAACCCTGACACACCCTTCTAGCAGCCTTGGGAGCACTGCCATGGAACTGCAGTCTGGGGTTCCCTGGGTGATGGTTGGTGAAATCAATCTCTATATTACTGTAACCTGCTCTCTGTTTCTTAAATAAATCTTTTCATGTTGATTGTCTCATTCCTTTGTGACGTTCAGTTTTTAAACTGCCTCTGCTCTGGAAGCCACTTCAGGGTTGCTAGTTTGGCACTTTGCCTTCAGCTGTGCTAAAATTTAAATCACAGTACAAAAGATCTCATTACAGTCACTTGCACCTCATTCCTGTGTCCTGCTGAGACTCTTATGATTTGCTCTTGAGCCCTGTTCTGAATCAAGAAGAGAGCTCATATTTCAGGAGGGACATTGTGAAGGTGGAACATGCAACACAATGTGTGTAAAAGAAGCAACAGCAAACATCAGTGCAATTAGAAAAAACTGCATGATTTTCGATGTTTTATTCAAAAACTTTGGCTATTTTAACTTCTGACTGAATAATAAAGATGTTGTGGTTGTGGTATCTGTGGAGATAGCATAGTCTTTGAAAAGTTCCTCATGATATCTGGATTTTACAAAAGCACCAAGGGAGAGTTGCCAAGCAGTCCTTGCAGCTGTGTCTTCCTGGAGAAACAGTTTGTGCTGTATCTTCTCCAATGCAGAATCCTCCAGGGCTTGACTCCCAGTTAAAGTCAACTCAAATTTCTCATCTTATTTAAGCTTCTATGGTGAGAGAGTCGCTGTTAAGCCTGTTCTCAGTGTATCAGGCAACAAGATACTCAGAAGGAAGTTCACCCAGCCTGGCTTTTGTAGTGTGGAGAATGCCACACAAAGAGCACCCCATCCTGTTGAGCACCTGAGACAGGAGCTTTCTGGAGTGCTGGGCCTGGCACAGTTGTTCTGCTGCTCACTCTTGACCCCGTGAGCCATGTGCTGTCAGAGCAGGCGCAGTGAATTGACCACCAGGTAGCGAGAGAGGCGCAGGTAGAGCTGGCGGAACCAGAGGAGCTGGCTGCGGTGGCACCTCATGGCCCTCTAGGAGCAAACAGTGCAGGGAGCATTACAGAACCTTCCAGAGCTGATGGAGGGCAGCTCCTGCTCCTGCTGTGAGGGTCAGTGCCCATTTACAGGACAGCCTGTTTTCAGTGAGCAGGGAGAGGCAGGGGAGGTGGAAAGCTGCCTGAGCTCTGCCCCCGGGTCTGGTGTTGTGCTGCCAGATGTTCAAAGGTCCTGCACCAAAGGACACTTTATGTGTCACTTCTAATTCCTCCTCCCTATGTGATCTCAGGCCTGGGGAAGTGCTCACATGCTGGGAAGCAGGAGCCTGATAGGTGTATTTGGGAACATCTCTGCTCCTCCTCACCACACACTGCCAGCTGCAACTGAGTTTATTTATAGTGCGCCAGCCTAGAAAGGTCAGATTTCAGGAACAAAAAAACATGGGAATAATGAACACTACCTTTATCCAACTCTATCTTTTAACAGCCTCAAAAGCAGGAAAAGTCTGTAATTTGTGAATTAACAGCACTGTTTGCTGGGTAAATATTTTCTTGCTATGGAAGTGGAGCTAATCAGATTCTGATATAGGGAACTGTGGGGTAAATGTGTGATATCCTATGCAGCAAAATAGTTTAAAAAATGTACAGTAAAAAGAACTTGTGAAGAGCTTTGGACCACAAGTTCACAGGCTGTCTTCATCTTTAGTGAGAGCTGTGATCCAAGAATGCTGTTCCTGGCATGCAGTCATGCCAGGCTTTAACAGGCCACTCACATGTTTAGAATACTGTGTTGGATCCAGATTCCTTTGAAAAGCATCCTTTGAAATGCATCCTACATCCTGGAGAGTATAAAACTCAGTGCCCTGTGACTGTCTGAGCTGCAGATCTGCTCAGCTCTGTCCTGTCATGCAGCACATGAGGTAACCTGGCTTGTCCATGTTTTTAAAATCACTGCAGATATTCCTCAGTGACATTTATAACCCATGGATAGAACTACTTCTGGCATTCCCTAGGAATGTGACTAAAGTGCTCACAATGACCATGAGCCACTCAAACAGGTCAGGCAGGTGCCACACATCTCACCTTGGCTTGTTCAGTCTCCTCCTCAGTGAGGATGAAGAGTGCATCCCTGGGCAGGAGGCAGGAAATGAGGACATCCAGGAAGGAAATGTACTTCCTGCAGAGATTTACTGATTCCAGCACGAGCACACGGCACCCTGCACAGGGAAAGAGGATAAATATTTCAATACAACAACATTCTTGTCAGGTGCCCTTTTCTCCAGGCTCAGCAGCTCTTTGCAGCTTCCCTGTGCTGCTGGCCTTGGGAATAATTTTTTGTGTGAAAGGGCAACAACTTCTGATGCTCCCACCAGGATTTCTTTGTGCCCAGTGCACATCTATGACCATTTGTATGTGACCTTTGTACTGTTCTTGTTCTGTAACAGCCCAAGGAAACCAAAGCTAGCTTTAAATATCCCAAAAACTGGGTGTTTTTTAAATTATAATTTAAATTCTTCCTGCATAATTAGGCACAAAAAAATAGGTGCAGATGATTCTCTGAATGCTGACACTATATCATATAATGAAGTTTTAAAACACCAGTTTCTGGTTCAGCAACCAAAATGAAATTTCATCTTTCTATTCCAATTCTTAGCTACAGAATAAATATTTACAAGTCTCAGGAACCAAATATTAACTCAGGCAGGCAGTTACACTTTAACAGAGTTCCTGAATTGATTGTTCAGATGTTTGTGATGGAGCAAATGAAGGTAATATGCTTCAAGATTCTGCTGATGTTGAAGGGGTTTTTTTCTGTTTTAAAGATACCTTTGAACTCAAAAGTTAATTGGGTTTTTTTAAATTTTTTTTAACCATGGCTAAATTGTCTTTACTGATGAGTTCAGAGCTACTGATGGTCCCGTTAAGAGCCCATAGCTCTCAAGGGAGCTGCTTTGGGATTTCCTTGGCTTGGAAGCTGCTGTGATTATGTTCCACACTTCCCACATTGTATTAAAGTTTGACAGAAGAGGCCAAAGTCACAGTTTACACAGGTGGTCAGACATGCAATTCGATTTGCAATGAGATTTCCTTCAGTGAGCCCTGAAACAGTGAGATTACACAGAAGAGACAGAACAAAGCTCTCATGGCCTCCCTCTGGCACATCTCCAGGATCTTTCAATTCCTTTCTTTTCTTTTCTTTTCTCCAAGGGTGATGTTCCAACTTTTCATCAGCATCTCCCAGTCTCTCAGTGAACTTATCTCAGCACCACAGAGGCTCCAGGGCCATGCTCCCGTCCCACTGAAGGGACACGGGGACATTGGGACCTGGCTCGCAGCAGGTCACACGCAGCATCCACACGAGTGCCCTTCTCCTGCTGTGGGCACAGTGGGCAGGGGTAGAGCCCTCAAGGGAAATCACGGGCGTTTCCATCCGGACCGGGCAGTGCCGGGAAAAGGCGGAAAATCCCGGCTGGAAGCGGCGGGCGCTGCTCGGGAGCCGCCGGGAGGTGGCGGCGTCCGCCGGGGAGGGACCGGGAGAGAGGGACCGGGAGAGGGACCGGGAGAGAGGGACCGGGAGAGAGGGACCGGGAGAGGGACCGGGAGAGAGGGACCGGGAGAGAAGGACCGGGAGAGGGACCGGGAGAGGGACCGGGAGAGAAGGACCGGGAGAGAGGGACCGGGAGAGAAGGACCGGGAGAGGGACCGGGAGAGAGGGACCGGGAGAGGGACTCAAGAGAGAGGGACCAGGAGAGAGGGACCGGGAGAGGGACTCAAGAGAGAGGGACCGGGAGAGAGGGACCGGGAGAGGGACTCAAGAGAGAGGGACCGGGAGAGAGGGACCGGGAGAGGGACTCAAGAGAGAGGGACCGGGAGAGAGGGACCGGGAGAGGGACCGGGAGAGGGACCGGGAGGGGGACGGGGAGAGAGGGACCGGGAGAGAGGGACCCGAGAGAGGGACCCAAGAGAGAGGGACCGGGAGAGGGACCGGGAGAGAGGGACCCGAGAGAGGGACCGGGAGAGAGGGAGCGGGAGAGAGGGACCGGGAGGGGGACGGGGAGAGAGGGACCGGGAGAGAGGGACTGGAAGAGGGACCGGGAGAGAGGGAGGGACCCGAGAGAGGGACCGGGAGAGGGACCGGGAGAGAAGGACCAGGAGAGGGACCAGGGAGTGGGACCCGCATCCCTCCACCACTGTCTGAAGCTTGGGCTGCTCTGTTAACCAAATGTGTTCTTCCTTTCCTCAATTTTTTCCCCTGAAAAATATTAGTTCATGCAGCAATTGCATCCTTTTGTTCCTAAAGCTCACAATAAGGACTCAAAACGATAACAAGGGATTTCAGTGTGGATGGCTCTGACCAGCTGGGTCCTCCTCGGTCAGACCAGGTGAAGTGGTGGCACCCAGGTCCCCAAAAAGAAGGGCACTGTAAGAGCCCTCTGTGTCAGTGATCCAACCAGGATTTCCATGTGCTGACAGCAAAGCCTGCTCTGCATGGCAATGTGAGATGAGATGAAGCAGGGAAGGAATGTACAGTCCAGGGAGAGATGGAAAAGGGTTCAGGGAAACAGTTTGCTCCCTGCCAAGCGGGTGAGAGCAGCGCTGCCATTGAGGAGTCTGTGACACCAGCAGGTGAAGCTTTTCAGAGCCTGTCATGCCTGTGACCTGGGCAGGATGGGATTAGCAGTGTAATGCAACCTCTCCAGGTTGGCAGAAAGGGCAGGATCAATATAGCTCATGGATTAGGCTGAGAATAGAAGTGTGTGAAGCCTGCAGCCTGCTCAGCTTGGCTTTCCACTTCCAAATCACTCAGGCAGCAAGGATGCCTAGAATGAGGAGCTCCTGAGTGAGCACTGTGTGTGCTGCAGGCCTGCACTGCCCTGATGGAAGGAGGCACAGGTTCTTTTGGAAGAGCACTGGTTAGAGCTGGAAGGGGCCAGTGGAGGGGTGGGAACACATCCAGCAGTTGTCTTGGCTTCTTGAAACAAGTGCTTGTGCCTGGGCTGGAGAACTTGATTACAGATTATAAAAAGCCTGTTGTGTTTGTGCTGGCTAAAGGCATTAGAAAGCAAAGCAGGATATTTAGGGTGCTCATTTGCATATCACTGAGGCAATGCAAGGCTTAGCTGGCTTTTGCATTTGCAGGGAGATTTTCTGTGGATTCCCTGATCACATGGGCTTACACAGGCTCACCCACAAACAGCTCCCTCTTACCAACAGCAGCACAGCACTTTTCCATGGCCTGAACATGCCTTTCAGCTCCATCCAGACAGCCTCAATCCCAGCATCACTCTTGTTTCATTAAGCCCCTCTGATGCACAGCCCTGCACGCCTGCCAGATCAAATTATAAATACTGGGAATTTCAATGAGACTGGAACTATATTTGGAAAGGCTTAGCATAAGCAGCAGCATGGGAGCTCCCCGTTCCTTTGGTGTTTGTAGGTCATGTCAGATGTGATGTAATCAGAGCAGCAAGGCTTGCACAGAGCTCCAGTAGTCTCTTGATGCTGCTGGAGAAATGGAAATGTTCTCTATATGTGGGTCTTTTTCAAACCTGAATGGATCTGAGGCACATTCAGGACCAGAGTGAAACCT
Source organism: Erithacus rubecula (assembly GCF_903797595.1). Classification (NCBI taxonomy): domain Eukaryota; kingdom Metazoa; phylum Chordata; class Aves; order Passeriformes; family Muscicapidae; genus Erithacus; species Erithacus rubecula. The sequence goes on from NC_136674.1 coordinate 3,372,326, forward strand.
GCCTGAGCAGCTCATGAAAGTGGCTCAGTGTAGATGGGGCCTGACAGGCAGCAATGACACCAACCACTGCAGCTCCTTGTCCTTTGTGCTGCACACAGCACACAGAGCTCTGCTGCATCCCAAGGCTGAACAAAGAAAAGGTCCTAGGAATAAAGCTGGCACTAATACTCTTCTTTCATGAACTGGGGAACTGAAGGGACTAGAGTCAGAACTCAGCTTAAGGGCATTCTGCCATCTTGGCTCATGCTGTCTCATTAGGCCTGCAACTTCCTGCTAGCAGAGAATTAAAACTGATTTGCTGTGACTCATTCAAATCCTACAATGATTTGGGAATTAGCATTGAAGAAACACAGCCTGGATGGCTGCTGGGAGAGCAGGAGGTTGACTGGGTGGGCCTGGCTGAGCCACCTTCCTATGCTCTGTCCCAGCAGCTGAGTGACAGCTTTGTGCTTCAAGGGCCACACATTTGTCCCTGGGCAGGCACTGTTTGCTAGAGATAAAGGCTGCAGCTCCACTCTAGAAAAGGGGTCAGGAGCAACCTCCTTCTGTACTTTGTTTCTTTCCTTTCCCTACTTCTCTACTTGAACAGAGAATTTCTGAGAGATTCTTGCTCACAGGTAGAAGTCAGTAAAATTTGTTGTGCCATTGCAGGTTTCAGATTCCTTTCCTGAGCACATTTTGGTGGAGCTCTTAACTTTCTACAAGCAAATATTTTTGGATGAGTGGGCAATTGTTTCTGAGGCTTTCATTACAGAATAGGAAAAAACCTGTAAGCAAGATGTGACCAAAAACTCCGTGTCTAAGCTGAGGGACCTGGAAAGAGCACCCAAATTCACCCAAGAGGCACAGGCCAGACACTGCATCACACCACTGAGGCAGGACAGCCCCAGGAGACTGAAAAGTGACTGTAGAGAAGCCTGAATTGGTTAAAATTTGCAGGAAGATAGAAATTCAGCTGTGGGTTTCATCTGCAGTGCAGGTGAGTTGGGCAGCTGGAACCCTGCCCACAACAGTGATGGAAAGGACTGCAGGTGGGGATGGGAGGTGGGATGGGAGGTGATGGACCCCTACCTTCAGGTAACTTCCCCTCTGAATGCAGGTATCTGTGGAAAAAGAGATACAAGGGGGTCAACACTCAAATTAGAATTACTCAAACTCTGATTTTACAGGAATGAAACCCTGCACACTAAACCAACCCTTGTCATTTAACACACACTGACAACAGCCAAGCTTGTGAGAAACTTCAGGAGCCCACACTGGATGCACCTCAGGCAGGGCTAAGCCTTGTTCCCCACACTATTCTGCCATTTTTTTCCTAATCCTGGCTGCTGGGACACATCACAAACAAGCTCCATGAATCAAATTCAGACTTCTCAAGGGAAACCTAAGAGGCTGCCAAAGGCTGTTCACCCCTGGGAGCACCTCTGGCTGTTTAAAGCCCAGGCTCTGCCACCCATGGGCATTGTCTCAGTGGCTGCTCCAATTTGGGCACAGCTCTTTTTTCCAGCCCAGGCTGGCATTGGGACATCTGAGAAGCTGCTCTGATTTTTTGCTCACCAAGACTTTAATCCCTTCATGACTTTATCCTGGGAACTCTCTGTAGCAAAACAGATCGAGAGGACCAAGAATGGGAGATGTGAATGGTGATGGCACTTCCATCAGGAAGTGTAAACAAATGACCCTGGGATGGTGAGGGCATCAGAGGGTGTTCATTCCAATTTCTTAATTCTCTTGATTTTCCTGCTCATGGCTTGGGAGCACTTGAGCTGACATTCCCATCCTGGATTTGGCCCATGGCAGGGCTGGGAAGCAGCAGGTCTCCAGCAGATGGCACTCAGGGCTGTCCCACACCCAGTCCTGCTCTTCCAGGAGAAAAAGAAATCCAAACAATGGAACATTTGCCAAAAGGAGAAAGGAAATAATAATAAAAAAAAAGTTATTTAACCCTGTGTAATATTTAAAGAGATTGTTATCACCTTATAGTGGTGTATCTAACAAAGGATAATGTGCCAGTTCATGTGTAAATCAGCCAGGATAAAACATGCATTATATGTAAACTGCTGTTTCTCCAGTCACTTTCAAACTAGGATTATCTCTGGCTGTTGGTTAAGTTCAAGGAAAAGGATTATCTACACAGGCCTAGACAAAATAGGAAGCACTGAGTGATGAATACCCAATGCAATACAAAGCAAAAGTCAAGCCAGAAATGCAGGTCATGACAGAACTCAAACAGCAATCAGAAAACATATTTAAACAGATTCTCCTGCCAATGTGTCTTGTGCTCCAGAGCCAAAGCAGTGCCATTTCCTACTAAACACTGGCCCTGGAATAGTGACTTGGCCACCTTCTGCCCCACCACTCAAGTCTTACTGCTCTGACAAAGATTGTTCAATGTTGCCTTGTAATTTTTAAATATCTCCATTAATATCTGCTCTGTTCTTCTGCCAGAGGTTTCTTTCCCCCCCAAGTGGAATCTGGCCACCCAAAGAAATGATTCAGGACTTGGTACAGTTAGCAGGGTGGGAACTTTTTAGAATAAGCTTGGAGAGATAAAGCAGCGAGTGGTTGTGAAATTTGGCAAACTCTGAAGGCCCAGTGTCTGTTCTGGGTGTGCTGCTCTGCCATGGAGGCACCTTCAAAGCACTGAGCTGCTCCAAGAGGGAACTAATAATAACCATTCCTGTCACTAGAAACAGAAGTGAGAGATCCAGCTCATATGGAAATGTTTCAGCAGGAGCAGGGAGCATCTTCAGCAGAGAAGAAAAGTGTAATCCAGCAGTAAATTAAGGAGTTCGTGCTTGTGTAAAGGTTCAGGGAGACATAAATTGTGTTTGGTTACTGAAAGGTCCTCAAAACTGCTGCCAGCAGACCTGTCACTCATCTGGAAGCATGAAGAAACTGCATCTCTCCTCATCCTTTTTGTCCCAATCCAAATGCTTCAGTTCTCAGCAAAGCTCAGAGCAGAGCCCTGGGAAGGGGCTCCACCCAGCTCTGTGTGCAGAGCAATTGCAGCCCTGCTCGTTTCTATTTCTCTGTGGTTGCAGAGAGAGAGAGAAACACGAAGCTCTACCTCCTGCACACGTTCACAAAACGAGCCAATCCTCTCCCAAATCCATCTTCTTGCTCCCATCTCCACCCTGCTGGAATGTCTCCATGGGACACTTCCAAGTAGGGGAGAGGTTGCAGCTCTCAGTTGTTGCCATTTTGGGAATGTTGTTTTACAGATTGGACTTGCTGTGGTTTGGGTGAAATGGAAGAGTTTGGCATAAAATCTCAAAAAGTAAAACACAAACAGGCTCTTTTTCAGGAGATTTTTCCATGTGGGTGTTGTTTTGGTTTTTTTTTTCCCCAGAGAGACTTTTTATAATTCTTTTTAAACATAAAGTGACCGAAGGTGGCTCGTTCCCACCCACTGCCCAAGGGCCACAGCCTGGTGATTACAGGGCACCTCTCCCTGCAGCCTCTCTTTTGTGCCTGTGGTAGGTTCAGATCCACATGGGAGACCCTCTGCAGTGAAGGATTTGGGAAGGCCATGAGCCATCCAAAGGCTCCAACCATTTCTGCCCTGCAAGAACTCAGCCCCAGCTCCTCCTCAAGGCCCAGCTGCTTTGAAGGCTGTTGCTGTCTGCAGCCACCAGCTCCATCTGCTCAGCAGAAACACTGAAATGGCCCAACGCCCTCCCCCTGCAAACTGCAGGGCTGAGCTTGCTCCCAAATTCCCTGTCTTTACTCAGACATCCTCCAGGAAAGGAGTGAGTGGCTCAGCTCCTCTGTGGCACTGACCAGTGAAACCTCCCAAGCTGTTCCAAGAAGGAATGAGTCAAGATGGAGCTGAAACTCAGTCCTGGGGAGCACAGAACTCCTCTGGGGCTCATGCCCATGAGGGTGTGTTCCAGTTTGGGTGATGTTCTGTTTGATGAGAAGTTGTTCATTGAATTCAATGACTTCACTCTCCAAACAGTTTCCCAAGCCAGAGGCAAAACCCTTCACTGAACTGACTGCTGGCTGCTGTGGAGCACTGGGGAAATACAGTTTTGAAGAGCATGGCAAAGAAGGGATGTTTTAAAGCTGCACTGGGGCTCCATTCAGAATCCCAGCCTCTAATCTGCCTGATTAATCTGATGAAACAGATGTGAAGGAAGAAGAACAGGCAGTCTCCTAGGAATCATAAGACTTTAGAAGGATATACTTGCCAGATGCTGGATGTTTGCTCTCTGGAATGCCTCCTCCCTCCCTAACTGGACTTTCTGGCTCCACTTCCATGCACCCTGAACTACAGCATGGAGCAACACTGCTCAGGCACTCTGTAGTCACACCTGGGGCAGTGGCAAAAGATGGTTCTGCCAGTGGCAATCCAGAGATCTTCCAGCTGACAGAGCTGTCCCTGGCTCTGTGCTTTGGGCCTTGCACTGTCTGGGAGAAGATTGTGCAGTGTCACTGCTCCCCTCACTGCCAGCAGCCCAGTGACACAGGGATGGACACCCCTTGTCCTTTTTTCCTTCAGGGAAAAAACCCCTTCTTTAGGGGGAATCCCTTCTGTGCTGGTGCTCCATCCTCAGCTTTAATCCTAGTAGCTCTCCACAGTGTCATGGAAGGGCACTGGGATGAATGAACTTGGTCAAATCAAGGAATGAGGGAAAGGGATAAAGGAATGAGATAAAATCTAGAACTACATACCCAGCTATGGGATATATGCCAGGGCAGAGTGCTTTGAGGGGAACTCTCAAGGATAGACAAAAGAGTACAATTCTGTCTCAGCCTTATGAGAACTGTCTGCAACCACAGCCATCACTCATAAGCTCTCCCAGGACATTTAAGATCAGTAAGAAACCTGAGAAATGCACAGGCTGCAGCTGATGAAAGGAGGGAGTCCCCTTCCAGTCCCACACTGTAAGAAGGCACCAAATAAAAATGCTAAATGATGTATCATTCACTGTTATCAAGCTAATCACCCAAACACAGCTTCCTCCCTGTCCTTCAAGGCCTGGCCTTGGAAATTCAGCAGAAATTCAGAGCAGAACTGTGCTTTGCTGGGGTGGGATGCAGTTGGTGGCCTCTGAGAATGGCTCCCACCCAGTGGCATTGGCTGGACACTGCTCTGCTCTTTGTTTCCATACACAGATTTGCAGCTGGCATTTAACCAGCCCTGGCCTCAGAGCAGCCCTGCTGCACAATGTCCATGGGGCACTCAGTGGCCAGGCTGGCACATGGAAGTGCAACAAGGCATTGGTGGCACTCAGGCTGCATCCTAATCAACTGCTGAGTGATAAAGCTCCCAAATATTATCTCTGCACAGCCTCATTTACAACCTGCCACAGAGCTGGCAAATGTTAAAAAACATCCTGCAGGACTGAGAGGTGTTTTTCCAAATGGAATTGACGAGAATAGGCTCAGCTAATGATTCCTTGATGTAGCTTTTTATATGGCATCATTGATAGAAGTTTTATGGATGCAGTTGCTATAACAACATAATGCACAGTGGTTAAATATAGCAGCTCCTATTTTCCACTCAGTTTGCTCTGCCCTAAGCAGACAAGACTATTCTTTTCTGTTCTAGCTGGGATGAAATGGATTTGATAGCTCACTAAAGAAAACAAGTGGTACAGCCCTTCCTCCTCCTCCTCACAAAGATGATTCCTCTCATCCTAAGCAAGCAAATAACAACCCCAACAGCCCCCCATGTGCCAGGCTCCTGGGCAAGAGGGGTTGTTTAAAACCAAAATGCACAGTGACTCATGCAAAACTAAACCACCTTGATATTACATGTGATCTCAGTGGAGGCACTGTCATTTCAGAGTGCAGGAGAGAGAGGTTCTCCAATATTCCTGTCACACAGTATTTACCAAGCTCATTACCACAGTGCCTAGAGACTGGCCAAATGCTGAGGGGGGATAAAGTGACCTGGATGTCACTCCAGACCTGTTCATCCTTGTGCATGAGTGGAAAGGATCCAACCTCCCATGGCCACAGGGAAAGCTCCTGTTTTGGGGAATAAGAGAGGATGATGTTGCCAAATCAAGCTACAGAAGATTGCTTCCAGTTCTCCCTGCTTTGCTGCAGTGGGTTTTTCTTGGGTTTGGGTTGGGCTTTTTTTTTCTGTATGAAAGCCAGAACTGAAATACTCCCAGGGGAGACTGAAATCAAATAGTAATTTGTGTTCCTCTCCCATCCTGTTTTTTCTTTTTTTTCCCTTGCAGAAGAACAAATCCATCCTTGAACCTTGGCATTTCTCAGTTCCTCCCAGATCTGAAGGCCAGGCAGGCACACAGCAGCAGCTGGACCCCTGCAAGCTGTCAGGAGGAAAGCTGCTGCAAGGGAAAGAGCTCATTTCTTCTGAGTAGCTCCTGATCCTTTGAACATAACCTCTGTTCCAGACACTGGAAAGAATATTTATGCCCTTAGCAGACAATACTGAGCATCTGCTCAGCTATGGCCCTATTTTATTCCTTGAAACTGTTCAATAATTTGCACCTCCTGAAGTGAGGAGTTGTGGGAGGGGTCACAGAGCCTGTTCTACCCCTGCTTTTGCAGAAAATAATCTCATGGAAGTGGGCACAAACTCCCAGAGACTGGGAGCATCCAAATGAGCTGAGAGCTGCACCAGCCCCCTGCTTCATCCTTTCCTCCACTTTTCACAGGGGAGGCAGAACCCTGCAGGACTTGTTTAAAGATGGTTAATAAATACATTGCAGACGATACCTGGAAGGGAGAGGTCGTTTGCCTTTCTCTTGCAATGTAGCACTGGGGCCCCAGGGGCAGCCACTGCTGCTCTGCAGAGCTCAGCTGGCACAGGGGGACAGGAGAAGCCTCAGTTTATGCTCCCAGAGCTGCCTGTACTGGCCAACATGTGAGAACTCATCAGGGCACTGAGAGTCAGGAGTGATACAGTCACGCTCTACTTCCTCCATAACACAAACTGAAAAATAATGAGGGCAAGCAAGCCACTAAAAATAAACTTAACCTTTCAGCAGCCACAGCATCACTCCTGCCACATGCAGATGATGGGGCTACCATGATTAATTCTGCTGATTCAGGACTGGAAGGGAGACAAGACACAAACCAGCCTTTAGCTGATGAAAACTGCTCCTGCTCTGGTGTCCCTATCAGCACAGATCTCATCAGCCCAGACAATGTTCTGCTCTAGCTGAGGACCAATGCAGAGCTCTGGGTTCAAAGGAATTGTAGACAATGAACATTTCCTGGCAACAAGCTCTGAGACAAGAAGAGGGTTAAATCTTCATTGCACACACAGGAAACAAAGCATGAAGGGAAAGTGATTTCTGCACAGCCACAAAGTAAGACAAGAGTAGAACTGGGATCACAATCAAGAATTTTCCTTCAATTTCTCATATATAACTCAGCTGCCAACTTATTTTCCCATTATCTCTTGGGGGTGGAGGAGGACACCCAACAACCTGCCTGTCATTCCTCTTTGTAGGTCATACAGCTGAGTGAGCAAACAGAGCCCTCTGTGCCAGTGGTGTGAGCATTGATCACCAACCTCTGCTCCTCAGCCATCAGCCTCTGCTCACTCCTCAAACTGCCTGACACCACCTCCCCACTCAGCCCAAAGGCACTGCTTGCTTTAACTCCACCCCCTCCTCTGCTAGGCTATTTCAGAAGTTGCTGGGAAAAGCCATGATCCCCCTCTAACACTGAATTCCAGCCATCAAAGCTCTCAGCATCTTCCCAGAGGAGCTGAAGGTCCCAGTATGGGTTCTGTGGCACTACAGCTTTCTCTAGGCAAGTGAGAAAGGCAAATCACTGTGATGTTGTCAGCAGGGAGAGCCAGAAGAATTTGTTTATTTGAATTGCACAGATGATTCAGAAAACAAATGGGTGCTATAAATACAAAGCTATACTTGTAAAGAGTTCTTCTCATGCCTGGGAAAGGCAGGGGTAGCTCTGGAGGAGATCTCTCTAGGACACTGAGCAGAGGGTTAAAGTAAAATACAGTGGCTGTCTTGTCAGCAACCTTTATTAAAAGTGATTTTAATCACTTTATTAAAAAGTGATTTTAATAAAGGGATTTTTGTCTATTAACCTCACCATCACAGCAGGGAGACAGAGGGTCCCATAACATAAGGAATAAAATGGTGAAGGAACTAACAGACTCTTCCTAAAAGAGGTAAATAGGGACAGCTCCAGTGAAAGAGCAATGTTCTTGGGACAGAGAGGTAAATTCAGGTACCTGGACAAGATGGCAACATCCTCTGGTGAAGAACTTTCCAAAACCCACCTGCCACCAGCCCAGGCATCAGGTATTCACACACTCTCCTCAAAGCTGAAGTGCAAAGTGATCTGTGGCTTATTTTAGTGGGATCAATGACAGGAAGAGCAAAGAGGGCCCAGTGAAAGGGAGACTGGCAAGGTCCCAGCTGATGGAACACTAAAAGATGCTGTAGATTATTTCCAGAGCTGTGGCAGTTTCTCCAGACAGTCCACAGCCTGGCACTGAGTTGAACAGTGAAGTGAACATTGCCCCAGTTCTACTTCCACCACATGGCCCTGCACCAGCCCAGGGAGCACCCAGAGAAATCTGCACATTGTACCTGACAGCAGTGTAAAGAGAGATGTGGTTGGCATGGCCACTCACTCCTCCTGCATCAAACGTCACCACCTGCAATAAAACCACACAAGAAGAAGCTTTTAGGAGCAGGAGGAGGAGCCTGTGCAGTTCCCAAATTTGACATCCAAGCCCTGAGCCAGCCTGTTGTGTCTAACGAGCTGTTTATGGGTTGCACAATGAGGCCTTGTGTGTGAACTCCTCATGCCACAGAAACACAACCAAACAAACAAGGCACTCTGGAACTAGATGACTGCACAGCCTAACAGCTTGAACAACAGAAAGATGACAAAGATCGTGTCCCCACTGGCAGGATGCACTTGTTACTTATTACCAGGGCAAAAGGTCACTTCAAAATGATCTGTTGCAAATGTGTTCCTGACCCGAGAGGTCCAGCTCTGTGAATCACTCTCTCCTGGATCTGAGAACATCCTCCAGTGCTGTGGATGACAGGGTGAAGCTCTGCTCTGCTGTGCTGTGAGTCAGGACATTGCTGCAACAAGAGCCACACAAGCATGTACCACTGTCCTGGTTGTAATGAGGCTGCACCACAGAAAAACACAGTGATAAAATCATCTGATAGGAGAAGCAGCCTTTTTAAACAACCTGAATGCACTTTTGTACAACCAAATCAGGCTTTTTCACTGAATGAGATTGTATTGTTCATTGATTCTCTGCAGGGAGAAACAGGAACTCCAAAATGCAGAAGTGATGTGTGACAGGCACTGCCCAGAGCACAGAACACCCCTGTGCTCACACTAACTGTGTTTCAGGGCTCAACACCTCTGTGGGGCTGTGCCATGGGCACTTACAGGCTCCCAGCTCCAACCAAGCAGCCAAACTGGCAGCACAGAGAGTAGAGGGAATGTGTGCCCATCCCCTCTCCAGGGAGTGACAGTCCCTGGACAGTGCAAAGCTCAGGGCTTGCTCTGGGAGAGGCCCAGCAGCAGAGCTCCCCACAGATCCCTTCTCTGGGACCTGGAAAAAACCATCAACTCCCACGTTTCAGGCAATGGTTGCTTCCTTGCCAGCTTGTTCTCTCTTCAGGGAAGGAAATGCTACAGCCTTGCTCACTCACTGCACCTCCCTTCTCAAAATCTATTTTATAGGCAGAGCCTGGGGCACTGGGTTAGAGATCAGGGGAAGATCAAAAGCCACCATGCCCCTCCTGCAACTGCAACTTTCTCCTCCACCCTCCAGCAGGAGAGGCCTTCTCAGACACAGGGTATTCAGTCAAGAGGGAGAGGACACACAAAGGCAGGGATAAGAAATGCTTCAAACCCCACAAACTTCACACAAGCCTGCTTATAAACCCACCCAGCCAAGACAAGCCCACAGTCAGACTTTCCACTTTGCCCAGTGGCTGCCACGTTGCTCTTTGAGACCAAAACTGGTTTCATTCATGTACAAAGAAGCATTTTTTTGGTCAACTACTATTTTATAAAGAGAAAAAGGATGTGTTTAACCTTGGTTGTTGCTGCTGCTGCACATCAGCACTAGCAGAGAGCTCTGCAGGACCTGCCACAGTGCTGAGCCCTCCCCATGGATATCAGCTTTTGGAGGAGCTCATCTGGAAACACCTGAAATTCAGCTCAGGATGAACACAGCAGCCTGGACTTTACAGATAAGAAAAAAACACACTCTGAAGTCACTCCTACTTGGATTGGTACTTCCCTAAGATGACAACATGCCCCACTCACTGCAGGCAGAATAAATTCCTACTCAGGTGAAAAACAGTGTGAGTCTGATAAGGGCTGGACTTGCACTAAATCTTTTTACTCAGCAGGGAAAGGGTTTGTCTCTTCTGCCTGGCCCCTGATTTTCATATAACCTGTATAAACAGAACATTTTTAAGAGCAGTACCCTGCTGTCAAATGTGGTTGAAATTAGCCAATGGGCTCTAAAGCCCTTTGAAACATGCATGTGCACATGCACATAAATACAACTGCATTATTCCTCTTTCCTTAGGAAATCAAGCTAAAAATCCCAGACAAGCCAAAACACACATTTTTTTCTTCTGTGGAGGTTACAAGAGAACAAACCAGAAGACTGAGATAAGAGATTTCAGTGAGCAGACTAAATAAACTAATCATTGTTTTTACAAAACTGGCTCGGGCCAACTGTGGGAGCAACAAGGCTGAGTTAGGAAATGTTCTTGACATGGGAATTATCTGTTTAGAAACACCTTTGGAAGTTTTTCTTCTCCACAGCTGTTTTGAAATAGAAGCTGCTGAGATTATGTAACATCTGAACCAGCTGAAGAGACTCCACTGAGCCCATTTTCAACTGCAGTATAACAGTTTACTGTTAGGACATTTACACCTGAATTGCCTGTCTCTTCAAATAAAGGAATTTTTAAGTACAATTCCCAAGATATCTGCACAGTGACTTTGTCTGATCCCTCTCAGCACACATCTGGGTCTAAAACAGCAGGGCTGTCCCACCCTAAATATATCACATATCATCTAAATATCTATATCAGCCATCTAACAGGGCTCTGATTCCACAGCAATCACATGTAAATCAATCCCTCTGGCTTTAGGGATTCATTTCATTGATAAGGAATTTGAATTTCTTTCTCACATGCTGAAGGTATTTTCACACGGGAGCATTTGCTCCTGCTGTGCTGGCTGTTAACTCCTAACCTGAACCAGGCTGATGATGAAATCAAGCAAACAACCAGGACAGGATGAGAAAACCTGAACATCTTGAAAGTGTCTGGGTTCAGAACAGGCTCAGCCAGTTCTGGGAGTGAAAGGCTGGGATAGTAAATATACTTCATGTGGAAATTATTGCTCAATGAAATCTTTAGGGCAAGAGGGAGTTCCCTCCCCACACCTGTTCTGAAATGGGAGCTGCTGCTGTTGCTAGTTTTTCTTCTGGGTGACCTTGGTATTCAGGAAATGGAGCTTTCACTAGTGGAAGCCAGAGGAGCAGCCAAGACAAACAGGTCCAGAAATCCCTTCCGGAGGGGGGAGAGCACAGAGGAAATTACTGAATTACCAGCAGAAGAGAAAACTCCTGAGAGGTCTGGAGGCCATGATCCCTCCCACACCTCAAAGCTGAGGTTCTCCCCTCTCAGGTGTCATGCAGTGCTTCAAACACAGCACACATCTGCTGTGGGGACACAAAGGTCTCTGCTTTTTAACAAGGGCCATCCCTTAAAATGCCACAGCAAGCAACTCCACTTCTCATGGCCTTTCCCTGAGCACCTCTCCTTACACTCCCAGAGGCCAGTGAGATACAAACTCCCTTTGAGTCCCTTCTGAGTTTGGAGAGTCTTTTGAGTGTGATTTAGGAGCAAGGGGAGCCTGCCTGGAGCTCACACAATACTATGTAACTCCTTTTTTTACACACCAAACACTTTCTAATCTGGATCAAGACAGAACAGCCTTGGCTGCCTCTCCTTGCAACATTGGCTTTTGCTTGTAAATCCAGCAGGCAGGAAATAATTTCCAAAGTCTATAAATTAGTTTTGGCTTTGAGTACACCAACCATTAATTTCTGTGTCTGCACTATTTAATGTAGAGCTTGGAAATATGTCTCTGTAGCTCCCAAAAAGATTGAGCTACTCCTGGACTTGCATGGCAATTGAAGAAATGAGTAACCATGTAATGGAAGGAAACCATACAGAGCATGTGGGACTCCTTGCTTTGTAATCCTTCCTTTTAGACAAGCTGGAATTGCAGCCTCTGCTCCACTGCCAGATGGCACACAACATGTTCTGTAAATAAAGATAATAAAGATACCATTTTCGGTGCTGTGACTTACTGGGAGAACTGGGGAAAGTTTTCCCACTGGCATAGCTGCAACAATCCACACCTCCCAGTCATGTTGACTCCACTGAGTTGGTCTGAAACTGTTAGTTTTTGGTTTTTTCAAGGCTCTTTTAACATGTTCAACCTATTCTACCAATTTCATCATTAGTGAAAGATGGACTCAGTTTACCTTTCAAGGCAAGGCTGTTGGTTTAGGACAGCAGAGATATCACAGAGAGCAAGCTCTGAAGTTTTAAATTGCAGGATGTTTAACAAAGGTAATTAGGTGTTTCTCTTGCTGTTGTTGGCAAATTCAGTCTTCTCCTAAATGAATGGCATTACAGCAAACACCTGAGATCTATGTGACAGCTTGAGACACTTCAAATAATGAACATTTCCAGAGCAGTTTGTTACCAGCAGCCCTGAGAAGCTGCTCCTTGGTGCTGCTGCTGTGTCCTGCTGCAGTGATTTGTGCTCAGTGCTGCTCAGGGAAGAGCTGGTGGGAATGCAGGGCTCCCATCATGGAGCACCATGCCCAGGAGTGTTTCCTGCTCTGCAAACTCCACATTTCACTGCTCAGCTCAGCTCTGCTCTGTCAGGGGCAGACTCCAGCCTCCCCCAGCACAAACTGCTGGAGTTTAGTTTTCCCCAAGGCAAAGATTTAATCCTTCCAGAGGAGTTCTGGTGTTTTCAGAATTTCTTCTGGGGTTTTGGTACACTTGTCCCTGTGCCCCTGAGAGTCACAAACATGCAATACAAATCCTCCTGTGTTTGGAGCTTTCACATTCAATAAAACCTATCTATTCAGGGGGCCAAAAGGCACAAAAGGAGTCCAAGAAAACTGCATTTGTCTCTGTGCACAGCAATGAATTTCATGGAAAATTAGCCTCAGAATCAATACAAAGTTGGATGCATGATGCTGGTTTTGTGCTCGTGGGGCTTTCATGCTACAGGAGATGTGGTTTCTTTTTTTTGTGAAGTGCTGAAAGGCTTTGAGAGTTTTGTGATTTTGCTGCTAATCAGTGTGTGACAGTGCCATGCCTGATCAAAGCAGGGTTCAACAGAGAAGAACAGAACACAACTCTTTCCATGCTCAGGCCCTTATTCCTGTTCTGTGGGAAAAAACCCCAAACTATTCCAATGCCAGGAAATCTCCCCAGTTTAATATTCTTCAGTCCTGACCTATAACCCTGCTAATCAAGCTCTCTAACACACATCTGCCAATGGGCTAAGCCTAAACCTGAGACTAAAGCCCAAATGGACTCTCTCCATCACAACATGGTTACTTTAAAATACAGAAACCATTTGAGGAGTTAGAAAAGTTAAATTCTTCCACTGTTCATTTTTCACTGGGAAGCAAAAAAAGCTCTCCTGAGAGAGAAGATACATCCTGACCTTAGAGACTCCAAAGAAAGCTTCCAGAGGGAAAGGCAAAGCCCAGAACACTGGCTCAGGAGTAATGTGGCAATTGCCTGTGCTGCAGAAAGTGTCACATTACCAGGTTGATGTTCTTGGCTTCTATGTGCTTCAGGACAAGGGTGGCAAGGAGTTGAGTGTCCCACTCCACAGCAGGATCATCTGGAAGATCCCTGGAAATGAGAAGGGCAATCAGTCACTTCACTGCTGAGAACTCTGTAAAGACCACTCTGGAAGAGAGACATCATCTTAATCACAGAATGAAATCAAGATAAATTTATTTACCATATGAAAGCACTGAACCTTACTTAAGGGTCTTACAAGCTTGGATACTGGAGGCTTGAAAGAGAAAGAACAGCTCCAACACCCTCCTCATGGATTTACCATTTCCTCTTACCATCAAGGAAGACTTTGTGACTGCTTCACTTCAAGCAGCATTTATTTTGTAAATTCTTTTTTCTTGATTTATTCCAATCAAATTTAAAACCCCTTTAAAAACACATTTTTCTGAAAGACTTCCCAGTCATAATCTACTGGTAAATATTACATTGGGAAGGTACCAAGCAAACTCCTGCTGTCGTTTATTCAGGAATAATCCATTAACCACAACCAGAGGACAGTAAAGTTGTAATTATATGGCTTAGATTTGATAGTAGCTGTTCATGTGTTTATTTTGTGCTTTGCATACCCAGCTGGTATGCAGAGCATACTGTGACTGAACTCCCTGCCTGGGTATTTTGGATTGCAGGATTCTAGGGGCAGGGACCATGAGCCAAATGCAAAATATCACCAGACAGCCAAGAGAACATTCCATATTTACACAACTGAGAGCTGAATGTGACCCCCCAGTCATTAGGTCTGAATGATGCCAAGAAAACATTGCTCACCAAGTTGCAAAGGTTATTAGAAACAATAGGATAACACACAGCTGCTAAAGCCCAGTAATGACATGTTAAACTGGTCTTTTTCTAAGATCTTTTCCCTGCTCTGGAAGTCTGATAATTGCTGTGAGGTGGTTCAGCAGCAAAATGACTACACAGCATTCTCCCACAGACACAGGGGCCTGGAGCTGAACTGATCCAGCTGTTTGCAGCAGAGAGCAGGAGCCACATGCCAACACAGGAACAGCAACATCTGCAACAAAACTACAGGGAAATGTCTCCTTGGCACATCCCAAAATAAACCTCAGCCTGGGTTTGCAGGAGAGGTCTTCTGGCCACAGATTTTCCCACTGCTGTTAACAGTAGTTGGAGTGGAAAGGAAGAGCTTTATGTCCAAACTGGCCATTAGATTTTCCCTGCTGTGTTACGTGTTCCTGTTCAGCTCAGGCCCAAATAATGTGAATTAGAAGCTCATAAAGTGAATTAGAAACCCCAGCACAAGGGAAGGAGTCCCTGCACCAGGCTACATTCCAGCTCTGGTCCCTGTAGCAGCACTACAGCAACAGAAAGTTTTGTGTTGTTGGTACACACAGCATCTCTGCCTGATGGACACCAGACAGCTGAATTTCACCACTGGAAAGATGCCTTGGTGAATCTGGTGGCTGCCTCATCAGCTTAACAAACCTGCATCTCACCTGCTCACACACAAACTTTCACACCTCCTGTTTGAGGAGGAAGGGGCCCTGGGGACCCTGAAAGTATGACAAGACCCAGCATGTCACAACAAGCCTTAAACTGAGCATATTTATAAGTATGATTCACCTAAAATATCCCAAGAAACAACCACACTGAGTCCAAGTGCAAGTCTGACAGTGCTTCAGTTATTTGAATGATACCTTCAAGGTCTGTCAAGTCTTAATCTGATAATATTAAAGCATCAAAATAGTCTAACAGGGATTCTTACCCTGATCACTTACAGTGCAAATACCATTCCCCCTTTTGGACAGGGCTTAAATGGAGGAAGTGAAGAGTCCCATTAAAACAGGAAGGGTGCTCCAACAGTGAGAGGTCAGGAAAAAAAAAAGTAGGGCTTGGAATTTATGATGTCCAGGAGGCTTTGGTGTCATAGCCACTGCATTCAGCTTTATTGGGCTGTCTCCAAAAAGGCTGCTGGGTAGTGGAGCAGGTTTTAACTAGTTTAGACAGATAAAGATCATCCTTGTCAATGGAAATGAACAGCTGGAGGCAACGGTTTAGAATCCCTGGAAACAAAACAATCTGAAGGCATGAGCAAATTAACTCCATCAACACTGAACTGACTAAGCAGGAATATTCTACCCAAAATTCTGCTTCTACCAATTACTGCTGATCATAGAGAGACCACTTACTGCCAGTAAGAAAAAGGAAATATTCTTCTCGCATCATATTTGTCAGGTACAGAAGAGAAGATGAGCTTGCCAAACAAGAGACACGTGCACAGAAATGCATTCCTAACTCATTCACAGCCACCATGGCCCATGGAAATATTCCCAGCTCATTCTGCAAACACAAAAACTTACACACAGATAAATGACAAACCCAGAGTCACCCAGAGAAGTCAGCAGCAGAACTGGCAATAAATACATTCACCTAGACTGCTCCAGGAAGTGACTTTTCTTTTATGGCAAGAGTTTGTATAGTACTTTATGTAATTGGAAATGTGTTCTCATGATAGTAAGGGACCTACAGAAAGCATGAGTAATTTTCTGCCTGTGCTCTGGATATCAGTAATTAGGTGCAATAAGGATGAAAAGGTGATAAAGAAACCCAAGTTCACACACAGCCATTCACACAGGACAGTACAGGAGGGCTCCATATGCCCAGGGAACTCTGGAGGGACATCAAACTTTAAAAAGTGCTCACAAATCATACATGAAAAAACCACTTTTCCTAATATCATAATTAGGTTCTCCCCAGACCTGAACAGTCCTCCAAAGTGCTGCACTGTTAATATAAGCTCCATTCATTGCTTTTACCTTCAGGACTTTGTGTGAGAAACATTCAGCATTCCAATGGTTAACTGCAGGCTGCCTTGCTGGCTGAGGCTGATAAAGCCTCTGAGCTCAAGGTCGAAGGGCTGAGATAAAGGACTATAAAGGAGTGAAAATTAGCACATTCCCTGGAGCAGACTGGAGCTCATCCCAGGAGACACGTTCCCCTCCTGTCCTCTGCCCCAGAGAGCTCCTTGTTGCTGCTGTCAGTCACAACCACACAGCAAGAGAAATCCTGCACCAGAGGCCTCCCAGGTCATGCTGCTGGAGGGGGCTGTGGGAAGGGCACAGGGCTTTGGGCACTTGGCCATATTTCCATCAAACTATTATGGTCTGGAAGGGATGTTTATTGGATTCCACGTGTCTGATATTGAATGCAGGTGGCTGCTTGGATGCAGGGAAAAATAGGGAGATGCATAGGAGAAAAAAAATATTTCCAATGGAATAAGGCTCCAGAAGAGTTGTCTTCCCAGGAGTTTTCAGTGAAACCCATGCTGTGCACTGTGCAGGGAATTTACAGCTGTGCCAAGGGACCTGCAGCCTCAAGAGAAAGAAATGGAGAACTATGGTGCTGGAGTTGCTGCAGTGTGGAGAAGGGTCTGTCCCTGCTCACTGATTTCAGCAGTCACAGGAAACATCATATTCACAAAACAAAATCCTGCACCTTCCTATGTATCCATCCACTGGTAACAGGACCTCTGGTTTTCTCCACATTGCTCCTTTGCTTTTCTCCCTGCCAAGCTGAGCAGAGCAGACACTGGCATCTGCAGCTCCCCTTCCAAGGTTTGCCCAGGAGGGATGCAGTGGATACCCTGGATATCCTGCAGTTCCCTTGTGAAGAGCTGCAAGGGCCCACAGCAAATCACACCAGCAGAAGCCACCATCCCACCTTGTGCAGGTTTGGCCCAAGAGCCTCACAGCTGAGAAGGAGAGATGTCAAAAATCACTGCCTGGTGCCAGGGCTCCTCCTCTGCCTGCCCTGGGCTGGAGCTGCTCTCCCACCTCAGCCTGGCCATTGGAACATGCTGTACTTTGCCAGCTCTGCTGGCCCTGCCAGCAGCCAGCACAATTTGTAGGGTCATCTTTCTAGGAACATTTGTACTCAAGATGACCAGATTCCTGTCATTTAGGAGGTCACTTTTGGCCAAGGTAGAGATTTCAAAACCTTCACAGATATATATTGCCAAGTTATACCCTCCTTACATGATAGACTGCTCAAGCCCTGTCCAATTTTCCACTGCTCATCCTCCACAGAGCTTTCAGCAGCAGCCCGTGCATTCAGATGGACAATCCTCCCTTGAAGCCTCCCATGTAATTTATTCTGCTCACGAACTAAGCCCTCATGACTGCTCTAAAGGTTAAGTTAAACCCAACAGCTGGTCTGTGTGATGGCCACGTGGCTCCACAAACAGCAAATGGGCTCTGGGATAACCTTGAGACCTGACCCTCCAGAAATCTGTGAGCTGGGAAATCCCCAGCCCTGGGGGCCTCTGGTCACCCCAGAGTCACCCCATGGGGACCAGCAGGGATCTCTCTGCCCTGACATGAAACCTTTGTGGGTGGTTTTTATAGGGAGCAGGCAGCAGAGTGACTTCTTGGAGATGTTAAGGTCTCCATTTACACATTCCAACACACCAGTGCAAAACTTTCAAGGTGCCCACGTGATTTTCCGTCCCACTACACACCAAAAGGGTCAGGATGAAAGAGATTTCCCATTTCTTATTGCCTGTTTATCCTTAATCAGTCCAAGGCTAGGGACCAGGAAACTTTTTGGCATAACTTCTCCTTATCCCCAGTGCCTGATTTTACATTTAATCAGCCCAAAGGTCAGTGGGTAGATGGTGGAAGCAGGTGAGCTGCTGTGCAC
Source organism: Erithacus rubecula (assembly GCF_903797595.1). NCBI lineage: Eukaryota > Metazoa > Chordata > Aves > Passeriformes > Muscicapidae > Erithacus > Erithacus rubecula. Next base: position 3,390,844 of record NC_136674.1, read on the forward strand.
GAGGCTCCCAGCTGGGAACAACGACCACAGTGTGTTTGTTGGAACAGAGGATGCCCTTTGTATAAAGTTATAACTGTATGAAATGAACATCTGGGCAATGAAACTGGATCAAGAAGCAAAAGATCCCACAGAACAAAATGACGTGAGTGCACAATTAGTGAAAAAGCCATGTGATGACTAGAGGCAATCAGTGACCTTTATATCACAGCATCAAAGTAATTGAAAAAACTGTGTAAACAGAAATTATTTCATGCTCTCCAAAGTAGAGCAGAGAATTTTTATTTTTGAGATTATGCTAAGATAAGCTAAGACTGGCTAGCCCTAGGTCTTGCAGCACAGCCTCTAAATCCTGACTTTTATAACTATTTATAAATTCCTCTTCCTATAATGGGCAATTACAGACAGGAGGGAATTATTGCTGTTAGGCTGCATGTACATCTCTGATTCAATTGAAAATAGCCCACTTAGATAAATGATCAGCATCTTGCAACATCATGTTCTACAGAGAACAGATGCTGTGTGCTTATTGGAATGTAACAACCTCCAATTTGGGAGAGAAATGGACTCGAGCAGGATGCCAACTGTCAAATGAAAAGCCACCTACAACACAGAAGCTCAAGAAATTTTTAAACCAGCACCATCCTCCCTCTCCTCATAGTAAAGAAATAAAAATTATTCTGAGAGTTGTATTTTAAGATTGGAAATAACAGTCTCAGGGTTTGGTGTAGGTAGAGGTTAAAGGAAGTGGTAAGATGTTAATGACTGGAATATTAACAGTAAAATACTCTGGGAGAGCTCTGCCACTGAGCCATGGATAAACCCAGCACATCTCTGACAGGTGACACTCCAACTTCCTCCATACCTTCCCAAAGAGAAATGGTCATGAGGTCCTGAGGGAACACATTTATTTTTTTACTTGGGCATGATCATGTATTTCTCTTTGAGAAATAAGCATCCTTTGGGTTTAAATTCACAGGAATTATGACAGAACACAGGACTGGTTGTTTGCAAAGACCTATCCAAATGGCTCTGTATGCATTTATTTTTTTTAAATGAATTATTGATGATTTCTTAGCAGAGACTGATGTCTATTCACAGGGATGACACAATTGCTTATCATAATTTGAAATCTGGTATTCATTTGACGTCTGTGCCTCAGTGCCTTGTTGATAAATTACAGCACAAAGCTCTGTAGGAACAAGTTCATATTCAATGTCTTCAAACAAAAACAATTGATGGTTCCTTTCAAGACCAGAAATACACAGAAGCTATGATGGTTAAAGCTAACTTTAAAAAGAAACTTCAAAAAAATTGTTTGGAGAGGGCATCAAGCCCTGCTGTGTAAGAAAGGAAAAATTAAACTCATTTATTTCTGAGTTGATATTTAGTCACAGCATTTTTATCATCTGCTCTTTACACCAGTGAAATGGAAATAATTATATGTTAACCCCTCTGTAAAGAAGTTTAGGATCCTTCTAAGAAAAGTGTTCTGTGTATTCTCTGATTTCTGGATGGAAATCTAAGATGTGTCTCAGCAATCCTGGATACTGGGAACCCCACAAACCTGTCCTTTACTCCTTGTACTGCCTTCCTATGGAGTATTGAATCAAATTCAGCATCTTGGTCTTGACTTGAAGGTCTGGCTCAAAATATATAAAATACTGCATAAAACTCCAAAGTTATGAGTATGGTGAACAGTTCTGTCCATTTGGAGCTGAGGAGCTCTGCAACAAGGATAACATTTCAAGCAGTCAGGACCTCCTTAGAGGCTGGTGCCAGTGAATGGGCTCCCAAATCAAGTAATCACAAACTGCTTTGATTTCTACTGCAAATACCAAGAATACTCCTTGGAACCTGGGCTTTTTAGCAGAAAACTTGGTAATATTCCAAGTTCAAAATTCCCCAGGCTCTCCAGAGCAGATAAGAAAGCTGAGACATCTGGGCCAAATGTCATCCCAACAATGGAGACTCAATTTGCCAAAGATGTGACATGGGCTGGCTGTGTCACCTACTGGGCACCTTGCTTTGGTTACCTAGGTGTCACCACACGATGCTGCAGCTGAGGGACACGTTTTCCAAGGAGCACAACCCCTGGGCAAAGCAGCAGCATTTCAGTTCAGCACCTTCCTAAGGCCAGGAAGGTGGATGGAAATGCTCAGTTGCAAAGCCTGAGCAGCAGACATGGATTACAGCAGCTGGTGGCCTTTGAGAATTTCACATCACACTCCCAGAACCATCTGGTCTTGGCTGTGTAAGCTCCCAGGGGAGGGATAGACTGACCTGATCCCAAAAAAGGTAGACTGGTCTCTGCTAACTCCCTGGGCTCCATTGCACCCCTTTGGGATGCCTCTGGTCACTCTGATATTTTGGACCATAACAGGGGAAGGACACAGCCCACATTTCTCCAAAGCACCATCAGCCCTGTGAGGAATGAGCATCACTAAGCCCAGATGAAGTGATCAGGCAGATCCCAGAACAGCTCCCAGCCACAATCATTCCCATTATTATTGTTGGCTTTGCCATAATGCCTCAGAATTCAGCTGGGCCTTGACAATCTAAGTTGCCCTGACTGAGAACAAAAAGCCAGCAATCCCACAATCACCACTGATGTTTTAAAGCTGAAATACAAATCACCAGCAAACCCAGGACTCTCTGAGGAGCAGACCACAGGACTTCACTCCTCCCTTAGTTTATTTTGTTTTGTAAAATGCTTGGAAGGAAAGAAGAGCTCAGTGGGGCAGAGTTTGGGATAGGGTGTGTTGAGCCATTCACCAAGAATCCATGACCAGCTCACACAAGTCCTGGCACCACTGGCTCAAGGACACACTTCTAGTTCCAAATGGGGGCAGGAGGTCTCACTGTCCTGGCAGAAGAGCTGTAAGAGCACAGGTAGAAGGCAATACCCTGTTGTCCTCAGCTGGTTTTTCTTTGCAGCTCTGCCACATAAAAGGTCACACTTGCATCCTAACATGGCCAGGACCTCAGAGTGGAAAAGGTACAAACCCAAGGGAAAGGAACAAAAGGTCTCTCACAGCAGCCAGCAAAATCCTTCAGAGGTGAATGACTGAAATGCCACAACCTTCATATGCCAAATAAACCTAGTGACCCTTCATCACAACCTTAATATTAAATCTGTTTGCTCTTGGAATGATAAATACACCACACTGTATTGGCAAAACTGCAGTTCTGATTCTGGCCCATGGAAGTCAAATAGGACTTTGCCACTGACTCAATGGCCAGACCCTCAAAAAGCAAGAGAGCCAAAAGCATAGTCACTCCAGCCAAAGAGAGAGACTTTGGTCTATTCCACATAACAAAAATACTACAGTCAGAAACCCCAGGAGACAGCTTGTAGCCAAATCAATCTCTCAGCCACTTTAATTAATCATCTAGAAAGGGAAAGCACAGAATAGTCACTTTATGGACATTGATTTCTCATGCCAAATCTTATGTAAATGCAGATGCAACTTCAGCACAGATCTCCAGAGGACGATGGCCTGATTCCAAAGGCAGCTTCCCATACTGCAACATTCCAACTTCCCTCTACCAATTCCAACCAAAAAACTCCTGACTTCTCAGCCTCCCACAAACTCCCATCTCCTGCAATCCATCTGATCTATGCAATGATACGGGAGCATTAATTCTTGGAGTCATGCTGTACCCACATAACGCTGACGTTCTGATGCCCCGGGCTCTCTAGCTGGGTGCAAATTTCAGTCCTACATTAAATCACTTCCTTTTAGAAGACAATGTATCAGGAAGTTAAACACCTCTCTTACTCCCACAGGCTTTAGGGGCATGCAAAGTTTCTGCTCATGCAAACAAGGCTCCATCAGCGCGCTCCCGGTGCAAGCTCCCAGCGCAGCGCAGCCGGGAGCTATGCCTGGAACTCCATTGGCGACAGCGAAGCGGGCCTCGGCAACAAAGAACAAACGGAGCAGAAGGAACGCGGGGCCCTTTGTGGCCGGGGCCGCTGCCAGCGTTATGCAATGCTCGCCATGGCAACGGCGGGCGCTCGGCAGTAACCCCGCCGCAGGCACTGAACTCTGCCCCACTGGCGAGCGCCGAGCCGCCCACTCGCCCGGCCGGGCTGTTTACACTGCTCACATGACGGCCCGAGGGAGGCTCCTGGCAGCCGCTCCAGCAGCCAGGCGGGTTTCGAGGACCGGCCAGCACTGCCAAAGGCTGGCAGCCTCTCGCTCTGGAGAGCTGCGGGGGCCGCCCGCAGCGCCCGGCCAGCGGCGCTCCGTCCTCCGGCATCAGCCCACTGAGGATCCAGCGAGGGGAGAGCGAGAGCAGGAAGCTTTAAAGAAGGGAACCGTACTGCTGCAAAATGTGGAAAATGTATAAATCCTTTTGTCTGCTAAAATGTATAAATAGTAAAAAGTTCTGATGGTCGATTTGTGCAGTTACACCTGGCACCCAGGCTTGGCAACTCTGAAATAAATAATCAATGTCTGTCTCGAGTGTGCCATTATTGGCTTGCTGTACATCAGTAACAAATCCGATTTTTGCAGACAACAGTATCTTTTTTTTCCTAAATGAGTGGCAGACGAGTGAGGATAATGAGCCCTCGTCAAGAGCTGTGTGCCATGAGCTGCACACACCTGGGTTACACGGGACTGGGTTACACAGAACTGCCCCAGCCCTGGGTCCGGCACCATTTACCAGGGCCCACAGGGGGATGTGGAGACAGGGATGCCTTGCTAAAATGGTGATTTAGTCTTACAGCACAATCCCATAGGAAAAAGCTGCAGATTCCCAACCTGCTGTGCCAGCGCTGCTACTGCTCCGGTGCTTCCACAGCATTTATCTCCACACATTAACAGATGTTCATTAACTCACACCCCTGTGAGGCTGGAATGGGGAAGTGAGGGAATAATGAGCTCCACATTTTCTAATGAGAGAATGAAGAGCTCAGGTAACTCTCCCTGGAGAGCCCGAGGCAGCAGGGCTGAGTCAGGGGCAGAGCCTGGAACAGAGCCCTGAGCCCGGCTCAGCACCCACACAACACTCCAGGAATAATCTCCACTGCCTGGGGCAAACAGCAATCCAACCTTCAACAGCCCTCTCACGGCGCTCTGCAGAGCCTCCTGGATTCCTGGGCGCTGGGGCTGCTCAGAAAACACATTTACAACTGCAAATGATCCACAATTACCACCAACATCAAAGAAGCTGCTTAAATGTACCCTCAAAATATACCAGGGGCCAAAGTGTGACCTCTGCATCACCTAATTGTGCTCTGTATGACACAGCCCTGGATGACTCTTTGTTTCAATACTCTTGGCTGCTCTTCCTTTAAGGAAAAAACTCATGTCTTGCCCTAAAATACTAAGTTCTCCAAGTAAAACCTTGCTACTCTCAGTAAGAGGCTGTGTGGATTTCTCTTCTTTGCTATGATGACAAGCTCCGTGTCACAAGAATGGACCCTGCAGATACAGCTCTGAAAAGCACTGTGCCTTGACACCAGAACTGCCTTTCACATGTTCATCCATTATCCCTACATGCAAACATAAAAGTTTCATTTAAAAAAGTAGAAAAGAAATTTGTTAGGTCTGGCTAAAAACCTTAAGACAAATTTCAGTTGACACCAGTGGCTCAGTCTCATTCCTGCAGGAACAGGCTGGTTGCAGTTCTCTGACCCTCCCTGGTGAGAGCAGCTGTGGGAGTTCTTCAAGCCTCAATCTCTTGGCACCAATCCTGCAAAGCCCTCACCTCTCTCCCCCACGGGTCAAACCTCTGCCTGCAAATGTTTTATCCTGCAATATTATACAGTGCCTTTCCCAAGGCAAATGATAAACCAGCCTTGGCAGCCCATCGTGTGGCTACTTAGAAGAAGAAGAGAAATGCTGAGTATTTGGCTCATGAAACAGAAATACAGGAAGAAAATATTTATAACAATGCTACTGTTTAAATAATGGAGACCATAATTTATTACAGATGTGACCCTTCTCCAAAATGAAGGGTTTAAATCTTGCTGATGCAATGTAATGACAAGAAGTAGAATGGACTTAATGAAGAATTCAACCAACTTCAATTCTGAATTGCCCCTTTTTATCACCTGCCATTTTGTACCCCAAAATAGGAACAAAATTTGCTTCTTTCAAGCACTGTTTGTCAGACTTTTCAGTGCTCAGATTTAAAAACTGATTGATAGGAAAATATCAATCCTTCATCCTAAAAGAAATTGAGCATTTCTACATTAAACAAAATTCAGTTAATTATTAACAATTAAGGATGAGAAAATGGCATGGAACCCAGACAAGACTTGTTATGCTTACAGCCACACATAAAAAATGTAGAATATATGTGCATGGAGGGGAGGATGTGTAATGAATTATTTCAGTGCAAATGGCAATTGCAGAGAAACAGACTGCAACACTGAAATGAGAAACCCTGAAATTCCTGTCCAAGGAGTCTGCAGGTACAATGAGATTGAGTTAATATGTGACTGGTTAGAAGAGGGGGCATGACTTGGCATGGAACTGTAATCAAAATGTTTGCATTTAATGCTTCACTTGGCACAGAAGGACCAGATAACAAAATATTCACCCCAAATCCCACTTCAGTTGCTAAAAAGGATTTCAGTTTCCTGTGCTGCAGTAAGAATACTTTTTTTCATTTTAACCAAATGGACTGAAAAAGCTACAAGAGGCAAAAGATGCTCAATGTCCAGCAAAGAGTTCATTTCCCTTCCTCCTGATGCAATGAAACTGAAATTATAAAACACCACCCACATTTGCTAATCTAGTGCACATTAGGAAAAAGGTGAATATGTAACAAATGAAAACATTCACTTCCTATTTGCTTCAAGTTAAAAAAGCTGGTGTTGCATCATCTGAACAGCAATTCCTTCACTACAAACTATCTAAAGTCTTCAAAATTGGCTTTAGTATCTCCACCAAGAGCTATATAACAAAACTTCATGAGCAAACAAGTAAAATTAATGAGACTTCTTTGAGATACTGAGTATCTTTTACACTCTTTTACTCATTATATGATAATACCTAAATGTGTTTAACCATTTGCCAGCATCACCTACCTGCTAACAGAACATCTTGTTCTAGTCACAGTTGCTGTGTGTTGGGAATTCTGCATTGCTGGCACTCTTTGTTGCTGAGGCTGGGTTCTCTGAAACAAAATTCCTACTTGGTAGTGGGGTTATGTTAAATGTACTCCCAACCTAGCAAGTGTCCCTTAAGGAATTGATTCTTTTAAATAGTCTGCTCTAATCTGAAATACCACACCTACCACCTTTAATTCAAGCTTACACTGGAACTGAAAAACTTTGTCATTTCATGTATACTGATTGAACCAGGGCCAAGGGGAATAAAACCATTAAGGTTTCACGTGAGCTCAGAGAAGAAAGACTTCTTTGGTAATATAATTACAGAGCCCAGAGCTCGTAAGAGGAAATGAACTACAGGGATTTATTTGATTAGACTTTTTTTTCCTTTTCCTTTTGAATGTTAGTAAGGGCTCTCCTTCCCCCACCCCTTCCAGTCTAACAGTAGATGTTAAGCAAAGATGTTAGGCAGGCAGGAACTGGGACTGTTACAGAGGGATGTTTCAATGGGACACTGTTATGGGATGGAGTGTGTCCAGTTCAGTTTTGAGTATCCCATCCATCTTGGTTGTTGCTGCTGAGGAGCCCTGAACAACACTCCAGCTGTATGAAGAGTTTGTTTGTACAAGGAGCTGAGGTTATGTCCCATCACATCACTTTTCCATCATCAGGGCAGAGCTGGAGCAGGGATCTGTGAGCACTTCATGGGCTGTGCAACACTCAAGGGCACTGACCAGTTTGCTTTGTTGTCTTGGTAACGTTGTGGTTGACCTGGGTTGACCAGATCAGTGTGACTTAATCATCCTAAGAAGGAAACAACTGCAACAAGTGGCAGAGCTAATTACTGTAGGTTCCCTCCCTGAATGGACTTCCTCAAGCTCGTGCCTCACGTTCACAACCTTTGGCCTGCCTAAGCATTCAAACAGCTCTGATTGTGACAACTTGGGACAACCAAGTCACCTACAGCACCTACAGCACTCTGCACCATGGATCTGCATCTGTTCAGTACCCACACACTCCCTGGGGTCTCAGGAAGCAGCAGGTTATAAACTCCTATTTACACTGTCAATATTGAGGATTTTGCTGACAGCCTGTTAGTTACAATGCAAAGTGCTTGTTTTACCTACTCAGTGTTTTTCAAACCCTATTTTTCTCTCTCTCTGTACAATAATGCAGCTGTGGAGATCATCTGGGAGACTAAAACAAATAGTGCCTTGATATAATCATAACAGAGCTTGAAAAAAGGCAATTTCAGCAAAAATCTTGACAGCAGAATCTGCTCCTGTTTAAGTCTGACCTGTTCTCCTTGCAGAAGCAGCATGACACAATGTTTTGCAAAAGATTTGTATTTATATGCTTGGCTGTCATCTCTAGATGTTGCTCCTTGTCTGTATAATAATTACATGGAATGCTCAGTGGAGATGTTCTCTAAATTGAAATAAACAGAATCAATACAGACTTAACTGCACTGTCACACCACATGAATAAAACACGCTGATGGATTCTCTTGGCCAGTGTTCAACAGGGATTTGGTCATTGCTATTGCTATGCAAAGTGCATGTTAAATGGTGTGCCAGCAGTTGAAAAATGCCATTTCTGTCTAACTTTTACTTGCTGTTGTTACCAGGACTGCTAGGGTTCCTCAAATAGAAAGAATTGCATATTTATCTCTGCCACACAGTACAAAGGAAGAAAAAGAAACATTTTGGAAAAAAGCTATGTACAATGGTTAACACTGGATAGGGATCTAGAGGACAGATATTATATAAAAAATTACTTGACATAATTTTACAAGTTAACTTCAAATCCCCTGCATTTCTTCTGTGTATTTCTCCAACATCAAACCAATCCTTTTTTTCATGCTGCCTAATGAATTACTAAAATAACACTGGCTCCAGGACCTTCACTTGGTTTTGCAGTTTATGTATCTTTATAGAAGGTCTCATAAAACAACCACCAAGCCCCTTAAGGTGGTCACTTCCTTCATCATCCCAAGCAGACAAAGGTTGTTTCAGTTCACTGGAAGGCACTGAAGCATGTACAGGTCTCATCTGATTACAGAGAGCCTGTAATGCCCTGAGGCCACTGAGACTGTCAACACAGCTGTCCCTGTGTGCTGAGACAAATGTCCTGCTGGGCAATCCCTGAGTCAAAATGGAAACACAACTTCTGAAATGGATTAGGGCTAAGGACAAGGACTGTAAATAGGCCAGGAAGCCAGGGAAGTTCATTAGGTATTACTAAAGGAGATTCTGTTGAGCTGTTAGGAAGTACCTTGACCCTGGTGCTGTTCTGCCACTCCAAGTATTCTGAAGTATTTTACTTTTCTGGTCACCTGTTGCTAACATAACATAAAAATGAGCATTTTCTGAGCATGTCTCAGACACACAAGACCACATAGAATATGTATAAAGCTCACAACAAAGGGAGGTGCAGAGATCTGCACTCTAATGGCATAATTAGCTCTTGTGAGAAAAGCAGTTTTGCTGCATCAGCACTGCTCCCACCCTCACCCACCCCACACCTTCACTCATCCCAAACCTTCAATTTACCCCACACCTTCATTTACCCCACACCTTCATTTACCTCACACCTTCACCCATCCCACACCTTCACCCATCCCACACCTTCACCCATCCCACACCTTCACCCATCCCACACCTTCATTTACCCCACACCTTCATTTACCCCACATCTTCATTTACCCCACACCTTCACCCATCCCACACCTTCATTTACCCCACATCTTCATTTACCCCACACCTTCACCCATCCCACACCTTCATTTACCCCACATCTTCATTTACCCCACATCTTCATTTACCCCACACCTTCACCCATCCCACACCTTCATTTACCCCACATCTTCATTTACCCCACACCTTCATTTACCCCACATCTTCATTTACCCCACACCTTCACCCACCCCACACCCTCAGGAAAATCCTGGCAGAGCTGCAGTCAAAGGCAGAAATTCTGTTTCCTGACACAAACTCTGCAGCAGAAGCAAACTGGAGCAATCCAGTCCCTGAAACCACTGAACAATCTCCTGAATGTACATCCTGAGGGTTAAACCTCCCCAAATAAATTACAATTACTGTTAATGCAGATCACCTTAAGACCAAATGAGTCTGGGCAATATTGTTTAAACATTAAGTTCTGCAGATTTATTTTTCTAGTATCTCTTCATATTCTTTCTTTTTAATTAATTTTCTGGTCATCTGTGGCTTAGAAAATGATTGATTCAGTAGGTAACTGCTCCCACATCTGGGTTTTCTTTAAACAAAGTCACAGAAATGACAAATCTTCTCCTACATAATACTTTATTGCTTCCTATGTTCATGCTTTTGGTGTTTTAATCATAACTAGAGGCTCACACACTCCCATCTCAGCAAGTACAGTATGCTGGATAAGCAAAAAAAAAAAAAAAAAAAAAAAATCAGTTGAAGGCTTGCCCAGACATTTAATATTTTATCATAAAAATCTGAAATTTTCTTTTGCTCTGAGTCACTGATAAAAAATTTACTTCATGGAACATTTGAAATGGGAAAAAAATAAGGGAAAGCAGCCATGTAAAACAAGACTCTGTAAAACAGAACTGGCAGGAGCATTGCCAACCTTGGGCTTTGTCCCTGCCAGTTCAGCTGCTCCAAGGGCCAGGGAGTGTTGGTGACACCACAACAGTGACAGTGTCACACAGAAAATTCAAACTTGGCTCTGGTGAGGGCCAAGCCAGCAAAATTCCAACCTACCTCTTCCTGCAGCCCAGGACAGGTGGGTTTCAACCCACTCATTTTAAATAAGTGGTTTAGCTCTTTCTAAAACAACTCTCTCTCTAAGGATAGAATTTAATTTCTCCAGTTTATTGTATTAACAGGGATGGAGTGATGCATTTCTCCTCATTAAATGAACTTTTAGTGATGGTTTGTGCAACTCTGAGTTGAAATGGAAGCTGGAGCTCCAAATCATAACAGTGTTTTATAATTGTTTCCAAACAACTGGGTAAATTATATCAGAATTTCTAGAAATAATGGAAGAGATTATCAAAACACAGCATTAAAAACTAACACATGCAGTAAACAAAGATAATATTAACTGCAGTTAAGGAGATAAAGCAGTTGGTTTTGGATCACACATGCTGCTGAGGCATCTAAAAAATTAGTAGAACAGACTTTCACATCTATTTTTATTCACAGACCACAAGATGAAAAAGGATTTCCTCCTTCAGATTTGAATGAGCTTCTCAACTCTGAATTACTGAGTGTCTGATAAGACAGCTCAAAAGGAGTCTCTCACTCTAAAATAACCTAGTGCTAAGTGAGAGGACTCCATCCATTCTGTGGTTTTACTTTCTCTTAAACAGTGGCAGGAAAAAGCACAGTGCCTGCCTCTTAAATTTCATCTAAGTTATCATGTTAAGAATATATGAATCTTAGTACAGATGGTCATAAATGCACATTAAATCACAATGTTTTATTTTAAACCATTTAATTTAACATAATAAAATATTAATAATTGCAATAAATTTTGATCCATGCTGCTCCAATGGCTTTTGGTTTTACAGGGGAAAATCAGGCTTGCCAGCTAATTAATTCTTGTGACTGATTGTAGTTATTATCAGTGTCATAGGCTTTTAAAGTCATCAGGACCACTATGGTCATTATTCTCCTGCAAAATGTGTGTAACAGCTCAAAAGACCTCACCCACCAAATCTCTTGACAGTGTTTCTCCTCCTGTATGACCATTAAGTCATCTCATGGATAAATCAAACAGCTCAAGCATTTATAACATCCAATATCAGGCCTGTTTTCCACTTCTTTCATCATCCTGGTGGCATTTTCCCAAGTATTTTACACCAAGATATTGAACTAGAGACTCTCAAACAACACCTGAAGAGGCAATAAGAGCTCCTTACTCCTGTCTGATATTCAACAAGCAGGAAATACACAGGTGAAGTGGCACAGTGCAGCACTCCTTGAGCTGGGCTTGGCTTAAAACAAAGGACTCTTGGCTCCCATTTGCAGTTCAGAATCCTGAATGCACTGCCTCAAGCAAATGAGTGTGTGATAATCCTGTGGAAGGATCCCTTCAACCCATTCAACTGCTCACAGGCAGAGGGGGAAGAGGAAAGAGCACAAAGGTGCAGCCTCAGCAAACTGGGCTGGTCCCACTCTGGTGCTTTAATGGCTCCATAAAGAACTGAGCCCCCTGTGCCTGTCCCCAGGCTCTGCTGGGAGGGCAAAAGGAGCCTCTGGTCATCTCCTTCCCACTGTGCTGAGCATGGGGACTCAGTGAGTTCAGTGTTTGCCCTTGAACTGCTGTGGGCTGCATTTGGCACCCTGCTTTTAGATCAATATATAACCTAAGAGTAATCTTATCTGGCAGGAACAGGGGGGTTGTGGGGAGGGGGAGGAACACAGCCTTAGAGGTGAGGAGAGCAACTCTTCTAAATGTTAATGGGTTAAGAATAGAAAGGTCAAATGCCTGCCTTATCAGAAGGCCCCATGTGCAAACAGGCACGGAGCTCAGCACTCAGAGCACCAGCTGGGTATAAATGTCAGAAGTTAGTTACTGTAGCTGTAAACACCAAAAGCAGGATGGTGTAACTGGGAAACCTCCCAGGACACTTCTGGTTTATACAGATCACTGGGAAAGTCCAACTGCTAAGCCTGGCTGGAAATTACTTCAATCTTAGAGCTGCTGTGGAAGCAGAGAGCACCTGTGAGCTGTTTGCTGTGTGCTGGCCCCACAGTGAGCCACTGTAGGAGGGGGTGTTGAGTGTGTCCTGGATCCAACATCCTGTGCTGCCTCCAGACTGCTCTTGCCAGAACTCACACATTCTCCTGGAATAAGGATGGATGAGCTTGGAGACAAAAGTCCTTCCTTACCTCCCTGTAGGTACAGAGGGCATTAAACAGCAGAAGCTGCACGAGGACTCTGAGCACAACATCAAGTGGATTGGGGTGGAATAAGAGATGAGGCAGCACAGTAGAAAGATATCTCCCTTAAATACTAATACATTTTTAGCCCAGTTCTAACTAATCTTCTTATTGGCATCCAAGGAAAGAGGCCAGAAGTTGTATTACAGTGGGCAGTAATCTTCTTGCAGATACAAGCAATCAACTTGCAGGAATGATGAAGAGCACAAACACACCCTGGTGTGAATTGCTGTGAGGGGTCTTTGCAAGTCACCAGTCCTTCAAGCCTGGCACCTTTTGCCTGCAATAATTGGTCAATAAAATTAATCAGCTGATTCCCATTCTCTGAAAAGATTGGCAGTGAGCAGCCATGTTAAGAATACTGCTGTTCCCTCTCTCCTGGTACTGGGATTGCCCCAGGAGAAGGTTACCTGACTTTGGGAAACAGATACAGGATACCTGGCACAGCTCTCTGCTTTCTGCAGAACAAAGAGCACCATTCCTGTCACCCTGCTCCAGGCTGTAAACAGCTATCAAAGGAGAGGGTTAATTGCCACGTAAAATACGAAGAAGGAATAGTAACTACAAATCCAGCAAGGCTAAATATATTTTATCCCACAAAAGGGATAAACAGGATCTGTGCTCATAGCTCAAGGATCGTGTTCTAACCATTGAATAGTTACTTTAATTTGTAAAGATAGGGTTACATTTAAAACAAAAAAGGAATGCACCCATTTGAAGCCATTGCTCTCTGAAAGATGATTTTTTGATGTTTGTACCACAAAGTGACAGTCTGCAGTTAACTGGCCAGGCCTCCATCCCCAGGCATAGGGGAGAACATCATAACCTAGTTAAATCTGCAGGCTGCATCCTCTGCAGCAGAGCTCCCAAAGGGCACAAATGGCTCATTCCTTCCATCAGCATTACTCGGCATCTGTTTATCCCCCGCTCTCCTGCCAGCATCTGCTCCTTTGCTGACACACACGAGCTGCTCCTCTGCATCACCACCCTCCTTTGCAGTCTGGGAACTCGAGTTCATCCATTGGAAAGAGCACAAATATTCAGCAGCACACGTTTCACACACATGGCATCACTGAGCTCTATTAACAGTTCTGTTCAACCCTGAAGCTACTGGATTTTCAGTGACAGCTCCAGCATGTTAACGACTTGGGATGTTTACTGAATTCATGTAGAGAAGAAAAAGCTTTTATAAAAATACAAGATTTTACCTTTTTCTACTCACAGCAAGAATGACCAAACTTATTTATCCTATGAGTCACATCCTGAAGGCTTCACATGGCTGACAGCCTCAAGAGATATAATATACATTTTGGAGAGCCACTGCAGGAGGGGAGAGAGGCTTTTCATCTCTCATTTCTTGAGCTGAGAGCTCAATTGAACTTAGTTCAATTTAGACTTAGGAAACACAACCCAAATCTTCCAGCAGCACATTGACATTTCCCGAGTTGCTGCAAATTTGAATGAAATAATTTGCCAAGTCTGAATGAAGCTGTGGAGATTCTGCCACAACTCCTCTGTTTCATTATGCAGGAGGCAATTTTGAGAATGCTGCCTCAGCTCTGCTGTGTATTGTGTGGACGTGTCTGCCTGCTACAAGTCCTGTCACTGCCTCTCATTCTGACACACGCTGGCGTTTTCTTGGCTCCCAGCCACAGCAGGGGAAGAGCACAAGGGTACTGCACAAACACCTCCTTTATTCATCCCTCTTCAACATGTTCACATTTTAAAGATGATTCTCTGAGGACATTTCTTGCAGCTGAAATGCTTTATAGAGATTCAAAATTGGACAATTAAAATGTATAGCTTACCACAGCATTAAAGGCAATCCAGGAGAGACCATATGCAATTTTCTGACCTGTGTTATTTCTATGCTGTCATCATTCTGAGGCATTTGATATGCTGCCCTTTGGTTTAAACCCAAGAATGGCATCTGAATTTTTACCATAATAAACTTTCTCAACAGACTTTGCATTCTCATTATTCTATCCATGCAAGCCACAAGGATTTTTTTTCCTCCTTAAATGTCCAATCTGCAGGCAATGGTTGTGAAACTCCATTATTTCCAGGAACTGCTGGCAAACCTACTGCTGTCTGCTCTGCTCAGTATTGCCTGTATTTTCCTTGTTCAGCCTTAAAAGCCAAACTTGGTTTGCAAAAATGTCTGAGTTTCTTGATGCCAGAACTGAATAAAGAGTAGAACAGGACAGAATTAGATGGTTTTATTATGCTGAAAAGCCATTGACTCACATTAAAGTCTGTAAAACAACAAGAGCATAAAACTGGAAATAGATGCTCAGCCTTAAATCCTATTACTCAGAAATTTTCCTAGCCATTATTTATCTTTTTGGTAATATCTTTTAAAGATCCACCTTAAATCTTCTTAAGCTCCACCACCCTCATCTGATCCTTACAATCAAAACAATGTGGAGTATTTTTTTAAGTTACAACTACTTGGATTTTCATAATTCAGCAAAGTGAAAATAATCTGTAAAAAAAGACAGCTTGAATTGTCCAAATAGATGATCTCTGTCACAGTTTGGTCTTCAACAGGGAGAGGTAAAGAAAAGAACAGACAGGTATTCTCCAGGAAAGAGAATACACAACAGGAAATACAACCAAGAAAGCTGAGAGATGTGACAAAGATTCTGGATTATTCAAATCTTTCATCAGTCAGGATGATCCAATAGCCACAATGGAAAACTCCCCACCTAAAGGTTATCTGCAGAAGCACCCAGTGATCTCAGCCACACAGCAGGATCTCCACAGAAAGCAAGGGAATTACTCCAAATTTACACTGGCAGGACCAAGATCAGAATCTGACCAGATCCAAACAAAAACCAAGCAATGCCACAGGCTGTAAGAACAATCAGCAGCCAATGGGGTGTAAGGGCAATGGAGAGCTCTGTGATTCCAATGCACTTCAGTGACTGAAAATACTCCAGCTCTGTTGCTCTTCCTCTCCAAAACATCTTGGACCTCATCCTGAGATCCTGAGCACTCCTGACAGACAGCTCTGAAAAGGTAACTCACAAACTCACAATGGCCTGAGCTTCTTCAGCTGAGTATTCCCTTGCATTCCATTTGGGAAAGCTGTAATGTATGGAGCAGAGTCTGAGGCTGTGTCCTGGGAAGGGGAAAGCGACCATCCATGATGTCAGCAGAGTTCATTCCTAAATGCAAACCACATTGGGCTGTTGAGCACGATAATAAAAACCTGCTGACCTAGTTTCCTGCAGAACAAAATCCTCTGTCTCCCCTCCTCCTGTGCCAAACCTAAATCAGATCTCAAAATTAACCCTTTGACTAGCAAGGAAAACTCTAATAATGATCCTCAACACTCATACAGCATCTCACACCACAAGAATAGCATGGCAACAGCAACTGCTCCATCCCCACAGCTCTGCAGAAAGGGAGGGTTATTGCAGGATGAAAGTAAGACCCAGAGAAGGTCAGAGACCTTAGCAGATTTCAGCAGAAAACTTCTTCTCTTCCTTCCAAAGAATTTTGGAGCTCCGTGCTCCTACTGCTTTGTTTGTAACATTTCTTCTATGCAAATATAAAACCTTCATTCATGATGTGGCAAAAAAAACAACAGCACAGCTCAGCTTTTTTAAAAACTGCATCAAACCACTCAAAAAAGGACCATTGTTCTTTCCCAAATTTTGCAATGTCAACTTGCAAGTCCTTTTCTGAAAGATGAGAACTGATTGTGTCTGCTCCAAGTGTCTGGCAAAAGCATTCCCTTGTAATGGCTTTGCTTCCTCAGTGATGCAATGTTTCATTTGAAGGGATGCCTGGGGGAGCTTCAGAATGCATCCAGAATGCAAAAATAACAGGGCATGTCACAACAAACTCAGCCAGGAAAATACAAATGGGGATTCTTTGGCTGTAGGATGCTTTCTGTTCTGCTGCTGCAGAGCAGAACCCACTGCAGTCAGGTAGGAGCAGTTGGGGAGCCTCAGATTCCAGCCTGCTG
Source organism: Erithacus rubecula (assembly GCF_903797595.1). Lineage (NCBI taxonomy): Eukaryota > Metazoa > Chordata > Aves > Passeriformes > Muscicapidae > Erithacus > Erithacus rubecula. The sequence goes on from NC_136674.1 coordinate 3,407,825, forward strand.
AGAGCACCTTTGCTGGCTCACACTGACACTGCCAACTGGAGGAGTTTTCAGTCATGTGTCAGAGAGGGTTTTATTAACAGAACAGTAGAGATTAACAACTGCTATAGAGCTTTACAAATGGGTGTTTTACAATGAGGTGACCAATGTGCAACCTGCAAATGGAATTGCTGACTGCAGCCAGAGCTTTCAGCTGCTGTAAGAAAGACACAGCACTGAAAAATTGAATCACTTGTTGCTCCTGTATGAACTGAGAGAGCTTTGCCTACATCCAGACCCAGGACCTGGAACAACTCCAGAGTTTCCTATAACAGCATTTGAAAAAAGAAGGAAACAGGTAAGTGACAACTACAAGGCATGTCAGCAATGCCACTTCACCTGAGAAGAGGTTCCTGTCTCTGCCACTTTGTCAGTCTCTGCAGGGAAGCTGTTAAGGCTCACAGAGCAAAGACAGCACTTAATACACAGTACCCTCCAGGGAGTCTGAAGTGAAGAACAAAGAACTTGGATTAGGGAACACTGGAAAGGTTGTTGTAACTATATCTGTTCTCTGGATGCTGCATCTTCACAGGTGAGCTCCACAAAAGCTTCTGCTCCACCTTGGAAATGAGGAAGACAAAAGTCTGAGTTCCCACAGACTTACTACTAACATTGGTCAGGGTTAGAAACAAGATGATGGAAAAAAAGCATCTTATTCATCAGATCTGCTCCCTGAGGGGTTAGGAGTTGTGTGTGCTTTTTTTATTGACACAAACAAGTTTAACTTCCATTGTCTTGAAGAGGAAGAGAAGGCTGAACTCAGTTCTGGCTCACACATCATCTGCAATTCCAGCCAAATCCCAGCCACACAACTTTTATTACTGGGAGGATGTCAGAGGCAAAAGACACAGCTGGAAACTCAGATCCCAGACTGAGCTTTGCTGTGCTGGCAGGGAGACAAACCAGTTTTTGATTTGTATATAAACAGAGCCAATCTGAACTGGAAGGTCATTAAGAGAAAACACATTTTACACAACACCCATTGTACAGTTCCCTTTCCAACTTTCCCCACACCAACTTTTTTTTTAAAGCAAGACTTTGTCTTCTCTTGTTGACTGTTTCTGTGACAATTCCTGGGCATGCTGAAGTCAATGGCCAACCCCCATTGGAATTGATGGAACTGAAATTCTTCAGATTGGATTCCAAAAAGGAGTTTGCTCAAGAGAGACTGCAAATCCCCTCCTCTGCTTTCCAATACAGTAATTACCTGCAGAAAATGCAAGTCCATTGCAGATGCAAAGGATGATGTTTCCAAAGCATGTCACAGCCTCAGATCTCACAGATTAACTGAGGCTTTCACATTTTCTACTGCAGCTAAAATGAAAATAAGATTATGAGAACCCACAAAGAAACCACACAGTTCTTGTGATCAAGGTGTTAATGCCCTATCCATTATTGTGAGAAGGCTTTTAAGAGCATTCCCAGCAGAAACAGGAATATATTTTCCCTTAGTAAGCTTGGAGGAAATGCAGAGATTCAAAAGCTTAAGCGGAATCTCTGCTAGATTTTTTTTCTGTTTGTTCCTCCTTTTTGATTAATTTGCTGTGATTATTTGATATAATTGTCACTCTTTAAAGGTAAGAGTTAATTTCTCTGAAAAAACATCTGTGCCTGCCTATAATTACCAGCTGCAGGCTCAAATGAGGGACTAACAGAGGTGCTGCTGGGCTATAAAGCAGGGAACCTTCAGAAGCAAAAGGCAAGTGCCTGTCATAGCTTTAATTTAAAGACTCTATCTTTCTATAGCTTCCTGGAACCACGAAGAAAAGTCCACTCAAAATGTTTTAACAGGAAATCAGCAAACCCAAAGACACATCCTTCTGCTTGGACACAAGTGTTCTAGTGACAGAATGGCTCCCAGCCAGGAAATCTGTGTTCCCAAGAGACAGCAAAGCTGGGACAAGAACCATCTGTAAATCCAGGATGGCTCCTTGGAGCTTTCTTTGCTCTGAAGATGATGCCTGTCTTTAATGTATGTGGAGGACTTTCAAAAATGATTCATGAAAGAATAGCAAAAGGCAGCTCTGAATGAACTAAGAATGAACAAAAGAAAAAAAAGATCTTTGTAATGGATTTTCCTGTTCTCCTGCATGTCCCTATCTTCTGCACCAGACTCCTGAAACCCAGCCATTATGCACAGCTTTATTTTTTTTCTTACCATAAGCTTAGCAATGCTGATGGTTTTTAATTCAAATCAAACTTTCATCAGCTTCAGGGGATGGCTGCAATCCCTCTTCTCATCTTTCATGTTTTGAGATCAGTATTTCAAAGTTTTTATTCTGCTAAAATCATCTTGAGAATTAAAAGTATAAATTTCAATGCAGAGTATTTTGATTTGATTTCCATGAACCATTTTGTCCTCTAGCTGTACTCCTTCATTTCCCCCTGCATTTATTCTGAGCCCTTGGCTTCTCTGGCCAGACTCTTCCCCTCAATCAATCCCTGCAGTGACTTCACTGATGTGCTGGGACAGGTCTCTGTTGACATCTGAGTGAGAATACTTGAGTGCTCCCAAACAGTGCAATACAAAGCTTTGTTTCAGAAAGCAGCTTTCCTGGAGGGCTGTGAGACAGCTCAACCCCCAGAAGAATTTCTTCTTAAATTATTGCATAGAGCAACACTTATAAAAGCAGATGCCTGAAGGCAGACTTTGATATAATCCTTTTTATAAAGTGTTTTGAGGTCCTAAAATGCCAGCAAGAACTGCCACGTGGAAAAGCATTTTGAAAAAATTATCTATTTAGAAATGTAAATAAAAATAGGTGGCCAAATCTTTTATTGTCTTCTCAGAAAGAAAACAATTTACATTTCCAGAGTTACACTAAACAGAAATGCAATCTGGCTACAGATTGATAAATATCAAGATCCCCACCTGACTGACAAAGTGCCTTATTATCATGATGAAGCTTGTTAGTGTTCAGGATGATTTTGAGTCTGTTTGGCTGATTCCAGGGATGTAGTTTGATTTCCCTGCAATACACACTGAGCATGTGATCAATTTACATGTCAGATTTCTGGTCCCACAGATGTCGTTCTTAATTACAGAAAATTCTTAAAAAAAAAAAAATAAAAAAGATCTTTACAGCATTGCTGGGATAAGAGAGATTAAGAAAATCCCATCACTCACTCCTGAAATATGCAGCTCTTCCAGAATAAAGCATGGCAGCAATTTTAATCAGCACACTGATCAACTTTTTAGAATTAGCAATATAATAAAATGTCAAACTATCATACCACAGGGAACTTAGGAAGACAAAATGTAACTCATTACCACAATTACTCCAGCAGAATTAAAACTATCAACTACTGATCCCAACATATGAAACATTAGAACAGGAAAGAAGAAATATTAGGGAATGATATTACCTTTGTGATAGAAACACAAAATAAGTAAGATAAACACACATTGTAGAATCCCACAGCTCTGTGCACCACATTCCCATCAAGAAACCCAAGGACAGCAAATCCAGACTGGATCAATGGGATGGACTTAATGACTGAGCCTCTAAATTCTAATAAAAAGGCTCAGATTTCCAGTGATATATTTTGTTCTCTGAAGGGCCTGAGTGTTTTTGTATCTTTGTGATCACCACAACCAGACACACACACTATTTACTTAAGGATATATTTTTCCCATGACCTTACAGACTCATTTCTCTGTTGTGGAGAGGTCATGGAAGGAAGTTTGTTAGAAGTTAAATATGAGGAAGTGCAATAAAGCCTATTTATCTTATAGGAGGAAAAAATGAGTCCAAGAGCACAGAAATATTACATAAAAATGTTAACAAAAAAAAAATTTTTTTTGAGCCTCACTGCAGCCTCATAAAAATAGCCTGTGATAGTGCATGGCAGATGTCCACTCTCCTGTGCAGTGTCTGATCAAAGCCCTTTTGGACTTCAGTGAAATAATAATAATAAAAAAAGCAAAGGGAGTGCAATTTCCATGGAAACTTGGAAAGAGATGTAACGTTGTTTGCTGTAAGTGTCCGACTGTGAATGGAAAATTTTCCAGTTTACACAGATCTCAGCTATTATTTTCTTTGCAGAGCAAACTTGGGCCAAATATTTTCTGTCATATTAAAGATGCAAATAGTCAGTTTTACTTTCTGTCCAGAACAACTGTGCACAAAAGCTTCAGAATCTGCAGTAAAACATCTGATATTTATCTTTCCATGAACCCAAAACACACATTAGAAAAAAAGAATAATTTGGGCTTCCTTTTATCTGCTTCTCTTCAAAAAGTGAAGGCAGCTCAGAAATCATCTCCTGTTCATGTGTAATGTTTCAGACTAATAGACAGCCAGAGCATTGGCAGATGTGCTCACTGTAAATGGGAGCTTAAATTCACAGGAAAATCTACTGTTGAAAATGATAAAAATATACCAAAGCACAGAGTTTGCATCAACATTTATATAATTAATGAAGTGAATTTTATCTTACATGGGTTTCAGAACTCACTCTCTTGCTACTCCTCCCTTACCCAGCAGCAGGAATAATTGTGACAGTCCAGAAATTAACTTTGAACAACACAAGACCAGGTTCTGAGCTGGGCTGCTCCAAGTGTTAAGCCTTGTGTGGGAACAGTAACAAAAATGGATTTTGAAACTCTTCTCCCCTAAATGCAGCTGGCTGGTGTAGTGTGGGAGCTGTGATGATGACATGGCAGCTCAGAGGACACCTCTGCAAATCTGGTGCCTGACCTGCACTAGTCACAAGTTGGAAGAGTCCAGAGCTCAAATCTAAATTAGTGTGGAACATGTGTGCATGCCCAGACATTCCTGCCCTTCCCACTCCTGGACATGTCCCATACAGCAAAGAACTTTTGTGCAGGCAATTCCTAGTGATCTCAGATCTCTAGGGATGAAATGTGGCTACAGCTTGGGGCCATGTTTGTGCAGATTTGAGTTGTCTTTAAGCAAGATAACAAACACAATGGCAACATCAAACAAGCTCCTGAAAGATCTGGGCAGAGCAGCTGTGTGATAGAGACTGAACTGGTCCTGCTGGGAATCCTGGATATATTTGAGAGAGGCATTGTTTAAGGCAAGGCACTGCTTGAGAAGGATTTGGTCTTTAGCACAGATTTCATCACAGGCTGACTGAAGCTTTCTCTTCACAAGTTCATACACAGCCCCAAATGTCATGTTGATTTTATACCTGGCTGCCCAGTGAGATGACAGAGCAAGTCAATCACCTGGCTTTGCAAATCTATTTCCCCTTTTACATCTCACAAATTCTACTTACTCACTTGTAGATCACACAAAGAAAGAGGAAGCAGCATGACTCAGCTCCACACTACAATGGCTGGAGCAGATCCAGACCTTGCAATCCTTTGGGCTTTCCTTACCAAAACACAAAGCTGCAGCTTGGCTAATGTAAAGCATGCAGTGTTTGTGTAAGCAATGGGAGATGGGCAGCAGGCCAGCAGCACTCCCAGAGCAATGTACTCCTTCTTTACATTGATGGCAAATTATCTTCTGAACAGCTTAGCAAGGAACAAAAGAACCAATGGGTTCTGATCTTAAAATGCTAAGGAGGAGCAGCCTCCTGAGTTGTATTCTGTAGGCATGAATTTACATTGAAATCTAGTGCTAAATAATGAATTACTTCAGCAAGTTACACATAATGCCATACCAGTAAATATTTTTGTATAACCTGTAAATTACAAGTCTTAAGAGACACAGGAAAATTATTGGCCTCGGGGAATCCAAAAACTTCAAGTAAATTTCAAGAACCTTGAGTCCCAGTGTTTTGTCTAAACCACTGGAAAACAGTATCTAAAAATTAGCTACACTAAAAATTCAGTATGGTCTAGAAATTAATCCTGATCTTCTCCAGTGTGCTAACACCTGATCCACAGATGTTTTTCATAAAGAGCATCCAGAAGGTGAGTTATGGAACAGTAAATAATGCACTGTAAACACACTTAACTTCACTGTGTAAACAAGCTTGGAGCAAAATTCATCAAGAGCTTCACTTCATTTACTCCCTGTAATGCACAACAAAGTTGAAGGATTTGATGGTTATCTCATAGCAATCTAACTCAGAGATAAAGACCTCAAATCTAAACCTGTTTCTTGGAGCAGTGATGTACATTCCAGCCCAGCCCTGGGCAATGGGATGGCTCTGTCATTTCAGGCACTGCCTTCACAGGGGAAATCACAGATCAGGACAGAAATGTGTGCAATGATGATAAAGTAATAAAGAGGAACTAGCCAAGAGATTTCTCTGAAATGGCCCTCACCTTCCAAAGACTGACTTACAGCAGGAGCTCCCTGGGCTGTGTGTGTGGGATGACTGAGCAGCATCAGAACTTGCATCACTCACCAGCCAACCTCACATTGCTTCAGAGGATAAAAGGCCAAGTGGCTTCAGGGCTCTGTTAATGTCAAAAGATGGTTCATTGAGCAGACTTTCTGCTTAGCTAAGCTGAGCAGCTTTTTCCTTATTCCTCCCCAGAATGTTTTGGGCATTGTCATATGCTTGTACTACAAAACTTCCAGTTATCCAAAGCCAGTTCATGAGAAGTGAATGGAAACATCTCGTTTCATTCCAAAGGAAAAACAACTTCTATGCTGTTTTCCTCAGCAAGCTGAAAACTTGGAGAGAAACCTAAAGCTAAAAAAAGCAAAGAACTCAAAAAGATTCATATTCTGGACTGTGGTTCCTGCTGCCTTAGCTCAAGGGAAAATATGGTCATGGGAAAAGGGCCTGCCTGGAGCCAGGATTTTTTTCAACTCTGACTCTTCTAGCTGGAGTGGCTTTAAATCAATATGTTGCTATTATTTCTTCATAAACAGAAATATTCTTTATGGGCTGTGTGATAGCTGTTTACAAGTGAAACAACCATTTGTATCATGTTTCCTAGCAATCAGTGTCTCATTCAGATCTTATACACAGACAGTGATTGAGTAATTTGAGAGACTTTTACAACATTAGTTCCAAGTTTCACTGATTCAAAATGTTAAATCACCCTCCCAGAAGAGAGTTCCTGCACAGAGAACTGTCAGCTTTGTCACCTACCTCTGCAGCTACACACAGCTAAAGAAAACACCACCACACCTTAGAAAAACAAATCTTGCATGGCCTAATTTTGAAGAATCTTACTGTCATGTTATTGTGAACTGTCTTTAGTACTGCAGTTCACTTTTGTCTTTAGCCAGGACTAAAGTAGATTGTAAATATAAGAGAATTCCACACTAACCCTGCAAAGACCACCTACAGACAAACCTGCCCCAGGCAATTCAGAAAATTTCTGTCTAACACTGCAACAAGTTGTTATACAACAAAATGTGATCATGCTGCCCAGACACACCATGCCAGATCCCAGCAAGTGTGGTTCTCATTATTCTTAATGCTCTATGAACAGAGCTTCACCTAGGAATTGTGATCCCCAAAATGCAAAAGAATTGTCTTTGGCACTAATTAGATTTATGAGAAGAGAATTTATCAATAAAAATATCTAATATGGTCTTTCTTGAGAAACCTCAAGGATTTTTAGAACAACACAATCAGCTCTCCTGAATGTTAAAGTGAACTTCAATCCCCTTTAATACTGCAGTGGAATTCTGCTGGAAAGGAAAACCAGTTACCTGTGGTCAATGACTGTGACATCAGAAGCAGGAATCCCCAGGACACAACAACTCTGTTCCAGCTCTTTCTTACGAATCTCTCCTTGATTGTAATAATTTCCTGAAAACAGCAAACACAGCAACACCATCAAATTCAGTTTAGGTTCACATCCAAGGATCCAAACAGTTCAGTATCTTCTTCCTTGTTCCATTCACAGAGGAAATGAAGACAGAACTGATATGGCAAGATTGCAAAAATTTACATTGGCAAAAGGAGATGGAAAACCTAATCAAGATAAAGGCAGTTGGGAAAAGTTGTAACAGAGATCAACAACTAACAGGGAAATGGGATTCATTATCTTAAAACATTGCCTCCTTCTTCACTGAATTATTTTCTTCTCATCTTGCCCTGACATTCCCTTATTTTTCCTTGGCATCAGCCATGCAAAGTCCCTGCCAGAGCTGTGATGCCCCTTCCAGAACGTTGCTCTATGCAGGGCAATACTTGCAACTCAATTTTAACTTTGAAGCAATAAAATGAAAAAAATACAGTTGAGTATTAATATGTGATTCAAGTCTATATTCAGCTGTCTTGAATTACACTAGAACTTTTTATTGTTGTGAGTGTGAGTCATCTAAATCTAGCATTTCTCTGGAGCAGTGTTGCAATCTGAGCCCTCACTAGTGAGCTTTGTAAAATTTTCAAAGAGAGAAAGAGTAACTAGGAACAAAAAAGCCTCTTCCCACAGCCTGTGACTGAATGACTGTGGGAGAGTGACAGTGACTGACTGAGGGATGAACCTTGGATTGCAAGTTCCAGCTCCAGCAGCATGAACTGAAGTGTGCAGCTTGTCTGGAAGGACTGAGTCCAAGAAGGTTCATTTCAGACTGATTTTTACCAGGCCATTACCAACACAGTGCTGGAAAGTAACAGCTTTTGCTGCAGTGCAGTGTCACAGCAGACTGCAGGTGATGCTTTATCCAAACAGTCCCATTGCTCTCAAAATACCTGACCTGTGCTGAATTCAAAGCTCCACAGCTGCAGAAACGTGTCAGGACATCAGGAATATGTCAATGCTCACAAGAAAATCTGGGCAGCTGTTGAGAGCAAATCCAGCTGGATAGCTGATGCTGCTGGACCTCATCCATGGAGCACTCACAACACAGCCAGCTACTACAGAGAGCAAAGCACATTTAGACTGAGTTATTAATTCAATCTAAGATTATTCAGCGTGTCAAAGACTGATTTCTTTTTCCCAGTGCTGTAATTCTAACTCATTTCTAAGTCAAATTGATTGATAACTGAAAACTGCAAGTACAATGGTTTTTAAGTAATGATTTTGTCTCAGTGTTAACAATTTGCAGTGCCTTTGATCAACTCACTTGTCATCATCAATCACTCAAACAATGAGAGGATGAACCATCTGAATCACCCACAAGACCAATCAGAGGCTTTTAAAATAAAAATCTCTTAGCTCATAAAGGTGCTCTCCCCTACATTTCCTTACAAGTGAGAAAGGAAACATCAAACACACTGAATGTGTCATGCCACTGAATCAGGAGTAAAGAAAATTCAACAAAACTAACAGAAACACAACACTTCTTTGGAAAATTCTCTACCAGCAGCAGTGAATTAGTGCCCAAAACTGAAATGGCACAGTAATCTCCCCATAGCTGTGGAGAACCAAACAGGTCTGGCAGGACAGAAAGCTTTGGAAATGACAGAAACATTGGCAGTGAACTGGCTGGAGCTGCCAAAGGCACAGGGGGTTCCTCACCAAAGCTAAGCAGCTCTCAGTGTAAGAACTTTGGTACTGAAATATGATCTGAAATATCAATTCAAATGAGGTTGTTCCTTATGCACAGAAATCTGAACACAGTAACTGCTCAGGTGTCAGTTCTGCAGAACAATCTGGAGCTTTAGCAGATCATGAGAAGAACACAAAAGTGTTGTGCTGTGAAAAGTTCCTGTTCTGGGCTAACAGTGGAGCTTGTAAGAATCCTCCCACTCTGCTCAGCCCCAGCAGCAGTGCTGCTTCCAGTTTGTCACCACTGCCCTTCCAAAAATTACATGAACCAAAGGAAGAGTCCAAAGGAGAGTGATGAGAATGATTAGAGGTTTAGTAAACATGATTTGTGAGGGAAGACTGCAAGTTATCAGGTTGTTTAGTCTGGAGAAGATAAGGCAGAAGAGGCAGATAACAGTCCTAAAATATGTAAGATGCTGTTACAAAGGGATGCTCTGATTTCCACGTTCTCGTCAGGCACGAAAAAAATAAACAAACAAGTTTAAATCACACCAGTGACTCAGGAAAAAGTGATTTGAGGGAAAGCTAAAGCAGCAGTGACACAGACCCCACAGGCTGAGGCACCTCCCCGGACATTCGGGAGCACAAACATTTGTCTGCAGCTAATGAAGACACACTGATGCTGCCTCCAGGTGAACTGGAGCACTGGGGATGGACAGCACGGCCTCGCATTCCCTCCCGGGCTATTGCTCTATGGATTACAATGCAACTGCTAATTTTAGATGTGTTACAGAGAATGTATCGCGACATTAAAACTGGTTCATTCAAACAAGTCTTCTGCAAGACGACAGAATTACAAGGAGATGCCAAAAGGCTGTTTTAAACAGCACCTTTGACAGCCCACTGACACCGCCACGCAGTCTGAAAGCGCCTCAGTGCAGCAACTTTCCATTTGAGCACGTTCCCGTCTGTTCCGACACGACACGGGGAAGGGCGGGCGATGGCCGCCCCGTGCCTCAGTTTCCCCACAGCCGAGCACCTTCCACCGCGCGAGGCCACAGACGCGGGGAGCCCTCAGGGCGGCCTTCCCGTGCCCCGGGGAGGGTGTGGGTGCGTGGATGGTCCCCGCTCACCTGCGGAGCAGCAGAGCACGGCGGGGGCGGCCCCGGCGCTGCGCAGGCCGAGCAGGGCGGGGGCGAAGAACATGGCCTCGTCATCGGGGTGCGCCGTCAGCACCAGCGCGCGCCCGCCCCGCGCGCACACGCGGGACCCCGCGCGGCCCCGGCGCAGGCGGCGCGCGCCCCCGAGCAGCAGCAGCAGCAGCAGCAGCAGCGGCGGCAGCGCCACCGCCACCGGCGTCCCCCAGCACCACGGGCCCGCTGCCATGGCGACCGGCCCGCGCCGCCGCCGCGCCGCCGGGAAACGCCAGCCGCGGCACGAAGGTTCCGGTGCACGAAAGGGTCCCACCCCCACGGCCCTCCCGTCTCCGCCTCGGGGCGGGGCCGCTGCCGCGGAAACGGGGCCCGGGCTGTGCCACTCCGGGGCTCCCGGGAAACCGCTCCTGCTTCTGCCGCTCCAGGGCTTCGCGGGAAACGTGTCCCGCTGCTGCTGCCCCAGGGCCGCCCGTGAGCAGCAGGACCTGCCCTGGCCAGCAGGGCCTGAGGGTGTGCACTGAACACGGGCTGTGCCCCTGGGCGAAAGCCCTGACTCTGCTGGTACCTCACTAGTGATTAATAGTGAAAAAAGTCGAGCTTTTCAGCGTGTGGTACCTTTTATCTCTGCTGTGGAAGAGACGTGGGTTAAGGGGAAGCTCTAAAGCAGGGCAGGAGGAGCTTATCTTCAAACACGTTCTGTGGGCTATCCTGAGCGTGGCTGCAAATGGGGGAAACTTCTGGATATGGTTTAGAAGTGAAGTCAACCACTGGAGAAAGCTGCAGAGCAGGAGACAGGAAGCGTTAAAATAAACATGAAACAGTAAGTCAGATGCAGGAGGGCTTGGATACTTTGCTTTTCCAAACAGGCGATATGGAAGACAAGTGCACAGAGCAATGGCGGAGTGTGGCAGCTGGGTGGGTTAAAGCAGAGAATGCAATTTAGAAGAGTCTTGATGAGCAGCTCAGACCTCACCAGGTCTTCCCTGGCTCTTATTTAGACACCTTTAACTTCCAAGTGGTTCCATTGGCTTGTGCTGGGATTAGAGACTGCGAACATCAGCCTGGAGATGTGCCGTGTCACCATAGCGTGGCACTTCCAACCGCTGGAATAACACGAGCCTTGTACAACACGTGTTTTCTGAGTGATCCCGATCGCCACAGGGTGAGCCCCAGCTTTACTCTGAACCAGTAATTGTGTGGGCACCCATCCTGCAAACGCGGGCACGACTTCTCCATTTAATGGAAATTGGCCAGTGAGGTAATCTAATCTTGCCTAATGCTACATCTTTCCCATAATAAACCTGATTATAGAGATTAATTTGTGATTTTAGCACACCCTGAGTTACACATTTGCGCGTACGACGCCGTGCAGATTTGCAACGGGAGTTTGCAGGAAACGAGTTACACACTCATTCTGGGGGAGGAATGAACAGACATTTAACGAGATTTAAACCTCTCTCACATTTTCGTTGTCGACCTCAGGGCCAGCGCGGGAAGCACCGCGGACGGGGCGGGCAGAGCCCCGCAGGACCGGACGGGCTCCGGGCGATGTTCCCGTGAGGGGTTCCTGAGGCCGCATTCACCGGCACGGCCGCAGCCCGGGCCCCTGATGGGTTATTATCAATTTAAATCGGTCCGACGGGCGCTGCGGCCCCCGGGAGCCCCTCACGGGCCCGGCCCCGCTCGCCTCATGGCGGCCGCGCCCCCCCGGCCCTCAGCGGGAGGGGGAAGGAGCCCCTCCCCGCCGCACCGGCCAGCGGTCCTGGAAGGGACATAGCACCCCGCTCTCCCACAGCCGCGCTCTCCGGCGGCTTCTCTCGACCTGTTGCTGCCTGTGCATCACCACAAACCGGCACGGCCTGAGGAAGGGCAGAGCCACCGTGGCCGGTGAAAGGTACCGAGCCGCGGCGCCGCGGATTATTCGGTATCTGGCAGGACCTGGCGGGAGGGGGCGGAGCGCGCGGGGCCGGGGGAGGGGAGGCAAGATGGCGGCGGTGGCGGCGGCGCTGAGGGTGAGGTGAGACGCCGCGCCCGCCCAGCCCCGCCGGGACCCGCCGGCAGCCGCCGCCCGGGCCGCCCCCGCGCCGCGCCTCGGTAAGCGCGGGGAGCCCGGCAGGGCGGCGCGGGGGGCAGCGGGCTGAGCGCCTCCGCTGTGAGGAGGAGGAGAAGGAGGAGGGGGAGGAGGGGGAAGAGGCGGGGGCCCGGCCATCCCGTCCTCCTCCCTCCTCACGGGGACGGAGCCCTGTGGTCTCCGGGGGGAGGGCGCTGGGGCCGGGGGGCCCGTGGAGCAGCCGCCGGGGGTGCGGGGGGTGGGCGGATCAGGGCCGGGGGTGCCCGCGGGGCTCTCCCCCCATTGAGGCTGAGGGTGCGCGGGGGGATGGCGGGGCACGGAGGGGTGGCCCTCGCTGGGAAGTTTTTACAGAAATCCCACAGCATCTCTGTGCTGGCTGTTCATCCTTGCGCTGTGGGCAGGAGAAGTGCAAGTTGAAAAAAAAAAAAAAATTGAAAAAAAAGGGTCAGTGGTTCAAAATCGTCCCCTCGGAGGCTCGGGCAGGAGCGCGGTGCTCCTGAGGATGTGCTGCGGCCACAGCTGCGTGTCGGGAGAGCATCGCGGCCGCTGTCAGTGCCGCGGAGTTGGTGCTGATGCTGACGCTGAATTATTCATATGGGACCTGTAAACATCCCCGGCTTCTGTCATCTCCGGGCTGCTGCAGGGCACAATGGAAGTGGCTTTTGCTAGAATTATTCTGACTTGATGGTAAAGAACTTCGTGCTTGCTTGATTTTTCTGTACTTAGGAAAGATGTGTGTATCGAGTTGGTCGCAGTTAGGCAAGATTCGAGGTGGATGTATGAACTGTCAGTGTTAGACAGGCTCAAGTAAGCAAGTAGATATTGTGAACCATCTGTTGTCCACAACCTGTTTCTTCATGTTTTACAGATATGCTTTTAACAAGTCTTAAAGTACCTTTAAATATTGGTGTAACCTAGGACAACTTATTACAGTGGGGATGTCTAATCTTGAAGACTTGATTTTCGTGGCAGTATTCTTTTATTAATTTTCAGTACAGCACTGTAGTTATGAACTGTTAAAGCTCAGATAGGGAATTTTATCCTAGGCAGGATGATTTGAGAGGTAAAAACAATTATATGCAATTATAACAAAAAGTGCTGGTGGTAAATGGGATGGCAGAGTGTAAGTGCTTGAAGAAGTGGACACAATTATGTCACTGCACACAAGGACTGTGCAGCTCTGTTGCAGTTTTGCACTGGAATTTTATTCCGCAGAATGTTGTTATTCCTGATTAACTAAACAACCTTGACATTTGGAAAGGAAGTCTGGAATATTTGAAGTGGATTTCTAGTTAGCTGAAATGTGGTGTTTTGTGCTGGGGGATGAAAGACCTTCATGCTTAGCCCAGGGATTCAAAAGTTCAGGGGAAAGAAGCCAACTGCAGTGACCCTTTTTTGTGAAAGCGTGGTTAATTTTTTCTTTACGTTGCTTTTCTTTGTGGTATGGTCTGGGCTGCTGAGGAAAGAGAGTCCTTTTGTGATTTATGTGCAGGGTAATTTGTCTGTTTGAAATACACTGTTCGATGTTGCACTAAAATACCTAAACATGTTGCTGAAATGTGGGAAAGAGCAGCATTTTGGAGTCTTCTTTCTAAGAGTTATAAAGTGTGTTTTTTAACGTGTGGAGAGGATATTACAAGTGTTTGCTTCCACAAGTGCTGCTTCTCTAGCTTGTTAATCATTGCACCCATCAGTTAAAAGTAACTCTCCAAATTGAAATTACATGCACAGAATCAGAATATATTCATTTTGCTACATTGTGCTGCTGTTTTGTTTTGAATACACTTTGTGTCCTACAACCACTTGTTTTAGTTGCTCCTTTGGGGTTTTCCATTGTGATCCAGAAGAATCTACAGAACTCTGTCAAAAACTGTGGTAGAAGCAGGGACAGACCCTTAAAGCTCCTTTCCAAGTCCCTTTCCACAATCCTTGTGCTCCTCTGCATCTTCTGAGTTATTTAATTTCTCAGTTGTAGCATGAATGAGAGATGCTTGCAGGGAAGGAAAGCTGCCTCTGCTTCAGAAATGAAAGCAACTGAAAAAAAAATCTTCTGTAGTAAAGAACAATATTGCTTATAAATAAGAAATTTATACTCTTTCAAAGCTCTCAGTAAAAGTTCTGGTGAATTGTTTTGTTCCTCTATATGGCCTTTTGCCTACAAAATGATCTTAAGGAACATTTTCTTCCCTGATTGCAAATACTGTTTAGAGTTTTGGGGTGTGTGGTGACTTACATTGAAGATTTTAGCAATTGTTGAAGCTGGAAGGGGTCTGTTCCTCGTGCAGGTGCAGTGCAGCACAGAACAATCTCAAGAACAGACCTATAACCAGACAGTGGTTTCATAATGCAAACAAACGTTTCCTGGATGCCAGGCTTGAGCTCTTCAGCTCATTTATGTTCTTTAGTCAAATCTGAATCAGTGTTTCAATGTTGGGCTATTAACTGAACATGCTACCTTCCCTCTCTAGTGTAATTGGTCCAGATAAAATTTCTGACCTATGCAGGGCTGCTGTCTGTAAATATTTACTTTGTGATACTTCTAAATTATGCAAATAGCCAGGACAGTGCTGAATGTATCTTCCATTTCAGTGTCTCTCTCCCTGTAGTAATGAATTTCTGTGAGGTTCCCTTTCCCTTCCATGCTCCTTCAGTGCTCTCCCACTGTTAAATCACAGCCTGGGCCTGCTGGGGCTCTGCTCAGTGTTGTGTGAGACAGAGGGCTCAGTCTTACCTTGGAGCTCTGTTTCTTCCCAGTATCCTAACAGATATTCTCATGTCCTTGCCCAACTCCACGTCCAATCAACTCATAATGTTGCCCCTCCCAGGCTGATTTGATAAACCTTCTTTTCTTCTTCAGGCTGGAGGAAGATGTTGGTCTATGTGGTTTTGAAGTCAGCAACTTCACCTGCTTAGGATTGCAAAAGTTGTTGCAAAATTTAAGATACTCTCTTGGTACAAAGATGCATCAGCCATCTCTGAAAAATCCTATTGTTCATAACTTTCAGCAGCAAAAAATTCAGAAATGAGTGTTTTATGCAGACAGATTACGTGGACAAGCTGTTAGGCAGGACCCAAAAATTCTGTGCTTATTGAGTGGGTGCTCTTGGGTAAAACTGAAAATGAAAATACAGTCACAAAGGTGTTGAGGAAGAGGACACCTATAAATGAAAAGGGATGATGTTAAATGTAAAACATGCTGTAACTCCTCTGGTGTCATGAACTTGCTCGTGCCTCGTGCTGCAGGGAAAAGACATTTGGGTAATTCTCTCTTATATCCTCAGAGAACTCCTGGGAGCTGCAAACAGCCCAGAGCATTCCCTGGCCATGGGCACAGAGCTCCACGTGGAACCTCTGCTGGGCTTCCTGGGGCTGCCTGCAGGAGCAAATGCTCTCCTGAAGGGATTCAAATGTGTTCACGTTTCAGGGAACACGTCTAACAAATGTGAATATAAATCAGCTGCCAAACCGACTGATTCCTGTGTGTTTGTCAGTGTTACAGAGTTACAGAAGTTCATGACAAGTTCAATTGCTGTTCAGCAAACAAGGCAGGTTTGTGATTGCAGATCAGCTGCACTCTTCACCTCATTAATGGCATTTTGGGGCAAAAAAGATTAATTACTGTAAGTAAAAAAATTGTATATAGCCCATAGAGTTTTTGTCTCATCAAGTTCATATTTTTCAACTCTGGTTCTGTTTGAATTCTATCTGAAATGCTGGATTTGCAGAGAAGGGATATTTGTAAAGTGGGAATTCTCCCATATAATCATTACAACTTCATGGTTTAGCTGTCTTGGAATGTTATATCCAGAACTTGTCATAAGTGTCACTTACCTGTTCCATTATAGACATTATTTGTGTAGGTGCTAGTGTTTCTCAGATTTAAACACATCTAGAACCTTGAAGTTATGGGTTGGTTTTGGGTTTTGTTACTCCAGATCTAATGGATTATTTGTACCATTCATAGTTTATCATTTCATTCCCTGCCTTTTTCTATGACTTGGAGGCTGTTGTGTGCCTCCCAATTGGAGTTACACCTTGATATGTTGTTGCATTTCCTGTGAAATAGAGTAGCTTAAGTGAAATCATAAATATAGTAGCAATAAAATTTGTTTCCAGAATACCCTGATGCATTTCCTGTGTAGTATCAGAATGGACCAAGTCATTCCTGTTAGATACAGTTAAAAAAATGTTATTTTAGCCTTTCTGTACTTTTAAGTTAAAATCTAGACTTGATTTTATCTGAACTCAGTCAGCTGAGGGGAATTATGAGGCTGATACTTGGTTTGCCTGACCCTTTCTTTATATGTGTTTTACAATCCATCACAGTTTGTGGATTTAGTCAATATGGATTAGTCAAGTTATATTTCCTTTTCCAAACCAAAGCTGTTTTTAAAAGCTGTCACTGCAGATCCACTTTTGATAATCAATAAACTACAAGATCCTGGAAACTTAAAACTGTGACCACAGAATTTCTGGGCTGTTAGGTGACATCAAAAGCAGCTTTACCTGCAGGTGGATTAACACTGAAGGAATAAATTCATGTACAAGAGCTGTTCTTGAGCTGTCTACACTTTCAGTCCAAAAAAGGAGAAGAAAAATTGTTGTTTTGAGGGAATATTTTATACATATTGTGTGATGCATATGAATTTTGAGTTATGGCTATTTCTAAGATGGAAGGAGGTGAATTGGAGCAAACCTCAGTGAGTTGTTGGACACTGATGAGTGAGGATGAGTTGCTGAGGAAGGTTTTTTGCAGTTTTTATCACTGTGGTTTGTGTAGCATCTCTTGAGTCTCTTGCCTGCTGCACTGGAGGATGCCTGGGCTGGTTTCTGTTTCACATTGCAGTTTTCAGGGTGAGGTTTGAATGCTCCAGTTGATGTTTCAGAAGCAGGGGAATTACCCCTGTGGCAGGGACAGGGCCCATCAGAGGGGATGAGGGAGATTCCTGGGATTTAGGAACTGCTGGAGTCACCTCAGAAAAAAGCTGTCACCTCCTGAGAATGTGAGTCCCTCCCTGTGCAGTGTTTGGGCTCTGTAGGGTTTGCCTTGGACATTCAATTCTGGAAATTTGGGTTCTTTGGCTCATGAATTTTTTTTCATGGTGTGCATTAACTGTGTGCTATTTGCCATATTGGGACGAGCAGGAATCTGGTGTTCCTTGGAAAATGTTTTTAGGAAGTAAGCTATCTTTGTTCTATGACTTACTTTTGAACAAGAAAACCCCGTAATGCTTGTACCCTTCTCAGTTTTAAGTCATCACTCTGTGGTATTTTTAGTCAAGGAAATGTCTACATCCTTAATTTCCATTTCTGAAGGGAGGACTTCCTCCTACCTCTTTTGGCTGGTTTTGGTGTCATTGTGACCCTCCTTAGCAGAGATCTGGATAAGCTCCATGGCAGGGTGTGAGAGCTGTTCCTCCATGGAAATCCAGGAGGAGTTTTCCTCCCTCAGGGATTCTCTGTATCCTGAGGTGTTGGTGGTAACTGCTGAGTGGATGCTGGAGGTCTGGGCTCTGACTGGAAGTGGATGTGCTCAGCATCTCTCTATTTTTATTTGATTTTTTGTTAGGCAATGGGTAATTGATCAGAAACTTCCAAGGATGTTAATGTACTCTTAGATTTTCCTGTTATTTCCCCCCTCCATACCTGGAATGATGTATTAGCAACTTTTCTTTAAGATTGTAAATTACAGGAGGGATTAAAATAGAATTTCCAGGAGAAGAATATCTTGTCAGCTGAATTTGATCAACCCCATTTTGGTAGAGCCGAAATTCTATTTGTATTTGTAGCAGGAGAGAGAGAAAAAAAAAATGAAACTGTTATTTAAAGATTAAGCATAACAATGTGATCCTGAGATTTGGCAAGAGTTTGGATGTAAATTACATTTGTAAGGATGCAACCTATTTTCACCGTTAGAATGGCAATAAAAATTGCTTTAAATGACTCTTTAAAACTTATTAAATATTCAATCTTCCAAAAACTATTACTTGAAGTACTTTAAGCAGCTAGTAACCTGTGAATGGGGGATATTTTCCTATTAAAATATGGAATATAAAATCATATTTTAATTTTTTGGCTCTCTTGATGGATATGGAAAAGCCTTCCTAGTATAAAGTCAATGTGACATCTTGAATTGACAGCTGTAATACTCCTTAACTTGTGTCATGTCTGTAATTGGCTAAATTAAAGTTTACCATGTGTCATGGAGAAAATGCCAGGCACTGTAAAGCATGAGTTACTGCTTTGGATGTTCAGAAATAAGATTATATTGTACATTAATGGAAATTTCAGGGCATGAAAAGGGTTGAATTCAGATGTTTGGACATTTCTTAGCATCTCTTTTTCAAATACTCCTGTTGCTTGATTCATATGATATTAATAATTAATGGAGAGAATGTTGTTCAGTCTTGCTAGTAAAACACAGCCTTACAGATGTAAGTTTTTTACTGTATTTCTAGCAGGGATAGAAATAGTGATTTTTCCATCAATAATTTTGTGAGTAGAGGGAGTGCAACTGTGTGAGATTAAAGTTCTTAGGAATTTATGGTGTATTTGGGAATTCATGGTTCTGTCTGTCACAGAAGAAAAGGCATTTGCACATGTGGAATTGTCATGGAAAATTCAGTAGTGAGTTGTTCTCAACTTGGAGAAAATACATTCATTGTTTCTGTTCATTCCAATAGCATATGTCCTTGTGCTTTGACTATAACCTTTTGAGTATTCTGCAGCATAAAACTGAGTGAAAAAAAAAGATTAGAGAAAGAGTGGAAGAGTCCCTGAGCTTTGAGGATGATGCCTGTGTTCTGCAGAAATGGGAAGCACAGTACTCTGGGGCATATTTAAGTAACCATTACTCAAGTTGTCTTTCATTTTAATGTTGACCTTTGAACATATTTTTTTTTTGTTGTAGCAAAGAATTGTTCATCTTTTGGAGGGTATGTCCAGCAGATTTTCATACTTTACAATGCATCTGTAAGCTTGGCCATTGTAGCTGGAATACAGGTCCTTCAGTTTTAAAGCACAGAATTATCTTAAATCTGCTCAGGTATCAACTTTCTGGTAGGTTCTTGAATGAAAACCTTTTATCTTTCAGGATTGACCTATCTATTGATCTTGTAGCATCCCATCCCATCCCATCCCATCCCATCCCATCCCATCCCATCCCATCCCATCCCATCCCATCCCATTTTGCAGAATTTTGTAGTCAGGCTTCGGGGTTGACACAGATCACTTTGAACGTGATCTTCTTTTCTTTGTCACTAAATGTTGCCATCTGAATAAATGTTATTTGACTTGGATAAGTGGGCACTGAGGAGTGACTGATGAGTGCTCTGGAAATGTTTGGTGCTTTTTTAGGGAAGACTTTCTCAACTCTTGAGTCAGTGTAGCCCTACTGGTAATGCTCTGAGCACAGAGATTTCAGATGGGAGATAATTCTCAGCCTTGTACTGTGTCCAGTAATTGGAATAAATAACTTTTTTAATGGAATTGGACCATTAAGCTATTTTTAGCAATCTGTCTTGAATGGGCATATTAGTGTTTTCTGGTGTATGGCATATCCCCAGGCTGCAAAGTTGATGTTTTTGTTTGAGTGTTTGAACAGGTTAATGATTACCTGGTAAAACAAAATAATACTGGGAAGATTTGTTTTGCAAAGCTAGCAATACACGGCAGGGTTTTACTTATGTGGCTCTTGATTTGTAGTTTTGATTTGTTTTATGTGATTTGAAGCATTGTGTCCTGAAAGGTCTGTAATTCATGAAATCTGGTCAGTGTGGTTTAATAGGCTGGTCCATAAATATGGCCTGATTTTGGTTTTTTCCATGAGGTAATTTCATTAACTTTTTTTATGAAGTGAAATCACAGAAATAATTACTCACAAGTATTATTTTCATGCCTTGGATAAGGCCTTTTGAACCAACTGCTGAAACCTTCCCTTCACTCTTCATTTTTTCACCAGAGTAAACTTTGAATAAATATCCCTGAATTAATTTTATGATTCATTGTAGATCCCCTGTGCAAGTCAGAGCCTCCCTTGCTCTGCCATGGGTTAGTTACATCAGAGCTCAATTTACTAAAGCTGCTGATTTAAAAACAAAATCCCCCAACTCGGGTTAGACTGTAATCTCATTCTTTGCACTCTTTATATCACACTTAGTTTGCTCAAAAACAAGATGAGGAAAATTCCCAAAAGGATGTGAAATTTAATTAGCAAATGTTGGTTAAGCACTTCAAGATGGCACAAAAATTACTCTAAATGCAGAAATGTCAGCTTGTTTTGGATAGCTGAAGGAAAATTGAGTTTACCCATGAGACTGCTCTGTTATCCATGAAGGTGGGAGTTGGAGATGGGATATTCCAGCAAGTGGAGCAGGTGACTGCCCTGCCCTGGGACAGCTGCTGTCAGGTCTGTGTGGCCACACAGTGAAGGGGTTTGGGGAACTGCTAAAAATAGTCCCAGTTTTTAACCTGCTGTGTTTTTCCAAGTGAAGAACTGCTGCACTCAGGCAGCGCCTTCAAAGTGCTGCAAGAATCGAGTCCTATTTCTGATTCAGACTTTGACTATTTCCTGGGGAGTCTTTGATAGATTTTTTAACCTTTCTGTGACTCATTTTCCCACATGTCTGCTGAAGATAGTTTGCACTTGCTTCTGAAGCATTTTGAGTTCTGGAGATCAAGCTGAAACTACGCCGTGATTGTTGCCATTATAATATTCAGTTCCAAATTATTTCTAACTTGCTCAAAATTCCCTGCATATGGTGAGTGTAAGTGTGAACAGTAGCTTTAAAGGGAATTCTGAATTGAGTCTGTTCAGTAATTTGTGCTGGCCAAAGACAGAAATATCATCATACCTTTAGAAATAAACATTGTTAAATCATTTCCTTGCTCGAGAAGCTCAAATTAACCAAGGCCAAGTATCTCTTCACAGTTCCTGAATCCATTACTCTTGTCCTTGCTTTTCCTCCCCTGTGTGTCTTTACTTAACTGCTTCTTTTTTGATTCTTTGCTCCTTTGTGTCCTGTAGTTTTAATTTGTTTTAATATTATCCATTTGATGCATTGGGTTTCCCCATCTGTTTTGCTATAGAGTTTGGGAGTGTCAGTGAAATGGGACATTATAGCACAATATCTGGGTTCTGAACTGCAAAACAAGAAATATTTCTTTCTGTCCCTTCTAACTGTCAGTATTTGGTGAGACAGACATTTTACCAGCCTGGTTGGCAGCTGTATGAAAGTATTCATGACCTAACTTTATCTTTGTGAGACATGAGGCAGAATTCCAAAGTCTGTTACAGCTCTTTTAAACGTTTATATATTTCACCTCTGAAATTTGCAGAATAATATGAAAAGGTACAAAAATACTTGTCTGAAAAATAGAATCGTGCTGTCATTGACTGAGCAGAGTTGGAAGCTGATTTCTGGTGTTGTAATTTATCAGGGGTGCTGGAAATGGAGATGAGAAGCCTCTGTTCTGGCAGGAGAGAGGGAAGCAGTGCAAGGATCAGAGAGGCAGAGAGAGTTAATGAGTAGTGAGGAACTTTCCAGGAGGATTCTGGTTGGCTTTGGGTACAGCAAGAGGAGGTTTGTCATGACTAATGAAAGGATACAGCAGGGAGGAAAGCCCGGATGAGGTTGTTTACAGTCTGCACACACAGCTACAGTTTTATGCAAAAGGATGGCTGTATTTAAACATAATCTGGATGTATGGAAATTGGAGAGGCTACAGCAGGAAGCTGGCACTGCCCTCACTGCCCAGGAACTGGATTGATGAAGAATAATCTGTGTCTGCTGCAAATGTGTGAGCAGATGCTGAGGAGAGAGGCAGATGCTTTTGGCTGACAGGTCGCAAGGTTGCCTGCAGAGAAATAGGAATTGAAGTCAAGCTCTTACATCCACAATTGCAGTATTAAGGTAGGAAGACAGGGAGAAATGAACAGAGTATCTGTGGCAATTCTACTGGCAAAAATTGGGAAAAAAATCCCTCCCAGCAGAGAGGATAAACAAGCTCATGCTGTAGGAGCCTGGCAGATAAGGGGGGTCTGCAGGGCAGGTAGAGGGGTCAGATCAGGAGTGTGCAGGCATGTGGGTGTGTCTGTAACAGGAAAAGGAGCCTTAGGGGGAGGGAACATTGTACTTCAGTGTCATTTTACCTGTTTGTACTCCAGGCTTGATTTATCTTGAAAGAATTGAGATCCCATGCAGGATCCCCATCCTTTAGCTCCCACCACACCTTGTAATTGCCAATATGTGACCACATGTTTTCCTTTACTGTTACCCCTTATCTCTGCTGCTGTTCTGCCAGTTCCCTCAGGGAGGAGGAAGAATGGTCCCCCACCACTCATAGCTTCATGTTTTCTTATTTTCCTCTCTGTGCTTCTCACCTCTCATATTGACCATGATTGTAATCTCCTTGTTGCCTTCCTCTGCTGGCAACTTTCATTTATTTTCCTTCTTAAAAAAAGCAACTAAGAACATGATCACACTTGCAGTTTCCAATAGAAAAGTCATCAGATTCAGTGTTGTCCTTTGTATTATGTAAAACTTGTAGTTATCAGAGGGTTTATGTTGACATTTTTGGATGGATACAGGATGCTCATTCTTGTACTCCATGCCCTCTCTCTCATCCTTCCATGTCCAGTGCAGAATGTGGAGAGATGGTCAGGCCCTCTCAGTGCAGTTTTCAAGACCAACCTAACACTGTGTCCACTGAAGTTCTTGTGAATGGAGAAATGGCTTTTATAGCATCATAGAAAGTGAGCCTGGCTTGAACTTTCAGCACCTGAGTTAATGATCAACTCATGTGTTTGACTGAATATTGTGGGAATAGGGAGCAGATGTAACTTTACAAACTGGGAAGGACCTTGAATCCTGCAGTGCTTGGCCTATATTTGTGTGTGATTTTCAAGTGTTTACTCTCCTGTTCCCCTCTGCATCCCTGGTTTCTTCAAATCCCTGCACTTGAAGCTGCTGAAGGAGCACAGGTTGGGGCATCAGCAGTTCATCAAACTGAGATTTGTACTTCCATAACCTTCAAGTGTTTGAGCATCTTTGTACCATGGATCCAGTTCATTTATTGATGAATGTGCCCCAGCCTGTGAAAGGAAGAGTTATCCCATCAGTAAACATGGGATGAGCTGACAGTTATGTGCCTTAGCTTTCATTCCTGTGGAACTCCACGTAAGAAAGGAAAATTAGTTTTTCTTTTGGCTGGGACTGGGTTTAGGGTACTGTGGAGTGCTCAGGGACAGCTCTGCTCTCACTGTGTGTGCAGCTGAGCCTGCTGGCTTTGTGACACTGTGCCTTGATTAAATGGAAATCATATGACTCAGAGCCATTAGACCATCACATAGTAGGTAAAGCTGTACTCCAATGAATGCAGTGTGAATGATGAAGTATAATAAATGTTAATGGTGAAGCATTCTGTTACAGCTTGTCACTTGGATATGAATTATAGGTACTATAATAGATGTATAGCAACTATAAAGCACACTTCTACTGATGTGTAGTATTGCTTTGAAAGAGAAATTGTTGTCTTTTTCTTTGATTTTTCATAGCTGAAAATCAGGTTTAAGAGGTAAATGTAAATTTGTCTCATTATTCTGGAAGTCCAACATGTAAAACTTTGTTTGATGGAGAGTTAAGGAGGAAAAGTTTCCTGACCAGAACAGAAAAGATAAAATATATCAGATATACTTCAGGATCTGTTTGTATAGCTTGATCTTTGCTGAGCTGGTTTTGTCTGTTGACTGATAATGGAAAATGCAGTTCAGAAGTATAACTTTATAGGTGATGTCTGTGGATTAATGTGCTGTGAAATGTAGCCATTGAGGCAGAGATCAACAGTTCATTTGAAGGTCTGATATGTCTGCTGGGCTCTGGGCAACAGATGAAGAATTTGCTCCACCTCTGATAGAATTCTGGATTTAATACACAGGCGCCCAGGATTACATCTTTTGAGCTATCAGAAAAAAATATTTTCTGTTTAAAATGTATTTATGTCCCACTTTTTTGCTTAGAGCTGTAATTTACCTGCTCAAAACACAGATGGGGAAGCAGGGTTGAATCAGCTGGAACTCTACCCAGCCTCAGGCATGCTCAGACTTTGCTAGGGGACTTTTCTGGATTTCTGCAGTATTTAAAATCTCTCCCCAATCCGTTTGCAGTTCGGTGTTTGCTCTCCATCTGCAGCTGGAGAATGCAGAAGAGGCAGAGTAGTCATTGATTGTCAACTGAAAAGGATTGTTTTAAGGTTTTGTAGTATATTCAGTTTCTGGCATGCTGTAGGAGCCAAGCTACGCTGGCATTTGAAGCAGAGCTGGTTTTTTGCTTTGTGAGTGCCTTTTTTACTGACTGCTTGAGTTAAGCTGCTGTTGGATGCTGATGGCATTCAGGGCCTGACTAATGCCCTGGGATTTAGTGAACTGTAGGTGACACCGAGTGCAACCCTGAGACTACCTGGATCTGAAAGTCAGCAACAGTTCATGGCATCCAAAAACTTTGTACAAGAAACAAAAGTTAACTTTGTGCTAAGGAAATTGACTGTAAATGCAGAATCCGTCTATAGACTTATAACCTCTTTAAAATTTATTTAAAGTGACCTACTTTTCTTGTGAAATTCTAACTCGACTGGTAACTGGTAAAAGGATGTATTCCGACAATATAATCCTCAAATCTTTGTGTAGACAATGCTGACACGTCTCATTTTGAGCCCATTTAAGACCCGTTAACGTGTTTCAGACTGGAGTAACCTATTAAATAAATACATCAGGAAAAAGCTTTTACTGGTAATGGTTGTTTTGCTTAGGTGACTATGGCTGTAATGTATTGTGAGTACATCTGGTACTTCAGTGCTTATCAGCGATCTTTTTCCCTTTAGGCGGTTTCCTAGAAACATGATTGCTTGCTGGTCTTGATCTCACAGCTTTGTGGAGACTCCTTCCCTGATAATGTCAAGTTCAGGCTACCCTCCGAACCAAGGAGCTTTCAGCACGGAGCAGAGCCGGTACCCGCCCCACTCTGTGCAGTACACCTTCCCCAGCACCCGCCACCAGCAGGTAAGGGACAGCCCAGAGCCTGCCTGCAGCCAGGCTGCACTCCCAGGGCCTGCCGTGCCAAAAAAAGGGATTATTTCTGGTTTTTAAACTGAGGTAACACAAGTTGTTCGCATTTGAAAACACATCCGTGTGCCCTGCTGGGGAGAGCTGCTGCCAGTCTGCTTAGTTAAATACTCCTGGGGTGTCTTGAGTTTTACTTGCCCTTTATTAATATAAACGTCCTGGTTTTATCATTGGTTTCTCACGATTTGAATAAATTCAGTAGGGATTGTGTTCCTAAACTTCTGCTGCAGTATTGGGCTAGAATCTCTGTAAGTTAAATGTGGTACTAGTCAAAATTCTGTGCAAAAAAAACTTGTGTTACACTGATTTTTTTTCTGAAGTGCTGTACCAGTGCTGCTGAGTTCTGTTGGCCAGAATGGGAGCAAAAGATTTCTAAGGATATCCTACTTGTTCATTTCTGCCAAGCTTTTATTCTGCCATCCTGTGCTCTGTGTGTGGAGGACCAGCTGTTGGCTTTACAACAGTTCAGGTTTCCCTCATTTTAATGACATTCTCTCCTGCTGCACATACTGTGGATGTTTTCTTCTACTTCCATCTTAGCAAAAGGAAATTTAAAAACTGAAACTTTTTGGCTTGCTCTGTGTTTATTTTTAGATAATTTATGAAAACTGAATCCCATGGGTAATGATCTATTACATGTCTTGTAGAGCTTCTCTTCAGTTAGTGCCAGCTGCATGTAATTTTTAAAAGCAAGTGGTTGTTCACACAAAAATACAAATAAATGGTCTTGTACCTCACTTTGATTGTAAATTGTGTCAGTTGGAAGATGCATCTTGTGTGACTCTTAGTCCTGATTTATAGTGTCTCATATAAAAATGTCTTGAGGTGGTAACAAAAGAAATTGCCTCGAGGTTGCTCTCATTTTACCACTTTGCAGTTGGATGTGCAAGACTGATTTTAAAGGATATTTTTAAAAGGCTATTCATCTGCTTGCTGCTGACTCATCTGTGTTTTGTTAGAAGTTGCTAATAAATTAGGTGGAATTCCTAGTATAAATATTTAGTCTCTTTCAAGTTTATTTAAGTCTCGGAACTGCCATTCGCCAACATTTTTTGAGCTGGAGCAAGACTTCATGGATCTGCTGTTACTCTGTATTTAATACCTTTGGAAATGCTGCTGGTCACTGCATGCTCTTGTTCCTATTAACACCAGAGGTGTTCCCCTCAGGAATTTGCTGTTCCCGACTATCGCTCGTCTCACCTGGAAGTCAGTCAGGCCACGCAGCTCCTGCAGCAGCAGCAGCAGCAGCAGCAGCTCCGGCGCAGGCCCTCCCTGCTCTCCGAGTTCCACCCAGGCTCTGACAGGTGAGGAGGCTGAGCTGGAAGGTGTGAGCAGCAATCTCCTGCATGCAGCTGCTCTGGGGTTACCTGAGGACACACACAGAGTGGACAGCAGCAGTGGATCAGATGCTGGAGTTTACTTTCGGTTTGCCAATATCTCCCTTCCCAGTGACGCTGCGTGGGGGATGATGAGGGATGATCAATGTGCATCATCATTGTAGGTTCAAGAAGGTTTTCAGGCAATGTTTAGCATCCATTTGAAGAACATTGAATGTTCTCTGAACATCAGAGATTAAAAGCCCATTACAGATCAGAATGATATTTACTGGATTGTAGTAAGTTAGCAGGAAGGTATTTCTGTTTAGGGGAGAGATTGAAATATGATTTTATGCACTCAGTTCTTTAGTGTATTAGGCAGGCTGCTGGTGTACAGTCATAAGTAAGTGTTAGTGCTTGTAACAGCCTTTTTTTTTCTTGCACTCACTCCTTTTAAAAACCTTCTTTTGCCTTGGACTCTTAGTGAATATATCTGCTAGGAGCAACTTTATATGCAGGATTACTGCTGAAGGTTTATTTTGGCTATAACTGGCCGATCTGGTTCTGAACAAATACCCATGATGAATGTTATGTAAATACTGGTCTGGCTTAAAATCTCATTAGGATATTCCCAGAAATAACTTGATGATAGTGAAATCTGGGGCTTCCATATTGCCTTCATCTTGTGTCAGCAAAATGTCAGTAAGGCTCTGTTTTAATGCTGAGAATCACAGCAGCTTTTAGAGTTCTCAAAATTGAGTTTATAGCAGTAGTAAATCACACCCCCCCTAGACTGTAAATTTGTAAAAGCTTATTTGGTAGTTCTGGCAAACTGCAGGAAACTGCTGCTGTCATCTCTTCAGTGGCACTTCATAGGAAGATGTTGAAGCATATGAGGGTCTTTTATGGACATCCTGTGCACTGCACTGGGAACAGCAAGTGATAACTGTAGAGCATTTTCTGAGAAGGAGGAGTCTTTAAATGACTCATAGATTGAATCAATGACTGCTTCTGTCACAGAGTAGCATTTTAGTAGAGATCAAGTTCCAAACAGACTCATGGCTCATCTCAGGCGTTCTGTGTATATTTAAAAATTATTTGGCTGCAGAAATTCAATAATGGAGCTGTTGTGGCCATTTTCAGTGGAATATAGTACTGTGTTTTTCTCACGGATATTTGGTATGTTAATTTGGATCAGAGCTTTGATTTGAGCAATATCCTTCTAGCAGTGCTGACTTTTTTTTAAGGTTTTGTAATAATAAGAGTGCCTTTAATTTGAGATTCAAGTTCACTTTCTCTTCTCCAATGGATTTTAGCCATTGTATTTTTGAAGTTTATACTTAAAAACATTTATCTTCTTTACTGTTTAGAAGGAGCGTCACCAAATTACATCTCCTTTAAAATTGAGAAGCATTGAGGATTTTTCTCATATCAAAAATGTCTCTTTTAACAATTTATCTCTTCTGTATAGGCCTCAGGAAAGGAGAACTGGATATGAACAGCAATTTCATCCAGGTCCATCTCAGACAGATCATGATTCACTGGAATCTAAGCGACCACGTCTTGAGCAAGTGTCTGATTCCCATTTCCAGCGTGTCAGTGCAGCCACTGTCTTGCCTTTAGTGCATCCTCTGCAGGAAGGGTTGAGATCTGCAGATATTAAGAAGGTAAAGCCATTTGCTGTTACAGTGCTGAAGGCCTGACTTGCTGTGTTGCAGTGAGCTAATGGACTTTTTTCTGTTAGGTAATTTTTTTGTTTGTTTAGGTTTTTTCTTTAATCCCAAAAATTTACTTTTACACATTATGAGAAGCTGTGATCATGAGTCAGTGTTACTCTTTTACACAGTCTGACTCAAACACAGTAAATAGACTGGAATTCTGAGTTGCCACTACTCTCTTAAGTCACTCAAACCTCAGTTGTAAAATGATTGTAGCATAGTGCATGAAATATTTCTGCATTTCAACTGAAAGCTGCTGGCAAATGCATGCAAGTCCGTTTTTTCCTGTAATTAACATTAGGAATGAATAGTCAAAGTACTTCTTTCCACCCCCTTTTCCTTTTTAAGCATTTGAAATGAATCTGCTTATTTACATAACACTAATTATACTTGTCACTGTTTCATTTTGGCTAAATCTAAGACAATCTAGTTTGGGGTGAGTATTTCCTATTTTAGCTGTTGTATATTAGAGCTGAATTCAAGGGAACTTCACATTCGTAACCACAACTAACTCTAGATGTGTTTTATCAGGCTGGTCATGATTATCTTCAAGAATATCCTCCTCAGTATAGGTGCAGAGTATGGAGGAGTGGCTCTCAAGTAACCCTTCCTTTAAAAATAAAAGTTACTCTTTACATTTATGAAGATGTATTTTAAAAGGAAGGCATTTGGGTCTTATTTTGCTTTCAAGGTAAATATTGCAGTATGGTATTTTTAAAAATGAAACTTGGGAATTACACTATCATGTAAGATTTAAAATATTATGAAAACTTTCATTGACTTCTCAACAGAGATACAGATAACTGGAAATCATTGTTAATTCCTGGGTGTTTGGTTATTGATCATTCCAAGTTATGACTGATTTCCTCTCTTTTCCTCTTCCCCATCTCTGTCCCCATGGAAGGACCCAGCTTTTGGAGGAAAGCATGAGGGACCATCTTCTCCAATTTCTGGTCAACCTTGTGGGGAGGACCAAAATGCTTCACCTTCCAAGCTGTCAAAGGAAGAATTGATACAGAGCATGGACCGCGTAGATCGCGAAATTGCGAAAGTGGAACAGCAAATCCTGAAACTGAAGAAAAAGCAAGTAAGCACAGCAGGCACTGCTCTTGTTTTCTGCCAGTGAAAGAGGTGTGGATAAACCTTATTTGGTGATGGTGAAATTTTTTGGTTAATGAATCAGATGCAGAATTTGAAAAGGAAAGTTTATGTGTATGATTTTATTTTAAATGAGTTGGACATCATGCAGTTTTAAACATTTTTGAAAGCAGGAGAAAGCCACATAGGAGCAGCAGCAGTAGATGGGTTTATATTTGAAACTGCTGTGAAACAAGGGCACTGTGACTGTAATTTCAGCTTCAGAGCTGCCTGCTGGTTGAGGGGAAGATCATCTTTCTTCTTTCATAGTCTGTGCAAGAGGAGAATCCCTTGCATGCATCTCCAAAACCAGAGCTTGTATAAAAGTCCCTGGATCATCTGCTCTCCCAGGGGTGAGAGATCCTAACATCTGGAGCTAAGGTCAGCCTTGGGGAAAAGTGAAGTAGGAGGGATGTGAATAAATTCAGAGAGCAGGGAAATTAAGGAGGAAATATCACTTGGTTTTTTTTGTATGGTCCTGGCTATGCTTTGCATCAGAGCACTGCACTTCAGCCACTGGAAGCAAAGGAAGTGTTTGCTGGCAGAAGCTGTTGCTTTCCCAGTAGCTGTTGTGGCCAAGTAAACCCACCCTTCAATCGAGGCATCTGTTAGTCATTGACAAAAACAAAGTCCTTGTTTCCTTTTCTTTTTCTGACTTTCAAAGATCCAGATAGAAAAAGTGCCAGCTTCACTCTTTTTCAGTTGGAACTCTGGAGGAAATGAGAGTTACACTGTAGGATTTGTTAACTTGTAGGTCCAGGATAACAACTTTCAGGAGCTGTGTGTTTTTATGGTCTGGAAGCATTTAATTATGTCTGAATTTTAATGACCTGTAAAGTGACCTCCAGCAGAAAAACAAAAAAGGCTGTCACTGAGTACCTGTTTGTGTGTTAATGATACTTATCTCTTTGTGCACTTTTCCACAAAATCAGCAAGTGCTGTGCAACTCATCTATGAAGGGTCATTTGTAAACATTTGTCTGTGATTTGACTTAAAAAAAAAAACTACAAAGTTGATGTTTAAATAACTGAGCCCACGTCTTTAAGCATTCTGCTAAAATTTTAGGGAATTCTTGCACAGCAATGTAGCACACAGCAATTCTAGTCAGGACTGTAAGGCAGGATGAATCCCTGGTGTCAGAAGTTCTTTGCTGTATGTTTGTGGCAGGCATGAGTGAAGGATATTTTAAAAATTAAGATGTCACTGGACCAGATTTATTTGATGTGAAAGTAAATCACAGCAGTGTAGTAGCTAGGAAGGATTACAGGGTGGTTTTGGTTTGATTTTTTTTTTTTTTTCACGCTTGGTATTTTATTTTGCTTGTTTGGTATTGTAACAGTCTTGGAACTCTGATGCATGTTGAGTGGTTTAATTTTGCTGTGAAGTACCTTTAGAATGATGTTCTCTGTGGAGTGTTAGGAGGACTTTTGTACCTTTTGAAACCATAAGACAGCAGTAATGATGACACTTGAACATGTACAATGCAGAAAGGCAGCTCTGTGGTTTATTTTCACTGGGAGAAGGCAGCTCTGATAAAACTGTTCTCCAAAGTTTATACTTTTGTTTAAAGTTAAATAATGTTAAATTACAAAGTGAAAGTGGCTTTAGCTATCATGCTGAAACCTGTTTCAAGGCAGGTGAGTCTTATAAACAGGAAATTTGAGTTACCAATAATACAAAAAATAGTCTTGTTATTGTCCCTGTGGGGATTAAAACCATTTCATTCATTCCTCACATTGCAAAGCGAAAGAAGAGGCAGTGCTGACTGCTCAGCTGCGTATTTTATCTCTGGTGACTAATTACTGGTGGGGGGAACATGGATGGCTGATTTTCTTTCTTTGGTCTCTTAGCAACAACTTGAAGAAGAAGCTGCCAAGCCTCCCGAGCCAGAGAGGCCGGTGTCCCCTCCTCCCGTGGAGCAGAAGCACCGCAGCATCGTGCAGATCATTTACGATGAGAACCGGGTGAGTGTCCTGCTCCTCACCCTGGGGCTCTCCCTGCCTCTCTGCTGACACTCATTACCTCTTCTTTTACTTCCATGAGGCAAATTTTTTCTGTTTTGCTGATTTTCCCACTCCTCTTTTGCTGTTCATTTGCTTTAAATGAAAGGTATTTTTATGACATTTTGATTCTCGATCATGGGAGTCTTCCTTCTATCCTGTAAGCACTCTGAGCTGTGGGCCTCATGCTTAGACTCTTGTACTGAGATATATGAATTATAAATATGTAAAAACACACACATATATATCCTTTTAAGTGTGTGATATGAAAAATGCCTCAGAAATTCATCTTGAATTCCCTGTTCCTCACATGAGCTGACAAACTTGGCTGAAGACTCTACTTTCAAATGAGCTGAAGAGAAAAAACTGCATATCTTTTAGGATTTTGTGCCTTCTTTATAAACTCTGTCACTTAAGATTTGGATAAATGAACAGATATGAAGTAGTAATATATTGGTGAATTATGAGCTTGTGTTGTTTAAGTGGTGAGGAAAGTTCAGGAGCTCAGTAACATCGCCAACAGTAACAGCAAAAATGCTTCCTGCCTTTTTTTCCCATGATAGTTTGAGGTTAGAGAGTCAGATATCTGGGGGGTTTGAAAGTATTGTGATCTTTTGTGAGTGATATATGTTTGTTTAATTTCCCAATTTTATTCTGTAGTTTAGAGGAGCAGCTAACTTCTATTGCAACCGTGTCCCAAGCATTCCATGCAAGGAGGGGTCAGAATTATTTTGTAGTCTTCACTTAGTGTGAATGAAGGACCTTTGACACACTTTGTGTGTTTATGTACACATGGATTCACACTCCCAGATTTGGCAATTGGAGAATTTTGGTCTCTTAATTCCATTTTTCAAAGCTAATTATGCTTTATTTTACTGGACACCTTTCTTCCTCTTTATAATTCTTTACTATGAAATGCATGGGTTTTTTTTAACTGCAGAGGTCAGTTTCTGCTTTTATGCTCTATCAGCTTCCAGACTTGGAGATCAGAGTCACTACCACACAATTCAAGTACAGGTTTCTTTATTTGCTGAGGCAACATTGCAGAAGTAGGTTAAGAAGGATCTCATGTGGTCAGGCAGGGGTTTAACAGAGACCATAGAGTTGAGATCCACATTTCATATGAACTTCAGAGGATTTACTCAGACTGTACCAAAAAAATCTTGTTTGCAGAAAAAAGCAGAAGAAGCTCACAAGATTTTTGAAGGCCTTGGTCCAAAAGTTGAATTGGTAAGTTGTAGAATTTTGGATTTTTTCTTTTGTACTGTTTTCTGTGTTGCCAGTTGCTCTATTTCTGTTGTCCTGGACAGCTGTAATTCTGTGATTATGTGTAGAAAAAATGTGTGTCTAAATGCACTGGTGAGTTGGAGCTTGAGTGAGTTCATTTGCCATGTAAGTGTGATTTTTAAAACAGATTTTAATCTATTTGAGAGAGCAGTTTGAAGTATGAAGAAATGAAGTACTGTTATATACATAAGTAGTAATAATCTAATTTTAAGTAATGAAATCTGTGCTTTGTGCTGAATATCTTGCAGTCCCTTCAGCTCTGCTGCATCTCAGATTGAGTGCACTATCCTCAGAATACTAAAATATTGTTAAATGTGTTGCATACACATTTAAAGTTCCAGGCATTGCAAAGTGCTAAGTGTTCCTTTCTCATCCCAAATTGCAGCCACTTTACAACCAACCCTCAGACACCAAGGTCTACCATGAAAACATCAAAACGTGAGTGTTTCATACCCTCTCATTGTCCCATTCAGGGCATCTGGACTTAAACAATCCCTCACATTTTTCACTGCTGTCATCTCCAAATAGGATGTGGGAGTTTTAACCATAAGTAAAAGCTTCTGAAAACTTTCTGATTTCTTTGCTGTAAAACAGTTCTGCAAGATGTGCATTATATGTGCTGAAGGCAGAGGGAAGCCCTGGCTTTCCATCTTCATTTAAAGACAAAAATAAACAACAAAATTTAAGTTGGCTGTCCTTTAAAAACTTCTCTTAAAAAAAGTAATTCTTGTGCCACTCCATTGAATAGATTTGTATAGCAATTCCAAAGTACTTATTTCTTGAATAATACATTGGAAAACTTATTTTTAGGGCTGAATTGCAAAGACTTTTTTCCCATAAAAGCATAATAGCTTTAATCAATTTTTTTCATTTTAGCATATTATCTCTCTTGTGGTAAAGCAGAGCACCTGCCTTGAAATTGGAACCTTTTGTGTCTCAATTGCTTGTTCCAGACATCTTCAAGAATCTCCTCTCTGAAAAAATACAGTATTAGGTGATTTAGGTAGCTTAACTTCATTAGGAATTTTGCCTATTTTTTACCCTGAAACTCTTATACATAATGAGGATCTGGCATCTAGAATTGAGATGGGTTTTGTTGAGTAGTTTTGAAGTGCTCAATTCTTATATACTTCACTTTTTCCCCCTAATTTTGTTTTCCAGAAACCAGGTGATGAGGAAAAAGCTGATCCTATTCTTTAAAAGAAGGAACCATGCAAGAAAACAACGGGTAAGATTTTCTAAAAGGAACATGGGGTTGGTTTTCTGTCTGGACCCTTGTCTTGCATTTCCAAATATATTCATTGGAAAAATAAGATATTAGGCTAAAACAAGTGTTGGATATTTCTGGAAGCAGTAATGGCAATTACCAAATACCACTAGGATGTGTAAAGCAAAATAAGAGTGTATAATATTCAAAAATCTACATTTTTGTATCACTTCCTCACCTTTTTTGTGGTGGAAATTTGGTTTAAGTCATCTTTAACATGGAAGGGACTAGAGCAGGAAAAATCTTGGAAAACATTCCGGGAGCCTGCCCATATGACATGTACTGATCACTTGGTGTATTTTGCTTAATTCAAAGTTTACTTTTGGAATTTACAGGAGCAAAAAATCTGTCAACGTTATGATCAGCTGATGGAGGCATGGGAGAAGAAAGTAGACAGGATAGAAAATAACCCACGCAGGAAAGCCAAGGAGAGCAAAACTCGGGAGTACTATGAGAAACAATTCCCAGAAATCCGGAAACAGAGAGAGCAGCAAGAAAGATTCCAAAGGTATTGCTGGAGATGTGAAATATTCCTGCAAAACATCTCTTCAGTCTTCAGTTTTAAAATTATTTATAATAAAATCAGTTCATTTTAATGATTAAGTTTTACGTTCATCACTTTATTGCTTAAAAAAGAATATTAATGTGTCAGAGAGGATAAAGTGAAATGTTCTTCCCTTTGTTCACTGTGTTTCCATGGCATTGAGCTCAAGTTTCACTTCCCCTCCTAAGGATCTCCATGACTTTATCTGTCCACTGTCACATATGTCCCTTTGCTGTCCCTCCCAGCAGTGCCAGCCTCATCCCTTGGTGCCCTCTCAGCTGCTCTGGTGATGTCCACAGGGCTCCTTTCCCATGTCCCATTTCAGATCTGCTGCCAAACCCCATATTTTCCAAAAGGAACACAAGAAAAGGGCCAATTAGCAAAGGCTGCTTAGGCTGTGGTTAAGCTGTGAGTTAAGCTGCTCAAAAAGGGGTTTGTGGAGTTCTGATGACAATTGGAACATCAGCTTCCCATAAACCTGTTCATTTTGGGCACCCACCTTAATTTACACTGGTATTTTTCTGTCACTGTCTGTTTCTGTTACTCCTGTGTTTCATGATCCTGTATTCATTAGCCCCCACACTCAAAAACCAGTTATCTTCTTAATTAACAATTCGACTGATCTTTTGTTGTACTTGCCAGGTAATATTATTCCAGACGTTTTTGCATTTTAAAATATTCAAGGTGCAGCAATTAAGGCCCTATTATTTAATTTTAATCTATCAGACATTTGTTAGATGGAAACTACAAGGAATCTTAAAAGGAATTAAGTGTAGTTCACTTGAGAGTTCACCTTGCAGTACTGTAGGTAGAGAGATAGGATTTAAATTAGAATTAGGTCAAGTTTGATTCAGTTGTGTTGAAATCTGTTTATCTCATGTTCAAAATCATTTCAATACACCTTGGAGAGTTCCAGCCCCATAAAGATTTAATCTCATCTCTTGTAACCATCTGTCTTCATCACCTTTTTGTCATAAAACATGGGGAAAGCAGAGACTTTGCAATACACTGTGAAGGCTGCAAGATTTTGGAGAATCAAGAAAAGAAGAAAGTAAACTGTTAGAATGGGAACAGCACTCATACATAAGAAATTTCACTTTAATGACTTGGGAAGGGATCATCTCTTTACATTATATTTATATACTTTAAAATAGCTGGGCTCTAATATTATGGCCATGTAAATACTAAGGGATTTTTTTCCTCAGATTTTGTGCAAATGGATGAATTCAGTAAGATCTTTGAAGTATTTTGTCTCTTCATTTAGTAGGTGATTTTTATCTCTGAAATGCTTTCTTGACCCACATGCTGTAATATATTATTATGATGTTCCTAAAGGTAAAGATCACAGGCTGAAAAATTCCAAATTACAGCTCTTCCCATCAATTCAAAAGTGGAAAAATCTTCTTTTGTTGTTACAATTCTCTGTGCTGTATTAGTAACTTGACCAAATTGATAAAAGGCAAATTTAGTGTGATTTTCTTAAAAATAAAAAAAAGAAAGCTCTTTCAAGTTGTACTAATTAAGGGGATAATTTCTGTGCCACTGATGAACATTTCTCATGCTCAGCAGCAGCAAATTCATTTATCTGAAGCACCTACTTTGCAGTGGAACTGGTAGTAACACTTTTTTGTGCCCTTTCTGCTGAGCTTTGCAAACTCACTGTAAAACCAAGCAGGACATGACAGACTTTGTGCTCTGACTCTCCTGAAGAAAGACCAGTCCTAACT
Organism: Erithacus rubecula; assembly: GCF_903797595.1. NCBI lineage: Eukaryota > Metazoa > Chordata > Aves > Passeriformes > Muscicapidae > Erithacus > Erithacus rubecula. The sequence continues at coordinate 3,444,518 of NC_136674.1, forward strand.
GATTTGAGAGATTATAAGGAATTTTGAAGGTTGTTGTGGTGTACAAAACCTGCAGATAGAGCTGATTTCCACTTTATCCTTTTTCTTTCTGTTTTCCTCTCATTTCAGAGTTGGCCAAAGAGGGGCTGGCCTTTCAGCAACCATTGCTAGAAGTGAGCACGAGATTTCAGAAATCATCGATGGACTCTCTGAGCAGGAGGTGAGGCTGCAGGCTGTGCTTTGCTGTGGAAGCACAGTCAATAAATACCTTTTCACTTCTAGTAAAAGGTGTCTTGGAGTGGGTTTGTTTCATTGATAAGAGAAAGCTCTTCTCTCTTTAAGAGAATCTGGGTGAAGTGTGGCTTGAAGCAGATCTTACAAACACTTTTTTTTTTGAGGGTTTTGCTTCCTAATTGTATCTGCCCTAGATTTTCCTCATGTGGCTGTTCACTGCAGGCTTGCTGCAACCTAGTTTTTTTACAGCTGTAACAAACATGTGAAAACTCTTCCTTTTCTCAAAGCCTCCATCATTTTGGTGTTTCATCAGTTGCAACACCACTTCCTTTAGCTGCCCATAAGTGTTCACTGCAATAGTGACAACTTCTGCAAGAATTGTGTACAAAAAGAAATTCCCAGCTAACTGTGAATGTGGAGCTTTAAGAGCTGTTTAATTCAAGAGCTATAAACATCAGTAGCAGCATTTTGAGTGTTCTTTGCTTTGTCTCCTGTCCTGCAGAATAACGAGAAGCAGATGAGGCAGCTCTCTGTCATCCCTCCCATGATGTTCGATGCAGAGCAGAGAAGGGTGAAGTTCATCAACATGAATGGGCTGATGGAGGATCCCATGAAAGTTTATAAAGACAGGCAGTTCATGAATGTCTGGACAGACCATGAGAAGGAGATTTTTAAGGAAAAGTAATGGTCTTTCCTATCTTTTTATTGCATTGAAATGACCAATGTGAAATGCCCATGCCCATTAAGCTAAATCAGAAATGCTGAAGTTTTTGTGCAATAATATTTGATAATGTTCTTAGCTAGCTGTAATAAATATTGCAGAAGTTTTAGGCTTATTTTTCATCTGAGTGTGCTCACATGCATTTAGTCCTTAAATACAAGATTTTCTCAGAAGAGCTTTAGTTCTGTGCTAGGATTAAAATGAGAAGTGTAGCTATGGAATTTCATTTTATCATTTTAAGTGCTCAGTTCTAAATTTGCACAGTCTGAAAACTGGGCTTTTTAGGCTAATTTCACTTGTGTAAATGAAGGGCTTGCTTATGAAACAGACTGTTTGGAAAATTATTTTGCTTGTTTGATTGTGGATTATGTTGTTAAACTGAAATAATTTCTGATTTGTAAAAGGTTTGTCCAGCATCCCAAGAACTTTGGTCTCATTGCTTCCTACTTGGAACGAAAGGTAAGACATTTTTTAATATAAATAGAGCTGAGGGTGGGTTCCCTAACTTTCCAATATAATAATAAATAGAAGCTTTTTTATTTTAGTCTGAGGGGCTGAATAGTTTTAGTGTTTAGAGAAACTAAAAACTCAAATCATATCTTTTCATTAGGAGTAAACCCTACTTTTTCCTGCTTTTTCACTTTAGAATGTTCCTGACTGTGTATTATATTATTATTTGACCAAGAAAAATGAAAATTATAAAGCCCTTGTGCGGAGGAATTATGGCAAACGCAGAGGAAGAAACCAGGTATGTGGAATTTATTCATCACTTGGGAATTGTTATTTTATTGCTTCATATTTACAACTGTTTCATTATCTGAGATAGCAATGTATTATAGGCATGGGGAAATAATTATTTTTCCTTTATTGTATTGTTGCCCTTTTAAAATTTAAGTGATCCCAACCTCAAGGGTGTTGTTGGTTAGTTTGGTTTTAATTCTCTGAAATATCTTCTTCCTTTGCACGTTTCTTACTTGTTTTAATATGAAAATTCATTTTCTTTGAGGACACTGCCACAGATATTGAGGTTGAATCCATCATTAAATCCTATGTTGGAGCCAAGAGAAATTAGGTTTAGCATGTGACTTGCAGTGGAAAATATATAATCAGTTCATAATGTCAGTGTTTGTCAAAAAGTAGAAATTAATAGTGGTCTTTATTTGGTGGTCAGGCTTAAAGTCAAACTGGAACTTCAGAGCCAGAAGAAAGAGACCAATTTAATGCATGTGAATAAAAAATCCTGCTGATTCAGGAAGTGTTCCTTTGGAAGTCTTCAGAGAGAAACAGAACAGCATTTTATAAATACATGTGCTGGATTACCAGGGTTAATATGGGTATTGGACACTGAAACTTTGGGACTGCACAAATCTGCTCTGCAAACCAGTGAATGCAGTAAATATTGCATTGAAATACACAAATACTGAATGTTTTCTAGGAGTCCCAGTAAATGTATATTTTTAACATAAAATTGCTGCAAACAGCTTCAACTGAGGAGTGGATCCTGTTCAGTAGAAACAGCCATGGGGTTGTGCTTCTGTGGTGCTGTTGTACTTAAACCTTTGGCATTATGGGCTGGTGTTCTACCAGGAGAGTCCTGTCATGGGAGAGCACCTTGTCTGTACCCCAGAAATGATGGATTGCATTGTCATTGTGCACAGGATTTCACAGAGCTTCTGCTCTGATGGGAGAAATTACTGGAAATAACCTGTATTTTGCCAGGACTTCTGTTAGAATTTCTAAGCCTAATAATCCATTTTAATAGGAAGAGTTATTGTTGTTGGAGTAGTGACTGGGGAAGGATTGCAGTTAAAGTCTGGATGTGTGGCAAATGAAAAGAGGATGGAAATAAACAGGATTATCCAAATGGACACTTAACAGAGGTAGTGCTGCCATTGGAGTGGCTCAGTTCCTTGTGTCATTGTGAAATGAGGTTGGTGTGATCATGGGAAGTGTCACATGTTAAGGGGTGTCTTCTGGGTGCTGCTCTAAAGGGTGAGGAGACAGAATTGGCTCAGCTGTAGTGCAGTGGAACTGGAGATTTTGAAATATTTAGGAAGTCATTACTGTAATTTAAATGCCTTTTCCACATTGTTAAACTTCAGACTATTGGAACTGTTAGAATTCAAAATTTGGATGGACTTTCCTATCCATAAATGGTTGCTTTCCTTGGATAATGTATATAGAACAGAAAGATTTTAATTCCAGCTTTAGACACAAGGGCATGGATTTGCTTGGTGAACTCAGCTCAAGGTGCTCTGCCTGACTTTGTGACTGCTCCTGTGAGTGCTGATTTATATGTGAGTAACTGAATACATCAGTTGGAACACTGAGAGTTTGTTCAGCTCAGATTACTTGCTCTTGGAACTGTAGCAGAGTTGTACTCTGTAATTGCAGGTTGTTGATCCACTTTGAGTGTTACAGCAGATCCCTAAACTTTGGGCAACTGCTGGCCAGGCTTAATGTGTGCTCTGTGAAGATGCAACCAAGTGCCAGGTTTTTAGCTCTGGAGAGGACTGAGCTGGACTTGCCAACTCAAGGAAATACTCTCAACACCCTAAAAGGGAAAATTTACCACTTCTGGAAGTTTAAATTCAGAAGTATTGCATTTAGCATGTTAATAGTAAAGAACTACGTGGTGCCAAAAATCATATTTGTATTTATAATTTTATTAGTGATTAATTAACAACATCTATAACAGCTAGTAAAAAAGAACTTGAGAGGGTTGAACTGCCTGGCTTGCCAGTACTTTTATCTTAGGGTTGCAGAAAGCAGCTCACCCCCTTCCCCCTCCCATGCCCCAGCTTTGTTTGAAGCTGATATTTTTCATATCTCTCAGTAGCAACTTGAAACTTTCTTATGATTAGCAAACATAAGTCATGTAAGATTTATGGGGTGCTCCAGGATGGGCTTAGGCCAATAACAGGTGCTTCAGCTTAAATTCTTAATAGTTCATATATTTTTGTAAATTAGAAGACAAGCAAGTGGAATATTGCAGTGGAGGAGATATTAATCATGGTAAGGACATTGAAGTCCTTCAGAGAATGCAGTGAGCACAGCTTGGCTCAGGTTTCAGTGTGGGGGCTTCCACTTAAGAAAAACTGAGTGCTGGATCAAGGATGTGAAGAGATGGAAGGCTAATAAAATTCTGATGTGTGTTTATCCTCAAATAAGTCTAGAAAGGGCTTTTTATAAAATGCTGCCTAAACTGTTCCAGAGTGTCACAAAGGCAACTGAACAAATGTGTCTTAAATCAAAGCTTGTCAAATGTAGAGCAAGATTTAACATAGAAGTGAGAGAAAACCATGGGTGCATGGTGTTTTAACTTCCCTATCCCTGGAAGTGTTCAGGACAGGGCTTGGAGCAGCCTGGTGAGGGGGAGATATCTCTGCCTATGGCTGGGGGTTTGGACTTGGATGGTCTTTAAAATCCCTTCAAACCCAAACCATCTTGTAATTCTATGATTAGACAGAATTCCTCAAATAACTCATTGAAAGGAAGTTTCTTTAGGTGAAGTTTTAAATGAATTTGGTGGCCAAGCAGTGGTCAGTGTCCCTGCAGTGTGTGTGGCTGGAGGCTGTGGCCAGCAGCAGGTGGGAGGCCAGTGATGTGAGCAGACAGAAATTCTGTGTGTGACGGGGATCACCTCTGGTGACTCCGGGGAGATTAGAAGGTGCTGTGTGAGAGGGGCAGCACTGCTGCAGGCAGCTTAAGTGGCAGAATGACACCATTTCCTGGAATAAACACGTTGCTGGGTCAGGCAGCCTCTGCTGAGGAGCTCTGTGATGTTGCTGCTGGGGTGGGTTTTGTCCTTTTGAGGCCCATCCCCTTGTGTGGACAGTAAAAGTTTCCATCAGCAGATGAATGTGCAGGAACGTCGCTGACCGAGGCTTCGACTCCTTTAAGGTTTGTGTTTGTGCATTGATTATGCAGCTTAAATAAAGTTACTGGGTAACAGGCAAATAGGTGATGTCAAGTTGGCCTGGTAAGAGCAGGATTTTCAACAATTGTTTTCTAAATAGATTAGATGTAAAATAATTGTCTTAGGATTTTTTTAAATGCAGTTTTAATTCCTTGTTTTCAGGTCAGTGTATCTAGCAAGGTGGAAGTAATATATCTTAGCATGTCTCTGACATCTTGTTTAAAGGAAGTCATTGCATAGTCAATAACCAGCACCTTAATTGCTAATAATTTGCAGCAAGATGATGGGGGTTAGCATTTAGGGTTTCTGCTCCAGTTCACTTTATTAAAATGTCAAAACCAAGTCAATTTGTGACTATTTCCAGCCTCAGTTCAGTTAGTGAAACAGTGACACCTGCTGCTGCACTCACAGGGAGGTTGTTTCCTCTGTGAAAAAGAAAATCCTCTTTTGAGGAATTTTTCAGTAGTTTGTCAAACCTGAGTTGATCAAGTGCTAGAATAGCAATCTTGTAATTCTCTGTCCTTGTCTTGTTGTTCTCTGTCCTCGTGTTTCCATGAATTGCCAGATGTACTCTGGGTGTCTGTTTGAGACAAGCACAGTGTTTACCATGCTTATAAAACTGTCATCTCAGCAGAGAAAAGAGGTTTTTGTTGGTTATTTAAATAATTCTCTCTGTAAACTCTCTGGAAATATGTCTAAAATTCCCACACCCATTTTTTTTAAGTATTTCTTAAGTACTAGTGACAGTTTTGAGAAAGTGACTTGGAGTTGCTGATAACTTTCATGCTACAAAACCTTCTGCTCCCCAGTTGAAAGATCATGTTTCACTATAAAATGCACAAAGTTAAAAATAAAATTTGAGAGGAGCAGCACCCTCACTACATGGATCAGACCTCCCTAAGCACTTTCAGAGTTATTCTGTTCTTATGCTGACCACTGTGCAGTGCCTGTAACTTAAGATATTATCAAGTGAGAAGTAAATCAGTTTTTGTGCTGCTCTGAGGACAAGATGCTGCACCATTGTGTGATCAAGTTATCCTCTAAATCCTATTTCATTTCAGCAACAGATTGCTCGTCCTTCTCAAGAAGAAAAGGTAGAAGAAAAGGTAGAAGAGGAAAAATCAGACAAATCAGAAAAAAAAGAGGAGGAAAAGAAAGATGAGGAGGAGAAGGATGAGAAGGAGGAATCTAAGTAAGTGTGTATATGCCAAAATGCATGAATTCACCCTAGATTGCAGGTTTTGACATAGATCAGAACAGGATTTGCATTAGCCTGACAGTGAAATCTGGACTGAAAACTGTTTCTTTTGTGTATGAAACAATTTTCTTTGGACATACAAATTTGTTTTGCTGAGCTAATCAGATCAGTGGAAGAAGTAATGGGATTATTATTTTGCACATGTAATAATTTTCATATTTTATTTGTTTGGGCTTTTCTCATATGCTCTATCAGACATGGTGCATTCATATTTTCTTTGAAGTTGACAAAATCATGTATCTGTCTGGAAGTTGTGGGCAATAACTGAATTTTGTTTCACTAAAGGCATCTTTTGAGTTCATGGAGTTTCCTTTGTGGAGTTTGGGGTTTTTTTATCCGTTAATATTCAGGAATATCTGCTGACAGTGGCTCTCTGAATGTGACTGAATTATATTTTACCTATTCCCAGAGAGAATACCAAAGAAAAGGACAAAACTGAAGTTGCACCAGAGGAAACAGAGGAAAGGGAGCAGGCAGCTCCTCGGGGCCGAAAAACTGCGAACAGCCAAGGTCGGCGTAAGGGCAGAATCACCAGATCAATGACAAATGAAGCTGCACAAGCAAATGCTGCTGCAGCTGCAGCCACTGAAGAGCCACCACCACCTCTGCCACCCCCACCAGAACCTTGTGAGTAGCACTTACAGCACTCCCAGGGACCCAGCTGCTCGTGGGCTCCTCACTGACACCAGGCTCTTTCCAGGCATGCAGTGCACTCCTGTTTTCCTGTGTAATATTCCAGCTTTATTCTTAGCCTTGCTTATAATTTTGTGGCTGTGTTAAACTTCAAAAGTGTAAATTAATGAATGGTGCATGTGCAATCAGCTGTTAGAATTATGTGAGGGGAGAAAAGGCAGTTCAGCCTTTGTGATAACACCTTTTCTGCCTGTGCAGGTTCATGATGGGTCTGCAGAGATCCAGGTGCCTGTGACACAGATTCACTTACAGGCTGCAGCTCACAGAGGATGCTGTTAAATAATTGGCCTGATATTTGAGTACTTCAGCAAGTTTCATAAGCTGAAATAGATCTTGGCAAGGTGTTGTTTCTGCATTAGATGGCAAGAGGCTTTTTGTTACTTTCCTGGCTGGTGTAGTTAAAAAAAACAACACAGTCTCTGAGTATATTTTGGAAAAGGCTGACCTAATTTGTGTTGATGGAGAAATACCAGAATATCTTGTGGCTGGTAAATAATTATCCAGGATGGCAGGGCAGGTTGTGGGTTTTTTTTTCTTGCAGTGCTCTGCTGTGGCAGAATTTGTTACTCAGATATTCTGTCTATAAAGAACAGAGTAAATGTGCACATCAGTTCTTGTATAACTGTAAACAACAGGGATAGTGAGAAACATTCTTGCTGCATTGATACAGTGGGGTTTTATAAGCAATAGTGGGTTTTGCTTTTGTTTTGCTTTGCTTTATTTTTAAACCATTTTGCAGGGTTTTCTGAAAAATCCAAAATAGTTTTTGGATCAGATACTTTATAGTGTCTTTTGTGGTTTGTTGCAGGGTCTTTGTTACATGCTGTGTGTAATGGCAGATTTCATGGGAAGGAAATGGAGGCTGGTGCAGCTCAGTGCTGTTCAGAAATTTAAACAGGATGATACAAAATCCAGAGGAGTGAATGAAAAGTGCTTTGCAGTGAATCATACTTAGTTTTCTGCTTGCTTTTACTTACTGGGGTTTTTTGTTTTCTTTTTTTTTTTGTCCATTTATCCAGTTGGAGACTCAGTTGATACAGGAACAGTTGATTTCTTGACTCCCACAATAAATAGCCATTCCAGCAGTGAGACAGCACTAAACTAGCTTAGAGAATGTTGGATTGCTGCTTTTAGTAGCTGATGGTAGTTACTGACATTTAAAATAAAATTTTAGTGATAAATACACCTAAGTTACTTACAAATCTTCCTTGACAGACAATTAATCCCAGTTTTATAGGCAGAATAGTTTAGAACAGTTTTCTCTGCTGAGCTTTTGGTGGTTCCTTGTGTATCTCTAACTTGGTTTAATGGAGATTGACTGCTTCCCTCTGACAAGAGAGCTTTCCCCAGTGACCTGAGCAAGCCATAATGTAAATAGATTTCTTGACTATGGAATGCATAATTGGTGCCATGATAATGAATCCTGGTCTTTTCTCTGCTCAGTGTCTTTGTTTCTCTTTCAGCTTCTACAGAGCCTGTGGAGACATCCCGCTGGACAGAAGAAGAAATGGAAGTTGCTAAGAAAGGTAAACCTTGTAAAGCCTTTGACTTCCTTCTGGATACTTGCACTTACAAAATTTTAAGGATTTACTGAATCACTGAATATATTTGCTGTGAATTTTGCCCATACTATGCTGATTTGAAAATTGCTGTTGGTTTTTTTTGTGGAAAAAAAGAAAAAGTAAGCAGGTTTAACAGACAAAATCATCTTTTGAGACTTATGTTGACCTTTTTCCTGTGAGTTATTTAGAGCTATTCAGACAGCAGTACTTCTCTGTCTTGCCTTCCTACAGACATTGTTGTTCCATTTATTGAGATTTGAATAGCTGAGTTATTGATCACAGTAAATGTTGGTTCTTTTATATCTAACCAGGTCTAGTGGAACACGGGCGAAACTGGGCAGCGATTGCCAAAATGGTTGGGACGAAAAGTGAAGCTCAGTGTAAGAACTTCTACTTCAACTACAAAAGGAGACACAACCTGGACAGCCTCCTCCAACAGCACAAACAGAAGGTGAGTGCTGTGGTAATTTAATGTTTTGCAAGAGAAAACTTGGATCTTTTTGAAGTCATGCATCACACTTCACTAAGGCTGTTTTGCAGTCTCCACTCATTTCCTTTTCTACTTGTTTTTGTGTTGTGACATAAATCTCCTAAAAAGGGTAGCTGGTGCTCACTGACCTGTGACAGTAACCACTTCTTGCTTTAAAATGCAATAGAAGGTTTTGTTCTGCTGTGAAAGTCACAATCCTCACCAGTGCATGAGCAGCTATAGATGTACAGCAGCTCCTTGAAACACAGCAAGAACTGACCTTACCAAACAAAGCAGGAGAGGTGGTAGAAATCCAGGAACTGAAGGTTTGGGAGCACTGAAAGTAGAATGCTGGTGTTGGAATCCTCTAAGCTGCAGTGCTATCCTGGTCTTCTCTCACTGAGGTGAAGAATATCAGTGTCTGTTTGCTGCAGTTGTTCTGTTGTCCCCCAAACATGTGAGACCATGGTTTGTTCCCAAACTTGGCTTTGGTCAAGAGCAGCAAAAGTTGGCCTGAAATTGAAAGTGTCTCCTTGTGAATGACTGTGCTAAACAGAGATTCTCTGTCCTTCATTTCAACCTCAGACTGATACATGGGAATGTGGTGAAAGGCAATAATTGTGAATTTTCAGTACACTGTCAATGCTGTGTCTTCCTCAGTCATCGCGAAGGCCCCGAGAGGAGCGAGATGTGTCCCAGTGTGAGAGTGTGGCTTCCACTGTGTCAGCTCAGGAGGATGAAGATATTGAAGCATCTAATGAAGAAGAGAACCCAGAAGACAGTGAAGGTAACTTTTCTGGGAGGGAAACTCATGTGTGCACAGAAAGGGGCCCATGTTTTGTGCTAATTATGTGCTCAGAAAGCTGTGTTCCACTTCATGATGTTTTTGTTGTTGTTCCAATGCTCTTTCAGTTGGATTTCAGCAATTTGAACTCACTTTAGGGGATGCAGCATTTTTAGAATTTAACAGCCTGAAGATGTTTGCTGCTTAGTATTTTGAGATGCTTTGATTATGCTGTCATCTGGAGTGTTGAAACAAGTTGGATCAAATACATGTAACCTTTGGTGCTTGATAGTGTCAGAAAAGCTTCAGACAAGAAAATTCAAGTGGTGCTTTTTTTGTTGTGGTTTTTTTTAATATATATTTGTTGGTTGCAACCGGTAATTTATAGACACTCAACATCAGTCAATCTTGGCTGGTCTTTTGTGGAGCAAAAGGCAATAGAATTCATAAAAAATGAATGAGAGAAAATGAGTAAGTGTTGGGTTTCCAGTTGTTGGCATGTTTTAGTTGCAGTGTTTGTGTAATTCAGCCAATTGTCCATTTCTGTAATAAGTCAAAATAAATTGTTTTGCAGACAGGTTGGTTAAAATTGATGGGTCCTTATTGCACCCAGTTTGTCAGATTTCATTGATTGAAATCATGGCAAAACGTTTTTTCTCCAGGTGCTGAAAATAGTTCTGATACAGAGAGTGCTCCATCTCCAACTCCAGCAGAACCTGCTAAACCAACTGAAGAAACTCCATCTGAGCCTGCTGCTCCAAAAGTAACCACTGAGGCCCCAGCAGAGCAAGAATCTGCCATTAAACCTGCAGCCAGCACATCTCCCTCCTTACCAGCCCAAAGTGTATCAACAGCTGAAACTCAGAACCCTGAGCCACAGGTCAAGGAAGAAGTAAACACTGAGGCTGAAGAGCCTATGGAGGTGGACAGTAGAAGCCATTCAGCTGAAGCTAAGCCTGTGATTACTCTTCCAGTTCATACCAAAGTAGAACCTGTAGAGACTGAAATGAGGCTACCAGAGAATATTCAAGTGAAAATAGAGAGTGATACCAAAGAGAGAGAGGTGGAGAAACCCAAGGAAAAGTCAGAACCGGAGGAAATGGACTACAGCCTGCCCCAGCAAGTTACTGCAGCCAGACCAGAATCCCATTCAGATAATGACTCCAGTGCCACCTGCAGTGCTGATGAGGAAGTTGATGGGGAGCCTGACAGACAGGGGTGAGTAGGGCTTTGAATAGACAGTCTTTGGAGCTCTTTCTCTTCTGGGAATGGCTGACACACTGAGGGTATTTGAAGTCTTTTCAGTGTTCTGTTGCTGCAGTTCCTGTGTCACCCCAGCGTGGCACTGGAGCCAGTGCCCCCCTCCCTCTCAGAGGTTTAATATACTCACAGTGCCAGGGATAGATGTTTAAATGTCAAAAGTATCCAGTGTCATGGAGTGCATGTGGGCTTTGGAAGAGTTCAGGTGATGGTGTTTCTGCACTCTCTTGCCTTTTCAAACATCATATTTCCACAAGTGTCTTAGCCCTCCATGTGAAATTATTTTATTGTAGACTACTGTTTCTTTTCTGTAGTCTTTCCTATCCATTGTGTTTTTCCAAAGTACTCTCTATAAAGAAGGTTGCATTTCTTTAAGTACTGCATACATAAATTTCTGATGTGGGAGATTCTGAGCTCATATTTTGGTATTTCTGTGTATTATGAAAATACAGCAGCATCTGTTACCTCTTCTACCATATGTGCTGTAGGACAAAATACAACATAGTTCTGACTTTTCTTTGTCCAATCTGATAAATGTGTTGGTTTTTTGAATTTAAGAGTTGTGGCTGTAAAGCTTTTAAGATGTGTAACCTTGGTCCTTTTGGTGATATTTTTCCCTTCTATCTCTTTTTCCAGTATCTACAGCAGGGAGTCAAAACCCTCACTGTTAAATCCCACTGGGTCAATTCTGGTATCATCCACAATAAAGCAAGGGCAGATGGACCTGCAACAGCTTCACCACCGAGCTGCTGTCATCCCACCTATGGTATGGGCAGTTTTCAGTGCTGTTTGAAGGAGTGTTTGTTACCCCTCAATTTAGTCACAACATTAGGCAGGAAAAAAAACGTTATTAAACAAATGAATAAAAATACAATTTGCTTTATTATTGCATTTTTCAGGGGGGAAAGTAGGTTAAGTACAACCAAGTATAAACCCAATAGCTCAAAACACCCAGACTGCAGGGGAGAGCTGAGCTGCACAGCTCCTGCAGGAAGTGCCTGAGGGTGTCCCTGACGTTGTCCCCTCGCTGTCCCCAGGTTTCCTGCAGCCCCTGCTCTGTCCCCGTGGGCACCCCAGTGAGTGGTTACGCTCTCTACCAGCGCCACATCAAGGCCATGCACGAGTCGGCGCTGCTGGAGGAGCAGCGGCAGCGCCAGGAGCAGCTGGACATGGAATATCGCAGCGCTGTCAGCCCCTGCGGCACCTCCAAGAGCCCCAGCGTGGAGTGGGAAGGTTGGTGCTCCCACACCTGTGCTTTGTGGCTGTGTGTTTCACTGCTGCTTCCTTGGAGAGGGACAGTTTAGTGTGATAAGGAGCTGATAATGAGCTGCTCCTTGCTGTTGAAGAGGTGCCTTGTAGTCCCTTTGTTTAAAGGCAGGAAACTGATTCCATTTGGGTCAAACCCAAAAATGAGTTGTTCCTACAGAGAAAGATGCAGTGTGCAGGTGAGAGGAGCAGATGATTCTGTTCTAGGGGAGCCTTTCCAGAAGCTTAAGGTGAAAGTGGCAATATGTACCCATGCAGTAAAACATTTATTTTAACTGTGCTCATTCATGGACACTGAGCACTGAAATAGGGCACAGAAGTTCAGTGGAACACATTAAAACTTCTTTTTAATTGTACCATTTGTACCTGGTGTGTCTGGCATTGGAGTAGTCCCTTAGTTAAAACTATGCTGTGAATTCAACCTTTTGACTCCAGTTTCTAACCCAGGGTTTTTCTCTTTCTAATAACCTCAACCCTCCCAGGAAAACCAGTGGCCTATATGCCTTATGCTGAGGTCAAGAGAATAGAACAGGAAGCACAAGTGCAAAATCCAGCCACAAGGTCAGCATCACCCTACAGGTTATCTCCAAGAGAAGTCAATAAAGCCTCTCCCCAGCCTGAGATGAATGCAGCTCGCTACAGTGTCCCTCCAGGTAAAGATTTGGAGGATCAAATTATTCTCTAAATGCTTTGTGAGTTAATAGAAGAAAGATAATTTTCTGTCTGTGTGTGTGTGTGAGAATAGGTGCTCAGTGTTTCTCTAGCCCAGTGAGGCTGTACTGTGCCATTTCTGTTCACACTGCAATGTTTAATGTAGAATTTTTCCCCTCAAGTTCTCCAGCCAGCCCCTCACCAGGTGATAACCAATATTCCTGAAGGAGTTCGCCTGCCCACCACCAGACCCACCAGACCACCACCACCACTCATTCCATCCTCCAAAACCAGTGTGCCATCAGAAAAACCCTCCTTCATCATGGGAGGCTCGATCTCACAAGTAAGAGAATTACTATTTGAAAATCTGTCTTGAAAATTTTTTTACCCTTTCTCTAATCTTCAACTTGTTGTACTCAGTTTTGGACTCAGAGTATTAACCCTTAAGACCAACCTGTACATATTGTAAAAGTCCAGGAATTTAGAAATGGAACATTTACTCACATTTAAGGCATGGATACCCAGTTTAGGTGACCTTCATCTCCAAACTACCAGTGACACTCCACTCCTCCTGCTCTGTGCTTTGGGATATGGCAGTGGGCCACTGTAGCATATGAGCTCATAGTATTAGCATTCTCCTTTAAATAGAGATGTGAATCTTCATTCCAGAAACAAGAATTAACATCTATTTGTTTTTTCAGGGAACACCTGGCACTTATTTAACATCCCACAGTCAAGCTTCCTACGCCCAAGAAACTGCAAAGCCATCAGTGGGTTCTATATCCCTTGGGCTGCCAAGGCAGCAAGAATCAGCCAAATCTGGTAAGGAAAGAAAAGCTGACATGTTTTATGCAGACTATTTAATGATCCATAATTAAAGGAAATTTTAAAACCTCAACCTTTTTTTCTTTCTTCTCCTCAATAGCTTCCCTTCCCTATATCAAACAAGAAGAATTCTCACCCAGAAGTCAGAATTCCCAACCTGAGGGACTCCTGGTCAGGGCACAACATGAAAGTGTGGTGCGAGGTAAAGAAAGTCACACAGATTCAAAAAGTCTTGTCAGAGCCTGAGAAAATGAAGAGAATTAACTGCTGAAGTGTTACTTTAAAGTATTCTATTATTATATAAGTATCATAAGATTTCAGGATTAGTTTTGCTCCCTGTTTTCCAAGGCATGTGTATTTGTAGCTGGCTCCTCCTGTCTGCATGGCTCACTTGAAAATATTTGTTACAAGCCATGCAAATTTCAGAATAAAGTTGTTCACTAGAGCAAATCAATCAAAAGAAAATAAATTAACTGCCATGAGTTAATGCTGTAAAATACAATCTGTAAAAGGCTGTGTTAAAAGGCCTTACTGCCTCAAGTGCTTGCTTTTAAATTGAAATTTCCCCTGATTTTAATGAAAACTAGCAGTTCTCAATAGAATTTTTGATTATTTCAAATAGAATGGTTTTTTTTTTTTTTTTATTCTCTTATTTATCAGAATGTTTTTATTTCAAACCAGGTACCACAACAATACAGGAAGGGAGTATAACACGAGGAACTCCAACCAGTAAAGTTTCAGTTGAGACCATTCCTTCTTTGAGAGGCTCCATAACTCAGGTATTTTACATTTTACTGCTGGGAGGGCTGTAGCAGAGCAGCATCTTCACACTATGAGTGTGAATGTATTTGCATGTCTGAAAAAGTAAATTGTTATCACAGGGTAGGAACTGCCTTGAAAAAAGACTTTCAGATTCCATTATTGTTGAAGTTAGCATTACCATGATTTCATCCTCCTGTATATGAGCTTCCAAACCTTTTAGGTAATACCAGAGCCTTTGGTAAACCTAACTGAGGGCAACTTTCCTGAAAATTGCATCACACCTGAGTTCAAATTTTCAAACCAAGTGTAACCAGTCTTCTGCAGATTCTATTTAAATCCAAGAAGGGAAATTCAGGCCTTCTGTCTTATCCTTTTAAATGCTGCTGTTTGGGTTGGCTTGGCATCTCTTAGTACAGAGAGCAATTGCCTTAATTCTGCTTTGAGATGAGAAGGGGAGATTTCATTGCTTTGGACAGAAATAAAACCTAATGGCACCATGTGGTAAATGTTATCTTCCCCCCAAATGGTATTTATAGGGTAAATGTTCCAGGTTATGAAATACACTGGTAATGTTGTTCAACAAGGGAGCAGAAATAACCTTACTCATATTTAGGTTGTCTATAATAGAGGCAGAAGTTTAAGCCACACTTGATGAATTAGTTGCTTTTATAGAACTGAGAAGTTTTTGTGGCTCTGTTGTATTTTCCCTTCCCTCCTGCCTGTTGTGCAGTGGTCAGACATGTGAGCTGATTGCTGTGCTGCTCTGCACACAGGGTACCCCAGCTCTGTCCCAGCCTGGCATCGCTGCCGACGCGCTGCTGAAGGGAACCATCACCCGCCTGGCCACGGAGGACAGCAGCCCAGAGAAGTGCAGGGAGGAGGCCTCAGCCAAGGGCCATGTCATTTATGAAGGCAAAAGTGGGCATATTCTATCTTATGATGGTGAGTGTTTGTGTGTTCTGCCTCATCAAAGCCAGGTTCTGCTTTGATAATCTATAGCTGAAGTGTTTCTGCTTCCAAGCAGATGCGTGTTTAAAATATAGTTCAACTATTCCTTTGCTATTTATTTCCTGTTTGTCATTGAATGTTTGTATTGTGAATGGGTAAATAACCAGGTTTAACATTACCTGTATTAAAATAAAAATAAACATATCATGTAACTTTAAACTTCAGTTGAAATATTGATAAATGAGTAGCTTAACAATTAACTTCTTGACAAACTAGAAAGGATCTTTTTAAGATTGATATTTAATGTTACAATATTATATTGAAGTTGTGTTGTTTAAATATTAATGACCTGTGGTCTCATTAATGTAATATTCATGTGTCCCTTTTTGTTGTCCACATTTCCTGACCACACTCTTGTACATTTCATTTCAGCTATTAAAAATGTCCGTGAAGGAACAAGGAGTCCAAGAACTGCTCATGAAATTGGTTTAAAGAGAACCTATGATACAATGGAAGGAAATATAAAGCAGGGGATGTCACTGAGGGAGTCTCCAGGGTCTGCACCATTGGAAGGTAAAAACAGCTGCTTTCAAGATACTTTGTCTTTCATCCATTGATGTAAGAGTATTTGGAGTTATCTTAGGATGCAGACTAGCAGAGAAGTTAGATTTAAATCACACTAAGGAGCAAATCCATGCAATAACACTGCAGTTAGAGCATGCTGGAAACAGTACTGGAATAGATCCCAGTTTTCTTTTTTTACCACAACTGCTGCTACTGCAGGTGGCATTTCCTGGTCTCAGCACATCTGACAGATGTCCCTGGCTCTCCACAGTCCCAGTGATCCTGTTGAGCTCAAACACTGGGTCACACCAGCACAGCCTCTGCCACACCTTTTAGTTAAATATTGGTATCACACTGCCCTGACCTTTTGCATTCTTGCAAGAAACCTCTTTGAACTGCAGGATCCTGCTTCAGGGCATCCCTAGTGCTGTGGTGTTTTAATAAAGTGTAATCAAACAAAGCCTGCAGAGGCCAAGGCAGGTCATTATGTAACTTTTCTGATTGTTTTGTAAAAATACAAGAAGATGTTTCCAGCCATGTAGCCTTGCTCCTTAAAATCATTTTGTCCCATCTTTGGGTAGCCCTTAGAGGCTATTTTGTGGACATGGTCAGCAGATGGATCAAATGTCAATGTGAGGTTTGTAGGCTGCACACAGAAATTCAGTGTTGCCTCTAAGTTGTTGATGCATTTGGCTGTTTGGGCTCTTTTGGCATCTGAGGAGCTGCTCTGGTGCTTTTACGCTTTGTCTCCTCAGTGACACATTTTCAGTCTTCAAACTGTGAAAACTTATAAGTGTTTTGAGCACTTTGTTTAGATTCTTACTGTGGGCACAGTAAATTCATCTCTTCTCCAATGATTCAGTATGAACTTTGATGATTTGGAGAATGCTGAGGCATATTTTAAATTTTTTTTGTTCCACTTCCCACCATGAACACCTTTCTTTCTAGGCAAGGAAAGTGGAGTGTGAGAAAAGCAGTGACTGCTTTGGAAACAAAGGTTAAGCTTAATTATAAAAAGCACCTCCTGTTTTCTAAATATGTTAAAACTTGCAACTATGCAATAGCACAAATACTTGAACTGAAAGATTATTTTTTTAGGGCAGGAGGTGTTTATAACATGTTGCTGCAATGCCTGGCATACTGAGGCTTGGCCCTCTGGGCACTGCCAGGGTACAGATACCATCTCTATGTGTAAGAAGGAGGGGGTTTGTTAGTTTGGAGGCTGGATTTTTTTTTTTTTAACACTTGTTTAATTCTCTAAATTACCTTGATTTTAATTTTAGGTTTAATCTGCCGAGCGCTGCCTCGGGGTAGCCCACACGCTGAACTGAAGGAGAGAACAGTCTTGTCTGGCTCTATAATGCAAGGTGAGGTATTGCAGGTTTGCAAAGGGGAGCATTAATTAATCCTCAAGAATCTGGAGTTCTGAACCTTAAAGCTCCTATTAACTGTGGGAGCTGTCTTAAATGTGGAGCTTATTTTATGAAACATTTTCAGAGCATAAATCAGCAGCTTTTTGATATGCTGTGTTCAAAGCTAGCCTATAAACATAGATTTTATTTCTTATTGGAAAATAGACTTTTAAAATATGAATACTTGGCAATTAGCACCTTTTTTTTAATGAGCACTAACAACTCTGCAGATGCATTTATTTCTTTTATTTCAGCATCTGAAATAACCATGGGAGGTGTATTGTTCAATATTATTTTTGTGATGATTTTGAGTATCTTGCCATAGACTACAGCAAACCAAAGTTTCACTGTTATATGTAATTAATTACTCTGCTTATGAAAAAGAGACTTAGCAGCTATTAATACCAGTCATGTGACCCCTTCTTTCTATGATAGGCACACCAAGAGCAACAGCTGAAAGTTTTGAAGAAGGTTTGAAGTACCCCAAACAGATCAAGAGAGAGTCACCCCCCATCAGGACATTTGAAGGAGCCATCACCAAGGGCAAACCCTACGATGGAGTCACCACCATAAAGGAGATGGGTCGCTCCATCCATGAGATCCCAAGGCAGGACCTCCTAAGCCAAGAGAGTCGCAAGACTCCTGAAATGGTGCAGACAAGCAGGCCAATCATAGAAGGATCCATATCTCAGGTAAATCCAGAAGCACTTTTACACTTACTCAGGAGTGTTTCAGGTCAGCCTGTAGGAGGTTTTTTTCACAGCATGACCTTAATCTGAATTTTTTTTCTCCTCTTCAGGGCACACCCATAAAATATGAAAGCAACTCTGGCCAGTCTGCCATCAAACACAATGTAAAATCTTTAATCACTGGACCAAGCAAGCTGCCCCGGGGAATGCCTCAGCTGGAAATGGTGCCAGAAAACGTGAAGGTGGTGGAGCGAGGAAAATACGAAGATGTGAAGACCGGGGATGCCGTGCGCTCCCGTCACACGTCAGTAGTCAGCTCTGGTCCCTCTGTTCTCAGGTCAACTCTTCATGAAACTCCCAAATCACAGCTGAGCCCTGGGATTTATGATGATACAAATGCTCGGAGAACACCTGTGAATTATCAGAGTCCAATGTCCAGGAGTTCACCTATGATGAATAGAGTTAGTGAGGGTATGTCATTCCTGTTTACAGTAATTAATTTTTATGTACTCCATTCTTCTTTATTTTATTCTAGTGGCTTGTCTCAATTTGGAAGTTGGCTAGAAGGAATTTTAGAAAGGCTGTAAGCTGTTAATTGAAATAAGGGAATGAAAATCTGCCATAATAGAAGAGGGAAGTGGGAAGGCAATTGATTTGCATTTGATTATGGATCACACTGCAAGTAGTACCTACAAGCATAGTGTTTTAAGGGCAGAAGCTATTCCTGATTTACAAGTGTCTAGATGAGGAAGATGATTTAGTGAAGTGTAAATGATCTTAAAGTACAATTCTTTCAGCAGAAATGTTTTATGATATAAAATGTTCTCTGTGCTTTGTTGTATTGCAGTCATTGTAAATGTTCCTTATATTTTTACAGTTAAATTTTCAATAGAGAAATAGGCACTTTATTAATTAACTTTTCATTGCTTTTAGCTTCTTCTGGGAAGCCAGCAAATCATGAAAGGAAGAACACACTCACTCCAACACAGAGAGAGAGTGTGCCAGCAAAATCTCCAGTGCCAGGAGTTGATCCTGTAGTGGCTCACAGTCCTTTTGACCCTCACCACAGAGGAGCAACTCCTGAAGTCTACAGGGGTCACCTCCCTCCCCATTTAGATCCTGCTATGCCATTTCACAGGGCTCTGGATCCCGGTAAATACATTTGTGTTGGCTTGTTTTGGTTTTAGAAAAACGTGATTTTTGATGCACAGAAAGGATATCTTTATAATAAAGGCAGTTAGCAATGGCCAGATACAATTTTTAAGATAGCAAGTATTTATTGTTGTGATTTGATTTCAGTTTAGTGGTGATTTAATATCTAACCAAGAAACTTAGTAAAATAGTTTTGTATAATGCTGTAACTTCCCTTCAGAGCTGCCAAATTGCTTCTATTTTGTAAAAAGTTCACTGTATTTTTAGATAAGTATTCACAGAATGTATTAAAAGCTTTGCACAGAAGGGTAGGGAAGAGGCTAGAGCATTAAAATGTAATTCTATATAATTATATATAGACTTACATATCCTATATAAATCCTGTGTTCATGATTGTGATTATTCTCACTGAGGGATTATCAGGTTGTCCCTGGTGATATGAAATACAGTGACTTCCTTTTAACCTATCCCTCAGTTTAATTCTGTGAGGTATTTTCTGCTCTTTTTAAGTATTTCAACCTCTTACATTTTCAGAATTTCAAGATTTATATTTTTCTTAAAGTCACCTCTCCAGCCTGGATTGTTTAGCACTTTCAGTGTGCATGCAGTGCAGAAATTCAATAAACCATCACTATTAAAATACTATTCTCACTCATTTGGCACCAGCTGAAGAGACTTGATACCACCTCTCCTAGAAACTTTACAAACACCTGAAAGTTTTATTTAATCCAAAACCATCCTGCTTCCTAAATGCCCCCTTTTCCCTCCTTCCAGCTGCTGCTGCTTACCTGTTCCAAAGGCAGCTGTCCCCCACGCCAGGGTACCCCAGCCAGTACCAGCTGTACGCCATGGAGAACACGCGCCAGACCATCCTCAACGACTACATCACCTCCCAGCAGATGCAGGTCAACCTCAGGCCTGATGTCACCAGGGGACTGTCCCCCAGGGAGCAAACCTTAGCACTCCCTTATGCAGGAGCACGAGGTGGGTCTGGCTCTCTTTCTAGAATCTTCTTAAAAGTGAGTTTTGGCTGTGCTATCTCTAGTTTGGATGCGCTCATTCAAGGGTGTGTGTATGAATGTGTTCATCCTGTAGTGATCGACAGCTCATTTGTAAACTGCTTTTTGTGGAAAGGAAAACCACCTCTATAATCAATATTTTTAAGGAGAAGTCTCTGAGGGTTACTAGTGTTCAAGAGCCAGATTGTTTTCTGCTTATTTACATTGATGATCAGAACCGTATTTAGCTCACCATCAAACTTAAAAAAGGGGATTATATCAAAATGATAATTTATTCAAAACGAATATAAAAGCAACAGCCAAAAATGTCATGTTTGTGATAAGAATGCTGATTGTTTTATTTTTTGGGTAATATCCAAGATTGCTAAAAGATGGGATTATCAAGTAGAGGTGAAGTGCATTTCTCCAAAGGGTAATTAAAGGGAGTGCTACAAATGCAAATTCTGACTTGATAAGTTCCTAAATTGCTGATTGCCAGATCTAAGAGAGTATAACCAGCTGGAGTATACCTCTGCACTTGCCTTGTTCTTATATTTTCTCCACCAAACATTCATTGCTGTGTAGACCATGTCCTGGAGTGGCCATTCTCACACATATCATCTCCTGACAGGAATTATTGACCTGAACAATATGGCCCCTACTATCTTAGTGCCTCATCCTGGAGGAACGAGCACCCCACCCATGGAGAGAATCACATATATCCCTGGCACCCAGCTTACCTTCCCTCCCAGGCCTTACAACCCTGCTTCCCTGTCACCAGGTAAGAGCTCTCATGCCTTGGTGATGCCTCTAATTGTCTGACATCCTGAGAAAATTGACCATCTTTATTCAGCTTTCATTAATGCCATGTTTTGATGTTTTCTCAGGAGATGCTTTTTGCATGCACCTCTCACTTGGATAGCAAAGGGGTTTTGATGATATCCTGTGTAGTTACAGTAGAAGCGCTGTCAGATTCTGAATTTGCTTCATTCTGTCAGGTCTTTATTGGTAGTAATTTGATTATAATTCAGTAACCCTATTTTACATGTGTTGAAGGGTGGAATTGGAGTCTATAAGCTGTGTAGTTTCTAACTGTATTGCAAACACTTTAGTAAAAGGCTTTTGAGCCTTCCACTGTCACTGTATGTTAAGCTTTTTCTTCCTAAGTGAATAGTCTTGAGTGGAATTAAAATGTATTTGGGAAATTCTGCTGTAAGTGCAAAATACATAGGCAAGTGTTTACATTATCATGCTTCACTTAAGTACATTTTTTTGCTCCTTCATTTTACCTTGTGGACCTTCCAGGACACCCCACACACCTGGCAGCTTCTGCAGCAGCAAGTGCTGAAAGGGAACGGGAGAGGGAAAGGGAGAAGGAACGGGAAAGGGAGAGGGAACGGGAACGAGAGCGGGAAAGAGAACGAGAACGGGAGAGGGAGAGAATCACCTCAGTCCCTGCTGAGCTCTATCTCCGACCAGGTGAGGGCACATGGATACACTTGCATCACTTGTCCTGTACACTGTAACTGCTCATTTTATGCAGTCACTGTTAGCAAATATCATTTACAGTTTGATTTTACTCTGCACTTCAGGCAGGTTCCTCTTGCCGAGCAGTTCTGGTCATAATTGCAGCTTCTGCAACTTTTTGAACTTTCTCTCAAAGCAACCTAGCACCTAAAGAAGAGTGAATCTCAACTGTCACTGGCACAGTTTGCATGTCATTTAGAGCATTGTGAACAGATTTAAATCTTTAATACATACCATCACATCCAGAGGCATGGAGACAGCTGGGAAGGGATGTGGAGGAGCCAGCATTGATTTACAGTGCTACTGTTGTAAGAGTAATCATTTATTTTTGTTTGTTCCCGCCCACTCTGTGTCCTGCAGGTGCAGAGCAGCCTGGCAGACCTGGCAGTCATGGATATGTCCGATCCCCATCCCCCTCTGTCAGAAGCCAGGAAAACATTCTGCAGCAAAGGCCAAGTATTTTCCAAGGAACCAATGGGACAAGTGTAATCACACCTTTGGATCCTGCTGCTCAGCTACGTATCATGTATGTTTTAGAAGTTAATATGGCACAGATATCTGTTCTAATATTTGAGCTTATTAAAAGTGCATTTAGGGTTAAGGATATTTCACTATATGATTGCTCTTGGATTTATCAGAGCATTTTTGTCAGTGCATTTTGGGTAGAAATTGGTATCAGAAAATAGAAAAGTTTTGCTTTATTGTGCTCATGGCTCTAGTTCTTTCCATGACATGTAATTGAGGCTATTCAATGTTTGCCCACAGGCAGCTCACCCCTGGAGCTCCCTCTATCACTCAAGGCTTGCCAGCTTCCCGTTACAACACTGCTGCTGATGCCCTGGCAGCACTGGTGGATGCTGCAGCCTCTGCTCCTCAGATGGAAGTTGCCAAAGCAAAGGAGAACAAGCACGAAGGAACCAGGATAGAAGAGAACATGGGCCGCCGGTCAGCTGTGGTGACTGACCAGCAGCAGATGGAGCAGAAGACCCTGGAGGTAGAAAAGAGGCCTGTGCAGTGCCCCTATACATCTGCAAATTACTCTGGTGGCAAGTCCCAGGGACAGACTTCATCAGTAGTCTATTCAGAGGCTGGTAAAGAGAAAGGACCTCCTCCTAAATCCAGGTACGAGGAAGAGCTGAGAACTCGAGGAAAGACCACAATTACTGCTGCTAACTTCATAGATGTGATCATCACTCGCCAGATTGCTTCAGACAAGGATGCTCGAGATAGGGGCTCTCAAAGTTCAGATTCTTCCAGTAGTTGTACGTATCTTAGTAACTCTCTACTTCTTTGCTGTCTGTCTTAGCCTTTTAGGGAAATTATGTGAAATGATTCGGATGTTTAATGATAAAATATTCAGCTCTGCAAAGCAGAAACACTTGATTGACAAATACAGTTTTTACATGCAAAATCAGCGTTGTTTGCTATTCAGATTCCATGCTACAGCATGAATGCAGTATCATAACAGTAACCTTATCAGAAGTCAGGAAACCAAAAATTGCTTGGTTTATGTTGAAACCAAATACATAGCAGTATTTATATCACCACGGTTATCATGAGAAGGCAACAGTGTTTTTTGACTTGCATTCACTGGTGCCATTTTACTGGAAGCACTGGTGTTGCTAAGTATAGGCAACAAAAATTTTCTGCCATATTTACATCATATTCCACAACCTTTGTTTGATATTCAGTGTCCTCACACCGGTATGAAGCTCCTGGAGATGCCATTGAGGTGATCAGCCCTGCAAATTCACCTGTACCTGCTCAAGAAAAGCTACAGCCCTATCAACAGGAGACACCCAAACCAAGCCAGGCAGAGAGTAAGTTCATCTGCATGTGGATGTTCATCTGCATCTCACAGTCACCTTTTTTAGATTTGTAAGCTCAGAAGTTTCAAACCTTGATGCTTATCAGAGTGACTTTTTCTTTTCCAACCAGCTGACCCCAGCAGGCCGTACGAGGGCCCCATTCACCGCTACAGGACACAGCAGGAGCCCCCCTCACCCCAGCAACCTCCACCTCCCTCCTCCCAGGCAGAAGGGATGGCACATGTGCCCAGGACCCATCGGCTCATCACCCTTGCTGATCACATCTGTGTAGGTTTTATAATTATAGCTTTTATTTGAGAGCATTACAAAATATTGTATGTGAATTTATAACCTCGTTTGTGCCATCAGGTTCATCTAGTTCACGAACACCTACACTGTGGCCAATGCCTAACCAAAATCTCTTTTCTATTTCTTTTGGTGCCATCCAGCAAATTATCACACAAGACTTTGCTAGAAACCAAGCAGCTTCTCAGGCCTCTTTGCAGCCTCCCACCACTACATTCCAGAATTCCAGCCCTGCTCCAGCACCTGTTTCTGGCCGGGCCAAGAGCTCGAACCGCTACAGCCCCGAGGCGCAGCCACAGCCCGTGCACCACCAGCGCCCGGGGGCCAGGGTGTCCCCTGAGAACCTCTCTGACAAGGCCAGGGGAAGGTAATGCATGGCTTCAGTTAACTGCTGCTTCCATTGATGCCCAGATGTGATACTGATGTAAAGTAGTGCAGTAATCTTGGTGTAGATTGGAAGTAAAGGTGTCTTTTGGTCTTATTTTTAGGCAAAGTCTGTCTCCTACTGTTTTGCCAATTGCTTGGCTCCATAACTTGTAGCAGTTTTCCTTTTGCTACATCTCTTATTTTCCAGTCTTTAGAGGGCTGGAAACATTTAATAACTTAAAACTTATCATAGTTGTTATGGACAATGCATAATCATCTTTTTAAGATCACCAAACTTAGTAAAGCATGTAACATATAACTACACATAAGCAGTTATGTAGGAACTGGAAAATTACATGAGTTAACTACTGCTGTGCATGCATTGAGAGTAATTCTCTGTCTCTGAATCATGGATGTAGGCCTGGAAAATCTCCAGAGAGGAGTCACGTCCCCTCAGAGCCCTATGAGCCAATCTCACCACCTCAGGTCCCGGTTGTACATGAGAAACAGGAAAATGTTCTTTTGCTTTCCCAAAGAACTGAGCCTACTGAACAGAGGTAGGTGCAAAACTGACTTTTAAAAACACAATTCTGAATCTTTGTGCTGAAAACAGTCTTTTTACTAAGAGCAGTTCAAGTGACTTGCCTCTGGTGCCACAGGCAAGTTGTTAATCACTGTCAATCCTTCTGCACTAACATCCAAAACTTGCTGTTTGGGAGGGGCTTTGGGAAGGCTGAGGGAAAGGTCACATGTTGGTGCCCTGTCTTAAGTTTCTTGGTGCAAGCAGAGTGTTCTATGTCACATCTGAAAGAATGTTAGAGTGAAACTCCTCGTGGTTGCCAGTTCTGTAAAACTGAATGAGTTGTGAGAAAAGTCACAACTTTTATTAAATCATTCAATCTTCTGGCTGGTTGGATTCCTGGATACTGTCCTGGTGGAGAGGGAAGGAACCCAGACTTGCAGCACTCATGGTGCTGGAGCAGTAAATCATTTGAAACACCACTGGGCTAAGGAGCTTCCAGGAGGAGTGAAGCTGGATCAGGCAGCCCTGTCCCAGTCTGTCAGATCTGCACCAGAAAACTTCACTGGACCTTCACATGTTCCCTGGCACTGCTGGTGTCTGCAAACCTGTGGGAGATGCACACTGCAGTGGGTGCAGCTGTATTTGTCCTGCTGAGGAAGGAAGAGCACCCAAAGTACTTACCTAAGGCTTGTGCTGGTGAAACTGATTCTGATTTTCTTGGGGTTTTCCACTCTGCAGTGGCTGCAGAGCTGTTACAGTCCATGATGGATGTTGGGTACATGCAACAGGAACATTGCAGGGGATATTGCACTTTTTAGAAATGTAAGGATCTTGGGCTAGAAAACCTAGATTATTTTTTACTTCATTTTTAGATTATTTTTAGATTTGTGTACAAGTAGTTTGGTTTTTTTAATTCAAGCTCATTTGTCAGATTGCTGCTGTTTAAGCAAACTCATTTATTATTGAGCCCCCCAGTGTTCATATGACTGTTAGTGATTTCTGCCTGACTGCTTTTGGGTAGATTGAAATGTGCATTTTACAAATTCTGTCTCTTTGACATGTGTTGGTCTTGGCAGGACTGACTCTCGCTCTCCAGGCAGTATCAGTTACCTGCCTTCATTTTTCACCAAACTTGAGAACACTTCACCAATGGTAAAATCCAAGAAACAGGAGATATTTCGAAAGCTGAACTCATCTGGTGGAGGTGACTCTGACATGGGTATGCAGGACTTCCCTTTTCACTCAGTTTTTCCAGCTTAAGCTTTGTGACTTCCATCTGCAGATGTCCTGACCTAAATATGATCAAATAATACAAATTAATATAAATCTGTGGATATAAAACACATATAATATTTTATGACCACAGAACTAGAAGGTTAAATATTTTTTTATGCTGTTGTATATAGGATTATCACATCATTTTAATACTTAATTTAAGAGATGAAAACCACATAATTAATGAGAGAGTTATTAAAACCTGGTATTATTCTAGTTAACTGTGTCTGTAATTTGCTTTATATCAATGCTGCACATTTTCCTATTTGGAAAGGTATCTTGAAACTAAATGGTTTGTGTTTTATTGGCCCTTATGATTATGTCTTTTAAACAGCACTTTAATATAGTTTCAGTAGTGAACATTGACATGGTGGAATATGATACTAGAACTGTATTTTTGCCTGTGCAGCAGGGCTACTGCTGATCATTCAGTACTGAAAAATTGAGTGAAATGTTGTGTTTTAATTGCAGCAACTGCTCAGCCAGGGACTGAAATATTCAATTTGCCAGCAGTCACTACCTCAGGTAAGTTCTTCAATAAAAGCAACAACCTATGTTCCAGAAAAATGTAATGTCTTGAATACCTTAAATTTATACTCTTTGGAGTGTCCCCCCACTCCTTTTTAATTTCTCCGAGATAGACTTTTCGCCTCCCTTCCCACCTTTCCCTGTGTTTTCTCTTCTCTCCCAGGTGCAGTCAGTTCTAGGGGTCACTCCTTTGCAGATCCTGCCAGTAATCTGGGTCTGGAAGACATTATTAGGAAAGCACTGATGGGAAACTTTGATGACAAGAGTGAGGAGCACGGGGTGGTCATGTCCCAGCCTCTGGCGGTGGCTCCGGGCGGCTCCGGCACCGCGGTACCGGCGACTAACGAGCCACGCAGGGAAGAAGCCAATCCATCTCCAAATTCAGGTATTGCACCTCCCAAATATCCCAGGGCCTCAAAGAAAATAAACTAATCAAGGGTTTGAATAGCCTGGTGTCACTGAAAATCACTGCCTTTCCTCTGTAATTGGCAGAGGTGGTGTTTGCATTTATCATCCTGGTTTTTCCAACAGCACTGAAAAGGAGAGCAGGGTGTGTTGAATACTTGAAGCTTGTCAGTGCTACCTGATAATTTCTAGCAACAAACACACAGAGGCTAAAATGTGATAGGTGAAATCTCCCTTCTGTTGCCAGGTGGGGCAGTCAGCAAGCAGAAGATCATCGGCAAATCAAACAGTAGGAAGTCAAAATCTCCAATTCCTGGGCAGGGATATTTGGGAACTGAAAGACCTTCTTCTGTCTCATCTGTACATTCAGAAGGGGACTACCACAGACAGACTCCAGTGTGGGCCTGGGAAGACAGGCCTTCATCAACAGGTGAGGAATGGGCTTCTTTCAGAGGTGTTTGTACTGGAATGCAAGATATTGGCCAGAAGGTCCCAGCTTGTGGGGGTTTTCTGCAATGGATTTTCTGCTAATTGTCACAACCCCAGCCAACACAGATCTCTCAGAACAGCTCGTGTTTTTTGCCTTTTGATGCAGGTTCCACCCAGTTTCCATACAACCCTCTGACCATGAGGATGCTGAGCAGCACCCCCCCAACCTCCATCACCTGTGCCCCCCCGTCCATGAGCCAAGCAACCACTCACCCACAGAACAGGATCTGGGAGCGAGAGCCTGCACCACTGCTTTCAGCACAATATGAGACTCTGTCTGACAGTGATGACTGAACTATGCAGATTATTATTTTTTTTTTAATTTGCGGGTCAAAAAAAGAAATCTATTTTTGACTTGTGCCCACAGAGACTTTCCAAGAGAGCAAGGGCCACACAATGAAGAATTGCTGGAGAGTCCATGAAATGCCTTCTGCACAGGCTGTGTGTTGGAGGATTGTGGTCGAGAAGGTTGACTTACTAAAGATAAATATGTAAAGAGTTTTTAAAAATGTGGACTATTCCTGCTCTACATCTATTTGTAAAGAAAACCATAATGTCTTTTAAATCATTCTTCTGTAAATAGAGAGTACTTTTTGCAGTGTTTTTTCCCTTGCTATAGTATCTGGTGTACTTATGTTCAAATCATTGCCTAAACTTTGGGGGTCATTTTGTAATTTTTTTTAAGCATTTTCTCCAGTGTAGAATACTCTTCATAACCCTAGCCTCCCTCAGCCTAGCCTAACCAGAACCCCAGCCTCCCAAACATCATTGCCCACTTAATGCCGTGCCACTTCCTGCAGGCATTGTGCTTTTATATAATTTTTTTTTTCCCTAGACACACTTTCTCAGTGGTGTTCAAGCTCTTGTGAAAATGTTGATTTTTAAGACTGACCCCTTAGTGAATTCTGTACATTAACATAACTCCAGTTTGCTGGAATAAGATGATATATTTCTTTGGAATTTGAAATTCTGCCACATTGTAAATTTTTGGTGCAGTTGGTTTTATTTAGCAACACTGCAGAAATATTATTGCATGGGTATGTTATGGTTCATTTTTAAAAGGTTAAAGAAACAAAAAAAGAACAGCTTCTGGAGGCATACCTCACTGTTATGCACACTGGGAATTTTAACTGTGCCCTAAAAGCCTATTCTTAGTGTTCTCTGTTTCTGCATTGTATGCAGTCAAAACAGGCTACTAAATTTTACTGTCATATTTAACCACAGCAAATGGCTTTTCTGAACAGAGGCTCTGGGTGGGTTGATAAATCCTTTAAGAAGAAAAATCTCCACATCCCAAGTTTAAATAAAACAAAGTGCTTTTATAGAATAATTGAGCAACGCACGAGTCAACTACTTGGCTTCTGTTACAACCAGTTTGAAATAGGTACTGTGATTTTTACCTTCCTCCAATCTGATTTTAAAATCTTTATGTAATAATTATTTTGAAGTCTGCGTCCCAGTCCCTGTCCCTCTAAGCAAGTCCTTACAAATGCTTGGCTTAACTCCTGAAGTGTGCAATACTTGTTAGGGTGATTTTTATTTTTAAATTGTATATGGTACTAGGAGAGTCTCCTTAATCATTCATCTATCAATGCTTGCTATGGTGTGCTTGTAGCTCATGTACACATCCATCTGGGCAGTGATGTCACAGGGTGTCCTGACATCCATCTCCAAAAGCATCTTCATTTAATGCTGCACTGACCTCAGGAAGTGAATTCCAATCTTCTGGGGTGGAAGGACTGATTCACAGATAGCACTGAGCTGGGGGTGGCGTGCTCTGTCAGATCCCAAACTGCTTTTGCATCTCATTGATCAGCAGGGTCTTTGCCTTGCAGTTATTTTCCAGTGGAAACTGTTCTGGGTTTTGCCGGTGTTTGTGTTACGTTGTATGGAAGGTGTAACGCAGTGTGTAACCTTGAGTCCTGTGAGCTCTGCATCCCATGGACTGGGATGGTCCACTTACAAACAGGAAGAAGCACAGAACTATTTATCAATAGCAAATTTAATTTTCTGTCCTTTAAGGAAAGCCTTTTTGTCCCAAGTGTGGGAAACAAAATTCCAAAGGAACTCATTTGGAAACTTGACACTGTTGAAAATACAGAACTATTTTGCTACTTTTTTTAAACACTGCATCAGAATAGATCTGTTGGCAGTCTTAAACCTCCTTGCAGTCTTTCTCTGAGAAATCTTTCTCTCATCCTCCCCTCCTTTACCCTTCTGTCTTGAAGAAGTGAAATTTTCATCCTGTTTGTAGACCTGTGCTCTTATTTTAACTTTCTTTTTTGGTTCCCACAGCAACATATACTGGAAAACGAGTTCATCTGCCCTTTTTCTAGATTTAAATTTGGAGTGGAGAGTTAAGGTTCATTCTTAAACTCACTTGTTCTCACTTTCTTAGTGTAACAAATACAATGTGAAAGAGGCATGTACAGACAAATGTCTTTGCTACCTGTACAGTAAGTATAGCATGTTCATTGCAAAGCTTCATGTTACTGCTGCAGCAGCAGCAAGAAATCCAAAGTAGGATAGTCACAATCTCCTAAGATACAGTTTGAGTGGCATTTGCACATAAAATGTTGCTGCTTTCTTTTTTTGTTTGTTATCCGAGTTTTAACTTCTCCAGTGTAAAAACCTCTCCAGAGCCTATGTTAGGGTTTACCACAATTCCAGTAATCTTCAAGTATGGAATTACATCTGCCCTGTTTCAAACAGGAAGGTGTTTGTAAGTCATGTTTACAAAGTGTAGTTTACTACAAATTTTTACCTGATTTCTGATCAGCGCTTTCACAATGCTTTCATCTTGGTATGGTTCGTGATTCTGATATGAAATCATTTAAGACTTGAAAAACCCATGCATCATAATTTCCACACAATGTCTTCACTAGACAGTGACTTCTGGATTCAGACCAATCAATAAAGGGGATCAGTTCTCCACTTGCTTTTCCTGTGTCTCCCTTTTGTTTTGCAGCATCAAGCAAGACCCTGCTCCCAGGGTGCTGCAGGGCTCCCAGATAACATTGCTGCCCTCCAAGCTCTGCTACTTCAAACCCCAAACCAGCACTTCAGGGAAGGTTGGCTCTAATGTGCCAGAGCCTTTCTGTCAGTACAGCTCTATTTTTGCTTCCTAGCTTGCTGAGGACAAAGCTCTGTATGTGACTGAAGTTTTCTGTTCTAGAAAACCTGTGTGCCTCCTCCTCTTAGCTCAAATTTCAGAGATGAAGCTGCTACTGTAAGTAAATTATTAATGATGTCATTACACTGAGGGTTGTACCAACCAGCTGCAGTTCTTACAACTGTGAGGTTAACATTGTGTTTGGATAGTGACAGAATTAGTTCTATCCTAACTAAATATGGATTTGATAATATCTGGTTTAATTCTCCTTTTTCTTTAACATCAAGGTTCCTGGCAGGGCAGAACTGAGAAATTCTGTTGTCCAAAGCAGCTGTTCATACTTGATTCACATGAAGCTGGGTTTGTACACAGCATCTTTTCCAACAGAAAAACCTCAGCACTCAAGCACTGACCTATCCAAGAGAGAAGGACAACTCTGGCACTCCATGTGCTCTCCACTGGAGCCAAGTGTTTTATTTCTGACAGCAGCTCTGTGTGGTAACAGTCCCACCCCTCTTCTGAGAGGACAAGTTCTATCTTTGGATGCTAAATGAAGAAATGCACTTGATCTTCAGGCAACCTGTCAGAGCAGGGAGCTACAGCTCTGTGGCAGGGCAGGTATACAGGAAATGCTCTGCTGAAGTTCAAACAGCTGAACTGCAGCACTGATAAAAGTATAACCCCTGTTGTGCTGTGCAACATCTGAAGAGTGAAATGTCAACAATTCCTGCCTGTTCCTTTTCAAGACTTGCTCTAGGACAGCCAAATTTTGAACCTGAACACTTCAGTGGGCAGGCAGGAGTAGCAAAGTAGTATTAATACCAGGCTAGACTTGCACTAAGGTAGCCAAAATTAAATCACTTAGCACAGTAGGTCAGTCAAACCACAGACTACACCACACATTCACACAGTTAAGATTTCACACGTTTATTTTGGGCTGTTAGGCAGTGGCAGCCCTTCCTCTTAAGCAGTCCTGAAGCTCCTCATTGCTGTTTCTCAAGAACTGCACCAAGCTGCTCCCAGGCTGCCTGTGCTGACCAACCCTTGCTGCCTTCAGCCACCTCAAGGCTGGACCCTGTGGCC
The DNA here is from genome assembly GCF_903797595.1 of Erithacus rubecula. Taxonomy (NCBI): domain Eukaryota; kingdom Metazoa; phylum Chordata; class Aves; order Passeriformes; family Muscicapidae; genus Erithacus; species Erithacus rubecula. The sequence continues at coordinate 3,476,086 of NC_136674.1, forward strand.
AAACTTACTTGGAGCCCTTTCTCCTCTTGGCCAGCTCAGCTAGTTCCTCCTGGATATGCTGGACAGAAGCAGCATCTCCTTTCTGCTGTGCCTGCTTGAGAGCTTCTTTGTACACTTGTTTTGCTTGCAGGAAATCCTCTGTAGCAAGAAGGAAAAGAGGCTTGGCTACCCAGGTTCATCCCCCATTTTCAGAGCCCCCTCCTGACACTGATCACATATAAAGGACAAGGACTACTTGGAACACATCAAGATCTAGGGAGGCTCAGAAAACATCCTGCCAGGTTGCCAACTCTGAGAGCTGGAGAGCAGCAGTGATGATGGGATCTGGTGCTGCTTCAGCATTAAAATGTCATAGAAACAAATCTCATGCATGTCTTCTGTCCTTTTGGAAAAGTTACTGGACACAAAGGACATGGGAAACAAGATCCCCTGGCAACCCTTTGGGTCAGGATAAATTCAGTGTGTGAAAGCAATTCAAAGTCAGACCTACTGCTTAAACTAAAACAACCCCAAACCAGCACTGCAGTTCAGCCCTACAATACAGATCCAGATCTCTGCAGTCAGCACAAGCTCAGTGACAGTCTGGGCATTTATCCACTGACCTTTGTGCATGAGGATTGCTGCCAGGTTATTGAGCACCATGTGCTCCTCAGGGTGCTGAGTGTCCCTTGCCAGCTGTGCTGCCCTCCTGCTGTAGGTGTGTGCCTCCTCATAGCGTCCCTGAGCATCCAGCACCGTGGCCAGGTCATTCATCAGCACCACACTCTGCACCACGAGGAAAAAGAGAAGCTTGTGGAGCAGTCTGGGGCAGCAGAAGCACCACATTCATTCAGCAAGGAAGAGTCCTCTATTTCTGTGTTTGAATGCTTGTCCTTCCTGGTGGGAAAACAGCCTCAGGTCTGATGGCAGCAGAGCTGCTCCAAGGCTGCATCATTCCCTACAGATCAGCATTTCCTCCCCTAGAGTCCACCTACTGCTGTACAAATCACCTGTGGATGAGTCTCTCCCTGAACATCTTTTGATATCTGCAGAGCCTTCTCATACATTTTTTGTGCTGCTGGCAGCTCGTTGATGGTCAGCAGGTAGCGGGCGTAGGAGTCCAGGCTCATCCCAAGCAGGAGCTGGGTGTTGGCCTTTTCTTCAGCTGCAAACAGAGAGGAGTGAAGTGATCACTGCCACAGGATCCAGCATGAACCTCCATCCCACCACAGCAGGAAACTCAGGCAGTGTGGAGACAATGGATTGATGTGAAGATGGTGCTTAGGCAAGACAGAAACAACATCAAGGACAGAGAAATGGAGAAAAGATGAGAAGCCTTTGGTAGACAAGGTTGCCCACCTGATAATACATCCTCAGGCAAGTCCTTCTGCTTGGCAATCTTCTCCTCTAAGGTCAGGATGCAGAACTGGTATCCAGCTACAGCTAATTTGTGCCTGCAAAGTGCAAAGCAAAGCTCCTACCCCTGAAGGATCCCTCATTAAAGAGCCTTTGCTTGGCCACCCCACCACCACTGCAAAGCTAAGATGAAAGCAGGTGACAGCTCTGGCTGGGAACTCACTGTTTCTGAGCAGCATAGATACTGGCCAGCTTGAGGGACATCTCTAGGATGGCGTTGTCATCCTGCCAGGAGGACACACCACACAACTGTTACTCTTCTTGTACTTTCCCAACAGAGACATTACTTTGTCAAGGAGTTCAGACCTGAAAAATCTCAATCTTGTTGCCTCCAGTGCTGCCATTAATTACAGTATTGCCAATTTCCAGTAAGAGGCATTACAGCACAATAAATAAGGTAAAGACAAGGACACCACCAGGAGCCTGCCTCAGAACATACCTCCTTTGTGTCCCCTGCAAGCATATAGCTCATAGTTGCTTTGTAGAGCTTTTCTGCCTGAAATGAGAATTTTGAAGAGGACTAATGGCATTTAAAACAAAACAGAGGCAAACTACATAGAGGAACCTGGCTCAAATTTGTTGCATTTACACTACACCAAGACCAGTTAGAAGTGAAAGGCTGACAGAGCCCAGTAACACTGAACCAGTGGAATCCTTTCAGTTTCTCCTTGAGCACTTCACAGGCCTTTATTTACCCTGTCTGTGAGCTCAGGGCTTTCCCAGATTCTCCCTGGAGCAGCCATCTGTGCTCAACTGCAGCATTTCACACTAAGAAGTATTCCTTCCCTTGCACACCGTGTTGGAGCTCAACACTTAACTGTGAGAGCATCCTTCCTAACCTGGTGTGCTCACGGGACTGCAGCCGGATCATTCTGCTTTGCACCGGGACATCTCTGGGTTGTGCCAGCACCCCACACCTCCGAGACCACGCACAAGATGTCAACCTCTACAGACTCAGAGGGAATAACCACAGTTACTCACATTGTCCAGCTGTCCCTGCATGTAAGCCACGTTCCCCATCTGGAAGAGACAGACAGTGCTCAGCCGCTGCTCCTCCTCCCTGCAGCGGTGCCCGCCTGGCCGCCGGCCGGCTGCTCACCATGCTGTAGGTGTAGATGATGGCCGGCCTGTTGTCCTGCTGGTGCGCCCGGCGCAGGGCCTGGTGCAGGAGCTGCTCGGCCTGGGCCAGCTCTCCCTTCATGACGCTGAGCTGCGGGGCAGCGCGGGGTCAGCGCGGGGCCCCGCACCGCCAGCACCGCACCGCACCGCCCGCGCCTCACCTTGGCTCTCTTCAGCAGCACGACGATGGCGTCCTCGCCGTCCTCCTGGGCGTCCCGCGGGAACAGGGAGAGCCCTGCGGGGACAGCGCGGTGGGTGCCCGGTGCCGGCTGCGCGCTGCGCGGTGCCCGCCGCCCCTCTCACCTCCCAGGAAGGCCAGAGCAGCTCCGGCCGGCCGTGCCCATCGCGCCCGCGCCGGCCCCGCCGGGCCGGAGCCGCTGTCCCCGCGGTGTCCCCGGTGTCCTCCCGTCCGGGCGGGCCGGGGCAGGGCGGGGCAGCGCCGGGGACACAGCCGGGACAGGGCCCGCGGCAGCGCCGCCGCCGCCATCGCCAGCGGGTCCTTTAAGGGACTGTGACGTCACCGCGGGCACGGGGCGGTGCCGTGACGTCACAGCCGGACGGAGATCGGGATCGGGCCCTGCTCCCGTCGGAACGGCCCCGGGAGCGGGGCAGGGAGCGGGCACGGCCCCTCTGCCCGCCCCGGTGAGCAGCGTGCCGGGCTCCTCGGCACACCGAGCGGGGACAGAGATGGGGAAGGGGCTGGAGCGTCACCGTGAGGGACAAAGATGAGGAAGGAGGTGGAGCATCACCCTGAGGGGGACAGAGATGAGGAAAGGGCTGGAACCTTCACTGTGAGGGGGACAAAGATGAGGAAAGGGCCGGAGCGTCACCCAGGAAAGGCTGAGGGAGCCGGGGCGGCAGACAGGGAACCTCATCCGTGTGTAAATATCTACACGGTTCCTACAGGGAACCTCAGCCGTGTGTAAATATCTACACGGTTCCTACAGGGAACCTCATCCGTGTGTAAACACCCACAGGGGGTGACGGGGCTGCACCAGCTCTGCTCGTGGAACTGGTGCCCAGGAGGTGCCACCTGGACACGAGGAGCATCTTCTGCCCCCCTTCCACGGGACCTGCCTTTGTGTGGGGGCATCTCTGACACACCATCGTGTTTGAGAGGAATCCCGTGTTCCCAGAACGTGTGGAATACATTTTAAAAGTTGCCGAGAGCGCTGTTCCTTGTCCTGGCTGCTGGGTTGGGATGGAGTGCCCTGCTCCCCCCTCCCGATGTTCAGGATCCTGCGTGACCCTAAAGATTTCCCACTGTCTCCTGTCCTGTCTCGTTCCCAGGGATGATCCCGTGCCGGTGGGATGGACGGGAGCACCTTGCCAGCAGTGGCAGAAGAGCTCTTGAGAGAGATCAAAAAGGCTTTTCAGGAGACCTCACAGGGTATGTGAAGGATCCCAAATCAAATTCAAAAATCACACCAGTGTGGACTCTTTGTTCTGAATGTGAGAGGTGATGCTGCTTCTGGTGCTCATGGTGACACCCGAGGGATGATGACACATTAATGGCTCCGGGCAGAGTCCTGCTGTGCCCTCTGCACCGCTGGTTCTGCGGTTCACCAATCAATCCCAGCACTGGAGCTGGGAAGGGAAATTCCCCAAAACGAGGCCTGACTGACCGGCAGAGGGAGTGTGCTGGTGATCCCAGGGCAAGGAACAACTTCCCAGAGCTCCAGTCAAAGGAGCTCAAGCCAGCAGTGAAATCCTGGCCAATTCCAGCAGCTAGTTAGGAACAATTACCTTTGCTGGATCTGTGCTAAGAGAATATTAATGTTTGTGTTTGCTGCACAGAGTGGCTCTTCCCAAGGAAAGTGTCTGCTGAAGGAATATTTTTAACTGCACAAAACCCAAACAAATAAGAATTCAGATAAATCTGTCTTAAGCGCTGTGTGGGAGTGAGGAATGGGCAGAAAGTTCATGTCTAAACTGTCAGGGTGACCCCAGTGACAGCTTTTGGCACACTTGCACCTATGGCTCCTGTCAGGTTAGAGTAGATCCAAAATCTACATGTGACTGCTTTTAAAAGAGCTTTATAAATCCTGTTGTAAACTAAACAAAAAAAAAAAAAAAAAAATCCCCAAAAAGTTCACCTCCCTTTAAAGGTGTTCCTTAAAGCAGCAGAGTGGTACTAAAGCACACATTGAGACAGAGCTGTAGAGACAAATGATTGATCCCTTTGCAGAATTAAATTCAAATAAAGCTGGGAAAATCAAACCAGCAGTGCAAGTCATGCAGAGTATTTTGAATTGTTGGAATAAAATTATTTTAAAGTCAAAACTCCAGATCTTCCAGTGGGATATGGAGACAGAGTACACTGTGTCCCCTGGGTGATCACAGAAAGATCAGAGTGGACAGGCAGAGCCTGAGCTGTCAGCTACAACAAACAGTTTGCTTGAGTGTAACTTTCCATTTTAACAAGAAGTTCCAATAAAGGAAGACACAATGTTTCAGTGGGCTGTATGAAAAGCCATAAACCAGTGGCGCCCTGCAAGACTGTGCTGGAAAAGAACAACATTTTTAAAGTTGTGATGCCAGAGTTCTCAACTCATGCCAGGAGAGTTTCAGGGAAAAGGATATATATATTTTTTTAACCAGCTTTTAAAGTGACAGAGTAAGATGCTGAGGCCTCCTGCCTTTTATTGTGTGTTTTTAGAAATAGGATGTCATAAAAGAAAGTACATTTGGGCTTCTGCATTTCTTTTTAAAATGAATCCTCCTGGTTGTGATTGCTGTGCTTGATAAGTACATAAGATAAGGCACATGGTAAGTGCCCCAGCACTGCCATCATGGTTCATTTTGCTGCTCCTTGTGCTTTTCTGGTGGCTAGAGAGGATTTGGGAGCTCTGCACTCCTGTGTGGCCTCTGGGGGTGCCCTGGGGGAACAATGACCCCCCTGTGATGTGAATTCTACAAAATTACTTTTCCTTTTCTTTCTGTTGCAGTCCCTGATGAGCTGCTGCTGGGGTGAGTGTCTTCTGCTTCAGTTCCTGCCCCAGTGTCCTGCTGAAGAGCAGTTGGTGGTCAGCTCTCATCATGGTTTTCCCCTGTGCTTGACCAAGTGCTGCTGAAACACAAAAATGCTGGTGGTTTTGGTGGTAGTGCAAATGAAGGTTCTCAAGTGGTTTTTTCCAGATATTCACAGAATTATCTCTGTATCACTGCATCTCCTGTGATGACTTGCTCTAATTTAAACCCAGGATATTTAACCTGAGCTCTGAGTCCAGCCTCAGGTCTGGAAAGAGTTTGCTGTGGGAGTGGATTGTGTTCCAGGGTGATTCATCCCTCTGCCTTCCTGCCTCTGTGAGCACCCTGAGCTCTCTGCTGCTGTTTGACTCATGGGCACCTGTGATGGAGAGGGAGAAGTGTCCTTATCATCACCCTGCACCAGGGAGTTGTTAACTTGGAGATTGAGAGTTTTTTGTTTAGGGGCAGTCTCAGGTCAGCTTTGTCACCCTTGTGAATACTTGAGTCATTCCCAGCATTGACCCAAGGGATCCAAGTTTCACAACTTCAGCTCTCACCAGTTGGTGTTAAGGTAGAGAAAAGGCATTGTCACAGTGAAAGAAACTTTCCAGATTCATCTTTAACCTTGTGCCAGGGGATGAGATCACCAGGAGCCCTCCAGGCCTTAATGCCTTTGTGTAAAGTTATCTGACCCAACACCTGTGGAAGGTGTGCTGACTCCCTCTCCTGGGACCACAGTGGCCTTTGAAAGGTGGAATTAGATTTAAAACCTTTTGTTTCCTTCTCCTCAGAAAAGAAAAGAGGAGGAAAGAAATTCCCTTGTTAAGTTTAATAATGGTTGGGTGGTAACTCTTGGCAGCCAGATTTCCATCAATTCCCTGCATCCAGCAGCTCAGAAGTATTCTGATTTAATTTCCCAATCTCTTCCAGATCTCCAAAGTCCTTGAATTTCCTTTGGGCATTTCCTGTTGAACTGATGAAATTATATACACAAGAAAAGAATTCCCTAAATTTGAAATGAGTTCCTGAAACTGACTGAACCCAGCCCCTTATAGTCCCAAACCTAATCATTAAGGAATGTCTTACTTAAATGTTCCCCACCCACCTCCTCACAGCCTCAGATGGAGCCAGCCCTTCTTGCCTTGAGTTTGTGCAAGTTTTGGTCTTCCTGGAATCTGTCTGCTTGGCTGCTTATCTGTGAGCTTGACTCAGCCCTGCTGGGGCTCTGCCTTGCTCTATCCTCCCTGGACTTGGAAACTTTCCCCTTTCTCTTGTCTCCTCTGTTTGGTGCTATCTCTTCATCACTGCTGATTTCCTTGTTGTTTACCCTTGGAACCAATCTAGACTACACAGATTTTTCTCAGCGGGTGAAAGGTCTGTGAAGTTAACTGAGTTTCATCTGAGCTCTTTGGAAACACTCAGAGCAGCTGGCTTTCCTGGTCTAGGATGACTTTAAAGCCCATGAGCTGTCTGGACAATAGGCTGATGTCCACATTTAATACACACCTGATCCTATAGCCCTGCACAGCACCAGCAGGAGATAAAACCTCCTTTTTTTGGGATGTGCAGTGGTCCCCATCCCAGGCACTCCCTCATCCATAAATGCTGTGCATCCCTGCACATGTCCTGCCTGAAAGGGAAAGGGTTTTTAGGGATAGTGCAGGGACATCAGGCAGTGCTGCCCCTGGGTGATTATCTGGAATAGCTTGGCTGTCCCTGAGCCCTGCTCCTAGCTGGGTCACAGATGTAAAATTGATGCTATCTGGTGCCTCCATGTGCAGTGGGGTGTCTTGAGTAACTCCTTGATGTTCTCCAGCTTCCTCCTGATGCAGTTTGGTGGGTAGAGAAAGGATAATTTGTCCCTCAGTTGTGACTGGGATGGAGGAGATGTGATCACTACAAAATTACTCACTCCTTCCCCAGGCTTTGAACAGATTTCCAAGGGATGAGGAAGGAGCCCCAGTTCCTGTTGCTCCAGGAGCTCTGGATGATCCTTGCACTCCCCTTTCTCCAAGGAGGTGTGGGGTTCAGGAGCAACTGATCAGTGCAGGGCACACCCAGGACAGCCTGGCTGTACAGTTGAGGTGTCCCAGAGCATGAGCCCCTTTTGCCCTGAGCATTGCCAAGTCTGGCTCTGTGTGCTCCACTGAAATCCCTGTTTGTGTCTCTGTGCTCCTGGGACATTTGTGCTCATTTTCAGTTGCTGCAGCAAGGAAAAACGTCTTACTTTTGCAATAGGCACCTTCTGGGCTCCACAAAGAGAGACCAAAAGTCTCCACCACCAAAGGTGGTCTCCTTTGTTTGCTGTGACCTAACTGGAGACATGTTCTCTTCCAGGCTGAAGTTCATTTTTGGCCCATCTGCAGTCCCAGCTCTGGATTTGGTGGATCAGCGTTCTGTCACCCAGGTCAGGTCCCCCAGTGGAAGGACTCTCTACCAGGTACATGCTTCTCTTTGCTCTTGTTTCTGATGGTTTCCAGCTGGCATCTTAGACAGTGTTTTCCTGACTTGCAGAGCATGGATAAACACAGGGAGGACACCAGAGTTTGTAAAACTCCTGAAGTGACACTGGAGAGCAGCAAGGTCCAGAACCATTTTCATTGTGGCTCCCAGCCAGCCAGAGACAATTTATGTGTTTGTGGGCATCACAGTCAGGAGGAAGTTTTCCAGGGATTGCTAATTTTGCTTTATTACTCTCATCCTATCCAGCAAAGGAAGTTCTTCCTCTTGACTAGTTTTACACAGCTCAGTGTTATCTGCCATCACTGTGTTTCTTTCCCCTCTTGATCTCTGCTGCCTGGGAGGAAGCAATGCAGGCCAAACCCGTTTCATTCTGGTTCAGTGTAGCCAAGGCTGTGAATCATAGAAACATCTCCAGGAAATGGCATTTTGGGGAGAAGAGCTCACCTCAGCCCTGAGATCAATTACAGCACAGGGTGGGAGTGAGGTGAGAAGAGGAGCTGTGAACACTTTGTTCCCACCTTTCTGTGCTGTTCAGTTCCTTGTTCTGTGGTCCCCAGCACTGGTGGATCTCTTTTGGGTCAATGTGTCCATGCTGTGAGCCATTGACCAGCTGCATCCAGCCCATGGCTCACAGAACTGTGCCCTGGCTGAGCACTGGCACCCTGTGCCCAGAAGATTTTGGTCAAGAAGCACCAATTCCTTCTCCTCAGCACTCCTAACCCCTCAGGCATCACAGCCCCTCCAGGGCTGGGCCTGGTTCTGTGCTTTTCACACCCCAGAGAAGGGGGAATGCTTTGCTGGCTGCTGTAGCACCTGAGAGGAACATTTCCAAGTATCCCCTCGGCAAAGGACCTTTTCTGCTCCCCTGGAGGTGCTTTGGGGTTGTGTGGGGTGAGAAAAGGGCTGTGAAGTCAGGCCTGGCTGGTGGCACAAACCCTTCTCACGTTTCAGAGCCTGCACTGCTCAGTTTGGTTTGCACATGGAGCCTTTGTCCCCTCTGGGGCATGAAGAGGCCACAGGCCCCTCCAGAGGGACATGAATCATACCCAGGACTCGAGAACAGCCTTGGATTCCAGCTGAGGGCTTGCTGTGGATGCTTGGTAAAGCCTAGGAAGCTTCCAGCACCCTTAGACAGCAGCTGCCTTGCTGATTAATTGAATGCTCCAAGGCTTTCCCTTTTTTACTCCTACTTGTCTGAAAATGCCACTGGGCAGACAATGGTCACATTCTCCTTGCAGAGCTTTGTCAGGCCCTGCAGGCCAAGGTAGAGCTTTGCTGGGCATCAATTAATAATCTACTGATATTAATAATGGGCTCAGTTGGTGCATACTAAAAAGGAACAAGTGTCAGAACTGCTCTCCTGCCTCTGCAGGGAGAGGGAACCTGTGGTTTCCCTGTGGAGAAGGAACCCCTGGACAGGAGGGTCAGGGAGTTAATGCAGGACAAACCTCCAGGAAGGAGGTTCCTGTGTGTGCATTCCTTTTCAGTGGAGTTTGATTGCTGATTAAGGCCACACTGATGAGTTCATTAACAGAGGAATCTGAAGAGATATTTTCTCTGGGGGTGTGAGGTTGGTGCCATTGTGAAATTCTCCCTCATCACAGCTGTCTGAGATGCAGAAACAAAGAGCAGAGTCTATCCTGGTGCTGGAGCAGTGACAGGAACACATCTGGGGTCATAGGAACTGAAGCCCTGGGTGGGACACTGCACTGGAGTCACTGGCTCTTCATTCCTGTGGGCTGTAGGAATGTGTGGAAATGTCCCCAGCTGTGCTCCTGGGGAGAGGGGCATCCATGGACACTGCACAATCATCCCTGTTAATTATCCCCCACAAAGTCAGCCCTGCCATTTGCACCCAGATGTGGTTGAGCTGGAATGTGAGGTGGTGCTTCCACTTGCAGCTGGCTCTGGAGAACTCTTTGAGGCCATGGGGTTGGTTCTGTTGTGAAACTCCTTTGGTCATTATACCCAAATCTGAGCTGGTGATAATTCCATATCACCCAGCACATCTCAGGCCCTGCTTCAGGGGAGGAAGGCTCTGCTCAGGCAGGCCCTGTAGTGGAGGCAGCTCTTGGCCTCAGGAGCTGAGGTGGGAGAAGAAAGAGCCTCAGTCAAATGAAAGCTGTGATTTGTCTCTCAATGCCCTTGCTGTTTAACAGAGGAGTAGCACTGATGGGGTGTCCAAGAGCTGGGTGCTCAGAGCTGAAATCATCCCCAGAGAGCAGGGATGATGCTGAGCTCAGGGGTAAATCCTGCCTGCTCAGGGAAGGTGTGTCTGGCTGATGGTGGAGCTGTGCTGGGTGTGGCAGTGTTGACCTGGCAGCATTTGGGGCACCCTTCAGCTGTGCCCAGCTGGCAGAAATGCTGAGCTGTGGCATGGAGCAGGGCAGTGCTTCAGCCCTGCCAGCTGGCACTTGCACTGCTCACATCCTGCACTTCCATTGGCTTCTTCTTTTTTATGATGCCTTTTTTCATTCATTTCCTGGAACTGTTGGTGAAGGGTTTGAGCAGCAGGCCCTGGCACAGGCTGTGGTGCTGCCTGTCTGTCTGTCCATGTGCTGGTGCCTCTGCTGACCCTCCTGTGCCCCCACACCTGGCAGGAACACCTCCAGGGGGATTTTTCCTCATTGAGGCCCAGGGATGAGGACAGCAGCAGGAAATGTCACCTCAGGGCCAGGGGAGCACCCCAGTGCCTGGCTGGGCTCAGCTGGCCAGGAACAGAGGCACCTTTTTCTCCCAGTTTTTGTAATTTAGATTTTGCCTTATTAGGTGTTCTTGCCATCTGGGTCAGGATGGGGGAATGCAGAGCTCAGCCCAAATCTGGCACTGTCTGGCTGTGGCTTCCCCCCTTCCTCAAAGGAAAACACTTCTGAAGAGAAGGCACCATCAGAATACTTCATCTTGGAAAAAACAATCAAAGGGGCTTCAGGAAAACAAACTTATCACAAGTGAAACAAACTCAGCCTGCAGTAAAAGGAGGACCAAGGGTAAAGGCCAGACTGGGAAAAAAAATGGTTTACCCTGAAATGGGAATGCGAGTTTTGTAAAATGGGAATGTGAGTTTTGTATCCTGGATCTGCTGGGAGTGAGGGGGTCTTTGAGGCATTGGCACTTCTGAGGGGGAGCCCAAACTCATGGATGTTCCCTGTTGGGCAGAGGGTGCAGGGAGAGCTCCAGGGGACAGGGGAAGTGCAGCTTTGGACAGTGAGGGACAATGTTCCTCTGCAGGGGCTTGGAATGCCAGGGATGTTCTGGAGGAGAGCAGCACTCTGCAGAGCTCCACTGCCTTTCCACTTTTTGTGTTTATCTTTGGATTTAGGGGTGTGTGTGCCCCAGCCCAGCCAGAGTGGAGAGGGCTGGGGTGGGATAGGGCTGGGATGTGCCCTCAGAGCCCTGAGCCCTGTGCAAGTGTGTTCTGCTCCTGCAGATCCTTCCCTTCCCATGGGCTGGGCCCTTAAAGTAGTTTCCTAAAAGCTATTTTCCAGCCTTGAAGAGACCAAAAGAGAACTAATAATCCATAGGCTGGCTTTCCTACATCCTGCAGTCAGCTCCAGCAGCTCACAGATTGCTCCATGCTGGAAAAAAGTGTTTTCCTCACCTGTTTGCTCACCCTGGTGCCTCAGTACCAGCCTTGCAGGGAACTGCATGTGGGAAAAGCAGGCAGTGCTGTTCCCAAAGCTGGGATGGAGCAGGGAGCTTCTCTGGAGACTTCAGCTTTGTTTATTCAGGCAGATCTGGATTCCAGTAGCTGCAGCTGGTTTTGAGAGCAGTTTGGGAAAGGAGAGGCCTCCCTGCAAGTGCTGAGTGCTGCTCTCCTGCTGCCCCCGGGCCGCGGTGGCTCTGGGCTCACACCTGGGCTGTGTGTGACAAAAGTGTCATTGCCAGTGCCGGGAGCCCGCAGGAGGGGCTGGCCCTGCAGGGAGGTGCTGCCACCGCCCCTTTCCCGGGCCCTTGGGAGCAGACACGGCCCTGGGGCTGCAGGGACAGTGCAGAGCCCTCACCTGCAGGGACAGGAGCTCGTAGAGACCACCAGAAACCTGAGGAGCTTCAGGCTTAGGTGGGTCACTGCAGTGTCTGGGGACATTCTGTACTGTGACATCTCCCCCTCACTGCTGGGTCAGTGCAGAGCCAGCCTGAGCCAGAGAAGTGAGAGTGAGTCCTGCCTCTGACTCCTCATCTGCCTCTGTTTCAGGTCCTTGGGAGCTCAGGCAAACTCTACACCTGCTACAGCTCCTGCCACTTCTGCACGTGCCCTGCCTTTGGCTTTTCTGTGTTGCAGAAGAATGAGAGTCTCCTGGTGAGTTCTGTGCCTCAGCCTGGGGAGAGGGGACAAAGCTCTGCCCTGCTCCTTGAACCCAAAATTTCCAGTTGTGTGGAGTTGGCCAGGCAGGCTGAGACCCACTGTGTCATTGGCCTCTGAGAGCCCCAGATTTTGGGTGCAGGGAGGGATTTTGGTGGCAAGCAGTGGTGGGGAGGGTGCAGGAGCCAGGATCTGTGTCACATCCCTGCATGGCACTGTCCTGGTGGCAGAACTGGGGACACTCAGCACCACCTGTGCCAGGAGGGAGCCACTGGGAGGTTCCTGGGAGGGCTGAGCTCTTCACTGAACACATTTTGGCCAGGATGACATTCCAGCCTTGCTCCTGCTGTTAACTTTGCAGTGCAAACACATCCTGGCTGTCTACCTCAGCCAGGCCATGGGAGCCTGCCAGGAACTGGCTGTGTCTGAGGAACAGCTCACAAACATCCTCCTGGCTGAGGAAGAGGATGAAGGATGAAGGATTTGGATCACTCCTGGCTGTGTAGGTGGCATTTCAATATCTACAAGACTGTCAAATGCTCATTGTGAGTGGCTGGTTGATTTCTTCCTGTGCTGCAGCCAAGTGTGACATTAATTAGCAGCCTGGCACTGATAAATTAATTAATTAGGCCTGTGTTGACTTCAGTTTCATTTATTTATGCTGGTTTTGGGATTTCTGAAGATGTTTGAACTAATCTGTAATAATTGTGATGTTAGGAATGCAAACAGTCCTGCAGGTCTCAGTGATCCACAGATTAAAGAGCTGCTGTGGCTCTTTGCAGGTGGCAGCTCAGAGCAATTTCTGATTTTTCAGTGGCAAACCTGGTTCAGGGACTATGGCAGGGACCCCCCAGCACCCTGAGGCTGGTGACAGCTCTGTGCTTCCACTGGAACAGGATCTTTGGAAGCATCAATGTGGTTGCTGTGCTTTAAATCAAACATTTTCAGACACACTGAGCACCTCAAGGCTGCTGCCCTGGGGCCCAGCTCCTTGCAGCTGTGATTCCCTCCATGCTCTGCCCTCCCTGGGGGCAGGGTGGCCTCTCATGCTGCACCTGTGAGCACATCAGCCTCCAGAAATAATGGAGCACAGGCTGAGCCAGGTGGTGTGGGTGGCCAATGAAGCATTTTGTATGTAAATAACAGTTCCTGCAAATACAAAATCTGAGCAACAGGAGAACACATCCATCCAGTACCTCAGAGCAGGGAGCAGTGACAGCTCAATGGCCACAGCTGCACTCACTACAGAAAGTTCCTCTGCTGTTTTTGCTTCACATTTTTATAGAAACTTTCAGAGCTTTTTACTGAGGGGGGCAAGGGAGGTGTCCTATTTTTATTATGCCTTGAATGTCTTTGGCTCAGATGCACAAAGGCTCTTCCTGTGCCCAGTGACCATGACCTGGGCCAGAGTTAATGCCTGACAGCCAGAGGCACAGCTGGACTAAGGATGCTCCACATCCATCTGCAGGAATTCTGGCTCATGAGAGGCATGGGAAGGGAGCAGGGCTGGATGCTGAGCTGCACTGGAACATGTGAACAAGTGTTCTGGGACCTTCTCTCTTGGTGTTACAGCACTGAGACTTTCACTCTGCTGCTGCTGTGAGAGTTTGGGTCGGTTTCAGGGAGAGATTCCATCCTTTGTTGTGAGGATAAATGTGGCTTGCAACCACTTGGCAACACTGCCAGGGCTGCAGGTGAAGCCCTGCTTGTTTCCAGCTGTGATTAATAGGAGGAACATGGCCAAAGACAGCACAGAAGGGAAGGAATGAAGGGAGGAGAGAGGCAGGCCCTGCCCAAATGGCAGGAGGTGGCCCTGAGCAAGGCAGATGCAGCAGAGCTGAATGGGGCTGTTCAAGGAGAAGCACTTGGACAGTGGCTCCAGCTGCTCAGGCTCGTGCTGGAAATGCCCAAATCTGAGACACTGAGCTGGAGCTAAATTTGGACATTGCATCAACATGTGCAAACCCAGTCAGAGCTCTCTGGTGATTTCACCCAGGTCTGGGGCTGAGCACTGAAATCCAGCACTCCCAGGGAACCATTCCCTGTGCATGGTGGGCCCAGGGTCATTCCTGCAGCTGCTGCCTGCAGCTCTTGCCAGCTGGCAGAGGAGATGCTGCAGCTTTTCTTCAGCTTTTCAATTGATTTTACACCATATTTATCATTATATATGCCAGAGAAATTAAACCCTTGAGGTCTTGTACCCCCCTTTTAGTGCAAGAGAATTTCAAAAATATAGAGTTGATTTCTGTGTAATTCAAATACAATTTTTTAGGGATAAAAATATAAAAATTACTATTAGGGAAGGAAAAAAAAGCATTCACAGCTTCTAGGGGTTACAGGGCTGCAGGGCTGCCCCAGCCTGACCAAGCTTTAGGAATCAGGTGAGCTGCAGCACCCACCTCTCACAGCTAAAACCTGCACTTCTGGAAGCTCTGCAAGGCTGACAAGTTTTGACCTGGGAGCAAAAACCCAACTGTAGAGCTGGTGTCCCCAAGGCAGAGTGACAGTGGCCTTGGTGGCTCAGGTTCACGAGCCATTGGGGCACTTCTGCCTCCTGCATTTTGACAGCTGGAAAGAGATCTGGAAGCAAACCTGAAGCACTGGGCTGCACAGCCCTGTGCACCAAAGTGATTTACAGGCAATAAAACCTCAGCTCTAAAACCTTGGTCAAGTCTTTTCTCAAGTCTTTCAGTAAATGGGGTTTCCATGCTGGGCTGGCCAGTTCTGACCTGGTTTTCCCATCCTCACAGTCCCTCCCCTCAGTGCCTGGAACACAGATTCAGTTTCACACCAGCAACTGGGCTAAGTAAGACTTTTTCCCATCAGAGAATACAAGCTGCATCAAACAATTGATGGAATAATTAGAGTATTATCAAAGTGCTGTCAAGTATGGACTTAGAGAACAACTCAAAAAACAAGACACAAAATTATTACTCCTAAATGAATCAAAATATTAAAAAATAATAATAATAATAATTAAAATAAAAATCCTATGACTTGACATGAGCAGCACAATTGGGGAAACACCCCCCCAGCAGGTGAGTCTTCCCCAGTCAGTGTCCAACCTGGAAAGGAAACACCTGGAAAGGAAACACAAGAGGATCCCAGCACCCACCCCCCTGGGGCTGCAGAGCAGGGCGAGCTGCACTCAGTGTCCCACTCAGGTCACTCCTCTGCGAGGCACAAGGTTAATTACAAAAATAAAAATCCAAATACAGCTGCACCAGTGTTGATGTGTGAGCAGTGCTGCTGACGGGCAGGCAGTGCCCTGGGTCACACGGTCACCGAGGCCGCAGGGGAGCTGATGCTGATGACAGTCAGGTGCTGGGTGTGGTCAGAGGGACACTTGGGGAAGTCGTCGGCCTTGCAGAGGATCTTGGAGAGGATCTTGCGGAAGGTGCAGCGGAAATCGCGGATCCTGTAGGCGTAGATGATGGGGTTGATGACAGAGTTGGCGTGGGACAGGATGATGGCCACGTACATCACCCACTCGGGCTTGGATCGGGAGAAGTCCTCGTGGAAGTGCGTGATGCAGTTCAAGATGTGCAGGGGCAGCCAGCAGAAGGCAAAAAGCCCCACGATGATGGCCAGAGACTTGGCTGCGTGCACCTCCTTCTGCAGGGTGGTCCTGGAGTTGCCCATCAGCTCCATCTGGTGCAGCTGCTTGCAGGCCACCATGAATATCTTGATGTAGATCCCCAGCATGATGACGAGCGGGAGCAGCACGCAGCCGAAGAAGTTGAAGTAAACCATGTAGCTCATGGTCACCACGTTCTCAAAGAGGCAGGAGATGAAGCAGCTCTGCCCCAGAGCTCTGTCCCCGTGGGGCTCTGCCCCTGTCTCGTTGGTGGCGTTGGGGCAGCCACTCATGGCCTTGTGCCAGCCCATCAGTGGGGTCAGTCCAATCCCAAAGGACAGCAGCCACAGCACTGCAATGAGTCCCCTCGCCCGCTTGCCGGTCACCAGGCTGTTGTACCTGCAGCCGCCGGGACAAAACCACAGTAAATGTTACATGAATGAGCACCGGGCACTTCCCTGCAGTTAAAATCATCGGTGTTTTGGTTAATGAGGCAAAAGCCACACCCACGAGGGGGCCTCACCTCCCTCATCACCCGAGGGGCAAAATCCCTCACCTGTGCTCTCCACCCACACACCGTGATTTGGGGACGTGACTCATTTACTATTCCTGAGAGGCGCCAGGCACTGCCCCAGCCCACAAACCCCCTGCAGTGAGGGAAAGGACTTGGAGTCTTAAAAAAGGCCAGAAGGCTTTATCATTGTGTGATCTAAACCACCAGCTGGCAGCAGGGCACGGACAGCGAGGCTGCCTGGGACTGATGCTGTCAGAGCAGCCACTGCTGGGCACTGCTGGGCCAGTTGTGCCTTGCAATCCCACACGGGTTATGGAGAAGCTCCACAGTGGCCCAGGGATGAGCTGGTGCCGTGCTGAGCCTGGTGCTGCCCCACACCTTCCTCATCCCACTGAGTCCCTTCATGGCCCCTCCAGCCCTCAGATGCTCAGAGACACAAGCAGAGCTGGAAGCTGAAGCAGCAAAAGTCAAAAGTCTGGTTTGGGAGCAACAGAGCAGATGCCAAAACCAAAGCATCAGTCAGATCCCTGTCTGGAGATAGGAAGAACCAGCGAGTGCCAGAAGACAACATGAGAAGCCCATTCCTGTCCTCTCCACAGCCAGTCAGAGCCTGCTGGCTGCCACACGTCCCCTCCTTCCCACACCCTTCTCTCAGTGCTTTGTTTACTCTGGCTTGGCTGCCCTGCTCCTCCTTTCCTAAGAACGTTTGTTCTGATTTTCTTCCGGCCCGTGAGGCAGGGGAGGGTTTTATTCCCACAGAAGTGCAGCTGTGCTGTGAATCACAGCACTGCCTCCCTGTGAGCTGAGCACAGGGGGACACTGGGGGTCAGAGAGGGGCTGGGGGAGCCCTCAGCTCCTTCTTCAGGCATGAGCTGGGCTGTGTGGGAGGATGCAGGAGCAGCAGCCACATTTAGGCTCTGCTGAATTGTGGACACAGTCCATGGGTTGGTGTCTGAAGGGAAGATCCAGCCACTGAGAGGCTTTTCCTGCATTTTTCTCTCATTATTACTAAGTTTTAATACTTAGAAGATGAGAAGTTCTCAAATAGGCCATCAGTGTGGCCAAGCCTGTTGCTTCTGAGACCCTGCATTAAGTTTTCAGAAGCTGGAGCTGGTCTGGGCTTGTGGGACCTGAAATCATTGAGATTTGAACAAGTTGACAGAAATTCAATCTCTTGGCAAAGTCTGAGTCTTGAGCTACAGGCCTGGCCAAGCTCAGTCAGTGCTGCAGAGCACCAGGAGCTGCTGCTCTCTCAGCTCTGCAGTGGACAGGGAAAGCTGCAGCTCTGTGCATCGTGCTTGCCCTGCTCAGAGCATCTCTCCAGCTGCTGCATCCCAAAAACTCCCACGGTGAGACTGGAAAATGCCAAAGGGCCCCATTGTTCAGAAGGGGACACTGAAGGGATGGAGGGGTTTGTGTGCTCAGGAGCAGGAGGAGCCTCCATGGCCATGCTGAGGTCCCAGGCTGGTGACATCCAGTGCTGCCTCTTGCTGAAAACATTTGGCTTCAAATAAGGCTTCTTCCATCTGCTCTTCTCCTGAACTCTTCTGCTAAGAGAAGGCTTGGCCTGAAGGTTTACAAGACCAGTCAAGAAGCCACTTGATGTTCCAGTGGCTGTACTGGTGTTTATTTTAGAGCTGCTTGCTCTTCCCAGCACTCCCAGTGGAGCTGCAGCCAGGACTGTGGCACGTGCACTTCTGTGTCTGCTGAGAGAAGATGCAAAAACATTCTGGGCTCCCAGTCTGCAAGAGCCAGAGCTGAGCACTGGGGAGGGCTGGAGGCTCAGGAAGAGGTGGAGATGGTTTTTCACAGGGAAAATCTGCCCTGCTCAGATTAGCTCTTCATTTGCCCAGGATTTGCATTGCAAAGCCCTCCCACCATCTCTCGTGCAGCTGATGGCAGGTGCTGAGATGGTCATTGCTGTGGCCAGCCAGAAGAGCCCAAGGTGAAAGTGATGTCCTAGAACTGTTCATTAATTACCTTGGTATTACCTAAATACTCTTATTTGGTGGGACTCTGCCTGTATTGCCCTTGTCAACACAAGCACACACTTAAAAAAAAACCAAATTAATGTGACCAGACCCAGGTATGAGGAGTCTCACAAGCTCTTCCCTAAGCTCTATAAAACAGGGTCAGACAGTGAGGAACCAACAAATTTTCTCCAGCAAACCCTCCTTCATTCTCTTTTAGGTTTAATATTATTAGACAAAAAAAAAAAAAACCAAAACCAAAAAAACAAAAAAACCCAACCAAAACAATAACCTATTAAAGTAAATTTACTCACTTAAGTCTGCTCAACTAATGTATAACAAATATTGAATCACCTCTACATTTCTGCCCAGAGGCATCAAATGTTGCCTTAATGTAAATAACAGCTGAATTTTTAAAAATGATTTATTGGAATTAAATAACCTGGCAATGCATTAGTTCCTTTTACACCACCAGGCAAAGTCTCTGACTGGTGCAGTCACCATGAAGGTTTTAATTATCCCAGAGGAGCTGTGGGAGCCCTGCTGCCATGGTGGGGTGAGTCAGTGCTGGTGATGGAGCTTCCAGCAGAGCTCAGCTTCTGCAGGGTGTCCCTGTGGGCAGCTGGGGTGTCCTGCTGGGCCCACCTGGGCCACCAAGCTCCAGCCAGGGCTCCTCTGGGGCTGGATGAGTGTCCCCTGCTCCTGTGGCCTTCCCACAGCAGGCATCCCCATGGCCCCTCCAAACCCCAGAGACACCAAAGAGTGAGTTCTGTTCCAAGTCTCGCTCTGTGTGTTGGTAGGATGGTGGGGTTGGGTTTTTTGCATTTCTGCTGCCATTTCCTGGGCTGGGAAGCAGCCAGGGGCCCAGGCTGGTGCTGAGCACAGCTGGCACAGAGCAGGACACGCTGCCAGCCCGGCCTTTGGCTCCCAAAGGCAGGAACTGAGTCATGTCCTGCACGTCCCTGGCACCTGCCCAGCTGCCCCTGCTGGACCCCAGGGAGCTCACCCAGCCCTGCTGCTCCTGAGCTCTGTCAAACAAGGAAAGCACTGCAGGAGAAATTCAGCTTTTGAGGTGATGGGCTTGGGGCAGGAGCAGCAGCAGCCTGAAGGAAACACTCTGGAATGGAACTGCCACATTGCTGATCTCAGAGTGCAGGAACAGGAGGATCCTGCCTGTCCCCAGGCAGCCCAGAAGGATCCACATCAAAGCCTTGTGGGGCCACACAGTCCCTGTCCTGCCCATCACATCCCTGTGCCAGAGCAGAGGCTGCTCGAGGGCTTTGGGTTCTCCCACTGCCTCCAGAGCAGCATCAGCCTCCAGTGAACAAATTCAGAGCTTCAATCCAAACTCACTCATGGCTGGTGCTCCCCAGCTCCCTCCCCACTCTGCCCGTGCCTGGGCTGCTGGATGCAGGGAGAGGAGCAGAGGGAGTTTGCACAACTCGGGCCAGGCAGGTGCTCTGGTACAAACAACCAGTGACAATTCATTCTATTTCTATTTTAAGTTTGAAGGGAAATTCACAGACACCTCCATTCACAAGGGGTGAGAGCAGCTCGGCTGCCAAGTATTGTGTCCTTGTCACCTCCTCACAGCTGTACTTTGCATCTTGCTTTTTTTTTTTTTTTTTTTTTTTTTTTTAACTACAACTAGGTGAACACCGTTGTTGCTGCCTCTGTGCTCCATGCACAGCCACGGAATAGAGATCACACACCAGCTGAAATATCCTGGCAAGACATTTTAAATGAATCATAAATTGCACCTTCGAGAGAAAGGGGGGAAAAGAAATAGAAATAGAAAGAAAAAGCTGCGCTGTTTAACCAGGAAGGAGCTGGCGGCCAGAGATGCGATCAGAGGCAGCGCTCAGCTGGGGAACGGGGACATCTGCGAGTGTCCCTGTCCCGGCAGACAAATCACTTCCTCCCGCATCTGTCCCATTGTGCGGGGACAGCAGCGGCACTGCCGGCCTTCCGCTGGGCGGGGACTGTCGCTGTCACCCTGTCACTGCCACACTGCCACTGTCACACTGTCACACACTGTCACACTGCCACTCTGCCACCCGGCAGCCCCGGCTCAGGTGGGCTCAGGCTCAGGAGCAAGAAATCCAGGCAGGCACAGCCAGCCCTGGGGATGTCTCTCGGGTGGAAGGAGCGTCCCCTCCCGGGTCCCCGTGTCCCCAGCCGCGAGCCGGGGCCATCCAACACCTGCAGGTCTAAACCCTGTCCTGGATATTCTTATCCATGTGCTTAACCTGCTCTGAGCTCCGGCTGGGGAGAGAGCCCGGCTCCTGCCTGAGCCCCCCTGCCCTGCTCTGCTGTCCCTGCACTGCTGTCCCTGCTCTGCTCTCCCTGCTCTGCTGTCCCTGCACTGCTGTCCCATCACTGCTCTCCCTGCACTGCTGTCCCATCACTGCTCTCCCTGCTCTGCTCTCCCTGCACTCCTGTCCCTGCTCTGCTGTCCCATCACTGCTCTCCCTGCTCTGCTCTCCCTGCACTCCTGTCCCTGCTCTGCTGTCCCATCACTGCTCTCCCTGCTCTGCTCTCCCTGCACTCCTGTCCCTGCTCTGCTGTCCCTGCACTGCTATCCCTGCTCTGCTGTCCCTGCTCTGCTGTCCCTGCTCTGCTGTCCCTGCACTGCTCTCCCTGCACTCCTGTCCCTGCTCTGCTGTCCCTGCTCTGCTGTCCCTGCTCTGCTGTCCCTGCACTGCTCTCCCTGCACTCCTGTCCCTGCACTGCTGTCCCATCACTGCTCTCCCTGCTCTGCTGTCCCTGCTCTGCTGTCCCGCAGCCCCTGGGGACAGGGGACAGCCACGGGCACGGTGTCAAACCTCCAAATGTCATCTGGCTGGGTGATGCGGGGGTGGGCACGGGGCTCGCAGCCCTGCGCTTGCTGAGCCGAGCCGGCCGAGGTGTGAGCGCCTCACGCCTCTCGCAGCAGCCCCGAGGGATTTTTGCATGTGAGACCTCGGTGTCTGTGTTCGCTCGCTCGGCAGGGAGAGAAAAAGTGACTGAAAGCTGAACTCAGAACTCAGACACCGGGGGTGTGAGCAGGGGCCAACCCGGGCTGGGGCAAACTGTGGCCAAGAGAGCCCCCGAGCATAGGAAGGAAATGAGCTCAGCCCCCTCTCCCTGCAGGCTGCTCCCACACCCCAGCACCCCCCGACATCCAAACATCAACAGCTGCCCAAAACGTCCCAGTGCCTGCAGGAGAGTGTGACACTGGTGTGGGATCAGTGATACTGGTGTGGAATCAGGGATACTGGTGCGGGATCAGGGATACTGGTGTGGGATCAGGGATACTGGTGTGGAATCAGGGATACTGGTGCAGGATCAAGGATACTGGTGTGGGATCAGGGATACTGGTGTGGAATCAGGGATACTGGTGTGGGATCAGGGATACTGGTGTGGGATCAGTGATACTGGTGTGGAATCAGGGATACTGGTGTGGAATCAGGGATACTGGTGTGGGATCAGGGATACTGGTGTGGGATCAGGGATACTGGAGTGATACTGGTGTGGGATCAGTGATACTGGTGTGGAATCAGGGATACTGGTGTGGGATCAGGGACACTGGTGTGGAATCAGGGACACTGGTGCAGGATCAGGGATACTGGAGTGATACTGGTGTGGGATCAGGGATACTGGAGTGATACTGGTGTGGAATCAGGGATACTGGTGCAGGATCAGGGATACTGGTGTGGAATTAGGGATACTGGTGCTTTGTTTTTCTAAGTCCTAGGGCACAACCGCGCAGTTGTCCCGGTTTAAGACCCGAGCTCCTCCCCAGCACCCCCTCCTTCCCCCGGGGCTCTGAGCCCGGCCTTACCGGCCTGCCGGGGCCTGGGGCTGGGAATTCTTGTCATTCCGAACCTCCCGGGGTCAGGCCTGGCTGTGCCTGGCAGAGGTGAGCTGGGACTGGGATTCAGAGGCAGCTGCTGGGCTGGGGTCCCGTGTCCCAAAGGCTGAGCACTGCCCCTCCCAGCGCCCTGCTCCCCCGATAGCAGGTGAGGGTGGCAGATGACAGATCTCTGCTGGATCTCTCTTTCTGCAATGAAAGGGGTGGAATCCCCTCCCCAAAGTTTCCAAACCTTTCCACCCAGCAAGCCCTCACTGCAGAGCCCTGACCAACCTCCCCAGGGCTGAGGGATGTGGCAGGGTCAGCACCGAGCCCCCTGTGCCTCAGCCCAGCCCATCCTCTCCTCTCCTCCCTGCCTGGGCACTGCACAGGGCACCCAGCACAAAGCACACATCCCATGGAAGGTGTGACAGCAGGAAGGGGGGACATGGCCAGGAGGGACTGTGCTCTGCCCCTTGTCCCCAGTGGGTCCAGCAGCCCCAGTGACAGCAGTGCCCACATGGCACTGAGGGTGTAAGGGCAGGACAGACACAGGAACACAGCCCCAGGCCTGATGTCATCCATTGGATTAGGAGTTAATCCACTCTTTGGATTGCACAAATTCCCTAAACACAGTCCCTTCTCCAAGCCTGAGAGCCGGTGGGGTGGGGACAGGACTGACACATCTGTAGGCACAGCTGGAGTCACCAATTCCTGGCATCTTGTGGATTAAATACAGTAAGAGGAGTCCCCAAACCCCTGGTCACTGTCTGGGGCAGCCCAGGGCCAGGGCAGAGCACTCCTCAAAGATTCAGCTTTGTGGTCTGTGCTCATTGCTCTGACAAACTGCAAATTCCATAAAAATCCCAAACAGGAGCTCAATAATTAATAAAGCAAAAACTTGCAACTTCAAAATAAAAGTTTCTGCCAAAACATTTTGGTTTTGTGTATTTTTTGCAAGGAGAGGTCAAAAGATCTTCTGGAGCAAAATTCTGCTGGATTTCTAAGTTGTTATTTTTAAAAAATCTTAAAATTAACCTGTATTTTTACAGATTGAGCTGCCAAAACAGAATAAAAACCTTCTAAATCCAAAGATCTGGGTTCTGACTCAGCCTGGAGATCAGTGTCCTCAGCCAACAGCCTGGAACCAGCCCTGACATCCCTGATGCTCCCTGGCATCCCTGCTGTCCCCCAGCTTCTGCAGGAGCTGCGTCAGGGCAGAGGTCTCAAAGAGGTCCCAATTCCTTTTCCTGTCAGGACTTTTGTTTTTTGGGAGGGAAGTGGCCTCAGAGGTGTGGGAAAGATATAAAAATCTGGGACATATATTTTAAGGAAACCAGGCTGCTCACAGCTAAAAATAGCTGTGATTTCCCCTCTCTATTTTATTGCTTTGAGGGCACATGTGATTTTTCCTGAATTTGTTGTTGTGTTTTGGCTGCATCCAAAGGCTGGAGCGAGTGGCAGCCCTGTGAGAGCCTCCCATGTCCCCTGGGCCCAGCTTGGCTGACACAAACTTCCCTAAAAATGTGACAGCTCCATTGCTCAAATAACACCCCAGCCCTCCTGCCTTTGCTGGGTTTGTGACACTTGCAGTTTCTAACTCAGTGATAACCCAGGCCAGGCAGAGCATCCTGAGGGATGGGGAGGCTCTGGAAGCAGGAATCAGGATGCTCAGGGGGTGGGAACAGCACTGGGAGCAGCAGAACACACCCGGGGCTCAGATGAAGGGAAGTGCAAGGACAAAAGGAAGTGAGGCAAGGGCACAAGGAGGAAGAGCAGCTGCAGTTCTGAGTGCTGGTGGCACTCACACAGTGGCAGGTGAACACCAAGAGGATTTTCTCTGCTCCCCAGTGGGTCCAGCCCTCTGCTGCAGTTTGCTTTGCTGAGCAACAAGCTGGGAGTTGGATCTGGGAACAAATCTTTGCTGGGGAATGCAGAGGGAACCCCTGGTCTGCAGCAGAGGGGAGCAGCAAGGGCAGGCAGAGCCTCAGCATCAGCCAAGGATGAGGAAAGGATGAGGGAAAACCAGCAACATCCAGAACAGCAGGAAGGAGCTGCACTGTTGCCTTCCCCACGTCAGAGCCAAGGGGGGCTGCAGGAGCAGAGGCAGATCAGGGCAGCACCACTGACAGATCCTGGTCCCATTAACTGCTTGTGAATCCATACAAGGATCCTCTGGCTGCAGGAGAGGCAGCAAGGGCTCCAAGATGTGCAGAAAGGGAGAGGATGTGGCTGGGACCCTGCTCCAGGTCATAGCAAAGCTTCCCTGGAGCATCAGCCCTGCACATGTGCAGAGGGTAAAGTTGAAGGTGGGAGAGAATTAAACCCAGGAGAAGCAGATCAGCTCAGGTCCCAGGGAACTGGGGATATTTTTCCCATGGCAGTCCCAGCTGGGATGTTTGCCAGGCAGCAGCAGCACATCCAGTGTCCTGCAGGAGGTACCAGTGCACAGGGGCACACACACTGTGGTGCTACTGAGTGTTTCACTCTCCTTTTGCTCTCTAAATACAGATTCTCTTCTCCCTGCCTAATTCCTGACACGTTTGTTCCAGGCATCCATCCCTACCTACAATTCTTCACCACGCCAAAGGATTTGGGTTAATGCAAATAAAAGGAAACTGTTTTATTCCACCTACAAATCTTCTTTGGCTCCCAGCTACGGGACTGTGGGGTGAAATCCAGCCCTGGAGGAAGCCAGAGAGCAAAAGCCTCTGTGCCAAGTGCTCTCTGCAGGATGGATTTGCTGCTGCTGAGAGATGCTTGATTCCCTGGCTCAGATATTGTGCTTGGAGGGAGTGGTGTGGGGGGTCAGGCTGGCAGAGAGAGCTGGGATGGAGCTGTGTCCCTGGGCACAGGGATGGGCACACAGGGGTGGCAGCAGCCTGCAGGGTGCAGGAAGAAGGGACAAGGACAAGGAGCTGCATCCTGGTGATGGCCAAGGGAGAAGGGACCCAGGGAGGGGCTCGGAGCTGCAGCTGCACAGAATGGGCAGCGTGGGTGGGGGCTTCACAAACAGTAAATTCATCAAAAGCAAACAAGGAAAATACGAGTTTCGAGGGACAGAAAGAATTCGTGGCTTCGGGTCAAATTCAGCAAATATTTTTAGCCAGAAGAGGGAGGGTTCTAAACCACCATTTTTAAAATAAGATTTTTTTTTTTCCCCTGCAATTCTCCAGATGAGAAGTTGTCAGTTACTTCCCTCATGAGGAGGTCTTGACCTCCAAGAGCCCCATCGGAAGGGTTGGGCAACCCAACCCAAAATTTGCCAGGTTGGTCAGATCACTTTGCTTCACTGAAACCTCCCAACATCACTGTTCCAGTTTCACTGAAACAATTCTCCTCTTCCCCATGGGATTTCTTGGTTCAGCCACAGAGCTGAAAAATCCATTATTAGCCTGGCTGTAATGCAAAGTTCTGCTGTGCACCCCAGCCCACAGGCCTGCCCAGCCTCTCAAGCAGCTCTGAAAGGGTATTAAATAAAGTGACACAGCCAGTCCTTAATGTCCCTGCTGAGCTCTCCACAGGGAGCTGATGGAGCACTGGATGTGACAAGGACACTCATCTGCTCTGCAACAATCACATTATTTATGGTAATTGCTGGACAGGGCTGGGAACAAATCATTTTCTTAAACATTCAATACTTCATAGCCTAGTATCAGCCTCTGCACTAGCCTCCAGAATGGGTGTTTTAATGAGAAAAGCTTTTCCTACAGTCTCCATTCCTAGAAATTGATGATCAGCTTCCCGTTCTCACAGCACAGCCCTGCTTCCAGAAATGGCTTCCAGAAATGCTCCTGCCCAGAGAGGGTGGTGGGAGAAATTCCTCCCCCCTCCCTGCCAGCAGCACTGTGGAGCATCCCAGGAATAACTCCAATGAAGCCTTGCTGGGAAAACCCTGGTGCAGCAGAGAAGGGTTTTGCCTCTAGATTTATAAACTCCTCTATCCCCTTTTGATCTTGGCTGTACAACTAAATAAAAGCCTTTCAGTACTGGTCTCTAAATCTCCTGTCCATTGTCCTGCTCCTCACAGGTAGAACCCCCCTCCTCTGAAAGGAATTTTTTTACTTGCTGGTCCCTTCTGAGAGCACTGAAATAAGCCACAATGCCAAGATGGAGTTTAATCCAAATTTTGCACTTCACCCAGCCTAGGATGGGACTCCCTTGTCTCCATTTGTGTCCTGTTTGAAAGCACTCCTAGGAATAAAGATGTTTGTGCAAATGGAATAAAAGATTTGGCGTGAGATGGGGTGAGGAAAGCGAAGCTGGGAAAGAATCCCAAAGCAAGGCAGAACTGCCCTGGGATGAACTGCCCTGATGGAGAGCTGAGCAAACCTGCTCAGGACCAGGACTGGGGGAAAAGGAGTGGAGGAAATGCTGGCTGGTTTGTCACTTGGCAAAGCCACTTCCCTTCTGCAAGCAGGAACGATCCCTCAGAGCACTTCTGATCCTCTGCTTCCCCCCGATCTCAGCAGAGCAGAAACCCCTCACCAGTTTCCTCAGCTGCAGAAGGTGCTTGTACAAAAATAGAGTTATTGCCTGACAGCTTGTGGCCAAGGATGTGATTAAACTGAAACTTTAAAATGTGACCTGCTTCTGCAGCTGCTACTGTGCTGCTGCTCCACCATTCTGAGAAAAACCCGAATGAAGGGATGGAAAAGACACTACAGCATTTTCCGGAGCCGGGGTGGTCTGTGAGCCCGGCTGGGAGGGTCAGAAACAGGGTCAGGGATGCTGGAAACAACCTGTCCCGTCCCTGCTCTGCTGCAGCTCGGATGTCCCGAGTGCGGAACATCCCCCGGAATTTCCACGCGCCGTGCTGCGATGACACACAGCCACGCTTTTCCACCTCTGCCCATGACTAATTAATATTTGCTCAACCTATGGGAGGTCTCAGATGCAAGGTGCCAGAACACGGTGAAAGGGTTTTCTTTTTTTAAGTCTTTTTAGGTTGATTTGATTGCTCGTGCGCTGGAGATGCCGGGGACGAGCAGAATCCAGGAAAGCTGCGGCTTCCCGGAGTTCATCTGAGGTCCCTGTGCCACATCTGCCCTGCTCCGGGACAGTCCTGGAGCTGTCCTGGACTCCCGGGGGCTCCATCAATGTCGTATTCCCAGGGAAAGAGAACTGAGACACGGAGCAGACTGAGATGAACAAACTCAGGTTGTTCATAATGCAGAGCCGGGGGTTTAGTGCACTCCAGCTGAAGGAAGCTGCTGCACCAGCTCGCTGGAGGGGTACCTGTAACTTCTGTTCCATAGAGTTTTCCCCATTTAAATTCAATTCCCATGAATTAGAAGAAAACTAATTCATGTATTGGATGCTGAACTTGGATGAGACTGAATTGTAAAACTCTAAAATCTGACACGTGAATCCTTCTGCTTCCCTCTTGTCCTTTCACAGTAGGAATTAGGAGAAAGAGTGACTGCTCCTTTATTTAATTACCTGGGAGATGCCTGGACACAGCAATACAGGGGCTGTATAAATACCTGCACAGATAAGCCACAACCATCCCAAACACAGCCTCACATCACTGCAGCTCCTCCACCCCGAGGAACCACTGACCCTCCCAGGGCAAACATCCTCAAGAAACTGAACGTCCAGGTGTGTTTTGAAGCAAAGAGGCGGGATGTTGATCCCAGTCAGTTTGGCAGTGAGCGCCAAACCTCTGTTATTTTCATCACCTGTGAGCAGTAAAACTTTTGGGGCAGCACTAGAGATTAAAAGTTTCTGCTCGCTAAGAGCAGGAAGGTCAGACCCGGGCTGTCAGGGAAAGTGGCCTCCCGCTCCCACTCCAATCTCTTACCTCAGTGGGATCTTAATAGCCAGGTACCTGTCGATGGCCACCGCCAGCAGGCTGAAAATGGAGCTTTGGGTCAGCACCAGCACGAAACAGGCGAAGAAGAGGCAGCTGTGAAAATCCACCTGGAAGCCGATGCTGATGGTGATGGCGAAAGGGATGGCCAACAACCCCACGGCGATATCAGCCACGGCCAGCGACACCAGGAAATAGTTGGTGGCGTTCTTCAAGGTGCTGTTGATGGCCACAGCCCAGCAGACCAGCACGTTGCCAGCGATGGAGAGCACGGCGATGATGAGCTCCAGCACGATGTAGGTGGTTTTCACAGTGTCCATGGCGAGAGCCCAGCGCCGGGGGCAGGCGCTGCTCATGGGAATGAGGGACTTTCCGCGGGTCCCGCAGGTACCAACACGCCTCGGGGCAGCCGAACGCCCATGTCCGGGCTCCGCGCGGCGCTGGGGGGCCGGAGGGGCGCGGCGAGCCCCGGGTCGCGGCCCCCCGCTGCCCGCAGCGCCCGGCCCCCGCCCGGCATCCGCGGGTCCCGCTCAGCGCCCGCGCAGCGCCGCCGCCACCCGCGGGGCCATCGGGGCTGCTCCTCCCGGGGCTGCTCCGCCCGGAGATGCTTTTCCCGGGGATGCTCCGCCGCTGCCGCCCGCTCCCCGCGGAAAAGCCGCTGCCGGCGGCGGCGGGGCTATTTCTGCGCACGGGGCGGGGAGTGCGCGGCGCGGAGCCATTGGCCGGGACCCGGCGGCACCGGCACCGCGCCCCCGCAGCGCCCGGCCCCGGCCCCGGCCCCGCAGCCCCGCTCCGCTCGCACAGCCCCGGCCCCGCTCCCCCCGGCCCGCCGTGTGCGGCTCCCCGCAGGTTTTGCGCAATTATAAATAAAAAGTTGCCTTCGCTGTCCCCAAACTCAAGGATGGTGCAGCTGCTGCTCCGGGACACTGGAGTTGCCGCACTAAAAAACAGAGAGAAAAATTGCCACCAGCAGAGTGCTGACCCAAAGTAAGAGATTTCACAAAATGCTGGCAGCGCTCTGTCTCTGGATGGTTATGGCACAGCGGGGCATTTCCTGATGTAAGAAATGGCAAAAAACCACGGGTTAGCAAATGCTGTTACTCACACGGCTGAAGTGGTTGAGTTTCAGTCTAAGGAGATTAAAAAAAATTATACCTGAAGGGGTTGTGTGCTCTGGTGGATCTCAAACCAGCAGGGAAGGTGAAGATAATTTATTAACGGGTTACCTTTTCATCCCAGGTTTCATGCCTTATATTGTGTTCACCATCAAAACACAGAACAGAGACTGAACTTCACATCACTGCTGAAGCATCCAGCAGCACTGAATAGTCCAGGGTAGAAAGTAGAAAAAAATCCCAATGAAAGAAAATAAACTTTCCCACAAACAGAAAGTAAAAGAAATGGCCATTGATTTCTCCCTCTTTAAACAAAGTTGTAAACTAAATCCTGTGGAAGAGAATGCTTTCTGAGGATCCAGAGTTAAATCAGAGCAAAATCATACAGGAAAAACCAGGATTGAAATTATTCCTTTGGGTGTTGTGCAAATGGAAGCACTCCTGCTGAGCAGCAATGCTTTGGGTCAGACAGATACAAAGGGGGACTCTTAATTTATATTGAACAAAGTCAATTTTATCAACTTGGACATCTCAGGATGCTGAACTAAAGCTGTGCCATGGCTCATTTAATTTGATGGGGACACACAGAAGGATCTGCACATAGGAACATTGCTGCCCTTTGCACTCCCACCACCACCTTGGCACTTTGGATTCCAGGCACTCTGCCGTCACAGGGAAGAACCAATCCCATGATGGCCTTAACAGGGAAGCCCTTAAATCCCGGGATTCAAATCTCAGTGTTTGCTGGAAGTGCCCTGAAAGCAGCAGTAGAGTTTGAGGTGAGCTCAGGGTTCTCAGCCTGGGGTCTGGCTGCTCCATCAGCGCTGGCTGGATCCTGAACTTGCCCACACTGGTTTGGTTTATTTATTATTTTGGGATGAGTGCAGCTTCCCTTGTGCAGAGCCTGTTATAATTATGTAAACTATCATGGAAAAGCACTTTTCCCCCCAAAGGGATGGATTTACATGAGGGTTTTTACACACATTGTTTTCCTAGTGCAGCAACATGTGCCAACAGCCACCTTCTGCTGCTTTACAGCACCTCAGCAAAACCAGAATTAACTTTCTGCAGAGGATACGTTTTATTGGGGAAAGATCTGCTTTTGTTATCATGGAAGCACTTATTACAGGCTGAGCCCAGGGAAACTGTGGTTTATCAAGTCAGACATGAACAGAGAAACCATTATTTCAGGTTCTGATTAATAGGTTGTAGGGGCAAGGTCTGTGAGACAGGTAGTGAGGCACTGAACATTGCGGATTTTGCATTACAGGGAGATTCATGGCTCTCCAAAGCAGCAGAACCTGTGCCAAGGTCCAGTGGTTTATTCTGGCAGTAACTGGTGCAACTGAACTTACTCCCAATACAACTCCTGCAAGGGGAGCCAAGGACAAGTGTGCTCAGCTCTGTTGTACCAAACGTGGTTAAATCCTGCTGGCAGGAAGAACAGGATGAGCCCATTCCCAGATCCTGCCCTCCAGCTGTGTTCTTTGAGCCCTCTTAAAATACCTGGCATCGCACACCCTCCATGAAACACCAGCTGAACGTGCTGCCTTGTGGAGCAGGGACCTGAGCACTGCGAAACCCTGCAGCCCCTGGGGCTCAGCGGATCCACAGGTGAGAGGCTGCAAATTTATCTTCTGGAATCTGTAAAAGAGCAAGTAAATCACAGAACCATCGAGGTGAACACAGCCCAGAGCCGGCAGCCTGGTAGGTGATGAATCCATTCAAGAACCGGAGTGCAACGGTACCATGGCAGCACTGCTGGATGCTCGGACACGAATGAATCACCACTACTATTATTTTCCTGGATTCACTTCCCTCCAGGGATTCGCCTCCCAACACTCACGTAGGGACCAGCAGCAGCCCCAGTCTGCTGCTTTCAAGTGCAAGCACTGCCCCGGCTCCTTTGTTCCGAGGGAAAGCGATTGAAAGGGATGGCGCGTTGAGAACGGCGCTGCGCTGGGAGCCGGGAGCGGCACCCTGGAGCGGCCACGGCCGCTGGCCCCGCGCCCTGCCAGGAGCCCTCCAGCCTCGTACGTGCTGTTCTTCTGTCGCTGCCGTCCCGGGGGAGCCGAGCTGCCGCTTCGCAGGCCCAGCTCTTCCTGCAGCTCCTGTGATCTCTCCTGAGCAGGCTCCGGCTGCTCCGAGGGCTTCCCGAGCGAGCTCTGCCTTCACACCTCCAGCGCTCTTGGCCCAGCCACAAAGAGCCGGGGAGGAGCGCCACTCACCCATCCCTGCACACACACCCAGCCAGGGGCACAGGGAAAACCTCCCGAGCCACTGAGAGCTGACATGTCCCGCAGCCAGAACTGCCAGCTCAGACACTCCTCAGCAACACCAACAACAATTTTTTCCTCTCTTAGCCTACAGAATTAAACAACAAGCACTGAAGTGGGAATGTCTCTGCTGGAAAGGGACACATATATCGTCTGGTTATCAAAGTGCATGCCATGTAAGAAGTTCATCTGTCTTGCTGCTTCTGGGCAGCCCAGCTCCGGTGGCTGAGGAGCTGCCATCCATCCCTTCCCCAAGGAGGGCACTGCCCACGACACGGGGGAATGGGAAATCAGGAAATTGCCACCAGGCTGGCAGCGCTGGCACTGCCTCCCCAGCCCCAGCCCCACTCAAGTCTCCACTGGTGCTCTGAGCTGTTCTCCTGGACAAGACACAGCCTGTCCTGAGCCTGACTCCCAAGAAAGAACTCCCAAGACACAATGCAACCCCCAAACCACAGAGCAGGTACAAAAACCTGCTTCGAAATGGTGCAGCCAGCGGCAGGCTGAACGGCTCGCTCTGCCCAAGGCAGGTGAAAGGAATGGATGTTTTGGGATAACTTGCAGGCAGTGACACCTCTGCATGTTTATTGCCCACATTATGCTGAGCATTAGCACATCAAAGGCTCCTGATGAGCTCTGATTTAAATGATGAGGAGAGGAATGGCCCAAGGCGAGGTTTGTAGCTGTAGGGCTGCAGGCGTTTTGCTGGAAGGGATGGAAAGCAAAAAGTGAAATTCCAGGGAAAGCTATTTCCATACTGGAGATTCCAATCATTCGGCAAAACCCTTGGAAAACCAAACAGAAAAACGACGTTAAGCTCGTAAACTAAGGATGAGCAAACTTGGATTTTCTTAGTCCCCAGGGTCATTGCCAGATAATAAGTGTGTATTATCCTGGAATCTCAAACCGATGCTTTAAATTATCTGCAAGAACTCATCTCACAATAATGCAGGTGTGTGAATTCTTTAGAAATTGTTTCATTAGAAAACAAAGAAGTCACCACAGGACTGGAAAAAAACCATAAACGGCTCCACCAAAGCAGTTGAATTAAAAAGGAAGGATTTTGGCTGAGCAGAGGCCAAGGTATGAGAACATCATTTTGAAGAAACTTTTCATTTTTTTCTCTGTGTTTGGTTTTGTGTACTAACCAGCTTCTGGGGTGGAAAGCCAAGTGCCTCTTCCAGCAGGATTTGTGAAGCAAAGCTGCTGCTCAAGCCCCACAGTACTGGGCCCAGTGTCTCCTTTATGCTGTGGAGCTGGTACAGCCAATTTCCCCAAGAAATCAATGGGAAGCCTTGTGTTTCCAGGCCAACATCAGCTCCTAGAAGCTGGACAGGCACTGATGCCCTTTGCAATTCAAACAACCTGTGATTGCTTCATTGAGAGCTGAGCTGCTTCCTGGGCAGAACCTTCACGAGTTCATACCCCCAGAACTTGCTGAGTGTCCTCTTCACTCCCTATCAACACTTCACAGCAAAAGGAGAAATGGTTCTGCTCCCTGCCAAGCTCTGACATCAGGGAAATGAGTTCTCATCTCAGCCTTTAAAGCAATCCAGGTTTATGTACAGATGTGACATTTGGAGTTCCAAATGAATGTAATGAAAGGTCTTGAACGGGTGCAACACAACTGCTCTGAATATGGAATTACGCTCAAATACTGGAGAAAAGCAAGATTTAGTTCAAATCCCTCAGCTGGTTTTCTCTGTGCAAGATGAGCTCATGATTTATAAATATCTGTTATTACTGAGATTATCTGTGGCTGTCAGAGGACTGAGAAACCTGTAGTGTTCCAGGTCCCAGCCAGAGCTCTGAAAACCACTTTTGATGCCCCAAAATCAGGTTCCTTTCACAGGCAGGGCCAGGCAGGTCACCCAGGGGCTACAGAGCAGCTTAGCTGTGGTGAAGGGAAACTGCAGAACACACACACAAACACACAAATGAGCAAATACAGGGGGCAGGACCAACCTTCCTGTGCACAGGCAGCTGCCAGCAAATACTGAAACTGCACTGCAAACCTGTCTGAACCCCAATGTCATTATTACACAGTCCCTGCTGGATTGCTCCATCAGAGATGAGGATTTTGTTTTGTCCATACTCCACAACCACTGGCAAAAGGAAACCTGGTGCTGTTAAAGTCCAAGAACTTGGTTAATGTGGTTCCCATCCTTGGAAGACTCTATCAGAAACCCTCTGAGCTCAGTCCCTCTGAAAGCAAAGTCTCATCACAGCTGAAGAGAAGAACTGGCCTGCACTATCCCATAGCATATTATTTATTATTAATATTATTAACCCCACTGCAAGCCTCAGACAGAACTCTCCCTTCCCAGAAGGGCTCTCCAGGGCTGAGCTGTGCAGAGATTATTATTTATGAATAAATTATTTTTATTCAGACACATTGGGGTTGCCTGGGCTGAACACTTTCATTCACAGCTTTCTGGACCTGACCTGGCTGTAGTTCAAATTAGGGCAAGGAAAGTAACAAATGCCTTAAAACTGAAAAAAGAACCCAAGAAGAGTCATGGTTGCAGCCTCACTTCCCATAAGTTTCATCCTGTTGGGAGAATGTTGGGAATGTCCTGACAAATCGTTCACCTGGGGAGCTCCTTTGTCTCCATGATTAGAGCCTGGGAGTGGCTTCCTGTGAGAAAAAGGGTGAGCTGACTGAGGAGGCAAAAGTTACAGCACATCAAGGTGAACAAAGGTTTGAACTGGTTTTTTTTTTGGTTTTTTTTTAAGCCAAGAGAAGTTGTGACAGGAGCTTTGCACAGAAGGTGTGCAGCTGTGCAGAGCAGGTTAGAAAGGCATTTGCTCCCATGTTAATTCTCTTAATCTTGTTACTTTCTCTTTAACCAGCTTAAACTCCTGCTGAGGGGGTGAGGATGAAGCCTCGGTCATTGCTGTGTATTTAAGAGGGGACAGCAGTTCACTTTCTGGATATGTGAATGATGTTTACCCACGCTGGCATTTTACAGCTTCATTTTCTTCCTGTTAAGCTCAATAAAACCAGTGACTCCCCCACCATCTGACTCTCCTGGGTGACATTTACTCCAGGGTCCTGCTTATTCCAGTACAAACTCTGAATAATTCTGTGAGGCTTCAGCCACCTGCTTCTGACCTTTGCAGCCCATCTGGAAGATTCTTTATTCTACTCACGTTTCTTATGCTTCTCTTCCACCTGTCCTGGCTTCCACCTTTCACCACTCAGGAATTCTTCTTTCCACACCAATCCACGTTCTCCAAGCATCAGGAGTTGCTTGGCACTAAAAGCAGACTGAGCCACAAAGCAACCTTGTCCTCTCACCCCACCTACAACACCCACAAATCACCCTGGGAAAATACTGGCCTCAGCTTTCATTTTCAGTCTTTTGCTGAACCAAACCTATCCATGGCTATCACTCACTGGCCATCTCCAAAGAAAATCCAGCTTTCCCTCCAAATGAATCAAAGCACCAGAAGTGTATTCTGAAAAGAGCTGAGTCTGGGAGCAACACTTAATGTCCAGCATTAAAAATGAAACTGAAACACAATACTTACAGTGGGGAAAGGGAAAGTAGTTTGGGTTATGTAAATGAGAACTTTTCCCACAGGGTCTCACCTGCCCAGCTGGACACAAACACACCTGAGGCCTGAAGAGCTTTAAATGCTCACATCCTTTTCTTTGTTGACTCAGATGCTTGATTGTTCTGGTATTGCTGCCACCACCTTGGTGAGACAAAAGCAGTCTCTGTGAAAGTGTTCTGGAATTTGATCTCAGCACCTTTGAAAGCTCTGTGGGCTGGAGAAGACTCCAAGGGATGTTTCTGGCACTGTGCACACACTGCTCACCCTCTGTAATGTTCTGTCACTGCCTTTCAGGTGCTTTGAACTCTGGGAGCTGTAACTCATCTCACCTTTCAGATTGCTCAGGGCCCCATCCAAACTGGCCTTGAAATCTTCGAGGGATGGGAAATACTTTGGATTTTGTATTGTATGCAGGTAACTGAAACATTTCAACAAACCTCAGAAACAGAAAAAGATTTATTAGAAATATTACACAGATTTTTGCATCATACATTTTAATAATGTTAATATTTAAATATTAGCATGTCCAAATCTGCAATGCTTAGTATGTACATTCTAATGTGCTCTTTGTATAAATTAGATTACGATGTAACATCTGTACCCAACAGGAAAAGCTAAAACTGTCAGAGGAGATCATCCCATATGACAAACTCAAGCCTGGACCAACAGTCAATAAAAACATTGTGTCCAGCACTGCCCAATGGGACGTGGCACACATGCAAGTCAAAAATGGAGACACCATCAGTTGAGAAAACAAAGTTACTTGCAGTTCAGTGAGGAACAGGTTCTGCACCGTGTGGGTGAGTCAATGGCACTGGAGTTGGTACAAACCAACACAGCTGAGCATAGTACAACTTATTGCTGGGTTTAAAAATGTCTTAATGCTCCATGCCCTGAGTCTTTTTAGGCAAAAAGCCCTCTTGTGACAGGAAAATGCATAATCTCATCCCATACAGACCCTGCCTGTGATCAGATGCACAAGGCTCAGCTTTGCCAAGAGCTGGCCCAGTCAGATCCTTGCTGCTGGAACCCCCAGCACAGCAGGATGAGGGAGGTATGAACAAACCAACAAGCTCAGGCTTGTGTGGTCACTGCCAAGGAAGGGGGGAAAGTCAGGGAAGGCAAAAGGTAGATTTTTGAAGAGTTCCAGGTCAGGAATCAAACAAGAACAAATCATTCTGCCCATGTGCACTTGGTTCAGATAGAAAACTTGCACAGAACTGGTTGCACGTACAAACTAAGACAGAAAACCTGTAAAAACCAACTTCAAATCACAGAAAGAAAACTGCCAAAACTTAAAGGGACCCTGCATAAGCCCCAAATCCCTCAGCTTAGCACAACTGCCTTGCTGCAGTGCAGGAAGAACCAGGAAATCTTTGTCCCCTGTTGCCACGACTGTCATGGGGACAGGGGGAGCTGGCACAGGCAGCTGTGCTGTGTCCTCTCATCTGCTGAGACCCCCCAGGCTGCTCTCTTAGGAGGAATGCCCTCAAGCTGACTTGAGACACCAACTCTCTGATGTGCTTTGCTGCCCAAGAGCCCCAGGTCTGTCCCTCTCCTCACACACTGGGCTCTCCCCTCAGTCTCACCAGGAACTTTCTGAAAAAGCTCCTCAAGCCCTTCTAGCTCCTTCTCACAGGGCTGACTCTGGGCTCACTCCTCACACCTCTGTACCTTCCCAAGCCATGAAACAATTTGTACCTTCTTTGTCTCACCTGAAATTCCAGGGGCCAGACTGCACCTCCCACACTTGAATCTCCTTTCCTCTCTGACACTACAACACTCACCTGCTGCCATGTCCCTCCATGGAATGTCACTGAAATCCCCTTCCTAACCCTTCTTCTCACATGCTCATCCCAAATCAGCTTCCCTGCAGTCCCACAGACTCCCAGGTACACCCAGAGGCAGGGGCAGGTGGTGCCTGTGAGTGACAGTTCAGGGAGCAAGGATTGATCAGCCTGCACACCAGGGACAGATCCATTACTCCTAAGAGGTAAAGGCAGAAAGGATTTGGGCAGCTCAGGCAAACCTACTGCTCAAAACCATCCCTGTCATATCATCACATCCAGGACATTTTCAGAACTTCTATAAAGCCTATCTAAATACCCTCTTGCTTAACTTAATTAAATTCCCTAACTTTAAAGGCAGCTTGAACTTTAATTTTGCAGCTCGAATCTGAGCTGTCTCACAAGGGCCTGTAGAGTCCCTGAAACCCAGGCCGGTCTGCAGCATCTTGTGTAAAATCAATTTAAATTCATATTGAAATTTTAAGGCAGTGTGAAAAAACAACAAAAACCTGAGAAAGTCCAGGTCTAGAAATGTAACTGTGCAAGGTTTAAAAGGAACAATCCCTCCCCCGCCCACAGTATTGTAACAGTTAAATGAACAAATAAACAACAGCCTGAATTTTAAAAAATAATCTGGAAAACCATGTCTCAAAGTATCAAAATGAGATGTTTGGCAGGTTTGACAGAACAGTAACATTGAAGAAAAGGTAAAATCAAGTACCTTCTTCCCTACTACAACTCTCTGTTCTAACTCCTAGCTAAGTAAAAAATTAAGAATACACTGCTAGAACTGGGTAGAACTAGTGTTTGGTCTATGCTACTGGGGGGCATGGAGAGCAAGCTGCAAAGAGATGACAGAAACATTGCTTTGCAAAAATCACTGGGGAAAAAAAAAAAAAAAAGAAGAAGAGCTGCTGGATCCCAGAGAATGGTCTGTAAGGGTAACTTGAGCCTTGGAGAGACAGAGCAGTGCCAGAAGAGCAGAGGATGCTCACACAGGAGGTGACAAACACCCAGGGGACACTGAGCCACACTGGACACCCTTCCAGTGACCACAGGGTTAAAATTCCCTTTTTTTTACATAATTTACTCTGACTTTGAGATGTTTACCAGACACTGGGAATTAAAAGTGTTTTTCTCATCCCTGCAAGTGCCCAATCCAAAGCCCACTGAGGAATATGGAATTTTCTGTGCTGACTTCACTCCAGCTTTGAAGTGCAGCCCGTTGGAGAGAATTGGGATCCCTGCCAAGGGACACCTCCAGGGAAAAGAGCTGCTGCATGCACGAGCCAAGAGGGCTCTGCAATGTCAATGCCTCAAGGAACTGCCCAGCACAGCTTTCCTCTTCCATCTTATCCTGTATTTAGAACAGAGGCAACAACTCATCCTGGGTTCTCTGTGGACATCAGGGTGTGCTGAGAAATCCTGGAGAGTGAATTCCCTCCAGAAAGGGCCCTGCTGCAAGGAGCTGCCTGTGGCAGCACTCACAGCTGCTTTCTCACACTGCAGGACCACAGCCAGAGTGCAGGGGCACTGTCAGTGCACTCCCCAGTCCATTTTTATCACACAGCCTCTCCAAAGACTGGAATTGGACTTTCCCAGAGGCAATGGATTAGAACAAATTTCAGACTAAAGCCAAGAGCAAGTGATGATTTTCTCCTCCCCCAGAACAGGCACACACTGCCTTCCTCCAGCATCCTCTCTGTTCAAAGCACTCCCTGGGCTCTACCATCTATTCCTGAATCCTGTATATTGCTGTGAGAACACCAGGTCTGAAATATGTTGTTTATTAATTAAATAGCATTACAAAGTAAAATCAAATCAAACAACAAAGCACTATGGGGAACAAGAGGCTGAGATCAGCCACCTGCAAAGCCCTTGAAAGCCTGAAACCAATTTTATTCTGTGAAATCTCGAGTCCATTTCATGAGCCTTTTCCCAGGAGGTAGGAGCAGTGGGCACTAGTGTTTTTTGCAAGAGAGAAATGATCCCTAGCTCCCTAGGACTAATGTCCACAAAGCATCAGGGTTAAACACAGTAACTAAACACCAACTTTTTCCATCAGCATGCCCTACAGCAGCCAGGCAGCCTTGACAGGCTCTCCCAGAACAAATCCAGCAGCCTGCTGGATGCTTCCATCCTTGGAGACAAACACAAAAATTAACTTCATCAGGTGAAATGAGAGAAACAGAATACTGGACATTTAAGAGTGTGTATCAGACATTTTCCTAACAGCACTACTGAGGTGGGAAGCTGCTCTCTGGTGCCTGATTTCCATGGCACACAGACAGGTTCCAGTTACATTGTTTGCCATTTGTGAAGTTGCACCTTCCATTGGCACTGCTAAATGACTCTGTTCCTCCACAGCATAACATCATTTCCAAGCATGTACCAGTGCCCCATGGGCTTGTATTTCATGGCCCAGGGCACAGGCTGTCTAGATTCCTGCCTTAGGCAGCAATGACATAGCTGTGCTGATCAGACAGGAACAACACAGAAGGAAGAAGTTACTCCATTCAATCCACAAAAGATATGAGATGTCACTGTATTGCTCATCAGATTACTGGCACCTTCCAAACTAAAGCTATTAAATTGCATTTGCAATGTTCCTGTGATAACTGTGCCTGCACAGTCAGCCAGGAAACCAAGCTCTGGCTTCCCAGAGTAATCAAGTAATGAAGTTGGAGTAATAAACCTATTTTTCCTCAAAGAGATTATTTCTGTTTGAGCTGAAATGAAGTGCTAGCACCTAACAGGATCTTTTGGAGTTATTTTGCTAACTGGTGATGAACAGAGGGTGGTTTCTGAGTTACAAATGATCCTGTTACCATCCTGCTGGTTATGCTGAGAGTAAATTAGTGCAGTTATTGGTTGAGATGTGTGAGAGTAACTCAGGTTCTACAACTTAAGTGCATCTGTCAAGGTGTTCTATAAAATACATGAAGGCAAGAAAATAACATGTACTTGGGATGAGTTAAGCATGTTTTGGCAAGAAGAGCATTTTTGTGAGCTTTTGTACTAATTTTAATCTCCCAGCCTCCCTTGAGTGCCAGCATAGTCCACATTGACTTAAAACTTCATTATGTAGCAGGTCTCCTGTCAAGGCAAATGTTGTCAGCCCAGGGGATCCTCTTCAGAAATACCCCATGTGTGCTTGAAAACGCTTTGCAATTTCCACGTGGGAGTAAACTTACCAATGGATTTGGTTTGCAAAGGTGGACAACAGGGAATTATTTGGTTGCAGTCCCAGATGGAATCAAAACTACGGAAGAGCTTCCTTCTTTGTAGTGTTCCCAAACTACACTAAGAGCTTAGGTTGGTTGTGGCAGAGGAGCAAGCAGGTTTTTAAAGTGATCGAGTGCATCTGTAGCATTCTTTGTTCTCTTCCCCACTTGTGTCCACCTCTTGCTCTGCAGTTCAGGTCTCAAAGTACTTGTAGATCTGGGCCACGTACTGCATGACGCTCTGCCAGTCGGGCCGGTCCGTGTGCATCATCTCACTGAGCTCCTGCATGGACACAGCAGCAGCTCAGCCAACACCCACGGCTCCTCTGAGCCCACTCAGCACTCCTGTTCCACTCCTGAGCCCCTCAAAGCCATGGGCCTGAAGCACCACTGGAATGATCCACTGTGCAATTATGAAATCTGTTAACGCATTCCACAACCTAAAATATTTCTTCCATCTGCAGTCAAAGATCAGATCTCTATATAAAATCCTTAAGCTGATGTTTCTTTGGTTCTGAATCTAGCTCATGAACCCCATAATAGTTTCCCCTTCGTATTAAACTTCTCTCTCCCTCGTCATATAGTAATTTTGGAAAAGTTTTTTTTAACAGTTTAACATATTTCTGGTTTTTTAAGCACTAAAAGGAAACAAAATGGTGTAATCATTAATGTAATGGTGTAGTATGGCAAGTCTGTCCATAAAACTATAAATAATCTGGAGCTGGAATCCAAGAGAAGAACATATTTTAAGCAGTTCCTCCAAATTATATTTATTCTGTGATTCTACAAATTCTTTCTGGAAGTTCTCCTAACACTGTGAACTTCCTGATGGTGGTGCAGCCTCCCCCAGCACTGTGTGACACTTTGAGTGCAGGGTCACTGACTGGCCACATGGCAACAAGGAAAGGTGCTGGAATGGTGTTTGCAGCAAATGTCTCCTTGCTAAAAGGTTACTCACCAGACTGGGTTTGATGCCCACGCTTTCAGCAGCTTGAAATGCCAACAGCAGATTTCTTTTCTGTAAAAATAAAGTCCAAAAGGATTAACATCAAAGCACTATTCCTTAACCTTTCCTTGCATCTGGTTACCCAGTAAGTTTTAATGAAAACTAAACCCCTGGATTCCATATTTGCATGCAGACTCTTTTTTGACTCTCCCACTTTTGTGACTCTTATTCACTCAAATTCCTTGTCTTTGAAAAACTTCATCTACTTCTGCCTGAGTGACACCCTCTGCTTTTGACAAAGAGGAAAAAAAACCCACTGAAGTTCTATCTTTACTATGAGTGAGAGGTTTCTGCAGAGGTTTTAATTATTACAAGGCATTCTTGTACATAATGTAATTCTTACTGTAATAGATACTGTTTTTGTGTTTACTTGCACCACTCCTTGGACTCAGCAAACTTGTCACTGACTCTTCACCCAGCAGACCCTGAATTTCTCTCTAGGAGTTCACTGTTGATTTTCTTCCCCTTTTCATCTGTTCTGTTCACTGTGAATTCTGCAAATGTACAACACAACTTACTTTGTCCTGGCTGTTGAGCTCCTGGTAAGGAATATGTGCAGGTAAATATGTGTGCAGGAGAGCACAGAAGGCCAGCCCATCACTCCAGCTGCTGCTGAAGTTGGTAATATCAATATTCTGTAAGAGAAAACATGAGCCATCCTTGAACAGTGCTACACAACAACAATGAAAAAAATCTCCAAATGACAGTTTTTATGTAGCCATAGAACAAAAAGTCCAGAGCTGAGCTAGAAATATCTGTGGTGACACTTCCACCACTGCCACTTCCAAAAGGAGGGAGGTGAAGAAGAAAATTTGGAAAGTCTAATAGAATTGGAAGTTTATATGGACAAAAAACATCTTCCCTCCCTTATTTCCAGACACTTGGATTGCTCTTTGCCAGCCACACCTCTTACTCTAAGGCTGCACTCAGGTGCACAGAGCCAGCCCAGTTTCCCTGTTCATGACAGCTGAGGTCCAGAACCATGGGGGGTTACAGTGACTACAGAAACAGAAAATGGTATTTTAAAGTGAGCCCATCTGCAGAGGACTCCTTTAAAATGCAAGATTTCTGGGGATACAGAAATCACTGCACTTGGGGCTCTTCCCTGGCTGCTCTCATGGGGCACAGCTGCAGTTAAAACAGGCCCATGGCCAGTTCTGCTCCT
Source organism: Erithacus rubecula (assembly GCF_903797595.1). Classification (NCBI taxonomy): domain Eukaryota; kingdom Metazoa; phylum Chordata; class Aves; order Passeriformes; family Muscicapidae; genus Erithacus; species Erithacus rubecula. The sequence goes on from NC_136674.1 coordinate 3,518,172, forward strand.
GTGACTTTTCTGATGCTCCTGTCTGCACTGCCTGGCCATTCCAGCACTCTAAGGAATTCCCTTGGCTAAGTCTTGCTGCTGTAAGTAGCAGCTGTAGTTGCAAATAGCAGCTAGAAACAGAACAGTGAACTGGTAAGAGCAAGAGCTGCTGGAGCAGGGAGGCTCTGGGACACAGTGTGGAGTCACCTGCAACCCCCCTCAGCAGCCACATCCTCCTGAGTGCTCAGCTTCAGTTCACACTCTCTGCCCCTACATTTTCTTTATTCTGCTATTTCCTGGTTTCTTTCTAGACTCCCCCAAAGATTAGGCTTTTACTGCATCTCTCATACAGCAGCTGATGCAGACACACTAAAACCCAGACAGGAATTTCAGCATGTGCTCCTTGCTTCTGATGCCTTGCTGATTAGTTATCCAACCTGGATTTGGGCCAGTCAGACAAGATTTCCAATTAATAATAAATGTTCATAACCAAACATGATTCAAACTGAAGTAGTAGAGAACATTTCAGGTTAAAATACTTTGGCTGTAATAAATCTACAACTCCAATGGGCTCAGAAAGCAGCTGACATCCCCACACTGCAGCAGCCACCACACTGCACTGGGCTCTATTAACATCTGTCTGTGGAAGCAATACAAAAATGGGCACTGGCTGAAAACCATCACAAGAAAAAGAAAAAAATGCTCTGAAAGCTGCCTTGGCATTGTCTATACCATGAAGTTGCAACTTTTTAGTTGGAAGTCCAACTTTGTGTGTATGGAATTGGCTGAGGTGGATTATTCTGCTTTCTTAAAGTTTCAGACAAACAAGTTCCTTTCTATTTATCAATCTGCAGTTAGTGGGAAAGGACTGACTGCCAAGTTATAGAAGTGTTTTTACTGAGGCCAATATGTTTTATCAGCAAAGAGCCTATCATCAAATGCCAATATTCTCATTTTATTGTAGGATAGAAATGGAAAACAGAGGTTGTTCCTCCCCTTTCCCAAAGGCCATGGAAACAGGAACAAACAGAGCCTTATTGAAGCAAAAGGACTAGACAAAAAGACAAGGTTTGTTTGTATCTATCCCCATTTTCATGATAATATTAGGAGACACGTGAGATACAAAACTGCTCCTTCACACAATATTTCACTATCCCAGAATCAGTTTAATAATTTTACTCACCTTTGTAATTTTAAATATACCTAAAAACTCTTCTCCTCTTCCCAAATCACAATATCTACACATAAGAAGTGCTCATGTCTACATCAAAACTAGGTCCAAAAATCCCCAACAGCATTGTCCAGCCAGTCATCCTCAGTAACTTTTGGATCTAAGTCTTACAAACAAGCAAAAGTTCAAGGATGGGATTCTGCTGACCATATTTGAACCACAGATGAAATCTGCTGCAAAGTGGTTTGCCATAATCAACAGCCAAAAGGAACTAAAATCTGAATTTCTGTCCTACATGCAAACTCAAAATGAACATTCCAAGGTTCAGCTCGACTGTTCAGTTCATAGTACAATAAAAAATACCTAAGCATACTCAAAAGTCTACTTAGTTCCATTTTTACATCTAACAAGAATCAATGAATTTTCTTTTTTTTTTTCTTCTCTGAACAAATGCATTTCCATTTCATACACAGAACAAATCCCTCTCCCTGGCACTTCATCTTGGCTTCTGTGTTAGATACTTTTCAGTTTGGGATATAAGGACATGGTAAATGAAAAGTGATCTGTGTTTTGCTACACTGCAGCTTTATTTGTAGTACCTCCCCACTCTACCACACCAAGAGAAATTAAGTCAAAATAGAGACAACTCTGATTTCTCGGAAGATCTCTGGCTCCCCTGAAGCCATTAAAAAAAAAAAAGGAAAACAATTTAGGGAATGAACACCTCGGAAACTATTCCCTGCTCTTGATTATCTTGGCAGCAGAACCTGTCTCAGTCTTGCAGCTACACCTCTCTCCCTATTCCCCCCAGCCCCTGAATACATGGGAGCTATTTGTGTCCATGCTGGGTGGGAATGCACAACCCCAAGCTGCAGGAGGTGATTTCTGTGTCCCAGCAGAACCCCCACCCCAAGCTCTGAAAAACTGCACATGGCTTCTCACAAGACACCCAGAAAGGACAGCACCACTCAGGGGGCAGATGAACCATCAGAACAAGTACAAGGAGAAATGGGAAAATGGAGCAGGGGCTCAGATCAAACTGAGCTGCAGCATTCACCAGGAAAGGGGGAGGAAGCTGCTGTCACACAGCCACAGTACATCCTGTGGTCACTGGGTCTGCCCTCAGCACTCCTGCAGTGTCACCAATCATGAAAACACTTAATTCTCTTCAAGCTCACAAGTTAACTGCTCTGCATGCACTGGGAATATTCAGAGACTGGGATCTGGAAGCACACCAAGGAGCACAGCTACCAAAGTACCCAAGTGCCCAGCACAGTCTCTTTCTATGAACATTAAAGTAAAATTAAAAAAAATAAAGAAATATCCAGGCAATGTTATTTGGATAACAAATGTACAATCTAGGATATTAGTGTCAGGTCAAGACTAGAAGACACAAAACACCTGGAAGTGATTGACCTTAGCCCCCCACCCCAGGAACAGGACCTACAGAGCCTTAGAGAGCCCTGCTAAAGACACCCAGGGAAATCTGTGTGATCTGTTCTCACTAAAAACAATTCTTTGTTTGTCTGAGGAAAAAACCACCACCCCATTAGATTTCAGTCGATCTTTGACTCCAAGCAAAAAGCAACAATGACATCATGCACTCTTCATTACAGCCTGAGTAGGTTCAAATCCTGACACAAGATATTCCCACCATGCACGTGTTACTGTGCCCACAGCAATGGCTCTCTGAGTCATAATTTTCTCCCTGAGACCCAGAATTATCAATTACAGACATGAATCAGCTTGAAGCTAGCCTGGAACTGTGTGGAAGAAAGTCTGTAAGAAACACAACCTGAGCATCATTATTCCCACTCTCTCCTCAGCAGTCAGCATCCCTTCCTGCCTCTCCCAAGTTACTAGTATGGAATGGCACACAGGAATCTGCCAGAGTGGCTAATTATGGAGGTTCAGCCTGTGCAGAATATAAAATTAAATACTTTAATAGGAATCTACTGAATAAATAAAAGAGAATTGCCTTGTTTTTAATAGCAGCTCTCCCTCAAGTGGCTCAGCTTCTCTAGCTCATCTCTACCCAGGCCCCCACAGCTCCACTTGAACAGCTCAATGGTTTTATGTGGATATATTTAAACACATCTGAACAGAAGCCACAGCTCTGCACATCTGAACTCTGACCTTCCTAATGCAAAATGGATCAAGGTGCCTTGACAGGCAACTTCCAAAAAGAACCAAAACCCCATCTTTAACAACAGCTGCATGCAACTGCAGATCTAATTTGATTTATTACAATCTAACTGGCTGGGGCCAGGTTAACAGGGTTCAGCCAAAGAGGTTCTATTAAAAAGAATCTTCAGGCTCTCATTGGGCAAGTTCTAAACACTTCCTAAGAAGCAACATGAGGAAAGGATGGCTCCTTTTAGCATGACTGAGCTTTCTGAACAAACAAAACACTCCAGTTCATCTGAAATGCTCCAGCAAAGATATGAAACATCTGGGCAATCTACTGGAACTATGAGTGAATGAGAAGTGTGGTCAGGTCCACTTAACAGGGATGAAAGGCATGAATGCCTGAAATTAAAGGCTGCCTGGATTCTTCTGTAATTGCAGGGTGCACCCAGATGACAATTGCACACAGCTATTTTCAATGAGGAGCTGCAAGTCTGAAGTGATTTGTACATCACATTTAGTCCATCTACTACCAGGAACCTTTCTGAATTCTCTTAACAATCTTTTTCTCTTAAATGGAATACAGAATATAACAATGCCTTTTGATTAAAAGAAATCAAAACAGCAGTGCTGTGTATTGTACTGAGATTAAGTGGGTAGCCAGGACTGGGAAGGAAGCCAGGTGACCTCCTATCCTCCAGCCTGTATTAATATCCCTGGTTCAAATGGCCCAGCCAACTGCAGTCCCTACAAGAACTGCTTTAAATCTCTTTGAAATGTTGTGTTTCTATCCCATAATCCATATTTCTAATGCTTCTCTCAGCATGTCACTTAGCCATGCATCTTACTGCTGATTACACATGCATGGAACAGCAGAGCTCAGATCACAAAATGCTCACTGAAAATGCAGTTAAGTCATGTCATAACAGCACAATGAACTGAAAAGGAACTGATGCCAGCTCTTTAAAAGTCACGCCATTTACTGCCTTTCTTTTTATAAAGAATTCCTGCTTCCCATCACATTTTTAGGTTCTGTTTGCTCCCTCCTCCACTGCTGCCACAGGTGCTGCTTCAGGTTTACCATTCATCATTTGCTTCAGTAAGTGTGAATTAATGAGTCCTTTAACAAAGATAAGATATTAGAGGATTTATGGCTGAGGTTTTTTTTTTTTTTTTTCAAAAGCATCAAACATCAATTTGCTACAGAATTCACATAGAGCAGAGACATTTAAATGGTAAAATTTTAAAAATAATATTATGCATGCTACACAAAGATGTTTCAGCTCCCAAGTATTTCAGTCTCAAAAACCAGAGAAAATACCAAAAAAGTCAGGCAGATCCAATTTTCTTATATTAACTTTCCTACCTGAGGCAGACTGGCAAGAATAGGTAGAATGATGCTCTCCAAAGTTTGTGTTTATAACAAGCTGATCTGGACAGAGTTGTCCTACAGAAATTGTTCAGAGTAAGTTGCAAAGCCATTCTAAAATGATCTGTGCACTTTTCAAACTCAGCTCTTTCTTCCTGTGGTTCAGGACCTCTTCAAAGCAGCTTAGTTCTGATATTGTGCTTAGAAGGGAGAGGTGGTACTGAACGAGCTGAGGTTTTCATGAGAATAAAAAATGAAAGTAGTAGCAAATGGGAGACAGTTAAGGTAATAGTGATGAAGTTACTGTAGCCTCTCATTTCCTTTGTTTGCAAGGCAAGATTCTACTGACACAGAAACCATCCCTGCAACCATGCAGTGAGCAACCAACCTGCCTGAGGAGCCAAACAGCTCTACTGGTGCCTTTAACAGTTCCTTTTATTTGCATTTTTATATACAAAGACTGACTTTTTATATTGAAAACAAGCTCTAGTGGACAAGGCCTGAGAGTAGCTGCTGGCACAGTGCATGGCACAGTGGATGAATTTGAATCTAGGAAATAATCTGAGTTGTTTTGAATGCAAATAACCCCATGACAACATCCTCATTACTAAAAGTCACCTTCTTCAAAGGTCCCACTAAAGGTTAGTCAAGTTACAGGGGTTTGTACATATTTTTCAGTTTGGGTCCTAATTTAATGCAATACACAAGAGAGAGAGAGAAAATGTATAAAACCAAGTTCACAGGGAGCTGGTAGGTTGTTAAACATACAGGACCAAATGAGAGCTGGTCTAGGCAGAAGCAATTTTATGGATGTGTCTGGGTCATTTCAGAGATGAGGTAATGGTGACAGGAGATATTTATCAAGTGTGACTGGTATTTCTGTAATTTCCACCAGCCACATTCCGTGAGAAGGCAGAGCAGGAGTCAGTTCTGTCTGCAGAGGCAGAGGTGGATTACACAGCAAGACCAGGGACTGAGGAGTTCTCCCTCTTGTAATAATCCCATTAGGCACTGATGAGCTCTGGGTTTTGCTCTGCATGTCTCTTTTCAGCCTGAATTCCCCTTGTTATGCTCCCTTGCTGAAAGGCAACTCCCTGCTTGCCACACAACTGCACTTGAGTTTTGTCATCAGCTTCTCTAAATTCACCAATTGCTGAATGTCACAGAGAAACAGCCTGGGCTGTGTCCCTTCACTCCCGAGGCTGCAGCAGCACAACTGCAGGACCACACAGATACTCAGGGGAAGAGGGGGAGGAATCAGCTCCACTCTGTGTCCAAGACAGCAGCACAGCTACTTCCTGCCTGGAGCCCTGGTGCAGAATTGCTAATGACCACACTGGCTGCTCCCATGGCTCCTTCCCATTATCTGTATTGAGAATTCAGAGATGAGGCATGTCCTGGAATTCCTGGGTGGAGGGGCAGGCTGCAGGCTGCAGCAGGATCAGGGGGGAGGATGGAAACAAGGTGGGGAGAGGTCCCACCAGCAAAGGTTACTGGTGGAGCAGCAACAGGGTTAAACTCCCAGTTTGGAGCTGATCCAGCTGGTGACCAATCAATTCAGTGTTTTCACTGATTGTCAGTGCATCCAGGCAACACAAGGGAAGTGTCTTGGACTTTGGGATGGACAGAATGTAAATGCTATTTTTGAAATTACCCAGCAGGATAGAAAGTTACGCATGAGGGAGCTGCATTTATTTTATCCCTCCAATCAGGAGACTTGTATTTGTTGACAGGATAAAGCTCTCTATGTGAAAAAAGGTAGAGCTTGGCTCAAGTTATTTGGCTCCACTGGGGAAGCACGTTTGTGCACTGGCATCACTGAGAAGGGGTGATTGCAGGGTAATCAACCTGGTTATTCCTCACACGCCATGATTTGGCTGCTGCATTTTAATTCCAGACACTAACCCTGGGTCCAGCTGGGACACACAGAGAAACTGCATGTACACACTCAGTCATAAGTGTTTTTATATAGGAAAATAATGCTTTTTCCTGCTTGCTCAACTGGCTCTGGCCAGCAGCCTCTGATTCTGCAAAGAAAATTGGGACTATCTTGGCATTTTCAGCCTGTATTTTCAAGATTGCCCTTTTTATCATAGCATCGTTCAATATATTACTGAAGTTTATATTTAATTATATGATTGTGTGATCTGTATTTTAACTGCTAGAAGATCAAGGCAATGTTATAATGTAAGACTTCCAAGGTCACAAAGATGGTCCAGACTTGGAAGCAAAATTCCTGACCAAGTATTGTCAATTTTAATTTAAACACAGGATAATCTCTCCTATCTCAAGAGCTCTTAGTAAAACTCCTTTCAACTTTTGTACAGATAGGAAAAGTCAACATCCTCCTCTTCATCAAAGATCAGAGAAACACAGAAAGCCAGAAATTTAATCCACTTCTAAGAAGCTCACAGAATACACTAATAACTTCCTGGGAAAAACCCACTGCTCATATATCTTGCTTCTAAATGTCAAAATGCAATAAGTGCTATGGACACAGAGCTCTGTAAGCTTGTGGGACTTCAGGGGACGTGTCACTGTCCACCAGAGCAAACCTGACTGTGTTAATGGTGTGACAAAGCTCTTTCCTGCTGGCTCAGCAGGCTCTGATCCCAGGCACACAGCTTGGTGTGGCACCAGGGAAATGTCCCAGAGCAGAGACTCTGCCATGAACACTGCTCAGAATGAATGGATGGCTGCCATGCAAACCTGGAGGGGTTTTGTGCAGTGTTTTTCTACACCCACATCACAAAGCCAGGAGTTATTTGTTTTGTTGTTAATCTTCACAAGACCACAGTACTGTGGGAATTCCAGCCTTTCCAGGCTGCACATAAACTGTGCAGGACAGCAGAGGGGATTTAGTTCCTAAATATAGCCCTTATTTTCCAGACTAAAAAAGAAACCTTCAAACACAGATGTGTTCAAGTACAACTGGCCATGAAGGAGCTTTGGGATCTCCTATAAAGTAGGTCCTCATAAAATGCAGCCTCAGGAATGCACCTGCTTGATGCATCTGCAGTCCAAAAATTGCCATCCTGCTGTGTGTCCCAGCAGAATCCATCTCCCAAAGAATGGTCCCATGACCACCTGACCAAAGGGAATATGTTCTGTCCATCTTTGTGCATCACTGGGTCACACTTAATCCTGGATCTCATCCAGCCAGCAAACCAAGCAAAAAAGCATCAAAAAAAGCAGGGGGGAACAACATGGAATAGGGCTTGAGAACAAGGAGGATTTGGAGGAAATACTGCCCAGCAGAACGAGAAAAGGAATGTGAATTCCTGTGAGAAAAAGAAAGCCACAAATTCGTAAACAAAAAGCTGGTATTAGTCTGAGTTTAAATTGAACACAAAAGGATAAAGAGCTTTATATTACATCCACTGCCAAACCACCAGTCGAGCAGTCTCTTGCTATAATTACTTGACAAACAGCAAATACTCCAACAGCTTGATTTTTCTCCCTAAGCTTTTTTATCTCTGCTCCATGAAGAGCTGCCTTGACCCACAGCTGATGCACTGACACTGCCAGAGTCAGGGAGGTGACACCATGCAATGGAAAGCACAGATCAGGAACACATGAAAGACAAACATTTTCAGAGGTACAGCTGCCATTTCCCTTTGTAAGGTCTAGGACATTCCCTGTCTGCTCCTATTTAACATTCTTCTCCTTAAAACAACCACATAGCTCTACTGTGAGAGATGGTGAATCCCAAACAGATCTTGTTAAACCAAACATCACTTTGAACAAAAGAATAACCATGAAACTGTATTGAAGGAAAGAGCCAGTCTCAGCTCCTCTTCTCTGGGCCACAGGAAGGGTGTGTAATGGTTGAAAAGAGCATGGAAATAGTTCCACATTCATTAACATGGTGGCAATTCCTTCTCCTCTCTAGAGAGAGCATGTGTGGCAGAAACAATAATCCTCAATTCTAATGATCATGGGTTAAGTGCCTCTTGAAGTTCTGTGTGTTCACAATACATCTGTGAATAGTAAAAGACTTTAATCTAGAGAGGTTTGGCCCCTTGACAAATGGTCTCTACAGAGAGCAAAGAGGAACAGGGCACTTAAATGACACCACAGTCACTAATGACATGATTATGAAAGGTGATAATGCAACAAGAATGACTCTCAGCAGCTTCCAGGAGCTCCAGCTCACAGGAACCAAGCCTGTTAGAAAAGAGGCACCCAATTCCTGCTTCACACTGCTGCTAAGAACTATCATCTTTTTAAATAGATGAAAAAACCCACAAGACAACAGAGAAAAAGCTATTTTAACACAAATAGCTTACTCTCAGCAGGCTTTGTGGTAAACGAGTTTCAGAGGCACAAAAGCATTGCTCAAGCCTGGTCACCTCATGGCCCTACATGACACACCATGATGTTAATGAACTCAGCCTGTGTATCTAGCAGAAGAGAGCCTGTGCACAATTCTTATAGGGATCTATACATTAGATCTGTTTTTTTAAGGTGGAGATTTTCCCATTAAAAAGTTTTGCACAAAGACATTGAGCCCAAAGCCTGATTTCACCACAATTCTTGTTATTACTGAGACTTTTTAGCACCTCCCCTTCATAGTTATTCAGAATCAACAGCCAAAATGCCAGATAACACCCATTTGGGCACCAAAACATGACAACTGAAATAATACAATCAGTCGTACCACAGTTTGTGCAATCCCATTTTCATATTCTTTTCTCCTAGTCATGAAACTGAACTCCCACTTTATTTGCACTCTAGTGATTCTGTTTTCATGTCCTCAATATTTTTTCTTAGTATGCATATCTTTCTGATATCAAATCACTGTTTAAATAAGGAACTTAGAATTGACATAGCCAATTACAGAAACACAGATGCTTTCATGTTTCCCCTCGGTTACTGTAAACTCATGAAATTTCTTTCTTTAAAAAGCAAACAAAACTCTCCAGGCCACTGCTAATTTGTGTTGCACTTCCCCCAACTCCCCTCAGTGTCCCTGGTTTGTTTTATGAGATTGCCTCCTGGGGAACATGCTGAAGTTCAAAGCCAGGGAATGTTCCCACTATAGTCTATACAAGGAGAGTTCTTTATGGTTGGACTTCATCTTAAACTAAATGATTCTATATTTGCCAGAAGCAGGATGAAAATTTCTATCTACAGCATAAGTTTTGCATGAATTAAAGCATTTAAAAAGTGGAATCTTGTGTGCTGGTCCCTAGGTCTCATCCCCAGATACCCTTCATTCAGTTTTCCTCAGGGAATGTGGGACATGGGGAGTAGCTGCTACTGAGAGTATCACTTATTCTAATTCATTTTGCTGATATTGCTTAATGAAACCATAATTTAAACAGAAAGGAATTCCCCTCTTCTTCCCCAGCTCAGATGAGGAACTTCTACTACATATTTTGCCACCAAAAAGAGAAGCTAGGCAGCCAAGAATCAAGTTTTTTTATGCTTTCATTCTGCTGTGTCACAGAGCTAAAAAGAGTTTGCATTCAAATTTCTCCCTGTTTCTGGGCTTCATGTGAGGAATGACATGATTATCCTGGAATTTGCACAGATGATGCCTCACAGACAGGGGTGTTATCTCTGGAAAAGAAGTCATGCACGTCATCAGGGCTCTGCTCTGTGAGTTCATTACCTCATTCCACCCTTGCAGTGGCTCAGGCAGGAAGGAGGATGACGTTCTTTACTCCATTGCTTGTACTCAAGAATGATAAAAATTCCCTGTGGAGCTAAACATCAGCCTTACCATGGCAGTGCAAGGGTCTGGGAAAAGCAAGTTCATGATGAGTTAGTGAATGCACAGCAAAGAGTGCAATGGGAATGAGAAGCTGAGGAAGAATGTCCAAGAGAGAATGAATCCCTATAAACAAAGCAGTGAAGACAGAGAGGCAAATTTATCACTATAAATCAATATTGTGATGCTGCTTTGGTTCTTCTGACCTTAATATCTACCCTGAGATGTCACACAGGCAAAGCCACATCCCTTTTTTCTAAAAGCAGTACATTTAGTTCAACTTGGATGTGAATCAGAGAAAGAAACCTACGGGCTCAGAGAACCTCCTAAACAGTGAACTCATCATTGTTAGATTGTTTTGAGAGTGAAGGAAGCTCCTCAAAGGTGCCATTTCAAACAAAAAAAAAAAAAAGGCAACACTGCCAGAAGAAAGAGATAGGTTTGCTGGCTTAACAGAAGCTGGACTTGGGAAAGTTGTATTTCATTAATTGTTTTCTGAGGACTGCGTGGGAATGTTCCCACATACTTTCAAACCCAAGCCCAGGAGAATTTTAGTAGAGGAGATATAAAATAAATCAACAGCACAGAACACACAATTACAGTAGTGTGTTTGAGGCAGTATCACAGAACTGGAGGCTAAACACTAACCCTGGCCTTACTCTTTCCAAGCTGTGTCCAACACCTTCCTTCTGGGAAATTGCTGCAAGCCAGATGAACACAGCAGTGCTAAGAAACAACTGAAAGGAAAACTTCTGTCCTCTCTTCCAAACTCCTGCACCCTGCAGCTAATGCTTCACAAAGAGTTGTTCAGGAAGAAAATAAAAATTATTATTGACTTTAAATATGGAGTCTGCTTTTATTAGAGACTTGCTCCAGGGTGCACAACATGTGGTGATAACTGCTTTTGTCTTCTGCTCCTAGTAACAAATAATATCATTCCTAAGAAAGAAAACTCCCAACATTATACCAAACCAAGACTTTCCTGCACATCCAGCATCTACCACAGGATGAAATATTGTCTGTAACTGCTTTTCTTGCAGAACCAACACGAGCCAGGTAAAACAGCAATGGCCATGCAAGACCTGGACAAACCATTAGCCCTGATAAACACTAAAAATCACTATGCAAAGAAATGAGAATGTCTCAGGCAGCCTTTGTAAAATCAAGCTGCAAACTCCATTTGGTCAAGGCAACACAATGAAATATTTCTTTGGTTTTGCAGACAGGACTAAAGAAAAAATTCACACAATAATGGACTGCCCACAGAAAAACTACTAGATTGTACTTTCAAAAACTGATGCTAAATTGAGGCTGCTGCACATATACACTCTGTTCCTCACCCACCAGCAGTCTTTAGTGCAGTAACTACTTTGGGGTTTGTATACAAGATACTTATGACAACACAATATTGGGGACTGCAGTGTTCAAGAAGTCTGAAGGAAGAGGATGGAAACAGCCTATAAAAGTAAACATGCAAAAATCAACACACAGTAATATTCATATTTCTTTGAAGTGACTGCTGCATACTACAGGAAAGTGACTGAAGTAAAAAGGTACCTTTTTACCTCTCTTACCTGGTAACCTTCAGTCTTCTTTTGGCACCATTTCAACAAAGCATTCCTCTTGGAACCCCCATACTCCCGAGCCAGGGCTGCCAGGGGGTCCTTTCTCTCCACACTAAACCAGGGAAGAAGGGAGAAGACAATAATTCTCTTGAAATCTCTTCAGTTTTTACCAGTGTGTAAATAATATCTGTATGACAAAGCTGAATGGCAGCACAGAACATGAACATAAATGAAACTGAATTAGGTTTTGGAGCTTGCATTTAGTATTTTCCTTTACACAAGGTAAATTCAGGTGGTGTCACTGTACATGAAGAGCTGAAAAAACAGAACCTGTGGATATCCAGTGGTGTGCATTAACCAAACATTTCTATCATTATTTTCATCAGCTTTACTTATACAATTTTCAAGTAATCTCTTTATTTTATATATTGAAAATTAGGATTTAGGTGTAAAATTGAAAGAAACTGCCTAAAGTGTCTGTAACAGTAAATTCACACACAGTTGAGCTGTTGTAAAACAAGGTCTTGAATAAAATGAAAAATGTGAAAGTTAAGGACATTTAAAGGCCAACAATCTAAACACTCACACTGTCTTCACTCCACAGCTTCTACTGGTGGGAATAACAGCAGAGATCAGAGGAAAATACATGTTTTTTCTCAAGAGAGAAGAAAATTATGTGTCCAATTTCCTTCAGACCTCAGAGCCTCTGGTTTTTAGCTTACCACAACATGCAAAATGACAGTAAGATAATGAGGGCTGACCACATGTACACATGATGGAATTCTTGTGTACAACTCAGTGGTTCCTGAAAGCTTGCTATCCTCATTTCCCATTTTACAGGTAACTGTGATCACTACAATCTGAATTTTCATATCTGGATCTAACAGAGCCTGGTAATTCCCAGCAGGTCTGCTCTGGAGACAAGGTCTTCCAGATTAAAATATTTATCTTGGTTCCAGGTAATGCTGTTGGTCTGTCCTGTTTTTCCCAGGAAGCTGGGCTGATACCTGAGTTTGCTTTGGGGTTTCAAGCAGCTGGGGGTGGAGGAAAGCATCCTGCTGCTGAAGGCCATGGGGGGTTTGCTCAGGGATTCCAGGGAGGGGCTTTTGCGGAGGTAATGGTCTGGCTTCAGCTCTTCATTTCTCCCCTTCAGAAGGTCTGTGGGAATTAAAAAAAAAAAAAACCTGTCAGTTTGCAGGCTGAGGAATTTGATTAATCACTGTCCTGCCACCCCAGCACACAATATGTAGTCTGTTGTTTTGATTCTAAACAAATGTACTCATTTGTTCATTAAACACACATGGGGCTAGGAAACCTTGAGCAGATTAGAGGTGACCACAACAAGGAATGGCTTTGATGATTTCAACAGTACAGGCTGCCTGGTTTCCTGTGATTGATACTCCTGATGGGGGGTAGGGGCCTCAGGTGAATGAAGGGAAATACCAAAATCTACAGTCTTAAAGGTTCAAAAGCTGAGCACCAGATATCTTCACCAGATGACTGAGCAGCCCTAGTACAAGGATTTCTTTTCTGCCATTAGCATACTTGCAACAAGAAAGCCTCTTGTCTCCTGAATACATCCCAGGGAAAGACACCTATTCCTCATGATGTCTGACATAACTTTGAGAAGGCTGAATATATTCACAGCAGATGCATCTATATTTTTCTAACATATATTACATAATTTATATAATGTATTCATGATATATATTGTTATATAGTCAAAAGAAAATCACTGCATATCAGTTCATGAGGGGATGTAACAAGCCAGAACTGCACATCATGTTATCAGAATTTAATGAATGTGAGACAGAACTTTTTCATCTCTTTTTCAGTTACATCCCTATGATAATTTTCAATTAATGCCATATCACCAAGGTGTGAATTCCTTCTTATCTCAGCTTCAGCTCCCTTTGACTTATTTCTGGGTGCTAGAAAGCCCAGATGGAGCCAGTAAACCTCTGACTCTTAAAGATCACAGCCAAAGACCAGCTCTGGGTAAAGTAATCCATGCTCCTCTCCAACTATGTAACATTTAGGTCATATTAGGGACATCACAGAACCCTGCTGTGACACTGGTCAGATGGAATCAGCCAGAAGATTTTCATTATGGAGACTACTTCACTCTGAATTTCCTTGGGGATAATTTTTGATTCACTGTTGTTTGCATAGGGCTTGGATCAACTGCCTTCTAAGATTATTTAGATTGGAACCAGAGCTGTTACAACTTTACAGTGAGTAAGCCTTTGCTATGCATTATTGGAACTAAATTAAATCCAGGTACAAAGAGAAGCTGTAAATACAGGAACTTGTTAAGTAAGCAGCCATAATTTTTTACCATACAATGGCTTATAAAATATCTGTTGATTTTAACAGATTTTCACAGAACTGTCTATGGGAAATAACAGAAATTACCCATGGCCCACAGTGAGATATTTATTGTTAAGAACTGGCATCATATTACACAGTTGATAGATTATTTCACTCTACAGTAAACTGGCAGAGATTAAAAAGGTCTTATGTTGTGTTTGGGATCTATACACTCATGCAAGTCTTCCTGGAAACCAACTGATACCAGTAAATAAACCCTGTCCATTTCCCTAGACAGAAGCAGACACTTCTGCTTGCTTAGCCACGTTCTAATTTCTTTCCTGTATTAGCAAACTTTTGCAGAAAATTCAGTCTAGCCATCAAGAAGTTGTGACAGATTTTTTTTTTTTGTCCTTTCTTTCAGTTTCACTACAGGAATATAATATTTAATCTGTCCTTAAAAACTCAATAACCTGTTGTTACCAACTTTGATTCCAATGCAACAACTACACTCAGGACCAGATAATCAAAATAAAGGGCCCTAGAGAAAATGGGAAACAAACACTGGAAGAAAAGAATATTAAATGACAAGAGAACAAAAGCAAAGTGTGAAATGAAAACAAACTCATCTCTTGAGAACTCTCAAAACAAACTATTTCCAGCCCAAATATGACTGTTCCTAAAACAGTCACATCAGTAACTGAAATGTTTGATGTATTTCAAATGAAGCTCAATTTAAAAACAAATAAACCCTAAGAAGACAGTGCTTTGGGCTCGCTCCAGAGACATACATGTTGAACAAAATCCAGCCCTCTCCAGTTCCACAGCATGGATTACAGAGGTGCCATGGATATTTCTGAATAAAGAAGGGGAGTTTGTGTTGGCAAACCACAATAAATCAGCTATTTTTTTAGTTATGATCAAGATGGGAATAGAAGCACAACAAAATTAATGAGTTCTGTAAAACAAAGACATTGGAGGCACTTTTCATGTTTCCTTTGACCATGTAAGAAGAGGAAAAATGGCTCAGGCAGAAGCCAACAGTTAATAACAAGTTTAGTTAATAAAAAGAGGCAGTACCTGTACATTTATCACAACTTACCTGCCAGAGGGAGGTCTGACAGATCTGCATGCCTGGCAATGCCCTTGCTGGCTGGCTTGGCATTGTTATACACAGAATGTCTCTGTGAAACAAAGGTGCAAGAGGTAATTGAAGAATTATTGGCCATCGTGCTTAAATGAGCAGAAAGAAGTTTCTGCTGTCTCAAGATCACAAAGAATGTGGAGGGACACAGAAACCTTTCAGCAGGGTATCAGCTGGACCTAGAGCTGGGTAAATAATTGTGAAAAATAAAAGTACAAGGGGACAATATTTTATCTGGCAATAGACTGGTTCCTGAACTACTTTACACTTCCATTTGTATGATTTTTCTCTTGCCAAACCTAATTTAGTGCCACCAAAAATGAGGATGCCTGTTCCCAACCCTGACTCTGCTCCCAACACCCTGAGTCATATGTCAGGAGGATTCCTGAATTTGCAACCCCAGCACCAGTTTACAATTAATACCCCATAAAACACAGGTCCCAGACCTCACTGGAACTCAGAGCACACATCTTGGAAACTTCAATCCCACATCTCCTAACTCAAGTGCCAGCTCCCTAGTTCAGTGTGATGTTTCTTCTATCTCACTCCCAATAACTGAGACCTCTTTTCTGCTCCATGGTGATAAAAGTTCAGAACTGTATTTCACAGAGGTCACATCCGTCCACCGAGACCTCTAAGCTGAAGTCAAGACAAACTCACTTTGATCCTTTTTGTTAGGACCACAGCATTTGATGTTCCACAGCAAACAAACAGATGAGTTTCCCCTTCCCCCTGTCAGCAGATGCTGGAGCCAGCACTGTGTCCACCTCTTTTGAATCTACAAGGAGGGAAGAGCTTCTTGTACCTGCATTGGGGAAACAGCAGCTGCTGGGGCTGTCCTCACTGGAATTCCACTGAGAGGGCTCCTGGGCACCTTGTGAACTGGGACATTTTGTCCACTGCTACCTGCAAGGAAAAATCATGGAAACATCTGGATTTCAAACCCAGCTATCATTCTGTTGTCAGATCAGGGAACCACTATGTGGTGACATTCCCTAATTATACATATTTATGACAGAAAATCCCCATCCAGAAACAAGAAGCAGATCCTGCTCAGGGCTAGAATTTTTTTTTTTTTTACTACAATGTTTAAATACCTGAGCATCCCAAGTCGAATGACTTTATCAGTGACTTCACAGTGGCTGCAGACTCTGGGGGTGTGGGGGATGCTCTGCTGAGGCAGACCCCCTGCCAGCGGCTGCCTGTGTCTGACTCCACAGAATCCACCTCCTCAGCTGCCAGCCTGCAAGGCACACACCACAGCAGAGTCAGGGCAAGCACAGATTAAAGATGTTCACTGATAGAGAAGCAAATCCAACAATGGGCAGGTTTTACTGCAATGCCCAGAACATGCACCACTCTTAGAATATTCAGGTCCTTTTCTTGCAGTGCCTGGCAAACACTAAATCACTGAGTCTAACAAACTTTTATGCATTGTTAACCATTTCATCCCAATTCCCAGGCCTCACACAGGAAGGAAGATTTTCATAGGAAAAATAAAAAAGCAGTTTGATGTGAGTTTTGAGTAATTATCAATAATTACCTGAAGATGGGCATTCAGTACAGCACAAATGCCAAGGGGCTACTGTGGCTCTCAGTTTACAGTGAGGAAAGTAACCAAAAATACACTTTAGAGTAAAAACTCGTTTCAAATATGTCAACAGAGACATGTGCTAAATAAATGAACCCTCAATCACAGTTCATAAGCACTTATATGGGGAATAAAACTCTTAAGTGCTTCATCCTAGCAGACACAGGAAGGCCAAGATCCAATGGCTAGAATGAAGATACACCACATAGAAAAGGTTTTCTATTTTAACAGGAATGATAAAGAAGTTATTCCTTTGGAAAAAAATTCTGAAGTCATGATCAGGTGCTGGACTTGGATAAGTTCATACAGGAAAGCCCAGAGCTGTGTTAAACATCAAATATAATCACACAGTGAAAAGTTGCTTCTAGTCAAGTATTTTACATGATATTGTTTAGTGACTTACCTGATTTTCTCAGGCAGACTTGGAGTGCAATTACCTAGCTTTAGTTTTGGAAAGCTGCAAGCAAATACAGTCTAGTCATGTACCAAGAGATTATCTGTACCCTTCCCATTGCTCAGAACCTGCACATGAGCTGCTGAGCAGCAGGTCCTGAGCTATCACCACATTTCCCTGTATTTACCATGTTTGATACACACCAAGAGCTACATGAACACAAAACCAGAAATGATTTCATAGGGTGCATGAAGGACTCCATCCAGAAAGTGCCTATGGGGCTGAACAACTTCTGTGAGCTAAAAACAGAACTAAGAGCCTTTTCCTTTCCCTTTAGCCATCAGAAAATGGAAGTGGCTAAAGGGTGTCAGTGAGTAAGAGTGACTCAAGTTTCTATTTCTGGCAGGGCTTAGGGAGATGCTGTCTTTAGGCAGACTTTTGCTATTTCTTTAATTCATTGAAGCTTCTTGTGTGCCAGGGGAGCCTGCAGAGGCAGATGGCTGGAGAAAAAGCCATTTCAGTCCCATTCTCATTTAATCCAATAAAGAGGAAAGGCAGATTGGATAAGATTCACTGAGCTCTGAGGGAGCCAGTGTTTTGCTACCCTGTGAGTTCCAGCCTTCACTTTTTGTTCTGTGGTTCATAAAGCAAAAACAACAAATCAACACGACAGCATTTTCACCTGAGTTAGACAAACCACAAAAACTGAGTCCTGCTTCTGGCAAAGTATGAAGGATAAATTTCTACCTCAAGATCCCAAACCACACAGTGAAATGTATTACACTTTCAGTCTGGCTTTTGACTGCAAAAGGATGCAAACATGTTAAACAGAGTCACTAGACCAGCCCTTATGCCACAGAAGAGTCCACTGAGAATTCAGGTACTATTATTCTCTCATTATGAGGATTCAAGTGCTGGAGTTACAACCATTTTCAATGTTTTTTTAGGATGCTTCCTGTAATCCTCCATGTGTACATTTGTAATAGGCAGCCTGAAACAACCTCTTTGATTAAATACAATCACCACACAAAAAAAGAGGCCTCCCATGCTGCAAATCTTGGCAAAAAAGATAAGAACAATAGTCCTGAGAGCCACTTGCTTAAATTAAAACAGCACATGCCAGCCAACAAGCAATGGAGAGACAAAACTGGTGAGCACTTAACCTTAAAAAGAAAAATCTGAGTGATAGGGGGATGCAAGTATGTGTACACAGATGGGCTTCTTAAGAGAGAAGCAGAACAGCAAGAGCTTAACTTGCAGTAGCTAATTCAGGAGGACAGCAGAGAGCACAAATTAGAAAGATTAATGATAAGCCAGAACTTCAAACCCAAAATGACTCCTCCTTATGCACAGCATTTCTTCAGCTTAGCACATCTTAGGTTATCCAAGAGACTAGACAAGTTCTGCTACAAAAATGAGGGATTTGAACAAAATGTCACCACTTGCTGTATGCTTTCCTGGAAACAAGAATGAATGGGTCACACAGATAAATGCTGCACATGCAGCTGGCTGAAGTGGAGCAGCTCCAGGAGGAAGCAGAGCACTGGAGCCACAAAGGAATTAAAATGTGCAGCCCCTTTCACAAAACCACTGCTGAGTTTCATTCATTCACTGGTGAGAGAAGTAGATGCAGAGAGCTTTTCTCTAACAGCAAGAGTGAGTCTCCCTGTTTCCTAGGTTTGAAATACATGGACAACTGACTGATAACAAGGTGCAAGTCTTTCTGGGCTTAATGTACAGATTTTTGGCAAACTCAGCCTTTTCATGTTTGTAAAAATTCTAAACTGCTCTGATAACTGTCACAGCAGGCCTAAGATCACATTTTCAGACTCCCCAATTTCATCTTTGACAGTTCCTGTCATTGTGACTCCTCCTGAACTCCAAGGCACACAAATAAGAGACACACATCTACCACTGCACAGAAGAGAAGCTAAGGGCAGGCAGCAGACAATTCCAAACACTTAAACATTTATTTGGCACTTCAATGTATATTTCTTAAACATAAAAACCAACATTCATCAGCTGCCAGCACAGCAGAAAAGGCAACACAAGTGTGCATATAGGCAAACACTCCAGTAGCACGGCACAAAGGTGGGGGCCATGCCAAAGCCAGGACATCCTGTGGAATTCTCCACTAGCTCAGCCTGCTCCCACACCAGGCCCTTGCTAGGTCTTCACATCCAGAAGAAAAGGACAGAAATCCCACAGTCAAAACACAGAATTCCAGTCTTGGAACAAATGGTGAGAATCTCCTGGTAGAGATGGTGACCTCTGAGTTTTTCCTCAGCATCCATGGAAAGCTCTCTCCAGGTGTCTCTGGCTGCAGAGCTGAACTTCAAGTTCTCCCTGATCATCAAATACTTCACCTGAGTTAAAGGCATGAGAACAACTCCTTTCTGAGAGGGTGTTCACTAAAGGCTTGATATGCTCAGTTCTTTTCCTTCCGTTCTCTCCATCCGCAGTTCTTGCAGGAGGACAAAGCTGGCAGGAACCTGCCCCGGGGGTCACAGCAGGACACTCCGTGCTGTCCCCGCCCAGCAGCGCCGGCTCGGCCGTGCCACCCAGTGGCGAGAGCCTTGTCCATGCAGGACTGAGAGCCTGAGCCGGCAGAGCAGCTGAGAATCACTGAGTCAATCTGTCTCCACTCAGTTCTGCTGCTGGATTTCAGTGACCTATCCCCAGGTGTGTCTGTACAAACCAGCTGATCTCTTACATGTACTCAGACACACAGAGATAGATCATAGAATATAATACTACATGGAGAATTTATGTATATGCCACTAAATATTACAAATCAGACATACACACTCAGTTTAATTTTTGCTTAAGGTTAAGATGGCATGTTTGAATGCCTGTTTCAAGGAAAATAGTCCCATCTCTCCAAACAAGAAAGCTCTCAGTTATTTCAGATCCCCAAATCTCTGTGATTACTTCTCATGGCTTAGGTGGCTTTAGAGTAATTCAGAACTTCTTCTGCCTCCTGGTGTCTTCTGAAGAGAGAAGCCTTCTGAAACAAAGAGAGAGGCTCTTGCCCATGGGGAAGAGGTGGACCTGAGCATTCACACTTTGCAATACACTTGAATTTTGCAGGGTTATAAAAAAAAAACCAGAGGTGCTTTCTTGAATTGAAACTTCCCTTTTTCAGCTGGGAGTTGAAGGCAAGTCCTGCAGTGTCTCACAGGCCTGGCTGTGCCTCCTTTCAGGGCTGTGTTAGCTGGCAGAGATCAGGCACCTGTGGAGAGACACACAGCAGTTGGGGAGGTTGTGGAAAGCCACACCATGCCCACCCTGAGGTACAGCTCTCTATTTTACATCATCCCATCATCTCTAAATTAAGGGGAGTCAGGGAAATGCCAGTGGTGTGGCTAGTAGTTAAAGGAGTGCCTTAACACTTCACTGATTTGCTTTTGAGATGCAATGAGCAACAATAGTAGAAAATAAATCTATGCTGCTCAGATAGGAAGAAATTAATTATTTACAGCAGGGAATCAATGTAGGACAGGGGTGGTAGTGCCCCTGTCTTTCCCCTCTGACTGTTCAGACTATTCATTCAAAAAGGGTACATGGAGCCACCCAGGCAGCTGAGCTGCTCTACCTCAACCAGAGTTTGAGGGTCCTTTCACTAAAGGGAATGGAATAACCTCATCCAATGTAAAAATACCCACCAAGAACTCCCTGACAAACCCAAACCCCCACACCAAACAACTCTGAGGAGCAAACAAACACTGCTTTGAGAGCCCTGCTCTGCCACCCTCCTTTGCTTGCTGTGAGAGCAGAGTGAACTCTCAAACCTCTGTGAGACAGAACAGCTGCAAACACAGGCACAAATGAGCAGCACATCAGCACATACAGACTGACAGCAGGGTTTAATACACAGAGTACAAGCTCATTTCCAGGAGAAAAGCATGTGACACTGCCATGCTGTGGCATTGGAGACTTTAGGAGGAAAAACAGAAGCAAATTAGTGGGATGCATCACAATGTTCAGTTTAGGCTTCCGTTTGAAGATCTGGTTAATTTTCTTTATTATTCTAAGAAGTCGCTCATTTAATTACAGATTTAATTTCCCTAAGTACTACTCCTGGCCCAACTGTCTTCCCTCCATGTTCTTAGTTCAAGGCACAAAATGTTTTAGTGCCAAAGTAATTTTGACAATTTGAAGGCAGAATCAAAGCAAGACCTTGAAACTTTTACTTAGGATCTTATCCTGTCTGGTCTTGAAAAGCTCCAAGGATGGAGACTATTTAACTTCAATTTCCACTACCTATGAGGAGACAGATACACAACAGTGGATTGTAAACTTCTGCATTTTACTGCAGAGAAATAACATTAATTAGGATGTAAAAATACCATAGAAGACTGCCTCAAGCACAGGTTAATCAATTTGTAGTTTCTACCAGTACTAACTTGGGACAAGTTAACTCCTTTCTCCCTTATTCCATTTGGTTGATGCATTCATGACCAACCTCCCCCCAACATTCTTAGTCATAGAATTAGACATTTAATCTGTGTTAAAGATGCCTTTGGGAGGCTCTTACCTTCATTCAGTTGAACTCTGATGACCTCATCAGGATTTTTTCTGCAAGTTCTTTGGCTGTTCCTAAACCAAAAATGACTTTTTGTCTGATGAGAAGAACGTAACGGTGAAATCAAACTTGGAGGCAGGAACTCAGGCAGCCACAGGCAAACATTAAAATGGCAGGATGTTGTAGGAGATAAATTGGCTTCAAGATGAATTTGAGAGGTGGAGTCTAATGACCCTCAAGAGATGGCTGAGATTTTGCCAAAAACCTTTGAGTAGCAAGCTCTTTGGAAGGTACATTTTCCAATAAGAGTTTAAAAATCAGACAGGAAACTTTCACTAGGGACTGTCAGACATTCAGCTGAGCGTGCAGCTGCTCAGCATTAGCAAACATGAGGAATACTTTATAGACTCTGCTAAGGTATCATGCTACAAACTGCTTCCACCAGTGCTGAGCACACATCAAAATCACCACAGGCACCAGAATCTGCTGCTGATTCTGAGCAGTGGCATTTGTGAAAGCTGACAAAGTGACAATGAGAATACCCCCAGAACTTCCTGGGTGAAGGAAGTTGAGGTGCTGGGAGAGACAGAAACCTCAGGAATGCAAAAATATTTGGAAGTGTAGAACTGGCTCTCAGCAGGAGCTTTGG
Organism: Erithacus rubecula; assembly: GCF_903797595.1. Taxonomy (NCBI): domain Eukaryota; kingdom Metazoa; phylum Chordata; class Aves; order Passeriformes; family Muscicapidae; genus Erithacus; species Erithacus rubecula. The sequence continues at coordinate 3,540,712 of NC_136674.1, forward strand.
TGATTTCAGGAATTTATTTCATAGGTCAGCTGAGCTTTAAAATTCCAGTGTTCAGCTGCTGATCACTGGTTTGTTTACAGGGACTTCCCCAGGCTTCATTATGCTCCCCATACCACTCAGTACAGACACTCTGCACACTCTGAGAGTCAAATGAATTATCCTGACAGATGCAAAATTTGGTTTCATTACCTGCCTTTGAAAGAGAATCAATATTGCCCACTGCAGCATATCTGGCTCCATGACCAAGGCAATACTCACAGCAAGCTACACAGAGAATCAACATGACACAGAGACAGACACATCCATGTGTGTGTGACACAAAGGGAGACACAAAAGCCAAAACTGACTTCATTAAATACATGTCTGAACATTTCCTCCTGGAACTACAGCTCTATGGATTCTGGGGTTTCAATTTAAAAAGGAGTATTTGCAACTCAGGCCTCTTATACCAAAGAGCTCATAATGTTCCTTATAGATGGAATATAAATATTCCAGTTTGCAAATTAACAGATCATCTTCTATTCATTTGAAGTAATATCAAATGTATCTTAAAAGCCAAAATAATACAGAGGGGAAGCTATGAGAATATGATTCCCCACCCTCATATAGGAACTGTGCTTTCAACAAGTGAAATTTCATTAAGAACAAATTAGGAATGGAAACAGAGCCCAGAACCTTAAGTACTGTCTGGTAATCATTTTGTCTGAGTACATAGTCTGTAACAGCTTTGCTTTGCATCCACTTGGGACTCTGCTAATGAAACTGGAGCCTAAAAACATTCCTTTATTTTCTGAAAAGAAGTTTTTCTGTTTGTTCAATCCAGGCATTCTGATCCATACACCTCCACAAAAAAGCTCCCCCATGTTTTCAGTCCCATCTACTGCACAGCTGCTGAGGAAACTCCTGAATGGAAAACAGTGAGAAAATAAATGCAATGTAGAGCTGGACTGTTACTTCAGCTGAAAGAAATGACAGGGTTCACCCTGTTCCTGTGGTCATTCTGCCAATGTCCATGAATTTACCAGGAGAGAGATTGAAAGGCAAAATCTAGAGGAATATAATTAATTTGACACATATTTCTGATGAACAGATGACTGCTTGTGTTACTTTGTCTTTCTTCATTGACTTCCCTCAGATTAAGAAGTTCTCTTCTGGAATATCTGTACCCAACCACTCCTTTCACAGATGGTTTAATCCAGCTGCACAGAGTTATAAAGGCATCACCATATTGAGAGCAAAGCTATCAGAGGATATTGGCAATTGTTACTAGTTAATATTTGCTGATTAAAACCTTCATGGCTTAGTTGACAGAACTAGATTGCCAAAAAGAAAAAGAACAGAAACATCTTAGAATAAGAGACAACAAATTCTGCCAGAAGAGTTACAAACAGATGAGATGCACATCCAAGCCAGCAGTAGTTACTGACAAAGCACTGTTTGCATGCATGTTAGCAGGCACACAGACCAAGTCTTGGCCCTGGGAAATGGAAAACAACCAACCTGTTGCTGCCCTTCACTTCATCCAGCTCCTTCTGCAGTCTGGCATTCTTCTCCTCCTCCTCCTGCAGCTTCCTCTTCACCACACGGAGCTCCTGCTGAGCTTCACACTTAATGTCATTGGCTACAACCACTGCAGTCTGCAGGTCAGCCTGGAAACGCCTCCACTCCTCTGTGTCCTCCTGGAGAGAGCAATGAGAACCCCAAATTGATGTAAAAATGCATCAAGCTAAGCACTGAGTTATTCATCTCTATTGCAGTGATCATAAGCAATCTGGATTTTCCCACAATTTTAAGATGGTGCTGGGTAAAACTGAACACTTGCCTCTTTATACTACCAAAAATATTGTCAAAAAAACTCATGCTAAGCTTTCTACTCAGTATTGCCAAGAAGTCCAAAGTGAAGAGAATGAAGTTTTAAAGGGTGCAGGAAGAATTTCTTCTCTTGTTTTAGGAAAACACGATGCTAGTATTGCAATAAAAGCTCAGCTTAGCTTTGTCTTAGTTTAAAGTTTAAACCTTACCTTCATCTGCTTAGTCAGGGCCTTCAGCTGCCTCTCTGTATCTTGTTTTTGTTCTTCCAGTTTCATTGCTTTACCTAGGAATGATAAAATGTAAGAAGATTATTAAACACATAAGGGTAACAGTGAAAGTGAGGATGGGGGGGGCAGAGCAGCTGATTTGGTTTTGTTTCTGGTAATGCCACTAAAATAAACTGAATTAAGACACTGTCAATGACCAGGAATGGAACTAAGAGTAGATCTGGTATTCAAACATCTCCAAAATATATCATTTTCAGGTATTAAACCAGACTGAAATTGGAACAATCCCACGTGGATTCACTTACTCAGCACACACATCCCAAGGGATCACTGATGTGTGGAACAGCCACTGGTTCCACCAGGTGGCAGCTCCCCATCCACAGCAATCTCAACTTTACTGCTCTTCCCAGTGCTCTGCCCTAAAAACTCTTCAATAAAAGTCCAATAATTCCAATTTCTGGAACAGGCAGTACTTCCTTCACTGGAGAATGAGGCTTGGAGACTGTCTCAAATACTCTGTCTATAGCACTCTCTGTTAAAACAGTACTTCCATGCATGAACAGAAGGCAATATCCAAAACTGGAATATTTGTAAAGGCCAGACCTCCTCCTCCCTGTTGCAGCCGTAACTGAGCCCCCAAATAAGTTCACTTAAATCCTTTTTCCAGCTCCACCTACTTTCTAGGTCACTGATGAGCTGGTTATTGTGCAGTTTTATAGCACGATGCTGTTCCACCTGGTCTTCCAACTCAAAAATGGTCTCTTTCAGGTTTTTGATATCTGCTTCATTCTCTGATGTCTTCTCCTGCAGCTTCTGGCTGGTTCTGCTCAGCTGCTCAGCCTGGCGGTCACACACCTCCTTCAGCTGACCACACTCATTCTCAGCCTGGGAGGGGAGAAAAAAAACTGCAAATTTGTCCTTATTTCTTAGATCTCACTCATTAGAGACTTCACTGGGCACCTTGTGGATTGAAGCACTGTGTACACCCAGTTTCAATGAAAATGAGAGTGTCAGGAAACAGAGATGAGTGATGAATGTCAGTTTTCTTTCCTGGCAATAAAGACAATACAAGATGCTGCAAAGGAAATGAAATTTTCTCTATGATGACCACAATTCCAAAGCAATCTCTGCAGTTAATGAAGGGAGAGGAATTACATTCCCAGAAAGCTCCACTCCTGTTTCTGTAGCACATTATGAAAGTGATATCACTGCCTTAGGGCCAGGCTGATGATCAGTTCATCCACATTAACAATTTGCTGCTTTTACCATGTGCATTTTCAATGGACTGTGAAAACACACACAGCAGAGCCAGCTACTGCAGATAAGTGCATTTCTGGATATGGGACATCTGGAATTACTGAAGGGGGAATCTGCTGCACTTCAGTTTGTTGGCTCAGGCCACTGATCAATGCTTCCAGGTTTGGGGGGAGCTCTCTGACTATGAACAAGTCATGGAAAAGGTGCAGGCTGCCAATTCAGTGAGCAGCACTGGCACAGCCTCACTGCAGGGCAGCCTTACAGAAGCCTGTGGTCTTGTTTGGGTGTCACAAATAGCCAATGATTCAGAACAGCTTATTTTGAGGGAAGGGAAGAGTAAAAAGAGGGAAATCTGTGGTTTCCAAACCAAGCAATAAAAAGTTTGGTACAGAGTCTGAGCACTCAGCAGTTTTTCATTTATTCTTCATGAACTGCAGCTCCAGAAAGCACTTGGGAGCTTCCTCTACTAACTGCATTTGCTGTGGTCACCTATTTTAGCTGAAAGGACATCTGGATTTTCTAAATCACCCAAACCATGGAGGTGCTTTTTGGCAATGCTCTCTTCCTCTGCAGCCTATTTTATCATTCTGCTCATGCACCCTTCCCCATACAGGAAAGGCTGCACACTCTCACTCCTTCTGCAGCACTGGGATATAATCACTGCTTGTGCTTTATTAACACTTGTTGAATGATGGCTCACACTGCAGCTCCTCTGAACAGCCAGGATCACACAGAAAACAGGGACAGCAACTTGCTTAAGCTTGCTTGGAGCAAGCTATGAACTCACAAATCAGGTAAATTGTTCTAAAATATTTTTTTTTCTGTTACTTCACCTATCTCAAAACATTTCAAACACATCTATCTCAAAAGCATTTCTTTTTTATTGTAAAAATATTTGTTCTATGAAAATTATGTCCTCTGGAGCTTGACTCTGCATCATCAGCCATGCTGCTGCCCCTACCAGCTTCCCCGAGTAGGAGTTCATGTCCTTGTCTTCTCAGGACCAATGACACCTATACTTCACTGCTAATTAATCATGATTCATTATTCAGAATTTAATATTCATTGCAGAATTTAATATTCACAGCTAACTATTTATGCCCTTCTCTTCATCTGATTAGCAAGTGATTTACACTATTTGTTCACATCATATCAAAGTAATTTTTAATTTATCTGCTCTTTGCTCCAATTCTGCTAGACACAATTCTCTTTACTAAAAGAGTAAATTCTACAGAAGGCGTTAGGACAAAATAGTTATGAATTTATAAATACAGATATGCTAATAGTTATTTCTGAGAAAATATGGGTATAGCAGGAGAAACTGAGACAATATCATATAATCCCAGCTTCTATTCAGAGCTGATCATGTAATTTAAATCCTGGAAATGTACAATTGGTGGATCAGTAACAATGTAAAGACCAACCTATTTATGAAAGGACAGAAAAAATCACTTTATTTTAGAGCTGTTACTGTTTTACCTTAGACAGCAGCCCCTGAATGTGCTTCAATTCACTGTTTGCCTTCAGCAGCTCTTGTTTCAGCTCAGTGCAAGAGGCTTCTAACTGAGCCTTTTCTGCATGGGCTACTTTGAGCATCTCCTGCACCTCAGAGTTGTCAGAGGTGCAGCCCATCACATTGATTTCTGCAGCCTTTTGTTTCTCATTCTCCAGCTGAGTTTTGAGAGAGCCATTCTCGATTTTCAGACCTTCCAAAGCAATTTTACAGTCCTCCAGACTTTTTGCCACTGTGCTGTTGCTCTGCTGTTCCACTTCTAGAAGTTTAAGCAGCTTCTCATTTTCTTCTCTCAGGCTTTTTATCACCTGCTGGGCATCCTGATGCTCCCTTTCTAAGCTTCGCAAGCTGCTGGTTAACTGCTGCTGAATGTTGAGCAATTTCTCTCTTTCAAACTGTGCTTTTTCTAAAACTTCTGCACATTTCTGTTCCAGCTCGAGAACCTTCCCCTCTTGAGCTTCATTCTTGGATCTCTCTTGGAGGAGAGTCATGAGCTTCTCATTTTCCTGGCTCAGCTGCTCAGCTCTATCTCTGTGCTGACGGAAGGAAGTTTCCAGGAGAGCTTTCTCTTCCACCAGCTTCTCATTTTCTGTTGTCAGCTCCTGCACCATTTGCTGCTGATCCGACAGCTCCTGCAGAGTGGCCTGCAGCTCTTCTGCTGTGCTGTGCTGATTCTCCTCCATCTTCTGTATTCTCTCTGTAAGAGACGCAACGGAGAGGTCGCTAATATTGTTTGGAGAGCTCCCTGCAGTGGAGCACTTGGAGCCTTTGAAGTGGTTGCTGCTGGCAGAGGCTGGCCTGGAAGGCACATCGGCGATGTGCTCGAAGTCGGAGGCGTCGGGGGACAGGGAGGCTTTGGTGACATCGCTGCTGGAGGAGCCGGAGTTGCGCAGCGCGGCCCCGCTCGCGCGCTGCCGCTGCTGCTCCGCTTCGCCCCTCGGCGCCTGCCTGGATGGGCTCCCAAAACTCGACTCCTGGGTAGTTGGGGTGGGGAGGCTGCTGTCACCTCCGCTGCTTGTGGTTGTGTCTGAGAGAGGGGAGTTCTCCAGGTAAAGCAGCTTCTCTTTCAAAGCACGGTTTTCTTCTCCCAGGCTAGCAAGCTCTTTTTGGAAAGTCCTGTTTTTCTCCTGAAGGGTCCTTATTAACGGATCTATGTCAACAGGTGACACTGCTTCTAAATTTTGGTTGGAGGCACCCATTCCTTCAAGGCTGAGCGACCCTTTCTCTTTGCATTTCTTCAACTCGCAACGAAGTTTGGTAATTTCCGAATCTTTTGTCTTTGCTTCCGCCAGGAGTTCTTTAACCTGAGATTCCAGAACAGCCTTGTCACCGCTTTCATTCTCTTGCTTGGACTTGCTGGTGGGGCGCACGTGTTTGGTAGGAGTTGGTGCACCAGAAGAGGTGGGGCTGGGCTGTGCTTTCCTGGTGTTGGCCTGACCACGCAGCACAGCTCTCTCCCTGGACACGGATGAGGACAATTCCCGGGGTGCCGGGATCCCCGTGCGCTTCGCAGCCGAAACTGTTCCTTGAGGAACAAGGGATGAAGCAAATTTGAGTTAGTGCATGAACAAAACAAGTTTCACAATAACAATGCTGGAGCCTAGAGCAGTCCTGGAAAAAAACACCTGAGTGTTTGAATAGGTTTAGTCATGACTAACTTTGTGGATTCATGTTTCAAAGGCTTGCATTATTCTGTATTTCTTCCTTTCCCATCCCCTGCAAAGCCTGGTAAACTTTTTCCCAGTGTAATAATACAATATGTAAATGCTGCAATACATGAGCTACAACCCCCTATTAATCATATTGATATAAGATATAAGGACATTAATTATTTGAAAGTGGAAGTTCTTCACACTACTTTGTAAAATGCTGGATCCAATCCTAATCATTTCTGGGGAAATGTTCAGTAACTTAAGATACTGCCTTTGAAAAAAATGTATTTTTATCATACACAAAACGATTTGCATTATACTCTAAGCAGATCATCACAAGAGAAGTATTGAAGCATTTATGCTGAGCACAGATTCAGTGAAATATAAAACTCTTCTGGCACTTCCAACACTAAGACAATTGTGTTGCTGCAACTTCTTGCAGAGATGGGTGAGAGATTTTCCATGTTCTAAATTCCCATCCTCTTATGGAAGAAGAGCAAAAGGAGGTTAGAGAGTTGGTGATGGTCTGTTCTGTTGTTGGTTGGGTTTTTTCCCCACCAACCAACAATGCAAAGCATTATGTGATTGCAAGAGAAATGAAGTTTATGAGTTGTTGATTTTCATTTTTCAAAGCTCTCTTGAAATACAGGACCCCAGGCACTAAAGCAACAATAAGAGGCATTTGAACCATGGAAGCTGTAACAAGCTGGTTAAAGAAAAGACACTGGTTCAAATGGAAGGTTTGATATGCCACTGCAAGAGACAACATAAATTTAAGAAACTCCTCCTGAAAATTCAGGACTTTATTCAAAAGGAAAAGCCCTAAAGCACAGCACCATGAAGTGTGGGGATAGGGCACAATGAAGAGATGTTGTCCAATGTAGCCACATAAACAGGATGCAAGAGTGAGTTATGCAAACAGAAAGGGCTAGTGAGCCTGTGTTTGCAATAAAAACAACTTCCAGAAGGACTCTGGGGGGAAATCCTAGAACGAATTCCATCTCCCCACATTCAGGGGGCTCTTTGCTGACACACATGTGCAGCATTCACAGAAAATCCAAGAGCATTAAGAGCAAAAGGGAGCAGACTCCCTTCCTTACACAGCAACCTCATCACCCTCCCACAGCAGTGCAGGGCACGGAAGGGTTAATGTTAACACCACCCCGTTTGCTCAGCATCTCTTTTGAAGAATGCACTGGGTTTATAAAGCCCACACAAACAGGAGCCCCTCCTCCTCCCCCCCAAACACACACACTCTGCAGCAGCACAATAAACACCCCGAGACAAAGAGCAGCTGAAGAAAAGCCCCCTGAACCCGGCTGAGCGCTGGCAGGAGAGCACAGAGAGCCTCTGTCATGGCAGGGGCACGGTGAGGCCAGAGACAAAGGCTCCAGTGTTTTTGGGAAGAGATACAGGGACAGCCAGGCCCACACAGCTTCATTCAGTCACCTACAGCTGGAGGGGACAGCACAGCTCCGGGATCTCCAGTGGAAAGCACCAGGAAAGCTGAGATGGGAATTCTCCTTGTCAGAGCCAGAGGCCCCATTATGGACCATCCCATTCCCAACACAACTGCCAGCATCTGGCACTGTAAAAGCTGCTCAGAGTCAGCTCAGCACATGAGCAAAGCTTGTGGTGTCCTGCAGCCAACACCAGACATGAAGGACAGCAGAAAAACTGAAAGAACTGTGATGTGACTTCCAGAGAAATCCCAACTCAGGACATCTTCTCCCTGCTCAGAGACAGGCACAGGTGAATCCCAGGGGAAAGCACCTGAATGCATCCTGGCCACTGAACACGATGAGTGTCCAGCATCACACAAGCTGCAACCATACTACAGTTTTAAGTAAAATCTACATCACAAATGATCAGAGATGTTCTTGAATCTGATCTTGAATCTGAAAGTGTAAAGGGTGATTTAAAGCCTTCTGTATGTCCTGGGCTTTTATTCAATCTTGAGAGGGTTTTTTACCCTTCACACAAAATTTTATGACAAAGCAAGTGCTCTGAAAAACTTCTTTAATGCCCAAACCAGTTCAACAACATGGTTGCCAACTGGTCAGTACATGACTAAGCAGTATTCTATAAACACTGGGTGGTATTCTGTAAATTAGGAGAAATAATTAGGCAATTACACATTAGTACAAATTGCTTGGCACTAAGGAAACCACCTTTTCCTAGGAGATATGCTGAACTTGTAGTGATGCCAGCATGTTTCCAATCATCACCAGGTGACAGCTGCAACATGATCCTGAGCAATGGAAGACACATACATAAGGATAACAATTAATGATATTTAACTGGGATTACCTGTACTCCACCAGTTTGCCAACCATTGCAGGCTTTGAGCTTACTCAATGTGCCTCATGTGTTTTGCAAGACTCCACGCTCTGCTGACTTGTTCTGTCATAAATCACAAAGCACTTGCTATCCATCAATAACCATTAACCAACTTGATTTTTGCACAATGTAGGAAGACTGACATATTTTCCTCATTCCACTCTCCACAAGCACCACATTGTACTAAAAAGCCACAAGAAGCCAGGAAAAATAATAGTTCTAGGTGCATATGTTGATCACAAAACACCAAATCAAGTATAAACTACTTTCAAGTCTATTTTATGGGCAACCCCCCTCTGAATGACCTTGGAGTTGAGCAGTGTAGTGGTTGCCACTGAGTGCCAAGCCACAGCCTGAGGCTCCACAGGCAGGAGCTGCACTGAGGGCTGTGCAGGTCCCCCTGTGACCTGATTAACTGGCCCCAGTGAGGGATGGGAGACTCCAGACAGACACTCCAGGCTGCTGCATCCAGCACAGCCCTGATTTATGCTGCTGCTTCCAGTGGCTGGAATCACACAGAACTTCACTGCCTGGCCAGTGCTGCTGGTTTTGAGCAGCCCTGAAGGTCTGTGGAGGTCATCTCATCACTGTGTTTCTCACCTGGGTGCCCAGTAAGAACTTCTCCATTTTCAGCATTACTTTTCAGTTGTGAGGCATTAAACTCTAACAATAGATACAGCTTAAAATCTTCCAAGTGCTTTAAAATTAACAGCTATTTAACTCAAATCCTCTAAAACACATAATTAAGTTTAGGTTACAGGGCAGGGAAGCAGAGAGAAATGAAACACCTCACCCAAGGTCACACTAAATCAGGATGAGGAGCAGGGCTCCTGCCCTGCTGTGCAGCTTTCCATGCACCACTTGGTGCCAGGGAGCACTCCCTGTCCTCCCACTGATGTCAAAAGCCAAAGTATCACTTTAATGAGATAAAAGTTGACCCCTTGAAATGATCTTTTGACATTTTAATCCAATTTTCAACACAACTACAATGTTTCTTGCAGAAGCATCAGGATTACTCCTCAGTTTTTCCACACTGTGATCTATTTCTGATCTGAGCTCTCAGCACCTTCCATAGGGACATTCATAATCAGGAGAAAATGGACTATGGAATGGAGAAAAACATTTCCCAATCCTCCAAGGTGAAACTCACAGGATTGTTGTTCAGAAATAACATCCAGGCAGCACAGCCAATGTAATTACAGTGGTGGCAGGGTAAGGGGAAGCAGGAGGCAAACATTTTACCAGTCACAGGGGGACACATGTGACATTATGGAATGAAGATTCAATACATTTATCTGCCTTTGCATTCCATGTGCTCTGAAGTAGCACATATCACTGCAGTAAAGCACCAGCCTTGAAACTGCATTTCTTTTGCTTGACCCTTAATTATACTAACAGTTCAAACACCTGCTTCCCCAGTCCCAGAGCAGAGGAATAATCTCACTTGGGAAGTGACAACACTTGACCACATAAACACCTTTGAAAAGGTTCTAATTTCTGCCTTGAATCTATTTTTTAGAATTGGAGTCAATACAAAATTATTTGCCTCTGGCCTTTGTCCCATTTGTGTCCCACAACCTGCCCTTTTCTTAATCCTTCCCTCCATCAACATATTAATATCCCAAAGGTTAATGCCATGGCCTTTTGCTGTTCCACAGTGGAGTTAACAGGGAATGTTCCATTTAGTACTTATTCCTCAATTTTAATCCTGTCATCTCTTAAGCAAACAACAATAAAAACACATTTTCTCCTTCAACATATTCAAAATTCCATGTCAGTAATTCACTGTTCCATAGCTCCAGCAGGTACTGACCTCCTGCACAGAGCCCATGGATGTAATTTAAGCACTGATCACCAAGCCATCAAAGCATTTCAGTCATGTAAATATAAAGCATGGAAACAGATGCAGCTTTGGTGTGATGTTTTTAAACAATAGATACCTTATTTGAATTGCAAGGGCAGGATAACTAACAAGAAATAAAAGAAAGCTATTCATAGCACTCTGCAATGTTCCAGTCATACATTTCAGAAAGGCAAACTGTTGCCTGCAGACAAGTTTGTCCTCTCATGAGGGATGTTAAAGCTTTTTCATTCCAGCTCCTGCTTTTGTAACAGATCAGCAGTTTCACTGTCCCGTGTCTGTCATCCCTAAATCCTCCTCAGACAGGACAGCAAAACAAGAGATTGCAACAAGAAATTAAGGACTAACTCACAGCCTCCCTGGCAACAGAAGACTGGGGTTCTTCTGTCATTATGGAATTCTGTTCTCACATGCCAGGATGCTTTAATAAAATTTCCCATCTGAACAGAACTTCTGAGCCTCAGATACAAAAGTGGTTCCTTGAGGGAAGGGTCAGTATAAATCAAACAGGCTGGAAGCATTTAGCACCATGGCAAAGTAAAGGGAATATTAAGAGCCCACATTTGTACAGCAAATAAAAAAGAATTATTAAACCACCCTACACATTTTCCTGTGCTCTAGCACTTGTGGTTTAGCTGAAATATGTCCTCTTTATCAATTCTGGTTTTCAGCTCATCCTCTGGCTGTGACTTCAGTAGATCCTGGACTTGAGAGCACTTCCTCAGACTTTGCCAGGATGTGCTGAGGATCCAGAGCAGCACCAGGAATACACAGTGAACAAACCTGGGTCACAGGAGTACCTTAATCTCACCTGGTTTATGCCACCTGCTCTAGGACACCAAAATACAGCTGTCTAGTGCCAGTCCAGATCACCTTTAGGTATATGTAAGATAGTTTCACTGCACTCAAAGATTTGGCAGCACTTGTAGGAGATTTGTCCCTTGCTCCAGATGCAGACAGAGCACCTGGGATGTCTGAAGACACCTTAAGAGCCACCAGACATTGAACTGGTCAGACTTTCAGAGCAGATTTACAAACTGATGTTACAAGGCAGATAACAGCAGCTTTTTTGTGCTACATTCAGAATTCCTCCAGTGCCCAAGCACCCTTTAGCTGATTTCCAGCTCCACAATGAACAATTTAGCACAATGGATTAATATGGGATTCATGACATCATCAATGTGAATTTAGTCACAGCCAAGTCACAAAAGATGGCATTAGCTTGGAGTCACCACACTGTCCCTTGACTCACTGTGATAAAGCAGCACATGTCACAGGGAGCCTGGATGGGTTTTCTGACTTCTTTTGTCAATTCAGAGCAAAGTTTTCAAGAACCTAATTAACTTGGTGTTTAAAATCCATTTTTCAAAGGCAGATAAGCCACTAAGACCTCAAAGCTTAAGTGAAAGCCCAGGAGACTTGGCAGATCCCTTTCACCCTGTTCCAGCATTGATCCTGAGATTGATACTGAGACTGATTAAGAGCCAGTTAGGGACGTGCTCTGGGAAACAGTGACTGTACAGCACTGAGGAAGGATTGCTGCACACTTGACTCTTTTAAAGTACTTTTTCAACAAAAGGTTTCAGCACACATCTGTTTTATTGAAACAGATTTTCTCTGCCTTTTCCCCCTTTGTTTAAAGCAAACGAAACAGTTAAAAAACAACTCCCCTGCTGACCAGAGATGATCTGATATCCTAATTAACAGGAAACACGGGGACACATTTCACAGTGGCATGAGGAAAAGCAAACACTGAGAAGTAAAGCAGATATAACAGCAGCCCTTACCTGCACTGCTGGGCTACTTCCCACAAAACCTACAAAGACAAAATCCCTGCACATTGTGCCACCCTGCTTAATGCCCCCATCCTTAAACCTCTGGGACAGCTTGGTGACACATACTGAAGGCATGCACACAACTAAACCAAGCCAAGAGGAAGATCTGAGTCTGTCCTGAGAGTTTCTTGGAAGATGAAATATGAGTGGGACTGGATGCAAAAGGCTGGATTTTCAAAGAGATGCAGGTGGCAAGACCACCAGCACCTACTGATATTTTCAAAACTGCTTGAGCCTTTTAGAACTTCATATTTGAGAATGAAATGGCTGAAACTTCTGTTCCACCATGAGTTTATGCAAAAGTCAGGATAAAGAATGACACTATTGTACTGTGGCAAAGTATAATGGCTTGATCTGCTTGGTGCACAAAGGGAATGAGCTGAACGGGTTCCTGTCAGCATTCTTCCATGACAACAGCACTGGATACTCCTTTGAATAATCCCCAGAAACTCAGAGGAGCACACCATTTTCCATCCCTTTTAGGGCTGTCCTACAGAAAGGCAATGCTCTCTGCTACCTGGGCTTTATACAGCAGCAAACAAAGCAAAGCAAGGCTTGGCCAGTGGAGGTTCTCCTGAATTAATCAGTCTGTTTGCAGAGTGTTAGTCATAGAGCCAACACCTTCACAGGTCAGCAACTCCTTGGGAAGGTTCACTTGTACTCCACCTAGCTTTAAAAAAAGACAAGGAGATGGCTCCAGAACAATAAATGTGGTTTTGATAATCCAGCACTAATTATATCAGAAGCTTCTGCTCCAATAGGGCCTTTTACTCACTTAGCAAACACAGACTAAGAGTAATTAAAACATTAACCTTTTTTTTTCTAAATTATTTTAATGGCCTGTTGGACTGTCTGGCCTCCCTGATTGCATTGTCTGTGGAACAGGCACAATATGCATCAGGAGGAAAGAGCTAAAAGGCTTAGTGCAAAGATTTTGATCTATGTAACCATCATGGAGAGTGCAGGAAAGCAACTCAGGTACTGATATTTGAGATGGAGATAAGAGACCAAAGAGAAATAAAAATAATATTACAAAGTATTAGGGAAAAACAGATTACTGTACTGAAAAAGCTACACTAGCAAAGAAAAATAAAAAAAGCAGCAATAAGCATTTTGTTCTGAGTAATTCCTAATTTAAGACTACAGAGACCCCTGACATTTGAGCTGAACACTTGGTAAAGGTTGGTTGATTCTTTTAGTTAGAAATATGAGTCTAGAGACCTGGAGTGGAAAAAACACTCAAGCAAAGGCACTTTTGGTAACTTAAAGACTAAGTCATGGCAAAACCAGTTGTCAGTGGTTTAAATCTGCAGATGAACTATTGGTAGGACATTCTTCTCAAGGGTGGCCACCAGAAGAGACTCTCCCATGGCAGGAATGTAAACCAATAGTAGGGACGACCTTGTAGTTGAAGCATCTCCATTTAGTTCAAATTTTAGCATCTAAACAAGTGCTCAGAATCCACAAAAGGCCCCAGTAAGTTTCATAGTGGTTTTAGAAGAGAAAAATGTCTGCTGCACAATTAAGGAATGATCATATACATTTTATTTTCACCTGATCAATAACTCTGTCATCTTGTCCTTGCACAGAAAGTCACATTAACTTTCCAGAAAACTGTTATAATGAAAAAAAGATCAACCCTAGTCAGTATCTGGTGGTTGCAAGCTCAGCACAGCCACAAGAACTGAATTTCAAATTCACTTTGCCACTGCTCAACTCTATTCCAGTGGAAACAAGGTCGCATTCAGAAGGTAAATGAGACGAGATCTGATCAAAACCCTGTTCACAAAGTCTCATTGTGAATTTCAGCTGACTTTCTCTGCTCTTTATGAGTCTGTTCACAGACAATTCCTCTCTAAATAACAGCAAGTGGAGTTAAAAATCTCTTTACCCTGAAAGACTTGCCAGTGTCCACACAAAAGAATCCCTCTGAACATTTTTGATGCTGTTTACTTGAGTTTCCAGAAAGTTTTTAAACTGAAAATAAAAACTCAAGCCTGGATATCCCTGTTTGGAGCAAAATTTTAAATCAGAAGTACAAAAGCAGTTCAGGCTCTATGGTAAAAGAGGCAACTTTTGCTTCCAAATCTCAGGACCAAAGATACACCAGGAAAGTGAATTGGCTGAGAGACAAGAACTGCTCTGTCTTTGCTCCCACAAATACAAACTTCACATTCCAATCTGCTCAAGAGCCAAGGAGCACCCAAGGGCTCCACTGCTCCATAAGGCACCAAGAGAATCAGCAGCTGCTGCTGTGTTCACCCCCAAAATGAGAGACACAAACCCCATGGAATTGCCAACACTGCTGCAGGTCACAAGTGGGGTGGAATCTATCCCTGAGCTGCTTTGGATTTCTGGAGTACCCAGCAACCTGGCATAACAAACACTGAGCCATCCAAAGCAAATGTTCAGGGAAACTCTATCTGCTACACTTGCTGGAATACCCCTACAGTAAACTCAACACTACTTTTTTTGGAACTGTTAATACCACTGGGCCTGCCAAAAATTTTAGTCACCTCCAAGTTATACCCCTTGTCTACCCCCCACAAAGGAATGACTAAAACTTTCAATGTGCAGCATTACCTTAAAATTAATCTGGTGAAAGTTACAGAAATAGAGAATTCTCTGTTTTTAAAATGAAGTACCCTGACTTGTGAATTTATAATTTCCACAACCATCACAGTTCATTATATTAAAAATAAATATTTTTTATATTCCTTAAGGAGGGCTTGACTCTATATACTTGTGACATTAGCACACCAAAATTATTGGGATTTCTGTATACTATGGCACTTCCTGATTTTGTTTGTTCTGGAACATTTCCTGCCTATGCACCTGTAAAAACAAGACAGGATCAGGTATAATCATCTCATACCTACAGCAAAATCAATCTTAAGCCAAACTCTATTCTGATGTTTTTTTTAGACAACAACGGTTAAAAAAATATAAATCCATAAATACATAAATACAAATTTTTCTGTGAAGAGGGACAAAATCACTGCTGTTTCACTGAAATTTGGAGATTTTTTGTTTGATCTGGTTGATAAGTTTGGAGTTTCCTTTATTTTAGATTTGAGGCTTCTGCTTTCCAGAAGGTTTTTATCAACTGCTGTAGAGAACACCCTTGGAGTTAATAAAACACCCCCCAGAACATGCTGTTCAGAAAAAGCAGGGATCTGCTTGAAGAATAAATAATTTGCCAACTCCTGTGGTTGTACTAGGAATATTCCTGAGAGAAATGACCACTAGCTACACTAAGAATCCCAGGGTTTTCCTTGATTCTAGCTTGCAGACAAGGAGATAATTCCCCTCAGCTCAGAAAGCAGCTTCCCAGCTAATCCAACCCAGAAGTTCTTCACTCAGCCACTGCTAGGTTCACAGTGGTGATAACACAGCTGTACTTCCATTCCTGGAAAATACAATTATAATGGATAAAATACCAGTGTTGAGTGTTTTGAGAAGTACAGGAAATTAAAAAGCAAACAAAACTAACCAGCCCTAAATCCAACCATACCAACTCACTTAACAGTGGCTGTCAGTAGTTCCTCCATGCACAGTGGTTTTCACATTAATGTGATCTGTGGCTCAAGTTAATGAAGGAGCTTCCTAAAACCTCCTGGTCCAATAATCCAATTGGAAGGAACAGTGAGAACCCTGTTTCTTCCAGACCAGGTGCTTTGGATCACTCCTCTAACCATCAAAATCTATCTGACATCTCTCCACAAGCACAAAGGATAACCAAGCAGATGAAAAGAAGGGAAATGCTTAAAATCTGACAGTATTTTCACAATTAGCAGGGTGATTTACTCAACCTGTTTAACTGTTCAGGAGGCCATGCTATGGATTGAATCATGGAACTGATAGAGATACCTGCATTTTGCTTTCTTTGTAAAGGTGGATCCTGCTCTAATTCCTTGTCCTTCCCACTGGGGCAGCAGAGCCATCAGAGAGGAAAAGCTGGAAAAGCCTCTGCAAGCACTGCAGTGTGTGAGGAGCCCATGATCCCAAGCTCCTGCTCAGGAATCCTGCCCACACTCAGCCAAGAGACCAGCACTGACCCAGCCAAAAGAAATTTCCTCATGAATTCCCAAACCCTGCTAATCCAGAAAGACAAGGGGGAAAGGGATCAAAAATGGAAACATGAAAGGAGGCTGCTCTTCCTTCCCTAAAAGGGCAGAACTTAAAAGCCAGAAGCTTTTTTTTTTTAGTTGTTTGCTTAATGCTTAATAACCAGTTTGCACTGCACTAGTGTTACAACTGCTTTTTGTTTACTGAAATGTGATGGCCACATAATAAACCCAGTTTTCTTGTAATTTCCAGCCTGCTTCTGTGAGGGGGTGGGGAAAGGACTAGTTTAGTCTCCACAGCTCATCCAGAGTTTTAGGCCAGCCCAGCACAGAGCTAAGGGAGCTGGAACAGCCAATACTGGGAACTGGGCTAAAATCATCAGAACTATCAACACAGGATGAGACACATCAGGAAAAGAAATGAGACAGAAGGGGAGAGGAGAAAGCTCATAACATAATGAGATGTTTATCTATAAAACATTGCCCACTTCAAAGCAGGAAGAGCTTCAACTCCTTGGTTTAAAAAAAAAAAAAAAAAAAAAAAAGAGCTTTTAATTAAAAGATCAGTCAAAGACTTTCCACAGTCAAGCAGCCTCAAAGAAACTATGTGTGGAGGAGGCTGAGAGTAATTCTTAATATGATTAGTCCATTCTTCAAACTCAACAAGGTTTTCTGAAAGCATTTCTCAAGATCCAGAAGATAAGGATGGTGGAAGTATCTTCAGCCCCTCAAAGAGGGACTCTTCCCTTCTGACACCTCCAGTTGATTAGCTTTTGCTCTGGAAAAATACATTCACAAATCTGTGCCTCCCACCTCTCCTGACAAAACAGATTGTAATCCTAGGAGCCATGGCTTTGGGTTAAGCAAAGTTACTGCCATGGACTTGAGGAGGCCTGACTTGAAATATTTCTGTGCATTGCTCTGGTCAGCTGAGAACAGGCTGTGCTGAGCACACAGCCTTCCATTAGACAAAGGTTTAAAAGCCTCTGAAGGTTTTAATGAATTGCATCACTTTTCTGGAACACTCTTTTCATTCAAAAAATGTTTCCAGTTGGGCATGGACATGACACCAGCACCTTCTCCCCTCCCAGAATTACAGCTGACACTACCTGCTCTGGGGAACAAGACTTTGAACCCTTTGGTCACAGAATTTTTTAATGCTTTTTCTTTCCTGAACCCCAGGATTTTAACAATTTAGCCTTAAATATGAAAAATGCAACATGTTCTCTACAGGCTGCAATTTAGCAACAATTCCACATTATTGCAGATAGACAACACCAAGGCTATTGCAAACTGGAGGAGCTTTCTGAGCAGAGAATACCAGTCCTGGAATGACTCCTGTTGATGGAATCTCATCCCCTCTTACCAGCTGTTTATGACTAATGGACCTCATCCTGAGTTGGTTCTGTTCTGCACAAGCACAGGGAATTACCTCTGTTTTATTTCAGGAATCATAAGCATTTTTGTCTATGAGAGTAAGTGTTCAGTTATACTTTTGAAAGTCTTTCCTGTAGTGCAGAAAATTCAGTTCCTGCCAACAAATTTATCATTATCCACACCCTTGTGGAAACAACCCCTATAAAAGGGATTAGATGAGCATAATTATTTGGTATCACAAAGATTTCTACATCTTCAATATAAATGCTGCAATGGCAAAATGCAGAAGACCTTTAGGGTGTGAAAAGTATGAAAGAATGTCCTCCACATGCAGAGAAGAAGCCACCTTTGCATTGTACATATTTCAGACTAATTAAAAAAAATTTCTATCTTTACTATAGGATGGGATTTCTTAATGCAGCTGGGGAAGAAAGAAAAGTCATCCAACATAAGTAAAATGTGTCAGAGGATTAACTGCACCCTGGCCCTTAAGCCATTTTCATTCCATACATTAATAAATATGATTTCATTAAAGTTGCTGGTAAAATTCTTACTTGCCTGAGTAACAATGATTTTTAGCACTTAGCACCAAAGCATCCATCAGGACAGGAATGTGAGAGGAACATAATTCTGCTCATGGGATATGGACACATTTGCTTTGCTCCTAACAGTTTTTCTAAGCAACTGGATAAATTCCAACCAAGATACAAAACCTACAGAGCTGGTAACAAATGGAAAATATATTTTCCTGTTTCAGCCAACACATCCCCTCCACATGCTCAGAACTGAACCCTGCAAACTCTTGTCAGCCCTGTGTTATCCCAAGAGTGCATTTTTTCCAGTGATGAGTATCAAATTTGCCTGTAAGAACCTCAAATGTAAATTTTGCTGCTGATAAAAATATAGAGATTGTTAGCTGTGTGCTCCAGAGCCTGATGAAAAGGGCAGGAAGCTGCAGCTCTGATGTAATTTATAGCCTGGGAGAAGAGGCTGATGATCACACAGCACACAAGGGCAGAGTGCTCTGCCTCAGAATATCCAATCCATATTCTATTGATGCTGGTGGAAAAACATTTCATGAAATGTAATAGATGGAACATTCCAAAGAGATCTGTGAATACATGCCTGCTTTGGGTTACAGGAAGAAAGAAGTTGATGCATGGAAAAATCTAACAGTGTCTATTACCATCATCAGAGATCTTGGTTTTAGATCATCTTCAATCATCATACTCAAATTGCTTGGAGATACTGAATGGGAAAGTATTAGAAAATAATGAAAATAGCAAATATTTGTCCATCTTCTAGTGTCAGTCTGTGAGAATAACAGAAAAATCAAATTAAGTTCCCCCCCAAGCAATGCAGTACAAATGAAATCAGAAAAGTCTCTTGCCTCAGTTTTACAAGCTCATGTTGTTTGAAAGCTACATTCCCTGTGGAAATCAGATTTTATGAAGAGTAAATTAGTAAAATTGGGGAGGAATTGAAAAGAGAAAAAAATAGATTACTTTGTTGAAATACTGGTAGAAGGTCCAGAACTCAGGACTGCTTCCAAATAAACTCCTCAGTGCCTCCAGGGCTCTGGCAGCTTTCAGTGAGAAGATCAAGGGGCAATACTTGCTCAAATTTCTTTGGCCAGCTTTACAACTTCAAGATCTTGAGGAGCCAAATGTAGCCCAAACAAAAAGAAGCAAGCTTCTCTTTTTCTCCAGGGCCAGCATTATTCCCTTCTCCCTCTTTCAAGTCATTTAAGGCTATGTCAGAACCAACACAATCACAATCATCCCCTGGCTGTTTTCTTGTCACTCTGCAGCTGTCAAGCACATTAATTAAACTAATGAAACAATCATCAAAAAAATTAGCTTTTACATTTACTACCATGTTAGATTTACCACTGGTAGCTCCTAAAACACCACCAGCATTGGAGCAAAAGCACAGCCCAGAGCTCTGGACCCCCAGGACAAGTTCTTGCTGACCAGCTCATTCAGCAGAATTCCCAGAAGCTCCCTGCCTTCATCCAAAAATGGCTTTGTTTTGCTGATGGAAATTAATCTCACACAAAATGCATAAACCACATCCTGCTGCCTGCCATGCCCTAAACGTTCTTCTTGTAAAAGCTGTCATGCTGCCCATGGAGAAAGCACTCCCACTCAGCACATTCCCCCAGCCAGGGCAGAAAACTGCTGGGAAGGCACTGTAGTGTAAGAGAACTTACTGATGATATTTTTCCATTAATTTAGCATTCATTAGCCTTTCAACTTGGAATCAGGGGACCTCAGATTATCACTTAATTCTTGCTCTGATAATTCCAGAGGTAAGTTACTCACACTCATGACTAAACTCTAAGAGGTCAGTCCAGACTGTGACTGTGTCTGGCTGTTCCTGTTTCGCTGGTCTGGGAGCAGAGGAGACACTGCCACTGACTGATGTGTTTGTCAGTCCTTCTGCAATGATTTAATCATGTCAGTCCTGTCAAGTCACCTCACGAGACCAATCAACAGAGCTGGCCCTCACTGGCCTTGGAAGAAAAGCTGAAATCAAATAAAAATTACTCTCCAGGGGAAAATAAACCTCTTCAATACCAGTTTAATCAGCAGTGTGTTACTACTCTGAAAAATGAGAGCATTTGTAAACCCCCCATGCAAGAATGACTTGTGGGAGGAAGAGGTGACTAAGGAATTAAACTATCCAGTGGAGAGCAAACTGTGGCTTGTTGGCTCCACTGGGAACAAAAGGTCTGTGGCTCGCTGCCCGAGCTCCAAGAGGACATGACTTGCTGTTGGTGTTTCCATGAAAGCTGTTATGTGATTCATTAGCTTTGCTGGCCCCTCTCTCCTCCCTCCCTTCCCCCCACACCATCATTAAACTCATCTGGTCTCTGGAGCTCTTGCTTGGCAGAAATGGTGCTCTGACATCCAACAGAGTTAAAATGAATGGCTCCCATGTTTGGGAGAGAGGGAGACTAAAGGGAGCACCCAGAAAAGATCTGAATACACACCCTGAAAACAAAGAACAGAAGTAACAAGAATATGTATTTCTACAACTGCATTTATCTTGAGATTCTCCTACGTTTTACACTGAAAAATCCCTTCCTCAAACTCAAATGAAGCCTCCCCTGGGCCAGGACAAAACAGACATAAGAAAACAGATCAATACTGACTCAGTGCGTGCTCTGACACTTGATATTCTCATCCAAGCCATGTAAGCATGTTTTACAAATAAACACAATCCCAAAAAAAGCCTAACCCTTGGATAACCCCACCCGTCACCTTGTTCCAACAAGAGAAGTTAACATTTCCCATTCAAGCGATTCTTTCACCAAAGTTTTTGTGGGTATTGAGTCATTTTTTCCCACCTCTTCCCAAAGATATTCATCATCCATCACCTGCAGATGTTTAGAGGATAAACAACCCCCCCATCACCGTGTCAACCAGTGTCAGAGAACATCAGTGCTCCTGTTCAGAAATAACAGGGGCCTCCCTGTTTCCAAGGCAAACTGTGTTTGAAAGGCTTTCTCCCAATAAATACAGTGCTGGATAACTCTGCATTCTTCCCTACAACTCCCAGGAAATGTCCCAGATATTCCACAGGTGCTCTGGCCTCTGTTTGTATACACTGTTTCCCTTAGCTTGGGTTGCCAGTTTCAAAAGCAAAAAACTAATTCTGCTGACAAATTGCTGCAATATTCACTCGCCTTTCACATAATTTTCTGTGTTACTTTATAGGTGTTTTCATTCTAAAACCACCACTGGTTTTAAAAATATGAATATTCAGAGCACTGGGGTAAGCAGGAAAACCAACCACTTGCAAGGATCAGAGCTTTGGAAAAGAAGTGATGCAAACTTGGGTCACACACCACAAAGCTCTCACAAAAGCTGTTTAAAATAAATTTTGAATTGGAAGCTAGGAAAAGCCTACAGAATTTAATGTTATTACAAGCAATCCTCTTAAACCCTTGTTAGACACTCTTACATTCTTAGGAAGATGGAGATTATTTTGAGATGATACTGGGCTGTTAGTCTTCTGTTCTGCTCAAAACATTCTCATCAGACACCAGCAGTGGATTTCTCCCTCTGTCTTCTCCTCACCACAGTCTCTTGCTCAGTCAGTCCCAATTCTCTGATTCTCCTGCATTAATGTGTTAACTTTCAACTGCTCAGCTTAGAGGCAATAATTTCTTTCCTGTTCCTGGACAGCACTGACCAACCCACCCAGAATTTACACCTAATAGGAAAATCCATTAAAGTACATGATACTGTCACAAATATGTGAAAATAAGTATTTTAGTTGAAATTATAACCTATATCATAACAGGATTGGATTTTTAAAAACTTCAGTGCCCACTGACACCAAGAGGAGGAACAAAGCTGCCCCCAAGCACCTCAAGATGGTAAGTTTGGGGTGAAGACTTAGAGATGAGCCATAAGATGTCCAAAAAGTTTCCTAAGAAGGTAGACAAACAAGATGAGGATGAATGTCATGCTCAGGGAAACAGGTCAAATTGGCTGTCACTAAAGCTGGCTCATGAGCTACGTCAATGAAGCAACCCATTCCTGGGGCTTAGCCTGGTTATTCCAAAACACAACTTTAAAAGTACCACAGTTGTTCCAGATGTTGATGTTCCTCAATGAGAGCTGAATTAAGTTCACCCAAGCAGAAACAAAACTCAGAGATACGATGATGTATCACACTTCATTGTGAGAAGAAGGTTTTTGCATTCTAGCTGTCAAAAACACAAACTCTGAATTCCAAAGCCAGAGCTCTCACACACAATAAGGAATACATTGTCAGAACTTTTTTCTTTTTGTCAGCAGGAATGTTCCTGACTCTCTCTTATGGTTAAACACTGGAGTTTTGAACACAAAGTTTTCAATACAAAACATTGTTTTTCAGTCCTACTCACACCTTACAAACAGTGAGGACGAGACCTAGGTACAGCCTACACTTAAAAACTGTGAATAGTTTAAAAACTGCTTAGGTGCAACAGAAGTATAACTTTTTCCTCTTCAATAAAAAAATAAATCAAGAGAAAACAAAGGATGAAAGCGATTTTTCAAACCCACAAGGGGTCTGCACACTCATTTATCATCTGTGTTAACAGCAATAAGCTGTTCCAATGGCCCTGCAGAACCAGAGTCTGTTTGCTCCAACTGATCAGAAGTCAGCAGTGTATCTCCCCAGGCCATTATCCAGCTCTCCCTTAGTTTATTATCAGTACTAACCCTCCTAAATGACACGTTTAGCTCCAGCAAACTTCACCGGCTGGCAGTGGCCAGCAGGTTTCAGTGCTGGGGATGTAGGCAGCCATACTCTCCAGCCTAAAGTTTAACTTTCCCTTAGGGCAGCATTTCTTCTGGTGACTGGATACTGGCAGCTTTTGTGCTCTTCATTAGCCCGATGATTAACATAGTGCTAGAGAGTTCTCACTACACCTCACTGCTGTTCCAGCACTCGCTGGCAGATCTATTGTGAGATCCCTGAGCAGCAATGCAGCCCTGGCTAACAATTCCAGAGATGAAGTACATTTGTGTTTGCTCTCAGAACAATACCTACATATCTACCCAAAGTCACAGAAACCCCTGATCAAGCAATAACAACTTTAATGGGATTTTGTGAATGAAATCCCCATGGCAACAGCAAGAAACAAGAGTGCCAGAAAATACAACCGATTGTGGTTTGATGTGTGTTAGAGGGTTCTAAATTTGGAAAGAAACTGAGAAATAAGCAGCAGAAATCAGTGGACCTACGGGGTTCCCCCCTTATTCAGCATTTGAGAAACAAACAAAATAAATCAGAAGGCAACCAAAGCAGCACTACGGCATCAGGAACAAATTAGCGGCCGTGCTGGTGTACGGTGCAGACATTTGGCACACGGGGAATGCGATCTACCTGATACCCGCTCTCAGCTTTCTATGAAATCTGCTCCTGATTAACATGCAGAGCACTACACTTCTGAAAGGACAATGGTGGGAGACCTTCCACAAAAGCATCATTTTAAATTCTAAGGCCTGGAAAATTTCAGGCCTCAGGCCACGAACAATGGTGAAGGCTAACACAGCCAAGCTGCAGATCCTGACAAGTTCTATGCACATCACTACATCGGCTTTGTAACTTTTCAGCTGCATCATGCAGACTCTTTTAAAAATAAATAAATAAATAAAAATCTGCCAGCGAACAGAGTCCCTCCCTTGCAGGCATTCTGTTCCAAAGGACTCTTTTCAGAAAAGCTCCCTAAGGACGGTGCTGTGATCTCAGGTACGGAACGGCAATAAAGCACGTTTCCAAGGCGAACAGCAGCGGTGTCCCCAGCAGGCTGGAAGCCACCAGCACTGGCTGTGACAACAGCCCCGTGCCGGCTCTCGGGCACAGAACAAACCGCCATCCCCGCGGCGCCGCCGCCCCCGCCGCTCGCACACACCTTGCTCGTGCTCCTCCGCTCTGCCCGGCTGGTTGCCCATCGCCGCCGCCCGCCCGGCTCCTGCCGAGCTCCTTCAGGCCGCCGGCGCCCCGCTCATGGCCGGGGGCAGCGCGGAGCTGCCCGTGCCGTCCCTCGGCGCGGCTGGGGCAGCTCGGGCGGGGAGCGGCAGCGGCGCTCCCAGCTGTGCTGGCGGCAGAGCCGCGGGAGCTGCGGCCCCGCCGAGGCGGCTGCGGCGCCGCCTCCTCCCTCCCGCGGCCCCGCCGCCGGCCGGGCTGGGCAGCACGAGCGGGGCAGCGCCGGGGACACCCAGCGGCCGCCGCGGGAGCTGCACGCTCCGCCCGGGCCGCGGGGCCGGGCAGCGCCGCTGGAGCTCCGGGCTCCGAACGGAGCGATGCGAGAGGAGCTTCCCGGCCCTGCAACAGCAGAGCCCGTTCTGGGCGGTACACCAGGATATTTCTAAGCAAAACCCTGAAACTGGGGGAGGAGGGCAGAGGGACCCTCAGCAGAGACCTGAGCAGCCAAACGCCTCCAAAGCAAAGCAAACATTAATTTTCCCCCAGTTCCACCACCCGAAGCACGGTTATCATGGGGCAAACAAACCCTGCCCACAGATCTGACTACACTGCTGAGCACAGCACTGACATGTCTGGGCAAGGGCAGCTCCTGTCACAAAAATGAGGGGACCCAATTTCAGAAATGCTCAGCATCTCGTGAAAACATAAGATACCCAGAGGATGCTGAAATGGCGACTGGGCTCTTCTGAAAACCTGACCATGGGCCCTTTCTGACAAGTCCCATCTATCACATCTGCTCTGATATCCTCTGGGGCTATTCCTGGGTCAGCCGAGCACCCCCAGCTGCTCTCAGCCTCCACCCATGCTGAGAACAGCACAGCAGGCTCACATCCCTATTATATTAAACAGTATACAGGATTCAATGAATACCATCACAATCTATTTGTCTTTTTTGAAGTAAGGATGTGGTGTTTTATTCCTCCTAAAAGTCTATTACAGCAATTTCCAAATTTCCCCTTATGCTAAGAAAATATATGACAGCCACTACTACATCTAGACCTGCAGCCACAAACAGGAGGAGATTTCACACCATATCTCTATCATCAATATTTTTACCTGTGACTGGCACTGCAATAGCAGCTGCATAGGCCCACTCAGAGCCTGGCCAACAGCCCATCTTTCCAAGAAATCAAGATGCTCCACAGTCATGGAGCCCTGATATACATGGGAAACAAGGATACTGAATGACTCCAGTGATCAGTTTCCATTATGTGGATAATTAACAGAATCCTCTTGAGTCTTTGTTTCAACAAGAGGGTTAAAAACAAATTCAGAAATAATAAGCTAGTGTGTCTCCTGGGCTCAAAACAGCCAGAAAATAAAACATGGAGAATTTATCTATCTAGTTGTGAATCCATTGCTTCAGATAAAATATCTGGAGACCATTCAATATGAGAGAAGCAGAATTTTGCTAATATTTCAATCTAATAGGATGAGTTCATTGTCAGTCTTAAGCGTTCCATTGTTCTTCCTCTGCGACTTTATAGATGAAGTGAAAAGTTTTCATACAGCTGTCTGTATCTGGATGACATGAAACAACTCCTGTCTACTTCTGTCTTATGACATGTCAAACATAAAACACTTTGTTTAATGAAAAAGCCATCAAAGTTCTATAAAAAGAATCAGTGATAGTGCATTCTTTCTCTAAAAGTCATCTGATGATCTCTTATCTTACTGTGGCAGGTACTCAGCCTGCCCTTTCCAAGGTACAGATGCAAACTTCCTCCAAGTGCTGTTGAAATGTATCTCCCACAGAGACTTTCTTCCATTGTGGACTAAAGAGTGACTTCTGCTTTTCTTCAACAGGACTCACCTGAGGGGCTGCATTAGCTGCAGGAGTCTGTTGGGCTGATAAATCATGAAGCTGAGCATTTATTACTTCATCACCTGCTTTCTGTTTCTGTAATCACAAAAGGGAATAGGGTAGCAAAGTCCCAGTGCAGCGTTGGTGCAAGCCTGGAGTAATTATAAAATGTAATCACTGACTCAGAGCAAACACACCTGAAATCTGAGCACTGTAGAAGAGTCAGGACTGAAAGAAAAAAACTGTTATTTTTGACAGTGGCACGAAACCTAAGTCAGAACATTCTAACACCATGATAGGGAGAATGATGTCAGGCCAAAGACTTCCAGCTCAGCTCCATAATGAAAGGTAAAGCACAATTTTAAATACAGTTCCAGCCTGAGCAGAAGGCATGGATAAGAGCTTAGTGCCTATGGAGCTTGCAGCTCAACCTGAGAAAAAAGAAAAAGGAGCAACAGCAAGCATGGCATGGGGACCAGGGAACAAATTACAACAGATGCATGGCTAAATCTTTAGGCAACTATTTGTTATCTGAATATTTTATATTACTTTCCCTTTCTCTTCAGTAATAAAGGTATAAAAAAGAATGAATGAATGTCAGCTCTACAAAGCAGATTAGCTGGTCTCCTAAGCATGAAGCTTGACTCATGCCCTTGCTCTTTGCTGAACTGGCAATAAAACTTCACAAACATTCCTCTCCTATATAGTGAGAATGGAAATTAATTATTGAAGGTGTAACAGATAATTTTTTCAACTCTGTAGTCAAATTATAAGACTTGGCTTGCCAGGCATAACTTTCTTTGCATCCTACTCACAACACAGCAAATGAATGAGTGTAATTTCTGTTCAAATTGCAATCCATGCTCATGAGAACATGTGTGAAGATGCCACCAAATCTCAGATTTGCAGTGGCCAAGTAGCTGACAGTCTCTCCAGAAGGCTAAGGCCTAAAGAAGTTACAGATACTGATGCTGGACTAAACAGTAGTGGACTCCAAAGGATTAGGAATATAACATCTAGAGCTGAATCCCAGATGAACAAAGGCTTTTTTTAACCATGCTAGAAACAATATTTTTATTGTAGTGAAGATACCTGGTGAGGTCACAGTACCACAGCCTCCCAGGAACCCATCTGAGATGGAGCTGTCAATCCCTCCCCTCTTGCTCTATGGTATTAAAATCTAAAGTAAGCCAAAAGCTGCTGAAAAGAAAAAAAAAACAGTGGAAAAAAAATACTACAAGGAATGCCAAGCCCTCCCCTGATCTGCATACTTGTCAGACCAGGCCAGCTTTGCGTTCCTTTCCTTCTCCCTCCCATTCTTTAAGTGCAAACACAGTGGCCCTCTGCCAAGGCATTCTGGCTGCAATACATTTAGGCCCAGAGAATTTGTGTTAAGGATCATTTCTCTTCAAACCAGCTAAAGGAAAGCTGATAATTAACCTGGGGCAGGTAGTCAGAGCAGGGTTGTGTTGACTTTGCAGAACAACTTCAGTAAAGAAGCCTGAAAAGAAATGAAAACAAGCTGAGAGATCCCAGATTTGTGCTATTCCTGGGGCATCCAGGCATGCTCCCCCCTCTGTGTTTAGGTGTATCTAGCAAGGCTTTTGGGATTACCACAGTTCCCTTACAGCTGTAATGAATCCTCCCTATACATGCTGCCTTGAGCCAATTAACTGTCAATTTAATGAGTTAAGTCATTACAGCCTTCAAGATTCAGCATTTCAGTGTCCCCATCACACACTGAATTCTCTTAACTGGCTCAGGTCCCAGAGGGGCTCACGTGTGCCAACTAAGTCATTCTCAGGGGAATACACAGAGAAAAGGGTCTCTCTCACAGGTGGGTTTAACAAGAAGCTGAATGCACAATCTCAATGTGTTAATAGAGATTCAGCACAGGAAATGTAAATTCTGCAGGAGATTAGGACAGCAGGAAAACTGAAAAAGGTACATTCTGCAGATAGTGTTGTCAGCAGAAGTTAATTCCTGCTTGTTCAATAATGCAAGACTGCAGCCAGCCTGTGAATGCCTCTCAAAAAGCTTGTTATCCATAACAGGATCAGGTGTCAGAAATCCTACCAGCCAGCCTCTGAATGCATTGGTCTCACTGCACTGCCAGTTACCAAAGAGGAAAAAGCTCTCTAAAGAGCAGCCATGTGGAGCAGCCCCCATTCCCAGCCATTCCAGGATGCATAACTATCCATGGCTCACAGAGGGACAGAACAAAGCTTAAAGAACATGAAAAACAGCAATAAATATAATACAAGAATATTTCCAGCAAAGGCATCAGCAATCAACAACTGTATTCGCAGGCAAGAAAAAAAATCCTTGTAAGAAGAACTTGACATGTAGCAGCCATAACCCAAATCTGAAATGCCAGATTTGATCTACCTCAAAACTTGAGCTTTCCCATCAGAGGACAGGGGGTGAAATCTTCTAAACTGGTGCTGAAACTCAGTCTGACTACTTGACACCTGGAGAAATCACACAGAGGAAACATTTTGCTAAGGAATGCCAGGGAGGTTCAGGTTCATATTTGTAGCAATATGCTAAACATCCTTGCAGATATTTATAGGTGTGTGTGTAGATGTCCATATGCATATCCAGCTGCATGTAGAGCTCTGGATGTAAATACAGACACGTTTCCATTGCTTTGCATGTTAAATTCCTGCAGCACTTCTTGCCAACTTGAATGACAGCCTGACAAAGCAGTATTTTGAGTCTTCCTTTCCTTTTTATACCACTTCTGGAGCTAGAATCTCTTTGTAAGAAAGAATAATTATGCAAAAGCTGTATCTTGTACCTAGAAGAGGAGCACAATGCAAGTGGCTTTCCAGATGAGGTTTTGAAGCATATTTACAGCTCCTGGGAAAGCCCAGATGAGCTCAGCCATTTGGTTGTCTGGTGGAACAGAACATACCGATCTCATTAGTGTCCCTCACACTTGGCACTATCGTTCACAAGAAAAATGAGACACTAACGAGCCTGAATGCAAAGTGCAGCAACCTCTCCCAAACCTATAGCAGTGCTTTGATGTGACAGATCACAAAAAGCAGGCGCTGTCAAAAGCTGATGTATGGCAGAGTAAAAAGGCCCCAAGGTCAGAGAGCTGTCCTTCAGTAGAAATCACTTTCCTTTTTCCTGTCCTAATTGGGGTGTATTAGCATCTTATGAACTCCTGAATTGTCAGTTAGATTTTTTTTCCAAGGATTTTTTCTTTTTTTAAGACAGCTTTTATTTAAAAGATACTTTCTTGAATTTTCTGACCATTCAGGGACAGTTTCTGGTCTGGATTAGCTTCACATTAACCTAAATTTTTACACCACATCAGAAAGTGGCAAATACCAAGCAGAGAAGTTAGCTGAGAGAAGATAGTAAATTTGATGGTGTCCATATATTACCATCAAATAGCAAGCTGAAAATAACAATTCTGTGAACATGCAGGAAGCTCTGAAATCTGTAGTGAGTCACATTTTCAATTTTGCTGGGAAAGAAGCATATCTAATGAGTGCAATGTGCAATAAAACCACACATCAGCCTCCCCTCTGGAATCAGCCACAGGTGAACAAGTTTCAGCAGTGATATTCAAGCTTTCCACACTAACACCAGTGTTGGCAGGGACCAGTTGGCCTCATTTAGTTAAAGCCTTTCTTTTCTGAATACCAGCACTATCTACACAGAAAAGCTGCAAGCAGCTGTTTTAGAGAGAAATCATATAAACTACATGAAAAAGCAATGATGGACAAATGGAGTAATGGTATGTGCTCTACCTGTAAGAAGGAACTGGTACACAGGTATCATATTTAGTTATTGGGACATTAACTCTGATTATTGGGCAGGAATGTGGATGACAAATCACAGAAAAACTCATCAAAACAGAGCCCCTCCTTATTGGAGCTGAAGATTGTTCAACCCAAACTGTGCCACAACAGAATACAAGCCTCAGGCCCTTCTACAGTTTTCCCTGATTATGCCAAATCTCTTGGTATTTTTGTTTCCCTATTTAATTTGCTGGGTTTATTACACAGCCTGTGTTGCAGAGCAGCTTCATTTCCAATGCTGGCAATGTTCCATTCTGGGATTAGCAGCTTTTGTCCAGGTAACCTGCAGAGTTCAGAGCCTCAACATGAGATGCTGAGGAGATAATTGAAACTCTTAATATCTTTGAGCTCCCCTCCTCTATGCTCCTGGATTGGCACAATCTCCAGCCTTGGATGTGGATCAACTCAGCAGGAACACACAGAAAGCAACAGGCTTCTGTTATTTTGGCTGAAAACTCAAGCTAAGTATTGATTTTCCCATTTTATGCATAAAAATGAATGGCAATTTCTGATGGAGCAGGGGGTGACACAGCAGGCCACCCCTCACAGTCCTGCTGGCACCTTGGCTTCTCCCAGCCTCCAAAGATGTAGCACACCCCACTAGCACTGTGGCAAGGTGTAGCACCTGTCTCATGGTGAGGGCTTCAGAGAGAACTTGAGCTTGTCAGCAAAAGAACCAAAATTTCTATAAATACTAAGGTAGGTGATTATAGCATTGTTATTGGCAGTTTCCTATTGTTTCTGAGAGATTTAGCCTTTATTTAGCTATAAAAAAAAAATAAGCTGATGAAGCAATCTGAGAAAAAGTGCAGCTATCTCTTAATTACATTTCAAGGATAACTGATACCTCGTATTGGAGCTGGCAGCACTTGATATAAAAATCAATATGTTTGTGAGAAATGGGAATGGCTGAAATGTTCTCAAGGCTTTTTGGATGATGTGTGACTGGACTGTGCCATGCCCACATCCTGGTTCTCTTTCCTTTCTGATGTCCAGACTCTTTTTGGTTCCTGTCCAACCTGACAGATAATAGCAGCTGTCACTGAAATCACATCAAAGCAGCACAGGAACATGATTAAACCAGGCAGCCTCCAGGGAACTTTTCAGAAAGTGCTTGAACTGGGAGTTTGTAGAGACAGAATGACAGAACTCAGAGCAAGGATTTGGAATGACTTCCAGGCTCCATTAAGAAAGTAATTTCATCTGCCTGAACCTTAAATTTTCCATTTGCATACCAGTCCTGTCATGCAATGCTCTTACTGAAAGGTATATGATCATATAAGACTCTTTGAAATTCTCTATGAAATTGCATTTTTAAGGTTATTTGGCTTGCAGACCTCAAAGGAGCAGAATCTGAAGGAAATCATTGATTTCCTACAATCCTAGTTTCAGAGACAGTCCTGGTTTCTCATGAATATTCAGACTTCTCTATTTATGCACTTTACAATCATTTCTTTGCTATATGGCTTCACAGACTGGATGACTTTACAAGTACATGCATTAAAATCCATGTTTTCCAAGATTAGTGAACTCTCCCTCATATTTTACAATTTTCCAGCTCTTTTCCATCTACTGAGGCATTAAAAACAATGCCAGAGCTCTGTAAGCTTGGTTTTAACAAACCCAAACAGCCATTTCAGGACAGCACACTGTGGATAAGGAAGCTGAATACAAGACATTTATTTCTCCCTGTGCATCATTTCCCACTGCCTGGGATTTCAGAACTGCCAAGGAGTTACAAAATCAAACATCACAACACAGAACTTCCAGCCAGAATCAGTCTCCAGCTCCACTTGCCAAGGATGGATACATGGGCTTGGCCTCATCCCTCTTTAAATTGTTGATGATTTACTGTGTTAGCTCCCAACAGGGCAGGCAGGGGTAGTTCCATCAATAAAAGGGTGGAATAAATAACTGAAACCCACCAAGGGCAGCACAGGAACAACTCTATTTAAACAACCAATCTTTGAGGTCAATTATTTATTATCTGCAGCATTTGGAACATGTCTTATTGCTCAAGGTCAACACACAAATGGTGGACAGTCACACCCAAAGAAAGAAACCTATGGTTTTGTATTTCCATACCTTTTTCCCTTTCAATTTCCACACACAAGGCTATTGTACCAGCTGAGTACTACCAGAGTGTGGATGGAACTAAAACCATATCATTTCAGTAAAATAATCAAACCAATCATTTGAGTAATAGACAAAAAAAAAAAGCCCAAACAAGGGGGAGACATAATGCCTGCAGTCAAGACATGAAAGGAAAACACAGAACAGATGAAGGCCAACGAAGAAACAAAAGAAAGTGATTTCAGAATAGATTTCTAGATTTACACATTTGGCTATGTACACAAACATCTGCATTTCCCAGCTACTGGAATGTTCTCACTTGGATTAGCTCCATAGTCAGCATTGCATCTTGATCACAATCAGACTATTTGGGATGCCATTGCAATAAAAGACAGCAGCTGAAAACCTTCTCTCCTTTCCTACTTATGTTCCCTAGAACATGCTGTGCCCTCTGTCATGCTCACTGTTAATTCTCTTAGCAACAACACACCATTTTAATGGGACTATTGGTATTTTTTTCAGTGTGACAAAGCATTCAGATCTGTAGCCTTGCTCAGTAAGATCAAGCACCTTCCAGTGGCCCTGACAATGACACATTCTCACAATGCAGCTGGATTTCCAAGCATCCTTTTTGATTATGGAACCTCTGTAAAAACAGACATGTAAGACACTGTACACACTTATAACAGTTCCTGTGAGAGCTGGGACAGTTCTCTCTGCATTAAAAACAATACATTCTTAGTGTTTATCTATACACTTGTTCTCTTTTCATTTAGCATTAATATTCCCATTCATGCTTCTACAAATGCTGATGCAAAGCAATCTATTATACTCAATGATGAAATTTAAAGTGGCAAAGCAGTACCCAGATGTAACTTGACCTCCATAAACCATTTCAGCCTTTATATTTAAATAGTCATCACCATCAATCTCCCTCCTCCAATCCCAGTTATTATAGCTGCATGCAGAAGAGGGCTCTCTATTCCAGTGCTTGTGTTCTGACATATTCCATTCTGGACTCCCTGCAGTGCTGTTTCCCTGGCTGCAGTCCCAGGATCCTGTGCTGCATCAGCTGTACAGGTTTTCTTCTCCCTGCGTGGCTCCTCCCAAGCATCATGCCTCTTTATTGGCTTGTGAATCCCAAATTCCTTTGGATACAGCTAGTCACTATTAATTTTGAGGATTTACACACTGATTAACAGCAGAATAGGATCTGTCTTTGGGTTACTATGAAACATTTGTGCTGTTATAAGGCACATCATTTTCTTCCAAGGGTATATAAAGGTTTTTTATTCTTTTTTAACAGAAATCTCTCTCTGGTTAGTAACATTGTTCTGTCACACAGCCAAAACCTGCAGAGGCTGTGACAAATAGGGAGGTCATGGTCAAATTTAATAAGAGCTCACATTCCCTTGGAAATGCCACCAGGGAGCAGACAAAAGCAAGCATTTGCTGAGCTCCTGGGGGAAAGCAGAGCGTTTGCACTGGGCCCTTGGTATGCAGATGGTGTCGCTGCCTTCCGAAGGAGGTTGAGGTTTGAAACCTATGGGAACAGCTGCTGGGGCTGAGGCTGCCGGGGACGGGACACATGAGGATGCCCAGGGCTGGCTCTTTGTTCTTGCACCTCTGCCGTGTCCCAGCGGGCAAACAGCTCTGCTCACTCAGTAGAGAGAGAAGAGGCAATGCTATTGATAAATGGGGGAAACTTCAGACAGCGAGCTCTCCATTGCTGTCCTGCTCTGGAGAAGGGGAGCTGGGTCCCCACCTGGATCCACTCGCCCCGGCCGGCGCGGAGCCGCAGCCGGGACGGGCGCGGGCCACCGGCGCCACCGCCTGGCTACCGGGGCTGCCCCGGCTCCTAAAACCATCAGCTTCTCCCGTTTCACTTCATTTCCCTGGTTCGTGGGGTGTAGATGCAGCGTCCTGTGACTGCCTGTGCTGCTGGGACCTTGTGGCGCTCGCAGGGTCACAGAATCTCTGTGCCTACCTGTGCTGGGCTTCAGCCGGCTCTCAGCGAGCTCCGAAATGGCTCCTGTTGTGATGGTTTTCTTCAGCCTGGAGACTCCCGGAGCTGCAGCTGCCCCGGGTTTTGTGAGCGTGTCCTCGCTGCTCGCCCGCTTCAGCTGTGACACAGAGAGTGGAACAGGTCAGGACACTGAATATTCCCATCGGTTAGTTCAAAATGCAAGATTCCTTGGAAAAAATGAACATTTCCATAAAGTAACCCCATGGGAATATTGCCTTGATAACTGGAGTACATCATTTTTGTATTTGCATGCATTCTAAGTTTTTGTGAAATGGGTTAAGAGATAAAACACTATTCTAACAATGAAGAATCAGAATGGGAAAGACTGTTCAAAAAGGCAAATAATTGAAAGGCAAGGAGAACACAGTTTACAGGTCTACTGGCAACTCTGGCAACTTTTTGGGAAGGAATCTCTGGTGACACAAGTCTGTAAGTGCCTAGTCAGGAAACCCATGGAACACGAGCACAAGGTAAGATTGATTCGAAGAGAAACACTGAATTTATCTTGCTTCAGCAAGCAAAAGTTACATTTTAACTCAGAACCTTGGTCAGCTGATTTCCCATTTATGTGCTTCTGAAGAGCCTCCAATTAATTTCAGGAAAAATACTTAAAGTATTTTAAGACCAAAGCTTTGGAGAGTCTCCCTAGAGCAGTAGTTTTTCTATACTCTTGAGTTTGTGGGCACCTAAAGTGTTTTCTGAAATGAAAATCGACTTCCTTTGAAGTTGTCCATTGACACCAAGGGGTCCCAGAAGCACAGACTGAACACCACGCTGGGTTAAGAGAAAGGAGGGCACACAACAAGCACTGCCTCTATTTAGTGGTTCCTGAATGTGAAACATTTAAGCAAAATGGAATCTTTCGACTCTAATTCCTTCTCCCTTTCATCTCCTCCTGTGACTCAGAGTCTGTGGTTTCCTGGACCCCGTGAGCCCATAAGTTTCAATAGCTGAAGTGTTGATGTGCTCCAGGATACCAAACAACGAACGTTTTGCCTTCTGGCAGAGGTTTTGTCAGCTCACTCTTAGGAGGAGAATGGAACAACCTGACTTTCTGACCTTTAGAGAATTCTGCAGTCTCTCTGAAGTAATTTCTTCAATGTGTTCTTTCCTATAGCAGCGACTACGGTGCCTTTTCTACTCCCTTTCTTCAAGGAAGCCACTTGGATGATTTTGCACTTGCAGCTGGATGACAATTTGCAGACATTAACTGTCATTAGGGAGAAATCTCTCCACAATTAACACTAAATTTAACAAATCAATCGTATCAGATTTCCTGATTAGTGTCCTCAGTAGCATTCCTTCAGGGGTGCTGCCTCAACCACACAGCACAACTTGCCTGGAGCACTGAAATACCCTTAGTAAGGGCATCTAAGAGTCCACACTGCAAGTTCAATAAATTAATTCTTCCCTTGGAAAGCTGTGACAATTAATGAAGTTTTAATCAAGAGATCTAAATACTGTATCCTAGTATATATTGTCCATTCAACCTGGAAAGTGTATTACTCCATTTTCTTAAAACATTATTTGGGCAGAAGTTTTTGCTATTTTAAAAATAGATCTGTAGAGAAAAACAGGATTAATAAAATGCATTTGTTACATTGCAATATCTTCTGTTAAGATATTTTGCCTTGAAGGGAGAAGCACAGGTTTTTAGGAATGCTGGAAATTCATTAATAAATCTCTTTGAATTTCTTTACATGTGTAACTATCAGCTGAACTAAGAATTTGCCATTTGTTTTTCTTTATCTTCAAAGTTTAGGCAATTCCCTGACACACAGAGTCTACAGATACAGTACATGCAAAATACTTTGAGAAATGTGTATTAGTCTAATATACAACAAAATGTAAGTCTCCCTACAGTTAATACAGTGAGTGTAGTAGTTTGAGGACTAAAGGAAAGCTGGAACCTGGAACAAGACTGGAATGCTTGAAGAGTCCCCAAGGATTTAGTACCTTGCTGAGGCGTGATTCAAAGGCAAGGGAAGTGGAGGATTTGGATGTCTTCATTCCTGTGGAAGTGCTGGAAAGAGGTTTTCCTCTGTCAACCCCATGGCTCCCTTGCTTTGCTATTGCACTCCAAGGCCTGGCACTACTCTTCATTTTCTTCCCACGTAACTCAGGCTACAGACTCTAAAAAGTAAAAAAAAAAGTTGACATGCATGAGTTTAAAGGGCTGAAAAGGTTGTGCTAAAGTTGATCCCTTCTCTCACACATATCAACACTGAGCCTGGACAAACCTTCAGAGCAGACTACAGCACTTTTTACTTTTCATACCAACCACAGAAGGAATATTAACATTTTTGGGGACTGTTTTAAGTCCCAAAAACCTCTCTCAGGCAGAACACCTGTGAATGCTGAAGCACAATGAAAGAGCAACTGAGAACACTGAAAACCACAGCAATGTAAAGCAACCTTGGGATGAAAGGAAAATTACTTATTTTATCATTACTTCCAGCAACTTCAACTGAAATAACATTCACTTTTAGGAAGGCACATGAGAAGCAAGTTTCCTCAGATGAATGGAAAATGTGTCTTTAACTTATCAGACCCTTCTAGAGGAGCAGCAGTTGATGTTGCCACAGCAATAAAAAGATATTTCACAATACCAAGATTCACAAAACATAGTAAAAAAAAAAAAAAGAAAGATCAACTTTCTTGCAAACAAAGATCCAGATCCACTATTCCTCAGAGATAAGCTTATGCAAGAGAGAAATCCTGCCAGAAATCAGCAAATAGACATGATTTTCTTTTTTTGGATGTAGCTGAACATTTCAGCTGCCAGCAGGAACAACTAGGCTGTTTCTGTCAGCAGGCTGACAGCTGCCAATTAAACAGCTCCCTCCACTCC
This sequence comes from Erithacus rubecula, assembly GCF_903797595.1. Lineage (NCBI taxonomy): Eukaryota > Metazoa > Chordata > Aves > Passeriformes > Muscicapidae > Erithacus > Erithacus rubecula. The sequence goes on from NC_136674.1 coordinate 3,577,714, forward strand.
TGGAGATCTTAACCCATACATTTTCACCAGCCATTGCCCAATCCAAACCATGAGCAGAATCAAAGAATTATTTGGATTTTTTTTCAAAGTCCCATCAGCCTGCTGGGCTGGGAATGTGAGGGAGGGGAGGTGGCCTGATATCTCCTGTCCTCCCCCACTTCACATGAGCAACATTTTTATTCATTTTCCAAAATAGACATAGGATGTAGCTGTGGCTCAGCCTTGTGTAGGCAGAGGGTAACTTGCTCCTTGTCTGTTAAACAGGTAACCAGAATATCCACAGGCACAGATTTTTAGAAATGCTGGAAATTCATTAATAAATCTCTTTGAATTTCTTTACATGTGTAACTATCAGCTGAACTAAGGATTTGCCATTTGTTTTTCTTCATCTTCAAAGTTTAGGCAATTCCCTCACCCACAGAGTGCCCAGTGAACTTCCTTCAGATGAAGGATGAGCTTGGACAGCAACACTTTGACAGAGACACCTGAACAATTTATTCCTGGCTGAGTCAGGAAGGGCTCTGGCCACATTTTAAATCTCATAATTTGCTTTGTACCTGATTTCACACTCATAAATAAGAGCACTCCCTGAACTCTCAGGACACAGATCTGTCTGGGGCCAAGGTGGATGTGACAGTGCCAGCACCTTGCAGGTGTCCCCACGGTCTGTTCAGGGAGGTGAAGGCAATGCCAGGTGCTCAGCTGCTGTTCTACAGAGAACAAAGGCAGCCAGTGACATCCCCTCTATTTGTCCTTGGTGCCTCTTGCAGGGAGGGCTGTCTGCTCTCTTCACAGCAGTTCCCTATCAGCTCCTAAATAAAGGAATTTAAAAGTTAGTTGTTGTTGCTAAATATAGGCATTACCCCATTAAAATTCTTCACACATCCAGTGAGGAGCCACCACTGATCTCGTTAAGAGTCTTTGGTGATGATTATGCTGATCAGGGCTTTAAAGCCCTGACAGATATGTAAACTATATTACAATAGAAAATATTATTTGGCATTCCCACAGCTCATGATCCATCTTAGCAAGCTTTGGTGCTTTACAATATTTAAAAACCTATCTTTTAACAGGCTCTTAATCCTTTTAACAGGCTTTTAACATTCACTGTATTTATATGGGTGAAGAGGCAACTGCACATGCAAACTCTTGCTGATTAGATCTCCAAATTATGCAGATTTTGGTTTTTTGCAGATCCAGTGGTTGCACATACACTGCTTTATTATACCCTCTGGTTTTCTTCATAACTGTACCTCATATTTTTCTGCCTTAAGCTGTACAGATGCTTTCTTGATATCCAAAGGAATTTAATTTTGAGTCATCCATGACATTTTCAAGTTGCAGTGGAGTGATATGCTCATTAGACCATGATGTTAAGAGTAAAAGGAAGAGGTACTTAAAAAAAGACAAAAACCAAAACCAAACCACAATTCAAGAATTCCAGCCAGTAGCCTGAGGCTTTTTCATGTAAAGAGAGCTGAATTATTTGCCATGAGGATTCAATAACATTTTACTGCACCAAACAGATGAAACTAAAATTGAGAAGAAATACCTGGATTTATTAGTGTTTATTATTAGTTTTCCATGTATTTATAGGAGAACTGGCATTTATAAAAGATGGAGTTAAGACTTCTCAGGTATTTGGCTAACCTGAATTTGCCTTGTAGATAGATTTCCATCTCTGAAGTGGGATTCCAAGACATTCACAAACCTTCAAAGTACTTCAAAGCATTGAGCCAGGTTGCACACTTCCTAAGCTGCTTTCATTCCTAAGTAGGTGACATATATTTGAGTTATTAGAAGTACTGCTTCAGGAGTAGAGCAAAATAAAACTACTTAAAAAAAAAAGTGAAAAAAATCCTGCTTTCTTTGATGAGAGCAGAAAATCCATTCTCAGAGTCAACATCAGCTTTTCCCCCCCTCCTCCAAATGCAATTTATGGCATTGCAATGAAACAAACAAAACAAAAAAGATCTATGGAAGGTGTGAGCAGTGGGGATAATGGAAAAGCCTGAAGTTCAGCATTATGAAATTACTCATGGAAGAGCTCATGGTAGCAAAATATTAACTCAGCAATCCCAAATGTCTGCAGCCAGGACATCCAACACTTGCAGGGAGGTTTCTCTTATCCTGGTGTAGAAACAGCACATTTATTAAAAACACCAAATCCAGCTCTTATCTGCTTGTCTCAGAAGCAATTCTGCTGTATTTTCACTAAATATCAGCCTTTCCTTCCAAAAGGACCCCAGAGATTGATCTGATCTCTAGGTTACCCCCAGGGGGACTTGAAAGAGAAGCAGCTTTCCACAAGAGACACAACCAAGCTGTTTCTGCAAACACAGGTACAAAAATCACTTGGTTTATACCCATTCTGTGTCAATAAATTTCAGCTGAGAGCTGATTCTCATGGGAAAATGGCTCACTTTAAGCAACACCTGGAGCTCTGTGGTTTTATTTTTCAGTTTTGCACATTTCAAAGGGAATTTTCCTTAGGAAGCAAACAGAATTACTGCCATCCTGAGATTCAAAGTCCTTCTCTGGCATGGGCCAGAGCAGGGTACTCAGCTGGCTAAACTAAATCCCTGTAGCATGCCCTGCTCAGAGCTGTACTCTGAAAATGAGGAAGCAACCCCATACTGAAATAAATGAGGACTCAGCAAGATGGAACTTCAGCAAAATTGGTTCTATTGCCAGGCACTTCCAGACTGCAGGGGTTTGGGACTGGTTTTTCAAAAAATCTTTTACACCCAAAAGTGGTGTCTGAAACAGGTCCTGCAAATGATAATCAGGTTTACCAAAAATGTAAAGCTGGTCCTGAGAGAGCTGCTTCTCTCAGAAATCCTCAGAATTCCCTGCAGGCAGCAGCCTTTAAAAATTCAGGCCATGCTATACAGTTCATCCTTCCTTACTGGTATTTTTAAAGGATATTTGGAATATGTTGATGAGGACTATTTTGGCAGCTGGCAGAAGTTCTGCAGTCAATTTTACTTGAAATTTTACTGTTTTATTAAAGGCTGAGAAGCCAGACATTTCTTTATTAGTCAGTCCACATGCATTTATTAATACAAGTCTTTAGAACCAGCCTAGAATGATTCCCATTTTATGGCTAGAAAAACTGGATTAAGAATTTATCCTAACTCACAGGCAGTCAGCATCAGCAGAAACAACACCAAGGCTCAAGGATCTTTAGATTTGGCTGTGGATCAAGAGAGGAATTCACCAGTTCTGTGGAATAAACTTCTAGGCTACACATTCTGCTGATTATTAAAGGCTATTTTATTCTGAAGAACTAATAGGTTGATTTGAGTGATGATGAACAATATTATTTCACAGTAAAGGAATTGCAGTATTAAATAAATAAAAATCATTAGCATATCTACAGAAATGAAATTACACAGGAAAATCCCTGCTGGGGGATGGAAATCATCTGTACCCCCAAATATAATTGTTACACAATTTAGGTTTTGATGCCCATGTCTGTGTGTCAGGACTCAGCAGGACACTCAAGTTAAAGCAGAGTCATGCACAAGATGCTTTGGGAAAAGGAATGAAATAAGGAATTATGAAAACTCATTACTGAATCTGGAGAGGAATGTGCCAGATGGCAGCTTCACCAGGAGCTGGGAGTGCCCAGCAGCCCTGAAGGATGAGGACAAAGTCCCAACTCTGCAGCTGAGTCTCTCAAAGGACACAAGTGGGGCTTTGGTGGCTCAAACCCCACAGTCCCCAGTGCCATTTTCCTGTAATTCAGTTACTTTTCATTAAATCCAAAGGTCAGACTATTCCAGAAGCTTTATTACACACACTCACAAATTCAAAGCACGATTTTTTTTTTTTTTGTAAAATTTGCATCATGTTTCTACTATTTTCACTGGAACCAACTTCTGCTATTTTCAGACAAACTATCAACTGGAACATAGAAATATCTAACAAGTTCAGTAAACTGTAAAGCATTTTCTAGTGGCACGTAGGAAGCTCTATGGCAGGATAGACAGCTGGGCTAAAATAGAATTCTTCTCTGCCTTTCACATCAATTAACTTTAAACAACAATTTTTAAGCTTGACAGATGCTTCCATATGACTCATCTTGATTTCTTAGCTGATATTAGGAATCAAACCAGGGAAGCTGATAGTCCAAATACAGTAATTGGTAATGTGGAGATAGATGGCATGGAGAAAAATCCATTTGGAAATAAGATCAAGTTAAAAAATAAAAACAAACTCTTATACTTTTGGTCACCTTTAGCAGCTTTCCTCAAGCATCTGCTCCTTTTCTGTCAGTAGGCTTTCTATATCTATCCATCCTCTCTTTGCTTTAATTCCCATTACCTTGGTTTTGGTGTATTTGAGGCTCTCAGTGCAACCTTCCTCCATCACTCCTCTAAGCAGACAATTGCTGGATTCTTGCTGGTACAAAGCTGAGCTTTCACTAGAATTAGATGAAAAAGGCCACCAAAAAAAACCCCCAAGCCAGACCATGTCCTCACAAACACAACTCAGACTAAAAAAAACCAAAAAAAACAATTGCCCAAAACCTCATCTCTAAGGCTCCTCTTGCTTTTGCTGTCCAAAAAGAATCAATTACAAACCTGATCCCAGACATTTCACAGTTTCCTCTGGTCTACCTTAGCAGACTCTTTCCAAACTCATTTGCAGCTGCATTTTCATGGTTTGCTGGTAGAGGACCAGGAGACAAGACATCACTTGGAAATGTTCATGTCCAGACAGCAGGGCAGATTCTGCTGGTTTTATTAATGCCTCAAGCAAAGATGGTTTTAGTGCTATTATTATTTTTCAACTTTTAAGAGTGAAGAAAATTGTACTATAATAAAACAGCCAGGCAGCTGTAGAATCCAAGTGATTTTGCAAGGAATTAAAAATACTGTTAAATTTTCACAGAAGTACACAGAAATAAGAATACAGACATTCCCAAGGTCACCCACCTAGTCACTCTTTTGGCTTGGAGCTTGCCTTGCATTTTTGTCTTCATGGTTCTTCTGTAGAACTCTTAAACATCAGAAGAACATTTTCAATGTGGCATCAAATCAGATTTTTTTTCCAGGGGATACAGCTCTACCTCTCCTCTATAAACTTCTACAGAGCCAGTTCCTTTCCCTCCCTCTGTGGTGTCAGATGCAAACAGACAATGGAAACTCCCTTGATCTTCCCAAAGTTTATCTGTGGTTAGTGGTAAGTGACCAGCTCACATTTTTGTGTTAAGGCTTTTCTTGCTTATTTCTTTAGTATGTTTTCAATAATTCCCTACAGTTGGTATTTATTAAGTAGCACACTAATGTAGTAAAATACTCCAAAAATGTCCAAAGTCTATCAGAGATGGCCCAGGCAAGGATATGTCCAAGCACCACACCTGATAAGTTTCCAGCCATCAACTCAGCCTCCAAAACCACCTCCATAAATGAGGCTGCCAGAGGCCAGGCCAGCAACAGCAAATCTCCATGTCTCAACATCATTCAAAATAAAATCTTCTTCCCACAGCAACCATTAGAGTCATTGATGACTTTTTCAGGCATGGAGAGAACTGCAAAACCTTCTGCCCACCCTCCTCCACAGAAGCTCTCCCTGGAGTTTTGCATTTGTCAGCCTTTCACTCATCATTATTAGGTCACATGAGAAAAATGCAGAAATCACAACAAAGTCCTCATGTGTGTGCATGGATAAGGAATCAGTTCAGCTGCATTTCCCTTGTCCTTGTTCCATGCTGCTGGCCATTTATGAGACAGGAAAACACAGATATCCAGCACAGTGACTGATGCTGGAAAACCAAGCCAAAGCTGTACTTAGAGATGTCTGGGAACATGCTCATCCTGTGTTTGAATTACTGATTGTACATGGATTCTCCATCTCCTCCTCCTCCTCACATTGATTATCTAACCAGTCACCATTACACAGCTCAGAAGAGAAATGCTGCTACTTCCTTCTGACCCCTGATCTTATAAATGAGAGGATAAAGTAACAAAAATCCCAACCCAGCTGTAATTTCCTACATGATGTGGTAATTCTGAATCACAGGCATTATGTTACTGAAGGATGCACAGTAAGATTCAGGAAGGCTAAAAATGATGCATTGATTCCAAACTCCCTTTTTGAAGTTACAACTATGTTATAATCATGAAGAATTAGGTCACTCCAGGCTTTCCCCAATATGACTCTGTCCTGAATAGATGGTTTTAATTCATGTTTTTTCATATTTTCAAGTTGAGAACAAAAATGTTTCAGAGTCATTTCAAGGCAGCTATTGCTCATTAATCCATATTCTTTGAACTACTGTCCCAGTGAACACAGCACAAAGCAAGTGACACATTTGGCCACTTCATGTTTTGCCAACCCACAAGAAGGAAGAAAAGGAGGTTTCATTTCAGATAGAGCAAGAGCTATATAATTGCTGCAGAAATTAAGAATAATTACAAGTGGTTTGCCTGATAATTACCTGTCATTACGTTTTTCTGTAGCATAGAGGGTAGATACAACTACAAGAAAGAAAATGATGATGTATTTGAATAGCAGAGATGCACAGCATGTGGCTACACAGGTAATCCTGACTGGTGCATACTGGTACAGAGACTGGCAGCTTCCCTATCCCCTCAGAGCATGGAGGGATGATACCAGAGGCAACACATTCCATGGAATTCCACCTGATTCCATCCTCAGCTTCAGCACACAATCATCAACCCCCCCTCAGCCATGCAATCTTCCCATGCCTCAGTTTTTCCATTTGTAAAAATGGGATAATAATTGCTCACTAAATAGGATATTTACCAAGATGGACTCATTCGTTTGCCTTGGAAAGGAACCCCACAGGAAAAAACCCCAAAAATTAGATAAATCAACATCTGTCACACAGCATGCAAGCGAGCAGCCTCACAGATTGCCACATGCTGGGATGTTTCCCTGACTCCTGTTTTCCATCCATCACAGTGCAGAGAAATCATGGAGATCTGGAATCTATCCCTTAAGGAGATATTTATCTCCCATTAAAGTGCAGAATAGCTCACTCAAAGTTCATAAACCGGGAACTTCTGAGCGTTTATGAGCCACGGCCTGAACTCCTGACAGAAAGGGCTCTTTGCAAAATGAGGACATAACTCCAAAGCTGCAGGAGAAACCAGAGGACTTCTGCATTTTCAAAATGTTCATAACCAACAGGAACAGAACAGACCTAAGCAACAGTACCAACAGTTTGCAGCTGTGACTTTGGGGGCCACTGGTGCACTGAATGACCCACCTTGGTAGGCTACAAAATTAAATTAAATTCCTTTGAAACTGCACAAGAAAGGGAAGGAGCAGTACATAGCCATGTCCATGTTGGGATGAGACATTTCTGTGGTAGTTACCTGTGCAAATGTGCAGAGAAATAACACTGCTTGAGCAAATCAGGTATCCTCTCTCCTGTTACAGGGGCAAAGAACACTAATTTAATAAGAAACATGCAAACCAAAAAGGATCAGTAGGGGATATCTAGAACTGCACACAAGAGAAAAAGGAGAGAATCCCTGTTTTCAAACCAGTTCTACCACTAATCCTTTACTGCTACACACACAGGGCTTAATTAACACCTCTACAACTTTGCCATATTACCTGCTCTATAAATGCTGTTATTATTACAATTGTTTCTATGACCAATCTTCATCCACAACACAGTTTTAAAGACAGCAGTGGAGGGGCTGTAATGAAAGGCTCCTGCTGAGAACCTGCCCAGCTCTGTGCCATGGGGCTGTCAGAGGTACCTGCTGGAGTGTCCCCAGTGCTTCCCTGCTCTCACAGACACGAGCTGCCAAAGCTCCTGGCTCAGCAGCCCGTTCCCTTCTGCCCCTCCTTGGCTGGACTGTGTGCACAGGCAGCAGCACAGGAAACTCTGCTCGTGCTCCTGCTTCGTTCCACTGTCAGGGAACGATTGTAAATTGCCAGAGGAAAAGGCAGGAACTGAAACAGCTTCACCCCTTCTATCACTACATCTATGTAACTGAGCAGGAGGAAAATACAGGAACCAGCTCTCATGAGGGGATTTCTTTCTGTGCTTGTAATGGCTTTTAGACCACCTCCAGCCCATTTTTAGCTTGTTTACCCTATTTTTTATTAATTTAATTTAGTTTTACCTTGAGATACTATGAAAAAAGTAATGATGAGCAAAGCAGGTTCATTCACTCTACAAATACATTACTGACCCAAGAATTTGCTTAGAGATAATACAGTTCCCACCATAAAAACCATAAAAGATAATAAAATACTTACAGTAAAAGCTTGTCCTCTTTTCTGCATTAAAAAGAAAAGTATCTCCCACTAGCTTCTGACAGCATGTGCAAGCCAGACTGAAAATTCAGGGCTTGAGTGCTTCCCTGAGAGGAAAACCACATTGCAGAGAGACAGAGAGCTGCTTGAGAAATGATTCACACACGGAAGCGAGCTGGCTCCACCGGCGCCTCGGCATTCAGCACACACACAGGCACTCGCTTACTCAGGGGAATGACAAATGTTATATTTTCATCAAAGCAAGGAGCATTTATGCAAGAAAGCAATTTGTAGCCTACATCCAAAACACTGAGATGCTTCAATCCTTAAAGCACATGAAGAGTTTCTTTCAGGGTCCCATCATCCCCAAGTGCAGGACTGGACACTGGGCAGAGTATAAACCACAAACTGGTCTGGATAATGCAATCAAGCAAAAACATGCAGCACATGCCACAGAGAAAGGGTAAGGAGGTGGCACAGAAAAAGGCATTTGCAGAGGAAAACACAGAAGCAGCTTTCAGAAGCTTTTCTATTCCACAATAATACATCCCCCAGAGTGCCAGCAATCACAGCCAGGACACCTGATGACATTTCCCTTGCCTCCATCATTGCTTCAACAAAATGGAAAAGTGGGTGTAGGGAAGGAAGATGCACTAAGACAGAAGCTTTTACAAAACTAATCAGAATCAGTCCTGAGTGACTTGAGCTGCCCAAGAAGGGACAATCTGTTCTTTATTTAGAAGAGAGCAAATAAAAGACAAGAGCAAACAAATGGTTGAGAATGTTCCTCTTCCTTAAGATTTTTTGAAAAGAATTTCATGACTGAAAACAGGAAGAAAGAGGCCAGAGGTCTTCACAGAGTTAAAGCAAGCAGAGATAGTATCAAGTTGAAGGAGACAGAGAGGATGCAAAGACATCAAATCCAAATTTCAAACTGAAAATGAACATGTTTAAAACATGGCTTTTTGTCCAAATCTGTCTAGTGAGGGTCTGGTCATCCTCTGGTGTCTCTGACCAAAGATATTCAGATCAGGAATTCTCCCTCCCAACACTGTGAGCCTGGTATTTAATTCATTGATACTACAGTAGATGTTCCTAGTAGAGAAATAGGGAAGATTTATAATATTTGAAGAGTGTTGATGGATCTGAATAGTCCAACCTTATTTCATCCTCCTTACTCAAGGTGCCAAAGAGGCCTGAAGGAAGCTGATGTTATGCCAAGAGTAAATTTATGTTTCAGCTCAATGTTGGCACCACTATTCTTATCCCAGAGTAACCAAACCTTAAAAACAGATTGAGTCCAAGCCAAATCTCCTCTGAAAATTATGGATTTGGGATCCAATTTTCTGACATTCATAAGAGTAACAAGCTCTTGCCTTATCTTAAAATGCCAGAACAAGACAGAAGAGCACACCATGACTTCTTTAGCACAGGATAAAGCTCCATGTTTGGCAGATCCTAAGCAGACATTATTAGTTCTAAGTCCCTAAATTCAGTCAGGTGTTATTCCAACATCCATAATGTTTCAATCCTTTTATCCAGCCCATTTTCTTCAATATCCAAGGTCAGGCTGTGTGACCACTGGTAGAATTTACTCATTCTGTATTTTTACAAAACATTGAGTTCTTGAGATTATTCACAGCTCAGATAAGGAGGAAGTTCCTGTAGGTACTTGATCTGAATGCAGTGTTCCTCCTCCCTGAGGAAGTGAGCCCAGCCATGATGCAGGCAGAGGCAATGAGGTCACTTGGGTGCCCAGGGGAGGGACTGCAGCTCAGCCCTCTGCTCTGATCATAGACCCCCTTCAGGAGTGAACAGATGCAGCCCAAAAACCCCAGCTCAGGGCAAACAGCTGCAGGTACCTGGACCCTGAGCTCACAAATGACAGGGACATCAGCTGCAGACACCTTGCTGAGAAGCTTCTTTGGCTGAAGAAATCAAACCCTGTTTGGAGTGCAGCATTCTGCCCCTCTGCCATGGCTGGTGAGTTTGTTTGGGCTCAGAGGGACAGCAGTGTTGGCAGCTTGAGAGGTTTTCCAATCCTCCAGCCAAGAGAAATAAAGAACTGAGATGCTGGAGTGGGGAGGGATGATGAGCTCCTGTATTGCACTCTCAAATATCTTTGGGATACATTGGATAAATATAACCTGACCAAAACCTAAAAATGAAATGCTTGGCTGTAAAGAGACAGTCACAACATTTACATACTTCAGCTTGGGGAGACAGCCTGGAATAGTGGTAGAGAATTTCCCCAAACCCAAGAAGACTAGACAGTATATTTGTTTATTTAGAGGTTTTCTGGTAGCTCTTTACTTAGACCAAAGAATCATTCAGCATAAAATTTTCTGAATTGATAAATTGCCTTTCTGTTTAATGAAAAAGCAGCCTAGAAACAAACAGCTGAAATGAGTTGGCCAGGCTCAAAGAAAGCCAGGGCCTTAACCATAATTACTTTCACACAACCAGGGTGAGAAAACAATTTCAAGCAGCAATATAAACTTTTTTCAAGTATCTGCCAGGTTCTCACCCAGCTGGTAAAATTGTTTGACAGACAAAATAACAGTGAACATATTGCCTGCATTCTGCTCAATGCACTTGCTCCCACAACTTCCCTTCAAGGTGTGAGAGAATAAGCTCAAACCTCACCATTAATACACCTTTAAAATACTGCATTTGAGGAATGTTAAAGCTTCACGTTGCAAACTGCATTAATGGTACAATTTCACAAGAACAAATAAGGATAAGAATGTAATAAAATGGGCAAAGGACAGAATTTGGAGTGGCTCAGCTCATTTGAGAAGCAAATGGAAAAAGGCACGCACAAGGAACAAAGTTTAAAATATCTTTGCATTTACAGATATTTACGCCATATTTAACTGCTTTTGTGCATGAACCAATCTTAATTACAAAGGAGAGAAATTCCATAAACAAGGCTATTATGTCAATAACAATGTCTTTTTAAAGCAAGTCTCTAATTCAGCTGTAAGGCTTGGGACATTGTCTGGAGTTAGAAAACCAAAAGCAATTTCAAAGGCAAGGCTGCATAGACAGTGGGTATTAGTGGAGTCAGGCCATGGCTTTGGGACAGCATTTTCTCTGTGCTTTCCTCCCTTTTGGACATAAGTGATCCAAACTCCTTTATTTTCTCAGTTGCAGTGCAGATGTCAGGAAGTTCAGGCTGCTGGTGGACGTTTGCAGAGTGAATCATGGGGCACCACTTTCCATTTTGACAAAAACAACTCTGCTCAGTCAACAAGATGCTGCTGATCAAATGGGTGGCTGCAATTCCTGCAACTGCTGCCAAAAAGGCTCCACCACAAGCAAGCTGTATGAGCTGGCTTGGAGAACTGGGATTTATTTTTCCTTCTCTGCTCTTAGGAGACTACTCACAGTTTCATGTTCCTGCTCAACACCTGAGGGGCTCAGCCTGTGGCTACCAGCTTTGACCTGCAAGTGGAGAAAATGCTGGTTTTTGGAAGAGACTAGAATAATTAAATTGGGGTGAAAAAAAGGCAAATAATGTTTTATGGAACATGGAGTGCTATAGAAGACAAGAAAAACAGCTTCCTCTGGTGCCTATTGCCAAAATTTCAGAAGACCAGACAACAACTTGAGAATTTCCAAGGGAACAGCAACTGAGTCAGTCAAAAATAGAATCAAGAAACTGCCTGTTTCAAAAGTAAGTCTGTAAGATGTGCCAGCATTTTTCAGTATTTCTGTCATTTCCGAGTAGAACACTCAAGAGTTAACACACATTTATCTACTAAAAAAAAAGCTAACCCACAGAAAAAGGCAAAATGAGAAAGGAAATTGATGTAGCAAAGAAACACTCATCATATTTCATATACTTAACATAAAAATCACTGATCACTTTTGCACACACTGATGCAAAGTTTATTATTCTTTGCAATTTTCAGATATCTCTACTTCCTTAGGCATCATCAACAACCAAGGACAGTTTTCCTGCTGTCACCCTGTTATTCAAAATGTGGAAATCTAAACATGCAAAAAAGGCAATACTGAATGCTCTTCCCTGAAAGAGGGTAAGACTTACACTGTTCTTTTTCACTAACTGATTTTTTTTTATTTCAATGATTAAGAACAAGAAAGACTTAAGGGAAAGAGAGTAACTTTATATTTTATTATTCTTCGCTGTTAGTTTTCTGCTATATAGGTTATAATGCAGCACTCATTAACAATTCATAGAGAATTACCATATTCAAGTAGCACAGCAAGTTTTCACTACCTACCCAGCAAAATCCAGCACAACTCTACTTGCTCCCTTTACTTATTGTCCCAGAGGGATCTCCTGCTGGAAAATCACCTAACGGGAGAGGAATTCCAACAGGTTAAAAACTCCAAGGAGCCCGGAACAGAAAAACATTCCATTAAATCACTGACAATGCAAAGCTACACAGCAAAATGAAGCACTGGAGAAGATGTGTGCTGGAGGCTGCCTTGGAATTAAAAACCCCGACGGGATTCTGGAGCTATGTCCCACTGCTTTGAACTTCTCGGCGCATTTCAGGGGGATGCAAATGAGAGACCTGAGGCTTTGTTTCCGCGGGATTCGAGCTGGAAGTGCCGAGAGCCGGAATGGGAGCGGAGCTCTGGGGAGCACAGCAGGAACCAAAGCAGGACAAATCCACAGAGGGAGCTCAGGAAGCACGAGGAGTTCAAGTCCCAGGAGAGAGAGTAACAAGCCCTCTAATGCAGATCGGGATGCAGAAAAAGGCTCTTGGCAAGATTTGATTCCCCACACAGCAAAGCCTTGGAGTTCCCACCTCGTGTTTCCTCTCTGCATCTTTTACAGACACTCATCAGAATCAGTTGATCATTGCAGTTTAATAACTCATCTATTTTACAGGTCAGGAAGAGAAAGCTCCTCAATTACTGGATAAATATCACAAATTAGCAAGGGTCTACAGTACTCATCGATTTTAACTCCCATATAAATCAGCAGTTTTGGCAGATGTGCACACTGTTATACAGAGGGACCCAGAAATGCTGCATAGAAATTTGGCTTTGATGATGCAATCAAATCCAGAATAAAAGGGAGAATTTAAATTAAAGTTCAACAATTCCTTTCTTCTAGACAGCTTGTACAAACAAACATGTTTGCTACTGCTTAAACTTTTAAATCAGCTTAACAGGCTTGAGAAATTGAACCATGCAGCTGAAATTTGAAATGCCCAAACACTGAGACCCTCCCAGCGTTAACCACAATGCTACAAAAGAACCATTAAGAATCAAGTAGTTGTATAATGCAGGCAAAAATTCTATTCTGAGATCCAGGTTCTGCTTTCAAGACTTCTTATGAAATTCTTTCCTTAGATCTCCTGGTCAGCAATCATAATCACTTCAGATTTTAAACTCTCGATGCAAACCTGGCACTCAACAAACCCAATAACTAAAATGAATTAGAAACATCCTTCAGCTCAGCAAAAGAGATCTTGGCATGTGGCTCACGTTGCCTACGAGGCAGGTAAGGACAAATATCAACACTTCACCAGCATGAGCTCATCCTGCAGGCACACTCTTCCCATCAAACGTGCTCAGTGCCACTCGTGCTGGCTCTGCTGTGCCTGTTGTCCCCCCACACACAAAGTGGATGCAAACTGCTCCTCTCCTCAAGGTCTCATTTTCTCGTGCAGCACAGCCACACCAAACAGCTCATTACCAGAGCAGAAGTGTCTCTTACCAAAAGACCTAAATGGCAGAAGCAGGAGGCACAGGCAATGAAGTGGGAAAGCAGCAGGAATAGGTGCTCAGTTTTCCATGTTTCTATAAAAGCAAGTGATAATTTAAAATCTCCAGCAGCTATTGAAGTAGGAGGGCAATGAAGCAAGAGAACAGATTGCATGAAAAGGAAGAAATGCCCTATGGAGTTTGTGACCTGTTTACCATAAGTAAATAAATAAATGACAGAAAAACAACCCCCTGAGGTGACAGTTTGCATGAGGGACATTAGTGACTCTGTCATGCCTATAGGAACAAATGTCATTTACAGAGCAAAGGATTGATTGGCCACACAACAGGAACTCAGGAAAGAAAGCAGATGTGAGAGAAGGGAAGAGGAAGATTTGAAAATCAGGACAGCAGGGAAGGCACTCTGAATACTGCCCAACTAACAGCACTGCCCTGGCACACAGCAGCTGAAGCCGAGAGGAAAACAGAGCGGCTTGAGAACACCATGAAATGAAGAGAGAACACACAAAGCCAGTTCAGTTCTTTCTACTCCACACTGAATCACTCAGCAACTCTGCCTGCTCCTGTGGCAGGTGGAATATCACAATTTCTCACCCTTCATTAGGGTTAATTAGTTCACTTGCTGACAGTATTGAAAGAAAGGCCAAGTGTTAGCTCAGCCAGAGGGAGTGACATCTCCCCATTCCTGCAGGACCCTGCTGTCCAAGGAAAGCCTGGGCTGTCCCTGCCTGTGGAATTGTCCTCTATTCCCTGATCTGAGGACAGGCTCCAGAATAAATCTTACTCCTCTCAGTTCCACTAACATCCACTGCTATCAAAAATCAGGCATATATTATTTTGCCCTCTTTGATCTCATTCAAACCGTGAAAACAACAGCCTAAGCATTTTGCCCTGCTGTATCTCAGGGAGCTGGAAACCTTTTACCAGCAAGAAACTCTTACAGCAGTTACCATGGTGACTCTGGTAATAGATATTTAAAGGCAGCTCACTCATAATCACATTTATTAGATATCAGGAGGCTTTAGTAAGAGAGGCACAAGAAGCTTGAAACCAGGGAGCCAACCAGGCTTGGTGATGGCATAAGCAATTTATGGGAAGGGATCTGCTTATCCCATCATTTAGCTGGACACAAAGGGCTCCTGTTCAAATCTGGAATGGCACTGAAGCTTGCAGAATAAACTATTTTTAGTTTGTCATTTAAAAATTGGTTCTGAAAGCCTCATTTCAATTGTGGTACTTCAATAAATCCTTTCAGAGTGGTCATTGCCAAAAATATAAAAAATAGCTGTGCCACAGCCCCACCCCCCATCAGAGCCAGGCTGCTAGGAATCTCCTGGTCTGCCATCATCTGGAAACTCAAATCTGGATAAAACTCTCTGAGTTGAAGAGATGTGTTTGGTTATACAAATGTTAAATAATGTATTTCTTTAGGTTTGAGTCCATAGTTTCCCAATCCACTGGAACACAACCAAGAGAATCTGCAGGATCAGATCTCCATGTGGGGAGCCACTTCACCAAGCTGCCTAAGCCTGTGGAACAGTCATCAAACTGAGATTTCCTTTCTCTTTTTGCTGCATATTTCCATGACAACTTTCCTGCAGTATCAACTTCTTTCTACTGGAAAGGTCTCTCAAAGAGAATTTAGGCTTCTATAGCAACAGCTGAAAGCCCTGGGAGATGATGATGCCTGAAACTTTTTTTAGAACCACACAAGTGTGTTTCAAATTTTATAGGTGAAAACAAAAATACATGTAATATTGGGCAAACTGTGAAGAGGAGAAGAAGTACCTTGCTGAAGTGGAACAAACACAAAGAAGCCACCTTACTTTCAAAAGGAGTGCAGACTTTGAGATCTAAAACATCAGGGAGAGCAGACAGGATCAAACACTCATCTTTTGAAAAGCCACATCCTGTTCCTTCTCTGAGTTACAGAGCACAGTCACAAGGAACAAGTCTGCTGATCCTAAAAGGAGATTTTAGTCCAAGATCTCTCTCTGCAGTCTATTTTATGTTGATTTAAAGAAAAAAAAAGTTGGAAAACCAGTGAGTCAGGATACCTCTTGAGTTTTCACTCCAATACACCTGCCACCTACCTATAATCTAACCTTTTTCTTAGTGCTTTAGCTGTTTGCCTTGGTAGTGACACAGTATTCTCCAACACTACTTTAGAAGAAAAAAAAAAAACAAAACAAAACAAACAACAACCCAGCTGCACACTCAAACAAATAAATTTGTTAAACTCAAAAGCAAAGGAAACTACAGAAGCTGAAGCAGCTTTCCTTCACTGAAATTAGATCTATTTCACAAAACACTTCATTCCTCCAGTGCACTTCCAAACCTAAAGTCTTAATAAAAAAAAAAAAAGACAAAACATTAGATTCACAAGGTCAATTAGAAGTAGGAAAGGATTAAATTTAATGTATAGATGAGAAACAAAGGGTGGAAACAAAGCCCAGCAGGTCCCAGCACCTTCCCTTTTGCAGCCACTGAAAACCTCTGTACACAACAGGTGAGATCAGCAGTGTCACCACTTGCAAAACACTTTTTGCTGCTTGTGGTGATTAAAAGCTTTTTCTTTTTTCATTAAAATACCCGATAATTGAGGTCCTCTTCTTCTCATTCACCCCTACATCATGATAGCTCTGATAAGGGAAAAAAAAAAGTTGCCCACAGCTTGGAATGAGTGAAAAAGAATGGATTTGATCTAATTCTTGTTGACTCCACCTTCAGTCACTCCTTTCCCAGCTGAATAACTTCAGAAAATACACTGGAACTGGCAGTTTGACAAAATAAAAGTTGAGGACTGTGAAAACTTATTTTAATTTTTTAATAACACTACTAGAGTCTATTCAAAAACCTGAGAACTCTACAACCAAGACATATGCAAAACCAGGATTTCTGACAAAGCCCTCATTATTTCCAAGATTTACCCTGTCTGGAGAATACTGAAGTGTGGGAGTCACTGAATCACTGTAAAGGTCAAGTGAAACGCAATTATTCAGTGTCACCATGTGCTGCCCTCTGCTGAAACAGACACCGAGCTCCTTGGAGCAGCACAAAAGCTGGGGATCATCTGTGCCTGCTGCTGCCGTCACACTCACCCGAACTCAAAATGTTTCATTTCGTGCAAGGTTAAAAATAACCTGAGCTCTTGCACTGGACTGAAGAGCTCCAGGATAAAGGAGGAGCTGCAGGGACAGCACTGAGGGAGAAGGAAGGGGGTCGGATGTATCACACCGCAGTGAGGGAGGTTCACAGCTTGGAAAAAAGAAACAGCTCAAAGTTTCATGTGAACAATTTGTTTATCAAAGATGTGCTGAACTCTCCTATTCCCTCTCCAATCCTTAATCCTCCATCTGATTTCACCCACACAAAAAATCTGTTTGGGCAGATGAGATTATTCAAATACTCAGGCACCAGAATTTGTTCTTGTGTAGAACATGGAACAGCGTGAATGGGAAAAGGAGAAAATTGTTAAATACCTAAGGGAGGGGAAAGAACATCTAATTACATATTAATATCCATAAATAAGTGTATTTTATAGAATCATATTTACAAAATTCTTGCTTAAATATTTTATTTACAAATAGTAGCTCAGCATTTTCTCCAAAACTCAGGAGAAGAGGAAAGAAAGTCAAAGCAATATTTCAACTATACATATAAATTCTCAGTACTGAAATTCCTAATCCAACATTTACAGTTTTTTCCCTTTAGGCCTTTTGAAATTAGGCTTTGCTGTGTGACTTCAAGATCAGCCCAGCAAGGTTATTTTGGATCAAGAAGATTGAAATCTTAAGTTGAGGGTTCCCTGGGGAGATCATCCTGCCAGCAACCTCTCCTACCTTGTAAAGATCCTATTGTAGCAGATTTTTACCATGTGCTTTTTCACAGGTTTTGACCGTAAAAAAAAGAAAAGAGGGGAAAAACACCTCCCAAAAAAATATTTAAAAACGAATTTTAAACCTCCAAGGACAAAAAAAAAAAAAAAAAGAAAAAGAAAAATATAGGGAATATCAGTAGGCAGGTGGGCCCTGCTGGTGCAGCCAGTAGAGGGCAGTGGGATTTAGAGGAAAGTTGTTGAACTTCATCTAATAAAATATTTGAAGTGATAAAACCATTCATATAAATCGTTAGTGGAACCTACCTACACTAAGACATAAATATTCTATTTTCAAAGTAGAAAAAAAAAATTACTCTGGGACCTCTAAAAAGTTGTATTTCAGGATTATCAGGATACCAAGGCATCATTTACTTATTTTTTAAAGTAATTTTCAATTTTTTGAAATAATTGAAATACAGTAATTCCATGCATTCTATTGACACCAAGACAACTATTTCTCATAGTTTTGAGAGATAATTTTCTCATAGATTTTAAAGCCTATGGGTAACTTAAAACAGAAAAATATCAAATAAGAAGAAGGGTATTTTTAAGGTACACCTATTGTCACTCGTGAAGATGAAAACTGGTTCTAGCCCACAAGAACAAGAAAGTAAAACAGGTGAAGAAAAGCAACACAAGCAAGGAACATCGATTTTTTAATGCTCACTGTACCTTGATTACCAAAAGGAAAAGCAACATTGCTCACCTTACCACCAAAGAGAGCAAGCTCCCCAGAACTAAGGTTTGTGCACGATTTGACATGAGCCAAGTTCGCATTTTGTGGCGGAATACTGTGAATATTTTCAGAGCCCTTTTGAGCTACACATGTCCTGAAGTAACGCAGCTGCCCTAAGCCAGAGGAGACCGAGGTGTCCCCAGGGACCAGCCGGGGATGTCCCGCGGCACAGCGGGGACACCTTTGCCAGGCTCGGGTACCTTGGGCTGCCCAGCACGACCCAGCCCGAGCCCCGCTGCCCCCTCAGAGCCCCCGCTGCCCCCTCAGAGCCCCCGCTGCCCCCTCACAGCCCCCGCTGCCCCCTCACAGCCCCCGCTGCCCCCTCACAGCCCCCGCTGCCCCCTCACAGCCCCCGCTGCCCCCTCACAGCCCCCGCTGCCCCCTCACAGCCCCGCTGGCCTCTCACAGCCCCGCCGGGGGCTGTGGGAGCCCCGCTGCCCCCTCAGAGCCCCGGCTCGGCTCCGGCGGGACGGGGCAGCGCCCACCCCGTGCGGGACCTGTTGCCCTCAGACACTGGCGCGAGGCCGGAGTCAGCCGAGGGGAGGATGCGAGGACACGGCGGCGACACCGCGACACCTCACTCCCTCTCCGCGCCTCAGCCAGGGCACGGGGACTGCGTCCCGCACTGCGGCACCTCAGCGCTCCCTCAGCACGGGGGTGCCCGGCGCGAGGCCGCCGGTTCTGCCCAGCCCAGCCGGTCTCCCCGCGCTGCCCTCACCTCTCCGCGCTCACCTGCAGCCGCCGCGCTCGGGGATGCTCCGCAGCCGGAGCCCTCAGCTCACCTGCACCGGCCGCACCAGCCGCCAGGGGGCTGCCGTGCGGCACGCCGGGTAATGTAGTCCCCTGGCTGCCCGGGACGGCCAATCCCCGCGGCGCGCCGCGCAGCATGCTGGGCTTGGTAGTTCTTCCCGGAGGCGTCGGCGCGAGGCAAACTGGGAGGTGTAGTCAAAGCGCGGCGGTGCGCAGCTGCCTTTCCTTGCTGCGGAACTACAACTCCCGTGCGCCCCCGCCGCGCGGCTCGAGTGGGCCCGGACGCGGCGCCCAGCGCCTGTGGGTGTGCAGGGACATCATGGCGGCCTCGCCGCCCTCAGCCCCGGGTGAGCCGGCGCCGCCGCCGCCGCCGCTGCAGTACAGCCTCCTGCTGCAGCATCTGGTGGGCGACAAGCGGCAGCCCCGCGTGTGGGACCCCGCCACCTTCGGCGGAATCCCCTGCCCACCCAAGAGCGAGGAGCAGAAGATGGTGGAGCGGGTCATGGAGAGCTGCCCCTTCAAGGCGGCGCTGGCTTGTGTGGGAGGTGCGGCGGCTGGAAGGATGGGGCACAGGGCTGTGAGGACGTTCGGGGATCCCTGTGGCGTCGGGACAGGGGCGGGTGGAGAAGAGGCTGCTGCCGTGTTTGATTTTCCTCCTAAGCCTCCTCCAGTGCCTGTCAGCTGTCCCAGGGAGGGATCTGTGCCTGCCTTCCCTGGGCACAGGTGCTCATGGCCTTTCCTCAGCACGGCTCAGGCTGTCACGGTGCCCACAGTACCGAGGATTCCTGCCCCGGTCTCAGTGCAGCGGGAGCAGAGCCGCCTCACTGCCTGCAGAGAATGTGCTGCTCCAACCCAGCCGAGTTCATTCCATTCTCTTTATCTTCCACAGGATTTGTTCTGGGAGGTGCGTTTGGTATCTTCACAGCCGGCATTGACACCAACGTGGGGTTTGATCCCAAGGATCCCTACCGCACACCCACGGCCAAAGAGGTGCTCAAGGACATGGGGCAGCGAGGAATCTCCTACGCCAAGAACTTCGCCATCGTGGGTGCCATGTTCTCCTGCACGGAATGTGTGGTAGAATCTGTGAGTAAGAGCCTCTCAACCATTAAGAAATGTTTTTTGGTACTCTTTTAAAATCTTTTCCTAGATCCAAATAAGTACATATATCCTCTTTGCAATAGGGCAGTGGAATAAGCTGCTTTGCTCTTCCTTGGCCAGCAAAGCTTTTCAGCTTTGAGATCTGTCTTCAGAGCTGCTGTTCTCTGACTGAATGAGGAACTCTTTTGCAATAGTAAAGTCCTTTTCAGTTTAAAGCCTGAATGTATTGGCAAGCACAGGCATTACTTTTAAAAGCCCTAGCTACAAGTGCTTGTGTAAAATGTCAAACTGTGAGTTGCTACATGGTAATTTGAGTGTCTAAAAATTCCATATACAGAAAGGGATCATTTGATGAAAGTTCTCGAGTAACAGGCTGGTTTTCATCTGGCTGCTAGAGCCAGGAATGACCTTGTGCAGCTCAGTGGTAAATCTATCATCTGCCTTTTTAAATAGGAAAATTACCCTGTTACAAATTTGAGTCCTGCCTTTTAATTGAAAGGCACAATTACTTCTTAACTCATCTAGAAGAAAAGTGTATCTGCTTGCACAATAGAGCAGAACAAAGAGATCTCTCTGCATTGGTGAAAATCCAGCATGTCCTGGCTATGGAGGTAGTCCATCTTTGTCAGCAGGTACTGTGACTCTCACCTGTGCCAAGCACCAGCTGCATGCCAGGCTCAGGGCTGCTCTCATGTAGTTCTTGCACTTTTAGACTCAGGGCTGTGTTCTGGGGGCTGTGCTGGCTCACCTGAGGATCCTTCCCACAGCACTGCATTGCACCATATGGATTTGTCTTACCTCTCCCAGTTACCTGCTCCTTCCTCCCTTCTCGCCCTGCAAGTTTGGGAGTGCAGGGCCATCTGCTGAGAGCAGAGGGAAGAACATCCTCAGCTGAGAAGGGGATGGGAAGTCATTTGATCTTTCTTGCTGTTAGCACAGATACAGAGTGTTTATTCCATATTTACTTGTTGACTCTGATTTCTAATTTTTGATTTCTTCCCAGTATCGTGGGAAGTCAGACTGGAAGAACAGCGTTATCAGTGGCTGCATCACAGGAGGAGCCATTGGCTTCAGAGGTTGGTGGTGCCTGCAGGGAACTGTTTCTGTGACAGCTGTGACAAGATTGAATTTGGTTATGCAGCACACAATGTTCTTAGTGCAGCACACACACAACAAACCTCTTTGCATGAGTTGTGGTGAAGCCAGTGTGAGAATGTGCTCTGGACTGGCAGAACTGTCAGCTCCAAAAATAAATGTGGATGAGAAAGGGTTGGTCACAGAGCAAAATCAACAAAAGTCACTTCAAACAAAAATCAGGAGATGGTGGTTGCTGTCCACACTATTCTGTGGTGTCATGGGAGAGAGAAAAATATATGCAGAACAACTCAGAAGCTCTTGTGTTAACTGAGCTCTACACATCTACCATTTTACTGTCTCTGCTACTCTCCTTTGAAATTACAGCTAAAGAATTCTACTCTCTTCTTTTGTACCATGTGTAAAATGCTTTTCTCCTTTCTCATGTAGCAGTTCAAACAGACAATTCTACTTACATCTGAACGAGAAGGAGCAGTGGGGTTTTAGTCCAGCAGCCTTAGTGGGGACTTTCCTTTAGTGGTAACATCTGGGAAAATCCCCAAGTAGGAGAGAGCTGTTCTGCTCATCAGAAATATCAAACTTCTTTCACTCTCCTTTAGAAAAAAACCTGTCCTGTTTTATAGAGCATAAATTAAAAGAAAGCTCTTGAAAGTGCTTCTAATTGAGCTTGTTAAGTTGTTTCTGTCCTGGACCTAATCCTCTTAGAGCTGTCAGAGCAAAGCAGGCTGCTCTTCTTATCCCTCCCTAGTCCCACCAAGCCACTTGCAGGGCTCAGAGAAGAGCACAGTCAAATCAGCAGTGGCCACTGGAGGGTTCTGTCCCCTGGGTGGGCCTGAGGACACAGCAGCCAACAGCACCCAGAGAGCAAATCCTGCTGGCCCCGAGGGGTCACTGGGGACAGGGACACTGGGTCACAGAGGTTCCTACCTGTGTGAGCTCTTTGAGGCAGCACAAGTTGCTGGGAAGAAGAATGTTTTTGCTACTTTGTCTCACGGTTTCCCTGCTTGCCTTGCAGCGGGGCTGAAGGCCGGCCTGATCGGCTGCGGAGGATTCGCCGCTTTCTCCGCTGCCGTCGATTACTACCTGCGGTAACAGCAGCTCCCTCGGGAGCAGCATCCCCTGTTCAGTGCTGCTGCTGAGAGCCTGCATCACTGCACGACCACCAGGCTTACCTTTCCACTGCCCCTGCACTCCTGGCCAGTGCAAGCAGGGCAGCCCTGGCCACTTTGTGAATGACTAACAGCGACCTGGCTGCGAGCCCTGGCGAGCTGCTGCAGGCAGGCTGGCGGGAGCAGGGGAGGATGGAGCCAGGCACAGAGCAGCATCTCCAGGACACATCAGCTGACTGTCAGTTTCCAGGAAACATGCCTGGACTCTGAGCTCTTTCAATCCTTTGGGGCTGATTTTGATTAAGTCTGTTGCTAGCATCAAAAGAAGGCAGGAGGACAATCTTCGAAGAGAAATGCACCGATTTAAGGTACCACATGTTTGAAGGTGCTGCAAGTGTTTTAACAGTCACCAGTTTGCAGCTTGCTACTCTGTTGGGGAGAGGTAAGATCCTGTGGAGAAATAAGTTTGTTCCAGGCTTTTCTTAAAATACCATCTGAAGTCAAACCACCATCTGTACAACTTGTCTTATTTCAAGTACAGCGATGAGCGCCAGATTTCTTTACCATGTTTTAAAGGGAAAAGCAGAAAGGAATCCTTAGCCTTAGAGCTGTGTGGTTGCTGGCAGATGAACAAAACAGTTTAAGGGAAAAAAAAGAGGTTGTTGCTGAAGTATAATTCTCTGTTGCCACTTGGCTAGCCTGATTTAACCTCACTGTGGGAGTAGAATCTTGCTACTGCTTTCACTGCCCCAGGCTCACCCCATTATTTCCAGTAGTTTGATAGTGAGACTTAGAAAGCAGAGTTGTGAGAATAAACCAGTGTTTGACAGATAACTGGGCACTCAGCACACAGCCTGCTTCCCATCATGTCCCTCTGCCACCTCCAAGTGCCCCAGTGTTACTCAGTGGGAAGTGAAGTGTTACTTCTGCCCAGCATTGGTGCTGAAATCAAAACATCTGTTTGTTAACTCAAATAGCTGCTGTCTCTTTGTTCTATCTCACCTCCTGCTCTTCTAACCAAGCTCTGTTCTCAGACCTCAGAGGGTCATTTTTAACCTTCATTGAGCCACTCCATAAAGGCAAACACTCCCTCTCATCTTTTTGAGGCAGTGGCATTTCAGATGCAGTGCACACAACTAAGAGGGATTCTCCCATCCATTTCCCCTCCTTTGCATCCACAGTTTGGCATCCCAGGACAGTGACAGCCCTTGTTGACCTGGAAGAGCAATACCAGCAGTGTGTTTTGGCTGATACAGTGGTCAGTTTGGAGGCACACTGGCTCCCATTCCCACATGGAAAGAAGTGGGGAGACAGCAGCATGTGATCTATCAGATGAGGTTTCCAGATCTCCTGATGTCCCTTGCTGTGCCTGTTCAGTATCCTCAGGCCAGAAGCTGTGCAAGTCAGCTGAATTTTAAGCTTGAGTAATTCTAGGCTGATTAAACAGGCTGGCTCCAGACAGTCCAGGTTTTTTTTTCCTCCAAAATGCAAGGATGTAGCCCAAACCATAAGAAGTCTCTTCAAAGATTGCCTGGCACAATGCCTGTGCTTATACCATTGGTTTGAAGTGCAGATAGCAAGAATTCCAAGACAGAAAGAAGAAGCTGTGATGCCAAGGTGATCAGTTAGTGCAAACAGCAACACCACAGGGCTTCTTTTGTGCAAATATCAGGGCTTTGCATTTTTATTAACATTTTTTTTCTCCTCACGAGGTTTTACAGCCATTTAAAGTTTATAATCTACAGAAATTGAAACAGAACACAAACAAAAATATATCCTTAACAACTTTTGGAAGTCAAATATTAATTAACAGCTCTATTCTACCTGTAGCTGCAAAAGTCCACCCCCCTCTTTTCCTTCCTGTAGGGACAAGCAAAAGCCAGTCATGGGGACAGCCACAGCCCGTGGTGCTGGGGACTGGGCCTCCAGCCACTGTCACAGGGGGAGATTTGGCTGTGCAGAGTCTCCATCTGGAATGACAGTGTCGTGGACAGAGACTTGGACACATGTAACAAATCAGACACACACAGGGATCCCTTGTGCAGTCAGATCTAAAGCTCGACCTCCTTACTGGGTCCAGGGCCAAGACAGACACCTGGTTATTTTCTGCAATGCTGTTTCCCTTCTGTTTAGCTGGTAGTCAGGAGGAGCAGGGTCTGGAGTGTGAGCCCTTTGGAGGGGACTGAGGCCTCCCCTCGGTTGCTTTGCTGGTGCAGGGCTGGCAGGTGCTGCCTTCCCCAGGGAGGTGGCTGAGGACATACCTGGTGCATCGGTGGCTGGGCTCTACCTGGAACAGTCCATGAGTTGGGAGGGTAAAGGCAACGCTGCTGTGAGGGACACGCTTGGTCACTTCTCATCCATCTCCATTTGGCACAGGAGAGCACAGGGCCAGCACAGTCGGGGAGGTGGGGGGGCTTTTCCCACAAGAACACGGACTCAGCTCACAGAGCGAAAGGTTTTGTGTCCCAACAGGTACCAATACCTACATGGGAATGTGGGGACGTCCCGGGAGCCGGACACAGGCAGCCTGTCCTGCCTCGGGACATGGCGTGACAACTCCAGCCATCAGCCTGGGACAGGTCAAGAACTGGAGCCACCAACAAACAGACCTGAGCTGGCTGGGCATGCCTAACCCAGCTGCAACCACTCTGGGAGAAAGACAGAACAAAGCATTTCTGCCTTCAGTCACGAGGGCCATGAAGGCTTTCCTCCTCCCATCCTTCTGTGCTGGTTCCCAGGCTGGGTGACCATCCAGCTGCTGCACAGCACTTGCCTCTGGCAGCCAGGCTGCCACAGAGGCAGGGCCATGTGCTGCCATGTGCCTGGTGCAGCAGGGAAGGCCAAGGAGGGGGAGAAAAAATTTCCTTGTCCTCATGGCCATGGGAGGAATGCTGGTGCCCTGGCAGGCTGTGTCACTGGGTGCATGCAGTGCTCATGGCAGTGCTGGGCTGGCAGGGGTGTGAGTGCCTCGCTAGGGCAGAGATAGAACTGTACAGCAGGTACCCTGTTCCCCACCAAATTTCCAGACTGGGGAAATTTGGGACCACATCAATGCCAGAGCAGATGTGGGGTCAGCCCATGGTGCAGAAAGCAAACCTGCCTGGCTGGCCACTCCTTCAGCCTGCTCTGGATCAAGACCAGCACAGCACCTCTGGCTCCAGCCTGGTGTGAGGAGTTACTCTGTAACGCTACTCAGAGCTGAAATCCAGCGAGGGGAGGAACCGCCACGCCACACACACACAGGCAAAGCACAGGGCTGGGGCTGCAGAGGGGACTGGCCTGAAAACACCCAGGAGAGCATGGCAGAGAGCAGGCAGCACCCTGCTCCTCTGCTGTCGTGGTCGCAGTTTGCTGGGGCCGGAGCAGGATCCAAGGTTTGTGCAGGCAGCGAAGCCAAAGCAGGGCTGGTGTCACTGTCACCGGGGAGGGAGGCCCTGGGCTGCCGGCCCCGAGCGAGCCAGTGCTGCACATGCAGGCGTGGGCAGGGAGCTGGGCAGCAAACAGGCACTCGTGGGCACTGCAGGCTTCAGGCAAGGGGTGCCTGCTAGGAGTGAGCAGGCAAAAAGGAGTCCAGGAGAAAACTAGCCAAGGGGGAAGCCTGTGTCCACAGCCCTTGTCAGTCACTACCTCTTCCGTTGAGCAAATATACATAAAAACAATCCTTGAACACAAGAAGGGACATAAGACACGACTACTTTACAGAGAGGGCCTGGCACCTGTGGGACCGGGCCACTGGAACATGATTGTACAGGAGCTGCAGGTGGCACCGTCCTGGGTCTGGGCTGGTCTCCCTCGGGGGCTGTGATCCAGTCTGTGCCCCCAGCAGGGAGCTGGAGTGTTTGCAGCTGGTGCCTTCTGCCTGCAGGCTACACGTCCGTGGAGAAGTAAAGTGTGTTGCGTTTGAGCTCGGTGAAGGAGATGGGAGGATGCTGCAGGTAGTAGAGAAGGACCTGGACCTGTAGAAGGTAAAAGGGAAGTGTTACTATAGAAAGGGAAAAAGCTGCCACCTCCCAGCTTGTCCCATCCAGCAAAAACAAATCTACCCAGACAGGTGAACCCCTCCAGTACCCAGCTCTTACCTGGGCCATCACATCATGGGACCAGATGTCAGAGGCCAAGGTGAGGTGTGCCTTGCTCTCCCCCTCTGAGGGTCTCAGCAGTGTTGGCCCAAAGACTGTGGCCAGATTGTGGAGAGACATTTTGTTGATGGGCTCCTTTTCAGCCACCCTGTGGGGTACAGGAAGAGAAGCAGTGTCAGCCCCTAACTGCTCAGGAGTGGGGAGCCATGGGGTGATGATGTGGAGGCCAAGGGCTGCTTTCCTTTCTCCCAGCAGCAGAGGGGCACATCCAGCTTTCCACTGCCCTTTGTAGTCCTGGGAAAAGCCAGGTGCAGGGCAGGGAGCTCTGCCCCCTTCATGGCCTCCTGGGCCTGGCTGGGAGCCCCGGCTGTGATGTGGCAGCGACCAAGGCCTGACTGCTGCACAGCCTCCCCGAGCCTGCAGGGCACAGGGAGCCCTGAGCCAGCCCCTGCCCCCTGCACCCACTCCCCTCGAGCCTCCCTGCCCCTGCAGCCCTGTGGGAGCCCTGCCAGCACCGAGGGAAGCAGGACCACAACATTGCCATGTTAGGAGGCAGCTGTGCTCCCAGCACAGGCTGCTCGCTTGAGCCCCGGCCAGGGGAGCAGATGTGGGAACTGGCTGTGCCCGGTTCTCAGGATGGAAATGGATTTTTCCTTCTCCATCCCCCAGCATCAATCACTTTTTCTGTTTGCCTTTAGCCAAACCAAAGGAACAAAAAAAACCCCTTCATGATGCAAGTAACATGAGCCGTGAGCCCCAGTGCAAGGTCTGGCCAGGCTCTGTGTTCTGCCCTTCCACAGCCCTGTGCCTTCCATGGGTTTTGGGCTCCAGAGAGCCCCAGTCCCCGAGTCCTCAGGGCCAAGGCAAAGCCTGTCAAACCACTGCTGCACTCACCCTGGGAGAGGTGACATGAGGTGTCACCTGCAGTTTTGGGCCATTTCCACACAGCTGACTATCCTTGGTTCTTGGACCTGCTGCTGACAGGTGACAGGGATTGTTGAACCTTGTTTTGCAAGGGCTACTGCTGGACTTGTGGAGCTGTTTTCCTGCTAAGGGGGACACTGCAGAGCTCCCAAATGAGCTGTGCTGAGGCCAGCTGCTCCCTGCAGAGCTCATCCAACCAGCTGCACACCGGCTGCAGCAGCCAAGTGTTCCATGTTTCCAGAGGCCATGTGCTCCCTGCAGAGCTGACCTGGATCACTGGCCAGGCACAGCACAAGCCCTGCTGGCACCACAGCCGGTGGTCCTGGGACACCAGGGGCTCCTCTGGAGGGACAAGACAGCTCCAGGATGCCCCCAGCATCCTACAGGGCCCAAGGACAGATGTTGAAGGGTCTGAACAAGCTGCAGCCCGGGGAATACACCAGAGCCCAGAGAGATGGGGCAGGTGGAACACTTATAGAAAGACTGGGAAAGGACCACTCCACACCTGCCCAAGCTGCTGGTGCTGGCCCTGGCTGCTGCCCTGCTCTGCACCAGCACAGGAATCAAACAGCAGCTCTCTGTTCACGTCCCATCCCCAGAGCAAAGCAGTGAGACAGAACCATCCTGCACCTCCCACCCACCCCAGGCAGCCCCACAGCCATTACCTTTTCAAGTGCTCCAGCAGGAAGAGGAAGGTGATGAGGTTGGGGTCAGGCAGCGAGCGGAGAAGGTGCATCATGCAGTTCTCCTTGGCAGCAGGATCTGAGAGGGCTGGAAACAAAGAGGGAGAGGGCTCAGGACAGGGAATGGTGCAACAGCAGGACCCATCACAGCCAGACACCTCCCAGCAGCCAGTGTGTGAGCACTGGGGAGCAGCACCATGAGCCCTGAGCTGGCCTGGAGCCA
This sequence comes from Erithacus rubecula, assembly GCF_903797595.1. Classification (NCBI taxonomy): domain Eukaryota; kingdom Metazoa; phylum Chordata; class Aves; order Passeriformes; family Muscicapidae; genus Erithacus; species Erithacus rubecula. The sequence continues at coordinate 3,606,250 of NC_136674.1, forward strand.
GCAAAAACAGCCAGGACCTGGTGAGCCAAGCTCCTTTGGGAGTCTCCCATCCCAGAGCAAGCAATGCCAAACAGAGCCAGGTTTGTGCATCACCCCCTCCCCTCCTTGAGCCCTTACCAATCCCCTCCATGAAGGCGGGGTAGAGTCTGTCAGTGAGGAGGGGCTCGGGCAGCTCACGGAAGTACAGCTTCAGCGTGCCAGCGATGGCATTGATGTCCATGTCACTCAGCATCACCAGGATGTCCTTGTTATCTGTCCAGAGAGCACCCACGTGTGAGGCCTCCTGCCCTCCTTCCCCTCCGGGTCTCCACCCTGTGTGTCACTGCAGCTATGCAGACAGGCTGCCAGCTGGAGAGCAGGGACAGCACTGCTGGGTTCACAGCCCCATGAGCCAGGCTGGGGCTGGGAAAAGCCGAGTGCTTCCCGCCTGGCTGGGCAACAGGACACAGAACCATTTCCAAATCCATTTGCAACGTTTCCCTGACTCAGTGTCTCCCAGGAGCCAGCCAGGAGCAGCAGCAGCTCAGAAGCACAAACAGGGCTGTGATCTCTGGGTGTCCCTCCTCACCCCCAGTCCCTTCCTTACAGTGCAGTAACCAAGCCCTGGGCTTGCAGAGGGCTGGGGGAACCCTCCCATTGGAACACCAAGCTCCCCCAGGACACTCACTGGCATCAAAGACAGCTTTCAATGCCTGAATGTCCGTGGCAACTCCAGAGATCCTGTAGATGCCAACCTCTTCAATGCCCCTCTTCTCCACCTCCTCGATGCACTGGCGCACGATGTAAGGCACCTTGGAGCGCTCCCGCCTGGCTCGGGGAGAGAGCCATCAGCAAAGATTCCAGGGGAACCCAGGGCAGGATGGGCATGCAGGAGGGAAGGAGGGAACAGCAAAGGGAACAGGAAAGTCCCCAGTAAACAGCAAAGGCCAAGCTGCCCAGTGCTGGTGGCAGCAAGGGGACACAGTGCAATCCCACACCCCAGGGACCAGGGCAGTCAGCCCCACAGCCCTGCATTTACTTGGTCACAACGCTGATTTTCACCCCGAAGACACCAGTCTGCTTTTTGGATGGGGTCCTCTTCAGGCTCATGTCCCTGCTTGTGAACTTCATGGAGAACTCCACTTTGATCTATGGGAGACAGAGGGTGAGTCCTGGCTGGCCTGAAGGCAGGAAGGGGCTGCATTCCCAGCGAGGGGCTGTGGGTGCCCCAGCCCCACTTACCCCGTTCATCTCAATCACATCCATGTGCCAGTTTTTGGTCTGCACAGCCTGTGGGTCCAGCTGTGGGGAGAGATGGTCTGTGAGTTCTGTGGGGACACAGCCTCGTGCCAGCCCTGTTCTCATCCCAGCCTGGTGGCCCCCAAAGCCCTGATCTGCAGATGGTGTAGGGCACAGGCCATGCTTTTCCTGGGCAACATGCTGCTCATGATCAGAGGAGGGAGAGATTCCCCTTTGGGGTTTGGGGTCCCTCTGGCAGTGCCCTGAAGCCAGGTGAGCTCAGCCCCCCTATCCTGCCCTCTCCCCAGAGCCCCTGCAAGGCAGTGCTTTAACCCACACCCGAGAAGCAAGAAACTTCCAAGAAATTAGGACTATTTCTGGCGGCAGATTGATGAAACAGAACTAGGCCAGCGTTTTCCATGCAGAAAAACAACATCTCCCCATAGCCAAGGCTATTTATAACCCCTGGGAATGACAGGCTCTGCTATTTCTGGCTCTGGGGCTAGCGGGGGACTCGGTGACGCTGCCCCGGCGCCCGGGTGCAGTGAGAGGTGCTGGCATTCCCAAGGCCCCAGCACGTGCTCTGGTGGGTTCCGGGCCCCAGGGCAGGGCAGAGGTGGCTGCAGTCGCCTTTTGGGGCTTTTTGGTCCCCAGCTGGTGGTATTGATCCAGCCCCATTGATCCCTGTAATGCACGGGGCGGGCAGCCCGGCACTAATGTGCCCTTGGGGAAGGGGATGGGATATGGGAGCTGGTGGTGGCTCCCAGGGCTGGGGACAGGCAGTGCCAGGCCACACTTGTGCCAGGCACATGGGGTCACTCTGCAAGGACACAGGAGCTTCCTGCAGCTGCTGGGTCAGGAGATGCTCTGGGCAAGTGTAAAGATGTCCAGAGCTGCTGTTCCTCTGCCCATAAAGTCAGATATCATTATGGGGGGGCACTGTGGGGTCCCTCATGTCCCTTCTTGCACACCAAGGCCCCACAGTCCCAAGGACAGGCTCGAGCTGCCCTGGCTCTTGGTACAGACACAGCACAGTGGCATTGCCACATAACCAGTCCTGTGAGCCTGAGCAGCTCCTCAGCCATAGGAAAACTGGTTTCCAGCAAGGCAGAAATGCTGCTGTCTCCAGCATGGCCCAGGAATGGCTCCTGACAGGGAGCCCTCCCTGGTGCTCCAGCACATGGAAGAGCCCAGCCAGTGCCACGCTGCCTCCTCTGTGCCAGCCCTGCAGCCACTGGAGAGCAGGAGGAGGAAAAGGAAGGCTGCAGCTGCCCTGGGCTCCCATGGGACTCTGCAGCAGGTCTGGACACTGAGATCACGAGACTGCAGCCAGACCACAGCCTAGCCCAGTCCTGCTGCTCCAGCTCCTCTGTGCTCCCCCCCCAGCACTGCTATGCACCACCATGGCCAATGCCACTGTCCCAGGGACACACACATCTCCACACATCTCTGTCCCATTCATGGCAGTGAAGCCCTTTCATCCCCCAGCCAGGTCAGGAGCCTCCCTGCTCTGCAATGCAATTTTAACTGCAGCCACCATACATGCCTTCCCCTTCCCCATCCCTCAAGTGCCTCTGGCTCTGATGGCCCTGGCAGCTCACATCTGGAAGGGCTTTAGCAGAGCTCTGAAGAAAGCTTTAATAAAAGCCAGGTTGGATGCTGCCAGTGCTGCATCCCTACCATGAGCATGTCACTCCCCTGCAGCTGCTTCCCCCTGCAGGGGCAGAACCATCTCACAATAGTCAGTAGGGCCCAAATTTGGGTTAGTTCTGCTGGCACCATGGGCCTGAGCACCCTTGCAGCTGGGGCAGATCCCTGTGCACTGCTGGAGCAGTGCCTGTGGCCTGGCCCTGGTGTTCTCTGCCCCTCTCTGACCCTGCTGTGCAGCAGCAGCAGCAGCACACGACGCTGCCACTCCCAGTTTAAGCAAAGCCACGTCCAATGCCTCATCTCCAGGCATGGGAGGATGGACAGGAGCATCCACCCACAGAGCCACAGCCAGCTCCTGCCCACACAGCACTGGCAAACACCCTGTCCCAGCTCCCACCACCATTTCCTTCTCGTCTGGAGGGAGCAGCCTTGCTCCAGCAGGATGCAGAGACATCCCAGGTCAATGGGGAACTCCTGGGCTAGGAGCCCTGGGGAACAGCCTCTGAGCCAGCACTGTGCAGGATGAGATGTCAGCTCCTCCTTGGAAGATCAGATGGCTTCACACACCACCCTGTGCCTGGGGAAACATCTCAGCCAGGTCACCAGAACATCTCCAGGCTGCTCCATCCTGCATCTCAGGGAGGTATCCATGCCCAGCTCAGCATTCACTGTGGTGTCGCTCTCATCCATGGCCAGGTGAAAAACACCCTTTGTTTGTTGCCACAGGGATGTGCCATCATCCTGGTTTCCCAAATTATCCAAAGCTGTTTGCTTGTAGGACAAGGCCTTGGGTTGTGGAGGAACAGGCAATTAATATCCTGGCAGTCCTGCAGCACTTTCTGTGTTCTGGGGAGGTCCTGCTGGCGCTGACCCTCTCCTCCTACTGCTTGTCTTGTCCATGGCACAACTCCAGACTGGAGGTGATGAGGCCACATCCTGGAATTCTGTTCTCAAGACACATTAAGCTTGTGGCACTGTGACAGACTGAGGCAGGGTTGGGTGCCCAGAGCTCCAAGGTAAGCAGCTGGTAGGGTTCTAAATCCTCATGGTGGCTCCCCAGGGCCAGGCACTGGGATGCTGTGGTGCAGCAGGGTCTGTCAGGCTGGGCATGTTCTATCTCTCATCTCAGGCCCATGAGGTCACCCAGCTGTCAGCCTTGGGTGAAGCAATTGGGAGCAAACTGGTGACTCAGTCTGCGAGGTCATATCTCCCAGGGCCCTGGGGAGCAGCATCCCAGAGGAGCTGCTACAGCCAGCAATGCTTCCCATCAGCATGGCAGCCCCAGATTCCCCAGCCTGGCTTCCCAGGGCTGCCCTGGCAATCAGATCCCTCAGCAGACCTCCATGCCAGCAGCTCCAGACAATCCCTGAGCCCCCTGGTGCCATGGGACAGAGCAGCCCCCACACCAGCAAACGCTGCCAACAGCAAAGCACAGCTCCCCAAAAAGGCAGTAAAAAAGCAGTAAAAACACAGTAAAAAAGCAGTAATTCAGAGCCCCAAGTGAGAGTGACCCAAGGAGCAGCAGCAGCACCCACAACCCACCAGGACCCTGCACAGACCTGCCGGGGCCACATCCTGCCCTGCAGCCCCAGGGCTCCCCGGCAGCAGCCAGCAGGGAAGCCAGCAGCCACAATGGGCATGGAAAATAAAACCCCTTCATGTTTTGACCCAGCAATAGCCTCTGGGCAGCCTCCCCACAGAGCCCTGGCTGCCCCTTAATCCCCTGTGCAGAGCACAGAATCGAGGTTAATGCTGCTGCGTCACACGCGGCCCCGCTGCCAAACCGAGCCCCCACGGGCCCAGGCAGCCCCTGCCCACGGCCACAGCTCAGCCCCCTGCCAGCAGCTCCCTGGGCACGGGGACTCCACCGAGGGAAACCCCCAGAGTCCCCCTCGCGGCTTTTGGGACAGCCTGCAAGGTGCTGTCCCCCTCCTCTGTCACGTCTGTGCACATCCCTGCGCTCTGTGTCCCCACAAAGACGGCAGCACTGGCTGATGTGGCTGCGACACAGCTGTGAGCTGGGAAAGCCTGGATTGACCCGGGTTGCAAGAGGGGGGACACAGGCACTGGGTGCTGTAGCACCCCAGGAACCGGCCCCAGCCAGCCCAGAAGCATCCCTGCCTCCTGGGCAAGCTCCATTGCTGGGCAGGGGCTTCCCTGCCCTGCCTCTGCAGGAACCCCCGGTGCAAACAGCTCAGCCTGGAGCCTGCCAGCACACACAGCGAGAGGGAAGGAGGAAAACAAACACCTCACAGGCTGCCAACTGCATCCAAGAGCTCCCAGAGCACCCAAACAGCGTCTCTGCTCCGTGCACAGACCCCACAGCACTCGCTCTCCACACAAACAACACAGCCCCCCGTATCGAAAAGCCACGGTCACCAAGCACGGAACATCAGAGCCACCCCGGAGCCCAGCAGTGTCCCCGCAGCCACCCCCCGCGCCCGGAGCACCTTCTGCCGGAGCAGTTTGCTGCGCACCCTGCCCCAGAGCCGGGCGCCCGTGTTCGGGGCTCGCTTCCCCTCGGGCTCCTCCACGCCGCGCTCGGGCTGCTGCTCGCCCCCGGGGCCGGGGCTGCCCTCCGGCTGCACCAACACCTCCGTCATCGCGGCCACCGCTTCGGCTCCGGGCAGGCGACACGAGCGTGCCCGCGGCTGGGCTAGCACAGCACCCGCATCGCTTCTGCCGGCGGGGAGAGGTCAGCGGGGGCCGGCCAGGGCAGCCCTGCTGGGGCAGCGGGGCGGCCAGCGGCCAGGGCTCATCTTCAGGGTGTGAGCCAGGCTGGCGAGGCAGCCCCAAAAACCTCCCTCCCCCTGCGAGGAAGTGACTCAAAGGCAGCCCCCCCCCGGCGGCCCCCACACGTTTAACTCTCGCCCTGCCGCCCGCCGCTGCTCGGGAGCGCCGGGGGGGCTGCCCGCCGCTGTTATCCGTCCTTATCCGCTGTTATCCCCGTGCCGTTCCTCTTCTGCCGTTCCCCCTCTGCCGTTATCCCCGTGCTGCTCCCCCCGTGCCGTTCTCCCGTTATCCTCGTGCCGCTCCCCCCGTGCCGTTCTCGCTCTGCCGTTATCCCCGTGCCGTTCTCCCGTTCTCCTTGTGCTGTTCTCCCCGTGCCGTTCCCCCGTTTTCCCCTTGCAGTTATTCCTCTGCCGTTCTCCCTCTGCCGTTTTCCACCCCGCAGCACCCGGTGCCCCCGAGGCACCGCCGCTGGCGGCTGCAGTGTTCCCGGCTCCACGCAGAAGCCAGGCTGGCTCTCCTGCTCTCAGCGAGGAGAACGAGGAGGTTTTTGGGGTCTGTTGTCACCCCCATGTCGACTCTGTGCCAGCCCCACTGCCAGGGAGTCCTGGAAGCCCTGGAAGGGTCCCTGCCTGCTGCTTCTGACAGGCAGGGATGTGGTGAGGTGCAGGCTTGGGGGGACTTGATCACCCCCCAGTCCATCCCTCAGCAGCCCCTGGAGTACACAGGGATCACTATGGCTCCCTGCAAGTCTGGGGTGCCCCAGCATCACAAACTTCCCCGGCCAGAGCCTCTGCAGACAGACAGGCAGCTATTGCCTGAGGGTACAGCAGGCACCGTGCCCATGACAACACAGGCTCTGCTTCAAGAGCCACATCCCCCTGTGCATCAAATGAGGAAGGGGGTTCTGAGACCCCCTTCATGCACCCACTGCCTGTCTCCTCCAGGACATGGGGGCCACATCCAGCCTCTCTCCTCTACACCATGGGCACAAGCACCCACAGACTGCTTTGCCCACCAGAACATCGTCTGCCATGCTGGCACAGCACCACACACCCCTGCCAGCAGCCAGCAGACACAGCCCAGCTGCTGGGAGCAACTGGGACAGCTCAGAACAGGGCTCAGCCCTGCACTGCAGGGGACATGAGACCCTCCCAAACAGAGCAGCCTTACCCTGACCACAGCATATTCCAGCCTTAGAGAATGGGGTTAATAATAACAAAACAGAGTTAATGCCAACCAGGAGTCACAACTTTCCACTGAGCAGCCAGTGCTGCTATGTGGAACCAGCAGCAACTCATAATGAGCCCAGGGAGCAGCTGGGGTGAGGAACATCAGGGCAGCATCTCTGTCTGAGAATCTCAGGGAGAAGGCAGGGGGGGAAGCTCTGGGGCTTGATTACAGCCCACAGCCCCAGAAGCAGCATCCTGCTCACTGCTGTCCTGCCCTGTCACCCAGCCCAGCCCTGGGGCAGAGGCTGAGTTGTGGCTCTGGGTGACGGCAGCCATCCATCCATCCATCCATCCATCCATCCATCCATCCATCCATCCATCCATCCATCCATCCATCCATCCATCCAGATCCTCCTTGGGATAAGCAGCCCCAGGGCCTTCTCTCTTTCCCTTTCTTCCCCCACAAGTTTTGCAGAGCGGTACGAGCTGTGCTGTCCCTGTCCCGACCCCCGCATCTCCCAGCATGACTCATGTTTGTTGATCCAGGCTATTTCCGAGAGCGCAGCTGGACTGATCCCCGCGGGACACCGAGCCCCTTCCCTGCCCTGGCCTTCCCACTTGGCCCAATGCCACCCCCACACTGTTTCCTGGGGGAGAGGGCAACATGTGGGTGATTTCAGGTATGAACAAGCCACTGCTGAAGCTGAGCCCCCACTTTCCACCCTGTGCCCCCTCCAATTCTGCTTCCCCACAGCATCTCTTTCCCAGCAGCATTTCCATGCTTCTCTCTGCTCCCCTGGGACCTGCCCTCAGTTGCTTTCCCACGGCGCAGGCAGCCATGAGGGGCCCTTTGAAGTGGCCCTGGGTCGAGGGCTGTGTCCCAGGCGTGACCCTGTCCCCAGCACAGCCAGCCTGGGGTGCCCACGGGAGAACACAGGGACACCCCCAGTCCCAGCTGCCCTGGGCTCCCCTGCAGCCTGGCCCAGGTGGCTGCAGGGGGAATGTGAGGTCTGGGGCCCTCACTGCATCCCCCTGGTCCTGCTCACCTGGGAGCATCTCAGGGCAGCCCCGGCCGCCATCCTCCTGCCTGGCAACCACCAATCAGAGGCGGCCCAGCTGTTGCCCTGGAAACCCCCGTTGCCATAACAGCAGCTGATGGAGGCACAGGGAAGGCAGATGGTGGCAGAGGGGGACACGGGAGGGACAGGGGGATGCACATGCAGAGCTCTCCCTAGGGCAGCTGCCAGCCCCTCTCCGTGTCCCCCCAGGGCCACGGCACAGAGAGCAGCAGAAGAGAAACACTTCCAGCCCAGATGGGGCTGGATGCACCTCTGCAGGGAAGGTCTGTCTTTGCCACCTCAACAAAGGCCTCGCTCACTTTGTCTCACCTTCTCCTGCAGCCACTGTGCCCCAGGACCATCAACCCCATGCCTGATGCCCACCCACCTCACTGCCTTCAGCCCCACAACTGCTGCTCCCAAAAGCAGAGCTGCCCACCCCAGGCATCACTCCAGGACAACCCTCCCAGCCCAGGTGCCAGGCCCAAAGGAGTCCTCCTTCACGTGAGAGGATGCCCACAAGTCCCAGTGCATACCTGGATCTGCCCCTTGCCCATGATCTTGTCCACAATTTCGTTGTTGTCCTTGTTGAGTTTGGTCTTGTCATAGCACTTCTCATAGCAGAGGATGCGCAGGGACTGGGAGCCCTCCAGCTCAATCTCAAACTCCTGGGGTGTGAAGGGAGGGTGGCTCAACCCCAGCACACCAGAGCAGCTCCAAAACTGGCATTGAAGGGAAATGGGGACCACAGTCCTCTCCCAGCATCCCACCCTCCCTCACCTCATTCCACTGCGGCTCCGTGGTATCCCGGAACACTCTGGTCTTGGCTTTGCTGACAAAGTAGCCAAAGGAGTCCACTTCCAGTGTGCAGTACAGGTCTGGGGAAGCAGACACTGCTCAGCACCCCAGGAACACCCTCACCTCCCAAGGAACCACTGTGGGCAGAGCAGGGCCACGTGCTGGACCCCAACTCTTCCCAGCAGGGTGGGCACCCACACTTACTGGCTGACTGCTTGAAGCCCTTGGCAGAGTGGACGATGACGTGCAGGAACCCATAAAGCCCTGGGGACTCGTCATCTGTGGCAGGAGAGCAGAGGTTGTGTCAGGGCCTGGGGCTGGACATCCCCAGGGCAGCCTTTGCCACAGCAAGCACAGTGCCTGCAGTCTCATCCAAATGCCCCCAAAGCCCTGGAGGGACATCCCTAAGTTCTGTATCCCCCACTGACAGACATCCCAAGCTCTCCTGCTGCTGGACAGTCCTGGGGGAGGTTCCCAGTGGGGCTGGCTGGGTCTCACTCTGGGCACACTGGTCATGGCCAGCCCACGGCAAGGGCTGGAGAGAGCCCAAAAGCAGCTCCGTGCTGCAGCCGGGACTGAACTGCCTGGGAGCCCAACAGTGCTCCAGCAGTGCCACCTGGTGGGAAGCTGTCCCCTGCACAGCAGAGTCCCTGCACCAGCTCAGGGACCCACAGCTCCTGCCCAGCATCATCCCAAGCAAAGCAGGTCACTGACCGTCCTTGTTGCTGGTGACTGGGATGTTGTGGACAGTGCGTAGCTTGAAGCACGATCCTGTGAGCACCTGCAGCTCCACTGAGCTCAGCACAAAGGCCTGGAGGTCTGGGAGAGGACAGAAGCTTCAGAGGGACACAGCCAGTGCTGGTCATAGAGATTGGAGAGCATCAGGCTGGGATTCTCCAGGACTTCCCTGTGGCTTCTGGGGGGCCCAGGAGCCCCAGCAGCACCAGACTTACCCTTCTTCTGCAGTCTCTGGATGGCCTCCCTCCACTCAGACCGCTCGTAGTCGGAGGAGAGCAGGAAGAGGTAGCTCTGTAAGAGAGAGGGGGATGTGGCAGGCTGTGTGCAGGCAGGGCTGAGCCCGGCCCCAGCCCCAGCTCCAGCTCCAGCCCCAGTCCCAGTCCCAGTCCCAGCCCCAGTCCCAGTCCCAGTCCCAGCCCCAGCTCCAGCTCCAGTCCCAGCCCCAGCCCCAGCTCCAGTCCCAGTCCCAGTCCCAGTCCCAGCTCCAGTCCCAGTCCCAGTCCCAGCCCCAGCCCCCGTCCCAGCCCCGGTCCCAGCCCTCCTCACCTTCCCGTTGCGGTTGTGGATGCGGAAGGGAATGGCAGGGGAGTTGAGGAGCAGCCAGAATTCGTTCTCAAACATCTTCTTCTTGAGGCGCTCGATGGCACGGCTCTGCCCCTTGTTGGCTTTCTGCAGGGAGCAGAGAGGACCTTCCAGAGCTGACCTTATCCCCCACGTCCCATCCCTGATCCACAGCAAGACACCCATCCCAAGAGCAAGCCCCACACCCTTCTCCCACCTCCTTCTGCATCTCGCTCTTGATGGATGAGATCTTCATCTTCATGTCCTCCAGCTCGTGGTCGGGGATGACATGGACCTGCGGGCAGTGCTCCGACTCCTCCGGCGAGGGGAACACCAGGTCGGCCAGGGGCACGTACCACTTGCAGTCATACTGCTGGTGCTTCCTGCAGCCAGGCACGGGACTGACTGATGCCTGACCCCCTCCTTGGCACATCCCCCAGCCCACTGAGGGACAGGGGGTTGTGACACCTTCCCTCTCGTGCCCAGCACCCTCCTTACCCCACTGCTGTCTTCTTCAGCTTGGCACAGAGCAGCACGTCGGTGAAGAGGAAGACGTGCCGCAGCTTCCGCGAGCCCTCCGACAGCTCCACCAGGAAGCCATCCTTGACCAGCTGCCTGGTCTGTGGGGCAGAGGGGCTGCCATCAGAGCAAGCAGGGAGCAAAGGCCAATAATCCATGGGGAAAGGCCAACAATCCTGCCCCTCATGGAGCACGGGAAGGTCCGTGTCCTCCTTGCTTAATAAAGCACCAGCAAGCAGCAAGGCCCAGGTAGAGCCCTAATCTTGTACCTCGAACTGTATCTGGAGCAAGTCCCCCACTCCTACCCAGGCACTAAGGAACTCTTCAGGGCAGAGACACCAGCCAGGAGCTGGCAGAGGGCTCAGCCCTCACCCTGTGCCCAGCCACTGCCTGCCCCACAGGCTCACCTCGCCCTTGGGGGTGGTGACTGCTGTCCTCCGGGGGTCAATGTCCTCATTGATGCTGGAGAGGAAGTTCTGGGAGATGCGGAGGGCGTCCTGGAGCAGCGGGTAGTCAGGGTGGTCAGCTGGGGTGTGCTTCAGGAGGTCCTGGAAGGACACAGGCACAGGTTAGCAGCTTGAAAGCACCCAACCTGGAGAGCCCTCAGCAGCACTGCCCACAGCTGCAGATCCCCAGGAGCAGCAGAGACAGAGCCCAGCACCATCCCCGTGGGACTGGTGTCACACTCACATGCAGGACGAGGGTGCTCCGTGTCACCCGGTCAATGGGCTTGTACAGCAGCGCTGAGGGGAGAGAGAAAGTGTCAGCAGCCACCAGGGCTGGAGCCCTGGCCCCTCTGCCACCTGCCACAGAGAGCACAGGGGCAAGGAGGGGAGCCCAGATGCTCAGAGAGCTCCTGTGGTCTGCAGCACAAGCATGTGAGATCTGTCCTGCACAGAGCCAGCACAGCTGTGGTAATGCCAGGAGCAGGGGGAGCCACAATTGCCACAGCCCTATGTCCTGCTGTACTGGGGGCACGAGGAACCACAGCCAGGCTGCCCTGCAGCCCAGGACAGCCCTCAGGAGGGCAGGGCCTCCCCAGAGGCTGCTCCCACCCTCGCTGTGTGGTGGCTGTGCAGCGGAAGAGCCGCTCGTCACCCTCTGCAGCTTTTGCAGTTTCCTTTTTGGCTCAGCTGTGAGTCCCATCTCTCACCGGGTTCTGCCACCCCATGGGACACCCTGTGCTCCCCTCTATGCACCACCCCAGCCAGCCCTGGGTGCAAAGGGGGCCCAGGCTGCTCCAGCAGCAGTAAAACCCTCACCTACAGAGAGCACAGAGTCCAAGGCTTCAGCCCAACACCACTGCCCCAAGTCCCTGCCCACCCAGGACAGGGGGCAGAGCTACCTCACACATGAGGTACAGACACCCCCTTTCTCCTGCCACACACCCTCCCAGCAACAAACAGCCCCACAGGCTCTTCACAGGCACATTTCAGTGGAAGCAGACAGACCCTTCTCCTCCTCCCCACCTCTTTGGGCAGGCAAAGGCACAGAGCCCACACAGTGTTGTCATTCATGGGGCCACATTCGTGTCTCCCCAGGCTGCTTGCCTGTGTTTTCCCTTCACTTTGGAGCACTTCCCCAAACTGCCAGGGTTGAGAGCAGCCAGATTTTGGGCCGTGGGAGAGGAGGAAAAGGTGCCACCTGCTCACCCTGGGCTGAGTCATGGTGAGTTCCCATCCCCTTTATCCCAGAGGGTGCTGCCTCAGGGCACCCAGTCCTGAGACAGGGTGAGCAGGGGGTCTCTGCTCAGGAGGTGACAATGCCAGGCTCAACTCCCACAGCTCCATGCCAGAGAGTAAAACAAGAGCCCTGCTCCCTGTGACAGCCAGCAAGAACCCTGCTCTGTGATAAAGATGACAGGCAGAGTGTCCCCCCTTTCTCACCATCCTAGACTCACAGGAAGGATGGTCCCTCCTGCTGCAATCACTACAGGCACACAATCCCTCACACAGGGGGAGTTTTGGGAGGGGTTGTCCCAGCACGACAGAGGAGCAATGGGCTCATTGTGCACACAGTCCCTGGGACCAGCAGCAGGTAGGGATGCCCAGTGCATCTCCTCCCAGACATGGGGAGATGGACATTCCAGCCCCACAGTGCTGGGGCAAATGGGGACCCCTCCCCATCACCACCCACACGGCACAGCCCAGTCCCCCAGCCCAGGATCCCCCTGCCCACCCCAGCCCCTCTGTCCCCTGGCTGGCAGCAGCCCCTGCCCGGCGGGGACAGCGAGCGCATGGCTGCGTGTGCCGGAGCCAGGATGATTCAATCGAGCCTGGAACAAAGACTCCAACTTCAGCCTGCAGAGCACGGCGCAGCCCCCACCCCCCGGCACAGACATCACCCCAAACCCGAGCCGGCCCCCTCACCTCACCATAGGTGCAGTTACAGCAGAGCCGGACAATGATGAGGATTTCCATGGCAGCCCCTTCCCCACGCAGCCATCGCTGCCGCCCCGCACGGCTCAGCCCGGCTGCGGCACGGCTCCGGCACGGCTCCGGCACAGCCCGGGCGGGGAGGAGCGCTGCCCAGGGCGTGGGGGGCTGCAGCACGCCCCCAGCATCCTAAACAGCCGCGACCCCCCCTCTCCCTGCCGGCTCCAGGCGCACAAAGGGCTCGGTAACTCACCCGCACGCACAAAAAGCTTTGCCCCCCTCCCCACGCCCGCCGTACCCTCCATGGTGACAGACGTGTGGCTCTCCTTGGAGTCCTTGGGGCCCTTCACCTTCAGCTCCTAGGGAGGGAAAGGCCCATCAGCGCAGCCCCTGGGGGGCTGGGGTGGGGGGAAGGTCATGGCTCAAGGTCATGGGGTCCCCCCCACCCTTCCTGCACCCTGATATCTCCCCCTGGCCACAGCCTGGCCATGCTGGAGGTCACACACGGGTGCTGGGTGAAGGAACGAGGTTCCTGCCTGGCTGGGAGCAGCTCTGGCTGTGCCCAGCAGCTGGGACATGGCAGTGATGCCACAGAGCTGAACAGCTCAAGGGAGCCCAGGCTGTAGCTGTGGAGATCCCCATTTCTGTAGGGGATCCAGGCATGAAGATGCTGGCAGCAGATGAGCCACAGGTGCCCAGCACCTACTGACACTGGATGGGGAGGTGATAACACAGGCTGAGTCCAACCTGAGCTTGCACAAGCTGGGGACAACCTCCTGCAATGCCCAAAACACCACAGCCCTCCAGCACAGCCCCAGTGGCCCAGACCTAGGGGACAGTACCTGCAGGGCAGGGAGAGCATTTCCAGAGGGCAGACACAGTCAGTTCAGCCATGAGAACAGTATTCTCTGCCCTGTCCCACTGGCACAGCTCCATCCCAGCTTACCTCAGAGATCTTCTGGAACTGGTAGTTGCTCTGGCTGCACTTCTCTGCCGTCTCCAATGCAATTTTGTAGTTATCCACAAAGGCCTTGTAGACCCCCAGCTGGCTGGCCTGTGGGGAGTGGGGGTTAGCCAGGCACCAGCAGGGTGCTGAAGCCCCACACAGCACCCAAGGGGGCAGGCAGCCCTTGAGGTGACGCTGCCCAGATCTGTCCCCTCCTGGCAGGACTCTCAGCCAGCTGGGGCGTTCAATGCTTGGCTCCTGCTCAGGGCAGGATGGTGGAGCTCCTGCCTCCATAAACCTCCAAAATCCAGCAGAGGGATAACAAGTGCCTAGACAGCAGAAGCTGAAGCTACAGCCCTTCAACCTGGCCTCTCCTCCTCTCCCCAGCATGGTCATGTCATCCAAGGGCACAGCCCCTGCAGGCATCACAACTCCAAACTCATCACAACTCCAGCCCTTCTCCTCTTCAAATGGAGCAAGACCCTGGGAAGGTGCATACCAGCTTCTGGAAGAGGTGGCCCATGGTGACATTGCTGTCCCACTGCTGCACCTTGGGGCACAGGCTGTCGTAGAACTCCTTGTGGATCTCATAGATATCCTGGATCTTGTAGAAAATCGTCTCGATCTGCTGGAGGGTGAGGACAGGCTGCGACGTGGTGGCCGTGGCCTTCAGCGGCTTCATGGGCTGCCAAAGGAGGGAGAGTTTGAGATGAGGGCTAAGAGGAGAACACTGGGCTTGAGGAGGATCTGAGCTGGCAGCGAGGGCTGCCTGGGACAGATGGACCAAGGCTGGCAGCTGGACCAAGGGACACTCTGGTGCATTCCTGGACTTCCCTGCAGCAGCAGTGACCCCGGGTTGTGCAACAGTGTCTCGCCATGAAGGTCAGCAAGTCCACAAGAGGAAGCAGGGCTATAAATATGTCCCAAACAGGGACATGGCCAGCAGGGGAGGTCAGATAGAGGTAGCCAGCCAGGACAGAGCAAAGCTGGCTCTGGTGTGGCTTCTGGAGCTTTGCTTCCACTCAGGCTGTCGTCACTAGGGGAAGAAATTTCTTCCCACCCAGGAAGGAATTACTCCATCCATCCATCCATCCATCCATCCATCCATCCATCCATCCATCCATCCATCCATCCATCCATCCAGGGGCTGTGCTCACCAACAAGAGGGCCTCCAGCTGGTTGATGTAGATCTCCTCGCTGGCCAGGAAACCCGAGAGCACCAACTTCCGCATCTCCAGGCCTTTGCCAGCGTCCCTCTCGCCCTGCAGAACACAGCAAGGAGCCTGAAGTGGCACAGGAGGAGTCCCCTCACCCCACCAGCCCATTCCTGGCATCCCCACAGGGGCAGTGTTGGAGGAGCTCCGTGGCAAGGCGTGGGCATGTGCCCAGTGGGCAGCAGAGCCTGTTGGGAGCCAGCTGGGAAAGCCAGGAGCTGTGCTGGCTCCTCTCCCCTCCTGCTCCCTGGCCACAAGCCCGGCGCCGCTGGCAGCGCTCCAGGATGGCGCACGGCATGGCAGGACTCTCCCAGGGCAGAGTCCAGAGACGCCCAGTGAAATCATGCTTGGCACTGGCTGTGGCTCCCACGTGATGGGGCACCACCCTTTCCCTCGGCTGAGGTTTCCCTTGGGAAGTGCCACCCCAGCAGGCACTGCCCAGTGGCACTGGGGCACGTCCCAGCACTGATGCTGCTGTGGTGTGACCCTCATGGCAGGGAGATGGTCGGGCTGGGGGGCTCTGGGACCCTCAGTGCCAAGGCACGGACACCCAGCCCCTGCACCATCCTTGGTCATACCTCGGCCTCTCCCTTTAAAAATCACACTTGAGGATCAGGCTCTGCCACCCAGACAGTGGCCAAGCAGAGCCCTGGGGGAATCACTCTGGGCCATTCAGGATGGTTTGGGGTGGACATTGGTCACATCTCACCTCTTCCCATGGTTGTAGTGCCAGAGGAGATGTCAGCTGCAAACACCTGGGGGGAACAGCTCCAAGGTGGGCATGGCTGAGGATGAGCATCTCTCTGCCCCATTGGAGTGTCCATCAGCCAGCCCTGGGCACTGCTGTGACAGCCACAGTGCCCACCCTGCCAGGCTGCCCCATTAAGGCAGGGCCACGGTGACCAGCACAGCAGGAGGGTGCGCGGGGGGGCCAGTTTTATTCACTGGGAGCTCGTGGGCTCTTTGCCACAGATTAGTCACGGGCTCTTCCTGCTTCCCCCAGCCTGGGCCCTGCGCAGGAGCTCAGGAGATAAGAGGCCCACCCATACTCGGGGCCTGCACACCCCACGGGGACAATGTCAACTGGACCCCCATGACCCAGAGCAGTGACTCCTAGTCAGGACCTTGTGGCTGCCCCGTGTAGGAGACCCCAGGAAGAGCAGGGCCAGAGCCCTCTTCCAGCACCCAGGCACCCTGGCAGGGTGGGCATGAGAAGGATGCTGAGCTACACCTGCCAGCACAGTGGTCTCCCCAGTCCCGCCCCCCAGCTCTGTTTTGGGACTGTTTAGGAGTTTCTGGTGGCCGAGCAGTGGGGCAGAGTGTAAAACGAGCCCCTTCCTGAGCATCCGGTGCTGGCTGAGCTGAGCCACGCAGCTCCCACCCCGCAGCACGTGTGGCTCTACTCCCCCCTGGAAGGACAGCTGGGGGGTCACTCTGCTCTGAGCCCTCCTCACTGGAGCCCGGCACAGCCCTGCCCCGTGCCCCGGCCACAGGCACTCCTGGGGGTGTGGTGGGGCTGCTGCCCCCAGCTCTGCTCCCTAAGCACCCACCGCATCGCCCCAGCAGCTGTTCCAACACCTGGGCATCACCAACACCAGCACGATGCCCCTTGTCCCCACACCCACTGCCCAGCACGGAGCAGGCTCCCCCCGCTGCCCACCTTCTCGCCGGCCGAAAACGGAGACACGGGGCTGGTGGGGGTTCCTGGCTCAGAGTCATCTTCGTCCTCCAGCACTTTATCCAGGTACCCTATGGCCTCCTCTTCCTCCTCCATGGCCGGCCGGGCAGCGGGGCGCACAGGGGACCCCACCAGGCTCCAGGCAAGGGGCTCACGCGGCTGAGCTGTCCCAGCCTGACTCAGCTCTGGCCGCCGGCCACCAGCGCGGGATGAAAGGAGCCATTATGGGATCCCCGGTGCTCCATCCAGCCTGACCCAGCTCCGGCCTCCCCAATCCCCGGCGGCCCGGGGCTGCTGAGCCTGCTGCGAGCGGCGGCTCGGGGCTCGGCAGCGCGGCCAGCAGCGGGCCAGCCGCGCAAACACCGGGCCAGCCGCGCAAACACCGGGCCAGCCCGGCTCCCGGCGGCTCCGCTGGGCCCGGGCCGCGGGCGGTGCGGCGGCCGCTGCCCGAGCGCTGCGCCCCAGCCCGGCCCCGCCGCTCCGGCCCCGCCGCTCCGCCCTGCGCTCCTACAGGAAATGCTGCTCTCTCGGCAGCGGAGGTGGGGCTGCTCCGGGTGCAGCACGCTGTGGTCAAGGCTGGGGCGAGCGGCAGCCGCCTTCCCCGGCCGGTTTGCCCCGCAAGAGCCGTGGGGAGGGGTCCCCTGCCTTCCCCCCGCCGGCAATGGGAGAGCATCCCTTCTATTGTAGCCCTCTGCCCGCCCCGTGTCCATAGACCACCAACGAGAAGTGACTCTGCAGAGCAGCAGCAGCACCAGGTCCCACATGGGGACCCGGCTGTGCACCCCCAGAAGGTCCCAGAGCTCTCCCTGCCCCGAGGGGACTGGCGGCAGTGTCACAGAGCTGAGCCCTGTGTGTTCACATTTATCCCGCAGGGACCAGCTGGCACCTCACCGGTGCCCCAGCCTGACACAGCCAGGACAAGGGGACAGCAGCACTGCTGTGATGCTTGTGGGGGACACTGTGGATCTTAGCAAACAAGGCCAGAGCAGGCTGGAGGAGGGGACACTAATGCAAGAGCTGTTTCTGCAGCTTCCCCCGGGCTCCTCAGAAGAAAAAGGGGAACCAGTGGTTGCATGTGCTCTGCCCACAGGAGCCATCTCTTCTCCCTGCACCCATCTGAGCCTGCAACAAATTCCTGCTGTGAGATGTGGGCAGTGACACAGACACAGGGACTTTCCAGAACCTGTGTCCAGCTCTGTGTCCATCCACAGCTCAGCCTTTGCACCACAACCCTGCCAAACACGGCCAGGTCCCCGGAGTGGGGAATGGTCCCAGTGCCAAACCCCGTAGTACCCAAGCAGGGGCTGGGACACCAACTCCACACCATGACCTCGTGTTTCCCAGGTGGGATGGGGAGGATTAAGATGCGTCTGCACAGACACACAGAGGCACCAGACATGGTTAGAGCTGCCCCAGGAGCTTGCAAGATGAGATGCCTCACCAGAAACCCTCTCCAGCCCTCTCAAAGGCAGTGACACCAGTCCTGCCCCAGTAGAGGAGAGCAATGGGGTGAACCTGGCACCTTGTGCCACCAGCCACACAAACACAAGCCTGTGCCCCTCGCGGGGGTGGGCACACAGTGCTGGTATTGGAGAGTGCTCTGCCCCAGCACAAGCAGCTCCAGATAAAGAGATGGAAGCAGAGCTGGCACTGGGCACCAACTTCCAACTTCCAAATCCTGTTGGTCAAGCCAACGTCCCTCAGAGCCACCCACTGCTGTCCCTGCTGGCCTCGGGGTCCCAGCCCAGCGCTCACAGCCCAGCACTGGGGTGTCAGGGCTGGGGCTCGAAGGGCTGTGCTGGGGGGACAAGGAGCCCGAAGCCCAAGAGGTTTAGGGACAGCCCCGGGAGGCGGTGGCAGAAGGCAGCACCCTCCTCTCCCTCCCCAAGGGCACTGGGTGCCAGGACGACGATGCTGCGCAGGGCGACCCCGGGGAGGAAGCCACACCTCTCCCTCTTCTGCCTCAGCATCCGGGTCAGGAGTTTAACTCTTTCCATGACAAAAATAAAACTTCACTTTTCACGCTGCCCGGGCAGCGGCAGCGCCGGGGGATCCCC
This sequence comes from Erithacus rubecula, assembly GCF_903797595.1. Classification (NCBI taxonomy): domain Eukaryota; kingdom Metazoa; phylum Chordata; class Aves; order Passeriformes; family Muscicapidae; genus Erithacus; species Erithacus rubecula. The sequence continues at coordinate 3,624,964 of NC_136674.1, forward strand.
CAGCCGGGGCCGTGCGGTTGCTCCCCGCACTCACCCAGAGGGCCCAATGCCTGGACCCCACCGCTCCCGGCCTTTATGGGAACTTACATTCTGGAAAGAAAACACTTTTTTCCCCGCAGGTCTCCGGGAATCCCTCCTCTTTTGGAAAACCAAAGGGCTTCCGAAGGACGCGCCGCGAACAGCAGGGGTTACATCTAAATTGTCCAGAGCGAGGGGGGGCACCTTGTGTCCCCACCCCTGCTGGTGACTTGTCCCCAAGTGCCACTAGATGGAGCCGACAGCCCGGCGGAGCCGCTGCACTCTGTCCCCAAGGGCTCCAGAGCTGGGGACCCCGGGATCTCCCCGCTTCCAGCACACCCGGCCCGGACCCCGCTGTCCGGCCAGCCCGTCCTCTCCTGGTTCTGCCCCCGGCATGGCACGGCGGGACAGGGACACAGCGTGTCCCAGGGGCATGGCATCCCCTGAACTGATGCTTCCCGGCACCCAGCAAAAATTGGGCTGCCGGGCACAGTCCCCCCGGTGACAGCAGTAGCAGAGCACCACAAACACCCGGGCCGGACACTCAGAGCCGCGATCCCCCCAGTGCAGAGCCCCGAGCCCCCAGCACCTACCCCTGTGCCGAGGCCATCGGTGGGCGTGGGCGAGACACCGTCGCCGCTCTCCTGGCCGCGGGCGCTGAGCTGGGGGGACATGGTGGGCGACTCATCGATGTAGGGCATGGTTTCCGAGCCCTCCGGCAGCGCCTTGGGCTCCTCGTTGCCCTCGGCATCGTACTCGTCCGCACCATAGTTGAAATCTGCCGGGGTGAGAGAGGGGTGGCCGTGAGCATCCAGGCACGGCTCAGGGTCACCGTGTGCCACCAAGGCCACCCAGCCCAGCCTGTGGCTACCCGCGGGCAGCTGACCCTGGTCAGGGTCACTCACGGACAGCCCAGCCCAGCCCAGCCTCGCTGCTTGCTCAGCCAAGCAGGCAAGAAGACATCACACATCACAGCGAGCATCCTCGGCCCCGCAGGCATCCTCTGCTCGACACACTTCCCTAGATTTGAATAATTAACGGAGCCGAGAGGCCGACGGCCTCGTCTGCACAGGGACAGCTGCTGTGCCAGACGCTCCAGCCCCATGCAAGTGGCCGTGCCCTGTCACCATCCCTGTGCCATCCCCGGGGACAGATGAGCTGGGCTGGCAGCCGCAGCCGCCGTCCTCCTGGCTCACCCAGAGCATGGAAATGTGTGCCAGGCCGCCGGGACCCACACACGGAGGGCAGTGCCACCCCCGGCAGAAGGGCTCCCCGATGGGGGGGCTGCACCCTCAGCAAAGGATGAGCCCCCCGCCCCCCAGAACAGCACCCATTTTGGGGTGCCCCACGCTGACCCACTGTCCCCCATCACCCACGGCCCAGGGGAAGTCATTTCGGGCAGACAGAGCCCCAGGTGGGGGTGCCTCCAGGGTGTGCAGCGGGCCCCTGGGGCGCAGCGTAGGACCGGGGGTGAATCCCACCTGTCACCATGGGAAACGGCAGGGCTCGGTGGGCGGCGGGGAAGAGGTGGCTGCAGCAGCCCCGAGATGCTGACAAAGGGAGAGGGGGAAGGGAGCCCTCGGCTGGGCAGGGGGGTCCGTGGGGTGTCAAGACAGCACCCCCAGCCCCTTCCATCCTCTGGGCAGCCCCCACAAGAGGCAGGGGGGCTCACCCAAACACCACCCCGATCCCGGGCCAGCCCCTCACTCTCCTCCTCCATGGATCTCTGGAAGCCACATCCCCACAAGATTCCTGGGCACAGACACTGGGGAGACCCCAGCTAACACCCCTGGCCAAAACGGGGTGCACTGGGACCAGATCAGCCTCCCCAGGCCAAACCCCACACCACTGCTCCATCTCCCCAGGGCCCTGGCCCAGCCCTAGACCAAGGACTCCCCTGGCTCCCACCAACACTGCTCAGCACATTATATTACATCCTGCTTCCTAGGGAAAGTGGATAAATCTTTAAATCAAAGAGCGCTGCAAAGCCTGCTCAGGCCAGGAGCCCTGCCAGAGCCAGGGGAGGGATAGGGAGTCCCATCCTGCACCTGAGGGGGGCTGGAGGAGAGCTGTGATATGGGCCAGGTGCCCCCCATCTCTGGCAGGACACCACAGCCCCTCTCAGACCTTACTTCTTAAGCAATTAGCTGATAACAATTCCTCAGAGGTTGTGGGGCCACCCTCAGCAGCCTACCTTCAACCCATAGGCCCTCCCACCCATAATACCCCCAGGAAAAAAAGGGTTCCCTGGCTCTAACCTGCTCTTGCCTCCTCATGGTGGGATTGTCCATGGTCTCTCCTGTGCTGGACAGTCCAGCTGTGATGCTTCCAGCACCATCCAGGAGCAACACAAGACTCATTAGCATTGGTGTCCCCCATGATGGCCAGGACACCCACCCTGAGCCCCTTCAACCAGGGACTGTCCCCAGGCTGGGAATGCCCCAGAGCAACCCAAACCTCTCACCAAACACCTTTTCCCATCAGGTGGGGTCTAAGGGGGAGCAAGCAGAGAGGGGCCAAGCTGATGGTTCACACCATGCTCGAGGCCATGAGGTACCATCACCTTCCCTCCACCATGACCAAGGTCTGCAGCTCCAGGGTTTAACCACAGGGAACACCCAGAGTGGCACTGTCACTGTGGCAGTCCTGGCAACCAGCTGGGGTGCCTCAGCATCCAGGTAATGAGGAACACAGTGTTAATGAGGCAGCTGGGGACCCTGGAGGTGACACCTGCTGCAGTGCAGGGAAGGTGGCACGGAGAGGGAAGGGACTGGCCTGCAGAAATGGCCTGGCTCCTGCTGCTACCAGCTGGAGCAGAGCTACATTCCAGTCCCAGACCAGACCTCGGGATGAGATCTACAGGTAATGCCCACCAGGCACCAAGGAGAGGGACCCTGTGCTGCCCACAGGACAGAGCCACATCCCCACGGCTCCAGCTGTGCCACCCATGGCCCTGGGTGTGTTTGAGGGGCCTCACCTGGGGAGCCTGGGCAGAGAAACCTCCCCAGCACCCCCAAAAGGGGGGGCACCAAGCACCACCAAGCAGCCAGGACAGGTAAGGGAGACACTGAGGGGCAAGGGGACACTGAAATGTTGTCTCCTGTGTCTCCCTGGCTGTGGGTGCTGTTGCCACCCAGGCAGCCCAAACCCAGTGCCTCCCTCCCTCCTCCCCCACAGCTGCATTGCCCCTGCAGCCTGTTCTGTGCCCGTGCCAAAACTCAATGCTATTTTTGCTCCTGATTTTTAGCAGCACTGGAAATCCTCCTGCTGCACCCCAGGCATGGAGACCGAGGGGAGGGAGGAAGCCTGACCCAGGGGAGCCACTCTGGGGGGCAAGGACACCCCAACCTGAACCAGCCTCGTAGCCCCAACCCCACAGACAGGGCCCTGAGCTGGATCCAAGCCCACACTGCACCAAGGGATGCTGGCACCCATGGGATGCTGACACCCACCAGAGGCCCTGTGAGCTGGCACATGGCCCCAGCAGGGTGACAGGGCCAGGAACACATCCCCACGAGGGATTATTTTCCCCATGAAAATGTTTTTGCTCTGCCACATCTTCCCAGGCTGACCCAGGCTACTGCCAGCACAATGGTCCCCACGAGGGAGCTCAGCCAAGGACAGCAGCTGGCTCCTGCCCAGCACAGTCACAGCAGCTCAGGGTGGCACTTCCAACTGGACACGTGCTGTTCCCTGACACCCTGTCAGTGTGTGGGCACATCCCAATGCTCACCCATTCCATCACACTTCCAAGAAAAGCCCAACATGCACACAGAGCCTGTAAGATTTTGGGGAAACGCCACGGTTTCCCTGGGTGAAAATTCACCATGACAACACAGATGTGTGAGCTGGCCCTGGACCTGCCTCCCTGGGCCTCTGCTAAAGGCTGGCTCAACACAACAGCATCTCCTCCACACCACCACTGCCTTGCCCAGTGTGATGAAGGCTGGACCCTGCCCTGCATCCCCCAAAACGTGGGCATGCCAAGCAGCCTCCCCCATGCCTTGGGGAGGGCAGCTGGGCAGGATTTGGGAGGGCAGAGCCATGGCTTTGCAGGATGCATGGCTGGGAAGGAGGGTGCAGAGGCTGGGGCTGGATGTGGCCCCTGGGCTCCAGCTCAAACACCTGCACAGCCACCCCAAAACCCAGAGCTGCTGCTGGCTGTGGCCAGCAGAGGCTTCGTGCTGCAAAGCTTGGGGAGGCGGCTCAGCCCTACACAAAGTGCCCCTTGGTGGCCCCTGCTCCCTCCAGGGCATGACAGATGCCAGATCCATGCACGGAGCATGCTCTGGAGCATCCCACCTTCCCACCTTGGCACCCGTGCCAAACCTCGCTGCCCCACCAGCACCAGCTCCGAGCTCAACCCTCAACCCTGCGTGGATGCCCACGCAGTTCAAATCTGCCCCAAAATAACAACGGGGACCCTGTGACCGAGCTCCCTCATCCCCTGGCTACATCCCTGGCTGCCGTAGCCGCCGCTGAGATATCTGCCATGAGCCCAGGACCGGCAGGGCTCCGGGGCTCGCTCCTCGCTGCCGCCCGTCCGGGGATGGGGGGGATCCGCATCCCCCAGGCTGCTGCAGGACGCCCCCGGCCCCCGGTACCGACACCGCGTTGCCACAGCACCGGCGGCACCGCGCCTGGAGCTCGCTGCGAAAATCGCAGGGAGGGAGAGAAAGAGAGAGGGAGAGGGACAGGGACAGCAATGGGACCTGCGGCCAAAAAGCATCCCCAGCCCCAAAGCGCCCTGCGGGCAGTGCCAGCTGTCAGGAGCGACCTGCTCCAGCCGCCCGCTCACCGCCACCCGTGCGGCTCACGCAGCCCCCCGAGCAGGCAGCGGCTCCCCCGAGCCTGGGGGATGCCGGAGCGACCCCGTCCTGCCACCGGGGCACGCGGGATGCTCACGGAAAGGAGCAGAAGCCGCTGCCAGCATCGCCAGCCCCCTGCCCAGCGCCGGCTCCCCGGCACAGCATCCCTGCCCAGCGCGACGCAGCGTTACACAACAGGTAGGGGCGACCCAGCCCCTCGCCCCGCTCGCCCCCCCGCCAGCCCAGGCCACGTACTGCTGTAGAGGGTGTCGATCCAGGAGAGGCGAGGCAGGCCGCGGTGGCTCAGCGGCTCCATGCTCGGAGGGCTGTGCCGGCGCTCAGCCCGCTCTCATCTCACAACAAAGGCGCTGGGCGCGGGCGGGAGGCGGGGGCCGCGGGCCCGGGCGGGGGCTGGATGGCAGAGCCGGACACACGGGCACACGGCCGCGCTGCTGCCAAGGGTGCCCAGCGAAGGAGGTGCCGCCTGGCGATGGCAGCGCGTCCCGCCTCCCGCCCCTGCCTCGCCGGGGGGAGCCGAGCCCAGCGTCCCCCGCACGCAGCCACGCCGACCCTCCGCAGGGGTCTGGGGACCAAGGAGGAGAGGAGGATAAGGAGGGGATGGTGGTGGTGGCACAGCAGCAATTGTGGCTGCTCTCCCCGGCCACCCCAAGGAGAGCAGGGGGAAAGGGGGAGCTGGCTGCATCCCCCCTTCCACCACAGTCTCCCTGCTGTGACCTGGGGATGCTGTGCCCATTCCACAGCAAAACCTCCCCAGCCCCTCAAATCACTACAGCTGAAGGACACAGGTTTTTCCCATCCCAGCCCTGCTCCCCCTGGTTCTGGGAAGCAGGGCCTGCAGGAGCCGGGAGCAGCCCTGCCCCACACCACAGGGGCTGGCAGAGCAGGACGTGGGCAGGCAGGGTTAAACCGCCCTCCCCATGCGTGTAGCCAAAGGAAATACGAAGTGCCAGAGTCATCAACCCCAATATGTCAGGGCGCCAGCCAAGCGTTCAAGTGCAAAGACTGCCCTGGTTCAGGCTGTGCCGGCAGCGCTGCCCCGTCCCGGCAGCGCGGGCACCATCCCCCGCCGGCTCCATCCCCCGCATCCTGCCCGCGGGGAAGGGCTGGAGCGGGCACCGGGGCAGATGGAGCCGGGCAGGAGGGATGATGCTCTGTCGGGCACACGGGGAAGGCAGAGCCATGGGAGCGTCTGACGCCAGGACACGGGTGGGAGACCTGAGGGGACCCTGCCAGGGCACTGCCACCACCTGATTCCCGCTCCCAGGGATGTGCAGGACAGGCTCGGGTGCAGCATTTTGGGGGAACACGGCAATGCCAGGGCTGTGGTTCAGCTGTTGGCACCTGGCAGTCAGGATGAGGAGCCACTGCTGCCTCCAGCACAGCCCTGGCATGGCAAGGACATCCAGACCTCCTGCACCCACGGGCTGTGAGTCAGCCTGCTGAGTCAGGGGCACAGGGTGCAGCCCTACAGCTGCCTCTTCCCACCCTTCCCCTGCCCCATCCCTGGTAATTCGGGGAGCTGAGACTCCCCTTGTCCCCAAGACATTGACACAAGCAGTGCTCACGATGTGACAGTCTGCTGCTGTCCATCCCCCACCAACTCCCCCATTCAGTCCTGCTTTGGCTCAAGCTGAGCATGTCCTCACTTTGTCCCTCACTCCACAGCAAACCCCACACTCCTGCACCCCCCAGCCCCTCAGAGCCCAAGGCTCTGTCAGGAAGGTGACAGTGGTTCAGCTGAGATCATCAGCCCCGTTCATAGCAGGAAACCACACTCTGTGGTGCCTTGGGGTGCCCTGCAGCAGCACCAGCACCCACAGAAGATGCAGCTGCTCATCCTCAGCATGATGGCTGCAGAGCTGTGGGGGCAGCAGGCAGCTGGTTTTCCATGCACAGCTCCTTGCCTACAGGCAGGGAATGGCTTTTCCACAATTTTCCCCCAGCCAGACACACTCCTGGCCACTCCCGCCCACGGCACCAGCCTCTCCATGCCCCCTTTGCACATCCACCTCTTTATCCAACACAGGGCATGAGCTGAGCACTTGGATGAGCTGCCAGACCTCCTGGAGCCCTCCCCAGACTGGTTATCCCCAGCCTGACACCACACAGCAGCTCCTGGCAGTGCCACAGCCAGGAGGACCAAGCAGGCAAGTGCCCCAGAGCTGGGTGAGTGTCCTGGGAAGGCCAAATCAGGATCACCCTGTGCTGCACCACTAACCCAGGCAGCTGGCCTTGCACAGCCCACACTAACCAGCCCACCAAACTGCTGGGCTATATTTTTAGTCTGGTTTTCATATTCTTTTCACCTTTGCAAAAACAACAACAACAACAACAACAAAACCTCAAAACCTGCAAAGCAGCTGAACATTCCTCCTTTCCCCATGGCTGGGGGGAGCACCCACCCCCACCCTGACACCCATCAGCCCTCGATGACAGGGACCAGTCCTGGGTGAGGAGATGCTGCCAACCATGTTCTCAACCCCCAGAAACCACCCCCAGCTCCAGCTGGGAGCATCCCTGCAGCAAGAGCTGGGAGCTGAGCTCCACCATTCCTCCCCAGCAGCAGCCAGCCCTGCACAGCCTGCCTGGTGTCTGGCTGTCTGCCTGGCATCTGCCCAGCCCCTGCCCGCCAGCCCACACATTGCTATTCCTGGGCTCTTGTGCAAGAGTCCTCCAGTCACAGCCACAGGAGCTGCAGGAGCCCCAGAGCTGGGCAAGGGCTGGTGGTGGGCACCCAGGGCTGGTGGTGGGCACCCAGGGCTGACAGCAACCAGAGAGCAGCTCCAGAGCCACCTGCACCTCCAGCACTGGGAGTGTTTTCCAACAGAAGAATGGAATGGCAGAGTGAGGTTGGGGAGCACCATGCAAGTGGCTAAAGCAGCAAAGGACTGAAAGAGCAGCCAGAGTGCTTTGGTTTGGGAGAGGGAAAATCTCTGTGTGCTGGAACCATGAACACAGCCAGGGCTGCAGGGTCTGGGGCTGAGGTGGGAGATGCCAGAGAAAAGCCTGGCTTCCCCAGCTCCTCAGTGCCTGCTCTGCTGGGCTCTCAGGAGGTCCAGGCTCACCCTCTCCTCTTGCCAGAGGTTGCAGAGAGGGAAGAGAGGAATAAATGAAAATGTTTCCAGCCTCCCTGCCAAGGAGCACAGCAGGTCCTCAGTCCAGCACTAAACTTCTTTTCCAGAATCTCTTCCCTGTAGAATTGAAACCCTGAGGTCTGTGCTGCACCAGCCCCAAGCTGCACTCACTGGGGCACAGCTGGAGGTGCCTGCAGAACAGGGAGGTCACCTGGAGCATCCTGCCCTCAGGGCAGTGCCAGGCAGGGTGCCAGAGCCAAGCAAGAGTGGGGAGGAGGGCAGAGACCTGGCCACAGCAGCACTGCCCCTGGCCTCTCAAAACACCAGATGGAGAAGGAGTGAAAGGTGATGGTCAGAAAAAGCGTTTTTCCTCAGGTGAAGGCCTGGGCCAGCTATGGCAGTGTGGTTCTCTTCTGTATCTGCCCCAGAGCTGTGAGGAGGAGGAGGTGCTGGTTCACAGCCTCGGAACAAAAATCATCCATGGAACAAAAACTGTCCATGGCAGAAGGCCTGTCCCAACACAAAGGTCTCCCTATCTGCCAGATCTTCAAACAATCCCTGAACTTTGCAGCTGGGACTTATCTGGAGGCAGATCTGCAGGAGTCCCCTGGGATTCTGCTTAGGCTGGCCAGGCTCCACTCTGGCTACAGCCAAGGGAGCCAGAAGTGCTGCTGCTACTGATCTACACACGCCAATTATCCTGCTCAGCAAACACTGATAAAGTCATTTGGGGTGGGAAAACCAAGCCTGCTCTGTGTCTCTTGGGGATGGGGTGAGTTCTGTGTGTTCCCTCAGGCAGGCTCCTGGCCACTGCTCCAGTGGGAGGAAAATCCAGCAGTGCCACGAACCAAGGGGGCAAAGGTGCCACTTTCTGGGATGGATGGACACTTAGTGAGCTGCCCTGGCTAACCCAGGCTCCTCTCTCTAACCCAAGAGAATATGAATTCCCTGCCAGCACAGAGGAAAGCTTCTCCCTGTGATTGCTGCAGGGCTGTCCACAGCAGACAGCATCCAGCAGAAGACAGAGCAGAGCCATCCACTGGGATCCCAACAGATATCAGTGGGCAGGAGGGGAGGAGGAACCCGAGGAACAAAGAGCCCTGCTGCACAGAAGTGTCTTCCCAGGGAAATAGAAAGAAAACAAACCCCAACCAGATTTCAATAGCCTTACAATGCAAATGTATTCAGGCCCCGCAGGGCACTTCTGGCTTTATCCAGCCACCTAATGAGGGTTTCTTGCCTGCCCTGCTGCTGCCATTGCTTCTACCTGGGGCTACTGATCACCCACAAGCAGCCACTGTGAGCCTGGGGGTGAAGGGCTCATCCCCAAGGTGGGCACAGCCCGTGGCACTGCTGGCACTGAAGGGCAAACTCCATCCCCTCCTTCCCCCAGCCCCACTGCCCAGCCCTGAATGCTGCTGAGCTGGGGGAGCTCAGCATCAGCTCTGCCCCAAATTCTGGGACCCAAAACCCAGGGCTGCACAGGGGTGCTGCATCCACACCTCCTCCAGGTGGGATGTTGGCATCTCTGTGATAATGAGAGCTGTGCCAGGGGAGTACCCCTGCCCAGTGAGAGAGAAAGGGACCCCCAGCCCTCTGTGCTCCCTTCCTGCTTGTCTGCAGGGCCCTGGCACCTGGAAGGGCTGTTCCCCCACCCAGAAGATGCAGATGCTGCCATGGTGGTGCCCACAGGCAGAGCTGACCACAGACAGGTTTCCCCTCTGCTCTTGCAGCTCCTTTACAAGCCCTTCACTATTTACCCACCACAGGGCAAACTCCAACAAGCAGCACTTACTGCTCTCACTTAAAGCTTTAAACTTCACCTCTTCTACTCTTCAGCCTCATAAACTTTGCATTTATTTATGATCTTCTTTAACAGTGACAACCTGTCCCAGAGTTAACCCTGCAGTCCCCATCTCAGGCAGCATCAGTCTGAGGAAGCAGCCTCACATCACTCAGAGGCTGCTGTCACAATGCCATCAGGGGGGTTTGTGGAGAGAAATCACCTCCCAAATGCTGTTGGGCCCCAGAGCAGATGGAGACAGTTCAAAGGTCCCCAGCAGGCGCACGCACACACACACGCTGCGGTTTTGTCCTTGCCTGAGCAGTTAAAAATCAAACACTGAGACTCTGCCTGGCTTGTTCTGGCCAGAGGAGGAACTTCCAGCCTCTTCAGAGCCAAACAAGCACTTCCTAACAATGGGGAAATACAATAAAGTAAAAATTTAAAAACTAAATATAAGGATACAGAGGTGGTAGATGGGCTCACAGCTGCCCCCACTGCACCTCCCTGCTTTGGCATCATGATCCCATTCTAGTGCTAAAGGAGGGGAGAAGGATGCACAGACCATGCAACATTTCACCTTCCTTGGGCTGTGAAATCACCATTCCTTCCCCTCCTGCACACCATGACCTGCCCCAGGCAGAAGGAGATGCACCAGGACAAACTCTGGACTTTGCTCACTATTTTCTGTCCTGCTTCTGCAGAATATTCCAAGAAAGGGACAAGGAATCAGCAGGGTCTAAGAGCAGCTTGGGACAGCAGGACAGAGCTGCCCCATCACCTCCATAGCTGCAGGGAGATTTTCTGGGACAGACAGCAGCAACAGCACAAGCTGAAAGCAGGGATGGAGTAGCAAGAACAAGCCCTGGCTTTACCCAAATCATGGCAGAAGCCTCCAGCATGACACCCATGCCAATCCACTCCCCATCTGGGCATGCAGGGGTGAGGTGGACAATGCCCCAGGGTCCCTTCCCTGACACCACCACCTTTCCATGCTCACCGCCCTCGGAGGCAGGACCCCGCTGCTGCCAGCAGCTCCCTTCCCATTTCCCAAGGTACCAGTGAAGGCAGTGCAGCAGAGCAAGGAGAAGAGACCACGTGACTCCAGAATCTTTCCTTGAGAGAAACTGTAATTCCAGCAAAACAGAGGGCTGGGGATTCACTTACAGCACATCTCGCAGCCGCAGCATCCTGCCGTAACCAGATCCACCAGCCCACGCCATCAAGGACTAATCCAGCTATGCCAGCACTCCCCACCCCAGAGCTCACTTTCTGGGGTGTAGGGCATTACACAGGGCAGGTCAGGGACTCCCAAATCCCATAGCCTTCCAGAGGAGCTCCAGCTCCATGGCACAGCAAGCCTCTTTCTCCACTTCCCAAGGACAAAGCGAGGAAACCCAGCACCGAGTTGGTTCCACCTCTGCACTACCTGGCTGCCGGGCACACAGCATCTCCGCCGAGCATCACCGCCTCCTCCTCTCAGCCACCAGCACCATCTCCTGCCCAGATCACCCTCTCCTCACCCACAGCCCTCCATCCATTCCTGGCAGGCAGGAGGAGAAGGGAGCAGCAGCCAGCCCGGCACGGCGCATACTCAGCTGCGAGGCCAGCTGCGTGTGCAGCCACAGGGACAGGTGACGGCCAAGGCCAGGGGAATTTCAGCCCTTTCCACGCTTCCTTTCCAGCCATCTGCTTGCTGACGCTGAGATTTTGTTGGTCCCGGGTGAGCTGGCACAGGCGTTATCTCAGATGCCAGGATGGTGGGTCTGGCTGACACACACTGCGCTCCTGCCACAGCCACAGACGGGCATCTTGCAGATTTCCTCGCTTTAAATCAGATTAATCACAAGCTACTTAAAGGAAAACACTGTATTTCCCTGGTAATTCCCATAAAGATGATATTCAACACTCCTTCACTTGCTGTCCAGAGGGTGCTTCCTCTGGTTGATACAGCTGGGGGCTGACTGTATTCAGCCACAGCCACAGCACCACTAAGCTCCAAAATTCATATTAAAATACTGAGGGGCCCAAGCAGAGCAGCACTAAGCAGGTTACACACCACCAGAGTGCTGTCAGGAAAAGCAAACAGCACACAATCAGGAATTTTCAATTACATCAGAAACAGAGAAGTGAGAAGAAAACAACAGGAGCACCAGGTTAACCAACTTGTCCATGAAAGGGATCCAGGCAATGACTGCACACCTCTGACTGCACTCTCAAATCTGCTCTTAAATGTCAGAGCAGTCAGTGCACACAGGGGCCCTTATAACGCCCAACAAAGAAAATGCTGATGCCGGGAAAGGCTCAGGACAGGCTCAGGACAAGGCTGGGGAGGGCTGAGCCCAGCCCTCCATGCAGAGCCCAGCTGTGTCACAGGGCAAGGAGCCAGGCACTCAGCAGAGGGGATGCTTCCTCCTCTGATGAGTGCTGGAGCTGCTGACCCTCAGAAAGATCCATTTAGGGGAGGAGAAAGAGGAGGAGGAGGAGGAAGAGACCACATTCAACCACAGCAGATGCAACCTTGGACTTCAAAGTCTTGCCAAAAGAGTCACCTACACCAGCTGCACAGATCTCAAAGGGTGCTCCAGGGCTGGATCCCTCCAAGTTAGGAAGCCAGGACCCTCAGAGGCTTGTGCTGTGCCTCAGGGAAGCCCCTTTAACATCACCCACCAACCTGAGAGCAGCCTTGCACCATCCTGGCTTTGGAAACATCCAGGAACATAACCCAGACATAAACAAAGTGCAGGTCTGAGTGTAGATGAGAAGGATTTGCACTTGGTCGCTCTGATGCACTGAAGCCACTTGAGCCACAGAGCAGCTCTCCAAGCAGCACAGCCCATGCCTGCTGCTGGGAGCTGGAGAGGATTTGGAGCAGCCCTTTGAAGGCAGCATTCCCAATGTCCTTGCTCCTGGCTGCAGGGCTGGGCACAGGCTCCCACGGCTGACTGGGGAAAGGGACAAACACTCACACGTGCAGCACGGTGACAACACTGAGAGCAGCCATGCACTTTGGACATTTCACCCCGAGGCAGCTCAGGAAGGTGAAGAGGAAACTTCCTCCAGCACTGCATACTAATGCAATAAATATAAATGAACTAAATATCAAGCATAATTTGATATCAGAGCACTTGCTCTCCAGGCAACCTTAAACCAGCACGATACAGCCTTGGGGGAAAACCACCACCCCAAACAATGGAGAAAGAACAAAATTAACTCGAGTCAGCTGGAGAATTAGCAGCATTAAAAGTGACATTCCCTAGCTGCCAGGACTGTGTTTGAACCGGGTTTAATGCTGATGCAATAACAACTTCCAGGCCGCTGGAAGTAGGACAGTGTGACGGCTGACAGCGCTAGCTGGCTGTGCCTTCGGTGCCACCGCACAGCCAGGCGCTTGCGAAATAACATTGTCCCCAAAGCACCTAGGAAAACGCCCCGGGGCATGTCACCACCCCGGCATGCTGCTGCTTTAGAGCCTCCAGGACTTCCCACAGGAGGTCACAGGGTGTCACCTGAGCAGAGGTGTTCCCGTGAGCCAGGTCGCGCCGGGAGGAAGTGACTCCTCTGCAGCGTGGCTCGTGGGCCACTGACCCACCACCAAGGGCCAGCTGCAAGGCCAGCGCTTCCTGGCACACCCAAGGATGGGCCCTCGGCATGGGATGTCCCTGCGAGTGCGACAGGGAGGACACAAGGGCTTGGGGTGACCTTAGTGCTTGGTCAGGGACTGCACAAGGGCTCGGGTGGCATTCGCTGTTTGATGGGGACAGCAAAATGAGTTTGGGAATCCTCTACTATGTTTGGCATGGGGTGCTCCTGTCCTGACGGGGACACGCTGGGGATCCCGTGCCGAGTCACAGCACGGGCTGCACAGGATGGCACAGGGCTTTGGGATCGCTCTCGTGGGCACGGCACGGACAGGAGCGCCAGGGCTGGGGATGCCCTCGGCGCCACATTCGCCCTTGAGCGTGCGGGGGCTGGGGGACACCCTCGTCCCTTGGGGCGCGGGGTGGGGACGGCTCCCCCTCACCCACCTGCCGAGGAAGCGTCCTCCGCGTCCGAGCTGCCGGCGCTGCCGCCCTCCGGGGAGCTGCCGGCGGGGCGGGGGGCGGCGGGCGGCGGCGGCGGGAGGGGGCCCCGGGCCAGCGCCGCCTCCAGGTAGCCCACCTTGAAGCGCTCCTCGGCCAGCGCCCGCTGCAGGCGGCGCAGGTGGCGGCGGCAGCGCTCCAGCTCCCGCTCCATGGCCCGCACCGAGCCCAGCTCCATGCGGGGCGCCGGCTCCCCCGGGAACTGCGCCTGCCAGTGCCGCGCGAAGTCCGCCCGGGCCGCCTCGCCCGCCGCCATCCCCCGCCCCACAGCCGGGTTATCCCCCCCCCAAAACCCCCCGGCACCGCCGCCTTCCGCCCCCCGCCGCCGCCGCCGCCGCCGCCGCGGGGCCTGACGTCGGTGCCCGCCCCCGGCCCGCCCCGCCTCGGCTCGGCACGGCACGGCCCCGCCGGGGCGGGGGCAGCGCTGCCACCGCCCCCCGGCTCGGCCCCGGCTGCGGCCGCGGCGGGAGCGGGCGGGGAGCGGCGGAGGGAGACAGGGAAGGATTGGGACGGGACGGGATGAGATGGGATGGGATAGGATGGGATGGGATAGGATGGGGACACCAGCGGGGTGCGGGTGCTGCGCTCCTGCTGCTCGGATTCCCGCCGCCCTCTCCAAGTGTCCCCAAGGAGCTGCGGGCAGGGGGTGCAGGTGAGGGAATGCCCGGTGCCGGCAGCTCAGGGCAGTAGTGACATGATAACTCATGCCAGAATCCATCCCACATGCTCCGGGAGATCCCCAAGCCGGGAACAACCCAGCCTTGAAGGCTCCTGTGCCATGAGGTGGCTCCTGTGCCTTCCACATCTGCCACTTACCTTGGCCTTCACTGCAGAGCTCTGTGTGTCACATCCTCATTCTCTGGCCAGTGAAACTCTGCCAGCCCTGTTGGTCTCAGGATGGATGAGCCATTCCTGGCACATGGAGCAGCAGGCACAGACTGCTGTGGTGGGCAATGAAAGACTAGAAGTCCCTGAAAGGACTTGGTGGGGGTTGGTCTCTACTCCCAAAGAACAAAAGATAGGACAAGAAGAAATGTCCTCAAGGCTGAAGTTGGGTATTAGGAAAAATGTCTTCACTGAAAGGATGGTCAGGATTGTAATAGGCTGCTCAGAAAAGTGATGGAAATGTTAAAAAAATATGGATGTGGCACTCAGTGGTTTAGTGGTAACAAGGCAGGTGAAACTTTGGATTCTATTAGAGGACTTTTCCAACTAGAATGATTTTGGGGTTCTGTGAAAGCCCAGGTAAGCCTTTTGCCCACTGCCTGTCACATGTGCTGTGTTTGAGCAGGTGCCCATGGCTCACTCCTGCTCCACAGGATGTGGCTTTGGAAAAATCCAACCTGTGCCCAGGGCAGGGCTGTTCCTGGTGCTGAGCGAGGTGCTGGAGCAGGATCTCACCCGCAGGCACCTTCAGGCAGCACAGCCTCTCAGAGCCTGTCCCCTCCTCCTGTGCCCTGCAGGTGCCCGCCTGGGCATGGTGACTCACCATCCCGTGTCCCTTGTGCCACCTGGTCGTGCCCCAGCAGGAACAGAGCTCCCTGTTTATTCACCCGCGGGCCCACCAGTGTCGCAAGAGCCGCCTCCTCCTTCCCCTCGTCACCAGGAACGGGCACCTCCCTGCGTGCCACTCCCACCTCTCATCCTTCCTTCCCTGCCGCAGGCTCCTTGCTCTGCTCTGGCACATCCATGCCTCCCGGTGCAGCCTTCCCGAGGAGGATGGGTGGTGCTGGGACAGTGCCAGGAGCTGGGCAGCCTCCCCAGGCCGTGCCAGCTGCCTCTTCACTCCATCAGGGCGTGACCTCCAGTGAGGGCTGTGCTCCCAACCGGCTCCAGCAACTCTCACCTGCAAGCACTGGCAGTTTGGGGGTGCTGAGGTTTGAGGGATGGATGTGGCAGGCCCAGCTCAGCAGCAGTATTAGGGGTGCACACCCAAAACACACCTTTGGGCTGTGGGACCTGTGGGAGCTGTGACAATGGGCAGGTGCCCAGCACTCAGCAGTGCTCCAGTCCAGAGTGACACAGGCAGGGAGGTGGAGAGTCCCCGAGGGCCAAACCCCTTTTTGGAGGCTGGGGAGTGCCATGAATGGCCTGATGTATGTGTGGCGACAGATAATTACGGCTCTTTCATCATCTGGCAGGCAGGCAGGCCCAGCAGAGCCTCACAACACGTTCCTGGCTCCCCAGCTCAGCCCATAAATCTCTCCAGCACACGGTGATAAATCAGCAGGCACTGGGGAGCAGGGTCTGGGTGGGTGTTCCTGCTGACCTCCCAACCCATAATGGGCACCTGGGTCGGAAGCGCCCAGGACGAGGTGGGGACGGCCCAGCAGGATGTGCTGATTACAGGTGGCACAGGAGCCCCATGATTTATGGTCTGGCCTTGCCTGCTTCCAAGAGCTGGGGCTGGATCCCTGCAGAGACACCCAGAGCCCCTGGCAGTGCTTCCCAAGGATCTCCCAGGGGCTGTGTGCAGGATGGGGATAGTTTTGGGACTGCTGCCCCTGCCCAGGCACCACCCGGCTGAGACTGGCTTTGTGCCCAGCTCAGCCACCTCTGTGTCTGCTCTGGACTGCACCTCCTGACCTCCAACACCAGCAAAATCATCCCCATGGCAGGGATCTGTCCTGCTTAGCTGGGTTTTAGACAGGCACGTCTCTAAGTGGGTCTGACATCTATGTCCTGCTGGCATTCAAGCGTTTCAAAGATGCTCTGGCTCCTGAGCTGAGCTCACTGGATAAGTCAGTGGTCAGGGAGCCTCCATTCCTGGCACAGAAAGACTGGGAGGTGAGAGGGATGCTGGGGAGAACAAGAGGGTCATAGTGAGCACAGGTGAGTGCTCAAAAATATTTGCAAGCTTCACCTCCCTTTGAAGTCCTGCTGCCTCATCCTCCCCTGTCCCCGAGGCCCTGGCTCCTGATTTATTGGGTTCCTGGAGCAGAGGCACCTAAATTAGCTCCAGCTTCAAAGAGCCAGGAGAAGAGAAGGGCAAGAGACAAATAAGCCACCTAATTGTGGCTATTGATCAAACATAACCTGGGATGATCAGATAGGAAGGGATGGGTCAAGGAGGGGGGCACATTGTCCCAGGGCTCTGCTTTTGCACCAGACACCCCGACAATTTGTCAGAACCACTCCTGGGCCATTTTTCAAAACATTACCCCTTGCACAGGAAGGCATTTAGCAACTGCTCACTAATGAGATGATGGGCAAACACCCATGGCTGAGAGGCTGGGGACCTAGCCCTGCCCATGGCCTCTGGACCTGCTGCACCTGGCAAACCCCTCATCCCACCAGCTCAGGATACAGGAAACAAGGAGCTGCTTTCAGCATCCTCTTCCCCAAGTTAAGTGCTGGGCAGGCCCGGAGCGCCAGCCCAGACAGCTCTGCCCCCAGGCTGCTGGGAAGGGACAGGAAGGCTCTGGGGAAGGCAGGTAGCACTTTAGCTCTTTTATCACCTGCCCCGATCCCCCCTGCCGCATTCCTGCTTCCTGCTCCGCAGGGCAGAGGCGTGCCAAGCCCTGCACATTCCTGCACCGATTGCCGGGCTCTGCTCTGCTCAGGCTCCCACCTCCCCCTGTCCCCACGGGTGCTCTCAGCTCGCTGGGACTGTCTTCTCCTGTACCCAAACACAAGACCTGCTGCTTTCCTCAGCAACTGCACAATTTCGTGCTTCAGTTTCCCTCAGCTGAGAGATAACAGAGGTGCTGCAGGACCCATGGGCAGGGGGAAGGAGGAGCCAGGGTGGTGATGCCCCACAGAGCTCACAGCACCACGGAGAGCCCTGGGATGACCTGTCCGGGGTGATCCACTAGCCTGCCCAGCAGAAGAGAGGGCAGAGCAGCACGTGCCCAAATTCTCAGCAGGCACTAAAGCAACCCCTGCAGCGTGTGCTTGGTGGAGGTGATTCCCCCGGGGGCCTGAGAGCATCCCACCACAAGCTCTGGGCACTCCAGCACTGGTGCCTCACGCTCAGAGCAGGGACCTGTGCCTCTCTCCTTGTGCCTCACCTGCGGCAGGTGAGGAGGGTCGGGGCAGCCACGTGACGAGCCCTGCTGGAGGTTTTTAGGGGCGGCTGTCTGTCCCTGGAGGAGTGTCCCCCACACCTCCCGGGAGGCAGGGTCACAGCAGCTCCTCTCCCGCTCCCCTCGCCGCTGCCATGGCCGGAGCCGCTGTGGGGAAAGGCACGGGGCCAGAGCCCGAGAGCTCCGAGGAGGAGCTGGAAGCGGGGGATGTCCCCCAGGCGGGCTACAGGCAGGGTTTGTGGGTGTCCCAAGGCGGGGGAGCAGATTCCAGCGCGGGGCACACGGACGGGATGAAGGTGAGGAAGAGGAGCAGGCCAGCGCGCTCCAAGGCCAGGAGGATGGCTGCCAACGTCAGAGAGCGTAAGAGGATTCTGGACTACAACCAAGCCTTCAACGCCCTGCGGCTGGCCCTCAAGCACGACCTCGGAGGCAAAAGGCTTTCTAAAATCGCGACCCTGCGGCGAGCCATCAACAGGATCGCGGCTCTGTCGCTGTCCCTGCACGGCGGCGGGCGCTGCTGGCCCTGTGCGCACTCCGAGTGCCGCGCCCGGGCCGCGCTCCCCGCGCAGGAGCCGCGGATGAAGGGCAGCCGCCCCCCGCCGCCCTGGGAGCCCGGTTCTGCAGGGACACGCTGCCCTCCGGCCCCTCTGTGCGCTGGGTTCTCCCCTCAGAGGCAGCTCCAGCACTACGAGAGCCCGAAGGAGACTCGCTCCGTGCCCTGTTTCTCCAGCGGGATCCCGCACCCCGCGCTCCGCCCGCAGCGAGGGGCGGGCAGCCTGCAAGAGCCCCTGGCCGGGGCTGTGCCCTGGCAGCTGGGCTACTGCCAGGGCTGGGGACACCAGCAGGGCCTCCCCACCCTCTGAGCTGCGGGCTGGGGAGCAGGACGGTGCCGGGAAGGTAACGGAGCCCTGGGACACGGGGGGAGCGGGACGGGACTGCTGGGTGAGGAGAGAAACTGCAGGATGCGAATCTGGCGAGCTCAGAGAGCCCCCGACACGCTGTACAGGACCCTGCTGCGTGTCTCCCCTCTGCGGGAAAACTGCAGAAAGGTGGGAAATCCTCTGGAAGTGCCAGCTCCGTGTTTCTTGTCGCGAGGTCTCGCTGCTGCTGATCGCCGCTGTTATTTATTCTCTGCTGCTTGCTCTGCGAGAAAACACGAGTTTCAAACCCAGCAGCAGGGCAGTGGCTGTTAATATGTGTGGGATGGACAGATGGGGATCACGCTAAAGCCCCTGGCTGGCGGTGGCTCTGGCTCCTGCCGGTGAAGGAGGGGAGCAGGAGCAGGGAAAGGTTACTGCCCTGGGACTTTTGACGCTAAGCTCATTGGTACGGACGTGCCTGGCAGATTTGCGAGGCCGGGAGGGGAGACAGATGTCGGCTTTCATAAAACCCACCCATCCGATTGCGGTTTTCTTCTGATCCCGGGAAAGTGGCTCTGTTGGGACAGGCCAATAGCGCTCCCGGCCAAGTGCCATGGACAGGAGGAAGGCGGGTTTTTGCTGAGAAGGTCCTTTTTGTCCCTTCCCTCTGTCTTAGAGAGCTTGGACCAGCTGCGAGGGCTCCCTCCTGCCCAAGACTCAGCAAACTGAAATTGCTGCAGGAATCAGGCAGGGATTTACAGGCACACACACCACAGCTGGCAGATTTTTGGCCAGGACAAATTGCACCATGGGATTCTCCTGCTGAGCCCTGCAGAGCTCCTCAAGCCCTGCTGCTCCCAACACTCAGTGGCAGTCTGAGCTCTCTCCCTGCCTGGGGCACATGCTGGGATAACCATCCCAACCTCCTGCTATTGGGTACCGGGATCTCCTCCTCCTTCCTTAATCCCTGGTGGGACAAAGGATATGGTCCGGGAGCAGAGGAAAATTGGTGGCAGCCAGGAGAGAGAGCTCTTTGCTCAGCAAAGGAGCCTCTTAAAAGTGCTGATGGTGCGAGGCACCCTGGCTTAAGCCTCTGACAGGTGTTTCCCTCGCCAGAGGAAGGCCTTCAGCCACATCCTCTAAAGGAATCTTGCTTCTCCCTGCATCATCCCTGCTCTGGGTGGCTCTCCCTGCTCTGGCTCTCCCTGGAGCAGTGCACGGCCCTGCCCTGCCCTGTCAGCAGCTGTCACACGCGGGGTGAGAGCCTAGCAACAGCAGCATGCAAAGAATGTTTCAGTGGCACCCTAACTCAGGCAGAACCCTCCCTCCTCCCCAATTTGCATCCCCGTGTTTTTCCCACACCAGCTTTGAGGCAAATAGAAACAGATGGTCACAGAGGCAGGAGTGGAAGGGAGGCAAAACCCCGTGAGACCCCCCCCTCTGAGCAGGGTCACCCCACTGCTCTCAGATCCACATTAACAATCTGCAGCTCCTAATACTGTTTGGAGGCTGCAGGATGGGATGAGGCTCTGGGCAGGGCTGCCTGGCAGAAGGCTCCTCGGACACCTCTCGGGAGGCAGAAGGTGCTGGGTGTGCCCCGTAGATGGCACTCACTGCCAGAGAAACCCCTGGCAAATTTGGAACTGAAGCATAATACACAATGGGTGGAAAACATCCATTTTTTTTTCACAAGCATCCAGGCTCTGAGCGTTATTTTAGCCCTTCCTCCTGCCCCTCACATCATCCCTGCTCCCAAAGATGGAGAAGACGTAACTCACACTGCACCAGCACCCTTTCTGCTTTGCAGGTCCTATATAGGGATGTGAGATGCCACTGCTCTGGTGTCCCTGTCCCCAGCTATGGTGTCACCCACGTACAGCGAGGGCAGGGCGAGCTCAGCGTGCCCAGAGCCTCTCCCAGCCCTGTACCGGGGGGGAGATGCTTTCCTAGAGCGGCTGGAGCCAGAGGTGCCACCGGGCACCCACACACTGCCCGGACAGACCGGGTCACCCTGCGGGCAGCCCTGCCCAGAGCCAGGGCAGCTCCAGCCCCTCTCCGCAGCGATGAGGGGCTCGTAGCTCTGCTCCGTGTCGCATGTCCCCCACCCGGCTGGGAACAGGCTGGCAGCCAGCAGGGACAGCAGGGCTGTGCGTGCCCCGCATCCCCCGCACCCCCGGGGCTGGAGGCGGCCCCGAGCCCCTCGGCACGGGCGGAGCCGGGTCGGGGCTGGGCTCTCACGTACCGCTGCAGCGGAGCGGAGCCCCCGGGAATAGCGGGGGGTCGGCGGGGCGGGACAGAGCCTTGGGCTGGGCCGGGCTGAAGGCGGCGGGGACTCCCCGGCTGTGCCACCGCCCCGCTCCGCCCCGCCGCATCCCCGCCAGCATCCCCGGGGGCCGCGGCGCCGCACGCAGCGGGTCGGGCGGAGGCCGAGCGCGGAAAGGGGGTGAGGAGAGGGGGGACCGGGGACACCCCGGGGGCGGTCCGCAGCCCCGATCCTGCCCCGGGGGCCGAACCGGGCTGGCCCCTCCTCCGGCTCGGCCTCCCGCGGGGCGGCGGGCCCCGAGCGCAGAGCGGCGGCGGCGGGGCGCTGCCGGAGCCCGCTCCGCCGGGCCATGGCCAGCACCGGCTCCGCGCCCGGGGGCGCGGGCCCGGGCTCGGGCACGGCGCTGCCCACCCGCTTCCAGGAGACGGAGAAGCTGCTGTCGGCGACAGAGGGCCGGGAGGAGAAGGGCCTCCGCGGCTCCAAATCCTTCACGGCCGCCTTGCCCGGCGAGACGGAGCGCAACGGGCACGGGCTCGGCTACAAGTCGGTGTCGGTCGGGCACCTGGAGGCGCCGCCGCTGTCGCCGTCCCGGCTGAGCCTGGGCAGAGCCTCGTCCACGGCCACCAGCACGGCGGCCCCGGAGCAGGGCCGCCCGCGGGACTACCTGGTGCTCGCCATCTTCTCCTGCTTCTGCCCCGTCTGGCCCATCAACATCGTGGGCCTCGTCTTCTCCATCATGGTGAGTGCGGGGCTCGCACGGACCCGCCGGGTTCGCCCCCGGCTTCCCCCGCCGCCGCCCCGACGGCCGCCCCGGCGCTGTCCGCGGTGCTGCACCGGCACCGGGAGCGGCGGGAGCGGCGGGGGCAGCGGGGCTCGGCCGGGCTGTGCCGCCCCGCTCGGCTCCCGCAGCGCTCCGGTGCGGGTCCGGGGGGCGCGGGCGGGCGGAGGCGGGCGGGGAGCGGCGCCGAGCCCGGGGCAGAGCGCGGGGAGGCGGCGGGATGGAGATGATGGAGATTGAGAAGGAGGCGGCGGGATGGAGATGGAGAACGCGGGGAGGTGGCGGGATGGAGATGGAGAGGGGGTGGGATTCCAGGGCAGGGCTCCGGGAAGCGCGGCGGCTCCGGGAAGCGCGGCGGCTCCGGGAAGCGCGGTCCCCGCCGCCAAGAGCGGTCCAGAACCGCTCCCCGGGCTTCCCCGGGAATGAGCCGCGAGGATAGCGCTGACAAGGGATCTCCCTCTGCCCCTCCGAGCCCAGCCCTGCAGCACCGGGAGAGCCTGGCTGGAGGCTGGCGCCTCAGGCTCTTCACAGGGACAGGCTGCACCTGCAGCTCTTTTAGTGGCCCCGGAGAAGCAATTTTTCTCCATTAAACATCCCCACACCTCAGCAAATTCACCAAGAGCCGAGCAGGGGAGAATGAAGCCAGCCCGGCCTCCCACCCATCGTGGGTACAGGTGGCTCAGCCAGCACAGCCCTACAAGCAGAGCCACCCCCTTCCCCAGCAGATGCTGCTCTCTTGTACACACCCAGCACCTTCTATGCCTTTGATTTGCAACAAAGGCAAATCTTTTCTTTGAAAATCGGCTCCATTACCTGCTTACCAGACAGAGATACACTGAGGGGCACCTGCAGCCAGCACTTCCCCCCAAAACCACCAACAACTTGAAGGCAGGCACGGGCACTTGCCACAAAAAGCCCTCTAGGGAGACCAATTTCCATTTTGAGGAGGAATCATCGTTTCTGCCAGTGCCAGCTGTCATCTGCGTAGTACAGTTGTGTGGCACAGCCTGTTTAGGCAGCACACAGGGAAGCCAGCCAGCCTTGTTTGGCTTTGCACTGCAAGGAGAGGGAAAGCAGCTGGGTACTGCATATCCGTGGTAATAAACAAGGTCTCTCACAGGGATTTTCCAGCCACATTAGCCTTCATGCAAAATAGATCCTCACACTGTCCCTCGCAGGCGTCAGAGCCTCCAGGGTGGTGGGGAGGTGCCTTGGGCCCCACGGAGGAGGAGAGTTAACAATGGAAAAGAGCAGGAGTTGGTTCATCCTGCCAGGCGGAGGGACTGGGGTGTGGTGGCTGTCACAGCCCGGGGGAGGCAGGGCCAGCAGGGCAATGAGGTTATTGGGCTGTCCTCTGCTTCAAGGCAGCCCTGACCAGGGCTCATGCAGAGCTGAGGAAGGGGAGGCAGAAGGTGCATTCACCTGGGCTTGTTCTGCAGGGTTAATGGCACACACATTAGTAGCCACTGCACATCCTCTGGGCCCTGCACAGTTTCCCCTGCACTCTCTGCCCTGTGGATTAATTAATTTATTACAACCCTTTCTGGCCCTGCTTGCACCGTCACCTCCTCCACACACCCACCTGCCAGCCAGGGACCTCCACACAGCACCAGCAGAGCAGGAGTGAGCCATCCTCCCTCCCTGAGGAACCTGCAAACATCTGGCTGGATCCTCCTGCCAGCAGGAGCAGCTCTCAGGGCATGGGCTGATGTTTCCCCTGCTCACAGCAGGGAGGAATTGAGCTCCCAGTGACACCCCAGGCTCAGGTCTTCTCTCAGAGTAAAGCCCAGGTGTGCCTGATCATGCACAGATCTGAGCAGGAACCAGGTTTTTGTGATTTCCATTGCCTGGGGAAACAGGAGGACCTTTCCACAATGTGCTGACATTCCTTTAGCTCTGCAATTGTGCTTTTCTTTCCTGAGTCAAAGCTTTTGCACATGAAAGCTTTTTTTTTTTTTTTTTTTTTTTTTTTTTTTTTTTTTTTTCTGGGTAATAAGCAGTGTCCAGAGAGGAAAGTAAATGAATGCTCTTGAGTGTAGTGTCTCATAAATCATTTTTCAAAAGCTGCTCTAAGATCCCAGCAGAGCCTATGGCCAGAGGTGGAAAAAACCTGCTCTAGCCCCCCCAGCCTGTTCCTGCTAATGCTGGTTTCATGGAAATTAATTACCTGGAGGCTTCTCCACAGACTCTTGGATGTGTTTTCCTCACCAAGTGATGATCTGGCTATTCAAAGGGTTCAGGACACCCCTCAAGAGAGAGAGTGGGACTGGTGGACAAGGATCTGTCCATCCTGTGGATGTAACATCAAGGGCAGTTCTGCACAGCACTAGGTATCCAAAATAAGTTCTATTATTCCCAAAAAGATGTGGGAGAAGTCAGATTATCCTCACCCATTTCAAGTGGCACACTCATCTGTCTCACTCTGGAGTTGACTTATGTCTCTCCTGGAATATTTCCTTCAACAAAAACACCAAGTGTTGAGGATTAATGATTTATTCTGAGTAATTGGTGGATGGCAGCAGAGAGCATCCAAAGCCAGTTCATAAACTGGGAAAGATTGCAGGAAAGAGGATGTGATGATTTGTCTTCTCCATCCCTGGGACTAGCACAGGAAAGTAATTGTCTTCATTTGCAACAAGGCCACTTAGAGAAAAAAAAAAAAAAAAAACAAACAATTTTGAGCAGAGACTGGAACAGACAGCAGTGGGAAACAGGTAAAATTAACAATTCCTGAGTCACCCAGCCTTACCTAGGCTGCACCCACTCCCCAGGTCCTGCAGATTTTCCAGCTCTGGGCTGTAGCAGGGAGTCCCTTGGCACTCACACAGTGACTCACTCCCCCAGAGCCCTCCAGCCTCTCAGAGATGTTCTGCCTTGGTGAGCCTCGATTAATAAACAAGATGTTAATGTTTTTATGGGGAAAGCAAAACACAGGATTAGTGATACTAGAGAGCTGTAATCAAACTGATGAATAATATATGTACAGTACCCAATTCTTGCTAAACACCCCATGCCAATGCTGATGTGTTCCTCATAATTGTTGAGGATAAATGAGCAGTAAACACTTCCAAAAGCTGTAGTGATAAATATATTGAATCCCTTAGCCTATATATTTTGCCTAGAAGACAGCTACAACTGCATATTTCACTGCAATCTAACCCACACCCTGCCAAAATACTACACTTGTTACAAAAACCAGAGATTGAAAAACCAAATCCCCAGAACTGGAGCTGTCAGTGAGCAGGGCAGGGATCCTGTCGATCCCTGGGCTCCTGCATCCTCCCCACCTCTCACCACCAACCCATCAGGCTTCATTTTGTCACCTCCTGTTCTGGGATGAAAATAACTCTTGGCTGCATCCCATTGCTTTCAGAGCAGGTCTGGCAAAGCTGCTGGTGAGACCAGGAGGAACCAGGAAGGTCCTGAGCTCTGCTGGTGGCACTGCTGGGGACAGAGATGGCCAGGGTGGCTCCTGATGGAGCAGGATGCTGGCAGGGGGGCAGGGGAAGTGGCCACCCCCCTGTTTGGGGCTCTGCTCTGTTATTTATGTGGTGACACAAACTCAAAGGAGCACATGGAAACCTCCAAAACTGCATTTTTCCTGGGCTGGGGAGGTTTTGGCCACGGTTCTGCCAAGAGGCAGTGGAATTAAAGCAGGATAAATGGGAAATGGGGCAGTAACTCAAGTATTTGTTCAGATTCTCTGTGATGCTTTGTGGTTATTGCTGGAGCTGGACTAGACCTCCCTGCTCTTTTTTTATTTTTACATTTTTAACATTAGGCACAGGATCCTTTCCATCACACACATTTTTTGAAAGGAAATTTGGATTCCTTTAATCCACTTCCACCTTTAACTCTTTTTAACTAGTACACTTGTGTTTTGTTTTGTTTTGTTTTGTTTTTTAACTGAGAATTTCCCCAGTTTTAGCAGCCTTGCCCCAGATCCCCCTTTTCTCCTCCAAGGCAGCATGGCTGGAGATGGACAGGCCAGGGGAAGAAGCCTTTAGCCCATGTTAAAGTGTTAAAAACATTAAAACAGCCCTAAAGGAGGAATATCTGCTTCAGAGCAGCTAAACCATCAATAAAACCCAGTTCCCAGTGAAGTTTAGGGGGGTTTTGCCCAATTCCTCCAGTGGATCAAGGATGCTGGGCTCCCTTCTCCCCCTATCCCACCTTGCTTCTCTTTCCCCTCATTCCAAGCTTTCCCAAATAGCAATTTAAAATTTAAAAATACCCCCAATTTAAATTTAAAAATACCCCCAAAAGGCCTTCAAACCCCTTACCCACTTTTTCCTCCCTTCCCAATGGGTTTTGTGGGCAGCAGAAAGGCACTGCAGCAATTTGGGGAGGATTTTTGTTCCCAAGAGCTGGGCTGGCAGCAAATGCTGATGCACAGTGAGGAATTCCACCTCAGCTGCCCTTGTCCTGCTCCCCCAGGACACCCAGCAGGACCAGGAGTCCTTCCCTCAGCAGCAATGCTTCTCCCTCCCCCAGGAATCCTCCCTTCCAGCAATTCCCACTTGGGATTGCCAATTAAAGCAGCAGGAAAGAAAGTGGGGCTGAGTTTGGGGTGTCCCCTGGCGCTGCTGGCTGTCTGAAGGGGCTGTTTTTGTGTGTCCCCAGTCGAGGAACAGTGGGCAGCAAGGGGACACGGACGGCGCCCGGCGGCTGGGACGCATGGCCAGGCTGCTCAGCATCGTCTCCATCGTGCTGGGCACCATCATCATCGTGCTCTACATTTCACTCAGCGTCAGAGGTAACCCTCCCTGCTCCTTCCCTCAGCTCAGCTCCACCCAGGCCACAGGACAGACCTGCCCCCAGTCCACCCCAACCTCATTCCCAGCCTAAGGGCTCTGAGTCCAGCTTGGTTTGAACATCACCAGCTGCACACACACATTAAAAACTCCTCAGAGTTCTTAATTCTCTTAATTCTCCTTCCGGTAGAACCATGCACTGCCCAAATGACCAGCATGGAAAGCCCTCCCTGTGCTGTCCAAAGTGCACCTGGTCTCCCTGGTGAAAGGTCCTGCCCTGGCAAAGCCTGTGGTAGGTTTTAGAAGAGCAGAGTGCTGTAAAAACAGAAAGATTTCAGGACACAAATCAACCTGCCCAAAAATACAGTCCCAAAATATCTTGGGAATTACTCAAACACAGCCCCACCTGCCAAACCAGCATGATCAGCACAGCTCAGGCAAACAGGGACCTCAGAAACCCCCAGATGCCAAGGCAAAAGGGTAAAGGGAACATCTGAACATCTGAAGCTGCCCTAAGCCACACTTTCCTTTCCAGGTTCCTAGAAGACGTTTCAGCATGCAAATACCTTGAAGAGGAGGAAGACAACTTTCCTTTTGGGGTTTTTACTTTCAGCCTTGCAACAAAACAAAAAATTGTCAGAGTGTGGGTGGGCAGCCCTAGCCAGGCTGCTCTGGAGCGCCGTCGGAAGGAACCGCATGCTTCAATTCAGCCCTGGGAAGGAGCCCGTGCGAGGGATGGCATCACAATCACCCTGAGCAGGAATGGGAGAGGCCACGTGGAGAGGAGAAGGGGGAAATCCACTACCTCATTTCCCTCCAGCAGAACTCACTGGAGGAGCGGGGAGACAACTAAAGTGCGAGAGGAGGAGAGAGTCTCCAGAGGGAAGCTGGTTTGGGAAGGGAAGATACAAGGCGAGAATGGGACGTTTCGAGGAGTCCTCCTGAGAATTTTGGCACAAGTCACTGGATTTTTGGGGGGTTGTTGGTTTTTAAATCGTCAAATTCTCTGTCTCTACAAAAAAAAAAAAAAAAAAAAAAAAAAAAGAAAAAAACAAAACAAAGCTCAAACTGCCATCAGGAGCTGAGAGCTGTTCCACGGAGGAGGAGGGAGAGCAGAGCTCTGCTCCGAACGGAACGCAGCCGCCGAAGCTGGAGGATGTGGTGGGTGCTTTTGTATTTTTGATGAAAAAAAAAAAAAAAAAAGAGACAATGACCATTTGCATGCCTTTGGGAATGTTCTCCATGTCTGTTCCTACGAGCTCTTTTATCACTTAGGGCAGATCTCAGAGCTGGCAGAGCAGGATGTTGCTGCATGAGAACCCCAGGCTCCTCCTCACCCCCATCCCACGGTGGGATTTTCACTGGAAGGCAAAATCAGGCGTTCCCTGCGGACCCACACGTTTCTCTGTGCACCCAGAGGGAGGTTGGCACCCCTGGCACTGAGACAAGAGCCTGGTTAATGCCCAGCAGCAGCACCAAGGCACGGAGAGCCCGTTTTACCCACGCCCACCCCTGTGTCACAGCAGCTCCATCACAGGCTTCAGCGATCCAGCCCCCACCACTGCCAGTGCTCATCCCCCCAAACCTCTGGGGCTCCAGCTTAGGGCCTCCCAGGAGATTTTCAGGAGCATGAAGGAGTTTTAGACTCCAGTTTTAGCCTCTTGTCCTCTCCTTGCACCCCTCACACAGCTCTTCTGCAGCTCTGGAAATCTCCGGCGTCCCCGGAGCTGCCTGGGGTCAGTTCTGCGAGTCCTTGTGTTATTTTTTAATGTTTTGTATTTAACCTAACAAGAAACCAGACTCTGCTCCTCCCACCCTGTTTGGTACCACAGGCCCTGCCACGTCTTCCACAGCACACAGATCCCCCAGCCCATCCCTGGGGTTCCCAATCCCCCCAGCCCTTCTCCTCCCCCTCACCCCCCATTGCTGTGGGGATTTCCTGGGCTTGGCTCTCTACCCACCCACCCAGACTATGCAAAGCTCCATTGCCTGTTGTTTTAGTCAGGCTTTGTGACTCCTGGCCACGTCCATTGGCTCCCTGAGTCTCTTTGATCCAAACTTTGGGGACACAGCACCAAGAGCTGCACTGCCCAGCCTTTCTGTGACCTAAAAGCACTGAGAAATGACTGAGAAATGTCCTCCAGGGCACTTCTGCTCCCTAATGCCAATCTCCTGAAAAACACCCCAAATTTAGACCAAATTCCATGCTTCCCAGGGCTTGTCTACATGGAGAATCCACCAAAAGCAACCTCACAACATGGCAAGTGCTTGGCACTGGCTCCTTCTCTGGGCTCTGAGTGGGCACATGGGTTAGCACAGGGTAGGGGTGAGGTGTAAATCCACACTGCACTTACTCTGTAGTAACTGATGTGCAAAGCCACAGCCATCTCTGTGAAAATTCTCCTGTCACCTTTTTGATTGCTCCTCTTCCAAGTGGTTTTTCCCTCCAGACTTTGTTGGGATCCAGGGGGTGAGAAAGCCAAATCCCCCAGACACGCTGTCAACATTTTTCTCTCCACTAAAAGGGTTTCTAGGGACTCACAGCAATAGCACATCACTACAGCACTTTCTCAGGCTCCATTCCCATTCACCCCTTTGCCAGCACTCCATCACAGACTGCTGGCATCTAAAATGGACCAAATCTGCAACTTTTCTTTTGCAATTTATCTTTTGTGAGTTCAGCAAGCAGGGAGTGCTGAGCATTGCTGGGTGGGAGCTCCCTCCTCCATCCTCTGTTCCAGGCACTGCATCTTTTCCTCCTGAGCCCTTCAGAAACCCTCCCTTGGATGTTCAAACTTTCACCTTATGGCTACTGAAATCCCATCAACTCCCCCAAATTTTCCTTCTCTAACTCTTGGACCCAAAAGCTGCTTGCTGGGGAACATGTGGGGTTGTTTTTGGAGCTACATAAAGGCAGTGCTGCTTGTCCCTGCATCTCCTGCCCTCTGCCCTTGGAGCTGCTGGGATTCAGCTGATGGGAAGAGCCCAGGATGCTCCTCCTTGGGCAGGAAGGGCCCTTTTTCAGGGAAAAGTGCTGGAGGGAGTTATAGGACATGAGAGCACCCAGCGTTTATTAAGTAAGAATTTAAATGCTCTTTTATCATTATATAAAACCTTTCATCTAAAGTGCTTCTCTGCATCCAAAGGATTAAGCCCTGCCACCCCCCAGGAGGTGAGTTCACATTACTGCTCTAATTGCAGGGATGGCAAATGCTCAGCAGCTCCCAAATCAACCCCCTTTCCTTCCTCCTCCTTAACACAACCAAATATGTGCATGGGTTTCCTTGGAAGCTTTTTTTTTTTTTCAGTGGGATTTAGACAAACTGTACCCCAAAAATGGGATTCCTGCAGGAAGGAGGGGGCTTGGTCAGGCAGCTGCAGGGTCCTTGCCAGGAGAAATCTCAGCCAGGGCAGCACAGAGCAGTGGATTCCCCAGGATGCAGGAGAAGGAAGATTTCCCCAAAAACCCCAGGGTGATGATTTGTTTGTACCTCCTGTCTCATTGTGATGAGCTCAGGTGATGCTTTTCACCTATTATAACAAAAGAGAAGAACAAAGACATTTGAATCCCTTTCATTCTAAAATCTCCCTGAATAGATACAATTGTACTGCACCCTGAAACTCAGCTTTTTTTTTCCTTATCCTGCATTTAAATCCAGAGGAAATCCTCTGGAGTTATCCCTGACAAAATATTTGCTCTGTTTGTAACCTGCCTCTCCAGTGCTGGAGAAATAAACTCTCCAGGGACATCCAGAAAGTTCCTTCTCCCTGCTCCCCCCATCAACTTCTCCACACATTTTGCAGCCTGTTTTGCAAAGTTTTTGCCACTTTGCTCTCCCCACGGTTTTATCCCAGCTCAGCTCCCTCTTTGGCATTTTTTTGGGGTGGAATTTGTTGGTATTTGTGAAGGGGGAGGTTGCAGAGCCCCAGCCCTCAGCTCAGCCCTCAGCTGTGCTGTGTTACAGGGAGATTGATGATGGCAGAACTCCACCCTGACACCACCAGGCACAGTCACCCTCTGACTGCATCTACCTTAACTTGGCTTTTAGCACGCCACAAAAACTGTGCCAGGAGCCCTTTTCTCTCCATCCCCACCCTGCAGCCCAGTTTCCTATCCCTCAGCTCTTTTCCACCTGCTGCAGCCCCCTCTGAGCACACTGCTCAGAATTCTCTGTGCTTGCAACCAAAACTGTCACAAAACCCTCAGGGTTTGGCCAACTTCTCCCCCCTGGTGCAGGAAAGGTGAGAGCAGGGTGACAATGCAGCCCTACCTGCCAGGGGAGCTGAGCTGGTAGGAGGAGAGCTCACTCAAGGGATGGAGAAGGTGGGAGATGTCTGTAAATGTGAGCTGGAGTAGGAGTTAGGCTCGACAAGTGTGAGGTCCTGGTGGGATGTAGATAAATGGAAGGAGCCCTGGATTAGAGCCCAGGGCTGGTGGCATCTCTGGCACTGCTGTCCCTGGCAGCTCTGGCAGGATTTGGGGCAGATCTGGGCTCTGGGGGTGGCACAGCAGGGCTGCACTGAGGCTGGATTGAAGCTTTCAGCTGAACCAGCTTGGCTGGGTTTTGCAGCAGCTCCTCGTGGGAGGGTCAGGGAAGGTCTGGCCTGGGTCAGTGGGTCACTGCTGGGTGCTGCCAGCAGACACCACGGGGATCAGGGCACCCAAGGGTTTCAAAGTTTGCTCTCTTAGGGATGGGTTTGCTTTTTCTGGCTGGTGTTTCACCCTGTTCCAGTTCACTCCTCTCTCTGCTGGTTTTACCACGCTGGCATTTACCCCTCAGCATTCCCAGCCCGGAGCATCCCTGACCCCACAGCTCCTCCCTCCCTCCCTCTGCCTCTCCTGGACCCCTCCAGCTCCTGCTGCAGTGGGGTCTCAGCTCTGGGCTCTGCTGGAAGGGGCTACAGAGCCAGGGAACCTCTGCCCAGCTCCCTGCAGTGGTGCCCAAATTCCCTGCACAGATTTCTCCATGTAGACAAGGGGAGCAGATCCTGCCTTTTATACAAAATGAAATCTCTGTTTCCCTTCACTCTGAGCCCAGGGGAGGCTGCAGAAAGGTTTGGACTGAAAAGCTCCCCTGCCTGGGCACAAGCCAAGGGGGTGGTGGGGGGAGGGAAGCAGCCTTTTCAAGGGGGGAATATTTGTAAAGCATTTGCTGACACCAGTAGGTAGCAAAATTCCAACCTATAAATACCCATCCAGGATAAGAAACATCAGAAAGGGAACATGTGCAGGATTCACCAAGGCAACCCTGACACCACCTGGGAGCCCTTGTTGGGAAGTGCCAGGACTTGATCCCTGGCATGGAAGTGCAGGGTCCATCCCCTCCCTGGGAGAGCCACAGCTCACACACAGCATGAACACACCAGGAATTGCAGCTGGGTGCTTCTCTTTGCTGACAAATGTTTCTTTTTCTGCAGGATGGTATGGTATATCTTATATACTTTCTTTGTATTTCTTGGCATGAGAAAAAAAAAATTAAAATGTAACATGCATGGTCAAAGCTGAACTGGTTTCTTCTGTCTAAATGAGAAAAAAAATATTATCCAAGTTACTCATTCAGCAATTGCTTCACACTCTGAGAGCAACCAGTTGGTATTTTGGGTGCAGTGGGTTGCAAATAATATGTACAGGCAAAGAGTAGAGAAAACAGCACAAGTCAGAGCAGGGAGAGGTGCAGGCAGAGCAGCCTGGTGCTGGTTTTAACCAAAAACACTTCCCCAGGAGTTTTTCCAACCAGACTGGAAAGCAGCTGACTGCCACACCCAGCTGGGGTCACCACCAGGGTTTATTTGTGTCCACTGGTCAGCCAGGGTGACAGATCCTCCCTGAAGCTGAGGGGCACAAGCCCTTCCTTCAGCTGGATCCAGCTCTGCTCTCACTCCCATCCCTCTGGGAGCAGAGGGCTCCAGCCCAGCCCAGCCTGCAGGATGGATTGCTTGTCCCACACATCAAATCTCAGCCTGTGCACACCCCAGGGCAGCTCCTTCCCTCCCCAGCCAAGGAGGCAGAGCCTCCAACAACAGCAGGGAGGAAAAGCCCTGGGAAAATACCCTGGGATCAGCACAGCACCTCCTCTTCCATCCATGGCTGGGATGGAGAAGACAGAGGGAAATTCTGCAGCATCATTCAGGGATTAATGGCCCTGCCTGGAGCACATGCTGGGATTCCCTGGGGCAGGGGCAGCCCCTGCCTGGAGCAGCCCAGGGATTTTGGAGCACTGAGGGGTCTGGGACTCTCCTCCCTGCCAGAGCCACCCAATAATCATCAGCAAACCCTGCAGTGGAGCAGACCCAGCTGCCCTGGGCACCTTTAGGAAGTGGTTACAGCTGGAGGGTGAACAGACCCACCCCTGTGATCCAAACCCAAATCCCTCTGCTGTGACAGCCTTTGGCCTGCCTGTCATTTTCACTCTGACAAACACCTCTTGCCCTTCCTTAAGGATGCTGTAGGGTTTTGGGGCATTGGGAAATGAATGAGCAGTAAAACCCCACAGGTACTCAAAGCCAGAGAGGATGGAGATTAAATGTTTGTGAGCTCATGGAAAACAGAACTGTTACCCTCCTGAGCATCTCAGACATTAATCCAAGGAACTGGAATTAGTTCTAGATCAGCTGCTGCCCACAACACAAAGCCCAGCCCCTGTAAGTCAGGCTCAGCAGAGGATCTGTCCCTAAGGTTTCCTGTGGATCAGGCACCAAGCATTGCCCAGGGACAGAGCTGCTCCACAGCCCCCAACACAACACACTGTGCTCAGCCTTCCTTCCCACCCCACAGCCCTTCTCTCACTGCACCATCCCCTCCCCAGCTCTGCAGCCCACTGGGGCATTTTTAACAAATTAAGCCCATTTCTTTGGTGCATCCATTCCCCAGTGCTTTGAAACTGCAACTCTAATTAGATCTGCTGGTTCTTACCCCTAAGCACCTTCCCCTTGTAACAGCACCTAAATCAGCTTCAGCTGATGTTCAGCTTCACATCCCAGGGCTCAGAGAGCAGCTGCTCAAACCTCCCAGAGCCATCAGCCAGGGTTAATAACTCACAGCCAGGCAGGTCCAAGCTGACACCACACTTCAGCTACTCCCATTTTACACCAAGGCTGGGTTTGCACACAGCCTCTGCTCCTCAGGCACAGCATCTCACCCAGCAGAGCCAGAGGCATCACTGTGTGCACAAGGGCTCTGGCAGCACAGCTGGGATTACAGGGCAGCTCTGAAGAGCCACGTTTATTTGTCCTGATGGAGACACAGAATGTTTAGAAAGCTCAGTGTAACTTACCCCCCATGATTCAGCAAAGCAAAGAGGGTTTGGGTTGGTGGTACCTGTGTGCAACAAAAGGCTCAGAGGGGTCATGGTGGGGAGAACCTGGAACAGATGCCCTTTGCATCCCAGCACAGGATGTCTGAGGCAGCCTTAAACCACTTCATCCTTCTTTGTGCATTGCCTAAAGAATTCAGCAAGCCAGAAGACCAAGCATTAAAAAAAGAAAAAAAAAAAATTAGCAATGGCTTTGTCCTGGAGGAAGAGGAGGAGAAGGAGGAGGAGGATTTGAATCACATAAAAACCCCCAGCTGTGGAGAGATTCCCCTTCAGTGGTGAGATTCCCCCTGGAGCATCCTGACCATGTCACCAGATGCAATCCCAGACTTCAAAGGCCGCCGCCGCCAGCCTGGGCTCTGATGTTTCACTGAAGACAAGGCAGTGCCAAGTTCTTTAGCTCCTGTTTTATTAATACCCTGCTCTGATGGGCTCATGTATAATAGATTCACACAGGAACAGCAAGAGGTTCACATCCAATCTCCACGTTGCATACGTTCTCTGCCCAGCACTATGGGCTCTCCCATCATCTCCCAGTGTTTTGTCTTCACTGGTGAATTTGCATGAGTTTGGGGTTCAGGCAAAGGACAGAAAATTGGCCACCAGTTCCTCAGTTGGTTTCCATGACTTTGTTCCAGTCAGGAGCTAGGAATGAAAAACACAGGGAGAATATTTCCATTTTCTCTCTGGCTTCTAATGCTGGCTGCTGTTGAGAATGAGCAGCTCAGGGATTCCTCTCAAAGCCTCTCGGGAGCTCATTTGGGAGGGGATGGAGCCCTGGGCTCAGCAGCCACAGCAGGAGAGCTCAGGACTGCAGAGGTGCAGAGAGACTTTGTGATGAGCAGCACATGAACATCCTGGCTCTGGTGTGCAGAGATGCAGCCCCCAGAATGGGGCCAAAAAGAACAGATTGCACCCCAAACTCTCCCTGCCCACAGAACAGCTTATTAGCTGCAAAGATGAAAAAAAAGGGTTAAATTTGGATGCATTGTGGACATCTTCAAAATCTGAAGCAGCTCACCAAACACATCCCTGGTAGACAACAACAAAAGAGCAGAGAAAAAATGAATTTGTCTTTGTGAGAGTGCTGAAAGGCTCCATCTTCTGTTTTCCTACCCAGACCCAGCCTCTCCTTTGCAGACTGGAGCTGTTCTGCAGCTCTGCACATTGCATCCTGCCCAAAGCTGCAAATGCAGTGGGAGCAACACAGCCACAGCTCCCACATCCCCAGAGAGACCTTGAGCCAGCACTAGAGCTCAGCATGGCATCAGTGGGGCTGCAAAACCCCACTGAGATCATCCCAGCCAGGCTCACCTCAAAACCACCTCCCCAAGTGCCTCTGAGTGCTTCCAGGGATGGGATTCCACATGATCCCACATGGTGGATGTTTCTATCACATCTCAGAGTAATTCTTCAGTCAGACAAGACATGTTTGGTAGACTTTGCACAAGCTTGGGTTAGGTGGTGAGGATTTAGGATTTATGTGTTGGAGGAGAGCCTGGCGTGCCCAGGTAAGTGGGAATTGCAGATTCCAGCAGATCTGCTTTAAATGAGGACTTTTCCTTTATGGTGGTTATTGCTGGATCCTTGAAACATCTTACAACACCTAAAATAGAGAAATGGGGATTTCTCCATGAGCTCAGCTACCTTGTTTATGGGCTAAAAAAACTCAACCAACTGAAGACTGCTGGCCCTCATTGTTTCCAGCTTAGCTGTGATGTGAGATGCTATTCTTGGTCAAGAGCTGCCAATGCTTCTGAAGCTTGTGAAGTTGTTTGCTTTAATAGCACACAGTGTGAAACAAAGCAAAGACTTCCCAGCAGAATGTCTCCTTCTGCTGAGCTCCTGCACCTTGCTGTCTCCTGGAAATGTTTAATTACTGTGGATTCCAAAGCCTTTTCTTCCAATTATTCGATCTCAGGTACAATTTCATAAAACCCATGTTTTACCCTCCTTCCCAGCAAGGATCAATGCAGATGGATCATTTCATCAACTCCAGATGGGCAGAAAAATAACCCAGTCCCTCACAGCCTGTGCTGTGATTCCTCACTGGTCTGGAGCAGCCAGTCCAGGTCTGCTGCAAACAGCAGTAAAACAAAATGAGCTCCTGTCTTTAATGTTCTAATTCTACCTTGATGTTTGACTGCAAAACAGAGTGGGTATAAGCTGAATTGTCCTCAAAAATGAGTTAACAGCTCTTCTTCCCCTGCCCAGAATTCCCAGAGCACCAGCACTCACCTCCCAGGGGCACAACTGCAGAAAGAACTTGGCTGCTGAGTTAAGGAACAGCATTTCCTGAGGAAGGGTGGGAGAGGCTCATTCCCCTGGGAGGGGGTTGTGGTTAGACCTGAGGATGCAGAATGGCCAACACTTGCCTGCCTGCATGGCAAAGCTGACTCCAGGAACTCAGGTTTTCCAAGACCAAACACACACACACACCTGAGTGAAAGAAAAGAATCCAAATACCAAAATCCTCACAGCAGAATCTCTCCTTTGCCCTCCCAGAGTGACACAACTTGATCTGAAGTCACCCTGAACTATTACAAGAACTGATCATCCCACAATGTTTGTTGGTTTTTATTTCAAAATAATTTCATCTAAGCCAGAGCGTAGGCTTGAAAATTATTTCTATTTCCTGAAATGTTTGGAAACACAGGAAGAGCTGGCCAGCAGATCCTGCTGCAAAGAACACACAACCTGGAGGTGCAGTTGGTCCCCAGTACAAAGAGCTATTTATGTAGAGAGGGCAGACACACAGCAGGAATGGTCCCAGCTGGAGCCCGAGCCCCCTCCTGCCTCTTTCCAAACTTATTTCTTTACATAAGCAGTACATGCTTTTATAGACCTGAGTCACAAACCTCCCCACCTCAGTAATATTTTGAAGTAAATTTAGCACTGGTGATACATGCCTGACCTAGAGGGAGCTGCATTTATAGAACAGCAGGGAAATATCCACATGTCCCCTCTCCTGCACTTGGGTGTTGTCCCACATCAAGGCTGGCCAAGCCCCAGGATTGTTCCAGCCTCCCCTGACACTGAAAGTGGGGTCACCCAAAGGATCCCACCAATCTCCAGTGGGGAGAAGGTCCTTGCATGGCCCAGCTGCTTTTTAATGTAATAAATTGTGGTTTGTGTGTTAAAGCTGGACCTGCCAGGGCCACCTGATCAGCACTTTCCCAGCTACTCACGAATTTTTTACACCTGCAACATTCCTGAGCATCCTGCAGAGTCTTTAGAAAATGCTCCCTTTAAAAATCTGATGTTTCAGCAGCATTTCACTCTGGAGAAGCCAGCTCAGCACAGGTCTGGAGCAGGAGAGCTCTGTAGCAGATGACATGCCCAGGCACAGGTACCACAAACATCTTGGGGAAGTTTCCACTGTACAGCTGGCAGCTCAATGGGGCTTTGCAACCTGCAGAGAGGAGCTTCTATTTTCAGTGCAGCTTTAGAAAGACAAAAGATGAAGAATATTGTCTCCACTTCCAAGAACTATGCATCATATGGATGGGTATGGGCAAGGGAGATAAGAAAAGAAACAAAAAATTGAAATTTTCCCTGTTTACAGCATTTGTGGGAGAGCCCCATGCTGTGCTTGTGCACCTCGATGGTTATCAGTGAATTTCCTTCAGGTTTGGCTTTGATTGATAAGCTTCAATCACCCTGGACAACCCTTCTGGATTTCAAAGGACGGATTTTTAAGAAAGAAACGAAAATTATGAAACTAAAATTAAATCCATGTGTTTGAAATGCCCAGGTGAAGCCAAACACGCAGGAAGGAAGGGAGGAGCATTGGATGGGCAGTGCAGTGAGCAGACAAAGCAACACAAGATGTAAGATCTGATCAGCCTCGATGGCAGGAGAGCTCTCAAAATCACCCCGCAGCTGGCAGAGGGTCCAAATCCAGAGAACCAGAAAACAACCCGCAATGAGAGAATGGCAAAGGCTGTCGGAGGGGTGCAGAGGCTGCGATTTACAGCCAGGCTCCTCCTGCCTCCCTGGCAGCGCTCTGGAATCTGGGTTAGCAAAGCCTCAGGGTCCCATTAGGAACAAAGAACACGGCGAGGGCTGCGACAGGCGAGGATGGAGCAGGGCAGAGCTGCAGAACACGCTCGGGCAGCTCGGCAAGGAGGAGGGCGAGGGTTTAATGAGGGTTTAATGAGCTCAGCGCAGCTGCCACGGCACGGGCAGCGCCGCTTCTCTACCTGGGGATGCTGCATGAGAGGCTGGCAATGCACGGAGCGGCAACAGCGACCGCAAACATCGCGGCTTTCTATTAAAACACTCCAAAATCAAGTTCACGGCGCTGCTCGCCGCCCACGCTCGGTGGCAGCGAGGAAACAAAGGCGCTCGGGTGGCTCGGGGTGAATTTCTAAGGCGGTGCTGGGCTCCCTGGGAGCAGGGAATCTGGTGGGATGGCAGCGGGCTGGGGGAGCCCAGCAGGCTCATCCATAATGCAGGAACACCCAGTGCAGCGAGGATACCAACAGCACCACTCTGGGAGGCGGATGGTTAAAAATATATATCCTAAGCCGGTGCCACTATAAATTATTGACTGCACAGGGAGCTGGAAAAAAGGATTCAGTGCCATTAATAATTTATTTTCTAATCCAAACGAAGATGGAATTTTATGCACCACTTATTACCAGCGCCGCAACTGGAAAAACTCACTGCACTTCCCACTATCTGAAACCAGAACTGCCTTTCCATTTTCGAAGTTTTTTTGAAGTTCCTCCTTTAGCTTGAGACATACAACCAAAGCCTTCCCTTGGGAGAGCATCTGGTCACTCGTGAATATTTAGCAGGCATTAGGGATACAGAGATGTATCTCTGCTTTACAGGCACAGCACGACAGCTCTGCAAGGAGAAATCCCTCTCTCCACTCCCAGCTCATGCACTGACAGGTATCACAACACCAGGCAGCTCTGCTGCTCTGAGAATACAAATTTGGAGTGGCACTGAAAGATTTAGCATTGATTACAAAAGCACCAGGCTGTTGGATCCATCAGGCACGACACTGCCTGGAACACCTGAGGGAGGTACAGACCACAGTGGTGCTGGAAAACCACAGGGTGACAGAGAACACAGAAATTCAGAGTGGGATCTCCCTTTTTAACACTTACCTCTAATGAAAACCATCCCTGTTCCACTTGGTGAAAAGCAGCACGAGTGTAATGAGCCCCTCCCAGGCAGGAGATGAGCCCAGGACTGCAGGTGCAGGCAGAGGAACACATCCCCTCAAACCATTCTGGGTCAGGAAATGTCCCA
Source organism: Erithacus rubecula (assembly GCF_903797595.1). Lineage (NCBI taxonomy): Eukaryota > Metazoa > Chordata > Aves > Passeriformes > Muscicapidae > Erithacus > Erithacus rubecula. The sequence continues at coordinate 3,664,008 of NC_136674.1, forward strand.
TCACATCTGGTATCTGATATAAAACACTGACTGGTATGTCCAGGGACAATTCTAAAGGGCTGAGATAAATCCTCTCTGCATCTTCACTGAAGTTTAGGTAGGCAGAAATTGTCAAAGGGAGAAAGAACCAAGCACCTTGCTTAGAATTCTAATTTATTATTAAATTACATATCAAAGCCTTTTTTTTTTTTTTTCTTAATACATACAGAGAATGCACAATAGGTGAGAACAAAAATAATTACAGTTACAATAGAAGTTTCAAGAACGTGTATGAAAAGAAAAAAAAAATCAGAAAGTGCAATCAGAAACTCATTTACAAGGTCTGGGATGTTGTGTGAGAAAAAGCTGGTTTGGGTGTAGAGTGTTTATTTAACTGCTTTCCTCACTCAGTAGCACACAGACCAACAGCTGCTGCTGTACTCAGGACTCAAACATCACCACTGGCTGAAATGTGCAGTGACAGGAGAGGTGCAGGGCACAGAGGGACGTGCAGATGTGACCTGGAATGGCTCAGGATGTCTCTCACTGCAGCCTCCTGTCCTGCACATTCCAATTCTGTTTTAAGGAATCTCAGAACCATTGCCTCCTTCAGCACTGACAGCTGCTACCTCTCCTTCCTGTCTCAAACAAAAACTTGGGGACAAAACCAGAAAAAATAGGAAAAGTTATGCCTCAAGTGATCTTGGGAAACAAGTTGCTACATTTAGAGAGTTAAAACTCTCATTTAGTTGAGACTAAATGAGCTGCACCATCAGAGGTGGTGGAGCAGCCCTGGCTCCCTGGGAAAGCAGCACCTCAGGGGACACACCCTGGAGAACAAGCAGTGAACAACTCACCTGACACTTCCACATCACCTAAAAATCTGCTTCTGCTCTTGCATTTTCAACATCCAGCAAGGAACTGACTCCTCTCACATTAATCTTAAGACAATGCAAGTGAAGCATTTCTGAACTACAAATGAAAATTTTAGTTGATTACTCAGTGTCATGAATCCAGCAGGAATTTACACCTCACTCTGATATGCAAAACTCCTGAAATCAATACTGGTTAAGAAAAAAAAATGTTGCCCAGGAAGGTCAAAGCCTGGCACAGCTCTGGGTGTTGCCCAAATGCCATTGCTCTGCTGCAGCAACCAGAAACTGAAGATCAGATAAACAGGTAAAAAATAGTCTGAAGAACAGGGATAAAAATACTGCCACCAGTGTGAAGTGTGGCATCAACATTACCAACATGACCCTTTGTGTTCCAGTGCCTGGCCAGGTTAGAAGCTACTTATCTGGCAGGAAGAAAGAAGCAGAAATTGAAAAAGTGTCTGTGTGTGTGGAACACACCCTGCAGAAATACCATGGATTCCCCTCCTTAATTTCAGAGTCAGCAATGATTTTCTTAGCACACTTCTGTTGGGTTGAGTTAGGAAACCACCACTCTGGCAGGAATTGCAGGAATGAGAATTCCTTAACCACATCTCTTTTCCTCAGAGCAGGAGGAGCCACACAGAATGAAAAACTCCAAGAACATGTTTAGCAACAGGAGACACACAAACCTTATTTTGGGATTTGAGGCAGAATGCTACAATCCACTGTGTTCATTTTCCAGTCCATTGTACTGACCACAGGTCCAGGCTGTTAGAGATGAATTATGAGGCTGATTCTCCTGAATTTGGAAGCCTTTCCCTGGGCCAGATGCAAGCACAGCCCTCCAGGGAGCACAGCACAACACCCACTCACTCTGCCAGATGATGATGAAGGGAAAACTCCAAAGATAATTAAGTGTATTTTTCAACACAAAACTGACTCAAAACCAGCACAAACAAAAACCATGGAGGGGCTGCCAACACCAAAACCGTTTCCAGTAAAGCTTTATCAGAGATAATTCAGCATATTTCCATTATTTTATACTAAAATATATCAGTTCCTCCATAACATTTTCATAACATGAAAAATCAATTATGTTTACATATTTATTATAATCTACATATTTTCCATAGCAGCTTTTTCACAATAAGATTAAATATATGCACCAAATAATCAGTTAAGTCCAATAAAAAGACTTGTTATAAGATTAAATAAATGAATTTATTTACGGTACTGCAGATCTTATATTGCCAACTATAGAGCAACCAAATCCTACAAATCCTAAACAGATGCACAAGTGCTGATCAGGGTCCCTTAGGGTGGAGGAGGAATCAAAGAAAAGGCAACAGGGAGAAGAAGTTTGATCTCCCAACACACAGATCCATTAATAACCCTCCTTCATCCATCAAGCTTTTTCATAAACCCCCTTAATAAACACTTCATCTCCAAATGGGAACGTTCCCAAATCAACCAAATAATCACCTTTTATTTCAAATACAAGCCCCACAGTTTTACAGATATTAATTCCAAATACTTCCAAATCCCAAAGGCAGGATGGCTGATTAGAAGCCCTTGTTGACTTTTTAGCACAGGGTTATTAAGTCTGCAAAGAAGCCTTTAAATGCAGACAGCTTGGGTGTAACAGTGTGGGTTTGCACACTACACAAGTTCTCTATTCCCTCCAACTCACAGACACTATAAAATGAAGTAAAAAATTGTGTCTGTCCTGCTGGATTCTGTTCCAGAGGAGAACCTGGGGACTGTGTGACATTTGTGGGTGATGGAATACATAGAATCTGTTAGGAGCACTGTGAGAGGATTGTGAAAAGAGTTAATCAAGTTCTTAGAAAGGTATTTCAGTGCCAAGGCTCGAATTTATTGGGTTATGATATGACAGATGGAAAAGTGCTGTTGAAAGAGCAGAAAAGTCTGTAATCTGGGAAGCTGCAGTATCAAAGCCACTGCAGATGTCAGCTTTGTTTACAGACAAACAACAGGGTTCTTTTTGCCTGTGCAGACCAAAAAAATGTTTTCCCCCCCAGATAATGTTAAATAACACTAGTTTCACTATTCATACATTCAGCTCTTTGCTAGGAGGAGTTATGTCCAAAACTTTTGCCTCAGCTATAACCATCATCATTTTCATTTCAAATCAAGTTTAGATCACATCCCTCTTACTGCACTATCAGAATAACTTCACCTAAATTACAGTATAGGCTTTGTAAACTGCTTCTCGTGTCTTTATGAAGATCTTTATGATGCCAGCCAAAATCAAAGTATTTGCACCCAGAAGATTCCTTTGGGTGAACTCATGTTTGGTCACTTTTCAGATGACTGAACACTTGAGTAAACAGCTGCTGGGACTGTGCTCCCTTTTTACACAGGGGGACTTTGTCAGTCCCTTTAAAGCCACAAGAAATCTTATGATCTCCCTCACAGGGTACTTTATTCATATTCTGTGCAAAAAGTGAACAGAACTCCCCTTTTATTTTTGTTAACTTCGAGGAATTTGTGTGAAGCACAGTTTTCACAGCACGAATTATGCAGAAATAACCAGAATCTCAACCAGGAGTTAAAAAGAATTACAGAACATGTATTTAGTAGTAAAGCAACCTGAAGGCTTAAAGCTGCAATATTCATCTCTCAGGGTGAAATTCAGTACTGGGCTGGGATTAGAGGGAAAAGCCTTCCTGCTGAGCTTCCACCCAAGGCAAACTTAATCCTTTTCCACTCCCCAGCACTGCTGAGCACTGGAAGTGTTCCCCCAGTTCTGGTTAAGCATCCCATGGGCACTTACCTTGCAGTGAGAAAGGGAATGAAAGACAAATCCCACCAAATTTAACCCAAAGGAAGGTGAACAGCAGGGGAGAAGAAACACTGCAGCTTCAGTGTCACAGTCTACCCATCAGAAGCTGCAGACATCATGCTGACAGCCCCAGCCACGAGCAGGCTGTGGAAGTTCTGATGCTTCCCCCACTCCCTTTTCCTTGGCTGGGGGGAGGGAAGGTGGTGATGAGTCTGAGCAGAGTCCAGGGGGGGAACATCCATCAATGGAAAGCGTAGAGGAGCAGCAGGATGGTGCAGACGCCGATGACGCCGCCCAGGATCAGGGAATCCCGGCGCTTGCGGAGGTTGATCCTTTGGATCAGGCTGTTCACTGCAGGGAAACGGTCTGCAGGGCTCTGAGTCAAGGTCCCAGCAGCAAACAGGGATGAACCAGCAGCCCCCAAAGCCTGGATGGGGAAATGCCAGCACTGGAACTACTCCTCAAGCTGGAGGATGCAGGACAGTAAACCCCCTCGGACAGGAGCAGGATTGCACCTCACTGATTGTAACCAGCAGAGAAAAGGGAACAGCCCAGAGCTCACATTCACACAGGATTCACCACCTGGTCACCTCAAATACCAGCATTTTAATCTCAGTATGTGAAGCTTAGTTACTTTACTAACTGTGCTTAAATGAGAAAAAAAATGGGGTGGTTATATAAAACATCAGTGGGATTCTGCTACTGGTGAAAAGAACAACCAAAGGCATTTGACTGAGAAAATCCTGCACACTGCATGACCCACACACTGTGTGACCTCTGTGAAACCACAGGGGTGTAAATCTATCTCTTAATGTACAAAATACAACTGCCAACAAGACAATCAGCTTCAGAGCTTCATGTCTTTGGAATCGAGAATCTTTTTAAGGCCAAAGCTTATTGAGACTTTATTGAAAAGTTCTTGCCAATTGCTAAGAACTGTAATGAAATTTCTGGGTTACCAAGATCTTTCCAGGATGTCATGTGTCTGATCAAACAGCTGCCACTGGCAGCAGGGAAGGAATAAGTGGGAAAACCACAAACATGCCTGACTTACAACGTGGCACAATCTTCAGGCCTGAGACAGAACATGCACAGAAACCAACCATCCAAAATCTTAATTAACATCTACAAGACTGTGACAGACAAGAGGATACTCAGGCCCTGACTGCTCTTAGCTGTAAAGCACAGCAAGCAGTGATGAACACCAAGCTTCAGCTTTTTTGAAAGCAAAAAGCAGGACCTGGAATGAAGTTATACTTCTACAAAAACATACAGCAGGGAAGGCCAAGAAATGCTGCTGCAGACCTCTACCTGACAATTAAATTCTGTTAATTTCTATGCACTGCCCAAATTTAACCAAAACCAACTTATTCACCACATTTAGCACTAAGATGCTTCAATCAGGTTATCAGGTGAGACTGATAAAAATTTGGCCTGTTTGTCACTGCTGTACCCCCAAATGACAGAGTGAAAAATTGTACCAAAACTCTTCTTAGGCACAGGCAGCACCAATTTTTAGGAGAAAGGATACTTGCCAAGGTATTCATCTTGCTTTGTATTGACTTCAACATGCCTCTCTGGGAAGTCATATTTTCTTTTGTTGCCATGGCAATGCTGGGGAAAGAAAGAGGATCAAGTTGTTGGTGCTAAGAATAATTCAGAGCTCACACAAGAGGAGAACAAGCAGCAAGGAGGACAATGAATGGGGTAAAGCAACATGAATGAAACCACAGATTTTCCATTAATCTCTGTCTTTTACAGTTAAACCATTTCAGTTGTATAGAAACTGTTAACAGTGTGAAACACAGATTTCTTCAAACAGGCAGGGTTTGACTTTTCTCCTCCAGCCCAAATGAAAACTGGAATTACCTTATAAGCAACATAAGAATTATGCTCTCATGGCTTAAGCATTAAATTAAGAAGTTTGATTCATCCCAAATGATGCTTCCATCACAGCACAGAAAAAAATAATTTCTGAGATCTGGTCCTAATTAAGAATATCCCCCATGGTATATAAGTTTTCATTTTCTTTGTTTCTTTACCAACACAGGCAAACACAAACCAGAGTTTTCCATTTCAAATTTAATACAGTTTGGAGGTCAGAAAAAAGCAACTCTGCTCTTAAAACCAAGATATTTAACAAAGATTAAAAAGAATTAATCATTTGACAAAGTTTGGGCTCTGAAGACACTGCCTGAGAAAGAAAAATATGGCAAATACTGCTCTCCTTGCTGGCATGTGTTTCAAAAACACATAAAGCAGGACATAAATACAACAAGGCTGCACAATAACTCAGAAAAGTCACCTCTACTGCTGTTGACTTCATCTACAGGAATAACAATGATTAAAAGAAGTTCTTGGATGAGTTTGTGAGCCTTAAATATGGAAGGGAAATGTTCTGGAGGAGTAAAACTGAAGTGGAACAACACAACAGATAAATATAACAAGAGGACACTAAAGCTGACATTTCAGAGGTAGGATAATGTGAAATGCTGCTTTCACCAGATACAAACATATAATTTTTCAATGCAGGTATTTTAGTCCTCTAAAGTAAAAAACCAAGAAACCCACAAAACCACTAAAAATCGGCTGTTAAGAAGAACACTTAAGGAATTTTGAATTACTAAGAATCAAGTTAGAAAAAAACATATGTCCCATTTGCACGGAGGAAAGTTTGTTCAGTGATCTACAGATTTCTATCTCCCACCCCCACACTCACTTGATATTTGTCCAGATGAGTTTTTAATACAGTGTCTCTAAAGCACTTCTGAATTAAGTCCCATATTTTTGTAAGGTGCATCCAATGACTCATTAAAACATCCATTCATTTACAGAAGTGAAAACACAAGATGATTGCCAGTGTATAAAGTGCTCCTGAGCCACCTCCAAAATGCCTTTAGAAATAATTATTCACAGAACAAAAGGTTCCTGCTTTAACATCTGGGGAGTGAAACTGTCCATTTGATACAAAAAGGCAGGTGTAAAGGGTTAAGAGATTGAAACCAATTTCTTTTTTTTTTTTTTTATCCAGTATTTTTAAGAATTTAGCTCAAAGGCCTGGGTTTTGCTGGAGAGCTCTGAAGGAAAAAAACTGGAGTAATTACCATTTTTAATATGCTATGGTCTGGTAATGAAATGTAATTGTGATATTCATGAACAACAGTTTAACTGGATTCCAGCTACTATTAACAAATCAAAATTCAAGAAAAAAGCAATGTTGCTCATGTATAATTTGATTATTCAAACCTTGAGCTGGTTTATCTAAGCCTTTAGATCTGTAAAGGAGATTATTAAATTTAAGAAGCAGCAGAAAACAGAGTTCCTGGGGACCAGTGCAGGGATTGGTTTTTTTATCTCGAGCACTGCAGCTTCCTCATATCCTCCATCAGAGAATTTTGGTTTCATTCCCATCCCTGACATATGTTCATTGACTTGCTGCTGCCATTGCCTCACTGACAAATGCACATTTTAAAAAATTAATCACATTCTTCCCATTCACAACACTGGCCCCATTTAGTCACTCCCCAGATCACCACGACCTGGTTCCGACGTCCCGGAACCGGCGCGCGACGCTGACGATAAAAAGATGAAACATTTCTTACAGGAATGGAGATGACCCCAATCTAACATTTCACTTGCAAACCAGCAGGAACTATTCTCAGTGCTGCACTGGCTGGAACTACCAGAGCTGGGTGTAAACCAAGTTTCTAAAACCAGATGGTATCTGGCCTGCTCTCTATATTTGATATTAAAGCCCTGCTCAAGTACAATGCTCAGCATTGCTGCACTCCTGGAGAAATCTCTCCCAGCTAAGCCCAAGGTCACAGCCATAAAACACCCACCTATCTCTTCCCCAGAGCAGCAGGAGCATCTCAAACTCCTGTGCTTGCAGCCATATTTCCCTCAGAACTCCTGCCACATTCCAAGTTTGCCTTTGATTGTTCTGCAGAGCTGTGGGTATGAGAGTGGCCAAATTTCCCTCCAAAGCAAACCCAACTGGTATTTGTACTTAGTTTGCTGTTTTCACTGGCACAAAAAGCCCAGGGTAGTAAACACCTCCAGGCATTATCCCAGATGGACAATCTAACATGCAGAGACACTTTTAACGCTGCCTGACTTGAAAGCAAAGTTGAGTTTTGACTTAAATAAATGTTTAAGCTGTTGTTATTTCACCCCACGCTGAAAGCCACATCCATCCAGAGTCACTGAGGGAAATGTACCAAAAAATCAACTCCTGGCTTCACCCATTGAGACACATCAGTCAAATCTACACTGCTGGAGAGCTAAAACAAAGCTCTAAAGAAAGAAATTGTGTTATTAAAAATCAAATAATTCACGTATTACTGGAACTTCTGCTTCATTTTGCATGCCATGAATCATACTTGCTCATTGAAATTCATGACAAGGTCTATGATTAGGGAATGGACTCTGTGACTGTGCATAGAAATGAAAGCTCTAGGTTTAAATTGATAAAAATTCTGATTGCATCACTTATTCTTTGTCTGGAGATACATTTCTATATTTGTATCTCTAAATATACACATATGTGCGTGTATCAATGCATACCTACGTGCACAACCTGGCAAATCCCTTTAAAGAACATTGTTTCTTTTGCTGAAGCCTAGGATGAAAACAGAAGAAACATTTCCCCAGGAATGCAGGTGATGTTGCCTGGACACTTTGGCAAGGTGGTTGTGAAATGAGAGAATTCTCAAAGTGTAGCTCATGCCTTTCCATTCTGAAAAGTCAACACTCAATGCAGCTGAGTTTTCTCTTTTATTAAATCTTAATTATTACCTAAAGAGATAGTCCAAATACATAAGAAGACAATTAAAAAAAAATTAAATCTATGGCTTTGGTCTGGCTTCAGTCCAATCTGTTAATATACAAACACTGATAGGTCAGAGCTCAGAAACAGAATTACAATAAAATCCTAAGAACTTGTCACACTGTACAGGCAAAACTATAAAACATATTTAAACCAAGCCAACATAAAAACACAAGTTGTTAGAAAACAAGAAATAAATGGTCTGCTATTTTGGAGAAGTGATAATGTTTGAAAATGAAAACCTGAGAACACCAAACATATTAAGCAAAATCTCTGCTTATATTTAAATCTGGCCAAGAGAAGTGAGCGCTGTTCCAAAAGAACTGCAGTACAAAGTATCACATCCCACTCGCTTCTGGAGAGAAACATGCTGCAGTGAGAACCCATGGCACGTAATTCATTTAAAAACTGATTAAAAGTTTAGTAATAATGACACATCTGGAGTGACAGCCCTGCTCAGGGCTTTGGTTACTGAATCATTTCAGCTCAGGTGCTCATTTACTCCCTGGCACGGATGTTTGCTCTGTGGAGGAACAGTCAGACTCCTCAATTCTCTTCTTGACAGAAAATCAGAGCAAGGGCTCACAATTAGTGGCTGTAGCTTGTCAACAAAAGCCTCTGCACACACAAAAATGTGCTTTCCAGTGTTCAGAATCAGTGCTTAGTAACAAACCCTAAGGAAATAAAAGTGTGAAGTGTGAAGGAATTAAAACGTGATTTCCTGACTTGCTTAATTAAAAAATGAGTAATGAACTGCAGCAGATGTAAACCTTGAAGACAGAGTAGTAGCCAGACTGAGCTAATTGCATCTCAAGGAATCTGTCCTCAAACAGTTTCCTCTGCACAATTCCCTCTTTTATTTGGGTTCCAATAGATAAAACAATTGGTGAGTTGGGTAAACTTCCATCTGGTAAATTCACTTAGGAGGCAGCAGGATTTACCATCAATAATGTCACACCCAAACACTTGCCATTGCTAGGGATCACAAGAAAAAAAGAGTTAACAAAAAATTCACCCTGGTTTCAACAGAGGCAGAATTCAACTCAGATATAAGTGGAATTACATTTCCTACTCCATGTAGTTACTAAAAAACTGTAGAATACTTTTGGCAAAACCTCAAGCAAGAATTTACTACAAATAACAAATGGTGCAAGGTTGAGAGCTCTGAGCTCCTCTGATGACATGGAAGCAAGAAGCCAGACCAATGACATAATTACAAGTAATTACAAGTAATTTTGCAGGATATTAAGAGCAATAAATCACCATATGTTGCTTAATGCTCTGCTTACTTGGACTGGCAGCAAAGAAAAGATTTACTAAACACTGAGCATTTTTGAGGTGGAAAAGTAGGGTTACAAGCACAACAATAAAGGAGAAGGTTTTAGTGAGGAAAGAACTAGAACCCAAAATAAATACAGCTGGGCTAAGCTGGAGAAATATTCCTGTGAAGCTGTTGTGAAACTGCACCCACATTTTCAGGTATTACTGCACTGATCACTTCTGCTTCATCACTGCACACTGATGTGGTTTAACACATTCTTCCTCCATGTTAATTATCCTGAGCCCACTGTGTGTATTTAAGCCAGCCAGCCCTTAATGGACACAGCCTTGCTGCACCTCTAATTACTCTTCTTGGTCACTTATGTCAGTACATGCATTGTCTGAAAGCAAATCTTACTTGCCTTCTTTTTTTTTTTTTTCTGTTTCGTTTTAAAGCAATAATCTAAAATTTAAAACCATTAAATCGAGCATTATTATAGTTTGAGTTATTGGTCTGCAAAAGGTTGGCTTGGGAAGGGCACAGATAATAAAATTTATGTTGCTGCAGCTCTAAAATGTCTAGATCAGTTAGAGAAGGTATCATTTAAGTATTCAAACAACATAAGAACTCCAAAAGATAAATAAATGTACAACAGCAATAGCCTCTCAAGCAGCTGTGGTAAAAGCCCTTGCCTGTATCAGCTGCACACTGGGTGCTGAATATTCTGAATACATTGAAAGATTCCAGGAATCAGGTTTTAGGTGAGTGTCACTGTGAGAAGAAACACCTTGACTTCTGGAATAGCCTCAACAGCTCAGCCTGAGATTCACTCTGCACCAAAGGTGATTCACCTTTGAGCAGAAACCCAAATTTTCTAAGCTAGGGTGAATAAAATATTTAAGCAACATTCTTATGTCAATATTGAATAGAAAAAAACCCAAAGCAAACCCACCAGCAATTCATTGTAATACTGCCAAGGAGCTGGAAACAATACAGTTATTGGATAAATATAGTGACTGATATATTTAGACACAATTTAATGGAAATGCTGATTGTACAGAAAATAATGAAAATTTTTACATTCATTCCTACCTTATTGTTTCTTCTATCAGTCGATCTGAGCTGAAAGCCAAAAGAAAAAAAAAACAAAACAAGTTAAAAAAGTAACAAGCACTAAGTACTACTTTAGATTCCTAATCAATGATCCCCATCATCATCCTAATAAATTTGCCTTTAGAATGTTTTATTTCTGGATGTTGTCACATTTTGCCACTCCATAGGTTTGGTTTATACAGACTTTGGGAAGATGCACTGGAATATCCTCTGGAGCAGCATTTCCTAAGTGTAGCAAGAGCAGCAGCTCAGAAAAACACATAAAACACTGAGGAGACAAGAAAAGGGGAATTGGCACCATGATTTATGTTTGGAAAGGAGTATTAGAGAAAGGAGTAGGTAATTTTATTGCTTTTTAATTCTGCCCACCCCTTCAAAAAAACGTCATTAATGATTAAGAAGCTGAGAGTTGGGTCCATCTCAGAGCCCTGCTCAGGATTAGCTTTGGTTGGTGCTGGCAAATTGCTTCTGTGGCTGGGTGAGAACAGAACTGCTGGAACACAGCACAGCCACGGGCCAGAGAGAGCCCTGGGTGGGTGACACATGGCCCTGAGTGACACTCCCTGCCACACATTGATCCAGCCCTGGGAAAAGAGCAGCCCCCAGCATAGCACCAGAGAGAATATTTCATTTAAAAACCCTACACACACCATTAAGGGAGTAACAAGATCCTCAAAGACTGCTGCTAATTCTCCTCTTCTGTACTCAACTTTCACAGAGGGTTTTAATCACTGCTTTGCAGAAATGCCAGATAAACATCTCTTGTTACAGCAATCAATATCTCCAGTGTAACCCTGACATGGAACAGGTGACTGCATCATTCCCCCAGTGCAGGAACAACAATGCACCCCAACAACTGCTCCATCTATCCCACAGATTCATACTAATTCTTGGAGAATAGCTGCAAAAAAAATTGAGTTTGCAGCTTGAGGAGGAAATCAGCCTGACAGAAAAGTAGTTTTATGTTACACTGGCTACTGCTTCCAGTGTAAAATCAGAATTTATTGCTGCCAAACCCAAAGATGCCAATAGGGCAGAGCCATCTCCATCCTCCACCCCCTCCTCATTCCAAGTGTTTTGCCAGCTCCCAGAACAGCACAGCTCTGCCTCTGACTCAGCCAGAGCTGCCTGATTTGGAACTTTTCTTCTTCCCACAGGAATTCTGGAGATTCCCCCCCCCCAGCTCCAGCTGGAGGTGTGGGGAAGGAGCTGGGCAGGAGCACACACTGTGTGACCTGCTCAGGGAGGGGGACAGGCAAACAAAATGACTTTATTTGTCTGTGAAGAGGAGTGAAAGCACAAAGGCTGCTATTTCAGGCTGTCCATGGCTTGAAATACAGACACAGAACAGAGCACTAAAAATATTTTGCTCATTTTTAAGCTGCCATGGACTCGACTGGGGCAGCAGAGCTATGCTAAAATTCACATCAGTTGTGAGCACGTTGGTTTAAGGAAATAAATCAGTTTTATTCACTGTGTGGTGTTTATTACACTGGCACAGAGAAGGGAAACACCCTAGCTGTGTACACAGAGCATTCTCACAGCATCTCCCAATGTCCCCCAGGCAGGCAGAACAGGAAAGCAATGCATTAAAGAAAAATTTCTGTAATCACTGAGTCTCCAAGAGACACAATCCAGCTGAGAATGTGCCTTTCATAGACAGTCTCTAGCAGACAAGTGTGTTATGTGGGCAGGGCATAATAAGAATAAACTGCAAAACCATTAGAAAACAGCCTCAAAAGCAAAGGCAGTGCACAAGAATGAATAATTTTAGAAAAGGTTCAATTAAAAAAAAAAATTATCAATAAGAAGGTATTTAAAAACCTTGCTGGAAACAGGTTACACTTTAAAAAATCTGTGGAATAAAATGTTAGACCAGCCCTATTAAAAAACCTACCTTAGAAAAATCATTGCCAGCTCTTTGTCCATTTAACTGATGAAATTATATGATTTTTATGTTGATGAACTGAAGATGACAGAGAAGCTGAACACTTTTACAGACCTCAAGTGAACCAGGATGCCCTCCAAGGCTTTTAGAGCCTCAAAATTAGTCTTGCCAGTTTGCAGCAGGAACACTCACTGCTTTTTATGTTAAAGAAAGCTGTAGATGGGCAGTTTCATTACTTAGTCAGACACATAAACACAAAAAGTTATTTAAAAGCTTCAGATTACATTACACTGCTTTATTTTTATATGTGTTTGTATGTTTATACACACACAAAAATAAACTCTGGGAATGTGGCTACCTGTAAAATGATGGCAGAAGGTCATAAAAATGTATAAACCAGTAAAAACCAGTTCTGAACACCAACACACATAGGCAGGAGCTGCAAATGCCAACACAGAGTATTCAGCAGGCAGCTGAAACCTCAAAATCAACATTTTTCAATTTATGTGGAGTCACCTCAAGTGTTTAAAAGGATGAGATACACAGGAATTCTCTTCAGAATGAAGATGTGTGGGCAAGGGCAGACTAAAGGAAGCACAGATTTATTTATTAGCACAACTAATGTGTTCTTCCCACCCCAAGAAGAATCAGCTCTTGAGAGGATTTCCAAACTCATCTCTCCTTGCAAGGTGGACAAAGTCCCCAGGAAATGGCCACAACATTCCCTAGCAGTGTGAGCAGGAACATTTCAGGGATTCTGATGGGCAAATACAGATTGTAAAGTTCACTCACAGTGACACCCAAACAGAAGCATCTGTTTCATTCATTTTCCAGCTCATAACCACAAAAATAAGTCAGATTTGAGGAAGATCAAGAACACAAAGTACAACAGGACCCAGAGACATAAGGGAAGTTTGCAGATCTGACTATTAATAACCTGCTATCCACAAATAGAAGCTGTTCTCACAATTAAAAATAATGTTCATTTCAATCCTTTGCCAGGATAAAAAAATAACATTGAACGAGGCAATTGTGCTTAAGTTACATATTCAAAACACTACCAAAAGAAGCTCTTAAATTAAAACCTATTGACTTTATTCTTCTGCTGTCCAAGCAAAGACAAATCCAGTGGACATTTCCTTCTGAACATCCAAGCAAAAGATGGTTTTGGGCATCATTAATCTGGCTTGCCATCTATTTCAATAAACTCTGCATTTTCACCTGTCCAGACAGACAAAACCATTTAAAAATACTACAGGAAAGAAAGGCTGGAAGCTGCTGAGGCAATCACCTCCTGTAAGGAATGGCACAAACCCAGCAGCAGCAGCCATGCATATGAAATAACCAGGTCTCTGTGCTGCCTGCAGAAGATGGCACAGCTTGTTTTTTAAATATGCAGACAGGTAAATTAATCTGAAGGAGAAATTAAGTGAAATATGCCTCCAAGATAGAGAAGAGTCCTGTTTATCACATCAGGCTTTTACAACTAAAAGAAAGCATTTTATGTTGTTTGTAAGGCAAATCTCTGTGTCTGTACTTCAATAAAATTCATTCATATAGATGAATACTCAGCTGAGGAATGGCCTTCTCCCATATCCACAGATTTTGCTGCTGATACCCAAACCAAGCCAGGGCAGAGCAGTAAAACTCATTGCACACAATTCATTTCACAACATCCTTTAAACCTTTCAGATGAAATTGAAGGCAACTATCACATAGAATAATTTAAATGGGAGAGGGAAAACCCTGTAGAATAAATTAATATAGCACTTGATAACTATTTTCTTCCTTTCATAAAGAATAACTACAGAAATTATAATTTTACTTTGTTCTTTCCTTAACTGCAAGATAAATCACTAAGTCTTTGCTCTCTCAAACTGCTTCCAATAAATCTTTGATATTGTCACAGTCCTGGATCACCAGGTAATTTGGAGCTTCCAGGAATGCAAATCCTGTAAAACACACTCTAATACAAATACACAGGTATGAGGCAAATCTGACTTATACACTCAATTATTTCCATCATCATAATAACAGAATAATAATGAAAAAAATACTGTGCACACAAAAAACTCCATCTCCAACTCATTTTTTCTGCTTGCCATCAACATTCCTTATCATATTAAAAATTCATAAGATCATTAAGCTCTTTAAAAACTTAAGTACAAGAATGCAAAGCAGAACACATTTTTTTTCCTCCCTGTGATAACAAGAAATTCCAGATTTTAAAAGATTTTCCCAAGTTTGATTCAATTTAAAGTTGCTAAAGAAGACATGAATTGGTGTAGAAGCCTATTTATTGTCTAAGACCAATATAATTGATTAAGAAACATACATTTTCCACTTCCATCATGAGAAAACCTGGCAGGTCAAAAACACAGATATGAGGAAAATTGGCATTTTCAGGGATTAACAGTTTCCCCACAGAAACCACTCTGAAAGCAAAGAAAGGTTCAAATACTGACCCAAACTGCTCTGTTTGTGGGTTTTCTTTGAGTGTTAATTCAGGCACTAATCTGGATGCTAAGGAAATGCAATTTTGTCACGTTGTCTCTTGCAGAAGGCAACAATCAAACACACAACCCAGCACAAACCTGAGCATTAATCAATGGATGAATTTGCTCAACATCATCACACCTACACACTCTGAACACCTCAGGAAGCTTATTCCTGCATGTCTCAGAAAACACTTTCAGTAAGAATGAGGAATAGTTGCAAAACTGGAAAAGAAAAAAGCACCATATCATGTTGCTTTTCATCAATGCAAGCAGTTTGTTAAATCTAGAATGAAAGGCACTGGAACAGAATCCATTGCTCTAGGCAAGAGTAAACCAACATTGTCTGGTGCTGAATCTCTTTCCAGATGGAAAGAAATTGTACATGAGGAAAAAAAAATATACACAGAAGGCATCTCTTTCACTGTAGGGAAGAATCTGCCAAAGGATTTCCAGGAAAATAATCTGGTGAAATCTCCTCCCTCCAACTGCAATCCTGTAACACAAATTCAGGACTTCTGGATACATCACTAAATAAACACCTTGAGCTCATCAATTTCAGCAATTTGGACTTTAGATACACTAAAAAAAGCATTTTCTTGGCAGCTGTAAACACATCTACATGTGCAATGTAACCAATCAAAAGATTAGTTGCTCTAACTCAGTTTAAAGGAGGTAAACAAGTACCAAGGGATTTTCTACCTTAAAACAGGGATCCACCTTCTCAGCTCTGATAACACCAATAACTGCTTCTGCTGGATTTCCAAAGGGTATAGACTGCACCTCCACTGAACTCCATGGAGCTGCCTGGGAATTGTCAGAGTGGAGCAACTATTTCTCTAAAAGAGGAGTTAGCCAAGAAAGCTCTTTGGCATTCAGATGGCTGGGAAAGTGCCTGAGAGCCCCAAGAGGGTGAGCAGCAGCAATACCTCTTCCCTTAGAGCAAATCTATAAGGGAATAAGAGCTTCTCAATAACCTGCAGTGCTCAGTTTACCCAAAGAAAACAGGTAAAAACTTCAAAAATGAGAACAGCTCCTGCTGCCCACATGAAGTGCAGCAGCTGGCTGAGCACAAACCCAGTGCCAGGGTGGCACCATGGAATGAGATCTCAATTCATGCTTGGGAGAAGTTCCTGGAGAGACTGACCCTCCCATATAATTGCTCCATTTTACCCATAGGAATGAAGTGAAATGAACTGAGGAGGGCAGGACTTACTGTAAGTCATTACCAGCAACCACAACTGTCAGAACAATTCCAGTAACTTCCTAATGGACTCTATCGGCATTTCCTCAAATTTTACATCTGCATTCACATCAGCACGCAGAGGCAGGGCTGCCTGCACCATCTCCCCTGGGTTAAAACATGGCATTTGGATCAAGGGAAAACCCCTCAAACCCAAGCAGCACAGGCTCTGATATGTGACACTGACCTGACTAGAATGGAGCTCTCCCAGGATAACCTGTCACAGCTGATTTGTTGGGCACACACAGACAGGAGATGCTCGGCTTACAACAAACACAAGCTGTTTGTAGTCTGTGCTGTAACAAAATAGATTGTATCACTTTTCTAGCTCAGTGTTTTTTGACTAAAGCTTGGCAAAGCTGAAGAACTGTTCTGCTACTCACACGCTCCTAAGTAACCAGGAGAGCACAAAGGGGAATGTATTCTACAAGAGCCCCATCATGTAAACAACTTCATAATAAATATCTTTTTAATTTCCAGTCCAGCTAACACAGAAATGAAGTGAGAGTTATCCCTAGGATGACAACCCAACTTTAATGTAGCATGAAACCCTAAAATCCACACTACACACACGTGTTCTGCTCCCTAGCTGCATTTTCACCTGCTGTGGTTTTGAGGGTTTTTAGGGAGAAGCTCTGTGGCTTTCATGCAGGACTTGGCTGAGGTACCTGATTTACAACTCTCTACCTGCCTGTTAATTAAGTCACAAAAAAATGATTCTTAAAGCTCCATAGTTAACTATGCAACATAACAAACACTTGTGGTTCAAAATGTAAAGTGCACATTACATTAAAACCATCCACAAGCCAAATCCAGGATGCAATTCATTAATGGGGAAAGATCTCAGCATTTTTCTTCTGACCCAATTTCCCAGAGTTCTCAGGGCTTTTTGTCTGAGACTGAACAAGATGCATTCTTCCACAGAAGTGCAACTATTCTTGATATAAACAAGTCTCTCAAGTGAGAGGAAAACACTCTGCATCTTTCAAATCACAACAGAACTAAGTCCTTGAAAAGTTCTAAACAGAACTCTATTATTAGGATAAAATAGGGATGCTTTAAGGGTAATTTGGATCCAGTTCTGCTTAGCATCATGGATTTGATAGAACAAGAAAATATCTGCACAGCAACCATTCAGCAGCCAAGAATGAGGAGAACCTAATTCTGATGCATTAGGAGAGGTTGAAATTAAATAAAACTCAAGAATGACATTTATGCAGTAGTGTGGTAACTTTCCAGAGATACACTCTGTATATGAGAAAATGGAAATAATCACTATTTAACATACCCATACACATCAAATTGAGTTCAAGAGCTTGTTTTTACTGGAGGATCCAATAGCAAATAATGAGCAAGCACTTCTGGCCCTAAGGAATAATGAAGTGCACAGCCACACTGACAAAAAAAATGGCATGCTGCATTAGAATAATAGAAGTGATTCTCAGATTGCACAAAAGGAATTCTATAAAACTCCACAATTGTTGAATCTCTTGAAAAGCTGCACCTGCTTTTCAGTACCAACCCATGCAGGATGGATTTCAGCACTTTTGAAAGCCCTAATTTCAATACAGACCTTGGAGGGGGGAAGCTGTCCTAGTTAAGAAACAGTGTTGAAAGGAAAGCTAAAAACAAATAAAACATGCATCAGCGACTTGTTTATTTCTGAAAGAACCAAAAAACTTCAGAAGAAACCACAGTGCTCTGAAGTGTGGTTTTATACCCTTCCCTTTCCCCAGATTAAGACCAAAGTGCTGTTTCTAAGGGGAAGCCCAGAATCAAGAACCAGAGCAGACTTTTTGTCCCAGTCACTGTTTTTCCATTATAAATTCAGGTAATCTTTCACTCTGTGAGGGTTTGCTCTTTAACTTCTGCAGACATTCATAAAGAACTGCAAGGGTTTCCATAGCCACTTTCCCTGGGGTACACAGAATTTCATCCATAAACCTTCACTTTTCATACAGATGAAAAGCAAACAATGAGCTTGAAGCTCTAAATGTCAATGTGGCTGCACCCTTTGCCACCTGGATAATTCAGTTTTGTACTGGAAGTTACACAGGAAATTCCCAAACTAAGTTTTGTGCTGCATGTGGTGGGTTTGATGTTTTCTTTTCATTTGGTGTCCCCGTCACTTTAGACATATTGAGGCATAAAAATGTCACAACAGTCATCATTGTCAGGGAAATTATTGATTACAGTATTGTTAAAGCAATCCAACTATCAGGCAAGTATGTAAATCAACACTGAGACACAGAAGCTTTGGTCTAGTGGTTTGGGGTAGAGGGTTTTTTAAAGTCTTAAATACAGCACAGGAAGTTTAAAAGAAATAGTTGATTTTACCCTTATGAAGCTCAAACTATTTTTAGAGGAAAAAAACTCTTAAATCGTGAATTGCTTGGCTGATTTTTATGATCTTTTATTAAGTTATTTATAAATAATAATAATACCCAAGAGAGCATCTTCCCTCATTGCCTGGAAGCTTTGAACCTCCCCAAATTTTCATTAAACTACTTCAATAGCTTGCTCATACAGTCATGTAATTATATATAGTGAAGTTTCTCCTTTCCCAGAAGCCATGAATTGTCTCCCTCTCTGAACATTTACTATTAAAATAAAAAAATGATTCTCAGTCTGGTGCTGCAGTTGAGTAGATGATGTGCTCAGTCTGGGACTGTGACAGGGGAAAATGATCCAGCCACTTCCAGAGTGGCCTTGGGTCCCTCTGCCATGACTCTTCAGGAGACAGAGGTTCTGCCAGCAGCTTGGAGATAAAACCCATTCAAGCCCAGACAGAGATAAGGCTAAAGGAAAGAATCACTGATGCAATCAAGAAAACTCTGCAGCAATAGATCAGGAGACAGAGCAGAAAGACAGACCAGAATTGTATTTTGAAAAAGGATTACAGGACAAGCTGTTGTGCATCCTTAAGTAAGCATTTCCAACACCAAAAATCCTCCTTTGCTCAAATCCCCTCTTTGAAAAGCATTTTCTTTGTGCTGCTGCTCAGACAGAGCACAGAGCCCTGCCCCAAAAGCCTGTTACCCAGTGGTAAGGCAGTGAGATTACCAAAGCCATCCCAGCACTGGCACACACTTTTAATGCAGCAATTTCTCAAACTTCCTTATTCCAGAAACAAAGAAAACAAGCCAATGGTGTTTGGGAAAACAGTGGCACACCATTGCCAGAGCTCTTGCAATTAATGGGCAGCAGAGAGATGTTTTAACCTAGATTCCCCAATCCTCCTTGTGCTGCAACTTCCAGTTCAATGGGCAAAGTGCTGCAGCCCTTCCCCAGCACTGCACAGCAGAGCTGCAGCCAAACAGCACCAGAGCAACCCCTCCAAACCAGGGCCATGCAGAGCTCCTCTGTCCTCTCAGGGCACAGCTCTCTGGGTTTTATTCAGAACTGCTAGAAAGCAAACATTATTCATTCCCAAATGCTGCTTCAGTTAAAATCTGCATTCAAATTAACAAATGGAACCACAAGAACACTGCATTCTGCTCTGACACGAACAAAAAATCAGTTTAATTAAGAGGCGAGTTTGGTAATTAAAAAAAAAAAAAAAAAAGCCCTTACTGGGCCTGACTAAAGTGGAGCTCAGCAGTTCTGAGGCTGCAGAGCAGGCAGGCAGCAGGCACTCAGGGAAGAGGCTCATCACATTCCTCCCTCCCTGCTGCTTCCCCAGCCACCTTGGGATGGGAAAATGAACTGGTGAATTAGCTGCTTTTCCTGCATTCTCTCTGCTCCCAAGATGAAGGAGATGCAGTGGTGAATTGTGTGTCTGCTGGAGCAGTCACTGCCCAGGCATCTGTGTGTCCTCTGCAACTGGAAATTAGGGAGGGGAGGGGATGGGAGGGGAGGCAACCACAGCTCCCTGGTCTTAATCCAACCCTGAAGTTCTCCTGAAATCCACAGGAACCTGAACAGCAACAGCACAGTGAATGGAAACCAGGCCAGGCAGAACAGAGAACAGGGACAACAAAAGAAAAAGAAATTCTAAAGGTAGAAAACTGGCAGCTTTCTCCCAAAAGATCAAATCACCTGTAATCAAAAACCCTGCAAGGTGTCTCTGCATCTCGTTGAGCTGATTTCTCTCTGCAAATCAGTGCTGAAGTGAAAATTTGTAAGGAAAGACAATATTTAGAGGAAAAACAGCCAGCAAGTCACTCCCTCCACTAAGATCTTGCCTGTATCACCAACAAAATTTGGAAGCAGTTTTCCCAGTGATTATTCTCTACTGAATGTGCCCACTTCTACCCAAACAACAGCAGGAAATCTGAAATAGTTCTGCTGATAACAAAATGCCATAATGACAGCAATAAAAGTGTTTAGTACTCCAGAGTGCTCCACATACATGAAGCACTGCACAAACATTAATTTCTCCTCATCATCTCAGGTATGGATTATTAATTAGCACCATTGCACTGCTTCAGGTTCCTGTTATTTCTTCTGCTCACTTCTCTTATTTCTGTTTTCTCTTTCCCATGCAGCACATGTCCCTCTGATTTGTTTGCTCTCCTCTTTTCCCTCCTTCAAAAAAAGTTTCTTACCCACCTACTCTGGCACCCTGATCCTCTTTGTGCCTGTTTTAAACATTTTCAGACACACAGGGATGTCTGAACACTTGCAGTAGGTTCATCTCATCTACCTGCATCACTCAGACTCCAACTAAGAGGATTTTTACAAATTTTTACTGGATAGATTCACAGGCTGCATAGCAACACTCAGCAGAAACAAGCAGTCACCTGACAACAATTAAAAACACAGCTAATGATATCTGCACCACACAGGCACCTGCTGCATCACCAGCCACTTCTTTTAGAAAAGGATAAATGACTAATTTTTGAGTGCTGGAGCTGAGTAATAAAGTAATAATCACACAGTTGCCCCACAATGACAGAATTGGTGTATTTTCACCTAGTTTAACAAAGAATTCATCATAGGTAATAACATCTGTAATTTCAATCTAAACTTCTGGAGATTTAATCTGTTTTTACACAAACTCATCAGTACTCCCTGGTATTCCTCACCTACAACACAAAGGAGATTTTCACTTGCATACACACACAATATTGCAAATTTAATCAAGGACATTAGTTCCTTCTTTGCTGACTTAGACTGTAACTCATCAATGACTGCAGAATTTCTCAGGGCAGACTCTAAGTTAACAGAATTGTTTCCTCTGAGGCAGCACTTTTCAGAGCAGTTTTTAAAATGCTAAGATAGATCTATCCATCAAAATTGTTTTCTTTAGATGGAAAATGGCATCAGAAGAAAAAGGATTACTTGTTTGTACCCCTGGCCAAAAATACATAAACAGAGAAGATAAAATACCTTTAGGGAATGGCACAAACCCAAGAAAACAAGATTTCAAAAATGAACAACAAATATGACCACACTAGATTGGGTATCTCTTTAGGCATCTCACATGCCAAGAAATCTGAGACATTAGGTAAAAATATTAACAGGGCATCAATACACAAAAACATGCCTGCCAATCTTATATCAATTAACAGGAGTTAATTTTTTTATTTTAAAAATTAGGTGTTACTCTTTATCTCTCCAGAAATTGGTAAAGATATTCTTGAATTACCTGTCTAGAACTTAGCCAGGAAACTGAGTGACTTGGACACTTCATGCCTCCTATCCACAGCCAGCAGAATTTCTAGACAAATCTCCTTTCCCAACAAAGAGCTGATTTATCAAATGGACTGAGCAGCAGTGCAGCCTTTGAAGGGAGAAGAATATGAAAGGGAGGCCAAATGGATCCAGGATCCTCAGGGCTTAATGGAAAGCCAGGCATGGGCAGGGTTTGCACAGAGCTTTTTGTCATTCCCTTCCTGCCTAATGTGTGTTGGAACTTTTTAT
This sequence comes from Erithacus rubecula, assembly GCF_903797595.1. Classification (NCBI taxonomy): domain Eukaryota; kingdom Metazoa; phylum Chordata; class Aves; order Passeriformes; family Muscicapidae; genus Erithacus; species Erithacus rubecula. The sequence goes on from NC_136674.1 coordinate 3,686,361, forward strand.
TCATCAGCATCTGGTACTCACAGATTTTTCATCTCCTCTCCTTTTTTAGGATTTCCTACATGTAGGACATTAAGAGGATCTTTGTGGTGCTCACAAGGTGACACAAAAAGAGGCAGATTTAGGCAAAAAGCAGAAGAGTTTCCTGTCTCTCCTCTTGCTCCCCAGTGAGATACCCCACAAACAATCCCACCCTGCAGCTCTTGGAAGAGCATCCATGGGAAACACAGCCCAGAGAAAACCCCAGTTTGTGTTTACCCTGTCTCACATGGCTGTGCATAAAGGAAAAGGCTTGACAGAAGAGTCTGGCACTCAGCAGTGGGGCAGCAGTTCACACATTCTGTTATCAGACCATGCAATAAATATGTAATAGGTTAAAGGACTTAATATAATAAATTAAGCAGGGTCAAGACCAAGTGAATGCTCCAATATCTGTTAGGAATATATAATTCCTGTGGCATTATTACACTGCTTTGAAGAACAAAATAATACACTGTAAAGTTTATATTCCTCTGTCTGTTTTTATATTCCTATGTCTTTTCATACATTTCCCTCCACTGAAAACATTTGGATTTTCACTCCTGTATCTTTGTGTAAATATATTCATCATCTTCTTCTGTCAATTAGTCTGGCACCAGGATTTACTGCACTACAAATATTCAGCATCATGACTCACACAAGCTTGTCAGTTTATCCTAGGAGCATGTTTGGTGTAATTTGCCAGCTCCTGGTGATTTCTTAGGACCTTTTCTTAGCTTTTACAGCTTTTTGGCATGAATAGCTCATTAACTGCTTTCTCTGAAGACAAATATGTTGAAACTCTCTAATAATTTCCTCTGCCAGTATCTTTTTCTGAGCTTGCTGATTCTCAATTCTAAAGTTTTGCAAGCTTTGATTTCTTGCCAATGTTGTCTTCTCCTTTTACAGTGGATTTCTTCACAGTTCTTACATTTATCTCCACCTTGCAGAGTATTCCATAATTAGTTTTGGCCCTGTTTACTAAAGATCCACAACTCACACATTTCTAGTTTTCTTTTCCTCAGTGTTGTGGTGGATTTTCTTCAAGTCTTAACATTTTCAAATAATCACACAGATGGTTTTAAACTATTTTTGAAACTGCCTTAATTTTATTTTTCACGTATTTTAATCCTATAAACATACAGCAGAGCTCAGCACATCTAAAAATCCAAATAATCAATGCCTCAATAAATGTTAGGCTCAAATTCTGAAGACATCTGCTAGATAATGTTTAAAAAATGCTGTAAATTTTCCTCTCTTAATTTTTGCAAACTTTTCAAAATAATGCACTCAGGACAATATTAGTTTCTTAGAAGAGTATTTTACAGCTCCAGAAATATTTAACAATTCTATTTCAAGATCATGCTTAAAAGAAATCCTAATTTAAGCTTTCAATCAACTAATTTTTAAGTTTAGAAGGTATTACAGGAAACTGAGGATGAAGTGGTGATAAGCCGCAATTGAAAAAAAAAATTGCTTTAATTTCCTGTGGAAGTTTTTTGTGCTGTTCTGGCTGTAAGTTTAAATTAAGAAAGCCACATGCAATTATTTATTTATTTGGGTTTTTAAATGCAAGCCTGCCCTCTCGTGTGAGCCTGAGGTTTAGCACAACTACAGGCAAGGAGACATGCAGGAAGATCAGAGCTGTCTCCTGATTCTAAAAACCACAAACCCTCCAGTTCCTTGCTCTCACCTGTGCTGCTTTTTGCTGAAAAAGGACAAAGCAGCTACTCAGAACTTAATGCCCTGTCTGCAACAGAAATAACAACAACAAAAAAGTGCTTTCTATCTGGCTTGTCTGCTAACCTAGAATCAATTTGCAAATATTTAAGTGCATAGGTAATTTTGGAATTAATCTCTTCCATCAGTTTTTGCCCATGTTCAGTAGAGACAAAAGGAGAAAAGGTCTTTGTCTGACCAAAAAAAAAAAAAAAAAAAAAAAAAAGAAAGGAGAGGGAAACACAGCCAAATCATGGGAGTTACTGTTTTGTTTCTCAAACTTTATCCCAGTCAGAGTGAAAGTCATCTACTCCCTTGGGAGGAGGAGGTCTGAGTCACAAGTGACTTGCAAAAGCCCCTGAAGACAACACAAAACTGTCACTGACAAGATCCTAAAGCCCAAATCACTTGACACTACCATGACTATTATCTACTCACACAGTTCACACTCAGCACAAGCTAGAAATGTTGAACCAGCTGCATGAAATTGCAATGTTTCACCCCCCAGGAGAGTCAGGCACCTCCAACAAATAAACAGAAACAACTCTTACTTCCGAAGGTGCTCGTGCTCCTTCAGGAACAGTTCTGTTCTTCTGTTGTTCACGCCAGAGCCGCTTTTATACGACCTAAAACCCAACAGAACACAACCTCAGTGAGAACTGTGAACTCAAGGAGCTTCTTTTGATTTATTCAGAGCACAGACACTATGAGCTATGCCAAGCTTCTCCCTCTGAGGCCAGTCCCACACCTTGGCTGCAGCAAACACAACTTACTCGATATCTTTCCGTACTGATCCCAACAGATTCTCCCTTTCTCGTATTGCCAAGAAGTTTGCTTTGGTTTTGTGGAATTCGTGTGTGTAATCCTGGAATAATAAACAGTTATCCCAAAATTAGGATCCTGAGGTCAACTGAGCAACACAGTACACTCACAGGAGATCCAGCCACCTTTAAAATTCTCAACTGTTCTCTAATACAAAGAGCAAGACCAACTTAGGAATTTAACAGCAAAAACACTGGAAGTTAATGCAAAGTATTCTCAAAACTCACTGCTCTTAGAGTAGTTGCTAAATTTGATGGCTGCAGCTACAGTCGTGGAGGAAAATCCACTGTAATTCCTTCTCCCAGTTTCAGATATCCTCACCTTTCTGATTAATTAGTTTGTGGTGATATTTCCCATCAGAAGCCCTTATAAAACCTTTTTCTTTGGAGTGGTGAAGACGTTCTCGAGTTTATCCAGTCGTTACACCAGAATAAAAAAAAGTCTTTTCTGAACAATAAGGATGAGTTTTAATTTTAAGTTGCAATTTTACATTTTAAACCATTTCAGGCAGGTGGTATTTCTCAAAACCCAATCTTACTGGCAGCTGCTGTGCACCAAAACCACTGTAACCATTCATACAAATGCTATTGCTTTTCACACAAACAGAAATCTAACTGTACATGACCAGCCAAATAAAATATACATTTTAACAGTACTATACCATGAAAACATGGTTAATTTATAGCACTGCCTGGAAGCTTTAACCATCACATTTCCTTCATCTCCCTTGAGAAGCTTAGGAGTTTTTACAATCATGTTTTCTGACGTGTGATGTTCCCTTGCACATTGCTATGTGACAAACTACAGAGACAAGGTAATTCATTACATTTCCTATTTTGCTATATAAAACCCACCCACATAAGGCAGCACCCCTTATTATTCTTTCTCAGCTAAGTTCTAATCACCAATATGACATAAAAAGCACAATGTTTTTCAATTAAGAGTTCAGCGGGTGCACAGAGAGAAGGAAATCGAGATGGAATCAGTGGTATTCACACCTCCTGGTGAGACACTCCAGCATGCAGTGCTACCAGCATAGACAATGACAATAATTTCAGCCAAAGAAAGAACATAAAGGCAGGGGGAGGCTGTTAGTTACCTGCAGGATGTCCCTGTGGCGCTGCAGCGTGTGCATCAGCGCCGCGTTCAGCGACGGCACGCCCGCACTGTTGGTGTATTCTGCCATCTTGTCATTTATCCCAGTCAGCTACAGGAGGGAAAACACCCCAGAAAACCTGAAATGGATTATTCCTGCAGGAAAACTACAGTGCACAAGATGAAGGAGTTAGCTAGATACACACACCTTGTCTAACACCCACACTCGGATTTCCTAATATCCGCCCCAGAAATGCGGATTGTGAGATTGCCCAAATGCTGAAATAAACCCAAAGTAACTCAAGTTACCTTTCCCAGAAGTTGCTCAATCTCCACAGCCATGGTCTCAAACATTCTGTCCTGGCTTGATCCATTTAAGAGAGGAGTTGTGTCAGAGCTAAGGACAGAGGAGGAGCAGTTACTGACAAGTTGCATCATTTCACAAATGCCAGAAATAAGGAAACACCAGTGGTAGGGGCTGGAAAGCTCCACTACACCCAGAGATTGCTAGAGATTAAATAAACTCTGAAAAATTACATTTTCTTATTCTGTATGCCTTTAGTTCTTATCTGAACAGATGACACAGGATCACCTGAAGGAAATACCACCTCTCCTGGGCAGAAATGCCTGACACCACACACCTGTCTGGTACCAGTGTCCTCTTCCCCCAACTTCTAAGCTTGATATATTTATTTACTGGCAGAAGGAGCACTGCACTCTCAGCACGTTACTCCAGCAACATAATCACACCTTAATAACAGTGTTAGGATAACTCTCTGACCTATTAAGCAATCACTGTCCTACAGAGCAACACAGACCACACCATTTATCACAATTAGTTTCACACACCTTCCTTATTTGATTATAAACTGAAACCACAAAGAAAAGTCACAGATCAGACTGCAGATCTGTGGCAATTAAAATCCCTCAGAGACTGCTCATGGCTCTGGTAATCTGCCTTAACTTGAGTAAGAGAAGTAAGTTTGGCACAGGACAGCAAAAAAAATGAGAACAATTAGATTACGTGGTAAGTAACAGCACAGAGGCAGAAAGAAAAGTGAAACTAAGCTGTTTAAGAATAACATGATCTTTGATGAGGTGCTCTCAGGCTTCCTGAACTGTAAATTGAGGGAGAGGTACAAAATGGATTTAGTTATTAAATTAAATAAAATAGAAAAATGTCAACAACATGCCTAAAGCACCAACACTCACAACGGATACAGTTAATAAGCAAAGGTTTCAAACTGATAGAGAGGTTGATAATTCCTGCTGTGGAACTGCCCATGTGTGGCTCACAAGATAGATTTCAACAGTTTTAGCAGATTAATTCTTCAGCCAAACATCTGATCATTTATTTGATTAAAACAAACAGAAACCACCCCTGTGTATACACAGACCATGTATATATACGCACATCTAAAAACACATGTGCAGCTCTTATTATTCTAATTAACACTGTCCCTGTCCATGGCAGAGGGGATGGAACAAGATGATCTTTGAGGTCCCTTCCAATCCAAGCAATTCTGTGCTTCTGTGATTATTACTCACCTCAGCAGAAAGACAGGAAGAAATAGCCACTCATTTTGAAGAGAGGATCTGTTCCCTGCACAGCTGCTCAGTGCTCCAATTCCCTTAAAACTGCGACTACAAATAGCACACCAGCCCACCTGGGAGGTGTAAAGCTAAATTCCCCTAATACCAAAGTCCCTGAAAACCTCCTGCTAGTTTAATACAAGGAAAACTCGGAATCAAGCCAGAATAACAAGCAGTAAGAAGCTCACTGATCCCACACAGAATGAAGTTTAAATGCAGCTTTCCCCAGTGCCCTGTCACCCACAGCCTGACTCGCACCATCGCATCACCCGCAGCAAGAAGCGCTGAAAGCTCCCCAAGCGTCGAGAGCCACAGGTGGGACCAGCACTCAGAAAGCACCACGGGCAGCGTTTAAAACATAAAGAAACGGGCTAGTACCTATACCTGTCGCGTCTTCCGTCCCGGCTGCTGCTGTAGCTGGTGCAGAGCTTGCTGAAGGACACCAGCTTCAGGTCCAGCTCGTTCTCCAGCTGCCTCGCCTGCTTCCTGAGATCTGCACGGGGCGGGAACAGTCACGGACCCCGCAATTCGGGGGTGCTCACGGAACAGAAACCCACAGGGGACCCTCAGGGCTGGGGAAGCGCCCACTCGACAGGAGTGACACCCGCAGCCCCGGAGGGCCGCGGGGTTCATTCAGCAGGCACCGGCGCCTCATGGCTGACGGGCCGGCCCCGCCCGCGCCCGCCGGCCCTCAGGAGAGAGCAGAGAGGCCCCGGCGGCGATCCCGCCCTGCCATGCCCGGGCCGGGCCCGGCCGGGCCCCGCAGCCGCCCCGCGCCCGCCGCCCCCCGCCCCACTCGCCTTCCCAGTAGTTGCTGCTCCCCGCCGCCATCTTTGTTGTCCAACGTCAGCGCGGGCCGGGCGGGGCGGAGCGGCCGCGGACAGCGGGGCAGGCGGGACGGGCGGGCCTCCCGCGGCAGCGCCGCGCCGCGGCCGGGCGGGGAAGCGCCGCCTCCGGTCCCACCTCCCCGATACCCATCCAAATCCTGCTCCTCCAGCCCCAATCCCCATCCCCATCCCAATCCCAATCCCATCCAAATCCTGCTCCTCCAGCCCCACTCCCAATCCAGATCCCCATCTAAATCCCGCTCATCTAACCCCAATCCCCATCCAAATCCCGCTCCTCCAGTCCCCATCCCAATCTCGGATCCCTATCTAAATCCCGCCCCTCCACCCCCTATCCCCATCCAAATCCTGCTCCTCCAGCCCCTATCCCCATCCAGATCCCCATCTAAATCCCGCTCCTCCAGCCTTGACCCCCATCCCAATCCCGCTCCTCCAGCCCCCATCCCCATCCAAGTCCTGCTCCTTTATCCCCAAACCCCATCCCAATCCCGGATCCCTATCTAAATCCCACCCCTCCAGCCCCAATCCCCATCCAAATCCTGCTCCTTTAGCCCCGATCCCCATCCTATTCCCAGTTCCGACTCCGTTCCCCCGGTCCCGCTCCGCCCCGCCGTAAGGAAGAACGAAAGAACGCACGTGGACATCAAAATAGTTTTATACAGATTATTGATCTCGGTATACAGGTAAAAAAAACAGGCGGCGGCGGCTGAGGGCAGAGCCAGGCGCAGCCCCCTCCCCTCCCGCAGCCAGGAAACGGCGATTCAAGTCCCTTTGAAAATGTACATTTATTTGAAGGCACAAGTGCATGGAGCGACAGGGACGGCGCCCGCGGGGCCCGGCTCCTCTGGGCCCGGGGCAGGGCTGGATGGACGGACAGACGGACGGACCGAGGGCACGGGAGCCGCTCCTGCCTTCCCGAAGTGCCCAGGACAGCCCCAGTGCCGGCGGATCTGGAGCCAGAGCCAGGCACCGCCCTTGGTCCTGCTGCGTAGAAAAGTCTCACACGTTTGCAAAACATCTCAAATCCACTCACCTTAAATATACACAGCTACTCCCACAGCTAGTTCGGAAATGCACTCTGAGGGACAGGACTTATTGCTACAGGGACAAAGCAGGGCCAGCTCTGTCCATTACCTGCTGCCAGAGCAAACAAAGCCCAAACACAGCCCTAAGAGCCATCTGCAAACTCGACTTTAAATAAAACCTACTGTGTCTCTTGTTAAAGGAGGAACAGTTCAGAGATGAGGCAGGATTAATGCTACTGTGTGCTGGTGTCCTGCAGCCCATTACAAGTGGAAAAGGGACAAAAAAAGGGACCAAACCCCATTCCTGGCTCAGCACAAAGAGCTGGGAATGGGCACAGAGATGCTCATGGTTCCTGCACAAAGCAAATAGAGCAGCTCTTTCACAGCAGATGTGGGACAGGAGCACAGGGAATGCTGAGCATCATCTGTTCCCAGCACACCTTCCCAGCCACATCTCGTGTTTCCTGCAGTAGAATTCCCTGTGGAACAGGCAAGGAGGTGCACTAGTGTCTGAGGGTTCTCTGTCCCTGCACCCATGTGGTTCTGGAAGGGCATTTCCACAGGTAGGGGTGAAGAAGCTTCTGCCCCAGAAGAGAGACCAGGTCAGAGCCCTGCAGAGCTGATCCCATTAGATTTTTTGTCTGCAACCTCTCCACCCACAGACACCACGTGCAGGTTTCACCAGTGGACATCCCTAGACCTCTAGAGGACAGAACAGCTCAGGGCAAACTCAAGGCCTAAGGCTCCTGCACCCCAGAAATCAGTTCAGTGGGGCAAGAATTTAAAAAAAAAAAAAAAAAAAAAAAAAAAAAGAGCAGCAAGAAAATAAGTGCCTATTCTAACCCCAGCTTTCTGCTTCTGCAGAAAGCACAGGAACATCAGAGATACATAAAGGCTTTGGAAATCAAACATTTCAACCATTCTTTCCTTCTGGACATCCCAAAATGTGGGATTTGTGAGGAATAAAAGGGATGTGTGTTGCAGCTCCTCTTTCCAACCTCCTGCTAAGTGCTACACAGCAGAATTGGGCTGCTTTTCCCTTCTCCCTCAGCACAGTTCAGCCCTTCCTGCACCACAGCTGCAGCCACACATGCAGGTGGAGCTCCTGCTCCACATTCCAGAGATGCTGCAGGAACAGAGCAGAGCCAAGCCAGGGAGAAATTTGCTGCCTGCCACCACCAGAGCCCAGTGATTAAATGATACTTCATGGACAGTGGCAAAAGGTGCAGGCTGTCTTCAGGATTTAGCACCAAAATTGATGCATGGATATGCCCATGACCTCTCCCTGCTGCTCCAGTAATGCTCAAATATAAAGCAGTTGTCAGATTTGACTGTTTCCTTCTGTAGAGTGGTGGAATTGAGCAAAACTGATCAGGTTTTCTACAGATCAGTAAATCAATCTGCTTAGAACAACCTTCCAGCTGCTCTTTCAGACACTGAGTTATTAGAATACAAACATGAGACCCCAAAAACCAAGTCTATGACACAAAGAAAACACAACCAGGATGATGGGGATAACATTTCTTTGCTCCCCAGCAGTCAGGAACAGCAGCATGGCAGAGCTGGCAGGCAGTGGAGCTCTGTCAGAGTTCACTGAAGCTCTGACTTTCTCCAGCTCACATCTGAGCTGTCATCTCCCCCAGCCTTCAGGAGGCCAAGTCACTCCCTGAAAGTAGTGACACATTAGAGGTGCTCCACAACCACTGCAGGCCACAGCAACCCATGGTGGGAAAAGCTCCAAGGGAACAGCTGAGAATCAAAGGCTTTTTTTTTTTTTTTTTAGGTTTTTTGTGAGGGCTGCTCTGCAGAATGTGGAGTCACATGAAGGACTTGGCTTCCCCCAAGCATGTAGTGGAAAATGTGAAATGAAAACAGGTAGAGAGACCTTTTTTGGAGTGTTGTGACCACAACCCCATGCAGGTTTTGGGGCACTTCCCCAACATCTGCTCCCTGTGCTGAGATGCTGGGGAAATGCTGAGAGCTCTGCTGGCCACCTGTTAAAGCTGCCTTTCAAACCTCATCATATAAACCTCCAGATCTTGACCCAAAAACCATGTCCCTATCTCAGAAACAGCCTCCAACACCCACTGAGTGCCTGTACACAGGAACAGAGCAAACAGAGGGAAGCTGGGAGCTGCCACCCACCCCTCTGGAGGACGCATCCTGAAGCCAACATTCCAAAACTCAACCACAGGGATCGCCCCCCACCACCAGCTCTGGTCCATGGGAACCTCCTTTCCTGCCCTGGAGGTGTCAGTGTTTGCTGGAGTACAGTGTTTCTTCTTCAGTGTCTGTTTCATCCTGGAACTCGTGGCTCAGGAGGGATTTCTTGGAGCCAGTGGACATCATGCGGATTTCGTCCTCGTAGTCGTCGTGGTGCTGCCGGAGGCGGTGGAAGCCATCCTTGTGTCTGTTGGACTTGATGGAGCACACACACCAGATGATGCAGGCAGTGAGCAGCAGGGCAGACATGCTGGCACCTGCCAGAGAGAGGACAAAGTTAATGCCATGTTCCCCCATGCCACAGGCTCCCAGGTTTGACAGTATCTCTCCTCCCTCCTGCAGTCACAACTGCTTTCTTCATTGTGACCCTGCTCCTTCCTCCTAGGCCAGGGAGGACAGGAGGGCTGCTGCCAGGACAGCATACACTCCATTTTCTGTGTTTGAAATCCAGGAGATTATCACTAAGCTCCACTACAGAGCACTGGGTCTAAACTCCCACACACTCCTCCCCAGCAGCTGCCACCTTGAGAAAACAAAATAATCTCTTCATGCTTACCTGATGTCACAAAACCTAAAAAAGCCTTGAAGAAGCAAGATCTCCTATGCACACAAGCTCTCCCCATTCCAGACATCTCAAAATACATTTTGGACCTTCCAAATCCCTGCAAAACACTATTACTTCCCTCCCTCCTACCAAGCAGGACCAAAGGCTGTTGGATGAGTTTGCAAGGACAAGAGTGTGTTCAGAAGGGAAAGCAGAAGATGGCTTAAGCCTGCAGGCTGCTTTCCCAGTTGAGTGGAGGGTCTCTGTCATTATGAACTGGTACAGAAAGCAAAGCTCAAAGCTATGATAAAACACATCACTGTACCTGCCACAGTTATAACCAGCTCTCTTGGCAGTCCAAAAATCCTGTTTTCTGTGTCAAATACTATGAACACAGAGCTGGGTACATCATCACGTACAAAGACCTGCAGGAAGACATGAGAGGTTAGTTCATCTCAGAGCTTGGAGATTCACATAATAGAGACACTTGTCATCTGCCCTGGTCAAAGAGAAGTGCCATGGAAGGAAAAGGTACTTCCAAAACCACCCTGCTGTGCTGGAAAGTTGCTCTCCATCCATTCTGTCAAGGCAGAAAACTGCTCCTGATGGCACCTAATCAACAGCTAAACACAGGCACAACCAGGTAGAGCCCAAACAGGGAAGATTTTATGTGACAGGGAACATCTCCAACACAGACATTCACTTACCTTGACATGTTTCTGCTGGTACCCACTGGCTATTGCATCAATGCTGTGCAAACCTGGAGCCAGGAGAACGTGGAAATAGCCACCTTCTCTAGTGTAGACCCTCAAGCCTTCATTCAGAACAATGGTAGCTTTAGAAATTGCCCTGCCACTCTTGTCTTGGACAATGCCATGTACTCCCTTATGAACCTGAAACAAAGCATTTCAAAACTTCACATTCAGATCCAACCTTATTTGTAACTAAAATGAGATCTGTTTTCCCTCTAAAATACAGCCCTGACCTGCAAGGCAACAGATGTTTAACTCTTGTGTCAACATGTCCCCTGGTCACTTGCTGCCTCTGCTCAATCCATTCCTCATACAGTCTAAATCATGAACATCTGTAATTTCACAGTATCAATAAAACCACAAAGTGTCCATGTTGTTCTTTTCATCTCCCCCTCCCCACCACTTCACTCCCTGCCACAATTTCCTCCCACAGACTGCAGCTCACCTCCACAAGCATGCTAAGGAGAGATTTCCTGTGGTCTGCCCACAGGCCAGGAAGCTGTCCAGCACTGGGGAAGTAACAGCAGCCAGTATAAACAGTGATCTCAGGACAATGACCAAATGTCACGCTGAAATCCTGCAAAAAACAAAACCACAGTTACGAGGAAAGAGGCATTAGAAAAGCTCTGCAAAGTGCAGCTGGAGAAGCTTTGCCTAGACATCAGGACAAACATGCTTTTTATTGGCTGCTTAGCAGAGGTGAAAAGCCCTGTGCCATGCAGCAGTACCTTCATACTTCCCAGGTGACTGTGCCATTCTGAGCCACGGATCACTCCACCAGGAATATTCTCATCTGTGAGAGCAAAACCAGAGTTGTCAGCCAGAGCTGGCCCAGCAGAGTCTGCCACAAGCTGACAGGGGGTTAGAGGATTCAATCAAACATACCTGACTTATTTGGACAGCCTGGCTGGCCCAAATGCATCACTGGGTGGTTGTTTGCATAGAGAGATGCCAAATACTTTAGTGTTTCTTTGTTCTCCACTGCAACAGGAAGAGTGAGACTTTGAGCATGAAATTCTCATTCCCTGCAGGGGCAGATTCCCATTTTAACCCCATGATTTCGTACTAAACAGAGGCACATATTGTTTCAGGAGCATTCCTATATCCTCTAACAATAAGGGGCAGTATCAAAAGCAGACTTTATACTGGTTCTGGCAGAGGAAAGGTTGAAATACTCCTGTAGGCATAGAAATTGTAAACGTTCTGATCCCTAGCTGAACCCTGTGAGGTTTTATAGATTTACTTACAGACTGTCAACCCCACACACAAAGGGCTGAACACAAAGGAGGCTACAGAACACCACAAGCACAAAAAGCCCTTAGAACATCTGGTCACATGAAATTCTGCAGAGACAGCCTGAGGGGAACCAGGCAGTTGGTCACACCTGACTCTGTTGGCTTGTCATAGGGGTAAGTGACAAGCAGAGATCCTCCATCCAGAGCAACAGAGAGACTGAAATCATGGTTCAGTATCAAGTTCTCCATGATGGCTTTGGTCTCAGGCTCTCGTCCTGCTGAGTACCGGGTGTAATTGCCTATAAATCAGAACAAGAAAAAGAAAAGGGAACTAAGAACAATTTCCTCTGCTGTTTGAGAGGCCAGAAGTACATCCTTCATGTCTGAAATTAGGTTTCCTGCAGGTATGAAAAGGCCTCTGTTAGATCTCAGCAGATGCACCTGACTGATCAAGTAAAGCACCCAGTCCACACTATTCATGGGGGGATTCACCTGCAGAGCTAAACAAATGTGCAACACCACAGTTTTCCCAAGATTTTCCTTCCATGTTGCAGAAGGTATTTCACGTGTGTTTGCTCACAACAATGTCACAGAATTGGCATTTTCTTAAGGAAGGGATTAGGATGATCCCAGCCAAACTTGGGCAGAGAACATTTCCTCCCCAGGAAGGGTGGGCTGACACAGTGCTATGGATACAGTTACATGGAAACCAGAAAAGCATGAAAAAAAGAGACTTTTTCTGAGGAGCTTGAAGAGAGGGCATTTTTTTCAGAGATGAAAGAAATCCATTAAGAGTAAAAATACATCAGGTATTATCTGACCTCTCCCATTCCTAAATAACTCTGCTTTGTCCCTTGCACACAAGAGACTGCAAATTGCTGTCTGTAAAAAGGATCTGAGCTCTGGAAGCTTCCCAGCATGGAGCACTGCCTCCTTTACAGGCAGACCCTGTAACCCAGTGACTCCAGCCAAGCCTGGGGCAGTTGTTTACCTGTGAAATCTGTGTCCAGGTCTCTGCCATGGGCGTTGGTCTGGCCTATCTTCGAGGTGCAGCCTCTCTCCTGCGCGATCTCGCGCCCGTCTGGGTTCAGGGAAGGCACAATCACAATCCGTGTCCGGTCAATCAGCTGAGCAAAAGGAGAAACAGCACAAAGTGCAATTAGTAGGGTTAATTCCCCTGGATCTTAACTTAGGAGCTGCAGTTTGAGGTTGTCTTGTGGATTGTGTACCTCCCCACTACACACGGAATCCCCGCAAGCCCCAAGCCATTTTTGGCAGGAGTCTCCTCAGTGAGCACTGTCACCTCAGGGTACAGCTGGAAGGCTCCAAGGAGGTCTTTGATTGCCCCTCACCTTTGTAACAGCAGCATTCTTCTTGTAGTTCATGCAAAGAAACTCTGCCAGTGTCAGGAGCAGCTCTGTCCCAACAGGAGCGTTCCCGTGAATCCCAGCAACAAAGCGGATCTTGGGCTCCTCAGGCTCCGACTCGTTGGGCTTGTTGGAGATCTCAAGGGACCAGATCTGGCGGAACTCCACACTCTGACCCAAACTGCCAAGAGATGGGAAATGGGAGTGCCAGCTCAGCAAGAGAGCTGCAACTCCAGCCTGACCTCATGGAGAAATCCTGGTGTGGAAAGGAATTGCTGCCAGCCTCCAGCGGGAGGCTGCAAAGGCAGGAAAAACACGGCCAGATCAGGGGGCAGATCTGCAGCAGCACTAAACAGAATTCACTCTGGACATCAGTTTGAACACCTGGGTAAGGGTGTATCCAGGTCCAGATGCACAGAATATCCAATGCTCCATATGTCTCCACACAGCCAATGGGATCACAATAAATGTGGAACTGCTGGATCCTCTCTGCTGCCAGAGGCGGCTTTTGTTTTGTTTCTTTCTTCCCTTCAGAGCAGGAGACATCTGGACATCACACTAATATATAAAGCAGGACAAAAGAGGCCTGTTCCCAGTAATGCAGAAGCTGTTGCTACAGCCATGCTGATAAGTTGGCAAACTGAGTGCAGGGAAAAGCAGGGAACAGGCTCAGGGCTGATGCAACTGAAGGGACAATAGAGGCTACAGATCAGCAAAGCAGCCTTGGCACCAGCAGGGACAGCACATGAGCACATTGTGCCTGGTTACAACAAGCAAATGAGGCCCTGGGACAAAGGGATTTGTGCTTTCTAAAGCTGACAGAGGGTAAGCGCTACAGGTCACAAAGGAAAGCAGAGGATGGCAGCAGCTGGTCTTCTGCAGGAGGGCACAGACCTTGGCCCAGGGCAAGCTCACACAAAAGTGTCTTGCACTACTGAAATAAAATCTGGAGGCAGACAAGGAAAAAAAATGGCCGTCTGAGATTTGTAAGTCAAATGTGGTCAGTTTTGCTGGAGACTCTTCAGCAGTGTGGATGTCAGAAAGGATTTAAAGAACAGACAAAATACTAAGGAATATATTTGCAGAAGTCTGGGATATCAGTGCTGGGGATTTTGCCAGTCCCAAGCATCCCTGGGGAACTAAATCAGGGAAAAGCACATGGATGCACCTCTGAGGCCCTGCAGCCATTGCTCTTACACATGGGGCTCCCTCCATCTCAGAGGGCACAGGGAAGGGAGGGATGAGCTCCCCATCTCTGCACCGTGCTCATGAATAACAACTTCACAACATCCCCAGTCCTTTGTTCTGCTTTGTTCTCACCTGGTGAGGTTTGTGATGTGTGGGTAGTTGAGGTAGAGGCCTCGCAGGAACTCGGAGAGGTCCTTGTAGGGCCGGTACCTGTAGGGAATCACATCCCTGGAGGAGGTGAGCAGGAGCCGCTCCAGCCCGTTCTCAGCAGAGAGATCTTTGATCAGGGTCTCAAACTCCTTCTCGTTGGGGTTGCTGGTGTCTGGGGTGTTCATGACCAGCACCTTCCCCTCTTCCACTTTGCTGTCTGTCCGTGAAAGAGTGAAGTTGACCTGCACCCCACCTTTGCTGTCAACTTCCACCAGCTTGGTGAGTGGATCATACCTGCCCAGGGAAAGTACAAGAAAACATCAGGTATTTCAAACGTTGGACAAGAAGACAGCCCTGTCCCTGACTACACACCCACATGGGAATGCTACTGCTTCCCTTCACACAGTGAGAGACATGGAAATGAGGAGCAAGAACAGCTCAAAGGGATGTGGGAATGGCAGGAGGACAGGGAACAACTCAGGGCTCAACATGGCTCTGAGCTGCTTTTAGCTCAGGTACTGCAGGGTTACATGGCAGACTGGCAAGACAACAAGTCAGGCTGCTTTAACACAATTTTGGGAGCATTGAAATTATCAAGTGACTTCTGTGGGCAGCTGCCTGGAAAAGAATTTCCCCTAAAGACACCAAGTTATCCACTCCTAACAAGGGCAGATTGGGACTGTACACCAATGCCAGGTGAGCAGTCTGACACCACAGTAGTCTCACACTGCTATCTGTGCACAGGCCAGAGGGCAGGAGAAACACCCATGCCTACATGTGCTGTAGGCAGGCAGAGGTGATGGAATATTCCTGAGTGGGAAGTCAGCCATGCAGCTGTTTGCTCCTCCTGCTGGGACCTGCTCACCCTCGGGCAGATGCTGTGATTCTGTACATCCCTGGCACCAGGAGGCGCCAGAAGTCTCCATCCTTGTAGGTGGTCACTGGGTGGTTGATGTTGGCCACGCTGATGGTGGCATTGAGGATGCCCCTCTTGTCCACAGCATCCAGCACAAAGCCCCAGACACCCTGGTGGACCTGCACAAAAGAGCTCTGCTGAGTGCCAGCCCTCACTCTGCCTCCCACCCCTCACATTTTCAGCCTTCCCAGAGGAGCAAGGTTTTCCAAAAGGATTCAGGTTGGACTGGCCAGCAGCTGGCATGGACAAAGATCACCTGAAGAGTACAATGAGCAATTGTTCAGCTCAGGATTTCAGCACAGCACTCTCTGCTCCACACCTTTGTTTGCACACACCAGGTGTGCAGCACCAGTCCCACTCAGATAGGAACAGAATATAAAGGACATTCCAGCCCCAAGAAACTCAAGGTAGTAGTACATAAGAAGTCCCCACCTGCATCCTCTGGATGCTATTTCCATACAGATTTTTGGAATGTTGAGAAGAGAGTAGTTGAGACAGCTTCTGATGGGGGTGATTTCTGTAGAGCAGGCACCCAGTCTGGCCAGATCACCCTGTTCATTCTGACTAAAGTAAACCCCAGAGGGAGCTGACCTTGCCTGAGGTCAAAGCACCTCACCTGTTTCATGAACTGCAGCAGTGAGCGCCGGTTCTGTTCCCAGTACTTTGGCAGCTCCTCAGCTTTTGGGTATTTCACACAGCCTAACTCAATGGTCACTTCAAAGCAGTTTGTATGTAAGTAATTCCAGTCTTGCATCCCACCTACAAAAAGAATGCAAAAGAAATTTTGATTTATGAAGTACCATAGATTAAAAGAAAAAAAAAATACAAATCAGATACCAGAGAAAGATGAAGTACAGACTTGAAGGCAAAAAGCTTTTATACAGGGCAGGATTCAAGCTTCAAAGGGATGCCAAAAGAGCAGACAAATAACCTTCCTTCTTGTAAATACCTTTCATGCTAATGAAGTGTTGTAAAATTTTATGAAACCATTTTGCTAATAGCCAGAGAAACTACACTATAAATTCCTTCCCCTAGGAATAACTTTATCTGGGTACATTATTTAAGAGGTTATAAAAGAAACCTGATCCCATTAATCTGAGCCTGACCAGTGCAGAGTTCCTGACTGATCAGACTAAATTATTTAAACTGCACATGCATTAACTTGAAGACAAACAGTACAGGAGATTCAAGGTGTATTTTACCTGGAACATTGTACCACTGAGCCCCATTAGTGATGCCATGTGGGAAGTACTCAGTGGGGTACATATCCTTACAAGGGCTTCCCTGGTACATCTTTGCATTTTCCTATAAAACAAGATGCAACATGTGAAAGTGAGCCTGCACTCCACAGCCAAGGGCACCACACATTCAGGGTTACCAAGCACAGATCTGTGTATCAATGCAGCACTGACAGCACCCACACCCAATCCCAGCCCAGATATCCTTGCTCTCTCCTCCCAGCCCCTGAGCAGCATTTTCCACCACTCTTGAAAGTGTCTGCACAGAGCTTTCCTCCCTCACTGCCTGCTGTCAGAGTGTGCTGGGCATCACTCACGGAATGGGAGCCTCCTGTAGGACCCTCCTGCAACACCAGGGGCTCACCCACAGCCTGCACCCACCTCTACCAGCTGCTCAGGAGATTCCCTGGAAGCTGCAGTTTCCCAGGAGTCAACCTAGCAGGATGCACCCATTTTCCTGTTGGAGCTTTACCTTGGAGTAGGCAAGTGCCAGCTGCTGGAACACAGCATCATCTGGGGATTTACTGTATATGGCTATTCCTTGTTCATCGTCATCGAAGGGGTAATTAACCACCAGGGAACCTGCAAAGCAAGCTTTGGCTCATACCTGTGTGCTTTCCCAGTGATCTCTCAGCATAACAATGGAAATTTTTCTCCAGCAAGTGCCAAGACTTCTGTTTCTCAAGACTTGGCATTAAACAAAGCATTAAGCCCAGTGGATAGCAGAGACAGAAGCACAGGATGAGATAACACCACACCTAGCTGGGAAGGAGAACCAAAGCCATGACAACATCAAAGCTTTGACTCTTACATGAAGGAGGGCTGAATACAACCACATAATAATTGCTTTCACAGAGAACTGGAAGCAAGGGGAAGAATTTCCTAGAACATGCATGGTGTTTTGACCCAAATGATGCAGCTTTTCAGCTTTCTGGAGTTTACTGCTGAAGGGCTCCCCAAGGAAGTTTTACTAATAGCACCACAAAACCCCAGACACCACTGCAGCTGGAGACCTGCCAGCCCCCTCACACCCACACTTGACACTTCTGCACTACAAACCAAACATGCTGGCAACAAAGCATCCACCTGCAAGTTACTACAGCTACAAGTCAGCAGACAAACTGTCTAGGGAGTAAGCTGTACTACACAGAGACTTAATTTAGAACACTCCAAAAGGATAATTAAATTACTGCAAATTTCATAGTTCCGCCATGTGATTCAAGGCAGGGAACCCTCAGGACTGCATTCACTCTATGAATGCTGTGAAGCCTTTAACAGCCACAGCTCTGTATCCCATTCCCAGACCATCTGCTGAGCAATTGCTGACAAGAGAGTCCATCCCCATCTCCCAGATGCTCCCTTCAGAGAAGTGGTTAGGATCTTCCCAGCATCCACCTACAAACATGTTTGGGGACACGGTTTCCTCCCTTTGTTTCCAGTTTCTGCTCCACTTTGCAGCACAAGAGCTCCCCAGTGCACACCTAGAAACACTGTGGAGACATCCCTGTAAACCCCCATCCCACAGAGCCCAGTAAAGAGGAAGGAGCTTGGTTTGGATGTGGTACCTCCATGCAGGTTTGCTGAGAGCACAAATGGATAAGACTTGAGCCAGGCCATGACAGCACGAGTCTCTGGCTGTGGAGGGTCTGTCACATGGACAAACTGATCTGGAAAGTTCCTGTTCAGGTCATAGTTGTTGCTGTTGTTTCTGCCCACAGTACCTCCTTTGTCTCCTGAAAACAAAACACAAGTTCAAGCTCATGCCTTGTGAAGAGGTTTCAATCCTTATTACAGAGTTTACAAGTAGCAGTTAGTGAAAAGAGCAGAGAGCACAGCAGTGCTGGCCCCCTGCAAGCAGAAAGGGGCACCCAGGCCCACCCTAGCAAGTGGCCTGCTCTGAGCAGCAGTACAGGACCCTTTAGTGGGTGTTTGCTCAGGCTCTCAGGCCAGTCAGACCAGTAGAAAGGCACTGAACCATGAACAATTTCTGCAGCCGGATGTCACGACCACAGAAACCTCAGAGCTCACCTCCTCAAACCAGCCAGACAAGTTCTTTGTTAAACCCAAGCAAAGCTCTGCTCCCAAAAAGTGATTCTGGACAGTCTCTGTTCTGCCAACATAGCCACATAGTTCTGAGACCCCTGAAGGATGCTTTTGCCAGTTTCAACCTCATGATGAAAGTCTATGTTATCCTTGGACAAGTGCTGCAGACAGCCTGGCTCCCACACTGCATTTACTAAGAGAATGGACCAAAGCACAGCAAGCAAAAGACAAAATGTCTTTTTTTTTAAAGAAGTCCTGTATTAGTCACAAACCATCAGGGGACCCAGACAGGGGCAGCTCACAACACTGCTGAAGTATGAGAGCTCTCCCCAACAGCTTCCAGCATCCATCAATCAGGATCCACCCACTCATTCCACAGCACACACCAAGTCCCTTTCCAGCCTTCCTGTCTGGAGAGCACGTCTGCTCCAGGAAGGCTTCCAAATTTCCCAGGGATTCCATGAACTCAAAGGCTTGTTCTGAAAGCTAGGACCCCCAGAGATTGTGGCATAGACAGCAATACCTTCCTGGGACTTCTCATAGCCATCAGGGTTCATCGATGGCATGATGTGGATCCGTGTGCTCTGGACCAAGTCGGTCACTTCAGGATCTGTGCCAAAGTTCTTGCAGAGGTACTCGATGAGGTTCAGGAGAAGCTCTCGCCCCACAACTTCATTCCCATGCATGTTACCGATGTACTTGAACTCCGGCTCACCTGCAGACACATGGTTACACCACAGAGACCATTATAACCACTATGTTACAGCTTGGAGACACCTCACCACCCTAAGCATTGCTCTTGCAGGCTCCGCTGGAGGGCATTTCACCTAAAACTCACACTTGTGCTCCCTCAACCCCAAAAAGAACAATGTATCAAGGAAATCTCCTGGTTCTTCCTTAGAGCTCCATGACCAGCACAGATGTCCCCACACAGCACAGTGCTCCAAGATACTACAAGGAGCAGCTCAGTTTCTCAGGACAGAAAGCTCCGCACTCCTTTCCGCCCTGCCTCTCCCAGTGTAAAGCATCTGCCACTTGCATTTGTGCCTTGCTAAAACCAGGATTTCCCCCATCACCTGCTTCGTGGACACCAGGGTTGTCAGAGATCTCCATGACGTAGAGCTCCCGCAGCTCCACGGACTTGCCCACGGAGTAGAGGCGGGTGATGCTGGGGAACTCGTTGGCGTAGCGCCGCAGGAAGATCTCCATGTCCGAGAAGTGGTGGTGGCGGAAATCCACGGGCTGGATGGGCTCATGGCCAGAGGTTGGATTTTGGGTCTGCACAGGGGTGGGGGTGATGGCAGTGACAGGGGCAGGTGCTGCTGTGAGCTGGGTGACATTAGGAGCTGGTGGCATCACAGTTGGCTGCAAGGAGAAGTTCACTTCTGTCGCATCTCCCTCCTTCACCTCGATGTTCTCTTTGGTCACTGGTGTGTAACTGTGGGGAAAACAATGGCTTCAGCAAGGAGCTCTGCAGAGCAGAGGCCAAAACATCCTGCAGTCCCTCCATCACTTCAGCCTGAACACACTGTGAGGTTAATGACAGAGATTCACAGGGATTCATCCCACTGCCACCAAACCCAGCTCCACTGCTGTCCTTGCAAGAGTCCACAGGCTCAGCAGGGAAGAAGCCCCAGGCCTATCACAGGACTAGCCAAGGGACAAGTTACACATTCCCACCCAAACTCCTGTTGGGGTGACCCTACTCCACTTCCTCCCTTTGCACAAAAGATGAAATTTGATACAAGCAGTCAAACAGAAGCTGACAGAAATTCTGTACACTCACTCTGATGGAACAAACATAGCTGCAGCTCTGAGCTGGAACCATTTACTGCTGCAGCTTCCAGCCAAGCCTCTTAAACACACAAGGTGTTTTAGGGGGGGAAATCCAAGAGAAGGAACAGGAGCAGCTGGCAGTGTGGGCACAGGCTGCCACAGAGACATTACCCCATCACAAAAGCAGTCACACTGTAGGTCCCAGGCACCAGCAGCCGGTGGTAATCACCAAATTTCCCTGCTGTGATGTTATGAGCGATACCGGCAACAGCAATGGTGGCATTGTCCAGGCCAGCTCCTGTGACTGCATCCCTCACAAAGCCCTTCACACCAATGTGCACCTGAGGAAAACAATGCAAGGGCCTGGCTGAAGACAGGCAACATCAGGGGAACTGTGTCCTAAGGCAGCAATACCCCCTCACCCTTCCCCAAAGGCAGCACAGCAGGGCTGCAGAGGCACCCAAGGGCTCAGGACTCAGTGCTCAGCCAGACAGCAAGGACAGGAATTCCAGCATGGACTGGGAAGGCAGCAGGATCTCAGAATTGGACACAGTGCTCCCAGCCCACCATGGACACACAGGTTTCACACCTTCACTCCCACACCCGGCCCAGCCCTCAGTACCTTCTCGATGAAAGCCAGGAGAGATTCCCTGTTGTTCTCCCACTCCTTTGGAAGCTCAGAAGTCGGTGGGTATTTGCAGCAGGACAGCTCCAATGTGATCTCAAAGCAGTTAGCCCACACGTAGTTGTAATCCTGCATCCCACCTGAGGAAGAGAGGCAGAGATGTCCCAAGGGCAATGCACACACATCCCACCACAGGATGCTGTTTCTCCTTGTCATTCAGCCCCACACAGCATCTCCCCAGGATGCTCCAGAGAAAGCAGCCTAAGGACAAAAGTCAGGTCACATTATCATGGCAGCCTATGCTATAACTGGAACACTGGGCCATTCAAATCAGCCACAGCCAGCTCAAAGTGACAGTTCTTTTGTCTCACTCCTCTGTCAGCTGAATTCATCAGGATAGCTCTTGGGAATTCATACAGGTTCATTTTGCATTTCCAGACACGACAACCCAGTGTACCAGGACAGACACACCAGATTCTGAACAGTCCAGCTGCCAAGTCCTTCCCTGAGCTACCTCAAGATTTGTGAGGTCTGCCTGCAAGAGAGGTTACTTCCCCCAAAATGAGTTTGAGGCACTTGATAGAAAAGAACATCAGACTATCAACTTGGGAGCTGACAGCTCAAATCTGCACACTGGAATCAGTTTCAAGGACAACAGCTCTCCCAAAAGCCTCTTAGCAAAACTCTAGACAGGGTAACAACAATGCTTCTCTGCTTCCTCAGCTGCTCTTTCCTTATCCAAATGTCTGCAGTTGAGAAAGGTCCACCTGGGAAAGTCTGAGAAACTTGGTTTTGGCCAAGTCACCAGCCTCCTCCTATGCTTCCTCTGTCATGCAGCAGTTTCAAATCAATGTAAGGATGTTGGAACACCTAGAGACAGTTTGTTAGCTTAGCACTAAATCAGCCAAACCTTGGTGAGCATCCAGAAATAGGAGTGCACAGAGCTGTTTTCCTGTATTAAGCTCATCTTGCTGTTCTTGCCCTTCAGAAAAACCACAGGCACTGCTATGAATCAAAAAGGTCACCTTGTCCCAGCAAGTGTCCTGACCCCATTTGCTGAAGTTCACACCCAACCCTCAGCAAGCAAAGCTGTTCCTCAAACAGGACTCAAAGGCTGCAGGATCAACACTTGTGATCTGGAGCCCAGACTTGAGCATGCTGCTGAAGACTGCAAATGTTCACCCCTCTAAACACTTCTGGGAGCTTTCAAGAGTAGAAAGGACATTCCAAATCCACCACAAATCTGTGAAACAGGTTTCAGAATGACCCTGCTAAACCCCACCACATGACAGTAGCCAGATGACCACATGAAAGGATTGCTCCCACCCCCCAATGAGGCAGTTGTGTCAGTAAGCAAGACACACCACAGTGTATTTTTTCCATGCTGACAAAGTCTTCTGGCTTACACAAACTTATTTAGTTATAACACAGGCAGACTGCTGTATCACAGCCATGGCTACAACTTCCTAGACAGTTCCATGCCAACCTGTACAGCAGCACCTGCAACCAGAGCCCAGAGACCTCCACACCAACAGCATGAATCCCACCAGGGTCACCTGGACACAGGGGGACAGAGTCTCTTCTGGGTGAATTATGGGATTTGAACTGACTCTCTGAAGGCCCTTTCTCAGAAAACAGAGATGCATTTTCTCCACAGGAGGCAGATGCCAAGTCCAGGAGAAGGAAAGCAGAGGGCTGTGGCAGATACCATGGCACCAGCCTGCAGAGCCCCAGCAGGAAGGTCTGTTAGAAATGCAAATTCTTTGCTTGGCTCACTGAAGTGCTGCATTAGTGCTATGCCAATAGACCACATTTACTTTGAGCAGTTTCCTAATCACTCAGAAGCACCTTGAAGTGAGGGAGCCTCTGTGGCACTGGCCAATTAACCAGCCAGAATGGATCAATATCCTGATGCAAATGCACTGCCTGGCATTGGCAGGGGCTGTGTTAATGCCTGGTCAGGAACAGGGGGAAAACAGCAGCACCTGACCAAGGAGAGCAGGCTTCTACCAGAGGTGGTGGCCCAAAAAGTCAGGGTCCACTGCTCTGAATTCAACAACCCCACTGCAGCTGGGTAAAGCAGAGATGGACTGACAGCATAAAGTAGGATTTAGAACAGGCCCCTGGGAAGATGTGTGGGATGGTAACACAACAAAGATGTCCCAGTTCCTCTCAGCTCTCCTGAGAGTGTGCTGCTAAGGGAACATGAAGCATTCATCCTAACAAATCAAATGTCACTTGCATCCAGGAGAGCACTGCAGCTTGTGCAAGGGCTGACATCAAAACAGGAAAGAGACTTTTCTGTCCAGCACAGGGGGTCACAACGTGCTGGAAGACTTTCTGCCTCTCAAACTCAGTTCAAGGGGTTAGAGAAACAAGGGCTGTGAGTCTGATCCACCCCCAGCTTCATTCAGCTCCTGTTACCAGCTCAGAACAGGCGTGCACAGCAGGCTGCTCTCTCACCAGTAAACACCACACCGAGAGAAACCATTTGCCAGCCCATAACCATCTGCTCCTAGCAGGACGTTAATGCATTTGAAAACATCCAAAACGTAAACCAGAGCCATTATGGAACATATTTAGTGCTTCATCTGCCATTCAAGCAAATTTAGGACAGATGCTCACCCATAATAGAGCAGCAACGGACTAAATTAGAGCTTGCTACATCAGTTCTGGCAAAAACTCTCTTGGAGAAAGTAGTGCACTGCATTCTTGAAAATTTGGATTGTATCCACTGCACATATTTGGCCTTCACATGGCTCTGTTGCAGAGCAGGACAGTTATTTTTAAAGCATGTGGAATTACGTATTTTCCTACATACCATCTGCACAGCCTCCCCTGACTATGCAGAGACCCAGAGGGGTAAAGAGAGACCTGCACTCAGCCTGCCATTAGCAGGGCACTAAATCCATGGAGCAGAGCAGAAAACACACACCTGAGGTAGAAAACTGCCAGACTACAGTGCTTCTACTCTGTCTGGGTAATATCTGGGATAACCCATTGCATTTACTTCAGCATTTAAACCACAGGGTATCTTTTAGCCCACACTGTGAAACATTTCAGCCTCCCCATGAAGCACCATTCCCCTTTTTATCAGTGAGCAGCTTACTGTCACAGCAAGTCAGCCCCTGGCTGGCAGCAGGTCACAGAAATGCTCAGAACAAACCTCTCTCCTGCCCTGACCCACTCCCTGAGCATCAGGGCTGTGCTTCAAGCAGGGATCCCAGGCCTCCTGCAGCACAAACACTGCAGAGATCACGCTGACAGGGGAGCCTCTGCTCCCTGCCAAGCTCAAACAAGGAGAATGCAGCTCTCTAGAGTCAAGCCTGAGGATCCAGATACCATAAATACTCCACGTGCTAGAAAAAGCCTGCCAGGCCAGCCAAGAAGGACTATTTTCAAAGTGCACTATGCAGAAAACTAATTCCAGCTCTCACTGGAACAGACATCAGCAGATAAAGAACCTGCAGCTAAGTTAAAGCAGAAAAACAGTCAAGTCTGCTCTGCAGAGAGAGCAGATGGCATCAAGCAAGCTGCAGACATGATTCAGTATGTGGCACAAGTTGCAGACTCTGCTCAGAACTGATTATCTCATAGCATGGCACTGAGTGAGCACCAGCAGCAGCACCAAGCAGGTAGAGGAATGTTCTGGTCCATTAGTCTGCAATCATTAAAACTCAGAGGAGGTGAGGTTTGGGCCTCCAACTGCAGCAATTTCATGACCCAGAGCAGCCAAGCCCAGCAGCCTTTCCTCAAAGAGAGGGGCAGAGTCCCCCAAAGAGCTGCACCAGCACAACAGTTCATGACATGTGAAAAGAGGCCTTAAGACATCCAACCATCAAGCCAATACTTCTCTCAAGAAGAAAAAGAACTGCAGCAAGACTTTTATGAAAATACAAGCACATAAGTGCAGCAAACTGCATATCCTCAGAAAGACATGGCTGAGAGCTTCTACAAGAGCTCACTCTGTGCAGTGCCCTCTGCCATGCACAGGAAATAGATCAGCAGTGATGCCCCACTGTTCTCAGCACTTACTTTAACTGCACTGAGCTGGATGCCACTAAAAGCTGGTTGGAAGCTCAGTGTGGCTGGCAACCACAACCAAAACAACCCAGTAAGCACACAGGTAACTGAAATCCACTTTCAACCTGAAAAGTGCCTCCCAGTAAACACAGAAACATCTCAAACATATGGACATCAGAGAGTAAAACTTGCAAGAAAATATCTTTTAGAAAGGGACTGCATGTAAAAACAAACCTTCCAAGGCTGCCCACAAAATATGTTCATGCTGATTTTAGTTTCTGATCTGAATCTCTTAACACAAAGGCAAAGCACATCCTGCCCACAGATGAGTGGTTTCTCAGCTGCTCTCCATACCCCAGCCCAGCTTTGCATGTATCCCCTTGATCTGAACCAACCACTTGGTAGTCAAAACCCTCAAAGGTTAAAAAGGAAGAGAAAGAGCATGCACAACAGAGATAGCCTCTAAAAAGCATCCCAGTCACCAATGTGCTTATCTACAGCAGATGGAATGCAGGAGCCAAATTCAGCTGTCTGGCAGAGATCCAATCTTCCCCTGTGCACACTTGACCTCAGCAATTACTCTCATGGTTTGTACTTGCCACCTCGATCTGACACATGTAAGAGGCTGTTTGCAAACTCAAATGGAAGTTAATGGAGTCTGGCACCAGCATAACATTGAATTGGTAACTCCAGGCCAATGAATCCTGTGGCAGTTTGCTCCCCAGCACATTTGATTTCACATGATAAAATGTGGCAGGAAAATTTCCACCTGTTGAAACACTATGTTCTCATTTCTTTGTTTTTCCTGGCTTTAGTTCACTTGGAGCCTGCAGGAGCCTCTCCTGGCACAACCTGATCTGGAGGCCTTGAGCACATGCCCTGCACCACTCACAGAACCCTGAGCTCTGGATTTCTACCTCTAGAGCTCAGCTCAGGGACTGGGATTTCCCAACCTCATCTCACCACACATTTCAACTCTGCAATCACTGGGAAAGGCTTCCTGATCCAAGCACAAGCCTCTGCAGTCCTTGGCACAGAGCTGAGCAACTCAGATGACTCAAAACAGCCTCTCTGATGGTTTTGCTGCTTCTGTCACAGCACTTAAAACTGACTCCCCTCTGCCTGCTCTTCATCCACTGCTAAAAATAAACATTAAAACTTACAACCCTGAAGGGGTGAATTGACACAACATCAAATTACATGCATGGTATTGGCCAGTTCACCCATGCCCTCCCTGGGTTACACTTCACATGAATTCCTTGGCTCTGGGGGAACTGCTGCTGTCACCCTCAGCAATGTTCCACTCTCAGAGTCCACATTAGTGCATCCTCCCTGCAATCTCTGCCCATGAGTTGCCTACAGTCATCACTGCTGAGCCCAAGACTGTGGCTTGCCATTTATTTCTGCAGAGACTGGGTGCTGGAGGCTGTTGGACAGATATGAACCACAGTGATGGCAGCACAGAGTAATCTGGTTTGCAGTTCACACCTTTTATTTCCTGTGAAAGGAAAATGATGCCATTTCTTTTTCTCTGCTGCTGGCAGAGCAAAGGCAGCCTGCAGGGTTCACACACCAGTGCCACAGCCACCAACCAGCTGCCTCACAGCTAAGCAGGAGGATGAAAAAGTCATCCCTGCAGTGAAAAATGCAGCTCTCTGGGATCAGGGGAACACAGACCCAAACTCTGGAATAACTCTCCCCTCAGAACACACCCACCCCACTTCATTACAAGGACACAAATCCTCAGAGCTGCAGTTAAGAAACTTCCCAACTGAGGTGTTTGCTGGTAACAGCCACCACAACAAGGCAGCACAGATCATCCAGGATATCCTGTTCCCTCACAAGCCAAGTCACCAGATTACACAAAAACTTTCCTCCTGCTGTACTTCTCACAGCAGCAGAATGAACCTTGAGCCAGCAAACACCAGGGCTGGTGTGCTCAGCAGGGCAGAGGGAAGGAGACAGCTGGTAGAGAAAGAGATCAAACCACATCTTATTTGAACACGACATCTTATTTGCCCAGTGAAATCCAAGGGAATGATTCAGCCACTGCTAAAAATCAACCCTTCCTCCTCCAGCTCAGAGATGATGTGTTCAGGATCCCTCTCCAGGGGATCCTCAATGGATCCCTCTCCAGCCTTCCCAAGCAAGCTAGATGCAGGATTAATACAGGATTCTGCTGCAAAGCCCGTGTTTCAGAAAGACATGTCTTACCAGAAATCATTAAGTTGCAAGTTTGAAAGGTTAATAAACTGGCTGTCACCACTTGCTCAGCACTTCTACACCACCCCTCAGCCACAGCAGAAGGGAAAAAGGCAGAGCAGCAAAGCAACACAACTTCTTGAGATCACTTTTGCAATTCTTTTGTTGTGCCCTCACCACAGAAGTCCCTAAATTGTTGAAATTGTATCTAAATTTTACACAGCTTTACAGTAGACTATTCTGTAATCACAATATTACAAGTTCAGAGGTTAAAAGACCTCACAGAACATTGCCATTGGTTAACAACCATTTCCTCTTTTCTGTATCAAAATTTAGCAACTGTCAAGAGACCACAAGAGTCCATTTGGCAAATGGAGCCTCCCACGTGTAGGACAACTCTCCACCACCTCAGGGGGTCATGAAGAATCCTTCCATTTGCTGTGATCTCTTCCCTAAAAACACCTCCCAAGCTGTTACTCATCAGCTGGTGTTCCCACGATGCCAGAACACATTCAAAGCTAAAAATATCACTTACCCCCCAGTCCTTTCCTCTGTGATAATCCCCACTGGATGTGAGCACAGCTTACCTTCTACATCATACCAGTGGGCACCATTTGTGATGCCATCTGGGAAAGTCTCTCCCTCCTCTCCAGAGCAGTTGGGTTTGCCAGTTCTCATGATGGGGTGATGTGATGCATAAGCTTTTGCCAAGTATTTGAAGACTTCATCATCAGCTGATTTACTGTAGACTCCTGTGAGCCTGTGTGTGGGAGAGTCATCGTAGGGGTAGCTGGCCACCACAGAGCCACCATGGAGATTGCCAGAGAGCAGAAACCTGGGGTTGGGAAGGAAAGGGAGAAAGAGTCAGACTGGAAACATTTCAACAGGAAGTTGGCTACAGCCACCCAACCAGTTATTCTGCTGCTTTCCCACCCAAACCATGCTCTCAGAGGCCTCCAAACTGGGATTAATGAGGCAAAATGCACATACTGGAAGTGGAATCAGTTCTGGAGATGGAACAGGTGTTTTTCTGCAGCCTAAGACCAAGTCCCCAAACTCAGTGACAGACAACACAGTTCTTGTCAAGCTCTGAGACACCTGCCATGTGCAACAGATTTAACCCACAAAATCTGTATGTGAGAAAGAGCTGTTAAAACCCCAAGTCAGAAAATATAGCAGGGCATGCCTCATATCCCCTTCCAGTTTGATCACAGGCAACACAAGCATTTCAACAAATCCCAAAGGTCATTTTCTCTGTTCTCCTCTTCCCACCAAGCACTGAGGGGAAAAAGAGCTCTCCTGTGCATTTACTCAAACAGGATTTGGTTTCCAAGCAGAGGTAATGTGACCAACACCTCTACCTTGCTTAAAATAGTGCACACAAATTGCATTACACCCACTATCTCCCTTTTTAATCAAACAGTTCTATTTACCCATTCATTTTTCTATCAGCAGTTATGTTAGCCTAACAATTACACCAGTATTAACTGGTGCTGCCAGGCAGAGGGACACACAAAGCACCACGTTCTTCCTGTTTCACTCTGGCTGATAGCAAATCCCACCTCACATATTATGAGAAAAAAATAAAACTAAAAGGCTCAAGGCTCACGAGTTTCCCTAGTAACTAATTTTGAGCTGAACCAAATCTGGAGGGATGTTAGTGTTAAATGCTGCACCAGAGCTGTCCTAAAGGATTCTTAGGACACTTAGGATACTGGTGAAGTTCCTGAAATTCCTCTGGAGCACCATTCCCATGGGCACTGCCCTCCACCAAGTTTGAACTAAGATCATTTGTTCATGCATTTTCATTCCTAAACATGAGCAAACATTGTACAATGCTGAACATTGCATGTGCTGGTTGGAGTAAACCAACAGCCCTAGAATGCACTGTCACCCCCTCTTCATCTCTTTCTGTCCCTGTTCTGGGAAGAGAGTCACAGTTTGCTGCAGTGCATTGCTGCTTTCTCTGCACAATTTCCCACGGTTGGTTGCATTGACCTTTGTAGTCTGGACCTTACACACCTCTGAAGAACACAAGACAAATGAAGAATCAGTGCCCAGCTTGGCCAGTGCATTTTCTGGGGCGGCCCCAGACCCCCACACCAGAGCTGGGCTGTAAAGGCACCATCTCCCCTCCTGGGCTGCCCCACTCCAGGCACAGCAGCTTCGAGCCAAACGGGTCAGCATGGAAGCTCGAGGCTCAGCCCCAGGTGTTTCAACCGAACTCATGGGGAAGGCAGCTATAGAAACAGGGCCTGTCTTTGGAAATGCTGCTGCATAGAGCATTATTGCTAAATCCAGGGGAATTTCCCGTGAAACACAAAGATGAGGGGAAGACACAACTTCGTTAACATGGTCATACCTAGACACTTAACCCCAAATATTTCCAGCATCCCACAGCTTGTATAGTAAGCATTACTGACCCTAAGAGCAGGACCCACTGACAAGCTCAGAGCAAAGCAGGTGAGAAGTTCCCAGCTACAACTCAGGGACACAAGCAGATGGCCATGGTGGCCACAACACCGGGCTGTGCCCCGCGGGGCTGGTGCTGCTCCTTGGCAGCTGCACAAACACTGGGGCCACCAAATGCTCTCCCTAGCGCAGGATGGTCCCGGCTGCGACGAAGAGCCTGCAGGGAGGCAGGCTGGGGACAAACAGGTGTGGAAATCACCTCTCCTTCCCCTTAGGGAAGGGCTGGAAGCTGGCTGGGAGTGAAGCCGAGGGTCTCCCATTCCCCGGCGCGGCAGAGGGGAGCGGGCAGCACTCACCTGTTGCGGCGCATCCAGTCGATGAGCGCCCGC
This sequence comes from Erithacus rubecula, assembly GCF_903797595.1. Taxonomy (NCBI): domain Eukaryota; kingdom Metazoa; phylum Chordata; class Aves; order Passeriformes; family Muscicapidae; genus Erithacus; species Erithacus rubecula. The sequence goes on from NC_136674.1 coordinate 3,716,558, forward strand.
ACCTCGGGCACGGGCTCCAGGTTGGGCTCGGCGTCCCCGAACTGGTCGGGGAAGCTGCGGTTGAGGTCGCGGCCGCGGCTGTTCTCCCGCCCGCCCTCGGCGCCGCCGCCGCCGCAATCGCCTTCGCGGGCGCGCTCGAAGCCGTCGGGGTTGAGGCTGGGCAGCAGGTACAGGTCGGTGGTGTTGAGCAGGCGGACGATGCGCTCGTCCCCGCGGGTCCAGCCCAGCACCAGCTCCCAGGCCAGGCGCAGCAGCAGCGGCCGCGCCAGCGGCTCGTCCCCGTGCATGTTCCCCACCAGCTTCACCTGCGGCCGTCCGGGCAGGGCCGCGCCGCCGGCCGGCTCCTCGGGCCGCTCGGGGCCCAGCCCGGCCGTCAGGCGCAGCACCCACAGCGGCCGCTGCTCCACCGACTGCCCGATGCTGAAGAGCCGCACCAGGCCCGGGGGGGCCGTGGCCTCCAGCGCCCGCAGCGCCTCGCCCAGCTCGGCCGAGTGCAGGTACCGCAGCGCCTCGCCGGGCGCCGCCGCCGCCGCCTCCGCTTTCTTGATGTGGGGCACGCGGGCCGGACTCTGCAGCGATGGCAGCAGTAGCGCGCAGAGGAGCGACAGCAGCCGCGGCATCGCCCGGAGCCCCCGGGCCGCGCTCGCCATGGCCCCGCACACGCCCCGGTCCCGCCGCTCCGCTCCGGGTCCCGGCCGAGGGGAGGTGGCGCTGCCCGGGGGGCGGGACGTGGCCCAGCAGCCGCCAATCAGCGGCGATGGCAGGGCGGTGAAGGACCAATGAGATGCGGTGTGTGCGTTACGTCACGGGGTGGGTGTTACCGCGCGCCGCGGCGCCCCCTGCGGGCCCGGCCCGGCGCGGGGCTCGGCGGGAGCGGAGCGGAGTCGCTCGGGCTCCGCGGGCAGCGGGGCTCCTGCCCTCCCTCGGGACAGCGCGGCCTTTGGCTCTCCGCGCTCGCTGCCTGCCCTCACCAACACCCTGCATGAGCTGTTCCACCGTGACAAGTTGTGGATCACGGCACACAAGGTGCTGCTCCTGGTGTCTCCGTCTTCCCCAGCCCTGAGCGAGCTGCCTGCTCAGAAGGCACCTCTGGGGATTAAAGAAGTTCTGACAGTGTGATGTTTGCATTGCGTGTTGCTGTGACTGCAGAGCCATGAGCCTCAGAAGAGATATGAAGTGCTTTGGGGTTTCCTCCATCAAATTCCCTTTGTGAGGCAGGTTAAGGACTAAAGGTAGGACACTTTGCTCTGCAAAAATCACTTTGCAATCCATAAAACAATGAAAGTGTCCATCTCCTGCCAATTCCTGTTTAATTTTTCAGTAGTATCTCATGTACACATCTGCTTCCCAGCTCTGGCATTTCCTGTTGGAGACACAAGCCCCAAGTCTAGCACATAAAACTGTTTTTCAGGGTAACCATCAGAGGTATGACTCCTTCATCTCACTGCATTCCAGGATCCTTTGCACACGAGATCAGATAATGCAAACTCATGTGAGCCAAGCATGGTACAGCATCAGAAGGGCCCCTAGGAGAGTAAATTGGCTTTTTTGGGGCTCATCTGTTCTGCACAATCATTAGGAGAGGAACAAGCAGGAAATACGAGTTATCCATCAAAAAGATACCCCAGATAAAATTAAACTGAAAAAGCCAAAAGACCATGGTGGTCACGATGTTCTTAAACCAAAAGGGAGAAGGAATGTCAAGAGAGAAATTGGCTGCCTTGGAAGTGATCACCATTACATAGCTTTAAGTCCTCAGTCTACAAATGAATTGCTCTGGATTTACCCAGAGTAACTGAGCTCATTTCCCTTTCTGGCTGATAAAAGCCCAGTTGACTGGAACTCCAGCAGGCCAATTGTAAAAGCAGCATGTGGCAAAGGCTGATGAGTCACCAGCTCATTTGCTCAGCAGCCAGTAACAACAAACCCTTCACATTTCCTTGGGCCAGCCCAGGAGGGCTCTGACTTCCACATCCCTGAGTGAGCAAATTCGAGAGTTCGAGTCTGAACCTGCCTCTTCCTTCTCTTCCTCCTCCCTTTCCTCCTCCTCTCCGTCCTCCTCCTCATCTCTGCCTTGTACCACTCAAAAAGGTGTTCACTCAGGAGCTGTGGCTTTTGCCTCACCACACTCCACAGTGCTTCCAGCTATGGGGCAGGAATGTGATTTTCTCCTGAAGGTAGGCAGCAAATGCTCCCCCATGAACTGGAAAGATGGAGCAGCTCAGTCCTTGCAGATTCCTCACAGAGGGAGCAAGGGATGACCCCACAGCAGGGAAGTTGCAACTGCTAATATTGTTTGGCAGCACTTCACAAGATCAAATCACCACTTGGTTTTCCAGCAGAGCACTTCCAAGAAATCCCACTGGTGATGAAAGTTCCTAGGTAGACAAAAATATCTGAGGTCCAGGCTGTATAGCAGCCACAGCAAAATACAGTCTTGAAGGAGAAGCAGCTTGGAATTCTGTTCAGGAATGTCCTGTACTGGCTATCAGCATAAAACAGGCACCAGGTTTAGCATCCTGCCCAGTCATGAGTGTGGCTTCAGCCTTGTGCAGGATTTCCTGCCTCTGAGCTCCTGCCAAGGCGATCACAGGGATCTCACCGGTTCCCAGCTCTCCAGGTGACTTTGCTCTTTGAGTTTCTGTGGGTGGGTACCCAGCAGGTGGCATCCACGTCCAACATTTGTGCTGCAGCCTCACCTTCCCGAGAGCTCCTCTTCCGCTTTATCGATCCCAGGATCTCTTTCTTCACTAATGCCTATTTTTTATTTGAATTTATTTTAAAATTTCACGTGATTCGCTGGTTTAGTGCTTCTTTAATTATTCCTGTTCCTTCCCAAGGATAAAGTTCACTCATCATTCCTCTGGTGGTACAGCATTTGAACATTTATTTAAAGATCTTCAGATAGATTTACTAACAATTTATGAAAAAAAATACTTGAGATCTGTCCATCTTACCAGTGAGAAATATGCTGGGTCTAAGCTGGGAGAAATCAGGGCACATCACATCTCCATAATGTTTATACTAGGGAAAAATAAATTTTGTGGGAGGGAACAGGAGTGCTGAGTAAGTTCAAGCAGCATTCCCTGACAGCCTCGCTTTCCAGCCCAGTTATTTGGCAAGGAGAGACTGGATTTGGGTGTTACAGTCATCCTCCAACAATGGAAATATTGCAAAATATGTAGCACCACATATTAAGAAGGGATTAGAAGTGGGGAACCACAAGGAGTAGGAAGACAAGAGCAACCTTAGAGCAAAGCCCCAGGCACTATTGCAGAAACATGTTTTCTGGAGCAGGATTACAGCCACGTTTCAGCCTTTGTTTGCTTGACAAAACCATAGATACCATCCTGGGTTTCAACACCTGTGCAGATCCTGCAGTGCCCATGACTCCAGGAGCAACCATCAACTTTCACAAATCAAGATCTTATCTGCCAGTGAGAGTGTGGATGATCAGAAATTGTTCTTCCTGCTCCTGCAGGCACTGAGAGATCCACACAGAACCCAAACTGCTGGGAAGTTAAGAGTTGGAGGTTAAGAGACCTAATGGAAAAAAAAAAACAACTTCTGCTCAATCTCTATCATGTTCTAAATCTTCTCTTCTCAGGTTTCTAAGGCTTGGATTACACCCAGGAATAGACTGGTGCTTATTAATTAATTCCTTTGAGGCTGTTCAGAGTCATATTTAACAAGAGTCTTATTCTGGGTTTGTTGGTGCAGTGTTACCATAAGGATGACAAGCAGGAACTGGTGTGGTGGATTAGTGACTCTAGCCCATGGTCTGTCTAATCCTGCCTTGGCAGTGCAGATCCAAGTACCTCAAATGTGAGCCTTGGGTCCTTTGCTGTGGAGAGTTGTGGAGTTCTTGCCTCCCTGAGCTTCCTCCCAGTCTGAGTCATCAGTGGCTGCTTTACATGCTGGAACATGAGGTTTATGTCCCTCCAAAACGTAATGGAAAGGTGGAGAACGCAATCCACAAAACTCTAGACCTCAGTAATTAGACACCCACAAGATTAATTACACCCTGTATGAAAAGAAAAGTGTAAAAATCCATTGCGAAAGTAATTCTTACCTGGTCTAAACAGCTGCCTTCCAGTGCCTCTGGCCAGGCAACACCTTGATTTTCTAGTCCCTCTTCCTTCAGCAGATCCTGACCCCATTGCAAAAGAGGACACTGCCATTGCTCCAGAAGAACCTCAGCTCACCTCAGCTGCCTGTCATGGACCTGCTGGGATGGAATCTGACCCAGGTCCCAGCTGGTGCTGAGCCTCACATCATAATAAACCCCCTCCCAGAACAGCTGTTCTCTGACAATCTTTTCCCCTACTGTAATTTCTACATTAAAAGAAATACTCCCAAACTCCACTCTTTCCTTCTGTACATCCTCACTTACTCCAAACACCTCCTTCTTCTCAATGCAGTGCAGTGACCAGAGGGAGCACAGACTTTTCTCCACTTTCCTGACTTTGGCTCATGTTGTGGTGGGAGCACATGAGACATTTCCCAGTCCATTCCTTTGAATCCCTCTTTATTTCAACTCAGCTTAATTCCAAACCACAAAGATCACTTTACTCCTAAGAAGAAGATTTGGATTGAAGTTTGGACTGAATCATAAGCCAACATTTAGTTGAATTCTACAAGGACAGGACAGTTTTTTAGAAAAGGGACTGAGAACTCTCTCTTCAAGGGACTTTTGTACACACGTACTTCTTTAACCGAGAATGATTCCCTGTTGGTTTTAAGAGTAAACCCATAAACACAGAAAGAGTTATATTAAGAAATACTCAAAGGTGACCCTTGTTTGCAACAGCCCCACAAACAACCAGTGCTGTGTGCTCCTGTGCTGTGTGTGCAGGGCAGGAGCCCTCCCTGCCCACCTCTGTGCCACTGAGCTCAGACACGGCGTCCACAGGCCGAGAAAATGCCAAGGACACCTCCCAGGCTCCTCCTGCTCATGAAATGCACTTTATAGCTCTGCTGAGCCCATTCCTGATGAGTGATGTGCAGCAGGGACACTGGCAGCAGTGACAACACGTTTGAAAGGCTGCGAGGACCCCGTGCTCTGCAACCACGTCACCAGTGCCCTGCTGAGGTGCAAACAGCAATCTCAGACAGATTTACACACAGCCAGGTGCTTCAGCTGTGCCTGGGGACAGGTGTCCCTGCAGAGGGGACAGCTGGGACAGACCCCCTTGCTCTGTGCTGGGGGTGCCCACAGCTGAGCTAAGCACAAGAGCAGCCTGGGGTTGCACACTGGTGAGCAGGACAGTGTCTGCTCTCTCCTCTGCTGGCATGCAGGTTCAAAGTCTGAATCAGTGAATTTTCTCAGTTTCCCCTCAAAGGAGGATATGGCAATGGAGCTTTGGGCAGAAAGGGAGAAATCAGAGTTTACTCCTGCTCTAGGATAATCTAGGATAAAATCCCTGTAGCTTGAAACAGTGCTGTGAACACTCAGAAAGCTGAAAAAAATAAGGTACTATTTTTGGCTTAAAGTCTTTATGGCTGATGCAGGAACTCTCTCATTAGTTACTCATTGCCTCAGCAAGTCTCATAAAACTGCCAGCAGAGTCCAGCAAATACTTCAGTGTTGTGGAAGCTCAGAAATCCAGGAATTGAACGAGGCCTTGAACCCATTTTATGGACTCACTTCTTACTGAACAACCATAAAATATTAAAATTCCAACCCTATAAATAACAAGGGGAAAGAACTGTGCATTTCTCAGCAGAAGCAGCTTCTCCAGAGACTCTTCCCAAGGTAAGTCCAGTGCTACCTGATCCAGAGACGGGTTCCCCTGACTGACAGGTGATCGGAGACAACGAGCTCATGTAACGGAGATTAGAGACATGAAACCCCCTTGAATCTGCTCTGAACTGGAAAATGCCCTGCAACAATGACCTCGGTTCATTCCCTGGTGACCCTGTCCCCATGTGAGGGCTCTCCCCAGGGTGTGTGATGGCAGCAGGGATTAACCCCTGCCAGCCCTGAGCAGAGGCAGCAATGCAGGGATGCTCTCTCCCACAGGATGGCGCAGAGCCGCAGCCCCGCCGTCCCCTGCCGAGCGCCCGTCCTTGCTCTTTCCTTCTTGGCATGTGTGGCCACAGGTAAGCAATGGAAAAAAATTCATCCTGCCTTTGTCCAAGCCCCATCACACCAATTATTGAAACTGCCCAGGGCTGGGTGATGTGACACAGCAGCATCCCAGCTTTTGAGTGCTCTGGAGGTCATCCCCAGAGGACTGTCTGAAAACCTGAGAGTAGCAGAGAAAGGAATGGGGAATCCTCAGTGTTTTCCAGCAGAGATGATGAGGCCACAGTTTCCAAACCTGCTCTAAGTGTGATAGGTCTGGCCACCTGGGAACACCTTCAGACAGGGACCTTCAGACTCCTTTATATGCATAGGACCTTAATACTTTTATAATCTGAGCTATATTTTTAATTATTATTCTATATGTCAGGCTGCAGTAGTGACTTTCATCCCATTACAATAATTTTTTCCTATACTGGTTGTTCATTTAGTGGGTCAGATATGACATTCTTTGACAAACTGCAGCTCTGCAACAGCCAGGATACAGCTGAGGGGCTGATTAACTCATTGATACTTCCAAGGGCATCCTGCTCCAGCTGAAAAACAGAGTATTAAACAGTGAGCACAGTGGTGTTGCAGCAGTGACTGGCAGCAGGAAGGTGAGAGGATGGGAATGACCTTTTGCTGGGTGTCACATGGTCACTCCTGGGTTCAGACATTTTGTTGTCCCAGCTCAGGTCTTGGTGTTCTGGCAGTCAGCTACAAAAGCCTGATTTTCATTTTAAATTACTGTGGAGGGAGCTTTGAGATGAAGACAGCTTCTTGTCTCAAAAACTAACATTCCACCTGAAAACAGCTGTTAGATTGAAACGTGAAAGTCTCATCCCTCCTCCAAGGTCGAGGCTGGAGAAGTGAGAGGGGCAGCTTTGGTGGGCTTAGGGTGCTTAAATGTCCTTTTCCTCCTTCTTCTGTAGGTTTGGAACTGTCTGTAAACAACCATGCTGCTGACTTCACCCTGTCTACAGAGCTTGGCCCTCCCATCTCCCTCTCATGCCTCGTTCACAACAGCAGCCAGGCTGAGGAGCTGCTCTGGTACCGTGGAGATGGGCAAGTGAGGCTGAAAGAGGGGAATAAAGTGAACATCAGCAACATCTGCATATCCCCAGTCAATGAGTCTGACAATGGAGTCACCTTCACGTGCAGGCTGGCACGGGACAAGTCTGTGCAGGTGTCTGTGATCCTGGATGTCCAGTGTGAGTTGCTGTGGTGGATTCCTGTGTGGAATAGCTGGGGTGGGATGGAGCTGTGGTGTGCAGGTGTCTGTGATCCTGGATGTCCAGTGTGAGTTGCTGTGGTGGATTCCTGTGTGGAATAGCTGGGGTGGGATGGAGCTGTGGTGTGCAGGTGTCTGTGATCCTGGATGTCCAGTGTGAGTTGCTGTGGTGGATTCCTGTGTGGAATAGCTGGGGTGGGATGGAGCTGTGGTGTGCAGGTGTCTGTGATCCTGGATGTCCAGTGTGAGTTGCTGTGGTGGATTCCTGTGTGGAATAGCTGGGGTGGGATGGAGCTGTGGGCTGAGCAGCTCTGTCTGGGCGGTGTTTTGCACCCTTGGACGCTGTCTTCACCAAGAAAAAATGCGTTTGGGAGGAGATAACTCACGTGATAAGACACTCCCTTCCCACAGTGGTGCTTATGACCTGATCTAAGGCCTCTTTTATAGGAGTGGGTGGGCCCTTAAAAAGGTATTCTGGGTATGTCCCGGCCTCCACCTAGATTATTTCCCAAGGATACAAGTCAGGGCAGAGGAAATACTGGAGTGACAGTCTCTGCCACTGGCTGCCCTCCTCATTCCCAGGAATCAGGAAAGGCTGCACTGCTGTGATGTGTTAGACCAGAGAATAAGGAACATGAGGGATGTGTGAAGGGAATTTACTTTTTGTTAAATTTGGGCATTCTATGAGGTTGGAGCAAGGTGGGGTCAGTCTATTCTCCTAAGTAACAAGTGACAGGAGGAAATAGCCTCAAGTTGTGCCAGAAGAGGCTTAGACTGGGAATTAAGGAAAATTGCTTTACTGAAACGATCATCAAGTCCTGGCAGAGGCCCAGGGTAGCAGTGGAGCCACCATCCCTGCAGGGATTTAAAAGATGTGCCACATGGGGACATGGTTTTATGGTGGCCCTGGCAGTGCTAGGTTAATGGCTGGACTCAATTTGAGAAGGCTTTTCCAACCTAAATGGTTCTGTGTTTATATGAGCACCATTATTAATGACACATGAACAGTTCCTCCCCAGCTGAGTGGAGAAGAGACCCTCCGTGTGGAAGTAGAAAAAGATGTTAGTCTGACCTGCAACTCCAAATCCAACCCTCAAGCCCAAAGCACCTGGCTGAAGGACAACCAAAGCTTGACCCTGCAGCAAAGTCATCATGAGGTGTACCAGACCAGTGAGATCTTTCGGCTCTCCATCAAAAAAGTGCAGAAATCTGACAATGGGACCTACACCTGTGTGGTGGAGTCACCCCTGGGACGTGGGACAAGGCATTTCTACCTCATAGTTGAAGGTAACAAGGCTGCTGCTGAATAATAAGCTTTACAAATAACTCTGTTCTCTTTTACAATGGCAATGATCCACTTATATTATGAAGTGTAAGTGGAGTGTGGTAAATTCCCTGCATGGATTTCTGAGGGCACAGCAACAAGGAGCTCTCTCTGCAGCTTTGCCTGGGACCACAGCACCAGGAAGGGCCTCTCCTGCTCTACCTGTTGTTCAAAAACATTTGGCAAGTGTGACCTGGGGCAGGCTCATCCCATGTCACTCTACCCATGCTGACAGGGCACACTCAAGTGTGGTTTAAAGCACTTCAGGTCTTACTTGAAGCATCTCACTGTGACCACAGGATTCTGTCATGCCCAAAGAGCTGCTTAAGGCAAGATGAGTTGTGCTCCAGAGGTGACTACAAGGGCTGGGTGCCCAGGGCTCAGGCAGGTGACACTAAATCACCTCTGTCCAGACCTCTTTCACTTCTGCCCTCCTGGCACAGTGAGGGAAGCAATGTTACCTGTGTCAGTGGGACCTCTGGACAGCCTTATTTCTGAGCATAACACTGCCTGGGGGATCTTCTTCAGGAACTGGTATTTCAATTCTTCTTCAGTTCACTGAAATACAGGCTCAGCTCCCTTCTCTCCATGGGACTAACACACAGAGTCAGTCTGCAGACAGCAGAGGGAACACCAGTTAACTCAGCAGTGACAGCTGTGGGAAATGTCTTTCCACAGTCCAGTGAAATGTTCTGGGTTATGTAGCTGCACTAAGTTCTCACATATCCAACCTCTTCTTTCCTGACAGATAAAAAACCTGTTTTTCCCACGGAGGCTGTTATTGCTGCTGCAGTGGTGGTTTCACTCACAATACTTTTTGGAATTGTGGCTCGAAAAGATAAAATTTTTAAGGTATGGAAAGCTCTAGTTTCATAGGAAAAAAATAGTATTGTTTGCTGCAGTGCCCTGTTTTCTTTTCTACCTTTCCTATTCCATTTCATAATGTTGCTTTTCACTGTTAGAAAACTGCTACAAACTATCTCCTGCTTTATAATTACCAGTAGATAAATCAAGCATTAGATATTTTCATATGGAAAGCATTATGTACTTGCAATATTTGTAATGATATCCCCACTGCCAGAAAACGTGAAAGATAACAAAACTGTTACTTTCTTTTCTTTTCAGTGTTTCAAGAAACCTTCAAGAGAAATAGCTCTGTAAGTATTTGACTGATTATTCACACCTATTCCAAATGAATTCCTGCTTTAAAATTGGCAGAACTTGAAAAAGTTCACTCAGCATGATAAACCCACCCAGCTCTTGCTCTAGCTGGTGAACATCAGCCCACACCTCCTCTCCCAGCAGATCCCTGGGAATATGATAGGACACACAAATCCTGCCCTTCCCTGGCCATCCCAGGGCTCTGGCTACCCCTGTGTCTAACCACTGGAAGGAAAAAAAAAACCTAATGTCATACCCACAGCCTGCTGACAGCTTTCTGGAGCTGAACACAGTGCAAATGAATTTAACTTACTCGTGTTTTTCTTTTTTTTTCCTAGGAGTTGATTTTTCGCTTCTTCCGTTCACTTTGCTGCAGGTAAAGAGCACCAGAAAACATCATTTCTAGTGGTCAACCAAAGCCATAGTGTGAGATGATGAGATAAAGCACTGAAACAGTTTTTTTGGGATCAAGTTTATACGTTTTTTCAAAATATATGTGGTTCTTTGTGTCTGTTGATTCTAAGCCGCTGCTTAGAGGGTCAGAACTGTTAGAACTGGTCACTGGAAAACCTTTCTTTGGAGCAGCATTGAGGCAGGTGGGCTGCATGAAATGATGCCAGCTCTTGCCCTCTATGCTTATTCCAACATGGAATGCTTGTGCAGCCAGGCATGTGGGTTGTGGATCAGTCTGCAGAGGAATCTCTACTGAATTGTGATGGCCACCCAACTCCCTGTCCCTTCCCAATGATCCTATATGGGCATCTCAGCCTCTCTTGCCAGGGCAAAAGCTGCCTGGCACTTAGCACTGCTGCTGCACCTCCTGTCCCCATGGCTGAGACAGACCCCAGGGCTTGGGGCAGCCCCAAGGCTCGATGGCACACAGTGAAGCTCCAGTGATTGCTCCAGCACCACGATGGGTGGAAATCCATCCATCCCTTCCCCCAACAAATGTGCCACTCAAGCACTTTTCTCAAGGCTGTTGAGGCCTCATCATGCCTTGGAATAGTCCTTTACTAATACTGTCAATAAACACTGCGTGCTGTAAATCAATTGGAGATGGTGATGCACCAGCGCTTTTCTCAGAGGAGCGGGCAGCTCCTCGAGAGGAAGATTGTGCAGCCTGATCTGGAGTGTGATCCAGAGCGTGCCCTTGACTCACCAGCGATCAGGGAGATCCCTCAAGGTGCCACAGCGGTGCCACCTCATGTTCCTGGGCACTCAGCCTCAACATCACCAGCTGTGGAATGCTGCCCCAAACCCTCCTGTTCATCTGCCACAGCGCAGGGGGTGACACTGTGCTAACAGGGCTGGGGACAGCGGGGTGGGGGTCTCCGGGTGGGTGTCACCCCTTCAGGAGTGCCAGGAACCTGCCGAGCCGAGCTTGGCCCACACAGCCTCCGACACCGACAGAGCTCGGCCCACAAAGAGCCTCCGACACCGACAGAGCTCGGCCCACAAAGAGCCCCCGGCACTGACGCTCCCACCACTCCAGGCAGTGTGGAATGTTCTGGAGCAGGGATTGTGTGGGTGTGGGGTCCCTGTGAGGGGCCAGCGAGAGGGGTCCGTGTGAGGGGCCGGTGTGAGCGCTGTGTGCGAGGGGTCCCTGTGAGGGGGTTCTGTGTGAGAGAGGGGTCGTTGTCAGGGATGGCTGTAAGGCGCCAGAATGAGGGGTCTCTGTGAGGAGGTCTCTGTGAGGGGGTCTGTGTGAGGAGTCGTTGTCAGGGATCGCTGTGAGGCGCCAGTGTGAGGGGTCTCAGTGAGGGGCCGCTCCACCGGCTCCCCGCACCAAACGTGTCCCTCCCCTCTCGCCGTCCACCCCCACCCCGCCGCCGTTCGCCCCCCCTCGCCCCCGGCCGCGGCCCCGGGCCCCTCTTCCGGCTTCCGGTGCCGGCGCTATAAGAGCCGCTTCCGCCTCGGGCCCGCGCCGGGATCGTGCTGCCGGTGCCGCCATGAACGCCCGCGGTGAGGGGGGGCCCGGCCGTGAGGGGCGGGCACGGGCGGATGGGGTACAGCGGTACCTCAGCGAGCGGGGGAACTGTTACCGGGGACGGGATGGGGGCGATTATCGGTACCTTAGCACTGTGTCAGGGGAGGGAAATTACCGGGGTAAGGAGGGGGTTACCGGCCTTTACCGGGGGTATGTAATCCGGGGGGTTGAATACTCATGGTTACCTCAACCATAGGTGGGGCGGGCGGGGGGAATTACCGGGACCATAGCGGGGCTGTGGGCAGGGGTAACGTGCCCGCTGTAGGGAGGGGAGAGCCGGGAGCCTCCCCGTTAGTTCAGGTGATGGGAGGGGATCGGTGTGTGTGTGTGTGTGTTACCGGTGTGTGTGTGTGTGTTACCGGTGTGTGTGTGTGTGTTACCGGTGTGCCCGGGCCCCGCCGTGACCCTGCCCCGCTGTCCCGCAGGGCTGAGCACCGAGAAGGCCGTCGCCTTCACTCGGCGGCTGCGGGCCGAGCCGCAGTTCCTGCTGGCCCAGAACGTGGCCACATGCAACGACCCGCTGGAGGTGTGCCTGCAGCGGCAGGTGGTGCAGGACACGGTGCAGGTGTTCCAGCACGCCGTGCCCGCCGAGGGCAAGCCCGTCACCAACCAGAAGAACTCCGGTGAGCGCGCTCGGGGCCGGGGGCGGTGTCTGGGGGCTGATTGTGCCGCTGCTCCGGAGCTCTTTGTCCGGGTTTCCGAGCAAAGTCAGCATCCTCCTCACTTAATAACACACGTTACACTTGCAGCGTTTGCCTCTTTTCCTTTCTGCATGGTGTAACTGAGAGATGCGCTTGCAACAAAAGATTTCAGAACGCTTTCAGAGCTTTTTGGTGTTGTAGAAGCCCGGCCAAAGGCTCGAGGCAGAACTGTGTCATGAATCTGGTGGTAAAAGGGATTGTTGTGCAGCTCTTGAGCACAGACGTTCCAGTTTAATTCGTGTTCTTTGATCTCTCAGGGAGATGCTGGATCTTTTCCTGCCTCAACGCAATGCGTCTTCCTTTCATGAAGAAATACAACATTGAAGAGTTTGAGTTCAGCCAGTCCTATCTCTTTTTCTGGGATAAGGTACAGTCGTGTAGGTTGTTGTAGGATTGCTTGTGCAATCAGGTGTTAGTGTTGGGGCAGAACTTCTTTTAGGCTGCATTGTTTTAGCGCATATGAGAAAAAACTTCAAAAGTTCTTTAAAAATGTATTTTTAAATGCAGGTGATTGAGCAAAGTGGGACTTTCAGCTTGAGAAGAAAGTTGTCAGGATGTTTTGGAAGAGTAGAAGTTTTTTTTGTTGTTGTTTTTTGTTTTTTTTCCCAAGAGTTCTGTATATTTCAGAAATTACTTGTTGGTGGTTCAGGAGAAACATGAGTGTAGCTCTGAGGTTTCAGTTGTGCTTGTGACCTGATGGGTGAGTTCTGTGCCTGCTTCTCCCGCTAAGGGAAATCAAACAAATCTAATACCAGTTTGGGCCAGGCTTCATTGCATAACTTCTGCTTCCCTTTTCTTGTTCCCCTCTCCTCAAGCTTTGTGTGAAGTCACTCCTAAATATTTGGCCTAACAAAGAATTTTGTAGAGTAGCCCCTGGAATGCTAGAGGGGAAAATGAGGACATCATTGGATGAGCAGAAAGTTGCTTCCTCTATTCTGTACTTGCAAAGAACTGAATATTCAGCAATTAATTAATGCATAATATGTCAGACTTAAAAGTTGGGGTTTTTTTTATTTTTAATCTTTGTGTTTCAGGTTGAGCGTTGTTACTACTTTTTAAATGCCTTTGTGGAAACAGCTCAGAAAAAGGAGCCAGTGGAAGGAAGACTGGTGCAATTCCTGCTCTCCAACCCCACAAATGATGGTGGACAGTGGGATATGCTGGTTAACATTATTGGTGAGAGGACTGGTCACAAGGAGCCCTTCCTGCAACTGCAGCTTGCTTTGAGAAATGGGGAATGGAATAGAATAAGAAATTTAGCTTGAGACCTGAGAATTGGCAATTCTTTTAATCAAAGCCTTTTTTGGGGCCAGATTATAAATATTGAACTTAAATCTTGTCTGGCATCACTTCTGCTTAGTCCTGTTGATGATAAAAGCTCAGAAGATCAACAAATAGTTAGATATCCCTGACTTTCCATTTCATAAAAAGGTTCAATCCTCTTTTCCTTCAGTCATCAACTCAACCTCCTTTATTTATAGCCATGTACACAATGTTTAGGGCACATGGTAAGGAAAAAGCCCCTGCTGGACTGGGGTGTGTCTGCAAAGCAGGAGCAAAACTACTTGGAATTGCAGCCTGAAGTTGGTATAAAGATCAGTGAGAAGGAATTGATGTGGAATGTGGCAGTGCTGGTCTTACAAAGCTCCAGCAGGAAGGGGATCCTACACTGCTGAAGATACTTAATTACAGCAGCACTTGCTGTCATTTGTGTTGTGAAACAATGTGACACATTTGTAAATCAACAAGCCAATAATACAAATTTAGAATTACAAAAGGAATTTGTTTCTTTGAAGCCTGGAGGTTCCTTTTTTTCCTCATCCCATTGCTATACTTAATCAGGGCAGAGATTTTTGGCTGCTGCTGTTACATCCAGAGCTTTGCATGGTGAGATCTGGGAGTGGTACTGTAATGGAGGAAGTCACTGAGCTGTTGCTGGTGTTTTATAAATGTTGAGGAGGAAAGGAGACTGGGAAGTTAATTTTAACCTTAGATAATTTAGGTGAAGTGATTGATATGAGGCCCAGTTCTTTAGAAGGTATTTCAGGAGATTAATTTTAAAATCAAGTTGTTTTTTTTTTTTTTCCTGGAGAGCAAGACTTCCTGAAGCATTAATTAATTCAGAATTTTTAAGTGTTAAGTTAAATAGTATTGAGTAGTTCTGGGATCCCTGTGGAATGAAGATCAGAGGTCAAGATTCAGTCACAGATTAAAATATAAACTCTGGGTAATTGTAACTTTTAAAAAAGACCTCTTGCCTTGTAATCTCTGCACAAACTCTCTTTATCTTTCATATGAGTATGAGCAGTAGGAGCATCTGTTATGTGAAAAAGCCAGTTATTAACCTGTAGTCTTATGTTTTTTTAGAGAAGTATGGTGTTGTCCCCAAGAAATACTTCCCAGAGTCTCACACCACAGAGGCTACCAGAAGGATGAATGAGATCTTGAATCATAAGGTAAAATTGATTTAGATGATAAAACTTAGGGGAGGTAAATGAACCTGCTCCAAATGTTCCTAACCACCTTATCCTTATTGACCTAAGTGTTAAGTGCATCTCAGCAACTTAAATTTATTTACAAGCAGCCTAAAGTCTCAGCAAAGTCTGATGTTCATCTTGAAACATGGAGCAGGAAGGAAGGTGAGATCATGGAAGATGTCCATGGTCAGGCTTCAGTAGCTTGACAGTACCTTTTGTGGTTTCAATAGCAGTTGTTACTAATCCTCAAATTTCCCAAGATTTCTTGACATGTGGCTGCTTAAATCTGTTTCTGCAAAACCAGCACATGGTGTCTAAGTCTCTCTTTCCCACCCTTTCAGTTTCTCATCTCACTGTGTGCCAAGGTTTCCAGAGATGGCTGCCAAATGTGGTGAAAAAGATGGAGGAAAAAAATAGTATTTTAAAAACACACTGCATGTCAAAAATCAGCTTTCAGTATAGAAGAGCACAGCTTTGCCTGAAGGAAGGTGTTAACTCACACCCTGAACTGCAGAAATGAATTAGCCTGGGAAGATGCTGGTATAGGTAGCTAGATGAAAAAAGGCAATTAAAACATTTTTTTACAGTTTGCTACATTTTTTCCAGTTCATATACTGCACACCCAGGAAAAACTGCCTGCTGAAATCCACATTAAAAATGCAAAGTGCGTGGTGGAATGAGCTTGGGCATTTAAAATGTTGTTAATGCTGTTCTAATCCTGAGCATGGCAAAGCAGCTGGTCCTGAGGGATCCCCATCACTGTTCCTGGCCTTATGGATGGTGACATTAATGGGAAGCTTGTGCTGTTCTGGCTGCAGCTGTGCATGAAGTGGGGAAATGCCCCTTTCTTTTCATCAGCCAAGTGATCAATTATGCATTAGAATTGCAAAATAAGTGTGACATTATGAAGGAAGTGTGTTCTGTGAGTCACAGTGGTGCTGGTGTGTGTGGATGTTTTGGCATCATTTACAGGAATGAGAAAAATCAAACTTTCAGAGCTTAATGGGTGCAAACCTCATGTCAGTGGTTGGAAGTGGCAACTGGATTGTGACTATTTGTTAATTTTTTTGTGATATTTTACTTCAGCAGCATTCAATTATCTTGCTATTTTTTAATGAATCAATCTCTAACAAAGCTTCTGAAAGGTATTTTCATTTAGAAAACATGTTATGAAGAATAAAATAGGTGCTTGAAACAAGCAGATAGGAATTCCTTAAATATGATCAGGTAGCACCTTTCATACCCTTTTATAACAAAGTGACTTTATCTTTAAACAGATGAGAGAATACTGCTTGAGGCTAAGAAATATGGTGGAAAGTGGAGGAAACAAAGGAGAACTTTGTGCTGCCATGGACATGATGATAGAAGAGGTAAATAAACTGATGTGACATGAATCTTGGAACACAGGGCTGGAATGGATGAGATTCCTTACTTTTGTTGTGTAGCTGTTGGAACAGCCAAAGTGCCTCTTGTTGCTTATCAAAGTGTTCTTGGAGCTCTTCAGTGTATTTGTTATGCAGTGGTTTGTTGCTTACCTCATTCTGAGTTTTTCTAATCCTTCCAGACAAATATTTTGCATCCATAGGTTTCAGAATGATGATATTTTGCAGACATCTGCACCTTGCTGTAGGAAAAGCAGCATTTTGTCTCTGGGAAGATCAGAACAGTGGCCTGTCAGGCTGTTACAAATAACAGGAAAGGTTGAAATTTGCATTCTGATGGCTTTGAATGCAAATCTTGTAGCATGAGTGTTGTGCAAGGATTCCCCACAAGAGAGCAGAAAAGAACCACAAAAGGGAAGTGTGTGCACAAGGCTGAGCCCAGCTGAGGGCTGGTCCTGGGGGGCAGCAGAGAAATAAATTGCAGCATGGTTTTGGTGAATTGACTCCATCACTGCCAGTGTGTCTGCAGTGCCTGAACCTCCTCCTGCTCACACAAACCCACATCATTTTTCTCATTCTGTGCTGTTCACACTTGATTCTTAAACTGCCAAAAATAACTTCGACTTGAGGCTCCTTTAATGTGTGACAGAATTCATGCACTTTAAAGTATTTAATTTATTGCTCAAACATACAATGCCAAGTGACCTAGTGGTTAAATGTGTGTCTTTAGATGAGTCAAGAAATCAATTGTTTTGGTGTTGTGTGTTAGCTTTTTTTGCAATCCACTGAACATCACTGTTAGACACAACCCACCTTGGGCTACCTCTGTAAAGTTTTAGTTCCATATTGATTAATGTGTTGTCTTGGGTTTTGGAAATTGATCTTTGCTCTTCATGTAAAATTCTGTAGCTTCTTTTTATCTAGCTTTCAGGTTAGGTTAAAAGAAGAGAACTGTTTTGTGTTCCTTGGGTTTCATCAAAACTATTGTGAAATTCATGCCTTAAGAATGCTGTGCTTTGAGCCTACTCCAGAATGTTGCAAATCTGCAACAAGTTCTTAGTTCAAAGATGAATTCCTGTAACTTACATGTAGTGTGTGTCCAAAAGCCCCTGGGGATTCTGTAGCAGACATCAAAAGCTTCTTAGAGATGGTCATTCTTAGGGCAGGGATACCTCAGTTCACTGCTAAATGTTTCTTCATTTATTTGGAGACTCTTGCCCTCTGACAAGAGATCCTGGAACTTACATGAAAGGTTCTTAACTGATTGCAGTTTGTTCTGTAAAAGGTTGTGTTTAAGTCTCTGAGGTTAACAGCATTTTTCCTGCAGTAGTAAAGGTGGTTTGCATGTATGAGTGGTGCCTCTGTATTTTTGTGGCAAAGCAGAGCTTGGTTTTGTTCTGGGAGGTTCCATTTGCATAGCAAATCTTGGTTTGCTAGTGCTGGGAGCAGCAGTACTTGAGCTGAAATGGGGCAATTGTTGAACACTGGATTAAATATTCACTCCAGAACTGTAAAAACATTCTTATCAAACCAGTGCACAGCAGGTCAGAAGCTGAAATCAGTGCAGTTCATGCAACAGAATTTTTCTTCCTTTACTGTTCTCCTTTGTAGACTCTTCCTTATCAGGAGTGTCCTCCTTTTCCCCTCCTCATTCATTGTGGGGTTTAGCACAAGCCATTCTATCTTTGCCTTATCTTGCTTCTAGTTGTCACTAGGGCAATGTAACTCACCTTTTAGTTTAAATATGCTTATTTTATTTATTGGTAGAGGAAGCTTGTGAGATATGAAGAGAGTGCCTATGTTGGGTGTGGTGGCAAAACAATTGAAGGAGGCCATTCCAGGCTCCAATGTCTCCATCATTTTCCTTCCTCTGGCTGGAGCCCATTTGGTTGCTGCTCTCCTTTTAGGCATTTTTCTTGCTTATTTTGTGTTCCTGGCCTCATCTCTCAGTGCTTGTGGTTATCTGAGGTAATGTGGGTGTAGCCACAGCAAATGGTGCCTTTTGTGCAGTCTGTGCAAAATTAAATATTTATAGTAGTTCAGGGTTTTCTATTTGCTCTTTACCATATTTATTGTGAAATGTGTGAGTTCCTGCAGTAGGAGCCTTATGCCCACACCATTGTTTTAACCTGTAATTAATCTTTTCACTTGTTTTCTTAAATTGCTCAGAGTGAGAACACCTTTATTTAGCAGGAGCATTGCTGCCAGCACAAAGAGCACATTAACATAAAGCCAGTTCTTATGGAACCTTAAGATCAGCTCCAGAAAGAGTTAAATCAGCTTTGGGAAAGGTATTGTATCTACTCTGCTGTGAAAGTGTGAAAACTGCCAGGCTGGGAAAGCTGGCACAGACCACAGGAGCTGGATCCCAATGCAGAAGGTGCAGCTGAGATTTGACTCCCTCTGTTATTTTAAATAATCTGATGGTTCCTTGCATGTGCTCAGGACCTGGACAGAGCTGAGAACCAATGTCAGCTGAAATAAAACAGATTGAAACCTGTTTAACTGTGATTAAATTCCCTGTCCCCAGAGTACCTGTGGCAAGTCCTGCTCTATATCTCTAAGGACACTCACTGCCAGTGTTGGCACATTTTCTCTTAAGCACTGTGAGAAACTACATTAGTGGTTCTGAAGTGCAGTTTTATATTCTGATTTACAGGAGGCTGATGGCTTGAAATCTGGTCAACTTTTTGTTCTAAAAATCCAAAGATAACTGCCAGCTGCAAAGGATGTCACAGGCAGCAGGCATGGAGCTGGAATTAAATTGCATCACCTGCCAGCTCAGCCCTAAACAGAGATGTTGTTAAATGTATTAAAAGAGATGAGGAGATTATTTTGGGCTTTTGAAAAGAAGCAAATCCCATCTTTGAAATCCAAATGAATATTAGAGTAAAATATGAATTAATACAGGGATAAAATGCCCATGTTAAAAGGTCTTGTTTGTCTCTGCATGGGGCAAACCAGCTGGTGGAACAGGTGATGCTGAATGATGAAGCCTTTTGAGAATCAGTTTGGTAAAGTTTCTCTGACAGTGTTGGAGGAGCTTCAGAATTACATATGAAATGTTGTAATGAGGCTGGGAAGTTCCCTGTTTTTTGCTTTGGGCTGCTGCATTCCTAGGATAACCTGGAATTTGTAAGCTTTTGTTTTGCCTGGTGGTTGACCTGAGAACATGGAGTGTGAGTGTGGAGATAAAGACCTCAGGAAAATCAACAGATCTTCTCAGATTGGTTTTGAGCTGCTGAAACACCAAGAATTCAGGAGTTGACTGCAGATAATGGATGTGTGTGTGTTTATTGATGGTGACCACTGCAGTCCCATTTCAGCTGGTTCTCACACGGGGAAATCCACTCTGCAGTGGCATTGCTGTGGTAGGAGAGGCACAGCTGCATGTTCCAGCAGGCTCACAGCTGTTTGCTCCTCTGGGCAGGTATTCAGAATAGTGAGCACTTGCCTGGGCAGCCCTCCAGAGACTTTCTGCTGGGAGTTCCGGGACAAGGAGAAGAACTACCACAAGTACGGCCCCATGACCCCGGTGCAGTTCTACAACGAGCATGTGAAGCCTTACTTCAACATGGAGGACAAGGTTGGGGCAGATCAACACTTTTTTTTTCTGCTGCTAAGCCATTTATTTCCCACTGTTGCCCCCTGTAGCTGCAGCATCTGGGAAGGGCAGTGCTTGCCCAAGTCAGTGTGTTTATTCTCCCTGTTGTGTTGTTTGTGCTCTACCCTTCAATTATCTGGGATCTTGTGTTACAGTCCATGATGGTTTTGTAATGATAAAATATGCAATGATCTAATCAGTTGTAATATGTCATAAGGCAGACATTAGAGAAGGAATAACATGCAGAGCTGCTCTGCCACAGTTACAAGGTGAACTTGTGAAACAAAACAAAAAACCCAACAAACACAACCTTAAAAAACCTCTTCCTTCAGTCAAGTGGCTTGTTTGCTAATAGGGCAGACAGCCATTCCCTGAAATCCTTCTAGATTCAATCTTTAAAGATTTCAGTTATGTTGCATCTTATTTTATGGCATCTTGGATTTTGGCAGATTTGTCTAGTGAATGATCCTCGACCCCAGAATCCCTACAACAGGCTCTACACAGTGGAGTACCTGGGCAACATGGCTGGAGGGAGGAAAACTCTCTACAACAACCAGCCTGTGGAGGTGCTGAAGAAATTGGCTGCAGCATCTATCAAGGATGGCGAGGTGGGTTTGGTTTCTCTTTGTGGATGGCACAGTGCAGCCACCCCTGGGATTTGGCCCAGACATGACCCTTCCTTCTCTTTGCAGGCTGTGTGGTTTGGCTGTGATGTGGCAAAGCACTTCTATGGCAAGCTGGGAATCAATGACCTGAATATGTGAGTAGAGAATCAAATCAGGATGTCATTTGGGATACTCAGTGATGACATAAACAGTCCTTTAACTGCTCAATGAACTGATTTGTACATACTTGGGATTACATACTCCAAAAGAGTATATTTAAGTAATTCAGTAGCAGAATTTTTCTTAACTTGTTAGTTTAATCTGAGTAATTTAAAGATGCATTATGAGCAGCATTATTAAAATGTCTAATATATCATGAGAGAAACTCCTAAAGGAATCAGGTTTTGCATTTATTCTGACATTAAAATTGGTTGAACTCATATGCCTGTGCAGTGGCCCCTGGCACAGGGCAGTCTCCTGATTCCCTTAGTCAGAACTCCCTCTGCATCCTTTCTCATGTGGATTATTATTCTTCCTGCTAGATTTAATCATGAGCTGGTGTTTGGTGTCTCCATCAAGAACATGAACAAAGCAGAACGACTGATCTTTGGAGAATCCCTGATGACCCATGCCATGGTCCTGACAGCTGTCACTGAGAAGGTAGAGTCTCCCTCCTGGATTTCTGGTGCTGGCAGGGATGTGTTGGAATATCCTGGCAGCTTTTCTGTGTCCTGGGCTCACTCAGAGTGTGCCACAACCCCCTGGTGCACAAGGCCTGCTTGTTTATTCCCTTTGTGTTGTTTGTGTCTGAGTGCTCAGAACTATAAATATTTAACAAGGAGGGAAGAATTTTAGACATGTCAAAGGACTTCTTTCCTTTTACCCAGAGACTTTGAGCCTGTTAAAATGCTGGTAGGAGGCACTTTGCAGTAACTTTAACCACCCTGGCATGTGATCCCTGACCCCTAATTAGGGAAGGAAAATGGTGTCCAGCATAGCTCTGTGGCAAACAGGCTGGGATGAATCCACAGCTAGATCTGCTCCTGGCACCATAACAAAGCACATAGTGAAGTCAAAAGGAGCATACAAAAACTTACAACTCAGGGTTATCTGCAAAGTTGATGTTTCCATTTATTTCCAGAAGTTGCCATTATTAAAGTTCCTTTGAAGTGATCTTTTCCTGTCCAGCTTGGCCTTGGCTTGAGAAATAACAGCTTGCACAGCACTGAACAAGATTGCCTGAGCTGTGGAGTTTTGAGACTTGAAATGGAACTGCTGAATAATAAGACTGTTCCAAGTTACTTTTTACAACTCAATATAATTTTTTCCTGTTTTCTGCATCCTGAGCTCTTAAGGCTTCCATTGTGTATCAGGTTGCATGAACACTTCTCTAAATATCTAATTGAAAAACAAGGAACACCTTGTTGTTGGTACTTCTTAAAAAATTTGTTCTGAAGGGGCTTTGAGAAACTAAGTTGTAAAATGTATTATTTTGAATTTACTTTTTTATAAAAAGGTTTTGAAAATTAAAAAAAATCATATTATGATTTTATAGCATCAAAAATTGATGTGGATTCAATGCACATTTTGGTTAAAAAGTTGCTGTACATGAATGTGCTCCTCCCAGTTGCTCTCTGAGAGCATCCAGAGTTGACATCCTTGGTCTGGGAGCTCTTAAGTTTCCCATCTTAAGGACTGTTCTCTCTTTTCATGGAAGAATACAAGCATTACAACTATATTCCATTCAATATTAAAAATGGATTTATGGGGTGTTTTTCAGGTTAGTTTTTTGTATTAAAATATTTTAATTGCACAGCACCAGACCTGGAGCTGTGTCTTTCAGCTGGATTCTTCAAGGGTTTGTACTAATTCTGTTCTGAATTCTGACAGTTCCTTGTTCCTTTCTCTGATTCCCAGTTCAGGCAAGTTGTGCATCCTGTATTTAACTTCCACCACACCCTGATGGGGACAGGAACAGCAGCTTAAATTCTGTCAGTCAGTTAAGTCCAAACTAGAATTTAGTTAAATTTCAGCTTCCTGATAAAATAAATATTGATTGCAGACTCTTCTTCACCACATTTCCTCATATTTTATCTAAGTAAGTAGATGAGTATTTTACAAAATGGCATTTCTCCAGCCATGAGCAAGAAACCCTTGGGGCTCTCAGGAGTGGAGCTCTGGTTTTCCTGGTGCTGGATTTGGATGTGGAAGGGGTTGTCTGCTCAGATGTGGCCTCTCCTTCAGCACTGAATGTCATGGGCTTGTTTTGGCACAGGATGGGCAAGAAGATGCATTTGAAAAATGGAGAGTGGAGAACTCCTGGGGTGAAGACCGTGGCAATAAAGGTAATTTACAGTCATGAGAGCAGAAAGCTGAATGTTTGGAAATAAAGATGGGGAAGGGACAATCCAGACTGGTTTGTGTCTGGAAGGCATGGGAAGATACTGATAGACAAAAGCTCATATTTTATCACACTTTATTCCTGCATTATCAATTCTTTAGGTTGTTCAGTTTATTGCAGGGAAGCAGCTGATACTCTTAAGCCTTGATATCAGTTTGCTGTTGATCCCAAGTAAATTCCCAGCTATTATCCCTGCCAAAAACCCCAGCAGCTGCAGGAGTTTGCTCTCCCTCTGTCACACTGGTCAGAACCTTGGCTGTTTTGTTGCTTATAATCCTTTGCTGCAGAACACAAGTGTGGAAAATCTGGTAGCATGAGTCCAAAAACATGATGGCACTTGAGACAGCAGGAACTCCTGTGGGTCTGTAACCAATCTGTTCATGAAGGGACCATGGATAAAAGTTTGGCTGTATCAATAAAATAGGATCACTTCCAAGGACTGCACTGTATAGGAATGATTTTTCTTTCTAGTACAAAAGGAGAAATAAAGGCTCCACTGCACCATTTTTAACTAAAGCTTTTGCTAACAGCCAAGCTTTAATCTGTGCACTGCACATGGGGCTCCTGCTGGCTGTGGCTGCTGCTATTGAATAACCTTCCTGAGCCATGTGTGAAACTCAAGTGGTTTTTGTTTTCTTTTAGAGTGCTGTTTATCAGTCACTGCAAGGCTTTGCTTACTGATTTTGTAGATGAGGAAATGAGGGCATGGCTGGTCCCAGCTTGTGCTGCAAACAGCTGCAGTGCAAACTGTTCAAACTCAAACTTTTCAAACAGCTGACTGTGGGGGAAAAAAATTTAAAAAAATCATAATTCTGGTTGCCTTTTTGAATTTGTGCCAAAGCCATGACATGCAGCCCCTCTCCTGTGGCTCTGCTTGTGCTGGGTTTCTCCATGGACTTGTTTTCCTGTTGCTGCTGTCCCAGCTGCCCTCTTGGGACACTTTGGGAAGGCTCTGAGGGCTGTGCCAGGGCTCTGTGCCAGCCTGGTGTGGCACCTGGCAGCAGTGTGGGCACAGCCCTGAATCACAGCTTGGAGCTGGTTTAGGAAATTGTTTCCAGTGGTTTCCCTGCTCATGGAAACTGGGAATGACCACAGGGTGTTTCTCTGCTGGTCTGAGGGGCAGCTCTGAGCTCTCCTGCTTTACCCTGCCAAGGCCAGGCAGCTTTTCCTATGTGGAGTGGAGGAGAACTCCACAACTTTTGTCACCTCCTGGGTGAGACAGGCCAGATTTGGGGTCACCCATGGCACAGCCTCAGTGGTGAGTGTGCCAGGCCAGACTCTGTCCCCAGGAAAGAATCTTTGCTGGCCACATTTTTCTGCTGCATGTTAATCCCAAATGTTGATTTGGTGTGGCAGAACTTTCCCAGGATGTCTTGGTTTTCTTCTGGGAATAGACTATTTCTGGAGAACTGTTTTAGGATGTGGTCTTATTTCATGTTATTGAAAAGCTTATAAATAAGTGTCTTAATTTGTTGTGGCCTCTTGGTCTTGCAGTAGTTTCTGTTCTGAGTTAACTGAATCCATTCACAGCAAAGTATTAAAAAAAAATCTTCAGACTTGACAAAACAATGAAACTGTTGACAATATGGCAGTAGTGAAATGTTCTTTGGAATGTTGGATTAAGTAAAGGAGCCAAATCAATGCTGAGGTACCATCAATGGGGCAGAGCAGCATCTGAACCCTGACACTGCTACAGGTGGTGCCTGCTGGGCTGGGACTGAGCTGTGGCATCCAAATGCACATTCACCTCTCAAGAATGAGTTCAGGAGCTGTGTCAGAGGAGCTGGTTGTTCTTTTGAAATAAAATGGGAGCCCAGAGTGACTTGAATAAGCCCTGCCCTATTTTGTCCCCATGGCATCTGTGTGGACTTTGCAGGGTGAGTCACTGTCCCTTATCTGCTTTGTACCAGGGGACACCATGGGCTCTGGAAAGTCTTGCTCCCTCACTATGCTCTGTTTTGCTCAGGGAGTTGCCTGGAAAAATGCCTTGACAGAAAATCCCATCAGAAATAGGAAGTTTGACTCTATTTTGGGGAGCTGAATCCCTGAATGATTTTCTTGGGTAGGACCAAATGAGCTGCTCTGGAGCAAAAGGCAATTGGGCATGTCCTGCAGGGCTCCTTCCCAAACCCTGGGAGAGGTAACTGAGAGTCACAGCATCATTTCAGTTGGAAAACCCCTTTTAAGGTCCAGAGGAATCCAACTGTTCACCCAGCACTGCCAAGTCCCCACTGAGCCATGCCACCAATGTCACATCTACACATCATTTTAATCCCTTCAGGGACTGTGATTCAACTTGATGGGGTTTCTCCTTCCTGCCCTGATTTTCCACTCTCCAGTGTCCTGTAGGAGGGTGAGGACTCAGAGTTTGTGTGAGCTGTCTTGCAGTGCCACTGAGTCTGTATCTCACTGTGATAAGAGTGAAGATTTTTATCTTATCTGCCTTGTTAAGGAATTGGGAAGCTGTGCTTGGGTAAGCACAAGAAACCAGAGCCCACATGAGTGAAGAGTCAGCCAAGAATGATGCTAAACTTGGCACATCCCAGCTGGGTGTGGGGATAGGAGTAACCCCAACTCCCAGGATTTCTTGGACAGGCTGATTGAGGGTCCAACCTGCAATAAAACACAGGGACTGGACTTGAGCCATTTAACAATCAGCAAAAATGACTTTTTTGTGAGGAAAGAGCAGTCTCTTTTTCATGTGGGGTTCCCTGTTCTTCCAAGTACAGTCCAGGGTGCCAGGTGCCACCTGTTTACCCTGAGTGGAATGGTGCAAGACTGGAGAGATTGGGACTCCTGGTTTGGGAATTATGGGATGGAGTCAGTTATATGTTCACAGTTCAGAGTGGGCAGAGCTGAAATCTTGTAGTGCTTACCCTGGAGAAAGGGAACCCCTGTGAGCTTTGCCTCCCCTAAATATTTAGTAATTACATTTATATCTATTGCATAAGTGTTTCTGGGACCCTGTGTGTTTTTTCTCAAGGAATGAACACAGCTGCTGACAAACATTGCTTGTTTTCTGAGGTAAAAAAAGTCACTTCCCAATCAAATATTTACTTTCTGTTTTATTGGCTCTTTTCCAGCCACACAGGCAAATTTAATTATTCTTAGTCTTTTGTTCTGGAGACACACAGGACATTATTATCTAACTTTGAACCCAGCTTGTCCCATAGGATATCTCTTTTTAAAAACAAGGAAGAGGAGAATACTAAATCACACTGAGGAGAGGGGTCCATCTGCTTATCTTGGCATGAAAGGAGCTTTTCTAGGATACATCTCCAGCTAGAAGTCAGCTCCCTTTGGGCTTTTCATGTTTTGTTTTGGCTGTTGCTGTCCTGCAGGAAGGCATTTTGGGGATTTAACTGTAGGATTTAACACCCAGTGTCTGTCTGTGCATCTCATCCCAAAAGTGCCCTGTGACAGAGGCACTGCTGGTTTGCTCTCCCTGGGCAGGGTTACAGCACAAGCTCCATGTGGCCTCTCCAAGGCCCTTAGGGGGCTTTGAGGGGGTTCCCAGGTGTGTGTAGGATGTTTGTGGGGGGGTCTGCACTGCCCTGGCCTCCCAAGAGCTGAGTTATTTGCATGTTCAGGTCGTGCTGGGCGCTTCCTCCCCGCTCAGACGCCACGATCCCAATCGGCTCCGAGGGACAGGACGGCAGAGGCAGAGTTCATTAATCCTCTCAGGGTGCAATTACTTGTTGGCTCTTGGGAGTGAGAGGTTTTTGTGTGTCCCAAGAACTCATATCCTGAAGAGAGGATAATCAAGGCAGCTCCCTTTGGCAGTGTTTCCAAAATGGCTTCTAGCTCGGGTTACAGTTGATAGGGGTTTTAATTTATGGGATTATCTGATCTCTTGCTTTAGAAACAAGATGGTGGAGATAGATGCATTTATTGTCCATATTCTTTGGACATTTTCTTGTTTCATTTGATTGTGTGATGATACAATATAAGGACACGAGGAACTTTATTACATAAAGCCTTTTCATCTGTCTCCTAAATGCTTCCTTTCTCACAGCCACTCTTACTCCCAGTTCACCTGGAATAGCTTCTTACCAGTGGTAGCTCTCTGCTAAAACCTCTAAAGTGACTTCCCTCACTCCCAGTTCAAAGGGTGTTCACTTTCATTTTCATATTAAGGGAGACAATTAGGATTTGCTTCAGCCTAAGTGTGAATTAATGAGGGAAGCAGTGGCTGCCTCTTATTGCAAAAACTAAACCAAGAAAGTTTTCTTAGAACAGGTTGATAGTCACCTGAAAAATGCTAAAGCCTCAAATAGAGTTAGATAATTTTACATTCTGCCTTAAAGGCTTTGTAATTCCCTTGAGTGTTCTCAGTGCTCATTTTAACAGAGCAAACATAAATTGTAGATGTTCTGGCTGTTGTTTTTCCTGACCTTTCGGTGCACACCAAGTCCATCCTGTACGTGAACTTCCTCCAGATATTTTTTGGTGTGTTTGCAGAGATAACCAGCGTGACCAGGCCATGTTTAATGCATCATTCATAGGAGAGGCTTGTCTGTGGCTGCTCTCCTGCAGTGCCTCTGTGCTGTGATGCTCTTTTCCCCCCAGGTTACCTGATCATGACCGATGACTGGTTCTCCGAGTACGTGTACGAGGTGGTGGTGGACAAGAAGCACGTGCCCGAGGAGATCCTGGCTGTGATGCAGCAGGAGCCCATTGTTCTGCCAGCCTGGGACCCCATGGGGGCTTTGGCCAAGTGAAGCACAGAGCATTTGCCTCCTCATGGCCATCAGAAGTAGCTGCAATAGAGAATTCCAGTGGTCGGAAGCCATAGCCAAAGGAGACCGAGCCTCGGTCCCTATTCCTGCAATGTAAGTTAAGGATCCTTGGGAAATAGTGCCCAGCCCTCAGACAGGCTGCTCCAAAGGGAAAAGGAAAACAAAACTCACCCTGAAAGCAGATAAGTGCTGTCAATGGCAGTTTGGTTTTACCTTCAACTTTTAATGTGAATTGGCATAGTAATGTAGTAAAATTATCTTGACCAATGTTTTCCCTAGAAAAAATGGGCATTAAAGGCCCTTTAGAATTAATAGTTAGGTAATTGTTAGAACAAACATATTGAGATAATTAACCAATTATGGTCTGACTTGTCCTGTAAAAGAACACCCCCAAAATATTTTATATATTTACATTTTTAGTTTTGCTGAAGTTTTGGAGAGGATGTATGAATTGAAACTGTTAAAAATGACCTTTAGAAAATTTTCTCTTCCAGCAGAATTGGGGAAGGGGAACGGTTTCCTTGAGGTGTCCAGTTCCAGTTGGTTTTATTCTTCCATTATTGAGCTGGGACTGGATAACCCCCCCAAGGGCCAGTGCTATGTCTGTGTGCACAGGAGCTATTTTTCAATTATTTTAGCAAGAACAACCATCAATATGTTCACAGGTGGAGTTAGTGTCATGCTCAACAGAAAAACCAACGTTTTAATTGCTGCATTTTATTTGGTTGTTTTAAAAAACAAGATGGTGCTATGAAGCTTTTGAATAAACACTTTCTAAAGTGACTGGGACTGTTCTGGTTTCTTTTTTTAAAGTGGTGCATGGAGCTGATGGAATGGGGAAATGATGGTGAGCTGCAATGAGGGTGTGGTGCCTCCATCACAGACCTTTAACAGAAATGCCACTGGTGGAGCTGATCCTCCAGGGACCTTTTGGGGTCTCCTGCACAGTCTCCACTTTGTGCTGTCACTTGAGTGAAGGCAAGCAAAGAGTCCTTGGACTCCCTGGTGGCTCTGACACAGAGCCAGATCTCTTGGAAAGCTGTGCTGTGCACAATATTTTCATTATGACTAATGCATGTGTTGTTTTGGGGGCTTTTTCCTCTTCCAAAAGGTCAGTAAGTTTAGTCCTTCAAGATCTTTCTACTTATAACTTTAACACCAGTTCTTCTGTTTCCTCTGTGCTTCTATGAGTATGATATCAGCCAAGGAGAATTAACTTTTTCTCTAGAGTTTAACTGACATTTTTGTTGCTGGTGGTAGCACTGATGAGGATTGAGCTTGATAAAGTCAAAACTGATTCCAAGCCAGTTTTTGTTGGTTTCAGTATTTTAAAGTATTGTCCAGCCTCTTCTTATCTCCCCAGTTTTTGCCCAGATATTTCCCTGTACACTTTATACAATAGTATTGTGGATTTTTTTTCCTTTCCTTCACATAAGCACAGAAAATCCACATGGCTGAAACACATTATGGGGAATTAAGCCAATCTGGCAGCAACACTTTTACTTTTTGCCTGCAGTTTTGTAAATTCTTTCCAAGGTGGAATTGGGAATGCAGATGTCAAGGTGAGAGCTGTGGTTTTTCCTCTGGGGGTAGTTGGTGCTCTGAGGTTTGTGCTGGTGCCACCAAGTCAAGGATGTTCCTCTGCTGTGGGAGAACAGCCATGGAAGCTGGTAAGGATTGGTACCTGCAGCTCTTGTTATCCATAAACAGGGATAACTTGGGGTTGTTTTTGACCTGCAGTTTGAAATGTGGGTAAAATCTGTGGATGAAATAATTCCCCATGGACTGATTCCCTGCTGATGTGACTTTCACTGGGTCACTGCCCTTTTGTCCTGAGGGGAAGCTCACTGGTGAGATCAGCAGTGCTCAGGTAAGGCTGGAGGCAGCTGAGTGATGATGGAGCTGCCTTGAGCTCCCTCGAGCTCCCTCCTGAGCCTGAGGAAATTCTCAGGGTCCTGCAGAGCACAAGGCACAGCTGGATCCAGGGAGAGCCTCAGTTCACAGCCAGGGATTGCTCCCAATGAATTGTTCTAGCACTTCTCCACAGTGTGTGCAGGAGGAACAAGCCACTTAACCCCTGTCAGTTCACAGGAAATGGTCCAAAGATGGTAAAAAATTAAACTTTCCAAGGGATGGAATGGAAATAATGTGGAAATAAGCCTGTCTTGCTGCTGTGTTGTCACTCAGCAAAGAAAACTCCGTGAACTGTAAATCCAGACTATGAAAAAATTAACATACAACTGCTAAAAAGATGCTTTGTGCCCACTGTATTTCAATGCTAATTTCTCAGTATATATATAATGTGCGTGTATATATGTATATCTATATATATATCTCCTTTGCAAAGCCTTACCTTTAGATTGCTGAGGAGCCAGCTGACTTAATAGTTTCCAGTTTATCAACAAAACCATACAGTTTTCATGTGAGAATTCAAAGAGATTTCCTCTGATAGGTGGCAAATACTGACAGATAATGTTATGAAAGTCAACTCTCAAATTTAATCAAGTGGCAGAAAATAACAACAATTTCTAATGAAGGAACTGAGGAGAGGTTTTGTGTAGTTGTGGGTTCTAGGAATCAGATTTCCCCATTGGAATGTGCTTTTAAAACAGTTGTAGTGGAAATAACAAAACCTCTCCAAAACCCATCCAACTCCCAGATGTGCATCCCAGCACAGTGTGGAAAATAGCAGGGAAGGGCAATCAGAATTTCTTTTATCCCAAAGCCAATTGTAATAGCTTCTAAATGTAGTCTGATTGCTAACTAAGGAAAGATGGGAACAAACAAATATTGCAGGATTTGTTTGTGTTATTTGGAAAATTGTTCCAATCCTTTTATTGGCAGTGAATCAGAGACACTTGCAGAGCCATTACTGATGTCACAGTACAGTTGGTACAACTTTTATGAGGTAATTTGAGAGATGATTCCCATCCTTGTGCTGGAATCTGCAGCTGCTTTATCTGTGTGTCTTGTGTAAAGTCCATTTTCTTTCTCTTTTATTCATACTTTCCCTAAATCATCAGTTTTACCCACCAATGCCCAGATTTCATAAGATTCAGGAACTGGCTCAGTACAGCCCCTGAAAGTTTTTCACTTATGAGATAAAGGTGTTATAAGGTCAAGGAGTTTTGCCTGAAATCTCCACTCTGTTATTTCTATTATGTCCCAAAAGCTCCAGACTGTTTGGCAAGAAATTAAAAACAAAAAAACCCCAACACAACAAAACCAAAACCCAACAACTGCTGCAGAAGACATTAATGAAAAAAACACCTGAATAAAAAGGCCTGGGTAAGGCATAAAAACCTCTGTAAGCAGAGACTGAAATGGAGAAAAACCTCAGACAAAGGTCAAGATCCCTCTAAAATTTTTTAAAATGCAAGATACAATTTTGGAAAGAGCAGAGGTGCTCTCAGTAGAGAGAATTTATTTCTTGTAAGGGTGTAGAAAAAGTGAGTTTGGAAAACCCCTTCCAACCTCCCAGCAGTGGTGAGCTGGAAATCTGTGTGAAAGGGAAGGTGCAGATTCCTTGTGAAAAGGAAAAATGCTGCTCTGCAGAGCACCAACACCCACAGCTGGACACCTGCACATGGAACTGCTGTCACCTCCAGAAGGTTTGGTGAGGGAGGCATGGCAGGAGCTGTCCTTGCAAACCGGGGATGGAGCAGAACAGAGGGAAGATGGTGCATGAATATCTCAGGCAAGGACACCAGCTGGGGGATTTTCCTTTCTGCAGCCAAGTGGAGGGGAGCACGTCCAATCCAAAAATAATTCCAATTATTTTGGAAAGCAGGATACAGGAGGGAAATCCAGCCCAGCAGACAGAAGGTGGGTATTGCTAAAAGATCAATGAATTTTCAAAGCAAATGAAGGAAAAAAAGCTCAATTTGATGAAACATCCTTAACAGGGGATGTTAATGGGAAGCAAAACTGATTTCAGCTGGTGTCCCTCGTGTGTGGCTGCAATGCCTGAGCTCTCCTTGAGATGGTGCAGGTGACTCACCCTGCTGCTCTGCCAGGGACCAGGGACAGCAGAGCAAAGTGCAAATTACAGCTCTTCAATTTCCAGTTTATTTTCTTTCCAATTGTTTGGAAGAATTCTCTGAAAATTCTCTGATAAACAGCTTACAGCAAAGCTGCTGCTGCTCTTACTTGCCCCTGTTCTGCTTTTCCACTCCTTTTTTTTCCCCTAAATTTGCCACCTAAACTATGGCATTGACCTGTGATTTATGACTTTTTATAAACAAGTCAAGAAGTGCAGGAATGAAGAAATCCTGGATGAAAAACACTGGAGAAAAAAAAATGTGTTAGAAGTGGAGTGAGGTATTTGGAGTAGTGGTAGGAAGAAAGGAAATTACTTGTTGAGCTTATTGAGGCAGCAAAATGCTTGTAAAGAATTTGTGCTTCACACTTTAAAACAAAACTAAACCTTATTTCATTATTAAAATAATGCAAGTATTCAGCATTATTGAAAATAAATGTTTCTTTTTCATTGTGATAATATTCCAGTCCTTCCTATCCTCCTGTAGTTTACAGACCCACTTATAAATCTATAATCCACTCCCTCAAAACTTTGCTGTGTCCATCCTAATCACTATCCTGTTATTTACATTTATAACCACATCCAGCCAAGTCCCTTCCCAGGAAAGCTCCTCTGCCTTCATTGGATCCTGCTCCCCTGAACAGATCAGAGCAGGCAAATGTAGCCACCCACCTCTAGGAGGAAAACTGAGCTGCAGCCCTGGTGAAACATAAAGTTTATTTGGCTAAAGTGACGCAAAAAATTCTTAAAGAGCTCTTTGGCAGCAGATTATCTGGAAATCAGACCATGTGAGGGGGACTGGTGTACAAAAAGCTGCCCAGGATGCTGAGCTGCCACAGGCTGAGGTCAATGTGGCTGAAGGGAGCTGGAGCTGCACACCGACCCCACGCTCAGGTACTTTCTCATTTTGTCTTTGCACAGCCATGCCTGAAGCACTTTTATGAAATTCAGAGAGGCACAGAGACAGCTGCTCCTCAGAGCTGCCCCCCTGCAGCAGCAGATGCTGGAGTTTCATTAACTTTCCCTCCTCGTTGCTTTCTTTCCACTTCGGTTATAAAAAAATCTGAAATAGGAATGGCAGGCTGAAATCTGCACTCTAATTTTTGTTTGTTTTTAAAGCAGTGTTAAAGTCTTTGAAAATTTCTCAAAGGCTGTCCATCTAACAAAGCTTTGGGGGCAAAAAAAAAGATAAATTGATTTTTGGTTTAGTTTTCCTTGGGTTTTTAAAACTTGTAGTGCCTTTTATTTGTTTTCTGCTGTTCCATGCTCTGCTCAGTCAGGTTCAGGCACTTGTCCAGCAGTTATGAATGTCTGGAGTCAAATGCCTGTAGCAGAACATGTTCTGACAATCTAAACCTAAGAGTTTTGGCAGTCCACATAACTGCATTACAGAAGTAAAGTTATTTAAAGCTTACATAAAAGCATTAAACTATAAGGAAAAATGAAGGAAAGCAGCAGAATCCAAAGGAAAAAGAAGAAAAAATAGGGTATTTAAGCTATTTATTTTGAAAGAGTGAAGTGAGCTTTATTAACCATATTAAGTTGTATTTCAAAAGGTAAATGGTTCCAGCACAGTAAATTATTGAACTCAATGGGACAGATTTATTGCAAGTAATAAATCTGAAGAGTATGTCCTATATATTTATAGTCAATCACGTTTTCTGAAACCAACTGGCTTGCTGGGTTAGTTTGCTAAGAAATATGGAGTTTAATTAAGGAATGCAATGCAACTGAAAATATAAATAGTCAAGGAAAACATGTTTTGATATGTTAAGAAAGCCTGGGGGAAAAGGGATCAGGCATTTAATGGATTTGGAGTCTTGAAAATGTTGTGGCATTTTTTAATGTGGGTTGTCAGACATTCACCAAACAGTTGGGCTGCATCTTCTGGAGATTTAACCATAATTTTCTTGGAGAATACTTTGCAAACTTCTCATACAGCAAATCACTATTGTGACCATTTTCTAATGGGACAGGGTATGATGAATTTTAGATGGTTAAATTAAGAAAAACTGCCCCAAAACTAGAATTTAGTAGCAAGTCAAAATTATTCCCACACATGGAAATGTGCAGTTCTTTCCTGCTTTTCTCCATGGAAATATAAATTGCTGAGTTTTCATTAGTAACAGCCTAAAGAAATATTAATTCTGTGTTTTGATCTCATGTTTGAACTCTTTTTCACAACCTGTGTGTTTGCAGCTCTGTATTTTATAGAACAAGGAACTCTTGCCTGTGGGAAAAATGTTTCATAAAGAACTTGAGTAGAACTTGGAGCCTGAATTCAGGGCTGTAATTTGGAGATAGCCATTAAAAAATCCCCTTCAGAGAAACATCATCTGTTACCATTTATTTAGTGATGTTTGCTGTCTTATACCCTTCCTTCAAGTGTATATAAATAATTGGAGGAAGAATACAAAAGCAATATCATCCCCTCCAAGCTTATCTGTTTCCTTGCACTACACACAGACACTCTCCAGCCAAAAAAATGCATTTCCCCTCCTCCCTGTTCTTTAAATGACTGACACAGCTTGGCAGCATTCCCACTACAGCACAGTGCCTGTCTTCTCAACAGATTTTAAAGGTAAAAATCTCTTTGCTGATGACTTTTTAATTTCAGACTGAGGCATGGATAAGATTGTGACATGAATCTCCCAGTGCAGGTTTATATTTCCCCAGCTGCTGCTGTCCAGCCTTATCTGGGAACACAGGAGTTAACCTCTCCTTGTGCCACTCTTGACTCTCCCATTGTCTCACAGAAGGACTGGCTGAGTTCACTCTGCTTTAGGAGGAATGTGAGGGAGCCCTTGGAGCCCTGCAAATATCCATACAAAGGGTTCATTTTGTTACCTGCACACTCTAAGTTTCCTCTTAAAATACTCCCAGGTCACAATGCTGTGCCAAAATACCCAATTTTTATAGCATTTAAAATCACTGGCACTGGGATAAAACTGTTACAATTCAACTGACCATTGGTTTCAGCTTTGATTGCTCTCTACCAAAATCCAATTTTGATTCTCTTTAAATATAAAAGAATTTCTAAAAAAATCCCTGAGTAAATCAATTTTCTGCTGTGGAGGGATGGTCTAGACATCAGCTTAGATCTGCTTTACACTTAATGCCCCAATTCTGTGGCTCTCAAGTATTTCTGATTATCAGGTTTTGAAATCTGAAATGCAAACTGTCATACTTGCTAATGAGCTAACAGGAAAGGACATTCTGGGTGCTCATTTTTAAAAGGAGTCAGTAAAAGTGAACATTCAACATTGAAAGGCACTAATCCTTTTTAGCATTATGAACCTAATATGACTTGTATATGACACACAGCAGGTAAAATTCATCATAATTGAGAGCAATGCAATTTAATTGGCTGAAATTTTTATTTTTTAACAAGTCCTCACCATCTGGGGGTGTCTGTTCCATGATACACTGGTTTAAGGGTTGCTCCTGGTCTGTGCAAACTCAGAGGAAAATCACAAAACCTCTCTGGCTCATTTGTGGCTCAGAGGTGAGAACAGGTCCAGGCAAACAACCCAGCCCTCTCCTGCCTGGGGTGAGTGATTCCTATCTTGTCATACAAACTTCTTGTTTGATATCTGAGATAAAAGTAACGTCCTTGGACTCCCTCCACTTACGCACAACTGCCTGGGCGAGCTGCAAGGTGTCCTGTGAGTCAGGCAGCTGTAACTTCACCCATCTCAAATTCTGTGATAAATGGGAGATTTAGGTCAAGTTAACAGGAATCATCCCTTGATTCTGTTTGCCAACACCCTGGGCTGACTCTTGTTCCTGAGGCTCCAAGTGCTCTATTTCCCTGCCAGTGCCTGCATGGGAAGGGATGGAGGCAGGAAGGTGGAGGAGCAGCGGGAAGGAAGGTGGGACCCGAGTTTTTCTGCAGTGCTGCTTCCCCATTTCCACAGAACTAGGAATGAGCACATCGTTTGTGTGAAGTGATGTTTATACAAACCTACACATTTTGCGACTGTGAGGGTTGAAAAGGGAGAGTTAAACGGAGAAGGAGCTGCAGCCCCACCCCAAACCCGGCAAGCTCCCGGTGACTCCAGATTTGCCTCCCTTGCAGCATCTGCTGCTGGCTGCACCTCATCCCCACTGCTTTGCAAACCCAGACACATTAAAAGCCAACTGCTCCTTGAACTGAGAGCAGGAAAACCCCGCTGTTGTGGTGCTGGAAAGAGCTGTTCACTCTGCGGAAAGCGAGGGATTCCCGCACTGCCAGGAGAGGTCACTGCGAGATAACCGGGAGATGCTCGGGGGAGCAGGAGGAACCGGGCTCCGGGCCAGGGATGCTCCTCGAGGATCGCTCTGGTACCGGGAAAGAGTCGGATTTGTGATCAAGGAGTACGCAGGGTTTTACATCTGTTGGTTCCAGTTCATCTCCGTGTGGGAGATAAATAAATATAATTTAATTAATGTTTGGCTTGATGTGAACTGCGTTGGTGGCTGCAGCCAAGCGTGTAGAAACACATGTTTTCAATTATCCATCCAAATGTTTTCAACAAAGCTGGGATAGCTGTGGAGGACTCCGGGGTCACCCCTCTTTGCCCAGGCAGGGTGACATTCCCAGGGCTGGCACCTTCCACGTGCTCCTGGATGAAGCTGCCCTGCAGAACAACCCCAGCTCAGGGCACGGGGCCTCCCAGAGGAGCAAAGTCACCTCTGCCAAACACAGATCAAAAGGAAAACAAAGCACAGAGCTCTGTCTTCTTCCCTTTTTTATGTCCCCTTTTCTCCTGCAGCTAATTGGGGGAGATAAGGAGCCAAGGTGCAGTTACGTAACAGCAACCTTTGTGACAGCTCGGATTGAAAACAGATAATAAACTTATTGCTGAGATCACTGCTGTCATCATTCTAGCACCTGAATTAGGGATCTGTGCAGACAAGAAGTGGAGGCTGAGGGGGGCAAAATCCTTCACTCCTGGGGTCATTTTTCCCTGGATGTCTTCCCTGGTGTCCAAGATTTCCCAACTCCAAGAGTTCTCTCTGCAGCTCTTTGCACTCTTTGTAGTGCTCACAATGCCTTTAAGAATTTTTTTTTTCTTGATTTCTAGCAAAGCAAAGAAAAATGTACATTCTCCCACATTTTTTGACTGTGTAATGAAATAATCTGAAACTATTCTGTTTGCATGTGCCAACTATGCCCCTGTGAACTTCACTGTAGCCGTGGACTTCATCACTCCAGAGATTTCCCAGGACAGCTGATGAGCTGTTACTCTTGTTCATAAAGAAATAGTTCAGATTTCAGCTGAAGGCCCTGAAAATTCCCATGTAACTCTGCATATTTGAGGCTCAAACTACTGAAAATTCTACCAAAGTATTTGAAATAATGTGATTTTTTTTTTTTTTTTTTACTGTGGTGTGCAGAAGAACAGGAGAAATAGTTTAGGTTCTGGATGAACAATGATTCTGGTTGTCACAGATCTTAGAAATGAATAATTCACACTTTGACCTCCCCTCAATAAAGAAAGCACTGAAAAATGTGCAGAAATAAAGTGTTTTACAAACACAATGAGAGTTTAAGCCTCAGATATGGAAAAATCAGTCCCATGAGATAATGCAGTTAAATCAACATCTTTTACTGTGTTCCCATTTATGGGGGACAGGTGTAAAGTCCAGAAGGGCTCAGGTTACTTTTCCATATTCCCACCTGGTATTCACCATGTCCCATACAAGGGGAGGATTGGAATCCCTTGGATTCCCATGTGGCCACCAAGGCTGTTTCCATCTCCAGAACCTCCTTTGGGACACCTGGAAGGTTTTGGACTCCAAAGGCATTCAGATTTTATAGTCCTGCAGGTAAAAGAAATCGTCCTGTGCTTTGCCCTGGTGTTTTTCTCTGGAACTCTGAAGATGTTTCAGTCTTTGTGGATGAAGCACTTGCTCTTGTAAGAATTCACATGAATGATGCACTGCTTTCTGTATCACAAGAAAGGAATTATTTGGATAGAGATAGAATGTAAGCCTGGAGAACTAAAGATTTTTGAAAGTTATAAGCAACATTTTCAAGTGACTTTTATCTCAGAACCATCCTCTTGTTTGCTCTGCAGCTCGACAGCTTTATTTCTCTTTTTGCTTGCACTGAGAAATGTTTAGAAAAGATTTAACAAAATGTCTTTGCAAAAGGTGGAAAGCTGGCGAAAACTTGAATTTTAATAGCTGTGATAATCAGCAAGTTCTAGAAATAAGCAAATAATATCCCTTCTCTGCTTTAGTTTTCCCTGTAGTTAAAAGTGAAAATGCTTATTTTTTCTGCTAGGATGTGACAATGACAGTTACTACCATGACAAAATGTTTTGAAAAGGAGAAATTACATGTAATTGTAATAATTTAATCTTGGCATGGTGTAGATTGTGTGACTCTTTGCTGGCAATAAAGCCGGGTTACTGCCCTGGGGAATTTACAGCACAGGATCAGCTCCTGTTCCAAAGTTTTGTTGGGTAAAGGCAGCTGGGTGTTTGCATTGCCTGAACAAATCAGCAGAAAACAAAACATGACCTGCTCCCAGAATCACAACTCCTTCTCTGTTATCTTTGTTCTGCAGGAGAAGTTAATTGTGTTATACTTCATTTCAGGATGGTTTATTTCTCTTGGACTCTGTTTTTAGCACATGTGAGGAGGGCAGAGAATCCAGGGATCCTCTTAGTGCCTGTTTTTTGGTTTTTTTGGGTTTTTTTTTTGCTGGTAGTGGGCAGGTAGTGCCCACCAGCCTTCCCAGGGCTGGAACCACAGTGTCAGCAGAGCCAAAGAGAATGAGAGATGCTTTTATTTGCCCAGGGAGTCAGATAAAACTGGGGAGAAGTTTTGTCCTTTAGACTCACATGTTAGTCCTTCATGAGAAGGATCAAACTAAAGTTTATGACCTCTTCTTTTTGTAAATGCTGACTGAGCCTCAGAAGTTAGTTGATGCAAAACCACTGAGATTTAAATACTTTTTCTAAAGTTACATTTAAGCCTTTTACATCTGCTGCTAAACAGAGCAGACACTGTGGGATTTCTGAACAAAGGTGGTCATGAAATATAATTTTTATATCTACAGTTATCCCATATTTGCTTAATGAATTATTTTCCCTTTATACTGGGTCAATCTGGAAATTGCCACAAGATGAGTGGATGAGATGCAGGATGAACTTAGGAAAATGAAAGTCCCACTAAACTCTGCCCTCAGTTTGCAAACTGGCAGTCCAGCAGTGCTGAGAGCAGAAGGTGAGAGCAGAGGACAGCAGGACTGTGACTGGGTGTGAGGTGTCCAGCACTGCACAAAGTCCAGCAGATCCTCCTGAGAGGGTGTGATCCAGGGACAGCAGGTTCTGCTGCCAAAGAGGATCATTTCTTCCTGCCTTTCTCTGGACAAAATCCCAGATTATCTGCTCCATGATTCTCACTGCATATTGTGATGGTTAATTATATCTGTATTTTAATCA
This sequence comes from Erithacus rubecula, assembly GCF_903797595.1. Taxonomy (NCBI): domain Eukaryota; kingdom Metazoa; phylum Chordata; class Aves; order Passeriformes; family Muscicapidae; genus Erithacus; species Erithacus rubecula. Next base: position 3,755,712 of record NC_136674.1, read on the forward strand.
GAATCTGCTGACTGTAACTTGAAAATGACCAGCACCAGTAAAGCTTGTAATGGATTTTCAACTCTTTTTCATTTTTTAGATGGTGCTTGTGCCTTGAATCTGATGGATTTAAGCATGGAAGAGGAATTCTAAAAGTGCTGGGAACAAAGGTGTGGGAAGACAAACCCCAAAGGGACCCAGTGGTGCTGCCTGCCTGCGAGTGACAGAACAAACCTCAGAAAAAATGGAAAAAAAGGCCACAAGCAATGAGACAGAGCCCCTGACTTCCAAGAAAGATGTCTCAGGCTGCAGCAAAGGAGAAGACTGTAAAGAGAATGGACTTCTGGTCAGGAACCCTAAATCTGCCCTAAGGCTGGTGGAGGATGGCAACAAAGTGCACCCGAGCCAGGGGGATAAAGGGGAGGCAGCTCAGATCTCCAATGGTTATTCAGGGGTTCAGGGCTCAGCTCCCTGCAATGGAGAGGTGGAGGATGCCCAGGGCACTGCCCCAGCTGCCACCACCACCACCACCACCACCACATCCACCACCTGTGGGGCTGAAGCTCAGCAGCAGCTGATGGAGCTGGAGGACAGGGAGACCTGGAGTAAAAAAATTGACTTTCTCCTCTCTGTCATTGGATACGCAGTGGATCTGGGAAATGTGTGGAGATTTCCTTATATCTGCTACCAGAATGGAGGAGGTCAGTGCTCACTCCTGTTCATTGTTCCTTAATGCTCAATTTCTTGGTTTATAAATGGATGATTTAGTGGCTTTTAAAATATCATATATAACCAATGGCCAAGGAGAAATTATTCACTGAAAAACCTAAATATTGGGATAGGATAATGAGAGAAAAATTTTTTAGCACAGCACAACCAGAAGCTGAGAACCAGGCAGGTGCAGACCCACACTCCAACACCTCAATCCCTTTCCTAATGAGCAGTTTAAAATCTGATAAATCAACATGTCTAAACCAACTAATGAGGAAGGCTGGGTCTTTGACTCATCAACATAAAAAACAAAATATAAATCTAAAATCTAACCAAAGAGATCTTAGAACAGACTTTTGTCTCTCTGATGTAACAAAGGCATTTGATTGGAGAAATTAATAATTTTATCTGTAATTTTATCTGTGAGAGTCAGTGGAGTCTTGGTGAATCCTGTGTTGCAGAAATGTCAGAAGTTTGGCCTGAGTATTGCTTCTTGTTCACACTGCTGAGTACTTACTCTTATGAGAAATCCCACAGTAATTCAGTGGAGTGTTGGCCAGGGAGGGAATATGCATTTTCTCTGTGGGATAAAAGGAACTCCTGTTTATGGAGTGCTGGTACTGTTGGAAGAGAAGTCTGTGAAGAGTTACAATCATCTGCTTTCTCTCTTGCAGGAGCATTCCTCATTCCTTACACAATCATGGCCCTCTTTGGAGGGATTCCTCTCTTCTATATGGAATTAGCACTAGGACAGTACCACAGGAATGGCTGCATTTCCATTTGGAGAAAAATATGTCCTATATTCAAAGGTAACAAAGGGAAATTGAACTTTCTGAATAACTGGAAAATGTTCCAATGAAGATGATATTTCAGGAGGGGAGGGGGGAATAAAATCTCATAAAGCCAAGTAAGATTTGTTCTACACAAGATTTTGGCTTTACAAAGAAAGCTTTCCTAAAACTGCAGGTTCACCTGCACATGAGTGTGTACTCTTGTATAAATGTGTAATATGCACCTCAAATTGATTAGATAGAGGCTGACCAAGCCTAAAATGATAAGGAATAAAAGTAACTGTTCTATATCCTCATTTACTTTTGTTCCCAGTGCTGTAGCTCTGATTTTGTCTTTTTATTTACTGAGACTACAAGATGCCTATTTCTAATTGCAGAAATTTAGGAACACATAGAAAATAACTCTTCATAAGCATGTTCTACCTTGCTTTGCTGGAATCAGAGTATTTCTGAAGTCACAAGAAATGCCAGTTCTGTAAACACTTGGGAGGGTGTGTGTTCCTCCTGCAGAGCTGCCATAAACAGTTATTAACTGATGTGATAACCAATTTCTTTCTCTTTTCTTTTGCCTAAAACTTAACACTGACTGAATGCAATTCTTTCCTGCCTCTGCAGGAATTGGCTTTGCCATCTGTATCATAGATCTTTACGTAGCCTCCTACTACAACACCATCATGGCTTGGGCTTTTTACTACCTCATCTCCTCCTTCACGGCGGAGCTGCCCTGGACCAGCTGCACAAACCCCTGGAACACAGGAAACTGCACCAACTACTTCAGCAAGGACAATGTCAGCTGGTCCCCACACTCCATCTCTCCTGCAGAAGAATTTTATACGTAAGTGCATGTAAGTGAGGATGGTGGTGGCAGCCAGACTGCTGGAACAGCAGCAAGATTTTCCTCAGAGGGCAGCAGGGCTGATTGTTGATGACATTCTCCTCAAATCACTGGATTCTTGTAGGGGGGTGTAAGCTTAGGGTGCATGGGGGTGCTCTGTGATTTAGGAGCTTCCCAGTGGATGTTTGCTGTCACTTACCATCACTGGTGTACCATTAATAAAACTTTTAATTAGAATAAAATCAATCTGAAATGCTATGACTTTGAAGCTGCTTATCGAGGTCTCAAGATTCCTTGTAATGCTCAGAGCACAGCATGCTTCTGCTAATTGCCCACTTAATGTAAACATTTGTTTAAAAAACCATCTCTGCTGTGTTTCTCTTTCCTCTTGCAGCCGCCAGGTCCTGCAGGTGCACAGGTCCAATGGGCTGGATGACCTGGGAGGCATCAGCTGGCAGCTGACCCTCTGCCTGTTGTTAATCTTCACCATCGTGTACTTCAGCATCTGGAAAGGGGTCAAAACATCTGGCAAGGTGAGTGCAAAAGCAAGACACATCAACTTGGCAGTGCCAATTAACAGTCAGGGGATCAGGTTGTTTTCATGGCAGGGATTATGGGCTGATGTATTTGGGGAGCACTTGCTGTACCCTTATCCAAGCAATAAAAACCCAAAATAAGTGACACCACTGTTGTGTGGGCAGGAACATCCCTGCCAGGGAAAGAGGACAGATGTGCAAACTGCCTGTTTACAGACCTGCAGAGAGGCTCATGTGAAGATGCTGTAAATGCTAAGAGATATAATATGATTAACTAATTCTTATTACCCCTGTTAACTTTCTCCCCATGGCAAATGCCCTCCCCATGTTCCCTCACAGGTGGTTTGGGTGACTGCCACGTTCCCTTACATCATCCTCTTCATCCTGCTTGTGAGAGGTGCAACTTTGCCTGGGGCTTGGAGAGGTGTCCTCTACTACTTGAAACCTGACTGGCAGAAACTCCTGGCCACTGAGGTAAAAAAACTTTAAAAAAGGGTAGAGATTTGCTTTCAGCCTATCTCTGCATGTATCACTACAGATACACAAAGCATGACTGAACAGATGTCTCAGCATGGACTTATAAGTCTGAGCCCATGCTCTTTCCATAATTATAGAGAATTTTAAAGATTAGAGTCCACCCTCAATTTAGCTTGAACTAAAGTCAGAGCTTCCATACAATGGTTTAACAGAATGAGTGATGTGATTAGAAGAAAACAAGTGACTCAACACTTTTTCACTGGGAAAATGGTGACCAGGCTGACACTGACATGTGAGTGCTCCTACACTGCAACAAAATCCTTCCTCTGTGAGAGTCACACTGAGAAAACTGAATTTATTAAAATCTAACAATGGTGGAGCTGCAGTTTTTTGGCTTAAAGGTATGAGTACAGCCCTACAGTGTCCACTGTTGCCCCTATTTAAATAATGCAGGTTACCAGAGCAGAAACTTCCATCTCCATCCTGTAACAAGTTTTGGCAGATGAGCCCATGGACACCAACTAAACCCTGACCCAGTAACTCGTGTAAGTGCCTGTGGAGGAGGAATAAATCAGCCAGGCCTGCATACACTAACAAAATTTGAAAGAAAAGCAGGAATGAGGACAAACTGAGCTAACCAACAAAGTTCAGGCCCTCCAGTATCTGATCCAGCCTTGAACTCTGTGGATGACAAGCAATCCATCAGGCTCAAGGCTGCCTGTGAAAGTGTCTGGTGAGGAGGGTGATGGAAAAACCCCAAAGCAATAAATACTACAAACACAAAGATTAAAAAATTCCAATGTTTGCAAGTCTGCTGCTGCCCAGCTGATATGGAGAGTTTTGAATAAAGAGGAAATGAAAAGACACCAGTCTCTGATAAAGCAGCATCTCCAATAAGGAACCACATCTTGTGAAAAAGCAATAAAGGGCATTGATATTGTATTGGATGTATCTGGAGTGAGGACAGCAGATTGCAATCTGTGTGCTGGGTGATGACAGAGCTCTGTCTGGGTGATACAGGATGGCCTCACACGATGGGAGAGAATATTAGAAATGAGTTGTAATGAACTCCATGTTTCAATCAAAAGAGAATAAATGAATGAGGACTTCCACCTTCAGAAAGAGAGCTGATATTGTACTTTAGAACATTACTCATTAGGGCTGTGGCCACTTTTCAAGTGCAACAAGATCATCACACTTGCATCTGTCACAGCTACAACAAAGCTGAACTGAGCCCCAAGAACCAGAACTGCATCCACACAGCCAAATGGATTCCCATAAATCTAGGAGAAGTCTACACAGCCTGGAGGACACATTGCCAAAAGCAATGTTCCACAGCACACAGAGTTTGGAGGAAGATTTGGAAGACTTCCAAATCATGGGTAGAAAGTTCTCTATACACTGCAAAACTCGTGTTAAATTTATTATAGGCAATTCACTGAATTAATCTAAGATGTTGTCAGAAGTGCAACTGCCACAACAGTTCTACAACAAACATTTGTATTTCAATATCTCTCTCTCAACAGTGTGTTGGGCCAGGACTAGGACATGGGTCCTACCCTTTTGTAGATCTAAGTGATATTCTGAATATGCCAAATTCATTCAATCTGATTCATGTCATGCTTTTTTTTTGACCTCCAATATTTTTCAGGTTTGGGTGGATGCAGCAGCTCAGATTTTTTTCTCCCTGGGACCAGGTTTTGGGGTCCTGTTGGCTTATGCCAGCTACAACAAATTCCACAACAACTGCTACCAGTGAGTTCTACCTCATTCTATAAGTAAAATCAAGTTAAAAAATGTAACTGTGGGTACTTATGAAAAAGAAACAGGGTGTTGGTGAAAGGCACTAAATCAGTACACAGAAATCAGAAGTAAGTGTAACAGAGCAATCTAAAGCATTTCTCCTCTGTTGCCTACCTTAAATTAATTTTTACTAATTACAGCTAGAGGTCCAAAATGTAAAAAGTTGCCACAACAAAATGGACTTAACCCCTGCCAAACCATCACATTGTAGTTATTTCATCTCAGTAGTCAGTTAGGAAATAACTTCACAGTCTTGAGCAGAAAGTCAATTTATGGTTTTTCCTTGTTATCTGAAAAAAAATCTAACTTCTAAAATAAATTCTCAATTCTTTAATATTCACATAGTAATTCCTATTCTTTGAAAACATCAGGATAGAGTCAGCATTAAATCCAGTGGTAGACTGATGTTACAGCATCTGTATGGATTTGAGAACAAAAAATAGTCATGGGTTGTTGGACTTTTTCCCTCTTTCAAATCTGCTGTTTGTTTTTTCCTTGTATTCCCCTAGTTTTTCTAGGGGTCTGTCTAGACTGCAGACCAAGAGGTTGTAAACCCTTCCTGCAGGTGCAGATGCCCTGATGAGAGCTAGGTTTTCTGTTGCAGAGATGCTCTGGTCACCAGCACCGTGAACTGCTTGACCAGCTTTGTGTCTGGCTTTGTCATCTTCACCGTGCTGGGATACATGGCTGAGATGAGGAATGAAGATGTCTCAGAGGTTGCCAAAGACACTGGTAGGTTAATGTTTCATGCACATCTCAAACTGCTTCTAAGAGAGAATATACTTGTATATGTAATTCTAGATGGAGAGCAGCCCAAATGATGAGGGATATTTAATATATAATTCAGGATGCTGATTTTATTGGATACTGTTATACAGCACAGCTAAAAAAATGAGCCCATAAATACCACATAGAAGAGCCAGATTGCAGTTCCACAGATGTGGTGGTAACTGCACATGGCAAATCAGCCTGGGGGGAGAAGTTTTCCCCTGGGAGGCAGTGCACAGCACTGGCTAACAGTGATCCCAACTCCCTGCTGCAGGACCCAGCCTGCTCTTCATCACCTATGCAGAGGCCATTGCAAACATGCCAGCTTCCACCTTCTTTGCCATCATCTTCTTCCTGATGCTGCTGACTCTGGGCTTGGACAGCACGGTGAGTAGTGAGCAGGGGAGAGCCCTGTGGCACAGCCTGACCCCCTCAGGCACCACAGAAACAGAATTACAGGCACTGCTCTGGCAATGAGGGCTTTGCAGCAGGGCTGGCAGCACCAGGAGCCTGCTGTGAGACAGTAACTGTCACTCCAGTTTTGTTTAAATATAATCAAGTGATTTGTCACTGTCATGCTTTGACAATTAATAAGACCCTGAAATACAAGCAATGCATTTGATTTATACACTCCTGGTTGAATGCAGCCTTCCAGGCTCCTTTCTTGCTTGTAAATTTACAAAGCAATTATGAAAATCTGGAGTTTTTTCACACAAATTGGATTTAGAAGGTGGGAACTGGAGATACACTAAAAATTGTCATGTGAATCTGGTTTTACAGGTGGAGAATCAGCTCCTTCCAGCAGGGCTGAGCTCAGCTGATTCCAGTCTTGGTCCTACTGAACCCCCTCTCATTTCTCCAGATCCTGGTGGTGTAGCACAGGACTGCCTTTGGATGACAGTGCATTCCCACACAAACACTAAATCCCCACCCTCAAGAGTTTAAAAAACAAATTAGGAGGAAAGACTTGTCTAAAAACCCCACACCACTCACTCTACAGCAGAACAAAGCACCAAGCTTTCAATGCTGTAATGCTCCTTTCAGCACTCAAGTATTCTTTTAAGCAGGTAACACTGCCCTCTATTTTCCAGTGATATTTCCATGCCTTTCAGTTTGCAGGACTAGAGGGAGTGATCACTGGAGTCCTGGATGAATTCCCCCACGTCTGGGGCAAACGCAGGGAATTGTTTGTCCTTGGTCTGACCATTGTTTGCTTTTTGGGGTCTCTGGCAACCCTGACATTTGTGAGTATTTCACCCACCCTCAGCCTCCCTCACTGGCAGTTTCCTGCCAATAACAATTTGGAGAGGGCAGAAACATTTTGAAGGGTTTCAAGAAATCAGATTGAACCTCCAGCCTGTTTTCTTTATGCATTAGAAATCTGTCATATGGAATAAATGTGAACTGTGTTTCCCTAGGAAATATATTGCAAAATTATCCTACTGCAACTCATGATGTGCTGCACATCATAAATGATGCTGCTCATCAGTCAGCAGACAACCAGCCACATTTTTTATGTGGTTAAGTTCTTGTTCCCAAAAGCATCATGTTTAAAAATAACAGGAATAGTTATTATAATCTTCACAATGTGTAAAACATATTTTGAATTAAAAAAAAAAAATAAAATCTAGTAATGGATTTCCTGGATATTCCTTATTGTTTCAAGGCAGAAATCATCATTAGTCACAACAAACAGTTCCCGTGGGGCTTGTGGATTTCATTCTCACAACAAGCAATTTTTGAATGATGAGTGTAATGATCTTAAGGGAAAAAGAAAGAAATACTTGGGTTTCCTGTCATGTTTCATTCCACTTGCTCATTTATGTGTAACTTCCTTCTTATGTGAGTGTTGGTTGTAAAAGGATGCTGAGTTCTTCTGCAAGAGGTCTCCTCCTTCATGGTTCTAGATCCCAAATGGAAAGAAATCAAAGCAACACTTTATTTATTTGCTATAGCTATGACCCCTGGTGGAGAAAGTAGAGGGCATGCAAAAAGCCATCCTGTAAAATCCCCTTTGCTCACTAAAATCCAGCCAGGAGTGCCAGCAGATTTTAACTTCTCTGCCTGGCAGTTCCCTGGTGAGGGGTGTCCACAGTGAGCAGCTCACCAGGGTTTCCCTGGCAGAAACAGCCACAGAGTGACAGAAATGGGAGAATTTCCCCCTTGTGAACACTCTGCTCCAGGCAGTGCCAACAGCAGCAGGGCAGCATTGCCATCCCTGGGTCCTGGGGACACTCATCTCTTTTTTTTGGGTCTCTTTTCCAGGGAGGAGCATATGTGGTGAAGCTGTTTGAAGAATATGCCACGGGTCCAGCTGTGCTGACTGTTGTGTTCCTGGAGGCAGTGGCTGTGTCCTGGTTCTATGGTACCTCCAAACACCCCTGACCCAAAATCCTGAGCTCCTGCAGCTCAGCACTGCCTCAGTTTCTGCAGACAAGATCACCCATGTATCCAGAAAACGTTTACAAAAGCTTTTTACAAACTCACTGATAACTAAAGCAGGGAGAATTTGTATTAATTGCTCTCTGACAGAAGTACACGGGCATCTAAAAGTAACACCTAACCCTAATCCTGTAATTAATAATTTAGTAAAATTAAGTTATAGGAGCAAAATGGTCTTCTGAGATAGATTCTGAATTAACTTGCTGGGCATAAAAAAAAAAATTTTGAGTATCTGCTCAAGAAAAACTTAGCTCTGCTGTCATCCCTCTCCTCCCACTTGTCTCCACAGGCATCACCCAATTTTGCAACGATGTGAAAGAAATGCTGGGCTCTGCCCCAGGCTGGTACTGGCGAGTTTGCTGGGTTGCAATTAGTCCCCTCTTCCTTCTGGTGAGTTTTCTTTAGAGCTTTTTCTTTCCAGCACCAAGAAAATCACCATTGAACAATGAAGCTCCTCAGACTTCTAAAAGCTTAATTCCACAATTCTCTTGTGAAGTTCTTTAGTAACAACTTTTGTTAAACCAAAAAGGCTCAATTAGTGAAGAACCCAATACAATGATGCAAGGTCTCGTTACTAAATCACAGTTTTAAGGATTTTTGTAGTTGAATTAGCTGAATAAGTCTGGGTTCTGAATAACTCCCCCCTGCCCTCTGTTAAACAAATTTACTTTGTTTTTTGCCTTGTTTACCTCAACAAAATGTAGCAATAAAAGCTGATGAAACATACTGTCAGAGGAGGAAAACCAAGATAAGTAAATACACTGTCTCAGCAACTGCTGATGGACAACTTTAGAATATTCCACTTAAAATCTACAGCAGTTAATTACAACCATTATAAATCTATAGTTCAGAATTGGAAATATTGTCCCAGTGTTTGACTTGGCAGTGTTATTAATAACATTTGAAATAGAGTGTTCATTTCCTGATTCAAAATTAGTTCATGCTATCTTTTGTTCTGGCTGGCCTTAGTGGGAGCAGAGCAGGTCAAAATGGAGTTTATGAAGCACAGAATGTAGATTTAAGACCTACAGAGTGAATTCAAAACACTTGTAATGATCAAGGCATAATTAACAGACTTTCAGAAAAGACTTTCAAAAAGACTTTTCAGAAAGAGAAGTCCATAAATAAAAAATATCATACTGCAGTAATTTTTATACTTCTGTCCTCTTTGTAATCCTAAAGCAGCAAAATAAACAGAGAGGCACAGAGCTCTGGGGATGTGGTTACCAGGCCAGAGCTATTTGTATTCCTTGTGGAAAGTCACCTAAAATAAGGAAAGCTCAGGATGTAGGATATCATTTCTGTATGGAAGTATTGCTGGTAAATCCTGTGCTTCTGATGCTACTCTGGAACAACAGTCAGAGATCCTTCCTAGGACAGTCCTAGATGTTATTCCTGTAACATTCAACCACAAGAATTTGTTGTTTTCTAAGGAATTTTTCAGTCATGTCAGGAAAATGACAGCAGTAAGTCAGCTGGCATTTTTTTCTTTTCCTGTTCTGACAGAGAGCAGTGTAGTGTGGAGAACATCTTTGGACGAAGTCCTTTCAGTATTTGTTTTGTGATTTGTTGTTGATACATTTTAAATCTACACTCAGGTAATTTAGGAATTCTTCAGTGTCAACATATTTTTAACCTTGAGTTGTACTCATTTTCTATTTATTTCAGTGCTGTGCTGGAGCACAGAGTTCCCCAAAGCGCGTGCCATCGAAATCCACATATTCACACTTTCCCCTTTTTCTCTTTCAGTTTGTCACTTGCAGCTTTCTGTCCAGCCCTCCTGAGCTGAGGCTTTTTGATTATGATTATCCCTACTGGACCACAGTTGTGGGTTACTGCATAGGAACCTCCTCCATCATCTTCATTCCCATCTACATGATCTATCGCCTGGTCATCACCCCAGGGACACTGAAGGAGGTATCCCTGATGCTCTGTTGCTTTTGTTTGACTGTTAGGATCCTAAAAATATCCATGACTGGCTGTTCTGCTCCTGAATTGTCAAAAATCTCCCCAGTTCTTACTGAGGCTGCTGACAAATTCTTATGTTACATCAAGTAGTTTTTTAAGCTCTGATGAACTGGGGAGTGTTTCTAAAATTCACCCTAGACACTCAGAATCCCTCAGACAAGCAAATGAGGCAGTGAAAGGCTGGTTTCCTGGTGTGTATCTGTAAGAAAATATTGTTTTTCTCTCACACATTTAATAAAATTTCTCTGCCATAAATCTAAAATGACAATACTGAGATTTCTTCCAATTTGAAATAAAGACCAGTTCATAAAGAATATGTTTAGTTGGCTCAGAGTATCTGAGTAAACTGCAAAGTCCTAAAGCATTAAGACACCTGCTAAGCTTTGACTCCAACTATATAACAAATAATTTTAAAAATCCTGCTTTGTACTTCTATAGCACTTTCCATCTTCGTAGTGCTAACAGAGGCCTGAAACACTCTTAAGTAGCTCAAGAGGTGCAACTCAAAGTGATACTTCATTATTAGTCCCTTCCTAAATGGGTGACATGTTATGTATTGCCTCTAAAATGAATCTATTTTTTTCCAACAGCGTATTCTGAAAAGCATTACTCCAGAAACAGCTACAGAAATTCCCTTTGGAGACATCCGCATGAACGCAGTATAAGCTAACCTGGCTCTGGGAAGGGAAGAGGAGCACAAATGTCACTTTCCCCACCCTGTCCCCACCAAGAACCACCTTTCCAGCTGAGACAACACACGGAGTTTTCCACAGAGGCTGCACCATTGGGAAAGGCGATGCCTCCAGCACCTTTATCCAAGCAATTCAAACATGCACTGTGCACTTGCAAGCAGGCAGAACTGAGCACTCAGTCTGGAACATCCCTGCTCTGGGAGTGGCACAGGGTGCCTGCAGCAGCCCCAGGACCAGCAAGGCAAGGCAGGATTAGCTGTAGACCCCCAGTGTGTGCCAGTGCTCCTGTGTCTCCTCCCTCCCTGTGATCGTTCGTACCGGGCAATGTCGTATTCGCTTCTAAGGTTCTCTACTTGCTTCAACTACATGGGAAAATGCACAAATATTTCTGATAGCCATACATTAGTTGAGTAATGCAGGGGTTTATAAACTAGGAAGGTCCCTAGGTTTGTGGTGGGGTAGACAGAGGGAGAGGAAGAATGCTGAGCAGCATAGCTCTGCACACACAGCTGGTAGCATTGCCCTCCCTCTTGTTTCCTCTGGTTTGTAGGTAGTAATAATTTCTACTGTTTCTTGCATTAAAAAAAAAAAAAAAATTAGAAAAACATTTTTTGTGATGTTTGAGGCTTCACTTTCCTTTAGACCCAATCAAGCCACAAAAACTCATCATGAGTTAACTGAAAAGCACTTAAGTTGCCAGCACTTACTGTACTGTTTCCATAACCAACCAGTATTCTGGCAGACCTACAGAAACTACAGACCAACAATGAACCTTTTTGAGTTCTGATGCCAAAAAATGCAATCTTAAAGATCTCTTTCTCTGCTTCACTTCCCTTTTTTTTTTTTACAGTTAATTTCACACCTAAAATTTGCTGGAGCCCGTGGGATTTTCCTCCTCTTTCCTAGTACAGCAGTGAGAGAAAGGCCTCTTCCACTTCCACTTTGGATAATGACTTTTGAGTTCATCTAAGTCTCAATCCCAACTTCCAATGAGGAAATAACTTAAGAGGGACAGGGACTGTTCTTTCAGAACTAGACTCCTGAACTATTTTTAAAAAGGGAATGTGTTCTTTAATTGCCACTAGAAAAACATAATAAATCTGTCTTACTGGACAGTCACTTAGGAGAAATAGTTTTGAAGTTTATGCCTCAAATATATTTGAAACCTACTTCCAAAAATTACATTTTCTGAGTTCATTAACGAAAAAAAAATACACATGAAATGTCAATGTAAGATGAATGAGGTATTTCTACATAACCAAAAGCAAAGTGTGGGAAACAAAGGAGAAAATCCTACCCTGTTTCTTCCCTCTTCAGACAGGTGTTCAGCTAACAAAAAAATTAATTTTTAAGACACTGACATAGGATAGGCTCTCTGGGAGGTTTCAGAGAGATTTCCCAAGAAATATCACATTTTTTAGTGAATTAAGTCAGCCAGGAAGCTCTGATAGTGACACAAGTCTGCAACAGCTGAAACATGAGAACAATGTGCTCTGAGTCCTGAGATACTGAGAGAGGATGAAAACTCTTAGAATTATTTGAAGATACAAAAAGCATTGTAGATTAAAAAGGCTTTTCTCTTCCTGAATAATACAAAATAAAATACATCCATATTTTCATTCTATAAATGCTGAACTTGAAAAGCAGTTTAGCCCTCATTACTTTCTTGTTAAATGGTGTACTGGTTTGAATATCTTATTATGGTAAATTCATTTTTTAGTATTTCTATTTAGCTGAGTGGTTGAAATATTGAGAAATTTATTTATTTACACAATTCTTTTTTTTTCCCCTTTTACACATCCATCTGAAAACATGTAAAGTAACCAATACTTATCAGGTAGCTCAGCAAGTAGCCATACCTTAAACACTGGTTTTGTATAAAAACTACTTATATTGATACCAAATGAGCTGCACTGCAGTTACAAAGTGTTTTGAGGCAAAAAGAAATCCTTCTCTTCAGCTCACCTTCCACTCATCTACCACGAGTATATCCTACCCTCTGTTCTGAACAGTGAAAAGAAAGTCATAAAACTGGTAAATTAGGACCATCTTTGCCTTTTAAAGAGAATTAAACTGGAGTTTTAGCTGTACAGAACTAGGTATTCCCTCCAACTTGTACATGATGCACCTGTATTAATTTATGCAGCTGTTTAGTTACAAGTGTTGCAAGCTGATTGTAAGTCATCAGTATGTGCCTTGTACTGTAAACTGTTACTGTAATAAATTTAATATTCATAAACCATCTGCAGACGTCTCCTGTGCCTCTCTTCTGGGAAGAGCAAAGATAAAAATCTCAATTCTAAGTAACAGCAGAATATCTAGCCCAGCTTACAATGCCAACAAGGCTTCTGACAAAAAGCAGAGGATTCCCTTCATTGTTTGAACCCTGGCCCACTGCTGAACACTTTCATTCCATTCCAACAGAAGAACCAAAGCTCATTACAGCTGTTTATACAGAACAGCAAAACCAAACTGCTCCACACTGGAGTATGTGCTTAACTACTTGATGAGCTGACACATAAAACTCATTCCAAGCCTTTATAAAGTGGCAGCATTTGCATTTAATTTTAATCACACTTTGTCTCATTGCTCACTTTGCTGAACAAATTATTAGGGAAACACCAATCTAAAAAAACTTTTATATATATATATAAGTTCACCTTATTCTAGCATGGAAATGATAAACTCACAACAAAACAAAATGAAAGAAACCATTTTTTAAGTGTCATGGCCACTGTCAGATCCCACTTACCTAGTTGGAAGATGATTTTATCCTTGAATGTGAACCTCTGAACAGAAGACTGACAAATCTAAAATATCATTTAACAAGTAGATACAACTGTAATGCATGAAAACAGACTCATCACCTTATTCCATGTGAAAAAAGATGCAGTAAAAGAACCTACACATGAAAAAAGACCCACATATTTGATCCAATATGTATCTTACACTTTATTAACTGTGTCTGTACATCAGGTCCCCAGACTAAAACCCACACATAATACAAAATCCATACCTCAATATGCATATATCTTACAAAACTCCACTCTACATATAGAAACCTCCTAGATCATTATTCAGGTTGTTTTTCTTGGTTTTTTCACCCACTTTTCCAGGTTTGCTTCCCATTTTTGAGAGCAGCAGTGGGCAACAAGTCCTCCTAAGGGCTGGGAACACATTTGTTTCAGCAGAGTTCACTGTTTTGGCTGCTGCAAGGAGCAGGGAGATGCATTCTCACCTTATATTATTTAACACTCTCAAGTCTGTCCATAATCTTGCACCAAGGACATGGTACTGAAGGGCAGGGTGGACAACCAGCCCCATTTAACATTTCAAGTGCACACACAGACTAAGGGTGTGTGTAAGAGACCCAAGAGTTGTTCTCTTAAGGGACACACAACTTCTCAAAGGAAAGCCAGGAATGAAGAGGTAGGATAACCTTTCCTGTAGCCCAGAGGGCTCTCCTCCTGGCTGGCAGCCCTGTCTGTGCCTAGCCCAGCCCATCAATCCTCCTCCTTCTCGATGTAGGGTTTGCTGCTGACCCGCGCCATCTGCCGCGCCAGGTACCGGTCCCGAGCTGACATCACCGTCTCCTCGTTGCTCCTTTTGGCAAATTTGCTCAGGCTCTCAGGTGCTTTCTGTGCTTGTTCCTTCTCCTCTTTCTCCCCATCTTCTCCAGCTTTACGTTTCTGCTCAGACATTCCAGAGCTGGAGCTTCCCTTCTCATCCACATGTCTGTCTTTTCCCTTTCTCTCTTTACCCTGCTCAGCCTCTTCATCCTTTTCTAAAGATGTAGGAGTACTTCCCCTCCTCTCTCTGTATTTCTTTTCATCACTGCTGTATTTCTCTCTCCTCTCCTTTGCATGATCTTCCCTTTCTCTGTATTTCTCTCCTCTCTCCTTCTCTCTGTCATTATATCTATCTTTATCATTTCTTGTTCTTTCTTTCTCTCGTTCTTTCTCTGAGCCCTTCTCCTCTCTTTCCTTTGCCTTCTTCCATTCTCTGCCATGCCCCTCCCTCTCTTTTCTCTCCTTTCCCCTTTGTTTATCATCTTGATCTTCCCTCCTCCTGTAGTGATCTTTACTAGTGTGATCCCCGTGCCTGTGTCGCTCTTCCCTTTCCCTCTGGCGATCCTTCTCATGGTTCCTACTTCTCTCATAATCCTTCTCCCTGTACTGCTCATCACTCCCCCTCCTGCCTGGCCTGCTCTCTCCCCTCTGGTGACTTGTTTGGGCTTTGGTGCGTGGCTCTTCCTCCCCACTGGATGAACTTGGTGACCTGGAATGCCTCTGGCTTTTGTGATGTTTAACCTCCTCTTCACTGCTCACAGAGTTCTCCCTTCTTTTCTTCTTTTTCAAACTTACTTTACTATGCTTGTGTCTCTTGTCATCATCACTACTATCAGTTCCCAGGTCAGTATCATCATCTGGATTATTTTCTTTCTTAGAGGGCTTCACTCTTTCTTCTTCTGATTTGTTCCTTTCGTTGGGTTCATCCTGGCTGTCGGGTTTTTCTTCCTTAATCCTACATTTTTTACATTAGAAAAGAAAAACAACATTAAAAAGCCTGAAATCTTGGACTTTTCTATGAACTGACTTCTGGCTGGGACTTAGGCAAAAGATGCTGCTGAGAAGTCTAAGAAAGCAAATCTGTCTGTGGCTCAGGTTCCAGGAATCCAGCACAAAATATCCACATCTGGCTCACTGGTGAATGTGAGCTGAGGAATTTATCTAGAAGAGTGACTGTGGTAAAATATGTGTAGCCTCCATCTAAGGAAGAAAACCATTGATCCGTGATCCTGTGTAAGCCTGCTGGCAGATTACAGGTTTTCCTATGTGTTTGGTCCTCTATTCACATCAAATAATTATCCAGAGAAGATGCAGGTTGTGTGTTTTGCTGACAGAGAGAGGAACATGGTCTTTTTGACCCAGTGTTTCTGAAGATCTCACTTGTGACTAGACAGAAATGAGTAACTTTGAACAGCTCAAATATTCTTAAATGCAAAATGCTGACCCATGGAGGGGGTTATGCTTTGTCACTGTCTTCTGGCTGATGTGGAAATCCATGTTCATTCACACCAGCCATGTCTCTTCCATTTAATCACACAGCTCCAGGAACAGCCTGTGGAGCACTCTCATGAGTCAGCACACCAGCAGTGAGGTTCTATGTCTGCTGAATGCCTGAAGGCATGGACAGCTTATGAACAATGACTAAAAATTACACTGAAAAGTTTGGTAATTTACTTAGTAACCCAAGTCAAAGGTGGATCACTTTAGGGACACCTCTGAGATCTAAAACTTGAGCTGAGCTGTTTTCTCTCTGTATCCTGCTGTGTCACCATGAGAAATAATAACATTAAAATATACACCTGAGTTAATTTGAAAGCCTTGCTGGGAACACCATTTACAGGACAATTTGTTTCCCAGAATTAATTTTATGTGCCACTAAAAGAAATTTCCTTAATTTGCAAGATTAAAAAACCATCATTTCAAATGCTCTCTACACAGTACAAAATCACATAATCCTGAAGACTTCATGGAGAATTCCCTTAATTCAGGCAGCTGAGTAAATTCAGCGATCACTTTCTTTACTTAGGCTAAGAATTCACTTTCTAACAATCAAATCTCAGATCTAGAAGACCTCCTGATGAAAGCTGCATTTTCTTTGTGATAGCAAACACTTAATTGGTGGCATCCGTGCTTTAAACCTCCATCAAATGAGGTTTAACCTTATTTAATTGTTTCAAATTATCAATTGCTGCAAACAAGAAACATTCCTTTCACACATTTATCTACAGGGCAGAATGTTACCATTTTAAACACTTAAATAAATCAGTCTCATCTCATTACTTTGCTTCGGAATGTTCACATATTCAGATTTCAAAATACTCCCACTGGATTTCCTATATATTTGATTAATTTCCTTTTACCACAATTTGTTTTTTACGCAACTAAATGTGGAGTAAGTACAAAGTGAAGAGATTCACATTCTTTGCAGGAAATTCATAGCATTTTAATTTCCTATGACTTACTGCTGCACTCACTATTTTACGTCTTGTCCTCCTCATGATTCAAAATGTGTGGCTTAATACAGATTGCTAAATATTGTGCAAAATAAAAAAAAAGTAGGTTAGAATAATACCAAGAGGAATTACAATCATAACTGTCTTCTTGGTACCTTTCAGACAGTGTCCCTGTCCTTCTTGTTTCATTTCTGCATCACTGATGATCACTGGTTATTTACCAAACAATTCAGTTAATGAGTTGTAAGAAATTACCAGTTTACCTTACCACTGTTTTAGTGCTCTTTGTCTAATCTTCCAGTGAGGATGGAATCACAGCCAGATGCTGGTTTTTATACCTGAAACCTTGTTGGGATCACATCCTACCTGGCTTCACGGAAGCTGCATTTAGGCATCTCTTCTTCTCCCACACGCTGGTTTAAAAGATGTCTGTAGAATCCACTGAGATCCCTCTGCTTGGTCACATCCAGGTATGCTGAGAGAAAGAAAGGGAGGCTGGATTTACTGTGCCACAAATACTTGCCACACACAACTCACAACTGGTCCACACCACCACAACTGCAATTTCCATCCTGGAGGTTTTCAAATCCAAAGTGCAAAAAGTTCACAGTAACCTGATCTGGCCCCAAAAGCAGACCATGCCTGGAGCAGGCAGCTGAACAAGTGACTTCCAGAGGTCCACTCCAGCCCAGTTTAACTAATAATTCCACATCTTTACATCTACTCCTAATCTTGACCACAATGTCTGAGGTAAGGACTGGAAACATAACTGTACCCCAGGCTTACAAGTCTTCCTTCAACAACTGACCCTCCTTCAAAAATTAAAGTACCATCCCAAATAGTACTGACACACAATCAGAAGAGCTTCCTCTGTTCCATCTGTAACATGTGCAGAGGAAAGTAATAAACCAAGGTTGATCTGATTCAGGATCTTCTAATCTGGCCCTCTATGATTTTAATTATCTCAAGCCTCACACAGAGATCACCAGATGAATATACTGTAAATCATGTACAAGGCTCTACTTCTTTTTCAGGACAATTATTTTACAATGAATCTCACCCTCGAGAGCTGATTCTCTTCTTTCTCTTTCCTCCTCCTCAGCTCTTTCTTGCAGCTTCTTCTTATAAGCTGAAGTCACAAAAGCCTCTTTGTCTGCAAACTCTCCTCCTTCCATTTCACGCTCTTTCTGAATTTTTCTTTCCATTCGTCTTTCTTGCTCCTTCTTTCTAATCTCAGCTGCTTTGAGGATATTGTGGATGTATCTGGGCTGAGGTAGAAGAGAAAAAAATTACCATGATGAGAGGTAATTGTGGTGGCTGAGAAAACACAAATTGGGATTGATGGAGATGTTGAATTAAGTTGGTAATGGAAGAAAACTGTCAGGAGTTACTCTAATGTGTTCTCCCTCTGACTGATAGCTATGCAAAACAAACTGCCATTCCTCTCAGACCCTAACACAGCTCATTTCCCAGCACCAAGAGAGGTTGCTGTATTCAATCAAAACACTTATCCCATCTTTGACTAGGAGGATTTTTACTCTAAATGATTTTTCATTCCTCTGTCTTCCTAACTGTAACCACCTTGCCCTTCTTTTAAGGTGTGGGAGGTTTCCTTTTATCCCCAGAACCTGACAAGAGCATTCAAATGAACAAGAGTAAGTAAATGAAAGTATCACTTGTAAGGATAATCCAGCAATGCTTTGAAGTTTACAAGTTAACCAGTCACAGTTATTCCCAGCAGGCAGCATTGGACAGACAGGATACATTCTCAGGTATTAACCTTTTTGTCATCATTTCCAGCAAACATCTTGGCACTGCTTTCTTTCTTCTTCTGCTGCATTTCATCATAAATACTGTCATATTCATATACTGTAGCATCTTCTTCTAAAGCCTTTTGAATCTCCAGTTTAGTCTAAAACAAAAACAGCGAGGAGGAGAAGAAAAGATGTTGAAATAATAATGAAATCTTTATTATTTTCAAATATTTGATTCCCATATTGTAATTTCAACAGATCTATAGTATAAACTTACCTATCAGAACATTGAGAGTGTAAATTAAAAATAGTCCCTTACCTGTTTCATTGCTTGCTTTTTCAATGCTTCTCTTTGAAGACTTTCCCCAACAGTTGGCTGTAGGAAGGACACATTGCAGAAACAAAATTAATTACATTGACACAGATAATATTCTTTTTCTACCATTCTAACAAACAACTATAAAATAGTTCAATTACAAACAGTTGCAATTCAGAATATATTGAATTCTTCCAGAGATGTAGCAGTCACAAGCAGAGATACTGACAATCATATGAAAAAAGAAAAACTATATTCATAATTAAATACAAAAAACTGCAAGGATTTGGTATTTATTTCACATCTCAGTTACATCATCAGCTCAGACATAAGAACACAGCTAAACAGGATGTACTTCAAATGTTACTGTTTGATTTCTCAAGATTAACATGCTAGAAAATAGCAATCTTTCCTAAGAAATAAGAGCTCCCTACTGAAATGTTTTGTAATTCTACTGCCTTTTACAAAAAAAGCTTTGCACTTTATTTATTTTTTCTTGGAATTAGTTTTGACCTAAACTACATGTCTATCTTTTCTCAACCAATAGATAAAAGTGTTTATTAAACAGATTCACTATAATGGCAGGACTTGTATCCTTGTTTATGTAATTAAATACCTCTTAATCTTAAAAAGCAAAAATAGGAAGGAAAAATCCTTTTGCATTTTGGCAGCTTCCCAAGTTTCATAACTTTGACTAATGCATGCACTGTGTCACATTTAAAAAAGGCAAAAAGATTCTGTAATTTGTTCTTAATAAAATTAACAAATGAAAGCCAAGTAGCAGGGAGCTTGGCAGCAGGAATTAAGATCCTCTGAAATCAAACAGAATTAGCACCATCTAAATTCGACCAGATCCCCTGAACATGAAGGCTTTTAAATTCATTTGATGTTCAAAATAAAATAATAACACGCCGTGACCTCTCTTTCTTATCCTATTAAAACTTTAACAGATGTGTCAACAAGGAGAAACACCAAGTGCTTTTCCACAATTTTCTACAGGACAGACTGTAAACAGTGCAAATCTTTTTTTCCCACTGGTTAATTTCAGGAACAGGGAAGCTGTGCAGGGATGGAGTTTCATTATACGTGACTCTGTGCACTCTGTCTCCCTCTCCTCCCTGCTCAGAGGTACCTGCTTGAAAAGGCTACAAATGAGTCAGTATAAACCATAAACAAACACTTTAAATTAGCATAGAACACACATCAGCATTACACAGAAAACTATTTGACAGAAAGGTACCTCAGCAGTGAACAATCTCCCCTGCACTACTCCAGAAAGCAAGGGCTCAATGAAAAACAAAACAGATTCTGCAGTTATAGTATAAGCTCTACTCCATCAAAATATTTGAAACCCTGCTTAGAGTGTTTTCCTTGTCTGCCTACATGGAATAAATTCACTGATCTACAAAGATCAGGTAAACACTAAAGTAATACATAATCTTCATTATTGGACATATGATGGTAAAGAAGTCCATCTGCCATTTCTCCAGACTGGCAGTAAGTTTACAGAAAACAAACACCTTCCTCAAAGGTTTATGGTGGACAATTTCCTGTTGTGCTCTGAGCTCTGACAGATGAGAACTTCCTGTCCCTTTGTATTGTTTTACTTATCAACTGCCCATTTATTAAAGGCCCTATAAGCTCAGCAATCTGTCTCATACTTTTTCCCTCCCTCTAGTCAAGCTATTCTTCTGAAGCACAAAGCTTGTAGTTCAATATTTTCTGGAAGGAGAAAAAGTTTTAACCCTATCCTGTGAAAGGACATAGAGTCCATGCAAATCAAGGAACTCTGAGAAATGAGTCTCTCCAGTCTACCACTACCATGGAAGAAAGCTTGTACAACTGAAAAGGTTATTTAAGAAAAATTTAAAAAAACAATTAATTACCCCAATTGCTAACATTACTCATGGTTGTCTCCATTTCTTAGCTCCTCACTCTAAAATGAGTTACTCACACCCTCCTGTACATGGATTTAGGAGTGAATTCTTATGGCCTGCCCTCACAGAGAAGTAGACAATGCAAGTACAACCTGCACATGAGACTCCAGCCTGCACAGTGCTAAAAAACAAAAATCATATCAGGCACCAGGTTCTTCTCAATTGACACACAATATGAGTCATGGCTACTAGCAGAAGATCAAGAGAATGGACATGAAAAACACATCATGTACACAGAATCAGCTTTTCTCAGCACTCCATCCTAGTTTCCAGAAACCAGATCAAGGACTTCCTGAACTGGAGGATGCACCTGAACCATTGTGTGCATCCCTTAATTTGATGAATCCATTTCTGAATCCATTTATATTTCTGGCCATGCCACAGTATCCTGTAGCAAGGAGTTCCACACCTTAACTACACAACTTCCTCTTGTTTAGATTAAACCAGTTACTTGGTAATTCCATAACACAATCTACTGCTCATATGATGAGAAATGGCAACATCACCTTACTTCTCTGAATTATTCTTGATTTTACATACATCATCCTGAGCTATTCTTTTCCACTTCCTCCTTCTCAGAAAACTCTCTTCTAGGAGTCCCTTGCCTCTACACTTTGCATGGAAACTGTTGCATAAACTCCTGTCAGCACCAGCCCCAATTACTCAGCAAATCCTTTTAGTCAAACTTTCCCTTTGAAAAGTTGCAAAGAGAATGGAAGGATCCATAAGCAAAACCAAAAACCTGAGCCTACAAGAAGTTTTCTCCTTATTTTTAGTTTCTGCCTGCTTAAACACTCCATTTATTTTCTAGGTGGTCACTAAAAAGCCCACCAAATCCAGCTGACAAATTCACAGAACTGTTCACACTGGCTCCACAATTTCCTTCCCAAATTTAGCACCAACTGAGGTCTATGTACAGTCATTTGTTCATCCTGTATTAACAAATCAGTTTTGAAAGACTGGTACAGTACAAGACCACACACTGGGTAATTCTGGGGCAATCAGGAAAGAGAAATTTTATCTGTTGTACCACAGAGGTAATTTTAACTAAACTCCAAAGGTAAAATGGAAACAATGAACATCACACAGACTGACAAGCCACCTTTTCTCAGTCAACACTCTATTTCCTGAAAATTTCCATCCCAGATGCTCTGTTTCTTATGAACTAACACAAAGACCATCTTCAACAACTAACAGCCACTAATGTACTTAACCACAAGGAAAAAAAATTCAAATTCCTTCAGCAAGCATAGAGGCAAAATCTGAGTGAAAAATGCATAGTAATGTTAAAAAAAAGGGAGCAAAAGTTTGGTATCTAATATATAATCACAGACAAGTCAGGTGTGCAAAACTTTATTAGAGTTCAGTTAAAAATACATAATCTCCAGACATTTGAGATGTAGTTCTGACTGATATGGTAGCAGACAGGAAATGAAACCCCTCCCAAATGCTGCTCCTTATCTTGAAAAGCTCTGAAATCATTACTGAACTAATAAAGTAATTCTCATTTTTTTAAAAAAACAATCTTCTTTGATAAAGTCAGTTATGAGATTATTACTTTTTGCTGGGTATGTACCATAGTGATGAGCACAACAACTTTTAAGAGCTTTTGTAACAGACTCTGACAGTGAATCTGTCAGCTTTTCTGAAAGGGAGGATACTTGAGCTGTTAAGCTAAAAGCTGGCAGACAGCACCATATATTATTTTCACTAGAATTATTAGCATTCATTCTTTTTTTCCCCCAATGTTTAGATATTAAGAGAAAATAAAGAAGTGAAAAAATACAAGATAGCCTCCAGGAAGGTTCCTAGGCCTGCCACATAACATTTAATGACAACAGCTTAATGAGATTTATTCCTGGGATCTGGAAAATGTGGGGTCAGCTCCTTAATGCAGAGGAAGACAGCAAAGTGCTGCATTACCACCTCCAGCAGATGCATCTAAAAAGCCTCTCTCTACAGCTCAGTGGAGGGATGGACCTCTGTGGATCACAGTGAGGAAAGAAATGGGATTTAAAACACATTCCTGTCCTGTTTCCTGTAAGCTGCACTGGGGCAGTTTCATGTTGAGGGTTGAGTGACATCACTAGAAAGGTCCTCAGCCCAGTAAAAAGGGAGCTCAGACACCTTCAACAGCAACATTCCAATTTTTTTTTTATGGAACCAGATACACAGGGGCAGGGAATTGCTAAATTCAGGCTTTCTGTGACATAAAATTAACAACTGCTAGTTCATTAAAACAAAAATAGATCTTAGAAGTAAATATTTTGGTGGGTGAGAAACTGACCAAAATTATTTGATGCTTTATTAGCATTGTTTTTCTTGTCCACAGAAGCATGGAGTGAAGCTCTGGGGAGGAAAGAACATATTTGTAACACAGAGTTCCATTCCAGCAGCACATCCAGATGGGATTTATACAGCACACAGTGCCCTCTACTGGGGCAGGGACAGAGAGAGTACTTTGAACCTAATACTTTAAAAGAAATTAAAAATTAAACAGTATAGAAAATAACACTCTCACCAAATATCATACATCTCTCTCGCTTTAGAACTTTTGGGTTGTACAGCTTTGCTTTTGTTCCCAGTATGAACATCATAAAATCAATTACATCAAATTTGGGTGGAATGAGCTAAAGGATAAAAGACACATAACTACCACATTTTAAAGTTAGTATTTGAGGGAGACCTTTGATTACTGCTGGTCATTCTATGTGCAGGCATTCACCAATGATAGCCAACAAATCTCTATAAGCTACAACTAATTCTGGCAAACAGGTTGTCACATGTGCTGAACTTCTGGAAGAGTTGACAGAAAGTAACAAAAAAATCATCACTTCCATGCAATGCATACTAGAGAAAATACGGATCATATTTCACACCCAAATCCAAAATGATGACACATATCCTAATGACTCTGCCAAAATCTCCTCATGTAGCCATTAAGGGGGTTGGACACAAATAAATCTGCAGAATACAGGGCAAATTTCAGAAGAAAATTGTTGAACTGACCTCTTCATCTGACTCATCTGCAAACACCGAGAGCTTCTTTGATGCAAGGTTTTTCTGTGGCAACTTTTTGGGCATAATAAGCCCATATCTAGGGAAAAAAAAACCAAAAAACAAAAACAACTTAGCATCACTGACAACATAGCACGTTCAAACCAAAAATCTGCCCTTTACCATTTGAGAAGTAAAAGGTCAGCATCAACATAATGTATCAAAATGTGAGCAGCCTTTTCAGCAGAGCACACCTGCCAGCTTCTGCCAGAGATACTGCTGTCTTTTGCCATGCAAAGTTTCTGGATGTAATTATTGCCCTAAATTAGGACACAAATCTCTCTTGTCCAGAGTTCTCCCAGTAATTTTCTTTTCTCTCTCAGAGAAGTAAGAAATTACTGTTTAATCTGAAGGGATTTAGTCTTAGACTACACTAGGCACTATTCCATGGCTACATTCGTAGTGCTGTAATTTCACGTTTTACTGGCAATGTAACCACAGCAAAAGACAAGATTTACAGTCAGATTATGTCGAGATTGATTAACCACACACAAACAACTCCTCTGCTGACAAAATCAATCTCGGTGCTAAACTCAGTTCCTTTTGGTGCGGAGTAACCTCTAAATCAGGGATTTCTTGTGCACCTGTCTTTCCCTATCACTGAGTGAATAGTGGCACAGCGTGTGGCTGAACGGGAACACCCCACAAATCTGGGGGTTCTGCACCATTCCGGGGGTACCACACAAATCTGGGGGTTCTGCACCATTCTCGGTGTACCCCACAAATCTGGGGGTATTGCACCATTCCGGGGGTACCCCCATCCCCGTGAGCCCCGAACGCCCCTCAGCTCCGTCGGACCGGCCGCGGAGGCCGCGCAGGAGCCGCGGCTGCCGCGGCCGCTGCTCGAGGGTGGGAAGTGTGAGGAAACACTGAGGAGATTCTCCTCCATAAGAGTGAAAAACTCCCTCAGGCAACACCGCCGCAGCCTCAAGAGCCTGCCCGCTGTTTGAGTTCTGCTTGTTTTTAACAAACACAGTTTTAAAGTCAGGCCAACACAGCGAGGCCGCGCGGCGGACACCTAAGACAAGCGAGTCCCTGGGGAAAGGTTTTGCAGCGCTCGCCCCCGCCCTCAGCGCCGGCCCCCGAATCCCCCCGGTCAATGCCCCGGCCCGGCGCGGCCCTGCCGGCACTCACTGCTTGCCCAGCGCCGCCATCTTGTCCCGCCGCCTCTCCCCTCAGCCGCTGCCGTTCCGCGGCCGCAGATTCCTCACGGCCGAGTCCTCCCCACGCACTTTCCCCGCCCGTCCCGGAGACTCTCACGGCGCCGAGCCGCGGTCCCGCTCCGGGAGGGAAGCAGAGAGCGGGCGGAGGGGGCTGGAGGCGGCGGGGGATTTTTTTAAGAGCTCGTTGTCGAGGGACGAAAGTGCTGATGAGGGAAGGGCGATGGCGGGTAATCCCTGAGGGGAGCAGCGGGGGAGCCGGGAGCTCCTCACGGCGGGGACGGGAAAGGTTCCTGAGGGGAAAAATCCCTGAGGGGGAAAAAGCCCCTGAGACGCTCCCGGGCCCGCCTGTGAGGGGCTGAGGAGCCACGATGGCTCCCCCCAGCCATCACCGACCCATCACTTATGTGATAATTGATATTTATAACACTTGTTTCCCGCTAAAGACTGAAAGAGGAGTTTAATTTCCCAAAATGTTTCTTTAAAAGTGATTCTGCCAAAAGAGGTGTTATTGGAAAGATGAAATCTCACTGCAGACAGTGCAGTTGCTGTAATCTCAAGCTTTATCCCAATAACAAAGTATTTTTGTGTAATATTAATAGTGTTGGGCTTTTCTGCAATGTGTTCAGAAGAACGTTACAAAATGCTGATTAACAACCTTTATTTAAAATTATTCCTAAAAGGTCCTTTAAGGAAACTAAACCTTAAAAATTAATGCTGTATAATTTATGAGCATTGTAACTTGGGAGCCATGAAGATGTCCCAGCCTCTCATTTTCCCATTAGTAAGAACCTGTAGTTGATTAAACCTTTAAAATCCAGTAGCTATAGTGGCAAAATTCTTCCCTTTAATGTTTCTATTGCTTTTTCTTGATAATCATTAACAGATTCCCTATCATCTTAACTAATAATCCCTAACAGATTTAATCCATTTTAACAACAAATACTAGTGCCTATTCATAAAGAATAGAACATCAACAGTTAATTTAATACAAGATGTGAAACAGCAGAAACACAATGATGAGAAATTAAGAGATTTAATTGGAGGCACACTAGAACTGGATGCTAAAAGAGGCTAAGGATGTTCTATTTCAGTGTGTTGGCTCTTTGTGATCTCTGCGAGTGCCAGGCAGGTGTGCAGCCACTGGTACAGGTATTCAGCTGGAGCAGAGTCCTCCTGCCACACTGCTGCTGGAGGGATATCTGGAACAACAACAACAAGCTGTAAATACATCAGGGAAGTCAAAACTGTGAGCAGTGTTGCCACAAGAACAGATCATCCCCTCAGCAGAGTTTACCCTGAATCCAGTAATTCCAGGAATGGTGATGCTTTGAAAAGCACAAGCTGTGTTGTGACAGTGACCTGTCAAGCGCTGATTTTCCACTAGAATTTATCTTATTTTGTGGTGGGTGTCCTGTTGTACAAAATGCTCTGCTATATTTTAATGCTAAACCAGCACTTATATATGGAACATATGGACATTGCCTGGTGTTCATTTTAAAAGAATTTCCATAACTGAATTATACCTGCATTCACATCCCTGATCTGACACTGCTCTCACAGAATAGGTTCCATCCTAGGAAACCAACCTTTCCTAGAACACCTGCCATTTCCAAAGCTACATTCTTTAATCTAATTACATCAGCATCCCTAGCTGATGTAGCTCCAGTACAAAAACTGGATGATCTAGGCCTGTTCTGTTCTTTCCAGTGAATTAGTTTAATATATACAAGAGCACATGAAAAGGAGCTATGGCTGCCTGAAGTGTTTACTCTTTATCAGCAGGCAGGGTATTGTTGATAAATACCCCCAGCTAAAGTAATAACTGTTGTCCACATTTGGCTTTTAACAGGCCTCTCAGACTGGTATTAGATCATGAACAGAAAGATCTCAACGAGAACAAGTAATTTCTCTTGCAGAGATATTGCAAATAATAATAACAGCCTCTTGACTGCTCTGGCACCAAAAAAAGCTCACGTTCATTAAAGGAGAGAAAGACAGACTGACAAACAGCTCCAGTCTGTGGCCCATGAGTACATTAAGCACTTGGCAGATGGTGTTTACCAAGATGAGGGTTCACATTGTGTCTTCCTGTTTGGAGGTGGGTCAGTCTCTAGGGCAAGGCACAGAGATCTGAAGCAGATTTACTTGCCAAAAGAACCATCATTCTTCATATGTCTTTACATATTACTTGCCAAAAGAACCCTCATTCTTCATGCTTCCCAGGAGGTTTACAATGAGGTCATTTGTTCTGGAAGGTTTCAAAGCTGATTTGCTCTCCTTTTCTGAAAGCACTTAATTTTGAGTTTAAAATTTAGCAGGTTGATTTCTATTGACCAAAAAAGATTGCAGATATTTAGGACTTGTTATCTGTTGTTTAATCTACTGTGAAATCAAAATTAATTTCTGAAGTAAGGCCCTTTAAAGCAGTCAGGTGAACGTTGCCATTGACATGGTTTCATTGTTGAACCATGCCTGGTAACCTCATAATGAGTTTATGATATTTACCAATGATGAGGTCCAGCAGCAGCTCTGCTTGAACTTGCACAGATGAAGCAGTTGGATCAAAGCAATAAATCTCCTTAATCAAATTGTCATCAAGTTTCTGCAATGCAAAGTACAAAAAGATTAGGGTGTTAGTTAAAAAGCTTTCAGAATGAAAGACAGATGAGAAACATATAGGAAATCTATAGGTAATTATTTCACTTTCATTTTCCCCTTGGCAAATTCCACTGCATCTTCTTGGAGGAGGAGGAGGAGGAATAGAAAACAAACTCTCAACAATTGAATTCTAACCAGTTTACACTGACTCCAGCTCTCAATCTCCTCAGAGTCCTTCCAGTCTGGATGCAAAAGCAGCAGCACAGCCTTAACCACGTCGTGTACCAGAGCTGGGGGTTCTGCACAGCTCTTTATTCCAGCAAAGCTCTGAGCACTGAGCTTCTGGACACACTCACGCAGCTCCTGCAGCATGAACCGGTGGAACAGAATCCCTGCGTGCCTCAAATTTGCCACACGTTCTGCCTCTGCAATCAAAAACAAACCTCTCAAGAAGCTGCTCAGAAACATCTGCTACTCAGGACTTACATTACTGACTGACAGTTTATGTGCTAGATCCCTGAGGGCAGCAAGGTGTCTGCTTCACACCTTTGATTTCAGCATCAAGTACCCCGGGAGCCAGAGTTAAAATCTGCCCATTCTGTTTAACTCTACTCTGTTAAGCTCTCAGACTTGCTTGGGAGTAGTTTATATATATACCAAGGATTTCTATTTGTCTTTTCATACTTGTAGGAACGATACTTTTAATATAATTTTACTGAGATTCCTAATTTCACTCCAAAAAGCTATCTCACATCTGTATGCACAATACCCAGCACTTGTGTTGGTTCTGTTTCCTCTAAAGACCTCTGCAGGATCTCTAAGCAGGCAGCTTGGGCCATCTTTAGCATTTTCTGCAGGTCTTTCTGTTCCTCAGGTGGTAATTTCTTCTGCTGTCCGATGCTGATATCAAATATGCCAAGAGTTTTTCTTGATAGGTCATGGAGAGGTACTGCAATGTGATATTCTCCATAGACAGAAGTGAGAGTGACCTCTGAACTCTCTGTGCACTTGAACAGGTAATCTCTGAAATGAGATGGGCTAGGGTTTAACATCCTGGTTTGTTTTGGTGATTTACTTAGAGTATTTAAGATGCCATTCATGTCTTGTTGTTAAAATAAAGGTATTACGTTACTAAATCATAGTTTGTTTCCTTGAACTGAAATTTGCACAGCTCTAAGTATCATTCAAGTCATGTACACAAAATAAAAAATAGCATTGAGAACACAATATTGCTTAGCCAAGGTGATTGCTTAAAATCATGAGAAATTAACAAATCTTGCTTTGAAAGCAGTTTGCTGTTTCTAACTGCATTGACGTTTGTTCTAGACAGTTTTATAAAAAGTAAAAACAGCTGCTGGAAAAGCAAATGGCTGTTCAAGCAACTTTCACAACAAGGATGATATTCTTAAAAGACAAGTCTGTGAGGATCTTGGCAGTGAAAGGAAACAGAGAATTGAAGGAAATGGGACTAGTATGGCCAGGAAAAAATACAGATTATTCTAAAGAGCAAAATGGTTCAGTGTAGGCTGTAATCCTGCAAACCTTGGCAGCTCAGCTGGTAAGCATTAAGTCAGAAGTTTTTGCAGCCAAGTCATAAAGAAAATACTCCTTAGCCCTTCACTGTTCAGTGCCATGTGCACAGACACCAGAAGCCTTGATAGTGAGAGAACTGCAGCCAGACACTCTCAGGGCTTCGTGTAATGTGGGTCAGCCTGATGCAACCAGTCCCATTGCAGGTGCTGGAGAATACCTGAGGAGGTTTTCCTCTCTGAGGAGAACAACAGGAGGGCTGTGGATTTCCTTTTGTCCTGTGTTATCTGCAGTGATCACCTTACACAGAGCACAGTCCTGCCAGAGAGAAAAGAAAGGTTTAGCAGCATCCAAGGAAGGAACAGATATTTTGAAGCTCAGAGAGAGAGAGGAAATGGTTTCTTACAGGAAACTCCCATGTACATTCAAGAGCAATGGGGTTGTTTAAAGATATTTCCCAACACTGCTCAGTTTTATTCTCAGAGATGGGTGAAGAACATGGCCCAGACCTCCCTCAGCCAGACTATTTAATCCACCCCAGGCTCCACACTGAGGAACACCCACAGGCCTAGAGGTTTCCATTCTTTTTCCCATCCTCCTGCCGTCCTTTCTCATGCCATGTTTGTGTCAGTGTGTCTTGACACATGAAAAGCACAGAGGGGAGTGAGTGACCTGGCTATCAGGCAGCTAACAAGGGAACAGTGCTGAGCCTGGAATGACAACAGAACACTGCCAACATAAACCATGCTTATCAGAGGAAGCAGCTGAATTATGGCTGCAGCAGATGTTGTACAGGCTTATGGATGACACAGGATCAGTCCTAAATATTGCATATACTATTTGTCTTCTTAACTTACTGGTACATGAGGTGACAAGCTTTCCAGGACCTGAGTGCCTGCAGAACAACAGGAATATGACCTGCATGAAGTGGGGCTGCATTGACAAACTGGCTAATTGGGAACCAGTCACTTCCTGAGCTGTATTTACATCTTGGCTGCTGACATAAGTTCAGAACAAAGAGCTAATACATTAGCTGGAACATTCTCTTATCACTATAAAATACCATTATTTTGACATGCAGAGGATCTCCAAAGAGAAGCATTTCCTTTAGTGGAAATCCCAGACAGTGAAGCTATGGATGGATGGATGGGTGTAGGGTTCTGCTCTATTGGTTGCTATGCAGCAGTGAACACTGAAGTAGGAGAAGACTCCCTTTTCATATGGAGAAAGGGTTATACTCGCAGTGCTCTGGAATTCTTTCACATGGGAGGATGAAAAGAATGAAGAGGGGTCTCCTTTACAGAGGCAATCTTCCCTCCCTACCTTTGTAGTCCTTTTGTTGCATGAGCTGGCACAAGAATCTTGTGCAGGCTTCAGCTTTAATGATAAAACCACTGGAAAAACACAGGCAGCTAGAGATGGCACCTCCCCTCTAAAGCAGCCTTTCAGCCCCTGATGATTACAGACCTTTTCTCTGCAGTACCTTGTCTTTGTCAGGTGCCACCAGATAGGTTGTGACAGCTTGGATGCTGGGTGTCCTGGGATACAACCAGTCCAGAGCCGTGACAGCCACTTGTAGGACATTTTCCTGCATGCAGATGTAGTGGTAGGCTTTGCTGAACGCATGGCAAACTCCCTGTGAAAGCAGAATCCTCCAAGTGAGCCAGACAATTCCACAAAATTTGGGAGAAAAAAAGCTGATGCAATGTTCATGTTGTAACGAATTGCTTTAACCAGAATTTGTAAAGTGGAAAAGTGACTGTGAAATGTCCCTTATCAAATAATGCCCTGAAGCACTCAGTACCCAGTCACGGCCAAATCCTTAAGCAGACAGAGCTTTTAGTGGAAATAGCCAAATGGACCAGTAAGGTTGGCTTGCTGCGCTCCCTGCTGCCCAGATGGTGCATCCACAGTGAGGCTGATCCCAAAGAGCACCCCAAAGAAATCCCAATGGCTGTCACTTATAATTATTCCACCATGTAAAAAGTGTTTCATGTCATTTTACAGAAACCAACACAATGAGATTGAGAGATTCAAGAAATCAAAGCTGCTATTTTGGATTTCACTCAAAAGGTAAATTAATCTCCTAGTCAAGAGAAGATGAAATAAATTATTGATGAAGTGATACCTTATAATAAATTTCATATAAGATGCTAATCAGCAGGATACTGATAAGGTGCTCTCCTTACACCACTTTCACCATATTCTGCAGAAGGGGACCCACAGATATTGTTTTAGTTGTACATATTACATTTACGCAGAACATGTAAAATTTACAACTTTTTTGCAGGTTGGAGTAACAAACTGCTTTCTGATGGTGCCTACCTCGTAGAAAGTGATCTCGTGTATCTGGAAGATGGATTCCTCATCCTCGTCCTGAAAAGTGTCAAGTCCTAGAATGCCAAAAACTCTCCAATGAGCATCATACAGGGGCAGCACCAGGAATGAGCCTGTATTCTCCTCCTCAAGGCGGGCAGAGTTCCAGAAGTGAACATTTCCGTGGAGATGAGCTCTTGGAACATAGATTGGCTTTCCTTGGTCAATAGCTGCAAAGCTGAAATATAAATTTATGGGGTTTGTCAAGAGGAGCAGAAAACCTTTTTGATGCAATAAATACTGCAGCTTTGATCTGTCTCTGTTTTTTTGGCCTCAGAGAAAGAAGGTCCAACCACACTCAGCAATCCCATATTTACCTCTTGCATCCCAAAGGCAGCAGTAATAAAGAGACACTTCTCATCCTTAGGACATTTTAAAAACATCAACTAATGAATGGAATGGAAAGGAATACAGAAGTAAGCAGCAGTTACATTTAATAGGTTAGAGACAGCAATGTTTAAAGAGATAAATATGTTTGGCTTTTGGAAATGACAAGTGAAGAAGCATGAAAGCTGTTTATAGCATAAACACTAGGGAAGGAAAGGCATTGTTCTCAAAAATATCCTGTGGATATAAACTGGCATGAGGGAATTAATTTTTAAAGAAGAAAATGTAGGGCCAGTGCCACAGACATTTGCTAAAGGATGAGATTTATTAGACTGTGAGCTAATCTCCCCAAGGAAAGGAGTGAAATCCCAAACAGAACAGTTCTAAGCAGACCATGTGGAGTATAAGGACATGTATAGGATATTGGATCATTCCACAACCATCTCTTGTGAGATTTCCTTTCTGAAGTACTCCATCAACCTCAATTTTCAGTGTGTCCCAAACACTGCCCCATACATTCCAAACATTTTAGAGGAAAAGGAACAGGTATTTTCAGCTTTTCTTACCTGACACCTTTCATGTCTCTGTGCAGTGCTTGGTTGAGGACATGGGGAGCATTGTCTGCAGTACAGGCCACATAGCGCAGGAGAACCTGTCCCTGCTCTGCAGAGAGCTGGTTCTCTTCCAAAAGGGCAATATATGCACTGATTGTCTCGTGATTCCCATGGGCTTTCATGTCCTAGCAACCAAATGTTCTCCATTACATTCTGCACATTAGCCACTGGCACTTATTTAATGGACTTAGCACTTGTTTAATTTTTGCTGAGCTGCTGCTCCGGGTCACTGAGTTTGTGTGTCACCAACCCCATGACATGGCTGGTGTCTCTGCTGTGGCCATGTCTGCCCAGCACACCCTGTGACAAGCACAAACACTCAGTATTTTGATTGCCAAGGGAAACTGGTTTCCTTTTTCCTGTTGCTAACAGGAAGGAGTAAATAGAAAAATAATCCCTAACTATAATCTGTGCCTAAAAAAAAAGTCCTATGGATTTCTTCTCCAATAGGAGATTCCTTTAAAAAAAAAAACAAACAAGTGCCAGAGTTGCCACATTTACAAACCTAGACAGTACTGCAAGAACACTTCAGCTACACTGAGAGAAGTTTGGCTTTGAGAAGGGCTTCAATGGTGAGGAAAAACAGCTAAAGTCAGAGCTGTAAATTAAAAATGAAACAATTTCCACTACAAATTAATCATCTTTGTCCCAAACTGACTGTGGTGTTTAATTTCAGAAGGTCTAAAACTACAGCTATGGATTTCCAGATCTGACCTGAGTCAGTTCTTCCATAAGAGAGACAAAATTATCCACGAGGTTCTTTCAGTCCTGTCAGAGCAGGGATACCTACCTGGGACAGGGCCTTAATCGTTGCTTTGTACACTGGTTCCATCCTTGTTACACTCCTCTCAGCTGCTTGCTGGATATCCTGCAGCCATTTCCACCTGGCTGAGCTTTGTAAGCTCTTGATGTGACTTTGTTCCACACTTCGTTCCACACTTGTGGTCAGGAATCTCATCAGGTTATCAATAGTTTCATCCTCATTGCCAGGGAGCTTGGAAGCAATTAATTCAAGGAAAGTCTGGAATGCCTTTGGGGATAGCTTCCCCCTTCTACAGAGCTCAGGGTATTGGGAGCAAAGCTGTTCCCTTGCTAGTAGGAAAAAAAAAAAAAGAAAATAAGACAGGGAAAATTTCGTTTACTAATCAGTTTTGCAAAATATAAATCAAGATTTAAACAGGCTTTGGGTGGAGTCCATCCAGCCCATCCTTCTAGATTTCTTTCAGCTGTCTCCTGCATGGAAGTGGTCACACCGGCAGGTAATCTCCAGTTTCCATGCTTTTCTCTCGATGCCCGTTTCCCTGCTGTGAGGAGGCATCCCGCGCTGCGCTCCGAGCCGGTGTGTGCGGCTCTGGCTCACGGGGGTGCTCTTGCACAGCCTGAGGAACGTGCGGGCGCTGCCCGGCTCCGAGAAGCCTCCACAGCTTCCCTGCGACTGATGCTGCCATCATTTTTTCTGCATCCTGTTTTCAAATCCTGTTGGACCCGAAGATGTCCCTGCTCACGGCAGGGTACTGGACTAGATGATCTTTACAGGTGCCTTCCAATCCAAACCATTTTATCATCATTATCACAGAATTTAGCTGAAGAAGTAGCAAGTACTAAGTTGACCCCAGTTGTGGTGGGGTCACGATGCTTAATGATGTCTTATGCAACCCATTATCTAAGGGATATTCAGTATTCTAATTTAATTTCTGATTTTCTGACAGAACTAGGATGGAGAGCTTTTTGATCATATAAAATGTTTGGATTTTTACCTCCATTTTCTCCTCACTTTGAAGAAAGGGATGCCGAAAAAAATACACTTGAATGAATGTGGTAGGATCACTTCCTTCATTACTGAGTCAAAGCATAATGAATTATTTCCCCCTGTATATCTAATGTTACACTTTTCACTTGTAAGGGCAATCAAATAATTCTACTCACTTTTTTACTCTGTGTTTCCATCCAGAAGTGCAATGTCTGTGAACCCTTCCCCCAAACCTGCCTGTTCCACATCCTTGAGAGATTAGGTTGAGTCTGCTAGAAATAGTTCACGTTCCTGTTAGATGGTATTGATTTTGCTATGCTCCCTTTCTATTTATTTGTTCTTTAGTTTATGAGCCTTTCATGGAAGGGACTGTGTCCTTCCATATTTCCATGGTATGTTCTGGCATTCTTTGAATACAAGACAGAGTGAACTGCCAGTTTCTGCTGGGTGGACAGCCTGGAGATGATTAACTGTGACATGCTGGTGTGCTCCCCACCCCACCAGCTGCCTCCAGTGAGCTACAGGATAAAGAGATTTTGGTGGTTGCCAAAGTGAGCCATTTTTAGTGATTTGCAGCAGAACAAGCACCATGAAGACAAGCATGATGATGAAAAGAACAGTCCTTTCCACCTAGGCAGACATGCAGACATGTTCTTAATTGTTAATACAGTGTTTCAGAGCATCTTTTGCCCACATGGTAATATGCATGAGGATGCCAGACAGGCTCAGATGAACCTGCAGCACTTCTGCTGGACCCAAGTCTTTTCTATCAAGGACCAAATTTGCTAAGTTTATGCAGTAAAATAACCAACAGAGAAATGATACTCAAAGCTGCTCTGTAATTCATGAGAGCTGTGTGACAGTGTGGATAACTACAGGCTATTTGAGATCTACAAGGAAAGCTGTTCTCTCCTGTGAGGTACATTCCTGCTGGAAGCACAGTAAAATGTATCTATTAAAAATAGCTGGATAACACAGATGGACTGGACTAAAAGTGCAAACATGTCCTTAGGCTTTATGTGTGTTTTTTCACTGCCATATCATATGTATACATTGCATGTTACAGCTGAAATAATTTTTCAACTCATCCCAGTGTCATTAAAACATTGGGCTACCCCTCTGCCTGGGAATTTTGCACAGGGGGAGGGCATGGAGCAATGCATTCATAAGTAGGTCTGGGTAACTGTTCCTTTCCATTTTACACCTCATACTGTGTATGCTTATGACTGCTTGCAAAACCAAACTGGTGTTTGCAACAGCCTCATTAGCCCTGTCACTGAGTGGCTGAAGGCTTCCTGTGCTGTTCTCACAGAGCAGAGATTCTTCCTTACCCTTCATCAAGGCATCTTCTCCCATTCCCTTGAATGTTCTCAGAACAGCAACCACCTCTGCCAGTTCTAGAAACCCACATACACTGCTGTCCCACTTTTCAAAAAGTGCCTCCAAAAGCCGTTTCCTTTGGGCCATGTGAGACATGTGTTGAACCTGCAACAGATGAACAGTTGATGTTTGGTAACTCCTGGACACTGATGCTGGAACCTACACAAATGGGGACACTACACAAGTGTGGACACACTCTGCAGTGGTTGTGCCAATCACATCATTCCTGTGGGCCAGGCCAAATCTATACATACATGGCTCAGACCTAGAGATGAATCATTAAACCTGGGAGATAACTTAGAAACACTAAGCACAGATGACAGTTCAGTTTACCAGGCAGGAGCAGCACTGTAGAGAGTTATTTCACAGTGAACAAATGAAGCCTGTGCTGGATTTAAGGTGAGGTCAGCTCAGGTAAGTGCAAGTTTCCCAGAACACAAATGTCTCCCCAGCAAGAGCTAACCACAGCCTTGTCAGTGACACCCCAAGATGTGACAGTCCATATTTCTCTACACTGTTATTTTGCTGGTGCTGCCCTGAAGTGTGGGGGCTCCAAGCAACATTACCATTTGTCTTCTAAACCCAGCATAGAGAGATACTGGCTGGAGTGGAATTCTCTCAAAGGCCAAAATACTGGCAGTGTGTGCTGTGTTCAGTGAGGACTATGGAGCCGTCAGATCCAATATCTCATTCAAATTAGGTCAGCAGCACAGAGGGAAACCAGAAAGAGGTCTGAGGAAAACACAGCTAGAGAAATGCACCACAAAACAGACCTGAAGTGATATGAGGCACCCTGATGCTGAGCATGAGGAAGGGGAATATTTTTTCAACACATGGCAAGTTACCTTGTAACTGAAAAACAAAGAAGCCTGTGCACATTCACATCCAGCCATGCACATTGCAAACCCAAACATACTTGTTTTAAAATCCTCCCCAAACATCCACCTATGAGCAAAAAGCTCCTATGTACATGCCAGTGCAGTAGGTCAGAGATCAAGTCCCTAGCTATTATAATGGTGAATAAGCAGAGTGGAATGTTTTGGGCTCTTTCACAATTAAGTATCAACTGTTGTCTCACTGAGTCCAGCTCTAGAACAGACAGACAACCTCTTACAGGATGAGTCTGTCATCATTTCCAGAGCTGAGGGCTAGGGAGGGAGCATCTGTATGAAAACAAAAGGGTAAAAGGTCTCCTGAAGAAGCAGAGGATGCAAGGCTGCAAGTAGAGAGCTCTGCCAGGATCAGATTAACAGTTGACTTTGCTAAGTGTCTGTGGGCATTTGCTTGGTTTTTGTTTGGACATGGGATCAGCAAAACTTATCAATATTTACTTTTTCTAGTTGTTTCTTTCTTTCCTCTTCTGTCTGTTTGTATTCTCGTTTGATAAATGCAGTTAGCCTCTTCACAACAGGCAGAGAAATGTCTTCACCAACAAAATTGTCCATGAGCTGTACAAACTGTGGCAGGGTGAGGCAGCTTGCAGCCAAGGAACTCTTAGTACAAGAATCCTGATGGTTCTGAATCTCTGCCATGCTGGGACCTGAGTCTGAAAGGCAGAAAGCACAGCGTGTCACAGGAAGCCAAATGCTGCCCTAAAGCCAACCACGTGGCAGCTATCAACACAGCCCTCAATCCTGCACTTCCTATCCAGGGAAATTACAGCTGAATACAGACTGACTCCATGCTGAGTCAAGGCCTTAATCTGCTTATACTGTTCTAATAGTAGCTCTGCAGATCCAGTCTGGCATGGATGCCATCCTGCAGCCAGGTCAAACCCTGACTGCAGGTGAGCTGGAATTGCTCTTACTCAGCAGGGGGCTGTCTGAGACAAAGACCTCATTGAGGGACTGCTGTCCCAGACAAACAGGATGCACATCCAAGGACTGACTGAAGGACAGGGTAGTGTTGTGCACTGGAAGTTTCCACAGAAAGCTGTAAGTACCAGGGGGCTGTGCCCTCAGCTTTACAGCCCTTAACATAATCAATCTGTCACTGGATTGCTTAATCAATGTAGACCCAGTTCTTGCAGTGTTCTAAAACTCTGAGACAAGAGTGTTCACAGAGTGATGGCAAGGAGGTTGGCCCTTCTAGGATGTTTAAGAAAATACCTCTTTGAAACACAGTTGTCTGATCACAGTCTTCCTAGAACAAAGGCCTTTGTAGACAATGAAGTAGGATCATCCTTTGGAAACACAGTGAGAGATTAAAATAAAAGGTTCCTGCTAGATGATCTCATAGCACATCTCCCTATAGGCAGTCACAGCCTAAAAGTTATTTAAGTAATTTCTAGATGTAATGTGCTCAGGTTCCTGTCTTGCTATAGTAATATTACAGAGTGAAACAGAACATGAAGTTTCTCCTTATTATAAAACCGCTGCTGCTTCACAAAGTCCCTCCTAGAATTAAAGTGTGTGCTTAGCACCTTGAATACAGATCACTAGCAAAGTGACTCACCTGACATCCTGTGAGAGGAATAACCTCTGAAATCTTGGCAGAAAACACCATGTTGAGAAGGTAGCAAAGTTTATGGTCTTCTCTACTCAGAAATCACTCACATGGTTTTGAAATGGATTTAAAACACCCTGTAGTTAAACCAGCCCAAATATATACATTGAAAATTATTACAGTCTGTCAGAAAAGAGGAGAACACTTTACCTTTACCCTGGTCAGGCAGAAGGTCCTCACCCTGCACTCTTCTCTCTAAGAGTGTCTCTTGGTCAGACTGGCTCTGATTGCTTGCAGGGGTTTCTTTCAGAGCCTCTGCAGCTGGAGTGTCCTGTTGGGAATCAGTGACATCCATGTCTGTCATGGCTCCATCTCCTGAGGCTGTGCTTGTAGCTTCAGCTGCTGTCTCTGTAACTCCACTGTCCTCTTGGTTAACTTGCCCTTCTGATCCAGGTTCTGTGGCTGAGGTGTGATCTCCTTCTGGTTTTGCTTCCATCTCAGGCTCTCTACCCAGAATGGATTCCTCTGATCTTCCTGATCCAGGTTCTGTGGCTGAGGTGTGATCTCCTTCTGGTTTTGCTTCCATCTCAGGCTCTCTACCCAGAATGGATTCCTCTGATCTTCCTGATCCAGGTTCTGTGGCTGAGGTGTGATCTCCTTCTGGTTTTGCTTCCATCTCAGGCTCTCTACCCAGAATGGATTCCTCTGATTTTCCTGTTCCAGGCTCTCCATCTGTACCAAGACTGCTCTCAGCAGAGGCTGATCCTGGGAGAGCTTCATCCTGCCTGTCTACAGTTTCAGGCTCAGCTTCTCTCTCAGTTTTGGTGTCTTCATGGGAGCTGGGTTCCTCACTGTGGATGGTATCTTCATCCAAATCAGTAGCTTCAACAATTCCCTCTGTAACACTGGTGCTCATTCTGTCAGTCCCTTGCCTATCATAATCTATAGGTTCATGTCCTAAAATCTCTCCTTTAGAAAGTTCTGTTTGAGACAAGATCAAATTTTCACTGAGTTCCTCATAAACTTCCTTGTCACCAAGGCTTCCCCAGAAATTCATAAGATGAATATCTTGTAGCTCAATTATTGGCCCTAAAACAAAAAAAATATGAAAATTTAAAGAAAAAAGTAATGCCAAGTAAATGCAAACTACCAGAAAGCATCTTCTGCAAAGACACATCTCAGGAACACAACACTTCAGAATAATGTCTTTGCCTGCAGAGATCTGCACTTCTGGCTATGCATTATTCCTTTGATATAAAAACTTCATCATTCTCTACACTTAGAAGAAGAGATGTAATTCACCTTGCATTTGATCTCAGCAATTAGTTAATGTCCAATATCTTTAAAATATTTTAGTTTCATGCAGATGATTATCTGCTTTATCTTTCTGTGTGCCTGAAGGTATTCTAGTGCAAACACAAAATTGTCTTCTAATATTGCCCAATGAGAAAGAACAATTGTTTTGGAAAGAGTCTTTTATTCTATTTCCCAAAAAATACTTCAGAATTCTAGAAAGGAAAACTTCTGGATGCTGAAGCATTTCTGAATGTTGCATCACAGATTGCCAAACACACTTGCAAATTCTGGTGTATAGATCACAGCACTCATCTGGGTCCTTTTGTAGGCCCTGTTCATTTCTGAATAAAACATATAAAACATATCTGAATCATCCAGCCAATGTTTTAACCACAACTGAAATATCCTATGTGCTCACATTCTCTGGGGTTCCAAAATTCCCACTCATCAATCATGAAGCTTCTGTCATAGAAGTCTCTCAGCAGGGCCAGTATCTTTTGTCTATCCAAAACACCAACCTAGACAAAAAAATTACAATTATTGAATTTTTTCCTGTGGTTCTTGTGACTTATATTAACGTTTGTAGCATTAAAGGCACCACTAGCCAAGAATTACCTGTGACTGATAATTATCCATTACCAGAACATCGCTACAAATTTCAAAGAAGTTAATTTATTTCATAGAGGCAAAAATTTCTTCTGGGCTGAGCTGGAACTCCCCACACATATTACTTTGCAGGCTCTTCCTCTTCCATGTCCTTGACAAATTACAGTGAGATAATTGTAACTGTTCTGCCAAAGGAGTTCTTCATGTGAAGATCAAAGCTTCAACATTTCATACTCTCAGGACAGATATTGATTGCCTGACAGTACCATGGAAGAATTTTCATGTATTATGGGCTGTGCTGTGTTACCTTAGTGACTGCACACTACAGTTTGGTTTTGTGCCCCATCATCTCCTTTGAAGTGTGATGTATTGGCCTGGAAACATAATTAGTTCAAAAATCTGAGCTATTATGACAACCTAATTTTCTTTAAAAATTCATAGACATTTGACCACAGAGGTGAGAAAGGTATCAGCAGTTCCAGTACAGAGTTCATTAAATCCTTGTTGCTCAGGGTGAGTGTACACAGATGATAAACCCAGGAAAAGGCAATGAAATGGTCCTTTCCAATCAGGAAATTGTGGGGTTTAAAAAGTAAAGCAAACCCAAACGATTGCAAGTTTTCCACTTTATGATGTATTCCTGTTGTCATTATTTAAGTCCTGCCACCTTTGTAATCTCTTTCCCATTAGAGAAATAAAGTAGTTAATTAGGAAACAGATTTACTTAAGTTCATTATTTGTAGTGAGTAGATTTCCATCTGAATTATTGATTTCCTTTTCACATTTTGTTCTTCGATTAAAAACTGCAACATGTAAAATTCACCAGGATTTTAATTCCTTGTGAACTTTGCCTGCCCTTAGACTAAAGAAATAAAGGAAGAACTTTGCTGTTCTTTTCTGGAAATTAGCTCAAGCTGCCTGCATTGTTTATAACCTGAAACAGTAATTATTGGCCCCAATAGTTAAAAACAGAGGATATGGAAACAGCCCAGAGATACACATCTCACCTACTGGTGAAGTTAATGCTGGAACTAAGTGAACACATCACATTTGCTGGTACTGCAGCACCTTCCTCTACAGGGAAGGGGTTTTGCCAGCTCTGCAGAAAGAACCAGAACTGAAATGTAAGAAGCCATCTGGTCCAATTTTAGTGCTTCAGACTCTGGTAATTTAATTCCTGCTGGTAAAAGAAATGCTGGAAATCAGGGTTGAATTTCAGCTATGGGTGGGTTTGGGAAAACAAATGTCACCACAGAATTCTGCCCCTAAACTTACAAAATGTAGGTCCTGATTCCCTCTATCTTCTGACATTAACATCCTGATACCTTGCACACCCCTGTGCAAATATTTCTTCTTTTTATTTGTCTTTCAGCTGAATATATCAGATCATGCTCTGATCCTTTTAGGAGATGCACAAACACACAACGTTTTTGAAGGTGTTCCCAGATCACTGTGGAATATTTGGGTCTTCCATTCAGTATTTCCATTACACACACATAATTTTCCATTCAAATTTCCTCAGCTGTTACTTGTCACAATCATCTGCTGGTTGCCCTGAACTTTGCAGTACTAATGCAAAATTTTAATGAATTAAAATGGGTGTAGATGAATGAAGTATTATCAAAAATAAAATAAGGACGTCATTTTGGGATTCAGTTACCTTTTTATCATATTAAAATAATACAATTGGAGGATTTAGATAACTCAAGTTTTAGAAGAGTTTTTTGTTATCTGGATCTGATAATTTTATTTTTATATAAAAATTGGTAAAAATAAAAAAAATAGATAATATAGCTGAAATTGTCAAATATTATTAGGAGTTTATTTACTTATTTAAACATTTCCAATTGACACAGATTTGCCATTTTAGCAGGGGTTTCTGTTATTTCAGGAGCCTTACCCTGGGAGGAACACATCATAGTACAGCCATCTATAGAAGAGAGGAGCACTACAACAAGAAACCATTTCCAACTCCTCTCCCCAGCTGTGCTATTTTTCCCAGTTCCTAAATTTAGTAGAAAAGGTGACTTTTCTTTGCAGTTGGTGCATGAGTAAGGAGGCTGATGACAGATTCCTGCCCACCTGCCCTTGTGAGCAGGACAGGTACAGCCTCTCCTCTCTGCAACAGAAAACCATCTGTGTTTGTACAGCTGCCCAAAACTTGGGGCAGCTTTAGTGCCCAGGGAGTTGAAACACATTGACCTAATTTTTTTGTCACCTAGATATTGGCAAGTGATGATTCTCAGC
This sequence comes from Erithacus rubecula, assembly GCF_903797595.1. Taxonomy (NCBI): domain Eukaryota; kingdom Metazoa; phylum Chordata; class Aves; order Passeriformes; family Muscicapidae; genus Erithacus; species Erithacus rubecula. The sequence continues at coordinate 3,798,132 of NC_136674.1, forward strand.
TGTTTTCAGCAATGTTCTGTGATCTCTGAGTAATTCCTTTGGCAACACAGACTTGCCATTTAATTAGGGATAGGTCAGTGTTTAACTACTTGATTGTTTTTCTAGAAATATGATGTGTGTATCCTGAACTCTACAATGACTTGATAGTGAGCAAGAAGGAAGAACAAACACTTAGAAAAGGTCATGAGAAAGCAGACTGTTGTTGCTGTACTGCAAGAAGCATAATCAGGAGTGTCTCAAACTTCATTAGTTTGAAAACTAATCTCTGATTAATTTCATTTTAAAATCCTGTGTTTAAAGCATCCCTGAAAATTAATGCATAATTACAAAATAAACTGATAAAATCAAGCACAGAGACAATAAGCTAAAAATTCACAGAGCCATTGCCTTTTGGGGTATTATATCAGTGATCCAACCATGTTCTGGGATTGTCCTGGGAAGTTTCTGCTACAGTGGATAGTCCAGACTGTCCTTACTGAGCTGCCATCCTTCTGGATGCATGCATTTGAAATCATAATAATGATCATGTGGATACCTTCTAATTTGACTGTAATTTAAACACTGCTTTCTCAGCTCCCTGGCCCTAATTGCAGCTCATTGAGGCAGCCAGCCACACTCACCATGCAGACTGGAATAACTGCCTGCTACCAAACAAATGGAAATTAGGAACTGAAACAACTGCTTTGCTGTGCTTTGCAGAATGGACTCTACAGGTAATGGATCACATTCAAGTGGTAGAATTTCTTGGGTTACTTTGCATTTTGATCTCCCCTGTGGGTACAGTAGAACTTTACAAAAGAAACCAGGCCAGGTTTAAAAGAGCTGCGTGGCCCACACGACACTTGAGTGAACTCAGTTTGCAGGGCAGGGCTACTCGGAGCCTGGAAACCACAGCTCTGTGCTCTGATCAGTTTTTTTTTCCACAGCAGTGGCGTCATTGCTGATAGCTGCTCACTCCTGTTGTGTTAGTATTTTTGGCTCTTTGCCTCTGAGATTCCACTGGGATTAGCAGCATGGAGATGCTGATTACTGCCACAGAAATAATAGGAAGAAAGTCACTTTAAAACATGAAAGGGAAGAAGGGATCCTTTGGAAATACATGGCAAAGACAGGACTTGGGTTTATATATCCCTGCAGCAAGGAAGATGCAGCACAGCCTTCTTGACAGAGCTGTAGGAAAGTGAAATGTCTCCTGGCCGGGAAACAGACACATTTCTTCCCTCATCCCTGAAACAGCAGTTTGCCTGCTATTCTCTAAAACACACTATTGGTGTTGAAACGAGCCCTGTAATTCCTTTCTCTTGGCGGTAATGACATTATTAGCATGACATTGAGGAGCACAGTTCACTTTGGGCAGGCACTGCAAGCGTAGCTGGAGGAGTGCTGGGTGGAATATAAAATTTATGCAAGGGAGAAAACTAAGGTTAGAGAAACTGCTTGCTCTGTAGTAGTCAGCAACTGCCAAACTGAGGGTACTCATAACAAGTACCACACTTTTTGGATGAAGCCCAAGTTTTTAGCAATAGTTTATGCCATTGATTCTTCAGTTCCTATCATTTGCTGGTTTTCTAATGAGTTTAGCACTTTTTTTGTTTGCTTTCTAATGGGGATGCAGGTGTACTGAGAGGATGATAGATAGAGTTTAAAGCTGCTGAAAACCAAATTATGGCTTTTGAGTTTCATTTCCAGCTCTGTAACTGACTTACTGTATTTTAATTTCCTGTCCATAAACTGTGGCTGAAGCTCACAGCACTGTTCTCAGGGAGGCTGTAAAGGTGGATTATTTTGCATTTTAAATTTTAACTATGAGATTTATTGATAGAAGCCCATCAGATCTATAAAGTCATGCAACATAATTAATACAATATATGTAATTATTGAAGTAATGTGCTACATTTGTTAAAGTCAATCTATATCAGATTAGCTTTGCTGAAGTGTGGCTGAATAGGTAAATTAGCACTCAAATTCTGAGCGTGCTGTGCAAGCAGGTAATGTTTTAGAATTAAAGGCCATGGTTAATTTCTTCTCCAGAATAACCAAATTTCAGTCCCAACTCATCAGTTTAGGTAATTCAGTTTCTAATTAGCCATCAGTTAATAGGCTATTGGATGTTTGTGTATCTAAGAACTATGAATTTGACAACAGTGCAGCAGCTATTGTTCTCTAAAATAGTGCTGAGTAAGCACAAAGAGAGGATCTAGAGTTGAGAAAAAGAAAAAGCAAGCAGTGACCCAGAGAAATACCAAACTGGGAGCACGCCCACATGGAAATTAGGCTGAGAGCTGCTTTGCCTACCTTTCTATAATCACAAATTTGGAAGAGGACAGTAAAAATTTGCCTCTGTGCATCATGTTTTGTTGCTTCTTGGAAGTCCTCAGCACATTTATGGAGATATTCCATGATTTCTTGGAACTTGTCACTTGAAACGTGTTCAATGTAGGAAACAACAAGCTACGGAGAGAAAGCAGCAGTGGACACAGTTAGCTTTCTTCAAGCATTTTTACCTTTAGTTGAACTCCTAAAAATCTATTGTGTGCAATCAAATATTTAGGAATTTGTAATTTAATCTGCCAACACAACACAGACCTGGTGCCTACTTCATCCTCCCCTTCAGAAGAAACAATATTCTCCAAACAAGCCTGGGACACTGCAGAAATGTATCCTGAACAGTTCCTTTCCTGATTCAGAGGTCACTTATCAAGCTTAAGCAGAGAATCTGGATCAGATCCCTCCTATGAACTGTTGTGGTTTAAGCTCGATTTTCTTGTGGAGGATTTAATTTCTCCCTGGTTTTCTGCAGCATTTAGTATTCTTGATTTCACCCCCAAGGAGGCATTTTGAGCCATTACGTTCTGCAGGAGTGACAGTCACTCAGCTCTCAAATGCCACAAAAGCAGCATTGCCTACAATTTCAATGTTTAGAGGAGCAGTTGGTTACAATAAAAAAAATGGAAGATCCCTTTGAAAATGAGCCTGCTGTCGCCCAAGTTCTCTGACACTGGGAATACTACTGACTTGAGATTGATTTTACATTCCAGCCTTGGAGACACTTTAACACTTTGGATTTATAGCCATGTGGCTTTTATGAGCAAAAGCAATATGGTTCTGAAAATGTGGTGTGCATGACATAAATAATAATGGTCATCAGAACAAACCACAATCCCAGAGCCTGGACTGAATTATTATAGCAGGTTTCTGGAGCCAGCCACGCTAACAGGGAGCCCATACAGTTAAAAGGAGGAATTTCCAAAGCACAGAACGTTTCCCATTATCCCATTTTGAGAATATGGATACCTGACATAAGTGCTAAAATATCTTGGACTTGTTGAAATGCCACACAGGCAATAACCAGCTGAAATATTAATATATGTTATTATTATTCACGTCTATATTGCATAATTTCCAAATATATGGGAGAAGTGGAAAAGAGATGAAGAGCAGAAAAAAACCCGTGGCCTGAGGGGGGCTGGTAGGAAAGAAGAGCTCCTAATGCAATGTGGGTTTTTTCTTCATTTCAGCATAAAAAGGATGTAGTTTGGAGAGGTGGCACATCTGGGGCTAAGGGTATCCACCAGCTTCATGGAGTTAATATAACACAGAGCCCTGTGACAGAGGAACCTTAAAGGTGAGGCTGTTGGGATCAGGCAGGTTGGACAAGAAGTTTGTTATTCTGGATGTCACCTTGATGACACATCCAAAGGCTCCTGCACTAATACTGTGTCTAACAGCTTCACAGGACACTCTTTACAAGCACCATGTGGGCAGGAGGCACATCACAGGCTTAAGCCTTTGTTACTGATGTAAATTACTGTACACATAATTAACATGCATTTATTTGTTATTAACAGAGAGATTTCTCCAAAGAAAGCTGGCACACCTCCTTCTTGCTGCCCAGAGACTTTGGTGTAGTTTGTGACCACATTATCATCAAAAACAATGGATCTGTTCTTCTTGTTCCTTGATCTCACTAGAAATGGAGAAGGCCACATGCAATCGTGGAAAATAATCTCACCTTTAAAGCCTGATTCTGACCCTGCAAAGACAATGTGAGCATTTCCCTTGGTGTCAATAGCTTTGTGCCAGACTGCTGGGGGTTCTGTGTGTTAGAGTACAAAGTTGTGAATTAACTATTAAGAGCTGGTCTCTGGGATTTAAATGCTTTTCGTATAAAAGACCCGATGAGGTTACCACGAAGGAAGTTAAAATACAACAGTCACTGTTCTGCACTTCTGGAAAAAAAACACCAAACCCGAAAAACAATGATGTGTGAGGTCTCTCCACTCAGTTTCTAACAGCCTTTAAGTAACTCAAAGCTGCACTGAATTCAAAGCAGGAAAAAAAAAAAAAAAGTGCTATTTAATTTTAAGGTCCATTAAGAGCAATGCTTTCCACATGGGAAAGGGCCATGACCAGCGTGGAGGAAGATCATCTCTTTCTGGGTTTGGTAGATGATGGAAAGGGGTGAACAAAGGTAAATTGCAGCTGAGGATTAGAAGCAGCCCTGGCCTGATGATGGAACAGTTCCCAAGGGAAGTGATGAAAGGCTCATAATTTGATTCAATTAAACCGGACTGGAAAAAGCATCAGAGAATATGTTCTGAGAGAACATTCCTGGCACATCAGACAGACTGACAATCCATGTCTTATGTGCTTCTGATCTCTGTTGTCATATCTTTAATTGAGTTAAAATAAAGAGTACACAACGTATATTTTAAACAGTTTTCTAATGCTAATGGAGCATGAATTCATTCAGTGATTATATATATGTACCATAGGGGTTATGGACTGATGCTTCATTGCAATGACAAAAGCAATTCTCTGGGCTCTCATTATCTACAATAGTCTTCTTAATTAGATGCAATAATTCTGAGGTTAAATTCAAAAATATCTCATTTCATGCTCAAAAAAACCTCCAACAAGTTACCATAAAAATGCATCTCTGTGCAAAATACCAAACATGTGAGTCTCCTGAGAGGGAAGAAGGCACAAAAAAATCACACATGGTTGCTTGGAATTAGTCTCTGCACAGCTGCTTTATACTCTGGTTTTAATTATTGTAACAGCACCCACTAGCACTGCTGCAATGAGAGTCTGCTATTATTCCTATTCTAAACACCCCTTTTTCACAGGTTTAATTACCCAACCATAAAACCCAGCTCTGTCGCAGGTAGAAATTGCTGGCAAAGCCTTGGCCTGGACAGCTTTCAATAAATATGGTTTGAACCAATTTGGTTTTGTTTTCAGCTTGAGGAACAGCAGAATAATGGGATGGAACTTCCAACTATATTTGTGATTTTGATGAGTTAAAACCACACTTCTGATGTTCCCAATGACAGATCTGAGTTTAAAACTACTCGGTTATGCTTCATGAATATTTATGAGACTTGTTGCAGTTTGTTTATGGTTCAGACCAGTGATAGTTGAGGACAAATGCTTCTCATCTCAGGTCTTCATGGTTTGGTTCTTCCTGGTTAATAGAACTTAGTCAGAAATAACATTACTGTAAGGATGTTACTAATTACCCCATGCTGTTGTAGTGGGACACCAAGTCTCCTGTGAGCAGCCAAGCAAAGTCTGAATTCACAAGTGATTCAGGGCTTTGACATTCTAGAAGGGGATAGGGAGGGGTGTCCTGAAAACCACTGCTCCAGAAGTAACTTCCCAAAGAGCAGCACAGGCTGCAGCTCTGAGGAAGGCAAAACAGTTCCCTCCAGTTGGTCAGAATGGAAGTGTTGTGAGAGCAGAGGATGGAGACAGAATGTGAAATGTCCTTGTACAGCCAGTTGCCTGGGATGCTGGAGAAGAGAAGCCCTTCACTTACTCCTCTGGGCTGTCCTCAGGGAAAAGCTGAAACCTCATGATAAACATCACATTCTGAACCAAGTGCTCTTATTTCATTTCTCACCTTTGTGAACTCGTGTAGCTTTACTGTTTTTTCCAATGTGTGTAAGATTTTCAGCTTTCTGTCATGGGTTGCTGGTAAAAAATGAAGGGATATTGGTTTAGAAAGCAACACTTCTGAATTTGCACACATATTGTACATATATTTTTGCACATTGTGCTGTTACATTAATTTTCTTCTCATGTTGGATGACATTTATTTGAGGTTATCCCACAGTAGCTGAAGCATCTGACTGTATACAAATAATCTAAATCTCCTTGCATTGCTCTTGCTGAGAATCTCCACTTAGCTATTCAGAATTGTAGAGTCATATTTATTCTTGACATAAGTTGGTGCAAATTGCAATGATTTTAACAGTACTTACAACTAATTATGTGAGGGAGGAAATGATTTTTGATTTAACAAACAGATAAAATGCCTTAGAAGACTGGAGACATGGATTCTGCTTTGCAAGTGAAGAATCTGAAAATCATAGTAATTTTCTCAAGGATATGGGAATATTTTTACTCATGATAATAATGAAGAGTATGGTTTGGTCAGTTTCTGGGCTGCTATAATGAACTGAGAAAAGATATCAAACCTCTCTATAGGTTTCTGAATGAGTTCTTTGAGAACAGACATGCTATTTCTGTTGGCATTATTTTTCTGTTCTTTCTTCTAAATATATCAGCAGCAATGAGAAAATTCATCATAGAATGCATTTATCTCTTGTTGGTTAATATGTTCCTAAACTGTACATTATCTTTATTAAACCATAAAACAGAGTGTAATGTTCTGTTAATGTACATTGAATGCTATTAAGTGAAATAAATTAAAAAATTTAGCCTATTAGGGAAATAGTACAGAGAGCACCCCCCAGCATCTGGAGAGCAAATATCAGGGCAGGAAATTCCTTCACAATCTCATGTCCCAGGGTCTGTTTGCAGTGGGGAGCCACAACTCCACAGCAGGAGCACAGGAGCTGTGTTTGGCAGTCACACGACATCCCACCAACACTGGATGAAGAACAATTCTGTAATCCAGACAGGGCTGAGCAAGGGGGAGCTGCAGGCAGACTCCAGCAGCAACAGAAACACTCTCTGGAGGGCCCAGTTTATCATCCCAAATCAGCAAAGACTCATTTGTTATCATTGATGATCATTACAGGCTCCTGATGCAAAGGGCTGGCAGCAGGCTCGTGTTGCCACTTCAGTGTTCCTGGTTCTATTCAATTATCATCATCTGGAGAGGTCAAGTGTGAGCTCTATAAAGTGGACAGGAATTATGGAAATCATTCTGAGCTGAGTGCTCTGGTACAGAGGCCCTGGGCTGTGTGTCACTGGATGCCTGGGACTGGCCAAAGGAATGGCTTGATGAGATGAGAGATTGAGTGGAACATTAGGTAACCTCAGCAATTCTCCTGAAACTATAACAGGTAACAACACTGTCAGATTTTAATTTTGTTGATCACACCTTTGTTCCATATCTCCCAAATGCCAGTATTTCCAAGACCTCCCATGAGACAAACACAAAAAGGAGGAGGTTGACACAGTGATTTTTCAATAAGTACATGGCAATGCCTGGCTAATAAGGGATGTAGGTGGAAAAGGTCTGCATCTGGTCTTTCTATCTCCCTGAAAGATTTTTAAAACATTTTCCCATACTTTTCAAGGTCATATGAATGAATTACATGGTGGTTCAGTCTCTTTCCAATCTATCTGAAGATTTGTGGTTCACATTTTGATGTAACTACCCTTAGAGATTCTTTCTCTGTTATCAAATCCATTTGCTATTTGCTCACAGTTCACATCAGAATTCAGATCACAGCAATAAAACTAAGAAAGACACATTGAAAACTTGCCTTTTCTCATATCTTCAGGAATAGAATCAGTGACATCTGGAAAAAACCTGATGGTACTCTGAACCTAAAAATCAAGGTAATAGTCAAAGGCCTGTGTCATGCAGACAACAAGAGACAATTACTAAAAAAAATCACACAGAATAATCAGACATATGGGCCAATCCTGGGTCTTACAGACAGGTAAGATCTGTGGGCAGTGCCCTGTCCCCTGATCCATCACCCATCCTCGTGCCCCATGCTGCCATGCCAGGGCACATGGCACTAGGACAAATGTCATTTTTGTCCTGCCTGCAACAACCACAGCAGGACCTCCCCTAGTTACCAGTGCTGCTGGGATTCTGTAATTGCCATCCACTGTCCACTCCTTGAACAGAGCTGCCAACACCTCCTTTCTCCTCTCTGTCTCCTCAGCATTCTGTCTTTCCACCTCCTCCCTTTCCTCACGTTGGTTCTTTGCCTCAGCCCTCATCTGGATCAGCCTGTAGGACATGGGAACATGGATTAAAAAGATACCATCATAGGCCTACTGAAGATTGATTAAGCCTACCCTGAAGAATAAAACAAAAGGAAGCAACTCTGCTGAAATTCTTGCCTATGTGGAGGATATTTAATGGAAAATCAGCTGTGCAGCTCTCCCAGTTTTGTGTCATTTCAACAGTGACACATTTTACCATTTTACCTTCACATTTATAATGACATTCATCATTTATTGTGTAGATGTCCTTCAATTTCCTTTCAATTCTAGCAGGGAGACAGGTGCATAATTTTGCTACAGTTGATTTACCAACAAAATTGCATCAGTCTTCATTGTCTCCAAACCCAAGTACCTTTTCACACAAGCACTTCACTGGCAAAGAACAATGCTCAATAAAATTTCTGAAGCAGCCTCACACAATAGAGTCCTCACTGCCTTAGGACAGGGATAATACCTCAGCCTCTCCATCATTTTGAACACATAGAGTTTGCAGGTTTGGACTGCCAGTCAGCTCCCTTTCTTCCTGATTTTTTTCTTTGCTTCTTAAACACTCAGCCATCCTCCCAATCCTCCATTTTGCACAACAAAAGAAGTGAATAAAATTGAACCCAAACTCATCTGCTTTGATTTTGACTTTGTTATTTTATGAAATGGGCAAAAACCCTTTAGGAAGATCAAAATGCTTAAAGCCAAATGATCAGTTCATATGGAGAGAGCAACTTCTGCTCATGGAGGCTGCTGGAATCTCTCTGAACTGAGGCAGCTGCTCATCTCTGTGACCTTCACACCGTCTGTAGCTACTCAGGAGAAGGGGGAATAGCTCCTCTTCTGTACCTGAGAACTCAAAAAACTATATTTTAGCTAATGATTCCTGCTTCCTTCTTCCCCCTGTGTTTCACATGAAATGGGCTGATCCTGTCTCTTCCATTCCCCTTGGGTCATCCTACAAATTATAACCCATCAATATTTTCTTTAATGAACAGAAAGACCTGTTTTACATGTCACAGCAATACATTTTGATCACAGTCAGTTTTATCACAAGGTTCTTGTTCTTCATACCCATTTATCACAGAGGTTTCTTAATGAATCATTTCATTCCTTAATCGATGGTGGGCATTGCACAAGTGCTGCTGAGGCAGCTCAGCCTCGGGCACTTTGATAGCAGGGAAAGGGTAAAATATTTTCCCATCTTCTGACTCCTTCCCAGAGCCAGAGAAGAGAAGAGCAGGAATGCAGAAGGTACCAACCTAAGTGGACAAACAGATTTTTCTCCAATGTATGCTACAGCAGAAAGACCAAACCAGACCATTTGTAGAGGTAGCAGAGCCTGGGCTGTGCTTAGAGCTGCTAAGGTGCTCTGGTGATTAATTTGGGCAGTGTCCATCACAAGTTACATTCTGTGCTGCACCTGCACTGGGCTGCAGTTTTGTGTTCATTTCTAGGGTCCTAAAATTGGGCAGCTGCATCCTCTGCCTCAGACAATACTGGAAAAGCAGGGATAACAGCATCAGGCACACACTGCAAAGTGAGCTCGTTTTGGATCAGATCCTTCCAGAAAAGATGAGATGGCAGCAAGGTGACTTCTCCCTGCAGAACCAAACATGTTTCCTCAGGAAGAGAGCTGCCTGCCTCCCACACAGGGATGGGTGACTCAGCCTGAAGGACTCCCATCCCTGGACAGAGGCTCTGTTTCAGGTATCAGTACATGTGCATAAGGAATTTCTCCCATCTGTTTTTCTTCCTGCCTTGACTCCCAATCAGGTGGCAGTTAAGGAGAAACTGGAGGAAGTCCAAGAGAGCTCACTGAGGATGGGTAAGTGTTAGATGGCAGCCTGTGGTGAATCCTGCCTTGCCTGAAGTAATGCCAAGGCTCCCAGGACCTTCATTTGGGCCAGAATTTAATTCCTCACCTTTCTGGTGCTTATGTGAGAGGTGTTGAGCACAGACTGGCATTGCTCTTGTAGCAATTCTGGCCTCTTTGAAATCCAGTGACTCACATGAGGCGTCTCACTGCTCTGTGGTGTTGTTAAAATCCCATATTGCTGTGATGTAAGAACCCCATGCAAATCCCACAATACAGCCATCACAAATATGTAAATCCTGAGCTGCTGTGAATGCAAATCCCATGATAATACTACCAGTGGATATGCAAAACCTGCTACAGCCATGATTACAGAACCCCCCTGGCAATGCTGTCTATGGAGATATTTATTTCTGTAAGTCTTGACAGCCACTTCCTTTGACTCAACTCTGAGAGCTACAAATTGAGAACCTGTCTCCAAATGTAAAAATGGGCTTAACAGCCAAGGTCAAGATAACAGGTCATGGGTAGCCAACATTTTGCATTCAACAGGAAAATCTGTCCTCTCCAGAATCAAGCTCTGATTCACAATGAAAGCCAAGAGTATTTTAGGAGGAGGAAAGAATATAAAACATAGAACAGAACAGAACCAAAGCCCAGTCCAAAACCCCAGGAAATTTTATGCATTTTAGTTCAATTACTTTTTCAAAATAAAACTGAGATATGATCCAGTATCCAGGTGTCCCTCTATGAAGTAACAAGAATGACAAAACTGTTCCCAAAGCAAAGGTGTGGCAAGGTTGACATCTTAAACCTCCCCCTCAGAATGGCCTGTGCTTGAGTGAAAACTCACTGAAAGACAGCTCATTTGTTTCAGTAGACCAACATTTTAAAAATAGAATATAAAACAAATTCTTTTACCAGTGACTGTATGAAATTCACTTCTCAAGCTGCTTTGTTGTATTCACTTCAGGCATGTTCCTACAAACTGCAGCAGTGTGTTTAATGGAAATGTGGAGACAGAAACTCAGATAAAGAGACTTAACATATCCTTTTAAGCATTACAATACTGGGAACTTTAATTGTCTTCATTTAGGGTTTATGCATAAGACATCTCAACATTTTACTTCCCTAATTCTTGACACTGAAACTAATTTTCAAGGTGTATGCACTATTTATGCAAATAGAGAGTCATTCAAAGAGAAGTCATTATTCTACAAACACAGATACAGAATAAAGTGATCTAGTAGTGAATGAGTAATTTTGACATTAATCACAATCACCTCTGGATCTATGAACTGAAAAGTTCACATCTATATTTTCCTGAACAGAGCAATGAAAATAAAGCATTATTGTTCATCTAATGCTCTCACATTCTAACCTTAGCATTTGTAAATGCCATAGAACCATGTCCTAATATTCATTAAGTACTATAATAAAGCAAACAGGCTAGAAATAAGCAACAGAATAAAATACAAAACAGTTTCCACTTTAAAAGAAAAAAATAGAATATAAAAGGAAAGCCTAAATAAAAATCCCAGGGGAAGGAGTTTCTACAATGTGCCAGTAAAATGTTGTTGACTTGGTCAAGAGAAATCATCTTGAAGGAAGAAAAAAGGTTATATTTTTATAAAGTTTCAAAGACAAGAGAAGAAATTATCTGAAGAGTCTCCAGACCTTTGATACTACCACCTGTCCCAAAGAGCTGCTGTCACTAAGCAAGACTGGTTTGGATGCAGTTTGCATTGCTCATGTGTAATTAAGATAGAGTTTAAGGAGGAATTATACCCTCGTGAAGGGCAGAATATTGCCTTAAACAGGAATAACTAGTGTTTAATTTTGTGTGCCATGTTCTGGCATTTGTTCTGCTTCTCAAGTTTTTATGACACAAGTACCATCCCTGGCACTGCACTGCACAAGGCATGTTCTGCTCAAGATTCTGCCAGCCAGGCTGCAAGGACACCACTCCTTTTGTAAAACAGAGACCAAGACACCAGCTCTGGCCTTGTGACCAGCCACACTGTCAGTGTTCTCACCTCTGTGATGTTGCACCTTGCCTCAAAGATTTGAGCTCCTCTGAGACCACCTTCATTTCTCTCAGGTACGGGCCTGGTTTTGTAGGAACATTATACTGAGGGTTATGCCTCATCAGGTATTCTCCAAGATAATTAATGGGGTTAAATCTGGTTGGTTCTTGGTCTGATACAAGCACATGGTTTCTTTCCACTTCCATTAACAAATTTTCTACTCCTGGGATTAATGTAGGGAGGAGGCTGTCGAGCAAATTGATGCGAGTGTCGAGTGTCTCCTTCTCCTCATTGTACCACTCTCTGGCCAGCAAGTCCCTGGGTTCTCTCCTCCTCACCTTTGCTTCTTCTGCCTTTTGTGCTTCAACCAACCTCATCTTTGTCTCCTGCAGACTCAGACACCTTTGTTGTACCTTTTCATGAAAACACTCCTCCCATGAAGTGTAATTACTAGGACATGGCAGTTCATCATCCCCCTGATTGCTTTCCACCTCTCTTGCAGTCCTGTCCTTATGTCCAGGATCAGGATCTGATTCTTCTGGCTGAGCAGCCATACCTCAATCACTGTGACAAAGAAAAAAAAAAACAGCTGTTATATAATGCCAAAAGATGCAGCAGTGCCCTAACAGGTGACAAGAATAGTCTATTGTTAGGCATTAACTAATATTTTTTCTATATTCCTTTTTTATTCTGTTACTGCTGCTTTGTACTCTTAAATAAATACAGACCCTTTACTTCAAAGATCAGTAAATGATTTATAAAGATTAATTATGTATCACAACAGCCCTTGGAGACAGAGCAACTAAATTAGTGTGTTCCTTTCTTAGGACAGAAGAAACTGAGACACAAAGGGGAATGATTAATTCCAGGTCACTTAGAGACTCAGAAACCAAGCAGTGAACAGTGCTTGGAACTTGTCCCCCAGTTCTAACCAGTGGAATACTTTTACCCCCAGCACATTATTTCTGTTTATGTCCATTCCCTGCCTTCAGGAAATCCAGTGGAAATGAAACAAAGAAAGCAAGTAATGGAAAATTCCAGATTCCCAGAAGCAAGATTTCCCTATATGCTTCCTCTGCTTTCTGAGGCTGTGAAGAACAGTGAGGAAGCTTGTCCCACAAACTACTTAACTTCAAATATGGCAACTGTTTTTCACTCTGGACATTTTGTTAAGGTAACAAGGACACAGGAGCATGGGTCAGCAGAGCTTCCACAGAAAGGAGAAACCCATACCATGGATTATATGATTAAGTTGTTCACAAGCACTTTATGTTACAGATAACTCTGTAAAAGAATAATCTCTTTACAATTTCAAGAACTTCACTGCTCAAAATATTCATTCTGTGAAATATCAGGAAGAAACTGAGCTGCTCAAAAGGCACAATTTGAAAAATGTTCCTATATGTCTCCATGCATAACTGTCTGCATCTGGAATGGGATTTACACACAGAGAGAATGGAGCAGAAGACTGGCTACTACTTCATTAAAAACATGAAAAATCAGCAGCACACTGCAAATCCCCCAGATCAGTGTTAAACAGCAAGGGAAGTGTGATATTAAAAAAATAATCTAACACTGTTCCAAATTAGAGATGAAACTCCACTCTGAACTTGTTGCCACACGACCCTCTTCAAGTTTTTTATTTAAAAGTGCTTTTCACTGGGGCCTTTCAGTATCCGTAGCAATAGCACTGCTTTTGATATGTATTGCTCTTCCTGTTTAAGCATTTGTAGCTGTTCTGAAGCTGTTCAGCCTTCCAGGAAAGGCATAAATGTGATCTAAAGCCCTCCTGGCAAACAAATTTAATTATGAATATGTTGACCTTCTGGTTCATTAACACTGTTGGAGTACAAATGCTGCCTGGATGGGTGGGATACTTCACAGCATTAAATTTCTAGGTTTGTTTTCTCAATGGGCTTGTTGGCATCCTCTAGTAAATTTTTTCCAAATGTCCATTTGTGCTGGGAATGGGATGGATTTCTGCCTCAAGCTGCCTACCTGACCCACAGAGAGGGTTTTAGGTTGGTAGCTGATTTTGTCACCAAAGGAGTCTGGATTTAGAATGGTAGCAAAGGAAACCTGTCCACCCTGTGGAATTGTTCCTTCCTTAGGTGAGTTCTTTTCAATAAGCTGTAAAACCAGACTCCTTGGTTCAAAGCAGAGTGCTAACCAAATGTTCTGGTCACATTCCAAATCAGCTGGTTTTGTTGTGCCAAAATAAACTGTTCTTGTAGTTTCAAATACCTATGTTATTTCTTAAACATTCTTTATGAAACCCTCTGCAGTTTCTGTGCAATGTTAAAGTGACAACAGCACTCTGCTTTATGAGGTGGCTGATTCTGACAGATGATGAATATGTTTTCTACACTGCTCTCAACCTTTTGTTAGGATGATTTTGAGGATTAGTAAATGTTTATAAGGATCTCCATGTCTCTGACCAAAACAAAACATGAAACAACCAGTGTGACTGTTCTGTCTCAATTCCATGGCATCCACATAACTCCAGGAATGGAAGCAGAGCATGGAGAACTGTGCCCAGTGCTTTAATGCAGTACAGATGAAGAAGACTTAGAGGGTATGGGTGAACAAACAGAAAAAATAAACAACAAAGGAATGCTACAATCAGGACATGAAACTTGGGATTTGTGGAGGATTACAGACACACACAATGGCTCATAACCTTGAGTGCTGATTTTCATTAGTTGAGAATTTGGCCCATGAGGAATTTCTCCACTGAAAGGGTGGTCAGGCATTGGAAGGGATGGAGCCAGCATCCCTGGAAGTGTTCAAGAAATGACTGGACATGGCACTCAGTGCCCTGGTCACAATGACAACGTGGTGTTTGGTCAAATGTTGGATTCAATGATCTCAGAGGTCTTTTCCAAAGTTAATGATTCAATGAGTCTATGATTTTACAATATCCTTGAGTGCTTTCAGGGCCTATGGCATTCCCAAATGGAGCCCAAATAACAGCAAGCATGGAGCACAGAGGCAAGCTCTAGAAACACCCAGGAAATTTGAAGTGTGATATAAAGTTTCCTGTAAGCCTTTGTTCAAGCTGAAGGCAAGATAAGCTTTCCATTATTTAGTAGGACGCCACTTCCCTGCCTCCTTTTCTGTGAGAAAAATATTCTTGCTGGAATCCCTGCAGGTACAAAATGATTATCTCTGTGTTTTCTGTATAAAACCCAAATCTGCTCATAAACAATATTCTTATGGTTTCATTCTGTTCAAGGATTTTGATGGGGGGGATAAAACCAGGAAAGACTGAAGTTTGTTTAGGTAAATATTTTTGAGATGTTTGAGCTATAAAAGTCCTTTCAAAAACAAAGTCCAATGTCTTTGACATTCTGTTGCTCAGAAATTATTTTGCCTTTCCCTGATGTGTTTCATAGAGCATATTTATGTCAACACAAAAAGCTGAATACCCTTTTCATACATGATCTTTTCAATACCATTAGAATTTAAAAACATTTTCTCCTTTGCCTTCTAAAGCTTTGAAGAACTGTTTTTCTTACCTTTGGAGAAGGTATCAAAATAGATCTTATTCCTCCTGCATTTAAAGTGGCTTTGCAAATCAACAGGAATTTAACATATGCCCATCTGTTCTCAACCATTAAAAATCTTGATGTGAATTAGGGATTTCTCAGACCTGCTGTGGAGCTGGGCTGTGAGTTTTACTCCTCTGTGTGTTTGCAGTTGCTAAGCAATAATCCCAAAGGTTGCTATGTCTTTCCACGACCAGAATTGCTGTAGGTTCTTTTGGCTTTGGCACAGCCCAACAGACTCTTCTGTACTGAACTTAGAACATGGCATCACATGACTGAAAATAAAATAAAATCAAAAAAGGACTATGAATAGCAACAGAGAACATTAAGGGCACAAATTGGGAGAGAATCTGCAGGTGCCAGTGACAGGTTACCTTCAGATTTGAGGCTCACAAAGTCCAGAACTGTCTCAAGTCCATTACCAGCTGAAGGCAGGACTGTGCTAACCAGATGTGAGGATCTCAGACATAAAAAGAAATTAATTACAAACTCCATTTAAACATTTTCAGGCTTTCTTTCTTGTGTTGCTTTGAAGCAGCCTTGCAGGAAAGGCACACAGGCACTAATGAGCAGGGAGTGCATGGTGCCATTTTGTCAGACTGCTTTTAAACCTGAATCTAAAGGAATTTGATGAATCCCCTTTCATAATCTCTCCTATATTCTTTGAAGAATAATATGACAGGGAAAGGAGGAGGCAAAAGACAAACAATCTATGACAGGCATTCTGCACTCATTTACACAAATGTAAATCAGGTGCCTGTTCAGCAATTCCCTTGGGTTAGGCACCACTTCCAGCTGAGAAACTTATGGCAATTTCTGCCAGGAAATGAGGTTTATCAAATGCTGTTTCTTTCTTTGTATTTTATACTGGAAATGGCAAAACCTTTGGATTGCCTACCTGCAGGAAAACTGAACTGTGACTTTATCTATGGTTGTTTTCATTGGAGCAGCTGCAAGGTGCCCTGCCCTCTATCAGTCTCCATTTCATGAGATAGCCTGTAAGAAACATTGAAATAGAAGTGGTCAACTTTCATGTGAAAAATACACTGTAATAAATTATCAATTCTCTGCTATTTATTTGCAGAAATGTGTCAGAAGGAAATATGCTCACTTCAGTGCATTTCCAAGACGTGTTGAAGTCTAGCATCAATTATGTTAACAAAATGAAGCAGAAAATTAGTGCACAGGAGTAATTTAAAATGAGGCTTTAAACTGGATTGTGCACTTTTTCCTCAAAGCAGTTTGCACATGATTAATTCCTGTTATCTCTTCTCCCAGGTGGGCTTGGTTTTTCCCCTTTGCAATTCAGAATTCACTTGCTATTATGATTAACTTACAAAACTTTCTGAGAATGAAACATAAATTTTAAAAAGGCGATTTTTTTCAACCCCCAAACAAGAACATACAACTAGAACTTAGAAGGATGGATCAAAACAGCTCTATTTTTATTTTTCTGGAAGTGGAATCCCGTGGGTTAAGCAAACCTTTAATTGTACCCTATCTAACTTGGCTGCTATCCCTTAATGTTTTTGCTAAGCAAAGTGTATCCTTTTATTATGCCACCAAATACTTGCACTGTTGACAAAATAATGGGCTGAATATGTCATCACAGATGTTTTGCTGGAATTGCCTCTTCTATCTTCTTTTTTTGTTTTTCTGTGTAAGATACATTTTGGGAGCACTCTGTTGTCTTTTGCAGCTGATGCCAAGATTATGCAATAAAAGCCCTAACATGTAGTAATAATAAGTTGTGTTAGCCAGGGAAATGTTTGCAGTGTATTAAATAGTCAGTTTTGGAAATGTGTACAAAACCAGCTCATGTACAGTTCCACTTCTTTTAAATGCTACTCTGGGCTGAAGCAGCAGGTGCTGACCACAGTGCTGCCAGCACAGGAAAGAATAAGGCCACAGCCTTCCAGTCTGTTTTTTGTACCAACCCTGATGCTGTGACCACAGCCTGCCCTCTAATTGCTCTTTTCAATCCCAATACATCTGCCTTATAGCTTCCTTCTCCACATTTAAATTCTGCTGCTAAAAAACCACTGCACATGCAAATTGCACCTTTCTAGAGGCTGGAGAACTATCACAATTTGTGGTTGTTGTAGCTAATAACTGATATGTTGGACTTGTAGTGAACTGTAGATAGCAACTCCATTGTTTACCTGTGGTAAATGTTTTTGAAAAGTGTTTGCTGTTCAAATACCTGGAAGATCTACAGGGTGTATGAAAATTACACAAAAGTCTACTTTGGAACCTGGTTTAAATAATCATTTCTTGATAGTAATCCCTGCATGACTTGATGAAAATCCAGAATGAAACACCAGACTCAGGTGAGGGAACTGCTACAGTACTCTGGGAACTTTAGTCTCCTGTCAATCCTCTCTATCACTGCAGACATATCTGAGCATGAGCTATGGGCCTGAAAGCAGCCCTGTTATTTGCTGATTATTTGCTTGCTGTGCAGCCCACTCTGTAAACTCAGTTTAGGGAGCCTGTTCTCCATCCTCACCCGTCCACCAGGAGGCAAAATGTCCCATTAGCAAGCCTGACTTCTCCACTGCAGCCACAGCAGCCTCCCTGATCATTATTTTAACTGGGGAATAACCTAAAGAGACACCATGTGACTTCTCCAGCTCTTAAATTTACTGGGAAAAAGTGCTGTCAGCTGAGGAACAGAACAAACCAGCATCAGCCATGTGCTTAAATGGAATCTATGGGTTGATACACATTCCTGACAAAGAGTTTAATGCTTATAACAGTTTCTGGTTATTGTATGTAATGCTGTCATTTGATGCCCAAGACAATTCTTGATCCCAGCCACCTCCTTCCCATGAATTTTGTAGACTCTTGATCCAAATTACCTCATTCCCATGAATTCGGTGACACCAAGCTAAAACTACAAAGCAAATTAAGTTTAATAGCACTTGACCCTTTGTTTCAGATCCCCAAATAGTTCTGCATCTGGGAATGTTTGAATGCATAAGATGTAATCATTAGACCTCGTTTTTGGTGTTTGGGTATATATATTGATGTACGAAGAGGTGTTATATGCTGCTTTCATTATGAAGTTACTATTGCTGCCTAATCCAAGGAAAAGCTACGTTATGTGACCATTAATGCCAGCTTTCACCAGGGATTACCGCATCCACTATCACGGCTCCCAGTGGGATGGGATTCCACAAACTATCACCTGCCAGGAGGCACATTGAGGGTGTCCTCCTGACATATATTAGTAAAAGACACCTATGAGGCTGAGGGACCCTTCAGCAGCCGGGGGAGAATGCCAGGGCACCCCAAGTCCCTCAGGGACGGAGTACGGACGGCAGGCGCCCCCTGCCCATCGCAGCCCCCTGAGGGACCAGGGTAAGGATGTCGGTCCCTCCTGTCCACCGCAGCCCCCTCACGGATCGGGAGAAGGATGTCGGTCCCTCCAGCCCATCGCAGCTCATCGCAGCCCCCTCAGGGACCGAAAGAAGGATGTCTGTCCCTCCGGTCCATCGCAGCCCCCTCAGGGACCGGGCCTGGGGGTGCCGGGCCCCCTGAGGAGCCGCCGGCGCCGCGGGGGTTAACGCAGGGCGGCCGCCAGGGGGCGGCGCCGCGCGCGCGCTGACAGCCGGCGCGTGCGCGCTGGCGCCTCATTGTGCCCGGCCGGCCCGGCCCCGCCGCGCCTCAGTCGGCGAGAGGCCGCGGGCGCGCGCGGAGCTGCTGCCGCTGCCGCCCCCTG
Organism: Erithacus rubecula; assembly: GCF_903797595.1. Lineage (NCBI taxonomy): Eukaryota > Metazoa > Chordata > Aves > Passeriformes > Muscicapidae > Erithacus > Erithacus rubecula. The sequence continues at coordinate 3,817,449 of NC_136674.1, forward strand.
CGGCCGCCGCCGCCACCTCCGCTCCGCTCCCCTCCCCTGTCCCCGCCATGGAGTGAGGCCCCCGCCGGACGGGGGGGCCCCGCCGCGCCTCGATGGCTCTGGTCACGGTGCAGCGCTCGCCTACCCCCAGCGCCACCTCCAGCCCCTGCGCCTCGGTGAGTCCCGGCGGGCGCTGAGGGCAGCTCGGGGCTCGGCGGCCGTTGGGGTCCGGCGCGCGGCGCTGCGCATGCGCCACGCCCCCTCCGCCTCACCCCCGGTGCCGCCGGTGCCCGGGCCGGGGGCGATGCGGGCCCGCGGTGCCGGGAGCGGGGCTCGCACACCCCTGGGCTGTGGCCTGCTGACAGCCGAGGGGACGGGCGGGGGTCCCGGTGCCCCTCAACAGGCCCGGCTGGGGCAGGGCAGCTCCCTCCCGGCCCTCGTGGTATCGCAGCGTCCCGGTCATACCCAGCCCCTCTGTGAAGGATGGGGCAGCGCGGGGCTGTCTCCATAAATCCGCCCGCTTTATTCTGTGTTCATTGTATGCGGTGGGAGAGGCGGGAAACGTGTGTGGAAGCGACCTGACGTGTTTGGGGCTCCGGCCGTGCTCAGCTGATCTCATCTGACAGCAGCCTCTGGGTATCCCCGGTGCCTTTGCGGGCAGCTAAGGTGGTTTTCTCCCCCTTGTTTTAGAACCGTGCATGTAATCTTCAGTAGGCTGTGTCAAGCCCAGGAGAGCGGCCAGATTCCAAATCCCTGAGCGAGATGTGCAGCAGGACAGATGTTCCCATCGCTGCCCGGGGTTGGGCAGGTGCCTCTGATGCTCTTTAAACTCCGGACAGGCGGTTGTTTTGTTTGTTATTTGTGCTTCTCTATTATAAACCCCTGCATGTTAACCCCTTAAGCTGCTGCCTACCCCCTCTGTGCTGTTTCTGATGTAGTCAAGGATGAGATAGAAAATAGCTTTGCTTTCAGTTCTGTACGCTTAGTTCTAACTTAGCATTTATCCTTAAAAAACCTCATGCATTATCACACTGCTGTTATGCTGGATTTGCAAATGTTTGGAGGAAGAGAATAGTTGAAATCCCAGTTGCTTCCATCCTCAGTGGGGGGGAATGAAAAAGCCAACTACTCTGAAAATATTTCTTGTTGTATTAGGTAACCTCTTCTGAAACTAGATCAGCTACTTGACAGGTCCTGCCTGCCCCAATGGCATTTTAGCTGTCAGAACACTTACCTCTTTTTTTCCCTGTCTTTCATTCCCACCTCTCTCCTAAGGTATGTTTACTTAGCAACACAGATTAATTTCGCTTATACTTACCTGCTATAAATATTAATGTGCTGCATTACTTTAGAGATTTCTTCCCCCTCTGACTTCTCTACCTTTTCCACTATTCCTTTTCCCATACATTTATAGCATTGGATGCATCTAGTGAGAATAGACAGGTCTCTCTTGGCATTATCCTTCTTTCTCCCACTTGGATGCATCTTCCTTCTCTCTCCCACTTGGATGCATAGACCCTTCCTTTGTTAAATATTTTATATATATATGAACAATTAGTTGTATTCTCTAAAGCTTCTCCATCTGCAACAGCCAGTCTGTTTCCCAGCCAATTAAATTAAATTGAAACTGTGCTGATATTTGGATACTACTTAGTTGTTAAATATAAAAACAACTGCCTGGGGAGCCTGATAAAACCAGAGGGTGCAGCATTGGGTTTATATGTCTATTTACTCTTTCTCCCATGACATGATATGGAGGTGTATTCTTTACCAGAAATAAGTGTGTAGCATATTCCTGGCCTGGTTTTGGACCTTGTAATTACTTCTGCTTTTTCTGACTTCTCTTGCAATATAAAGTGAACTTGATTTTCATCACGTTCTTAACTGCTATTGTTTGAACACTTCTGCATTTCCTGTTGCAACTTCCTAACCACACTTCAGAATTGGGCTGCCCTTTTAGCCTCTTAGATAGATATCTGGGGTGAGTTGTTCCTCCTTCTGTTAGAACTCGTGCATGTTCCTCCTTTGCCACAAACTTCTTGTTTCTTAATGAAAACTTTAGTATCATTTCAGATGATTCTCCTTCCTCATCTGCTGGGGGTCTGACACATTTTTAGTCCTTAGGAAGGCTTTGCTCCTAAGCCATTCTATTGGGTCCCTGTCAACTGCAGCAGGAGGACTTGATTCTTTCAGTTTTAAGTCAAATTGTTTCGACCAGTCTTCTCTAAACTGATGACTGTCTCCAGGTTACTTCTTTAAATGAAAGATCATCTTGCTCAATACTTTTATCAGTAGTATAAGGATCTGTCCTTGCTGTTTCTGAGCAAAGATTATCTGGTAACTGCTGGAACTTAGCTGCTTCAACTTGTGGGCAAGAGAGAAGCATGTCTGTTCAAGCATATGGCTATGTCTAATTCTGTTTCCAGGTCACTAAGAATTTTGAGGACAGAAATGGATTTTCTTTTTAAATTGCTTGGTATCTTTTTGCTTCAGAGATAAACTTCTCAGGCAAGGAGAAAGGGTGGAATTGATGTCCTCAAACTGGATTTTTTGCATTAAGTGTGCCCTATAAACTGTTATAATTGGCTCTTATGGATTCAGGGGAATAGCTGATCTGAATCACTCTGAAATTGGATGGCTTTTATTTATAGCTTTTTATCTTGTTCTCATTGCCACAGAGCATCTCATGAGCATTCATTTCAGGGTAGTTCATGCAAAGTGTTGATTATACATTTACAGCCCTCTGGTTGCTTGATGACTTGTAAAATTCCTTTAATTGTCTGTCCAGACTTTTGCTGTTTGTTTTGGCCTTTGGTTATGCAGTCACTCTTGAGAAATAAGAGTGCAATCTTCAATCCTTACAGCAGAACAGTTGTCTTCTGATGTGCCATGTTAGCAGAAAGTGGTGGCAGACAGGACCATGCTACAGTAAAATACAAAGATGCCATGAAGTCCTTGATGCTAATGCTGGTGTATTGTTCAACACAGTTCTTGGCAGATAATTACCTGTATTGGAAATAATCTGTTGAAACTTGGCCTTCTAAAGTATTTTTGAAGCACAGTTTTACCAAAAAATTGTATCTGTATAATTTCTGGAATGTGCTATTTTCCTTTTGTTTATTATATCTCTTTCCTGAGAAGTGAAGAAACTGGGCAGGCAATCTGGCCCTGTGCTCTCACAGTTCACTTGTCTTCTCTACCCTGAGGGAGACAATATGCTTTTTTTGGAAGGGACCAACTGACCCAAAAAGAGAATACACACTGGATATAAATTGTTCTAAAATGCATAATTTGGGGAAAAAAATATGCTAAAGCAAATTAAAACCTAAACCACTGGACTTCTCCTCCCTAATTGTAGGAGAACAGCTTGAGCAGGAAGTAGAGTCCTGGAAATATGTTTGGGAGTGTCTGTCATGTTGTGCTTGGAAGCTCCTTGCTGGTACAATGTACAGGAAATATTTTCCCCACTTCCTTATGGGGAAGCTAAATTTAACATTTCTCTATCCCTGGTCCTGTAATTGCTGTTAAACAATGTGGTAATTGTCAGTTTACTTAATCATTGATAAATCCAGTTTATCTCATGTAGGACTTATTTTTCTATTTTCCTTCTTTTAAAAGAGTTAATTAAGATCTTGATTGCTTCATGGATAAGGTTGTGGAGAGTTGATTTTTGGAGGGAACTACAATGTAACTGGACCATCAGAAGCTTCTTATGAAATATTCAGTAAAGTTAAGAATGCCTTATATTTAAAGATGCTCTGATCAGTACATATCATCTATTATTTCTTGGTTTTCTCCAGCTGATGTCTTTCAGGTATAGCCAGAGCTCACTCTGAAAACTGAAGTTTTCAGAGGCAGTGGCCCAGAAGAGTGAGCTGATTCCTGCTTTAGGCAAACCTTGTAGTGCCCTACAGGTACCTGTTTCTCCTGGTGCCAGCTGTCAACATTTGGGAGATAAAACTGTTTCAGTGAGGTGATTTGTAACTTCCTGTCTTTCAAACTTCTCCTTCTGCTGAAAGCCCTGTGAGGGAACCAGGAGGCCTCCACCTCTTGCTGGGTGTGATGCTGTGTTGTTAAAATAAGATTGTTCTCCAGCTGGACAAGACCAGGCTGTTGAGCACAGATAATTTTTGTGTGTGTAAATGCATTCATGTGTGGTGAGACTGCTGTTCCTAAAGCAGTTTGATGGTTAAACACTGACAGAAGACCTGTCCTTCTCTGGAATATCTGCTGCCTGTTGTATATACACTTAGCAGATTTCCTCTAGGATCTTGCTTGAAATGCAATGTCCCCTTGGAGGTGAGAACAGTATTTGCAGCTGAGAAGGAGGATGAGGACAGTAGAATTGGAGCCTCATGAGAATCATAGAAAAACATTCTTAAAACTTGCAGAGAGCAGGAAAAGATCTTTATATTTTTTTAAAAGATCTAACTTCTTTTGTAGCATATTTCAATGATAGCTTGATTTCAGTTTTCACTTCCTGAGTTCCAGTGGTACATAAATTCTCGTGTTTTGAAAAGGAGCTTGTAATTTGAAAATGTAAATAGCTCATAATGTTGTAATGAGTCATTATCTGACCAGTATTGATCCTTGCTGTTTAAGAAATGAAAATAAGTTGAAAGGGGCAGGGTACAGTAGCATCCAAAGTCATTCTGGGAGCCAGTGACTTGTTTATTTAAGTGGAAAATGCTATTTTGAGCGGAGACTGCCATCCACAAAGCAGTCTACTGGAAATATTTTAGTGTAAGAGAGCTGCCTTTATGCAGGAGTAGTGCCTGAGGATTTCCAGTTACTGGAAAAAATCCTGAAAGATCTAAAGCTGTAACACTTCTGTCTTGGGAAATGAAAAAGAAAAAAAAAAAGGAAAATAGCCTTTGGGCAGCTTAGCTCAGTGTAGCTGCTCCCTGATCAGAGCCTGCAGCTCAAGGTTTCATTCTTCAGTCACAACAAACCACATCCTCCCAGCAGCAGCTGAAGAGAGGAGGCTCTTTGCAGTCTGACTCTTGCTGATGCCATTAGCAAGAAATACAAATGGAGCTGCTGGTCTGTGAGCACGGCTGCCTCCATACGAGCTGGCCCTGGCACTCAAGAGCACTTGGCTGGTCAGTTCCTGCTCCAGGTGTTGCAGTTGTTTAGTTCAGCCTCTGAAGATATCTCCACTCTCTGCCATTGATTTGCCCGAGTGTCCTTTTAATTTGATTATTAGGTGACAACGAAGCTCATATCTTTTACATAAAAAGGCAATCTTGGAAGCAGAAGGAAGAGGTGACACCCATTGGAAGTAGTCAGTGATTTCAGCAAGGCACACATTGTTTCTTAACTTTTAGCTGGAAGCTGTTCCTCTGGAGTGCTCTATTTAAAAGGATAAAAAATTATGAGGGCTAAAAGCCATTTTTGCATTTCTGATTTGGGCCACATAAATTGATTAAATTACTGTCAACCCAACCATCTGCAAAATGTCTTATCACAATACTGCAATATCGCAGTGTGTGTGTTGATGTGTTTTTGTCAGCATTTGGGCAGGCTTCTGTATAGAGGGGTTTGAATGTGTCAATAGCTTTTTGCCCGAATAGAATTCCTCTGAATATGCATCTTATCAGCGTTGCTCATTGCAGGCTGCTCTCCTCTCGGCAGGCAGAAAACGTTGCTGTGAGATGAGTCACACAGTTTAACAGCTTGTTGCTTCCACGGTGAGACGCACCCTTGCTGTGCATGCCAGCGACCGTGAAACTCCTGGCAAATGCCCTGTGAACTCCTTACGGCCCCGGTCACTGGAACGCTCCTGGCACTCCCCGTTGTGCTTGTGGCTCCTCGCTGCTTTTGGGTGCACTGCTCCTCCCAAGGGACTCCTCAACTGAGGCTTCATGGAAATAATGAAGTTGCTGCATTATTGGGGGCTGTTTCAGGGTGAAATTACTGGGTAGCTTAAGGCTAAAGTGTAAACTTCTTGTATTGAAATAATCAAAGACATTCATCTGACGTGTTTTGAAAGAAGTGTTTTATCGCAGATCACACTGTCCCTGTACTGAGCTCATACCAGAGCTCAGGAGGTGCCTTTGATGCTCGAGCTTTCCATTGCTCTGCCAATGGAGAAGCACAGGAGATCTTGGAGAAGTAAATTCCAGAGATGTTGTCTCAGGAGTTGAACTGCAACTTGTAACTGAACTAAATATCCAAAAAGTGAATTTTAATATGGAAAGCCAGTCCTGTCCCAGGGAACTGTGGCTGTCTTATTCTCACTGGCTGCTGCCATGTCCCTTCTGTTTTGATGTACAGAACTATTATATTTAAAATTGTAGCAAGAACTTTTAAGACTTGTTCAACTGGCTTGGTTTAGCTTCATCAGCTGACATCTGAGAAATGTGTAAATAAGGATTCTTTAAAAAAAAACCCTGAAACAAAACATGTCATGCTTTTCATCTCTACCCCTTTTACAGGATGATGAGAGGGAGGGATAGGGCATGTGCCTTGCATGTGTAAAATGCTTTGCTTTCCAAAGGAGAGCTGGTTGGTAGTTAGAGGTAGTCTGACTCTTCTGAGTGGTGCAGGACCAACCCTTTCACTCAGTCCATCTAAAAATGGAGTTTCCCACAGGTCTGAAGCTCCTGAATGGACTGCAGAGAGTCAGCTGATGTCTGTGAGTTTCTTGTACAGTAGCAGCCTTTGGAGCCTGCTGTTCCCTTGCAGTAGTTGTGAGTTCTGGAGCATCTTCAATTGGAAACAGGGTGTCACACTAGAAATTTTTAGCTCATGAGTTGCTGTGGGGCAGGCAGGGAAATGACTCAGCTCTCTGACCTACAGACACGAGCTGAACCTAGGTACAAGAGCAAGTGCTAGGTGATGAGATAAAGGTGTTTCTGGAATAAGGATTGATTTTTTTTTTATTTTTTTGGTGGGTTTTTTTTTTCTGTTGTTGTTATTCTGTTTTTGCTTTCCTTTTCACAGTCCTCCTCAACAGTTTTAAATAGTTTAAAGACAAACAGCTCTGGGCATGTTCTTCAGAGGTGCTGTAACCACTGCATTTAAATGCAATGCTTCAAGATATGGTAGGAAACAGCTACCTAGGTGCTGTAATGTCTTCCTGTGTGAAGTGCAAACCTTGAAATGACAACCCTTCCCTTTGCCCTTTCACACTGAAGAATGGTTAACAATGATTTAATTCGCTCTCTGCCCAAATATTTTTCTTATGTAGCATCTAGTGAGTTTCTTTACTGGGAGTTTGCGCTGTTGTTTTGTTTTTCTTTTCAGCTGAGTTGTGCTTATGTGGGGGAGCAAGCTTGTGGCTTCAAAAAGTGAAGTGAGAAAAAACAATTTAGACTGTTTTTTTCCCCCTTGGTAGTATTTTGGTTCAACAGCAGTTAATAAAATGTGTAAGTCTGAATTCCACATCTAAATGAATCTTGAGACAGCAGCTACCCCTGTAGTGTGGGTTGAACTTAATATTGCATAAACTTGTCAGGACAGTTGCACATGGGAATCAAATATTAATATATTATCTCTTGCTTTAGTGTTTGCCTGCCACTGCATCCCTCAGCACGTCACTGTGTGGCTGCCTTGGTGCTGGGAGGGAGTTGTCCTTCTGTGCAGCTTCTGCTCTGCTGCTGAATCTCAAATAAGATATTATCAGGGAAAACCAATATGAGCAGAGCATATTTTCAACCCCCTCCCCAAAAGTTGGGCATAGTTGTAGGATACTTTAAGGCAAGGGAGGTATTACTAGTTAACGTTTATAGTGTGACTAGAATGGAGTTTGCACAGTCTCAGTGGGTGAAATGAGTATTTTTCACATACACTTTACAGATCCCTGGTTTCAACTTGTGCTTCATGCTGCAGAGATAGCTGTGCCACATGCTTCTGCAACCCACACTTCTGGTCCTTGAAGTGGAATTTTTCTCCTTTACACATAAACCAGAAACTGCTCTGGTGGGGAGGACGCTCTGTTTAACTTAGATCTGTTCACGTTGACCGTATGTGGCTGAGATGGTTATTTTGGGGCAGTTTCTATCTGCTTCTCATATGACTGAGAAAGTTCAAACTTGACTTTGCCTCAAGAAGGGAAAAGTTTGAGACCTTTTTTTTAGTATTTGACAAGATGGCATGAGCCAAAGTAAATTTTTAAGCTTGAGCGCTTGCTCGCATCTTAGTCCTGAATTTGAGAAGTGCCCCATTTTAAAAGTAAAGTAATAAAAAACCCAACCAAACCTAAATTAAACAGCCCCCTCCCTTACAAACAGCCCCACAAAACCCCAAATCAAAATTACTCAGCTTGTTTAAAATTTAAACTTGCAAGTTTGATTTTAGGACAGGTGAGCACAGAATGCCTTGAGCCAAAGGGAGTACAAGACAGAAACAGCTTGAGGTGAGAAGTGATCTGTGTATGTCAAAATTTCATTTGCTCACTGGGAAGTGGGACATCCTGGACATACCTCACCCTCCTTAAACTCCACTTTGGTGGTGAACATTCTCTGCATAAGCCTTGGGAGATGCTGAAGAGCCCTGAAGGGTGAGAGATAGCAGAAGAATTTTAGTGGAGACTCTTTTCTGGGGGGCAGATGGGGAGTGATTTCCTGGCTGAGTGCTGATAGTTTGTTGCTCTTGGTGGCTTGGCACAGGTTCAGTGCTCTGTGTGGTGTGGAAGCATGCTGTGTAAAATGTGAGAACTTCCTGCTGTGATAAGGAACCAACAGTTCTTCCAACAGGTGCAGTCTTTAGCTGCAGTCCTGAAGATGTAACAGAATTATTTGCTGTCATGGGCCTTCAGTATTGTCAATCTCAAACTGAGCCTGGCCTGAACAGTTCAGAAGGCAGAGCTTTGCTTTTTGCCTTGCACTGCTATGATAAGAGAATTAGGAAGGGAGGCTGTGTTCAAGAATCTCTAATCCATTATGGTAGCTGTGACTGAAATGAATAATCTTCATTTAAAGGGATGCTCTAAACCCTAAAGCTTTATAAATATTAATTTTGTTCATTTGTTTCCTAATAAAAGGATTTTATTCATTAAATCACTATTTATTTATTAACCTGACAAACTAATAGCAAGCTCTCTTCTTTCAGTGTATGCATGTGCCATATCACAATTCTGCTTGTCACTGTAATAAGAACTTCATTCATCTGCCTTAAAATGTCATTGATAACAACCTGGCAGTGGCCCAGCTTGGAGCAAGTTAACTACAAAAGACTGCATTGTAAACCTTTCTGAGAGTACATTAAGTCTAAAATTTAAAAAAAAAATAAAACAAAAAAAAAACCAGAGAAAGAGAAATGTGCAGTCTGGTCTGAGTGTCATACAACTGCCAAATAGCTTCAAATCTCTGAAAAAAAATTGAATTCTGTACAGAGGAATTCTGGCTGCTCATGGGTTAGTTTGGAATGAAGGATGCATTCTGCTCACTTCAAAATCTTTGGGGTACACTGAATTTATAAGCCTCATCTTAAAATGAGAGGGAATGCCTTGCTGAGCCACAAGCAGCTAAATAAGAGCTTGGACATGAAAGGATCTTATTTCCTTTAGTCTCGTCTTTCTGTGACTGGGATAAAAGCTACAATCTGAAAAAAATCACATGCCTCTGGAGTTAACAGCTAGGAACACTGTGAGTTTGTCTTGGTTATAGAAACCTTCCCTGACCCCCTGCATCCTGTGCACCAAACCTATTTATCCACCCATAAGTTCAGAGTGCAAGGAGGAGCTACACTACAGCTCAAATGTCTGGTCTCTGCCAGCTCCTCTGGAGGACCTGAGCTTCTCCTTGCTCTGCAGTCCTGTGCCTTTGACTCTCCTGTTCTTAAAAGTTGAATTAGTAGCCTGGGTGAAGGTGAACTGATGTGTCCATGAAACCAGTGCAGTGTTTGTGAACTTTATGGAGAGAAGCTTCCAGGGATCTTAAAAATGGGCTGTGTCCTGAGCTACATGTGAGGGCTTGGGGTTTGGTACAGCCCCTGACTAGCCTAGGCAGTCTCACTGAACAATTTAACAGCTGAGTTGACCATGAAGCTTTAACACATCTTCATCCAAGGTCTTCTGGGAGCACTCTAAGCATGCATTAAACACCATGGTTCCCATCCTACACTCCAGGCAAGGTGCAGGCTCAGGCAGTGTGGGGAAGGGCTTGCTCACAACTGATGGGTTTACAGTCAGATTTCTTAACTGGAACAGGGACTGCAAGAGTCTTTAAAAACTAAAAACCCAAACCCTGCAATTTCATGCTGCTTCACTTCTGTGGTTTTTGTTTTGTCTCTTTCTTAAGTATAGTGTATGGACAGCGCCATGGGTTAGGGAACACTTCAGCTTCATCTTCAGAGACTTTTCGTATGTAGCCTTCTGCTGAAGTCAATGGGTGTGGAGGTAAGCAGTGCCGTGCTTTCTGACAACATCACTGCCACCCACTCTGCAGCCTGATGCACACAGCACTCCTTGTGTTTGAGCATTGTTTTTCTCCAAAAAAGTCGCATGTGGTTGCACAATAAAGACACGGCTTATTTGTGTAATGCAAATCTGTTCCTGCTTGTTGGTACAAAGTGTAAGCAGCAAGCATCAAAGTGTGGAGACTTCACAGATCCTGCATGAACACTTGCCACTGAACTTCAGTGACATCCTGCATTATGTCAGAATAAAAGATGACATCACAGTTGGTCTGTGAGTGAATGGGATTTGAGCTCAGGGTTGAATGTTGCTGCCTGGAGTGTTTGTGCCACTGATGCTCAACACCCTTTGCTCTGCTACTGTTTGTTTGGTTATGTATTTTTACAGCTGCTGAATTTAGTTTCTCAAAGGTTAATTATTTTATCAGGAGCCAGTCAGAATCAGAGTTTCCTGCTTCCTTGTCTTTCTGTTGATTTCCTTTTCTGTTGAAACACAACTTTCTCTGTTGAAACAACTCAGTTGCTGCACTCTTCAGTTTCCGTCTAGTGACTTGAAGTGTCTGAAATGGCCTGATATTCTCAGAGATATTAACAGTGGAGTCTGCTGACTAAATTGTTGTGATAAAACAAAAATTCATTGGTTGATGCTGTTGAAATCCGCTGACTTTTCTATGCTCCTAATAGAAGGCTTTAAAATATCCAGCTGCAGACTGATCCTCTCCAAGCATGTGACACTGACATCAGTCCTAGAAGTGAGGCATTGAACTGCCTCCAAAAATGAGCTCATCGGGTAATATTCAATGCACTGATTTAGCAAAATATTAATTAATTTGATTGCATGGTCACCTGTACATACTGTTTAAAAGATGGGATTTAATTCCACTTTTGGTTGCTACTGTTCCAGATACCAGTGTTATAAAGATCCTGTTGATAGGACACTGTGCTCCCACTGTATGCTGGGACCTGGGCTTGGCAGAGCCTATTTCTAATTGCCACTAATTTGCTCTAAGACTTGCCAGTTTCTTGACTTTCCTTCTCCCTGCATCCCTCCCAATAAGCTGCAGGGGATAATACAAGATTCTGTTGTCAAGCCATCTGTCTAAAGCCACTCATAAAACTTGCTTAATTTTCTTGTGGCTCCCTTGACTTTTTTTAAATGGCTGTGTAAAAACACAGCCATGTGCTTTCCCAGAAGTTTGAATCGGGGTGCATCTTCATCTTGACCTGCCTGACACCAAAGCTGAGTGACCATAATGAGATTAAACCCTGGCAGAATGGCCCTGAAGGCTTCCTCCCCCCCTGTAGCTTGAGGTCAGCAGTAACTGCAGACTTCCTCTTACAGCCCACACAAAGAGCATGGATTCAGGCAACACTGGACTGATGGTGACCCCAAAAACCTGCCTGTTATTTTATAAACTTGAAAACATTTTCTATTTGCCTGTAATTACAGTAGTAGCACATTCTAGATGCAACTGTCCAAGCACATCAGCATGTGTCTGATTATTTATTTGAAACATGGGCATAAGAGAAACAGTTTGTTAGAAGGGTTTGTGTGCATTTGTGCAGAAACAGCTTTGTCTTCCTCCCCCTACCCAGTATTTTCTGCCTGTTACTGCACATTGCAGGATTGTTAGTTTTGGATCCTGTTTCCCTCTGAACACAAGTCTTTATGGAGCTGCCCATAATGTTGCTCTTTTCTTATAAGAAAACACTGCTGCTAACTTAAGGCAGAGGAAGATGCTGTGTGTTACAGGGCTGTAATGATGCCTGAATTTCAAACTGTTGTGCAACTAAAGAATGGTATTGTGCAAAACAGAATGGAAAAACTGCTGCTGCTGAGCACAGAGTTGAGGCAACGAGGAGCCCTACTTAGAGAGGAAGAGGAGAAGCTGGGTTTGAAGAACAAGCAGCAGAAAACAAGATAGGAAGGCTCTGTTCCTGCAAGAGTAAATGATCCCTTAGAGGAGCCAAGGAGGCTGTTTGATGTGAACTCTGTGCAAAGTTCAGTGGAGAGTGCTCCAATGTCCCGGGCGATGCTGCTTCTTCCTCCTTCTTGTTTACAAGAAGCTGGCATGATTTCAGAATAAACTTCTGAAACATCCTTGGTGGGAAAAGAATTGGGATAACAAAATACTTCTTTGCATCTAGAAAGTCACTGCTGCAGCAGTAACTGTTGAAGCTGGCTGAGTGGCTGCTGGTTTTGGTTAAAGTCAGGAATTGTGCTGGTGGGAAGTGAATCCTGGGGTGGGACTGTGCAGTCCCTGTTGTGCTCCAGGACAGTGCTCAGCATACTTCAGATGCTGCCTCTGCAAAACGGTGGAATAAACTTCTGCTTTTCCCAGTAAAATGCCTGTGGTACACTCATCATGAAATTGTTTTTGTCCATCTTTATTTAACAACAGCAAGGTTGTGCAGAAAACATGCAGGGCATGGAAATGGAGAGCTGAGCCCCATTTCTCCTCTCTGATGAAGGGTGGGAGGAGGTGGGGAAGCATGGAAGAGAAGAAAACAGCTTTGCCTGTGCCTGTTTTGATACTGAAGAGCTCTTCCCAGTGATCTGAGAAGGGGGTGGGGAGAGAACCAGATGCTCTTAGGAAGTTCATACCATTGTTAATAATGTAATTCACAGATGGTGGTGAAGGCCTTGAAGAGGCTTTCATGCAGTACTTATGCTCTGTAACAGATCATCACATAAGGGCTCACAAATAGAGATGACTTAATCCCAAGGATGAGTCTACAGTGATCTGTTTGATGGTAGGCCTGCAGATCACTGCAACCTTTTTAAACAGTTAAGAGCCTTCAGGATCCCTGGATGTTGAGCACTAGAATTGGACCAATCCCTAATTAAATTGTCAGGATTAAATGTTTGTATAGCTTTGAGACTTTTCCAATGAAAATAGTTATTGGAAAAAAAAACAAACCAAACAAGTTCCTTTGTCCTGGTGCAGAAATCAATACAGGTAAAGCATGAACATCAATTTGTACAATGACATCTTGTTAAGAGGCAGTTCTGCTTTTATTTCCATTTGCTTGCATCTGGAAGCAGAGCTTGTGTGTGTTCTGAGTAGCTGTCAATACTTTGTGACAGCTGAGGAGGATTGTGCCTTGTATGTCCTACTGTTGAAAAAGAAGTCACTCATACCTTTAAGCTTTATGGCAAATGGTTTTCAGATGTAGAATCAGAAAAGATTTAGCTCAAATGCTTGCAATAAAATTCAATATTTCTATGTTTGTGAGAGGCTTATTGATAAGATCTTTACTGGCTGCTGGTCAGCTTTTGCTGTAAGCTGTGTAACTACAAGTATTTATCAGGGACTTGTAAGCAATGCTGGCTGCATGTGTAGCACAAGAAATCAAAAGTTTCAAATGAGAACTGATCTTGGCTTTATTGGTTGTTGCTGTCTTTTCAAGTGCAGCTTCTTCTTTTCTAAAAGACATTCCCATTGTGGGTTTTATTATTATTATTATTAACTTCTTCAAGTTTAAATTGAGTTTAGTAAATTGACTTCTTGTGATGTTTGTCATGTGATGGTTTATGAGCTCTGAAGAATGTGCTCCTGTGACTCCAGCCATGTATTTGCCTGTACCAATGCAGGCTGTATCATGTGTTCTTCTTGGTCTTGCATTTTGAGCTAAGTAGTGGAGGGGGTTGGGAGAAAAAAAAAAAGGGGGGGGAACTAATTCAGGGCTAAGCTATCAGAAATTCTCAGACTGCTTAATTTGTGACCTTGTTCCTTAGTTATATGCAACCCAGGATTTTCTGCCTCTTCCATAGTTTCACAGAAGTGTTTTTCTGCATTAGAAGCTGAGTTTCTCTTACTATCCTTGTTAAAAATCAGGAAAACTCAGTGCTTTGGTAAAAAAATATCTTGGGGGAAGAGATTTTTTTAATCCTTCGTGGGTAGGTGTGCTTTAACTGAGAAAGTTAGAAACTGTCTTTCTGATCCACATTTTGTGCATATATCAACTGTGGCATCTGTAAAGCAGTATCTTTATTACTGCAGTAAAATGAACAAAGTTGAAATGACTGCATTTGTGCCAAGAATTTTTGGTTTCTCCACAATGGCCAAAATTTTGGAGCACTAAAAGTGTTGTCAGTGAGTCTCCAGCTCCTTGTCCCACTGCCTGCCTGTGATGTGTGTCCACTGGAAGCAGAGCCCTCCCAGGACTGGGGACTCACAAGGTCAGAATTCATATTTAGGTTTGTTTTAAGCAGCACTTTCCAGCATTGAGCATCCTTCTAGTTATTTTCCTGACACCATGTAATTCTGCTTATCATTTATATATACACATACATGTATGTATATGTGCTGCTGCTGCTGTTCAGTTCTCTGCATTTGTGTAAATCATTTCAGCAGAGCTGTCCTTTATACAGTTCCCATACTATGAGGGGTTTTTTGTAGTTTTTATGTCTGCGTGGGCTAAGCATTTCTTTAGATTTGAATCCAACATCGAAGTAACATTGGTTTAATACAATGTTTTTATATCACCTTTTTTCCTTCAAGTTGGATTTTATTTTCAGCTCCAGCTCTCTTATTTTTGCTGCATAATTTGAGACTTTCTGCTTGCTCTTCACATTATTTAAAAAAAAAAAAAAACAACCCACACACAAAACTCTGTTTTCCTTAGCTCATACAGTATTTCCACTTGGCTCAGAAGATGTGGATTTGTGAGCTGAGGGAATCCTCGTTTGGCTGGTCACCCAAGCTTTCTTCAAGCGTATTAGAAGGATCTGCAGCTTAAGTTTATCAGAGGGCTGACCTGCTCTGGTTTTAATGAGATTTATTATACCTGTACCTGTTGGATTCTGTGGTTTTGATCTTCAAAATGATCTGAATAAACCTGTTAGTGAAAGCAAAACTGTTGACAGAAAACTGACTGTACTCAATCAGCCCTGTGTAAAGATTTTTGATTTTTGGAATTAAAATAATATCCATTGTGGCATTGGCATGGAGTTTGTGTGGTATTTGGCAAAAGGCTTGTATCCATGCTTCCCCTCCTAACTCCTCCAATCTCCCTCTCAGAAAACCACACTGATCAAGCCCTGATATCACAGTCCAGGCTTGGAGAGGGTGGAAGAAACAAATCTGGATGTAGGAGTTGATGGATGATTGTGTGTGGATGTTATGGATACAGCTGCATTCCTAACACATGCAGGAGAGATTGGGAGGGGTCGGTCTTGGCCAAATGTAAATGTGTATTTTCCCTAAAAGTGCCTTTGTTTTTCATGAAAGCTCAACAGCATTTAGTGATTTGAGTTTTGTTAGCTTCAAAACCTGAGAGTTCTTGATTTGCTCCAAAATTAGTTTCTGTGAATTTTCAGCTTTTTAAATACCTGTGGTCCTCCAGGGCCTGGAAGGGGATGCAGAGGCACTGGAGGGGTACAGATGTGCACTGGTTATGGTTGAGTGAAGGCAGCACTGGGGAGCAACACGAGCAGGGAAAGTGATGTCTGGAATGAGAGTATCTGGGTCAGCCTCCTACAGAGCTGCAGGACACGTGAGATGCTGCCCTAGTCTGGTTTAAGTTCTTTCAGTTTGGTGACTTGCACGGAGGTTTAACACAGCTCTAGAAGATGCAGGTTGACAGGCCTGCAGCAGAGGTGGCCAGTGAACACAGAGATCTGACTTGTTCCATCAAGATTTGGCAAGCCCTATGACTGGGTGATCTCTGGAGCCATGAAGAAGAATGTGGCCTGTCAATAACAGATCTCATCAACTTTCTGTGCTGGCATGGGGATTTTGGACATGCAGTGCTCAAGTCTGAGACAAATGCATTGCTGGGTGTAACTCCTTTCCTTTTTTTTTTTATTTGTGCCTATTAATGGAAGCAGAGAGCATAATGTAATCTTAAAATAGCTCCTCTGTGAATGCAGAAACATTCCACTTCTGACTAATTGGCCATTCAGAACGAGCATTTAAATATGCACCAGAGACTGAGCGGCGGCTTTCCACATCGGCGTGAATGGAGCTGGAAACGTGCTGCACTGCAGAGCTGGGCAGGCTCCTTGCTTTGTGCTCGTACCCCACACTCCTCACTCTGTGGCTGCTATACCCTGGGGGGCAGAATGCACAGCCTGCTTGCTGTCTCTTTGGTCAGGCAGCAAGCTGAGGGGGCTCTTCATTTTCTCTACTCTCAAGACTGAGGATCGTGGAAGCACTAGGCTGATAAACAGTCCTCAAAACCAGATTTTTCTCTTTCTCTTGGTTGTGAATGACCAGGAACACAAAGAGCTTATGGTCTGAGTGCATGGCTTGGAGAGCTTGGCAGGCACCAGGGAGCCCATGTGCAGTGTTATGACTCTGGCAGGCAGTGCCTGCTGCCCCAGAGCATCTGGCCCCTCTTCACAGTGAGAGTTGGACACACACGTGGGGACTGTGGGGACAGGTCAGATGTGTCACTGACCTAAAACCTGTGCCAGCTTAAGGACTTCTCCTGCACCCACTCACTGCCTGCCAAGGAATGGTGCCACGTTACTCAGGGCTCTTTCCCAAGGGACAAGTGTCACTAGGATTGGGTAGGGTCTCACCTATCAGAGAAGGGCACACTTTCACTCACCCATTTGTCTTGGCTTTCTCTGCACTATAGGAGTCAAATTCCTCTGTGCCTTCACTGGGTGTGTTTGTTTTCCTACTGAGCCAGTACACATCGTGACTGGGTCAGCCTGTTGATGTTTTGTGTGTGGTGAGACATCCTCGTGGTCTGCATGTGCAGGACTGTGTATGGCACTGGCCTCTCCTGGCAGGCTGAGGGTGGGGGCTGGCTCCCTGTCCTAGTGCTGCCTTCTCTCTCCTGCCCACGGGCTCAGTGCCAAGGGAGCTGCCTGGGCCAGACCAGCCAGGCAGAATCTACAGAGGTGATTTTCTTTCGCTGATCCGTGTTGCTTTTCCAAATCCCGCGTGGCCTATATGGCTGTAATTGTAGCTCATTTAGAGCTGACCTCAAAGGCAAGTTCTCCTTTCCTCCCAAAAAGGGGAAGTTTTCACATAAGGGCTTACTCTGGTTTAAGACTGCTTTATCTTAGTATAACATAAACCTGTTTCTAGTTATCTTAAGGCAGAAAGCAACTAGGGGATTTGGATTGGACTGGATGATTGATTCCTGCTGATTTAAGCAATCCATAAGGAGTGCCTTTTGCCCTTACCCAGCTAATCTTGATTTCCTTTTCTGGCATAGGCAGCAACAAGAACTTTACGCTGTCTCTTGCAGTGGGACAGAGTTCTGGGAGGTGCCATGCTCTGAGCATTGGCCTCTGCAGCTCTGCTCTTCAGGTGGTTATTTATGCAAGGCACTAGCCAAAGGGAAAGGAGAGTTTTAACTGGATTAACCTCAAGAAGAGAGTGTGGGGATTTAGGGATTAAGGAACCAAAAGCAGCCAGCAATCAGTGACTTAAATTCTGCGGTAAGAGCCAGTCTCTACAGATGGGGAATACAGTCCTTCCTTGCCTGCACAGAGTTGAGATTGGCAATGGTTTTGCCTTTGAGATCTTGGAGAAGATGGTCTTAAGGGTGCAGAGTTTGTGTAGGGTGTTTTCTCTGAAGATTTGTGTACTGATGGGAAATTGTTCACAATTGGCAACTCTTTAAGAAAAAACTAGTGAAGGACTGAGTGCTCAGATGAGATCTCAAACCTGGCATGGGGAAGGTATGTTGGTGGCTTGCTCCAATATAATGAGAACATCTGGTTTCCATAGACTTGTAACTCTTGTAGCTTCATGCACTCCCCTTTTACACCTTCTACCCTTGCCTTAAAGTATTTCTGTCGTCCCATATTTTTTGTTCTACTGATGCTGTTACGTGTCCCTGCAGGGAAAATCCTGCTAGATTACCGGATTGATAGAAAGATTTGGAGGCGTGGGGGAGATCAACAAAAACCTGTTACTAAGGAGACATGAGTTTTAGCATTGAGTCTCTAATGGCCAGTCTGCCGAAGGGGAAACAGATGGCACAAAGGAGGCTGGGATTATACAGACAAGTACCACAGGGCTGCAAATCTGATACATCCATTGAACTTCCTGGGGTCAGGCAAATCCAGGCTTGTGCCAAGGCTAATGTGGTTCCTTTGCCTTTGGCAATGTGTTTGTGTTCTTCTGTTAAAGGCTGTTCTGGACAGTGGGCTTCTCCTTCAGACATTCCTGCCCCAGGGAACAGCCAGGTTTGGCACGGAGTGAGGGCAAGTGGCTGTATGGAAGTGTGTCCCTCTGACAGGTCAAGCTGTACCCACTGCCAGTGGTTCTCCCTTCCTGAGAGGGGGAAATAACCAAACAAAACCCAGCAGGTTATGCAGCTTTTCTCCTCTTACTGATGTACTCATGTAGAAAAGTGACTTCTGTCCTGGGAGAATGGGAGGATGGATGACGGCCACAGTCGCTCCTGGCTTTTGACACAGCCTGGCCTTTATTGCAATATAATGTTTTGCAGAGGCTTAAATTTCAATAGTGATGCTCCCAGCTGTGTGCTGCTTGCTGGGCTCCTGCTTCCCTGGCTCCTGCCTGCTCTGGAGAGACGAGACACAGCACTGCTGGTCTGGACAGAGCAGTGGGTAAATAAGCAAGGCAGAATTCATCCTGGCTGAGAAAAAAACAGTGCTGGAGTCACTTTTGCAAGAGGCTAATTAACATCTGGTTTTGTATTTAACTTTCAGGCTGGCTCTAGAGAGTATTGCAAGTAAACAGGACACTGATTCGTTAATAGTGGGAGAGTGCTACATGACTACAGTGCTAGAATTAATAGCTTGACAGCATATCCTCTTCTCCTTTTCTCTCCTCCCACAGCAATTTGGACTGATACCCAAATAAACAATAACAAATAGATTTTTGGAGGAGCTGGCTGGGAGAAATAACAAAAGTCAAGGGGCACTCGTTATGCAACATTGTTCTGCTAGCATTTGACTCATCCAGAAAACCCTGTTCTACTTCCTAGCTTCATTTTCCTTTTTCTTTTTTTTTCTTCAGCCTCTGTTGAGGAGGTGGTTTATTTGCTGCCTTGCTTTTGGTCCCTCAGAAACTCCCTATATCCTTGGATCTCCAGTTGCTGTAGGCATGGAGTGCTGGAAGAGTGTAGGCAGAACCTTACTGTATAGAAACAGCATGAGAGAGCCTATAAACCAGCTTGTGTCGGGCAAGAAAATTGCTCTGGCTTTAATTCCAACCATATGAGTCTAATACCTGGGTGTATTTTGTGAAGAAGGGAGTGAATCTGAGTGGTTTATAACCGTTATGTCCCAGTTCCAGCAGCAGCCCCCTGCCAGGAGTGGGGCAGCTGAAGGCTGCTGTGCACCCTGGGGATGGAGGATGTGAACAAGGAGTACACTCTGTACCTTGTGATTCTCTCTGCAGTCTCTTGCCAGGGAATATCTTCAGGCGTTCTTTCCCTCTGCTCTCCACAGACTCTTTTGTCCTGCATGCACAGAAAACTGTCCCAGCAATTCCTTTTGAAGTTTTGCCTGAAACACTTGGGGGGTTTTTCCTTACCAAACGGAGGCTAGAGGTGAAGGCACTTTGCTGCCAATTCCTATTCTGATCTAGAGTTTAAATTCCTGCTGTTAAAGCTCTACCAGCCACTTGTGTTCTAGATATGTCACTGCAATAGAGCAGAGCCTCCCTGGCTGTGCTCCTGCTTGAGTCCAGGGTTATGCAATAGCAGCCTGCAAGTGCCAACACAGATGCTGCTGCATCCAGACACGCTGTACAATGTAGTTGCTTGGATACCCCTTTTTTTTGTTGTTGTTATTTTTCTCACAAATGCTAGGTAATAATTTGCAACTCGTATTTATACCGTTAAACACAGGTTCAGGTTAAGCAATGTAAAGAATTTGAAATATTAATGATTTCCTCTCTGCTTTTTAAAGGCTGAGCACTGTGGAATTTGCAAAGACTGAGTGTTGTTGTGTTCTCTTTTCAGTCTTCAGTTCATCTTCATAAGTGTTAAATAACTTCCCCCTTTGAGAATATCTTTCATCCAGAAAATCATCTCTTAATTATTGATGCAATATGCCAAGATCCTTGAGTGGCCTGCTGGTGCTTTTATTTTGGGTAGATCACGAAGATTTCTGTGCTGCTCCTAATTCTCTGTGTTGTGTGTTTCTTACGTCAAGAGGAGATTTGACAGGGACTTGCAGGGATTGGATCTCAGAGGAGCTGAGTGGGTGAGAGTCTCCTGTAGCATTCTGGCAGGGAGAAGGATTCCTTTGTGTTACAGGCAGCCCCTGGGCTCTGTGAGCTGCTGTGGGGTGAAGGTGCAGCTGAAATGTGTCTCAGGGATGGCTGCGTGTGCTCTGCTCTGTGGAATTTGAGGCAAGCTGTCAAAATGAAAAAACTGTGCCTGGTTATGATGCTGCTGATCAGGAATTAGACTTTTTACAAGAGGGCTGTGCTAGTATAGCTTCATTTTATGGACATAGCTATGATATAAGTAGGAGTGGTATCCAAATAGCTCTATTCTTGTTCCATTATGGGAATAATGTATTTCATGTATGTTGCAGGTGGATCAGCATTGTTTTAGTGACCCTACTGTACATTCTGGAAAAATTAAAGCTCTGGAATTACAACTTGATCAGAGCCCTAGAACAACTCCCAGATTTGTAATTGAGATAACTCCTGCAGGGATACAAATGAGCATTCACCAAGGTAAACTAGATGCTAACAGGAAGATGGCTGATTGCAAGACAAAGACCCTTCCCTTTGCCGTGTACCTCCCTTCCTTCCACCCTCCTCCTCCTAAAATAGCCTTTCAGCATGAGTGAAAACCAAATATTCTCCTCTCTTTAAAACACTTTAGAATGTTTGTTTGTGTCAATGGGAAAGTAATTTAACCCAGGAGCTGGTGTTGTGCATCTGCCATGTCTGATCTATGTCCTTATTCCTTGCAATGCTTTCCTATTGCTCATGAATGGTAAAAGAGTAAAAGGGTAAAAATGAGTTCCAGGACTCCACCTTCCCTGCATATGGCTCATTAGCCAGTTAGCTTTTCAGGCTCCTTCAATCTTGTTTAATTTTAGCTGCCACTTTTTAACTGCAGCAGTTAGGAGAGTCTCTCTCACTCACCAGCTGGAAACAGGCCCAACTTCTAAGGTGAAGATGTCAGCCCTGTGGGTGAGGAGGTGCATGGCCTGGGCTGCTCTGGAAGCTCTGGAGGGCATGGGGAGGTTGAGTAAGGTCTGTGTTTTAACAGGCAGTGACTGCAGAGGGTCTGAGGTGTGAATGTCCATCCTGCATAATTGCAGAGGGACAGTTTGATGCATGTAAATGTGTCAGCCTGCATGAGTGGATAATGAACAGTGCTCTGCTCACTGTGGTAACCTGTGGAGCTGGGATTTCATCTCAATCACAGGCTGTTGGCTGTGTAGAAGCCCTGCCCTGAGATTCACCAGTGTACACATGCATATCTTTGATTTGGTCTTAGTCAAACTATACCCTTGACGTCAGCAACAGTTTCCAGTATGAAAATTGGAGTTCCAGTGCCTGTGTTTATACAGTCAGTGAGTCTTCTCACTCTTGGCCCATCACCATAAGCATTTGTTATTGTTCTAGGGAAACAAATGCTTCTAGATTCTAAGATTTCCAGTGGACAATGTCATTGGCTTCACCTAAAAGGAGATTAAGCAGGTACCTTTAGGGTTCTGGTAGGCATTAAATCCAGCAAAGCATCATAATTACATTAAATACCTGTCTCTTCTGTCATACTTGCAGTGTGCTGAAGGGCCTTTTGCAAGGCAAGGGGAAGGTCTATTCAGGGAGACAATAGTTCTTTTGGGTTTTTTTTCTTAGTATCTGTAAGTGGCTAGAGATGATGTGCTACTACACAGTGTTAGAGAGAGAAGTTATATTAATACCTGTTTGAAGTAGGGATATTTAAAAGTGAATATATATCTGAAATGTATGGGGGTTTTTTTCTTCCCCTTAGGTGGGTCTCTGATTAAGGCAAAAGCTGTTGTACTCCCCATCAGGCAGGCTGATTTCACTGCAGAAATTCAGTTGACAGTAATCTGCTTTGTAATCTGTTCTTGTGGTGTAGTGTAGCAGGCTGTGTCACACTGTATTTCTCATCCTAACTCTTGTTGTACCAGTTGAAGGCTTGTAATTTTTGTCTTGAAGTGTCTGAGTTTTAGTCCTGCAGTTTTTAGTGAGTGCTAATCTAAACAAGGTTTGCATAAATCTCTTTGCTCCAGCAGGAAGATGAAAGCTTTGATAAGGAACTTGTTTTTTTCTCTCTCCTGAGCAGGAGCACAATATCTTTGACCTAAATATACCAATTACTGACATAGCAAAGTGATACAGAAAACAATCCAGAAGGAATGCCAACCTCTGAATGAATACTTGGCTGCAGAAAGCTACTGCTTATGTGGAACCTCAAATCCAGAAGACATGTGAGGAGGAAAACAGCATTCATTCAAAACATTTCCTGCAAATAGTGAGGAGCAATGGCTGGAGAAATGCTTGTTTATCCCTTATCCCTATGGCTCAGGAGAGGTAAAAGCTCTATGCAAAACACAGTGCAGTTCTCCCCTTTCTTGTTTGTGGCCTGGTTTGTTCAGCTTTTTGAAGAACTTTTATGTCAAACTTAAAGGCTTCCTGGTAGCAGCTTCTACCTTAAAATGTGTTTGATGGCAGATATAATTATTTCAAAAAGTAGCAGTGAGCTTCCTCTCCAGAGCATGCTAGGTGACTTTATTAATTAATTTCATAATTTTTATTCATGGTTAAGGTTAGCCACCTCCAGAGACTGAAAGAGTCTGAAGTGAACTGGTTTTCAGTTCAGCTGTGAGACCTATCCTCTGTTAGTGAGTACATTGCTACCACACTAATGGTTTCCAAAAAACACTGAGGAAATTGCTTCACACCAACTGCTGCAGATTTCTGGTTCTCCATGTTGCAGCTGTGGAACTCGCAGACTCTGGATGCCAATTTTTCCCTTTTTAGTACCAAACTGCTACTAGACATGGCCAGACTGGAAGTGGTACCTGGTCATCTTCTCTCAACCCCCAGTGAACTTGTGAGTAGCCTTGGGCTTCTTGCAAGAAAAAAGGGAACCTTTTATGAACCCAGGTTTTGGAGTCAGGCCTTGCTTCATTTTCCCAGGCAGTGTTGTTGCTGGCACTTCAGCCATACTGCAAATGCAGCATGTGTGGGCTTTTTGATCACACAGTTTATTTAAGAGATTGATACAACTCAGACTATTGCAGGAAAGTCCCTCTGCTACAGAAATGTGTAATAGATATTTGGCAGTGAGACTCAAACATTTGTCTTGCTTTGTTCCAGCAGATGATCTGAGATTATTGATAGGACCAGATTTGTGCAGGGTCTGCTGTTGAACAGGAATCTATCAAATATTTAATCTTGGAAGACATTGAACTTCAGTTCTGTGTGCTGTCCATGCATGATCCTTATCCCTTGGACTCCATAAGCCTCTGCTGAGTTGATTCTTTGGGCATCTGGTCCTGTTCTGTGCAGGTGTTGGGTACCCCAGGGCATCTCCATTGTCACCACATGTCTGTGTCAGGAGTTGAGTTGAGCCCTAAGGAATCTGATTGTCAGGTGGATGCTCTTATCTCTGTGTGCCTTGTGTTGTATTAGAGAGGCTGTGGCTGCAGCAGTGGAACCCTCTGCAAGACTTGACCAGACTGGGTTGTCCATGCATTGGGAAATAGTTGTGGGAGGGTGGCTTTTGTACTGACTTGCTTAATATTTGTTGGCACACGGGGTGAGCTCCTCTATGGAGAAGCATGCAGTGCTCTGTGTGGCTGTAGCCCAAACAGAGGGACACTGGGACATTGCTGGATGCTGTGAAAGGAGCATTTGCATGGTTTAACAACTGGATCAGTGGCTGGTTGCACAGCCTCTGATTTGACTGAAGCAGCTGCCTTCTTCCCAGCAAAGGTCATGTTCAGCTCAGAGGCACTTGGTGTGAGTCTGAACAACTGGATGGGATGTAGCCAGGGAAAGAGCAGGCAGGGAGCTGGGAGGCTGCTCACATAGTGACAGTCCTTTGCTTTGTAGTTCCTCCTTTGAGACTTGAGTCCAGAGCTGTCCACATGGTGGACGTTTGACCATGTGAAGTGAAAAGCCCCTCTGTTGGCATGGATACATCTGAATGTTGCTGTGGCTTTGGGGGGGATCTATATTAACTAATTTTCTCTAATGTCTGAAGTGTTCACCTCACACTTGCAAGCAAGATGTTGACTTAAGGGGTGAAAACTCCCTAAATTTTTGGTGCTCTTTTGGTATTTGCTGGCTGTGACCGCTCACTCCTGATAAAACCACTTCCCAGGCATTGTCTATACAGTCAGGTATGTTGGCATAAAATCATACATAGCCAGCAGTTATTAAATGGGAATCCTTTTAAGGTTTGAAAGATGTATTTTTAGGGTGTAGTCTGTGTGAAATGTTCCTTGGTTAATAGAAATGTAGTGATTATTAGGCGCATGACTTAGGCTAATAATCACATCTTACAGTACAAGAACTTGCTGTGATGTTCCTGATGTTAAATCCAGGCAGACAGCTCCAGTCCCCGTACGTAAGAGTGCAGATTGAATCTTTCTTATCATTACATCAGTCTGCAAAAAGGAGATTTATAAGAGCAGAATTGTTTGCGTGACATGGAGTGACTCCCATTGTATAGAACAGAGCAGCACTCCAAAATTTCTCTCCTCTCCCTTGCCCTTTTGATGACAGAAAGTTGGCAGTGGATCAAAGCACAAACAGGATTAATGTTTTGCATATTCTGTCCTACATGGCCTGAAAGGAGCAGAGATGGAATTTTTCATCTTTCACTTTAAACTGCGTTTAATATCGTGGCCTAGTTTAGAGCTATGCGACTCATTCCTTCCATTTCCCCTGAGGCCTCTGTTTCTGGTCAAGGAAAGCAGGGCATGACTCCCTCTGGAGCTCATCAGTGCTGCTCACTTCCTCCTCCATGCAGGCTGCTGGAGCAGGCTGGTTTGAGGCTGCAGCAATCCAGCGTCAGGAATCTCCAAGGAGCATTTGTGGAAGCTGCCATCTCTTGGGTCTGTCGCTGTGGTCACATCAGTGCTGCAGGGCACAGGGAACCGGAGCTGGGGCAGCTCCAAAGTTCTTGCCATCCCCTGTGCAAAGGCAGCTGTGAAAGCTGGAGCGGTGTCACAGGTCACACCTCCAAAGGGCTGCATCCACTATCCAAGGATGCTGTCCCAGCATGTTCCTTCTCACAGGAATGTTTGAGCCGCGTCTAGGCTGATGATTTGTGCTGGCAGCAATACTTCTCCATACCCTAGAAATGGCGAGAGAGCGTGGAGGTGCCGGCCTGAGGGGCGGATGATGCTGGAGGCCGCCGGTGCCCGGAGCGGCAGCGGCGCGGGCGCAGCGCTGTCCTGCCCTCCCCTCTAGCGGGGAGCGGCGCCACTGCAGCGCCCGCAGCCACGGAGCGCCGCCCCTGCCCCTGGGGGCATTTGCAGGGCCAAGTTCAGTCAGGTTCGGATGCCTGACCACTCTGTAAATCCAGGACAAAACACGAGGTCCAGGGAAGGAGTAGGCTGCAGGCTGGTCAGAGTTGGTGATGAGAAGAGGAGGAGGCTGCTGAAGGTTAGTTTTGTTCCAGACAGCATCCCAGGTACTGGCAGTGGGTCTCTTGCTCAAATCACACTTGTCTACAGTTCTGTATTCATAGTCAGTTATATTCTGAGTGAATGTGCTCTTCACACAAACCTGCTGCATTTATGTCTGGTATCGAGAGCTTCAGCAGAGACAGATGGTGATTAATTGGGCCATGTCTGGCCTCCTCCACACTGAGCTCCTGAGGGTTGAATTTTGAGGGGAGCTAAGATAACGATCTACATATTTCAGGATCTTCTTCTGTCATTTGTGGGACTTTTGGCTGTGGCACACCAGGCTTGCCAGTTGCTGCAACAAGGATTTTTCTTGGCAGGTAGAAACGGCCGTTCATTATAATACTAAAAATGTTTGCATAGCTTGAGTTCCTGAGCAGCACAAACGAGACTTCAAGGGCTCTTTCAGTTGTTTTACCTTCCTGTGGAGTTGAGGAACTTGTTCTCTAGCTAAATACACACTTTTTATTCAAAAACCCCATCGTGTCTTTAGCAATTCTACGTGTAATGAAATACCTTCCCCCCCTTCTCTCTTTGTCTTACTCCCCCAAGTCAACTTCTTGTAAACCCACAGGGAACTCAATTGGAGTTTGTGTTCTGGCAGGATTGCCTGCACTTTGCAGAGCTGGGGTGACAAGTGAAAGTACACTGTCCTGGGAAATGCTGGTAATTAGGATTACAAATCTTCAAGGACTTGGCTCCCTGGTCTGGAAAAGCTTCTGCTGCTCCCAGAACTGCTCTTCATCTGCATTCTCTGAATGATGCAACAGCTCCTTTGCTGTTGACTGTGGAGTTCATTGGTGTTTTCATCTTGAAGGGGTCAGGAATGCTACTTCCTTTATCGAGTTGCTGAGCCAATTCTCAGGTATGATGAGTAGAAGGTATTCCTGCCAGCTTTTGTTTGGTGTAGATGGTCTGCAGGTTTTAGCTTGAATTTGTGGTTGCAGGTGGCTTCAAGTGAAGGAGTTGGTGGTGCTGTGGTGCTCTAGTGCTGTTCTTAGAAACACACGACCAAATTTTTTAGTTATTTTCATATATCACAGATTCAGATCATTGAAATAATAATAAAGAATATCCAACAGGAGCATCTGCATTTTGTTCTGATAAAAAAGTGCACAAAACTGGACCTCTGCATCCAGTAAGCAAAAAGAGTGTAGTTCAGAAGAGCTGTAGAGTCTCCCCTGGGGTTGTTCATGGGAGAAGATGGGGCAGTGCTGGGAAGGACTGTCACTGTGTCACTGCAAATCCAGCTTCACCCTTGTGTGAAACACTCTCAGTGGCACAGGTCTCTTGCAACCACCTTGCCAGTTATGGCTTGAAAAACTCACCACTCCACAGGAGACCTGCGAAAGGGAAGCCTGGAGCAACCAAGAACAAAATTATCTTTTTCCTTCCTCTGTCTGAACTCTGGTTTTCATGGGATGTCCCTGCCCTGACAAAATCCTTAGTAAGTTTTAAAATGCTTTTTCCCTGTGGATCTGCACAACCATAGTAATTTCTCACTAATAAAACAGATCCTGTACCCTATCTCCAGTGCCTGGTAGGGTGTATGTAAATGTACTGTGAAGCAGAATTAATTGCTGAGATTTCTCTGCTGAGGTATTGCTTTGGGCTGTAGTAGGTAGGCCTAGTAAAATTCCACAGCACATTAGAAATTGTGCATATTAATATCTCATCTGAAGCAGCATAATATTTCAAATTTCTCCTTTCTGGTCATATCTGTGCTCACTCAGTCTGATTTGTCAGGTTTATTACATGCTGGTTTTATGGATTTTTACACTTGATTGCTGACACTGGGCTATGAATTAATATGATCTCCATAAAGGTAATAAAAACCCAGAGATTTTAGCCCTGAAGTGAACTGTGTGCTTGGCTCTTGGCCTGCCATGTTTGGCAGGGGTCACTGGAAGTCCATGCAAAAGCATGCAAAATCCTGCAGGGGCAAAAATTCCTGTAACGTTGAGTTTTTAAAAGGCTTTTGAGAGAACATGAAGTGACAGCTGAGCAGAAAGTGAGTTCCTCTCTAGTGACAGCTGCATGCAGGAGCAGGGAGACTTCCCCTTGCCTTACACAATCAAACCACTGAAATGCAAGCCTTTGCTTTCTGCATGTATGAAAAGATATTAATGTTTTCTCCTTTTTTTTTTATGTGTGCAGGAGGCAGACAGTGGGGAAGAAGAATGCCGGTCCCAGCCCAGGAGGTAAGATTGTCACCCAGGCTCACAAGAGTCCTTCAGGATGCCTTGCTGTGTCCACAGGGCTTTTGTTGTTCCCCTGGCATGTGCTGCAAACACACATCACTTTCTGCCCGTTGATGATGTTGCACAACTGTCTTAAATGAGCCTTGCTGAAAAATGGGTTCTAGTAAAGGGTTTGCTGCAACAGGAAATGGGAAAAGTCAGACTGCACATTAAAAAATAAATATGGGGAACAGTTGGCAAAAATGTCAGGGAATATATTCTCCAAACTGCTGTTTCTGTAGCTCCCTCCAGTGTCCTGTGTTGTTTCTCAGGATTTAGTCCACCATCAGAGTATTCTGAGAGGCATAATCAGACTAATAAACTTGTTCTCCAGTTAAAAAGTTGCCATCAGAGGTGATCCTGATCTATACAGGCACCTGCTGCTTAAACAGCACATTCAGTGGATTTGTAGATATTTGCTGCTGATACAGGTAGTCAAATTTATGCTCCAAAGTTGAGAATTTGCAGGGATTTTTTTGTTTCATTGGGGTTGTTGTGCAGGGAGGTGTTCACCTCTTGTAAATGCTGATTTCAGTTGCTTCAGGACAAACTTTTTTTTAGTAAATACTATTTGCTAAAAATAACCATTTAAACTCAGCTGATTGAATGGTGACAAGTAATGGTGATTTTTATAATGCAGGTATATTCTGCATGGGAAGACTTCTTGGGGTCCTATAAGCTTTGTCTTCTTTTCTCTAAGCTATCAAAAGAATTATTTCAGCTGAACCTAATAAAAGTAAAACCTGTATATATCAGGTGACTTCTCCAATGGCAGAAACACTTTCTTGGCTTAAAATGTTGCAGTCAGATTTTGTGAAAGGCTTCAGATTCCCTCCAGAGGGAGTAAAGGGGAAGTGAAGGTGAAATGGTTCTCCCTTTATGAGCTCTCTGACTGTTACAGTTCTTTGCTTAATGATGTTTGTGTGAGTAGGTAGCAACAGAAGCCATAATATCTAGTATTTAAAATGCTTGAACAAGATCTGGGGTTTGTGTTTTGGGGCCAACTTGGATGAATCTGCAAATGAAAAAGCTGTTGTGGTTGCACATTCCCATGATTTCACTGTAGTTCTGTGATTCTGTGACTCAGAGAAGGTGACTGCCCTGTTTACTTCAGTCTTCTACCCTAAATGATGATTTAAGAATTGCTATTTCTTAATTTTGCAGCTTTCATGAGTGAGAGGAAAGCTGGAAAGCACAATTCCCAAAGGCTCAAATTGAACTCAGCTAAACTCCGATTTTTCATTTCAGTCTTGGCCTTCCAGCAGTCACAAGATCAACTCATGACTTGATCTCAGTATACATAATGTATTGGAAGGGATGGGAGGTATTTAATTGTTGTGGGCACTTAGCAACCATTGTAGGTTAGATCTGAAAGGAGCATTTTTTAAATATATTTGAAGTAACTTCCTGGGGTAGGAAATGACAACCTGCTGTTAATGTGGTGATCTGAGCTCTGTGACTCCTGTTACTGGGGTCACAGAGCTAACTAAAACCAAACTCCTTCTGGGGGAAAACAAGGGGGTGGGTGTTAAATGTGTTTGATTACAGTAGGATAAAAATAATAGAGTCAAATGGGGTAAGTAGTGAACCTGGAGTCCTGCTGTGGAGGAGCAGCAGATGTCCATAAACAGTTTCTGAGTCTATCTAATCCCCAGTATTCATGAGAACATAGCAAGTAGCAGCTATTAAAAATCCAGACAGTAAAAAGGCTGCAGATTGAGTTGAGCTTAAAAGGAAAGGTGTGTTTCCAGCTGCAGTGCCACTCAGGTAGTGCCCTGCAATAGCCTGACATTCCTCACTGCCTGCCTGGGCAGGGCCCAGTTCTCCTGAGGCTTCATTCAGGTGACCTGCCTGCAGCTCCAGTCAGTGGTCAGTGTTTGAGGTGGGATTTTTTTTTTTTTTTTGCTGTTTGCAAAATTCTTCTGGTGAGGAGACCTTTTGTCTCCTGCAGTCATGGAAAATGTGCTCACATGCTACCTCAGCATGTCAGGCATGTCCAAACTCATCCTGCTAACTGGACACTGAAGCCAGGAGTGCTGCTGTGCTAGGACTAAATGTGTCTGCATAAATAAAATAACTTCTCAAAGGTTATTAAACAGGATCTTAGTGCACAAAGGTGTTAATGCTTGCAAGGGAGTTAGTAGAGAGCTAAGCACAAGCACATGGACTTGTTTGGTGTCAGAAGAGTTTTGCAGTGGTCAGCATTGACACTCATTGGGTAGAGCCTTCATTTCCATTCCCATGTCCCCACTTCTCTGCACAGCCTGGGGATTGCTGTCTCAGAAGAAATGTTACACTCAGATCCAGCTCAACAGCACTGCTAATCCTGTGGTTAGCAAAATCTAGATAGCTTCTTGTGTTAGGTTTCTGCTGTTTATCTTTCCTCCCTGATGAGGTATGGGATATAGATTGAGGTGAGGGGGAACATGCAGGAAAGCCTGGCAGCAGGAGGGACAGTGTTTATTGAGCAGTGACTATGAAAAGCAGCAAACTAAAATGTCCTTCAAAGAGAAAGAGAAATAAGTTACAAACAGAAGCTTAAACTTGTAGGTGATTACATCAGGATCACCATACTTAAACGAAATTATCTGTTTGCTGACCTGTGCTTTTTAAGATTTAACACCAGAGAGGCCTGTGATTGCCTGGACTGGGTCTCACAGAGGAGGGAGAACTGTGTGAAAATGTTGTTTAAACATAAACCTGCTCTACAGAGCATTCAAATGACCTGACAAGTCTGCACTTGCCAGCACCATCATGGACTGAGGAGCTTTCTGCTTTGGGAATTAGCAGAATCTGCTTAAAACTTTTGTCCAACAGAGGGAAAGAGCTGTCAGAGTGCAGAAAGAGAGTTCCTGTGTGCTCTGCAGTCATCCTGGGAAGGTGCTTGAAATGGCATTTCCTGTCTAACTCTATTGTGTTGATGCAAAGAGGAATGGTTTGTTTTCCTGCTGAGGAAAGTACTTAGGTATAGTGAACACAGATCTGATTTCTATAAATGCTTCTATCTATTATTAAAAAGGCCAGCAAGTTAATGCTGCCAATACCTGAAGCTGAACAAATACTTGAAACCAGCTTGGCTTCTGCAATATTTTTTCTCAGACCCAAGGCCTACTCTGGGGGCAGCCCAGGGGGGTCTCTGTGTCCAGCTGTAGCAGTGACCATTCATTCAGTGACCCAGATCCAGGTCCTTGCTCTGGAGTCCCTGATGGAGCCAGTCCCTGTCACTCTTGGCTAATGGAACCAAGACAGTGCTGCATAAGCAGATGTCCTGAGCAATCTATTTATTACATTTATTACCTTCACAGCAATGTTCTGACATTTTTATTAGGCTGTCTGGAGGCTGTGGAGCTAAACTGGCCTGCACATCTCTCCTGTCCCCAGACATGCTGCTGCCACACTGAATACACTCTTAATGGAGCATCTGTGTTAACGAGCTCTTTGCAGCATCCCCAGGTTGTTAAAATTTATGTAAAACACACATATATTGAGCTGTGAGTTGTGTTTACACCCGCTGAGGTATTGACATTCAGGTTTTGTGTGCTCAGTGCCAAGGTTGCAAGGATTCAGCATCTTTGTTTTGCTGACAAGCACATCTCTGGGGCCTGGGCAGCAGTGGTGCTGCAGCTGCACTGGATTTGCTGTCAGGATCTGCCACTTGCTTTTTGGATTTTAGGTTTTAAAGGTGCCTCTATTTTCACACCATCACGATTTTACCACTTCTGTGTGCCTTGAAACTGCTCTGGTTGCTGAAATGCAGCATTTGAGGCTGCTGAGTATCTGCTGCATATAAAATTGGGTGAGCTGTATTGCCTTCAGAGGGATTCTTTGAACTTTATGCCTGGCAGTGGGTCTGACTAAAGTCCATTTGCTCAGGTAAACCTGAGGGGCCTGTTGTTCCCTTCTGGTGCCACAGAAAGTGATTACATCCTGCTTGAAATCTGGGACTTGTTACTTGAAATTGTTCTCAGAAAGTGCTTGTGCTCCCCTCTTCAAGTGGAGGCAAGAGTGTGGTGTTAAATTATAATTTCAAAAGAAAAAGAAAACCCACACCTTTTGCAGCACAAGTATGGTTACCTTCTGGTTTGTTTTTTTTTAGTCAAAATAGTTCCTTCCAGGAGTGAACTGGGAAGGAAAGCAAATCAGATTATTGCCATGATAGCAGCTGAATGTGCCAAGTTGCCTCAAGGTCTCAAGCTGTGAGTAAATACCTTTGTTTTAGGAGCAGAAGACCACAGTCTGATGCAGGAGCTGATGGTTTATAGCAGCATAAAAGTTGTTTTTCAAAGAGTAAGTGGAATAGGTGCATGTACTTTCTTCTACAGGGCAGCAGCTCAATAAACTGTAAGCCAACCTGTTTGATTTTTAAACTGAGAAAACCCTGCAAGAAATCAGAAGGTGATGGTGTGATACTGAATTGACTGCACCTCCAAAGGCTCCACACTGAGGTGTGTGGATCTGCAGCATCCTGTGACTGCTGTGATTTTTGGAGATGTGTGTCATCACCATTTGGTGCTCCTGTGGCAGGCTCCTGCTACTCCTGGTTGTCCTTAAATCCTACTTGGTGTTACAGGAGACACTTTCAAAAGCTGTGTGCTTAGAGTTCTGGCAAATAAATCTTTTTTGTGCTGCCTTTGCTTGCTGCTGCAGCTGCCAAACATTTACTCTGCTGGTACTTGAACAGTAGCTGGGTCTTCAATGGGTGTGCAAGACAGTTTGTAAACTCCAGATCTTGAGTAAGAAGGGGCTGTGTGTGTGCTGTACAGGAAAACGTGTGTTTATCCGTGCTGGAGATTACTAAGCTCTTGTAGTATGAACCTTATCTTTAGAATGTGTTTCCTGAATTCATCTTTCTGTCTTTCCTTTCAGTGACAGCTCAGCCTCTCTCTGGCATTTACTGCAGCTGCTTGGGGAGAGTGTAATGCTGAGATAAAGAACAGTTCTGGTCATCTGCCAGCTCTGCTGACCACCAGAAAAAGTTCTGTGGGCCACAATTCATTACAGTGGCCTTCATATTTGAATACCAGCTCTTTTATCACCAAACTGTGAGCAAAGGTATTGAACTGACAGTAAAATTTGGGTTTATTAGATTAGTAACAGGTATCTCTGCAGGGTCTGTGTTTGTGGTTGCAACGTGTTCAGTCCAGTCTGATGACATACCTGTGGATCACAATAATGTGTGAGATGATTTCAGGTGTGATCTTCAGGCTGAAGGATCAAGCAGAGCAATATCATTGCGTTGCCAAATTACCAGGTAAACACAGGGAACTCACTCAAAATCTGAATGCTTATGAAAAGTGGTTTTGAATTTGTCATTCTAAGCGTGTGAACAGAGGAGAATGAGGAACAGGGCAAGGACAAGCTGGGAAGTAAAAGGAATGATGGTGGGCCAGTTCCTTCATCTACCAAAAGGGTCTTGAGTCCAGAACAGCTGCTCCCATGCACTTGTGCTCCTTCAGGGGGTGACAGAGGAGGGGCTGACCAGGAGGGGATTTAGGGATTCCATACGTGCTTCTGTTTCCTGCTGAGCATGAACCAGGTGCTCTAAGCTAAAGGAATAGAAAGGGAAACTCTGAAATTCCCTTTCCTGGTGAGACACTTTCACAAGACTTCAGAGTTAAACATGAATCTTCAGAATTTTCAGCATTTCATGGATTTCAGACACTTAAGTGTAATTTGATAATCTGAGCCAGGGATTCTGGACTCAATGCCATTCAGCTCTTCGGTGTCTTTGCATCAAAAACATTTCTTTATAAAATTGAGTGAGTGGGTGGTTTGACAGTTGGGAAGATTTAGATCTTTCTTTTCCACAGGTCACTGAAATAATACATTACCTACACGGTGCTGCTTGTTGAGAGCAGACATTGCTGCTTGTGTCCCTTTTCCTGCTCAGGTTCCTTCAGTCATCTTTGCTTCAGGCTCTGTAAAAAATGTGTAATTGAGCATTGACCTCTCTGTGTCAGACCCTCAAAGATTTAGTGATAAGTAAACTATACAGTGATTGGATGTGGGGCTGGTGAGGGAAGGGTTTAATGAACTGATAATATTGCAAAATAGGTGTTGAATTCTCAACCAGGCAGCCTAATCATCGATCCTGATGGGCAGCTGACCAAAGGGCTTTAAAAGCAGGGGTTTGTTCTTTCAGTGATGCTTATCTCCCTACCCCTGTACTTGTCTGATTTCTTTGCTCAAGAACTGGAAACAGAAATACTCTTTGACAGCTTAAATAACCAAATTTAGAATGTGGTTTCCTGTTCTGACTGGTTCTTCAGGATTAAAGTACAGTTTTGCGTGCTTTCCCTGTTCCTGCCTCCCCCTGCCCTTTTTTTTCGTTTTGTTTTAACTAGATATGGGCTCCTTTATAATTACTTGGTGAAGTTCCCCTGGCTGTGTGCAATCCAGCTGGTGTATGTAAGCCCTGCCTTGGTGGGTGGTATGTCTGTTAATCACTGGGAAAGCTTTGTGTCTGTGCTGTACTCTATCTCGTTCTGCCCTGCGTGCATTGGCTTGTTTACGATCGCTGCTACTGAAATCGCTTCATGTTTTCCTGATAAATTAAGCTGCAGAACGCAGAAGGTTTTGTCTCCCCTGCTAAAACCATCCAGAAAGCTTCTGACAGATCAACTTCTCCTCCAAGGTGTGGAGGCAGCAGTAGGAGATGAATGCAGGAGGTGCTGCTCTCAGCCAGTCTCTACCTATTTACAGGTTTGCTGCATTAATTTAAGGCTATTCCCAAACAATTCATCTATTTGGAACCTTAATCCGCTCAGATTCATGTGTTGAGTATGTTCAGTGCTTAAAGATATCCTCACAGCAAAAGGATGACTTAACTGCCTTCCCACCAAAAACACAGGGTCATCAGGTCCTTTGACCCTCAAAGAGCTCAGTGTGGCAGCAGATTTTTCCAGGCTACCCCTTAGGACGCTTTTCCCATCCGAGCCCACGCAGAGACAGCTGCCTTTGTGGACAGAGACTGAGTGTAGCTGCCGGTGAGAAAAACAAAAGACTTGGTCCCACCTCTGCACACGGAAATGAACTTGCTACCTCTGCTCCCCGGCGGTGCCTGTGCAAGACTCCCGTGCTCGGCTGTGGGCAGGGACGTGTTGTTTTCAAAATTCAGTGACTTTTCATAAATATCACCGGAAGCAGCTGTTGAACAGTAAAGAACAAACTTTCCACATGTGCAGCAAAGGCGGCTGAGCAGGCACGGCCGTGGCACATCGCTCGCCTGGGAGAGGATGTGCTGGGGGTGAGGGGGAGGTTTGTTTGTCTAACACAGCAGCTTCACGAGTTTTTTTCATAATACCCTGAAAACATGGGTCTTGGTTCTGCATTGCCTTATCTGTGATACTGATAATAACGATTGAGGGCAAAATTCCTGTGTGTGACAGCCTCCCCTTTACCTTGAACATGACCAGTGTCACAGCTGTAGTACTTTCCATATTTGCAGGAACAGAACATTCCTTGGTTTTGCAGAGAGTACCTGGACTTCAGTCCAAACAGGCTTAATAATACCCAACCCTTCACACCCACTGGAGTTAGAAAGACTGTGACAGTATATTGTGTTCATTAGGGTTCTTCAAAAAAAGAGAACTGAGGGGACCAGAGAAAATCTCACTGGTTGGTATACTCTAAAATGAAAAGAGGTCATCAGGTCCCCCTTAGTGTAGACTAAAAATTGCAGATGCCTAGTAAGACAATCATACTCCAGATTTAATCATGTTAACACGTGAGCAGACACTTAGCAAGCCCCTGTGGGATAGGAGTGGGTGGAACACGATGACACCCACACCTTTGTGTGGTCTGACAAGAAGCAGCAATTCAGCCTGAAGCTGTTGATCTTGGATGGAAACAGAAGCTTGATGAATGCCCTGTTTGCATGTGGACTATGTGCACTGACAGGACTGGGTGTCCAGCTCTGAGCATGCCTCAAGTGTCAAATCTGGACATGCCAGTGCCAAGCGTGACCAGAGCTCTTTGTGATGAGCTGTGCAGTGAGGCCTGGGCTGGACAAGGAGAAACCCATCAGGTGTAGGACACACAATTACTCTGTTACACCACTGCAAGGTCAAAAACTACTAAAATGCACCAGGAAAGGAAAACAGCTGAAAGTACTGTGCAAGCTGCTGTCATTGTGTAGTTTTGCAATGCAGACACTGGGGGAAATTATGACTTTATGAATAAACAATATGTTGTCAGCCTTGTCTGCCAGACCAAACACTACGAGTCAATATGAGAGATTTGTGCATGCATGTTCTCCTTCCAGCCCCTGAAACTTCTCTCCAGAGGCAGCTCTGGTAGCATTCCCTCTGCTCCCCCCTTCTGGGGTGGCTGCTGACGTCCCTCACACTCTTGGGGTTTTTTCCATTGTGCTTCCATAACTGGTTCTAGGTGCTGCCTTAGTGTAGCAAAGGTTTGAGGTGGGTGTTTTTACAATGTGTCTCACGTGCAGTATATAACTCCAGTTTATTAGTTTGTGGGGTGTTCAAAGGTTGAACAGGATCCTGCTACTCCACAGGCTCGTGGGTTTGCTGCCTGCTCCTCTGGGCCCCCGGACAAGCAGTGCCCTTTTCCCTGCAGCAAAGTGTCATTTCGTGGGCTGGGCAGCACTTGGGACCCCAGACAGGCGTATTTACATCTTGTCATGCAGTGATTAATGGCTCTGCTCACGTGCTCTGTTGCGGCACTGGGGTGATTTAGGCTGCTACCTGTCATCACTGCAATTTTGTGCACTTTAAATTCTTTGTGTATTTGTCCCAGCAGAGTGCACCTGCTTCCAGCCAGGAGCAGTTTCTTGTCTGTCTTGTGACTTGCTGCCTAAACTTCACCTCGTGCATCCCTTTCTTTCTGCCTGCTCCTTGTTCCTGCATACTGAGAGATCCATTTGCTGGGTCTAAACTTTTAGTCATGTCTAAACACAGGAGCAGCTTTAACAAAGAAACAGAGCTGTTCCCCAAGTCTGATGTTAAAAACAAAATATGAAAATAACACAGCACTTAAGTGCTGTTGTCTAGTTGACAGCATGGTGATGAGTCAAAGATCTGACTCGATCTTGGAAGTCTTTTCCAACCTTAATGATTCTCTGAGTCTCCACAAATGGACAGTGGGAACTGCTAATCTCACTAAAGTGTGCTTGAAAGCAGTGGCACTCTCAGGCTGGGGTTTCAATCTTTATGGCAACAAGCCCAAGTTCAAATAGCTTTTATTAGTGCAGATTTCAAGATCTGAATTTACTTGGGGATTTTCTATTTCTGTTCTCTAAAGGTTCAAAAAGAAAACAAATGGGTTATTTCTGTCATCACTTGGTTCCCTGGCATATGGAGATGCAGTGCATGATTGTTTTAATCCAGGACTAACTCATTTACAAATCTATTATCCATATGTTATGAGTAGCTGCTTGTAGTTAATCTCTGCACTTGTTTTCAGCAGGTTTTAAGGGCTTGCCTTGTAATGGGGGTTACGTGCAAGAAATCTGACGTGTCTGGACAGTATCTAGGTACATTTAGTCTTCTACAATGCTTGAATAAAGCCCTTAAGTTATTAATTAGAATAGAACAGAAGTTCTGGGCTTGTTTTTCAGTCTGTGAATGTGTGGTATGTGTTACTACTGAATGTGAGGTTCTTGCCAGTCTCTTGACCTCTGGAAAGATTGAGTTACCCTCCATTTCTTAATGTCCCAATTTTTCCATTGCTTCTTACAACCAACTTAATTTCTGACTAACAAAGTGATTTTTTTTTGGCATTGCAGCAAGCTGGCACTGCATTTTCTTTACAGCTGTGAGGCACCATTACTAGAGCTGCACTCTTGGCTATATAGGATGACACTGCTTAAATTATTGCAACCAAACAGTACCCTAGCAAAACTTGCAGAATCACAAAATCCACTGCTTTGCCCTTTTCTCTGCCCATCCCTGAAGTGGAGATGGTCAAGACATTTCAGACAAGAGTCTTCTTGCTCCTGTCAAGACCTGAAACAGCTGCCATCACACTGTGTTGGTTTTTTCAACCTCTCTGAAACTTTTGGTTAATAATTGGAAATAAAGCTGATGAAGCTTTTGGCATCCAGCTCTGCTGCCAGATCACAGGGGCAGCTCTGCAGTTGATGCCTTGGTATTTTTTGCTCTTGAGCAGATGTCATTAACAAGTAGTTGTGTTTAAACTCACATCTTCCCCTGCCAGCTCACTTTGCCTCCTTGCTGGGCATGTGCCACCCACAGCAGATGACTTCAGGCTGCTATATCGTGTTCCTCTGTGCTGGGATGTCATGCATTCCTATGGGAAACACAAAACTGAGCTTGCTTCCAATCCAAGGCTCCTCGGTTTTTCGCCCGCTCTGCTTGCTGGGTGTGAGGGCTGGAGAATGCCGGTCTGGGATGGGCACTGCAGGGTGGGATCGAGCTGCCCCCCGGCTCTCCCCAGTGAAAAACTGTATTAAGTTTCCATCGCACTGTAACATCTGAATTCCCAGCCGCCAAACGACAAGACTTCTGTTCTAAATAACTTCCTTTCTTCCTTTTCTCGAGGGGCGATGGAGCTAAAGATTAAACAGCACTGAAAGGCAGCTGTTTCTCTTCTCCTTTGGCAGAAAGCAAGTTGTCGCGTCTCTGCATATGAAAGTTACTGCCAAAAACTCTTCCCCCCGTCTCCTGCAGGAGAGAAATTAAGGTCGTTTCCTAAGCACCCAAGTTGTCGCTGCCTGCCTTTTGCAGAACATCGTTTGATGTGCTGCATCAAACCCGGTTGCAGGGCGTGCAGCCTGGCTGGCCTAGATCTGAGGGGGAAAAAAGGGGAAACGAAAAGGGAAAAGGAAAAACTGGGCGCAGCCGCGCGTGGTGCTGTGCCCCGTCCCTCGCTGCCGCCCACGGGAGGAACCGGCAGCTAAATCCAGGCCCAGGAGCGGGAACCACCGTCCGCCTGTCCCTGATCCGCGTGTCCCGGTCCCGCCTTTCCCCATCCCGCGTGTCCCGGTCCCGCGTGTCCCCTCCCGCAGCTCCGCGCCGCCACGTGCGGGCGTGGGCGGGGCAGGGGCGGTGCCCGCTCTGGCCCCGCCCTCGGGCCGCGCCTGCGCGGCGGGGCGGCGCGGCGGGCGCGGGGCAGAGCGGCGGTGCCGATGCCGCGGGGCAGGGCGGCCGCCGCGGTGGGGAGCGATGATCCCCTACTTCTCCGACAACGCCGTCATCTCCCAGGGCGCCATCGCCCAGCTGTGAGTACCGGTGCACACCGCCGAGACTCCCCTTCCCGGTGCCGCTCCGCCTGCCCCGGCTCCCGGCGGCTCCCCCTGCCCGGGCGTGCGCTGCGCTCACTCCGCTGTCCCCTCTCTCCTCTCTTTCCTCGCCCGCACCGTTCCCCGTAGTTCGCTCCGCCGCCGGTTGCCTCCGGGCAAACTTTCTCCTGGCCAGCACCGCATTGTGGAAGTGCTGATAAGCACCGGCAGCGCCCGGCGGCTGCTGCTCCCTCGCCGCTCATTTCCCTGATTATTTTTATTTTTTCGCTACAAGTACTCCGGGTCCCTTCCGAGCGTTTCTCTCAGTGTTACACGGGAGCTGCCCGGGCAGCTCGGGGCTCCGCTTCCTCCTACCGGAGCCTCCGGTTCGCGGCGCGGTGCCCCCGCGGACCCCCAGCCGGGCTGGGCGCTGGCAGCGGGGTACAGATCCCCGCGTGTTTTGGGCTTAAAGCAGAGATTAACCCCTTTATCTGATCTCTTGGTTTATCAGAGAGGCACTGCGGGGCTGGGGTGTCCCAGGTCTGGGACATTACACTCAGCACCTGCGGGTCATAAGGCACAGACGTGAGCTGCTGCCAGTTGTTCTGTACTGTCAGTCTTGGGCAGCTCTAAAGTGTAGAGTGTTTCCGTGTCCCAAACTAAGCCGCACGGAAAATCAGTCTCTCCAGCTGCACACCCCCCCCTTTGATATGCAGATACGAATAATCATTTAATTTATAAACAATTAACAGCCGCTGCCTGAGTCGTGGGGTTTGGCTGGAAGGATTAAGGAGGGAAGTGGCAGCTATGGAGTGGTAGATAAGGCGTTCAGAGAGATAGTCGCTGTGGTGTAGCCGTGCTTGATACTTCTTTAAAGAAGCCAACAGACTGTTTTATCTTTTGGAAACATCATGAAAGGCTTCTAGATAGTGGGAAAAGTGCTGGGTCCCACCTGGAACTGTGTTCTTGTCTCAAGAAGCTCCTGCTAGAACTGCAGCTGCCTTGCATTTAAGAAGTCTTTAGTAGATATCTCTGCTCATGCTTCATATGGAAATGAGTCCCCGGACTCTATGGCTTCTTTTGTGAGCGCTAGCAATCACTGCTGCAGTTGGTAATCAGTTCAGTTAAGTCTCTCTGAGCCTTCCATACTCAACCCAAAATGTTTGTAATTTATAATTTTTTCTGCTTGCAGTGTTGCCTGTAAACATCAGGGCTTTCCCTACGGTTGCTGATTATGTAGGTTTAACAGAGATGTACCTAAACTGTTCTTCCAAAGCAATGATGCAAACTGGATATGCCCTGGGCTTTGGGAAGTTGCAGTAATTCTGAAATTGTGGCGAAAACCCCAACATACTGTGGGCTGAAACATTTCCTTGGAGCTCCGGATGATTTACCGAGCTAGAGTAGGTAGCCAGGTAACAATTTAAGTGCTTTTAAGGTGTTTGTTTTATCCGCTGCTCAAACACTTAACCCACGGTTGCAGACTGTACAGAAAAGGATCAAAAGAAAGGGGAAATGCTGCTCCTCTCTGCTCCCTCCGTCACATGTCACACGGATCCCTGCAGAGAAGAGCCTCGTGGTAGTTTAAAGGGCCACTTGGTTGGAAGGACCACCCTTTCCTTTTCTGGGGAGGGAGATAACAGAGTTATCAGAGTGGAGCTTATGCTGTCCTTTGCCTCTGTGAGGGAAGATTAATAAGCATGAGAACGACAGAGCTTTTGGCCCATGCAGAAGTGTTCTCACAGAGCTGAGTGTTGGATTAATAGTTTGCTAGTGTTCTCAATCAGGATGATGCTCTGGCTCTCAGGTTGGCCTAATAAAGGCCAATATTTAAAGTTTGTGCTCCTAATTACAACTTCTCAAAAGCTGATTAATATTGGATGTCCTTATTTCATCATGGGCAAGACCTAAAAATCCAGATTTCGTTTTTTGGTATGCTAAAAATGTGTTCTCTGTGGAGTGGGAAGGGCAATGGTGACCCAAACATTATCAGAAACTTCTGTTTCAGTGTATTCTTTCGTAGATGTATTTGGCTGATCAGCTCTGACTTTGAGAGATCAGCAGAAATTACTCTTGTGTTGACGCTTTTAGTCAGTAATGTAGTCAGCTGGTCGGGTCTAATTCATTTCAGGTTCACAAGGATTGAAATAATGTCCGGGAGACTTGTGTTTAACAAAATACTCAGAATTTATAGTTGTAACTTGTTCCAGAAAGTCTTGCTACTCTTCACTGAACCTAGGGGGAATTCTGCTGATTACTAGTTTATTTGTGTGTAGGATTCAAACTTTACTTTGGTCTACTAAAACTTTAAGGCAGCTGATAGAAAAGATAGAAAGAAAAAAGCCAAGCTTCAGATAGTCTTCAAATACCAAAGAATTTTTAACAAGAAACCTGGAGGAATTACCGTGGGTCAGCTCTTCCTGCCTCCAGTCGCTTCCTTTGCCCCTGGCCAAAGTTTTAGATATTCAGTTCATTGCTGGTGTCCCTGAAGTGGCTTTTCCAAGTTTCTCTGATAATGCCAGATTCCTCTATCACCCAC
This sequence comes from Erithacus rubecula, assembly GCF_903797595.1. Classification (NCBI taxonomy): domain Eukaryota; kingdom Metazoa; phylum Chordata; class Aves; order Passeriformes; family Muscicapidae; genus Erithacus; species Erithacus rubecula. Next base: position 3,859,346 of record NC_136674.1, read on the forward strand.
TTTTCCTCTTTATCTCAGTGACAATGCAGGATGACCCAGCCATCAGGGCACTCATTTGGGGTTTGAGAAAACCCAGCTCTTGCTTTCACTGTGCCACATCCTTCCTGTGTGAGTCTTACCAGGCTGTGTTCAGCAGGGCTGAAGGTGCAGAGGGACACTCAGCCTTTGTTCAGAACCTGAGGATTGACCACCTCCCTGTGATGCCCACATCCCTCTGGCATTTTGAAGCTTTTTTTTTTTTTGTTGTGTATAAATACTTTTGACCAGGCAGCAGTGGGAGCCCTCCCTGGGCACAGCTGAGCACATGTTGTAGCATCCCTGCCCTGTTTGCTGCTTCATCCTCCAACACTCAGGAGCAAGGTGGATCTAAAAGCACAAATATTCTCACTTCTTTCTATTGCTCTCATGCTTGCCTCATACCTATTATTTTCTATTATAAGATGTTAACTCATATTTTTTATATGTATTTTAAACTTTGAGAGGGGAAAAAAGGAGGAGCAGGAGTAGACACTTTCTTCACAGCATTGTGAATTTCTGATGGAGCTCTTAGGGGGAAAAAAAAAACCCAAGAAGTTAAACTGAATTATTTTCAGCGGCAGGTAGACACAAAATGTTTTTTCAGACCTCGCTTAGCAGCTTGTTGCTCTCTCCCGTAATCAGTTTTCTTCTAAGTGACAACCCTTGTGTGCAGAGTGTGAAGGAACAACACTTCCCCGTGTAAGAGATAGTTCTGAGGCTGTGCAGGTAATTGCAAACTGTACAGTAAATGACAGCACTGGGTAATTGAGGCTCATTGTGTTGTCACCTCCGTGCTGTAACCTGTCTTTGTGCCCAGCCTGCTTGGCCCTTTGTCCTCCCCCACCCCTTTCATTTGTCTCTGTCATGTGGCCATGGCCTTTACTGGGAAATTTCATGACCACCTAATCTTGAGTTGTGCCAAGTCAGGAACTTGGATAGGTGTGTGGCTGGTGTTGCCATTCTTTGGAGAGCTGCTTATTTATTTATTTCTTGTATGGGAAGCCTTACAACCTTTTTATCTCCTTACAGTGTTATTGCTGCCAAAACCCTTGACCGTTCAGTGATTAGACCACGATCCTCTGAGCAGCATGTTATTGGAAATCTTTAATTGCTTCTGTACCATTGTAAAGCACTGTAGCTTTGTGAGTGTTTTACCGTTGTGCTGAGAGTCAATGATATTTAAGAGCTGAGGAGGGGATGCTTGGAAACTGCTGCAGAAAGCCTTGAAGATCGGCACAGTCATTCCAGTTAGTGCTTTTAACTGTTAACTAAAGTTACTTTATGAGCTGAGGCTTGCTCTGGTTGAAAGGGCTTGAAATACAGAAAGCAGTTGACCAGCCCTTCATGTCTTGTAGGGCCTGGTAGGATCAGGACAGACTGCAGCAGTTGTTTTCTCCATTCAAGTGTTCATTGTGTGCTCTGGGTTTGTATGGCTGCAGAGTTGAGCCTCATACTCCATCAGGGATGTGCTGGGAAAGTGCAGGCAGGGGAACCTGACCCTTTCCCTTCCTGCCCACCCCTCCACACAGCTGAGCTCACCCTGCACAGTGGATGGGCTTCCTGTTGACAGAGCAGAGTCGTCGGGGATTTCTCATCTTTTTGATTTCTTTGCTGCTTGTGATGAAACAAACACTGTGCTCGAGAGGCCTCTTACTACCCACTGATTACTAAAAACTATTCAAATAGGTTGTGGCATTTGCGTAAAAGTAGTATAGTCTGTGCTGAGTTGATCATTAACTAAGCCAGGGCTGTATTGTTCATAACTCCTTTTCCTGTTTGGCTTTTCCTTTTATTCCCCTGGAAGCTGTGGGTATTTGTCTCACCGATCCTTCCTGGTGAGGGCTGGAAGAGAGACAGAGATGTTTATCAGACATCAAATCAAAACCTGAGCCACAAACCAGTGTTTCAAGGACAAACCCCCCATGCCATCACCCTTTTTGAGCAATGTGTTTTACTTAGGAAGCCCATGCTGCTGGCTGCCAAATTAATGTTTTAAAAGCATTTAAATGGTAGAGTTGACTCTGAGATTGTGTTGTCTTGAAACATCTGCAGATGTTCCTGTCTCTGGAAATGCTTGGGATTTTTCTAAAGACCACAAAGAAGAAGGACCCCAGTGAGATTATCAGCAGAAAAAGACCTTTTGGGGCCAGTTAATATCTGGCTGGAATTTTTTTTGCAGGACTCTACGTCCTTGCACCTTTATCACAGAGCCCCTGCTTAAAATATTGCTTCATTGTTTTAAAAACAACTTCAAGCTGACTTTCTTGACAGTTGGTTCTGACTGGTGTTGGTGGGGTCAGAAAAGTTTAAAATTCTGCATCCTGTTCTGCAGTAGCTCTGAAGAGCTGCTGTCTCCCCTGCAGTGGTCTGACAAACAGCATTTAAATTATCAGCCCGTATGGGCTTAAAACTAGTTCAGCAAATATTTTTCTCCACTGTAATGAATGTAATGTGTACAGAGCAAATCTGCAATTTGAGTTTCCAGCCATGGTGTTTCATATCAGCTGGTTGAAGATTCAAATTTTCACAAACACATGGAGCAGAACTCACTCCTGTCCTTAATAGTAAACACTTGTGCTTTTGCTGAAGTATCCCAAAGCCACCCCTTTGCTTTCCATGTACAGCTTGGCCAGAGCTTGAATCCAGCAGCTGGGGAAGGAACTGCAGACTGCAAGAGCTGTTCAGCAGCCACCTATTACTGGGTTGTGTGGATTAACCAAGTGTTTGTGACACACAGCAGCTTTCTGGTTCAAGGACATCAGACTGTGGATGAGGGAGGAGAGGGTGGGGAGAAGAAAAGCCTGTAAAGGTAAACTAAAAGACAAGTCCCAGAGTTGCTGAGGACTGGGAGTGACATAGGAATCCAGCCTGCAAGATCTCGATGTAGGATTGGCATTTCTTGGCATTGGCAACTTGATAAATTTAGACATTTTTAGGTATATTGAGGCCACAGGCTCCTTGTTCAGTGCATATTCTTGTTTATCCACTACTTATCTGCCCCTCATCAACATCATGTTCAGCTCTTGGGGCTCTCTGCTTTACTTGCAATAAGCCATTTAAGCAGAATGCTTTTCCTCAAAACACCTTTGTTACAAGTAGGCTAAATCCAGACTGCTGAACCAGAAATGATTTAGTCCTTTCTTTTAAACAAATGATCTTTGTCACTTATTAGCGAACTCCTTCATTTGTTCAGACACTTCCCACAATGGCTGAATGAGCTCCATGCTGTCTCACCGGGCTGGCTCCTGCCCGGGATCTCCTCGGGAACGCCACAGGTCGGGCTCTGGTTGCTCTGTTAAACTTCAGCTTGTCCCTGGAGGAGCACCCATCTGTGACTGCTGCAGTGGGGCAGCAGTGGAGGCTCCAAGGTGGATCAGAGTAAATTCATCCCCAGGCCCAGAGCTGTGCCCAGGGTGGACTGGGACCCCTGCTGAGTTGGAATTGTCTATACTGTGGTGTTACCGTGTATAATGTGCTGGATTTCCTCACTGCCTGTGATTTGTTTGCCAGCATAAAGAAAATAAATTTGCTTCTCTGAGCTTCTTGTTGATCTGCAGCCTCTTCTTGTGCATCCCAGCTGGATGCTTTGCAGTGGGCTATTACCTGTGTCTTGGCTCAGGCACCTCTAGCTGACAGACAGGCACAGGCAGCTCTGTTCTAGGTGTATTGCTGATGTTTTGTGACACTCCAAATGGCAGGTGGGACTGGAGCAGGGTCATTTTGATTAGCAAATGGTAAATTTACCTTGGTGAGATTATAATGTAAGGAGGAATCCTATTTGCACATAGGTGTAAAAACTACCATTAGTTTTACTTTTGTCTTCCTGTTAGTTTCCTGCTTGCTTTCTGCAACTCAATGCTGAATTAAAATGAACCCAAATTGTGGGAGGAGTTTTACTGGAGTTTTTTTGTTTGTTTAGTTTGTTTGGGTTTTTTAAGGGCTCATCGTGTAGTGTTGTGTGAAGAGCTTGTCACTAGCTTTGTTGTTGTTATTGTTAGGGTTGATTTGTTGGGTTTTTTTCCCTTTATTTGCTTTGTAAAAGAGATGGAGAAATCAAAAAACAAATGCAAAGTGGAACAGCCACATTCCTCTGTGGCGCAAAGACTGAAAGCCAGATAGTCTAAATAAAAACAAACACTTTGTCAGCACCATTTCCAGCCCTCCTGTTGGTTTGCCACGATGAGAAAATTGCAAGAAGGCAAAATAGGAATATCCATGTGCCTTGATAGCAAGTGGGGACAACATAAATATCCACCCTAGAGGTGGGTGATGCTGTGTCCAGTGTGTGTGAACAGGACTGGTGTGGGGGGGAGTCTGAGCCAGCCCAGGAGCTGCATTTTGGAAATTGGGGTCAGGAGATGGGCCAGGACATCACCCAGATTCCCAGCACAGTCCCCAGCAAAACCTTGACACTGCTGTAATCTTCCTGACTCTTTTGTCCTTAGTTCCTTTAAGTACTTGAAATGTTCTCTGAGAGGCTCTCTAGCTTGAAATTAAGCAAATACCTATTCTGGAACCTTTTTAAAAGTTGTTTAAGAGCCTTTTCCCTGAAGTGCACTGTGTTCTTGTTAGAGACTTTGCTGAATCTGTGGTACATAGTAGTGTTTAGTATTCTGATAGTCTTTCTACTTTAATGTGTGGTTTTTAAAGGGGTTTCTGTGCTTTTAGGAAATATGAAGACCTAAGTTAACCACAGAAAACTGGCTGCCAAACTGCTTAAAGTGCTAATTCTGCTGAAATTTAGCACCTGGCTTTTGCAGGGATAAACACATCTGGAATCTCTACTCTTCCGAGTTCAAACTCCTGTAAAATAAAAGTATTTAATGTGTTTCCAGTCTGAATCTTAGTCAGCAAAACTTTGCAGCGTTTTTATGTTGAATTAAAAACTCCTTTATATGCATTTTGAAATAAAGCATTGACATCCCCCCTGAAAGTTGCATGAAGGTGCTAAAAGAGTTGGTTAATTTGCAGCTGTGCTGAGAAATCACAAATGCAAAACTGCAGGGTGATGCTTCAGAATGAAGTACTTTACTGTTTTTCTTTCCTTTAATTTACTTTTTTTGTGAGCAGATACCATGAAGAGCGGATGGTTCACAGTACTGCTTCCCTGCTTGTATTTAAAGTAGCTGTATAAAAAAAATTCAATTCTTAGGAACATTTTGAAGAAGTTTTCTTGTCTCTTATTTAGAAATCTCCCAGTTCCTTTTGCTTCTTAGGGTGCCCTTCGTTTCAGCTTTTATTTAAGTTGGGAGATGCTGTGCTGGTGTTAGACATCCCACAGTCTGTCAGCTTCTGTTTAAAGTGGTGTATGGTGAGTGATTAATGGAAATTATTTCGGGAATAAAGGACTCCTGGTAAGCTGATCCCTATTCAGAGCACCAAAAGAAAAAGCAGAGTCACAAGGGATGTTGTCTCCAGGAAGAACTTGTAACATCCGCGGGGGGAAGAGTTGGATTGGAAAGTGATGCTGAGCTTGCATTTTGAAATGGATCATAATTATATCTCATGGTCTGATTTGGAGAGCTTTTCCTGATGGCTCCGGAGGCTGATTGTCACTTAGAGCAGCAGGATGTTGGAGTGGTTTTTGCTGTCAGGGTAGGTGTGCTGTGCTGGGGGTGTGTGCTCTGAGCTCCTGGGGACAAGCAGCCTTGTCTCTCCAGGCTGTTTCCCCATTCCCTCAGTGCTGGGTCACTGAACCCAAAGTGAAGCTGTGTTTCTTCTTTGCTTTGCAGCTTTAAATCAAATCTGAAGTTTGTATTGACCTTGCTTTGTGCTAAGAACTGTCCTAAGTGTTGCCCTGGATTGAAGGCACAGAATCCATTAAACTATTCCAACTATAAAATGTGTCTGATCCTTTGGCTTTCATGGTTCCTCACTTCTAGCTGATTAAAATTTCAAGTTACTAGTTGCAGCCACATTTAAGTTTGTACTCCCTTCATTGTAGTATCCCTGTTCCCTAAGATGAAGTCCCTGGTGTATTTGCAAGGGGGAGCAGATCAATGCTCTGATTATGGACTGTATCATCACAAGAGGTAAAAAGCTCCCTGTGACTTCCAGTTTCAAATCAAAACCTATTGAAAGAAACCTGGCACGTGGCAGTTCTCTGTGAAACAGCGCACAAACCATCTCACATCACTGGCTACTGCTGACTGTCCTTTTTGCTGATATAAAGGGACAGTCGTTCCTAAACCCATTTTACTGTTCCTGCTGGAAACTGTCATTCAGGGATCAAATACCATTGCATGGGGAGGGTGCAGTAAAATGAGAAAAAATTTAAAGTGCTGAGTGCTGCAGAAGTTAAAATACTGAACAAATAACTTCCTTCTATATTTTTATGAGTCAAATCCAACAGCCTCTTGATGATTTTTGATGCTTTTGGTAAACAAGCATCTGCTTCTTCTTAGCAAGAGGAAAAGGGTTATTATTCAGCATTGATTTCTTTGTGTAGAGACAGAGTGGTCCTTGTTTTGGTGCTCTATTTACAGGGGTCTGTTAATGTATTTACTGAGGGCAGCCAACAAGGCTGTGATCAGAGCCAGGCAGCTTCCCCAGCATAATTCCTCCATTCCATGCCCTGGTTGGGGTGCAGAGCCAAGTCCTGGCACAGTTCTGCTTCTCAAGGCAGCACAAGCTCAGCTCCCTGGCTGACCACAGCCCTGCTTGATGCTGGCCACATCCACAGAGACCAGAAAAAGCCCAAATCCTGTGCCTGGGGGAGCTGTGACTGCTGGGGTGGGAGTGGGGGGCACTGGGTGCTCTGCCTTGAGCAGGTGCCGGGCACTTGTCAGCTCCTGGTCACACCCTGCTTCAGACAAATCAGTGATCTCCCTCCATCTGTGAAGTGCTGGACATACTTTGCCTAAATATAGGGGACCCTGGACTTGGCTGTGGCGGGGAGGGACAGTATGTTGACCTCAGTGTGTCTCCTGTGACTTGAGTTACAGTTGTATTTAAAGCAGATGGGTCCTTCTTGCAGGACGTTGCCAGTCAGGCCAAACATGGTCAGGTCTGTGACAGTGACATGCAGGGAGATTGGCATAAAAATTTGTTATAAAATATCCCAATTTAAACGTGTTTAATCGTAGTGAGGAGAGACCAGGTTGTTCATCGACTGCTGGAGGGTCTGTCAGCTGTCATTTAGGGTTTAAAATGAAACGTGCTGTGTATGAAGGCAATGATTTCAAACTGAAGGCAGAGGAGATTACTGTGTGGTTTAAAGATAATCAACATGGACTGTGTTAATTAGGAGAGAAAAAAAAAATAAGTATGTGTCAATCAGAGGGGTGTTCTTTCTGAGGATTAACTAATCAAAAAGCTAATGGTTATTTTTCTCTGTTCTTTGATGTGATGAATTCTCCTTAGGAAGTTTTCTCATGTTGATTAAAGTGTTTTAAGAACATATTTATGGAAACATTTTGTTGGTACCACAGCAGCTGGATCATTTTGGGCAGGCTGAGCTGGTAGGAGCATGGCATGTGGTGGTAAGAAGTGTGGAGTGTTCTCCAGGGTACTGCTGTCCTGCTCCCTGAACCCAGTGGTATGCATTAAAAATGCCCAAGGATGTTTAAACAGTATATGGCACAAGAAGAATGTGATGTAGAGCTTTCATCTGAGAATGTCTTGACTTGGAGACCTGGAAGCCTTTGGGGACTATCATGTAAAACAAATTCCTTTCATGGTCTCGTTTCCGGTCTGGGTCTCTCGCTTTTAAAAGTGCAGAGAATCAAATTTCTTCTGTAAACACCAAGTGCCTGGATTTCTTAATCAGCATCCTAATTGTGTTAGGCACCCCTTTCCTAGTCTGTGAACTGCCGTGCTCGGACTGCAGGGAGAACGATTTTGTGCATATCTTCAGTCTCAAATTCCAGAGACATCAGGGCTTTGTTTGCACAACTTGTTTTGCTGTTGCTTTTTGGAATCTTTTTCTTTCTGGATGGATGGATTCTCTGAAGCTGCCTCGGAGGCTGAACAGGAGCCACCAACACGTGCCTTGCTGGGACTCCCTCCGTGTTGCATAGCCAAGGAGGCAGGCAGTAAAGCCTTTGGCTATTTGTGCTACATGGAAAATGGGTCCTTTTCAGTCTGTCATAACTCAAATTGTCCCGACTTAATTCCCTTCTTCATTGCCATGGTGATCCTACAACCTGTGCCCAGGTTTGTGTTTCTTGAAATAAATCATTACCTGATGATCTGTCGTCAGCAGGGTGTCCCCCCAGTGACAACAGGCACAGCTCAGCTCGGCACATCTCGCTGTCCCCAGCCTCAGCACCAGGACATTCCCTCCCTGCCGAGGGCTGGCAGGAGCGGTGGGGACAGGCAGGGCTGTGTCAGGGTTACTGTAGGAGCACACGCTCAGCAGCAGCCCCGTGAAACCCAATCTGGAGCTGCCAGCAGCAGGCTGGGCACAGGGCTGGCTGCTGGGGAGGCAGCTGCTGTCTGTGCCAGGCTCTGCCTGCCTTGCCTGGGCTTTTGGAGTTTGTTGTGCTGGTTCATCCATAGGCCGAGAATATGTAAGGGGAACAGGAACCCACATGGACTTTCACTTCCATCAGTCAACATAAAATGTTGTCCAGCTTAAAACCTGGCCTGCTTTCCTTTGCCTGTAAGGAATAAATCCCAGCCCTGCCTGTGGGGGAATGCTTGGGATGGGAGTGTGAGGCTCAGCCCCACAGAGCACTGCTGGGGCATTGGGAGGCAGAGGAATGCTGCAGGTGGCTGGGGCTGCCTCGGCACAGTGCAGCCCTGTCGCAGCTGCGTGGGCTGGAAACCTGGGCTGCAAACAGCAGCTGTTGTTGCTCCCTTCGCCGGCAGCGAGGCAGGGATGAGTTTCTGGCAGGGATAAGTTTCTCAGCCCAGAGCTGTTGTCTTCCATGCAGTCTCCAAAGGATGCCACTGCTCTCTCCAGCATACCCAGACTGCCCAAGCTCTGGCTGAAGTTTGCAAAGTTATTTCAGGAGCTCAGTTTAAATGATCTGGTGGCAGAGGAGCTCTAATGGCATGTCATGGTTGGTTCCAGCAGTGGGTGTGAGTTGCAAATTGGTAATTCACTCAGGTGTTGAGTGGGTATCAAAGCTCCCCACAGCCTGGTGGGATGACCTGAGGCTGGTTTGATCCTGTGTCTGGAACTATGAGTGTGGTTCTTTTGTGCACCTGAACCGATTGCTCTTCACTTGCACACACAGCCATGGTCATCAGGATTCCCACTGGCGAGCTGTGCCCTTTCTGAATACAGCAGAAATTGTTTCCTTGCTTAAAGCAAAGAAAAGGAATTAGTCCTTTGGAATTCAGATGTACAAACTGCAAGTTTTTCCTGTTGTCTTAGTTTGGCTTCAGGAGTTGTCCATATTGAGCCCAAAGTGAGGGTCCTGGTGAGAAGGGATCAGTAGGGAAGTTCACGTGGATGAGTAACAGTTGGCATTGCAGATCTTTCTGTGATGATGCCTGTGTGTGTCATGGAAGCTGGATTCTCTCTCCAGGGAGCCCCACCTTGGAGCACAGGAAGTGCCTGCAGATAGTTCCTTTTTTTTTAAGAAAAAAGGCACAAATGCAGATGTTTCTAAAAATGCAGCTTGCGTCAAACCTCCGAGCCCAAGTGGGTTCCCACGCTCAGTTTGTTTTTCTCCTTGGGCTGTTTCTTGAGTTGCAAAAGTGCTGAGTGGTGAGAGATGGCCTTTGGTGGAGAACCACTTCCCTTTTCTCTCCCTGCCCTCAGTGGTGTCACCTCTGCTGGCAGTGTGACTGACTCCTTTTTGGTAAGTTGTGGCCCTCGTTTTGCTTGGTACCGAGTTTGTTTCTGTTTTGGGTGTTAGAGAAGCTTGTGTTTGTCTGTTTGCTGCCAGCTGATCCTGTTAACTCAGTGCCTTGCACAGACAATTGTATTACCTTGCCTTTTCATTTTCTCTGTAAGGTTTTGGTGGGTTTTGTTTATGAGTATCTGGTATTGTGCTTTACACAGCTCTGAGATCTGCCCTCTGTGGGAAGAGAATCAAGCACCTTCATCCCTTGCCTAGGAGCAAAGGTTTAAACTGGAAGCCAAACATTGCTTCCCTCTATTTAATTAATTAACACTGTAGGCAGTTATTAAACCAGGTGCTTTAAAAAGTAAACAAGGGAAGTAGGGGTGTTGTTTATTGAAAAACAAACTACAGTGAAGGTGAAAGAGACACTTCCCTGGGGAGGGATGCTGGAGGAGTGCAGTGCTTTTATCTGGTATTTGAGGGAGAATTGCCCTGAGCTGCCAGGCTGCACACAATCCAGCTGTGCACCCAGCTGCTGGTGCACCCCTAGCTGTGGGGCTGATGCTCTATTAACCAAGACTTTTCTTGTGAGCAGCTGAAGGGGATGGGAGGCTGGCAGTGGGAGCAGAAAAGGAAACAGCCAGTTTGGGAAGGGGCTGGAGATGCTGAAACAATCAGCAAGCTGCTGTGCTTGCCCTCCTGTCACTTCTCCCATGCCAGGCCCAGTGGGCTGCAGAGGAATTGCTGCTCTTGCAGTGCTCACATGTCCCCAGCTGCCCTCTCTCCCTCCTTCCACGCCTCGGCAATGAGCTGAGCATTGACGCTGCTGTGCCCCTCCTGCCAGCCTTGGGATTTCAGTCTTTGTTTGGTTTGGGTTTTGCAGCCACTGGATTAAGGGAGGATGATAGAGCTGAGCTGGCAGCTGAGGTGTGCAAGGCAGCATTGGCAGCTTGTGTTAGAGTAAAATCTGGGGGCTCTTGAGGGACTGCACAGCTCTCTTGTCATGGGGAGCTACAGCTGGAACCAGGCTTGGCATTGAAATCCCATTGTGGCTGCTTCAGAACTCCTTTCTGCTGGACTCTGGTTAATAAATACCCACTAAAAGAAGTTGTATTTCTGTAAATCATACAGGTAGTGGACTTCCATTCAGTTGTGAAGTACCTTGAAATTCTCATTTCCCTACCACCCCTTTTCAATCTCCCATCTAAGGGTAGGGGTGAACAAAGTGGGAGGATGTGACCACATTCAGTGCCCATGTGCCTTGGGCATGGCTGCAAGGAGGTGACAGCACAAGGAGGTTTTGGCCTTTGCCACACTGACCTGTCCTGTGTGTTGTGTGGGAGGATGTGGATGGAAGGACTTCTCCTGCCCAGCCTGTCAGGGAATGCTGCCAACTTTCTGGTTGTGCTACTTGGCAAGTGCCCGAGCAAGGGCTGGGCTGGACAGGACAGAGCCTGCTGTAAGGGAGCTGCTCTGATGATTAAGCACAGCCAGTTTTTGGAAAGTCATTCTCAGGCTCGCAATAACTTAATTAAGTGTTTATTAGGATAAAACATTGCCAGTAGCTGTTCAGGTGCCTCCTTGCCTTATTCCTAAAAAGGTTTTCTCTCCTTTCATTGTGAAGCAGTTTCAAAAGTAAACTGCAAGGTTCCTTTTGGAGCATTTCACTCTGAGGACTGAGAGTTTCTCATTGAAATTGGAGGGTGGTACAGATATACCTGTCTCCTGGCATTGTGCAGGGGGTCGTGACAATGGATCTGTGATTTATGTTACCACATCTCTTTGGCACAGTCCCTAAACCAGTAACACTTTATCTTTTGTGTCCTCAAACCAGTGTATCTGGTGTTTATTCTTGCAATTTATGAATGAAGCTGTGCAGTGTAACATCTGGGGAGGCATTTATTATCTGTTTGCCATCTATAAGTTCTGTGTGGATCTCATTTTGTAACATAATGAGAATTTAATTTGAACTGTGCAGTGATTTCCCTGTGCAGGAGGAGCTCAGCCCTGGGCAGCACATCAGGGAGCACAGGAATCACTTCTCTTTCCTGCTGGTTAGAAACAGCTTTCTGAGGGCAGTGTCTGTGCTTTTTGTGCAAAAGGCTTTAAATAGTTGTGATGTGACTTGTACAATTTCTACAAAATCTTTTCTGCCTGGGAGAAAAATTGGTACAAGTAGTGATTTCCTTAGAAGTTGCTTAAGTCCTGCTTGCGTTGATTCTCTTCCAGTGAGCAGAGAATTAGGAACAGCACATCCCTGGTGGCCCTGAGGCTGCTGCTTCACTGCAGAGTGAACATGGAACAGAAGGGGGTTTTCCCCCAGCTGTAGTGTTGAGGATTGTGAACTCTTTCATAGGTATGTCCTGAGTAAGTCTTCTCCTGAAAAAACCTGCTGTGCAGTACAGAGGACTGATGACAAGCCTGGGGTGCTGATAAAACAGCTCAGCTTTGTTACCTGTGCCAAGTTGGCTCCTTGTCTTCTGCTGTCCTGGACTCAACTTCTCCCCTAGCTACGTTGAGTGTCTCTTAACACCAGACTGTTCCAGGGGAGTGTTTCAAAGAGCTCTGACACTGCTCTAGGCTCTGGCAAGCCAGATTTTGTGAGGTATTTCAAAGCCCACGTTATGCTTGGGAGCCATCGAGCTGCCAGCAGGGTGAAATCAGTAGTGGATGGCAAGGCTTGTTTTGAGCCTTAATTGCCCTTTTCTCAGACATCTTTTTCTGCCTTTTGTGGTTTTGAAGTGTCTCAGACTGAGGCCTGCAGTTAGTATCCCACCTGAGGAATCCTTTTCTTTTATATATCAGGGTCAGTATCCCAAGGTGATGCCCTGAAATATGATGCTTTAGGTGAAGATCATGGCAGGGACTGTCCGAGCAGGATGGACCCAAATGGAGCAGCCATCTGAGTGTGGCACAGAGGATGTCAGCCAGTGATTGCTTTTATGGTCCATGTGCATTACAGGCACCAGAATCAGCATCTGTGAAACTGAGTTTTAGAGCTACTTGGACTTTCCAATGAATTTGTTGCTTTTCCTCTCAAGATTTTCTTTACTACTTGAATGTCAAAGCAAGGGCTTGTTTTGTGTGTGTGTGTGTGTGTATTATGGGTTTCTTTTCTGGACACGTTTTTTCTTTTCTGGGGTTTGAATTCAGGGCAGCTGATGCCAAGGGTTCAGAGTGAGTGTCCCCACAGCAGGATTTGGCACAAGGCTCTTGTCTCCTGGAGCTGCAGTTCTCCCAGCAGTGCTGATGGCCATCTCCTGCCCTGTGGGAGGTGCTGCCCTCCCTGCCTGACCTCCTTGTTCCACAAGAGTGATCTGCTTTGCCACATTCTTCAGCTCTTCCAGCCCTTTGTATGGGAAATTACTTTCCCTTTCCCTAGTCCTACCAAGTTACACTTAAAGCCTGTGGTTAATGGCCCAAAACAAGGCTCCCTTTCCACAGGAGAGAAGGTGGCTTCCTGGAAGGATGCACCCAATGGGAATCTCTTTAGTTCTGCTGCTCTTTCCTTTCCAGGCAGGTGGCTGAGAGCTGGTGATAAGGGAAAGTGATGGAATTGAGATTTTTAACCTCTGGCCCTCTTAGCTACATGCTACATTATCACTAAAAATAGTTGCTAATTCCACCTTCTGGGGGAACCTCATGCACAGGCTAAAGGATTGCTAATATTAGTGGTTGGCTTTGCTGATAAAATTAACTGGGTGAAAGCTGTCTGTGAGTACTGAATTCTTTTTTCCTTCTCTGCAGCCTAACATCTTTTAACAGTTTTCTTCTGTGGTGAGATTATAATGGGAAGAGGAGAAATTATTTTTATCATTAATAAAGCTGCTAGTATTATTATTATTTAAGTGTCCTTAAGATAACTTGGTGTTTCTCTAGTTCAGTCTGTAAGAAACTGTGTAGCTTGAGAACTTTGAGGGAATTTATTTGTCAACAAAAGCTAGAAAGGATCAGTCAAATTTTTTAATGTGAGAATGATTTAAGGAAACACATTCAGTGTGCCCAATGAACTTAACTTTTTTTTTGGTTTTAACTTTATTATAAGTAGAGAGCTCTCTGATCTGTTTCAATTTAGGATGAGTGATTTTGTCCTTTTAAAAATCTTGTTTCTGTTGAAACATCCAGAGCATTTTTGACATCTGGTTCAATTTTAGGAGAAAAGTTCTGGGAGCAACTTTGTAATTTAGGAGTTCTGAGGGTATGACAGCAAGGTCTAAATATTGGGATGTGCTGCAGCCTTGAGAAAAGTCTTTCTGACTCTGTGCATCTGCTTTTCTGGAGCTTGGAAAGCTTCATTTTTTATATCCCTGGCAGCAGAATGGAGAGGTGCCCAGAAATATGCTTGAGCTTAGGGGGAAATCCAACTTTAACACAAGCTTTTCTAATTCTTTTACTTACAAAAATGAAGTCAGAAAACACTTTGCTAAAGCAGTCAACCCCAAATAATGAAAATATATGGCAGGGGTTTTTACTCCATTAGTTTCCCAGTCCTCATCCCATAGAGGAATGGAATAGCTAACTAGGTTTGATATTTAAGTGGAGAAAGGCATAAAAAGTTCCTAAGCTCTTGCTGGGTGGAAGGACAAGCCAACATCTTTTTCAAAGCATGGAGCTGTTGGGATGCACGATGCCAGGGACTCTCCCATCCTTTTTTATCGTATTCATCAACCATCCTGTTGACTAGAGAATTGTTTCTGGCTTTCTTCAAAGCCTTTAGGACTGTCTTATCAATTCTGAGAAAAGCAGGAACCCTCGAGTATGCAGCAGGATGGCTGCATTGCAGAATCTGCAGTGTGTCTTGCTTTTCCCACAAAGTGCAGCATCTGCAAGAAAACAGCTGGAAGATGTGCTTAAAATACCAGCTGTTCCTCAGGACTTGGGAATTCTTTATTGCCCCTTTTTACAGACTTCTCACCTCGTGTGACTTCAGAAAGGGCAAAATCGAGGCATGAAGTGATGGCTGATTTCAACAGCATTGCAGCTTCTTGCTTTCGTGATTTATAAGTCTTTGAGAGTTAATCATCATGCAACTCATAGAGAGTAGTTTTATGATTCCTTAATCTGTTGTGTACACTAATTTTCTTTTGGCTAACTGCTGAAAGGAGACATTTGTTTCTGCAGGGCATCAGCTGTGTCTGAGCCACAAAGCTGAGGGTTAACGGAGTCCGTAATTACCCAGATGCGTGGGCTTGTTCTATTCATCAGCACTGAGAAATGTGGATCTGTCCTCTTGACTTTGAAATCGAAAATGCAGCCCTAGGTTAATCCCCTCTGCCTGCTCAGGTTGCACCTCTGCAGGCAGAGTGGCACCAGCATATGTTCTGCTTTTCAGTGTTTCTCTGTTTGTGTTGTTCTCAGTTATGCTTTGAATGTTTACAGTACTTACATGGGGGGAAAAGTTCTTTACAAACAGATTGATTTGGTCTAAATCATTTCCTTGCAAAAGAGCAGAGCATGCATTCAGTGCTTTTAACCTCTCTTGTTCATTGCTTTTTTTCCTTTTTGAAGACAAGACGCTTTTCCTCACTCCCTATTTGTCTTTTCCCTTGCAGCATCAGCGAAAGCTTCCTCACTGTGAAAGGTGCAGCTCTCTTCCTGCCACGAGGAAATGGGTCATCCACTCCCAGGATCAGTCACAGGCGCAACAAACATGCAGGTGAGTGTGGTGTCAATGGCTGGGGCTTGTCTGCTCCCTCTTGTTTCAGAGTCCACCTTTCTTGAGCTCATTCTCACCTGATGGCACACATTTGTCTGGTCCATGTGTGCCAGTGTCAATGGTGATAGGAAAGAAAGGTTTCAAAACTCTCCTGTTCAAACAGGATCATCAAACAAATGAGTTCAGGGCAGCAGTCATGACATGGTGGAGACTTGAGAATGAGTGCCCCCCAAAATATCATCCTGTAATTATAATATGGGAGAGGGAGGGGAGGATACCTTCAAAACCTTAATGTACTATACTGGCAAACCTGAGCTTGTGGTATGGGGTGAGTAATGGCCCTTCCTAATCTGAAAGTATCTGGTTATGATGGAGGAAAGGGAGGAGGTTTACCAGACTTACCTCCACGTGGGGAGGAAACCTCTGAGCAAAGTCAGCGTGACTTCTCAGAGGTGTGAGCAGAGTGAGTAATACAGACTTAGTTATAATTCTGCCTCCTTTATCTGCTGGAAGTTTGTGTTTTTGCTTTGACTCTCTGAAAAGTTGCTCTGAATATCATAACTCAAACAGTTCAGGGTAGGGTACTTTTCATTGACTGTGTGGTGCTTAATCAGTGATGGTGTTTTACAGGAATCAGATAGCATGGGGATTTTTCCCTTCCATAAAGCAATTCACAGGAAACAAAAATAGATAGAGACCTTCAGACATTTGCACATGGAGAGAGAGGGAAACAGACACGGGAGTCAACATGCTTTGCCAGATAGTGACCAGGAAAATGTCATTTGGTTTGGTTCCAGGTGTAGATCCCTTTGTACTTTGACACCATCAGGCTGTCATCCACCTCTGCATCTGTCAGAGTTACATATGTGATGACTGGTCACCTCAAAATCTGTTTGCAAACATATTTATAGAAAAAGTTTAAGTCAGAAGGCATTTAATTATATACTTCACTCAAACATAGCACATGCAGTACCCAAATTGCTTTGGTGAGATGCATTAATTACCAGTTGTCAAAAGAAAATGTTCTGAAACTTAATTTAAAGCTGGCCTTTCTGGTTGAGAATGAAGTGACATGTCCTTTAGTGTGAAAGTGGAGTCAGCAGTCTTTAAAAAGTTTCTCTTGGCCTGTCTTGGTTTTTAATCTCTCCAAAGTCCATTGCTGAAGCCCAGGTCTCCCCTGGCACTGCTGCCTTGACTTTGCCTCACCCAGGAGACCCACAGGGTGTTTTTCCTGCTGAACCTCTGCAAAGCAGCACAAACAGCTCTTGAGTCTCTCTGCTTGCCTCATCTACTCGCTTCAGCTGATTTGCATGAGGTCTGGAGACCTTGGTGGAAAAATAATTGCTTGTCTAATCAGCCCAGAGCTCTTGGAAGCCAGATTGCCAAGGAAGCAAATCCGGTGTGTTGTAATTGCTTACAGCAAGATGTTTGGTATGGCCGAGGCTGGCTTGCCTAAGGGGTGGGATTTTTGTTCTTAGAAGACTTTATTCCTGTTTCTTCAGTTTACAGGGTGAGAGTTAATGAGGGATCAGTGATTTCCTCAGTTTCCCTGCCTGTCAAGTGCTCTGAAGACAATGCCTTGTCTGAGTGTGCACCAGATTTCTGTGAATTTTTCTAGTATCAGCAGACCAAGGCACCAGGGGATCAGTGTGTCACCTTCCTGAGAAAAACATCTGTGCCACCAGAATTGAATCAGTGCTGTGGAGAGCGTGGCTGGCAGTGTGTGCAGCTGCCTCCTTTCTGGGACACTGATAATCCATGCTCAGCTTCCATCCCCATGACTTATCTCTGGCACACAAAATTAGAAAGGGGTAGAGAGCAGACATAACTTTCCAGTATGGAATTGCTGCCTATACATGCAGTAGTTTTTCAAGTGGCTCCAAGAGCATTTTCTAGGAAGGCTGGCTGACCTTCCTGACCTGCCTTTTTAATTCATCAGAGGCGCTAGAATCCAGCATATAGAGTGAATGGGTAACAGGAAATAATTAATGCTCACACCCATTTCTCTAATCACACCTCCATCAATGGGAATCATTGGCAGATTGGCTAGATATGGCACCAGCTGTCCATATTCCTCTCTCTGGGTGGTCCTGTGCCACCTGGCAAACTTCTGTGGGATGGTGGGCTTGCTTTTCCACAACAAACAACATTGGAGGGAGCCAGAAAGGGATGTAACTTCCCTGGGGCTTTTGCCATCTCTGGAATACTGTGAATCACTTCTCAGATCCCATCCTTGCCCATGCTTTGCACCTTGCCTGCCAGCTCGAGGAAACAAAAGCATCTGCTCAGCACAGGACAATGGGATAGGAAGCAGCAGCCCTGCCATGAGTGCCAGCAAAGCTAGCTCTTCACAGGACAGGATGTGATATCTTTGTGCTGATTCTGGCATGTTGAAGCCTTTCCTTTGGTTTTTCTTAATCCAGGAAGTTTACAAAGTGCCTTATGTGTTTGGGGCTGAAAACCCTGCAAGTTGATTAAAGCTGGCCAAGGAAGTAATCCTTTACTTTCCAGCTCTGGAGATCCCCAGGCTGGCAGGGAAACAAGGAGGAGTGTGGTAAACTTTCTGAGGATGAAGGATAATGGAGCTCCTTGGCTGAGCCTTGCAGAAAGGGTTGTTGTAGAAACTTCCTCTCTTTAAGTATTGAGATAATTCAGTAGTCCAGGTGATTTTTTTTTTTTTTTAAATCCCAGAAACTTTGGCTCTTAAGATAGTCCCTGAATTACTGGCAGCAGTAAGTGAGAACTGCTGCATTTCAGAGAGGGAAAAAGCTGAGAGTAAAGCATCTTTCATTTCAGACTAAGCCATGTGGATGCTTCATGAGTCAAATACTTGCTGAGCTCTTCCAGGCTGTGGGCAGGAGGTGCAAGGGGACCTTTGCTTTTTGACTGGAAGTTCTCAGCAATTTAAAAAACAAAGTGTTTGTTATTAGCTGGAACTGAGCAGTGCTGTCAGGATTTTGCACTGGTCTTGACGTGGGGAGATCCTGCCATGGCACTTGTGGCAGAGCAAGCATCTGGTAGATGACTTGGCCTTCCTGAGTACCCTATCTCCATAAATAATTTCTATTTAGGGAGGCTCGTGCCAGCCACTCCCACACAGGGAACAATGTCCACGGGCAGGAAGCAGCTTCAGGTGCTTGTTGCCGGTGATACTTTGAGATTTCTCTGGCACTGCTGAGTGGCTCAGCATTTTCCCACCCCCAGTTAAAAGTGCATTGACTCATTCTCCATATGCTGAAGTATGTTTCAAGGAGGAAGGAAGAGGAGAGCAGGGACTGCAGTGTCCTGGGTAACCCACTCCATGCTGGGTTGTCTCTGTTCCATCCAGG
The DNA here is from genome assembly GCF_903797595.1 of Erithacus rubecula. Taxonomy (NCBI): domain Eukaryota; kingdom Metazoa; phylum Chordata; class Aves; order Passeriformes; family Muscicapidae; genus Erithacus; species Erithacus rubecula. The sequence goes on from NC_136674.1 coordinate 3,878,086, forward strand.
GAGGGGCTGCTCAGCCCTTCAGCCTTGTTCTTCCATCAGCTATAGAAACCATTTGGAAACCAGGTACTCTCACTGGGCAGCCTTTTCTTTCTTCTCCTTCCCTTTTTTGGTATTTCTGGATGCTGCTCCATATCCAAGCTTTCCTTATTTCTGAGAGTCTGTGCAATAACATGGATTCTAGCACCACTGGTGAATCAGAAAGGGAGGTCAGGGGGATTAACCAGCCTTCCTATCTTGTAGCTGATACTGCTGAATATTTGCTCCTTGCAATGTTGCCTAAACTCAACTTCCTGGCTGTGGGGGAAGGTGGAAGAGTAAAGGCTCCTCTTCTTGCTGATCTGTGCCACCCACCTGGCAGCCCTGCACTCTGCTTTCTGGGAATGCAGATTAATTTTCCATGTAATGATTTAAAAACCAGCCCCTTGCAGAAGGTGTTGCTGCTGGCTGGTATTCAGGGGGTGATGTTGGCTCTCTACATGCCAGGAGTAGTGCTGAGAAATGAGTGCAGCAGTGCTGACAGAAAATCATCTTGCTTTGTCTTTGAAATGCTTGATGTTTCAGGAACCTGGGACACTTGTCTCTTCTTAACAAGACTTAAAATCACAGTCATACACTAAATTTAATTTTTCTTTACTTTTCCTCAGCTTCATCAGGATAGGTGTTGCAAGTGTTTTCTAGGAAAAAAAATGTAGGTGTTTGATTTTTCAGATGGCAGTTCTTAGCTGCTTTTGGGTGGGGTTGGTTCACAGGCATAAGGTGAGCATGAGCTGCTGTAAAGCAGGACTAAATCTCACTCCAAGGAGAGTATAGTTTTGCCTGGGTAGTAGTTCTTCACTTAGTAATAAGAGGGTATAAAATGAATGGCAGCTTTCTGATTTGGAGCATGTGGTAGAATGAAATGCTGAACCAGGGGTGGGGTTTGTTCCTACCTAGATTGTCAGACGAAAAAAGACTACGAAACACTGTTTATTTCTGCTAAAAAAGATAACAGGACTTAGCAGAGTAACACGGTAACACAGGAACAGGTGAGCACCATGAGCAAAGAGCAGCTGACTAAGAGATGACAAAACTCCCCACTCTGAAGGGTGGAAGTGACAGTGACGACACTGCTGGTGACGTGTCAGGTTTCTCAGTGGACATTTGCTCTGGCTGTACAGCCAGAAACTCGCATGTGATGTAAAACTATTTTTGTGCATTCACCTTGCCCTCTTGCCCGCAGGGGATCTCCAGCAGCACCTGCAGGCCATGTTCATCCTGCTCCGCCCAGAAGACAACATCAGACTGGTAGGTTGGCTTTGTGCTTATCTCCTGTGAACCAATGCAGAGGTTAAGCACCACTTGGCAAATACACCTGTGTAACTCAGGGAAGCAGTGCTCTCTGTGTTGGAGTGGTTTTGTCAGCAGGTTTGGGGAATCTTTGCAACCTCCAAAAGGTAGGAAAGCAGCAAGTTGTGAAGGGCCAGCTTTGGTTTTTCAGTGGCACAAATTGTATGACTAGAAGGCTGTCTTTGAAGAGAGTACAGAGTATCTGTGCTCTCAAGAATAGTGTAACAATTGCCAGAGAGGATGGGTAAATTATCTTGGTGTCCTGGTTAAATCAAGAGCAGGTGGCTTATGTCTGACCAGTGTGAGTGAGCAGCTGCCCTTCTGTGAGAGTTCATTTGTGTTCCTCACTCTGCTCTCCTGACTTGGGGCACCCCAAAAGGCCATGGCTGAACTGGTGGGAGCCTGTAGGATCTCCATGTGGCCACACACCTGCACTGAACCTTGGCCTTCTGTTTTCCTGGGCTGTTGCCTCCTATAATGATATAATGAAAATGAGGCATTCTGTTCATAGCATCAAAGATGTCCTGAAGAGCCCCAGAAGCCAAATGTGAGCAGTGAGGAATTTGCCTGGGACATGCTGAAGTGCTCTACAAGGCCAGGCATGACTGCAGTGTGTCTGCACCTTTCATCACTCAGTAGCCTGAAATTTGTTTCCTGTGTTTTCTTGGTGCATCTTAGCAACGCCTGCCCATAGAAGGACTGCCAGCATCACAAGTGTTATTCCAGCACCTCTGGTTTGCTGAATCCTCCTGAGCTGTGCTGGAGATGGGTATAGCTAGGAAACACCCATGGTTACTATGGAACGTTTTATCTTCCCAAATGACCCCCAGAAATAATTTGCCATAAGAAAGCCAAAGGACCTACTCCCCTGAACTTTGCCAGGCACACCTTGCTGTCATTAAAATTTCAGTGAAAGTGATGGGAATGGGGGTTCTCAGTGCTTTTCAGAATTTGAGCCAGGGTTAGAACATTGGAAGCTATTGAACAAGGCATTGTTCAGCAGTATCACTGGCTACATTGTGTGATTTGGGACAAATTAGCCTTAACAGCTGAATAAGGACTTTGTGGGCTGAGACATAAACCCTTTTGTCCAGAGCTACATTTGGAATGCTGAAATCTTGCATGAGGTTAAGTTCGATAGTCTACTTGAATTTAATTGATTCTTGACGAACGAAGGGTGTGCAGGGTGGCAATGGACTCTCTCATAAAACAGCAGATACAAATGAGATTTGAAATATAAACAGTACTGAGAGAAATGCATTCTCTTCATTTTGCTGGCTGCTGTCATTGGGAGGGCTGGCTTCACAGCTCAGGGGGCAGCAGAGGAATCTAATCCTCTGAAAACCTACACTTAAAATTTGGAACAACTCTTACTTCTGTTGGAGCTGTTGGCAGAGGTTTTTAGCCTTCTGTGAGAGCAGGATTAGAGCCATAGTACCAGTGCAAGATCAGTAGGAAGGAGGAAAAGGAGTTAAGAATGCAAAGTGATTGAACATGTTGCTGTAGCTTGGCAGAGCTGGGAGTTCAAAGTTGGACATGCTTTTTTGTCTTCAAATCATTTATCTCCATGAGAAATGTGTTACTCTATGAAACACACCTACTATCATGGAGCATGAAAGGTCAGTATGAACTTCTCGGAATGTGCTGTTCATAAGGGCTGGTGAAAAATCACATCATACTTCTGATGATACAAGAATGCAGCAGAAGATAAAGTTGGCTTTTGTTCAGGTGAGCCTAAAACTTAGGAAGAATGTGGCTGGCCCTGAAAGGACTACAGGGGATGGCTTGTTTTGACCAGACTACAAATAACCTTCTCAAAATGAGGAGAAAGCCAGCTCTGTGTAGATGAGATGGTTGAGAAATAATTTTCCATCTCATCACAGTCCCTGAAGCCAGGCCATCCTCCCTAGAGTGACTGGGTTTTCAAATATCTTCATTTAAAAGGCATCAGAGCACTTGGTGTGCTCCTGCTGGCAGGTGAGATCTAGCACTTCATGGAAGGGGTAGAGATTCATTTGTGGTTCAGTAGGCACTCTGGGGCTCTAATAGTAACTTGTGAAGCTGGCTGGTTTACAATGTCAATTCTGCTGTTCTAATACTCCAGTAAACTTAGCAAAACATGTTATCTACCCAATGATGGTTCTCCACTTTGTGCTAAGGATGTAAGTGTTGAACCCAGAGACTCACACTAAGCCATGCCCTATTTCTCTTAAGTGGCCCCTGAAAATCCCACCCTACCAGCCTGTAGCTACGTGACCTTTGCTCACTGTTTGTCTTGCCCTGTTCTAAAGACTCTTGCATCAAGACTTCCCATTACTGCTGGCCAAATTGGTTTAGCAAAGTAAGTTAGATTTTGTTAATCCTCTTGCTGCTGGACTGTCCTCAAGAGAAGCAGAACAGAAACTCCTATGTGGATGCCCCAGACATGGGGCAGCTGTGTCTGTCTGCTCCCATTTTTAGGCAAGTCTGTACTGCTTGTTGAGGTTTGGTTCCTAATGTAGATAATGACTTTAACCACCAAGACCTTGGTGATTACTTGCTCTTCTAGGTTGAAGAGCACCTTTCTGTTTTCCCACAAGTGGTTAGTTCTAGAAACAACCATCTTGGGGAGAATTTGCACCCTGAAGGACTGACCACTTTGATCCTCCGTGTTTCCAAAGGAATCCCAGTGACTCAAGGAGCAAGAAGGAAAATAAGGCTGGTTTTAGCATGACTTACTCTAAGGAGATGGGGTGGGGCACAGTCTCTGGCTGTACAGAGCACGGCTGTCTGCTGGCATCAGCATTTGGGTAGTTTCTATTGGTCTTTGGTTCAACTGGGCAAGTCTGGAAGACTCTGTCAACACTGTCTCCTGCCTGCACTTGCTGTTCTGCCCCATCACCAGAGCTGCTGCTCCCTGCAATGCCACTGGGAAGCTTTCCCTGCCGTGCTCAGCATTCCCTGCCACAGAGCACTCTGCTGGGATGGTGAGCTCTGTTCAGCTGCCAGGCACTGGATAACATTTGGTGTAGACTACACCACATGATGTGGTCAAGGTTCCCCAGCTGGTGGACAGGAAAGCTCTGGGAAGATCAGAGGGGGTTTCCTGTACACTGAGAAGTGCTGCTCTGACCTCAAGACCAAGTTGTGAACAACTGAAGGAGCATATTAGGAAAAGCAGCCTGCTCTTGGGAGATCTCACCCAGTAGCTAATTTCTTAGCTTTTTTAAGGATGGCTGCTTAAACTGGGGTCTCTGAGCCATGACCTCCTGTGAGGGCCACCAAGAGGCGTCTACACAACCTGTGGCTCAGGAGGGCTGCTGGTGTTTGAGAAATTTGGGTGCAGTTTGTGAAGGGTGTCAAACACCATTTCAAACTTCAATCACTGGGTTGCAGGGAATTGAAGAGCTGGGTCCTGTTGCAGCAGGCAGGGATCTGTCCACAGCCCAGTGCAAGGCTGGGCTGGGATGGCTCCTTCTCGCCCGTGTTTGCTCTCTGCAGGCCCTGCTCAAAGTTCAAGCAGCAGTTTAACAAAGTGGTAAACACTGAGGCCAGACAGAGTCTTGGGGTTGGATTGGGCCATCCAAAGTTAAGGTTTAGTATACAGAATTAACACACTTCCTTTCTAGGGATGTCCTAGTTTCTCTGGTTGGGATGCTGTGACTAAAATAGCTGCAAACAGCTTGGAACAGAGTCCAAAAAGTGTTGCAAGTAAAATCTGCCTGCTGCAAGTGTTGATAAGCAAAACTTTCAGTGCTGGGCTCCCTTCCCCGGGCTCCTCATTAGCCAGCAGTCTGTCTGCAAGACTTCCTGGAGTCCCTTCAATTCTCACTTCCTCGTGGCTTCTGGAGTCACAGCTCACCTCAGTGCAGCCTTCCAGGACCTTCAGCATTGGTCTGACATGCACAGTTTAAGTTCCACCACCCTCTGAATGCTCTCAGTAGTGTTTGATTTGGGGATTTTGGGCTGACCACCAGTCCTCCCAGAGCTCTTTTGGCACTGGGGTACAAGTGAATATGTCAGGAGCAACGAGGCATGATGACTTTCACCTTTCCTGGGCAATCTGAACCAGTGAAGGATACAGCTTAGTCATAGGGATATCTTTTCCTGCCAGGTGTAAGGCAGTACTGTTGCTTCTGCACTGGGAAAGTTGCCAGAAGAATTCAAAGGGCCAGCAGGAAACCATGTATGAATTAGATCCTGGTTGTCTGTCCAGCTGCCTGGGAAGCTGGTGGAAGGAGAGTCATTGGAGCTGTTGTAGCACACAGTAGTGTAAAGGAAAGCTCTGGTTCTTGGGGCAAAGCCCTCTGAAGGTGAAGGTTCAACACCCATCTGTCTCACAGATGGTCCATGAAGCTCACTGGGCTGGGACCAGTCAGAGGGCTGTAGATTGTTCAAAATCAGCCTTGGTGGGACAGAGCAGGGCCTGGTGTGCAGAAGTGCCCCAGGAACATTCCAGCTGTTGAGGAAGGACTGAGTGGGAGTACAGCACTTTTTACCCAGATGAGGAGCATGGGACATCCTTACCAGTCCAGACTGCATCACTGCTTCTGCACCTGTCACCCAGCATGAAAAAGTGACCTGTAAAAGTAATAAAGTGTGTTTTGCTGACTGCACTGCTGATCTCTTGCCCTTCTTTTCTTCAGGCTGTAAGACTGGAAAGTACCTACCAGAACCGCACTAGGTACATGGTGGTGGTGTCCACCAACGGCAGACAAGACACAGAGGAGAGCATCGTGCTAGGGATGGATTTCTCTTCCAATGACAGGTACTCAGTGTCCACGTGGGCATGTCCTTGTGCTCACCCCCACATCATGTTTACTGGAGAAATCACTGTCTGGTGTCCTGTGTTCTTTGAGGATAGGCAGCGTCAGCTTTTCTAGCCTAACATTGAGGTCCAGAATTGCCTTTTTATTTCTTGAGAGGAGGTGGTGTGAAAGCAACAGTGCAGGTCAGCATTTCCTTCATTCCTCCAAGCCTCAGGCTTCTGTGAGGATGTTCAGTGCCTCTGAATGGTGAGGTCCCCAAGACCTCCATCTGCCCACCAGAGACAGGGACAAATGCCATGCAAAGAAAGAAAAAGCTGCAATTAAGGAAGCTGGACCTCAGGGTTCAGGAGAGCAGGTAATAAGAAAGGGACTGTCAGGCATGTCCTTGCCAAGGTCATGGCACAAAGGCCTGATGGCTGTGTTGGGTTTGGTGATGGCAGATCTTGCACACCATGTGCTGTCCCCAGGCAGCAGTTTGTCATCAGGGTTTAGTGCTTCTGCTTCATTCATTTAAATTCCTGCTGACCTTTCCACAGGCTGCAGAATGTGGCTGGGAAGCAACTTTTGCTGCTGGAGGGACTGTAAGCCAGGTGACAGCAACCCAGCAGCTTCAGGGGCAGAAGCTTCACATTTAGAAGGGGACAGTGGGCACTCTCTTAGATTTTTAAAGAAATCTTGGCCTCTGTTGGAAGACAATTATCTGGTTATTCAACTATGGAAGTTTTCATACTCATGCTTACTTCCAGCACAGCTGCTACAGGAATGAGTCTTGCTTTGGACACTAGTTGGAATAAATTACTTCCAGGTAGTTAGCAGGATCAATAGAAAATGTTTTTGAACTATTTGGTTAAGAAATTGCCTTCCAAACATTGCCTGCTGGTCACACCAGCCACCATGCTTTGTTTGGGTGCTGAGCTTGGGTGATGCCTGCTAAAATGGGGGACCAGCTTGATGCTGCCACTGGCTCCTTTCTCTGCACATGTGTGCACAGCTGTAACTCAGAGATGCTCTTGCCTTGGGGCAAGAATAACTTGTCCTTGCACAGGTTGCTGTGAGCTTGGAACTCACTGTTGGCTGTGATGTACCAGCGGAGCCACCTTTGATAACTGAGAGCCCACTGGTATTCAGTCTCTAATAACATAGCAGGGTCATTTTAGCTTTCTGCTGGAGTTGCTGGGGTTCTGGATGGTCACTGTGATCTGCCCTCCCCGAGCCCACTCAGTATTTATAACTCCATGTAGACTTGTTGCTATGGTCTCTGATAAGCACTCGCTGAACAGTATCACTAAAAATACCCCAGCCACCTTGGGAAGCCTTTTAAAAACACTTTCCATGAGCTCATCTCATGTTGTCAACAGAAATAGCTGCATGCTGCAGTGTCTCTTGGTGCTGGGCACCAGGCATGTGCATTTCCAGGGCTCCCTGTCTGACCCACCAAAGCCTGGTCTCCCTCTTCCCACTCTTCTCTTAAGCTGGAGACTGGCAGGTGTGATGGAACTGGTGGAAATCTGGGAACACCTGGTGCAAAGCATAAGAGCAGGAGGCAGTTGAATTCAGTTCTTGAAGATGCTGCTCTGATTGTGGTGCAATTCTGCAGCTTTATGAGATTCAGCTCTTTTCATTTAACACCCTAGAGCAGGTTGTGTTGGGTTCCCCCGCCCCTGCCTTTTTCCATTGCTTGGTTTCTGCTTTTAACTTGGCTTTTTGCTCAGCCTTACAGAAAACTGAGGGGACTGTGAGGGCAAAGAGAGCAAAGCAGCTGAGAGAGGAGTGGGATTGCCAGGGGATGTCTGTGTGGGATGGCTGTTGTGCTCATTCTTGAGGTGTGGGAGGGCAGAGAAGGGTCAGAAGTCAGCCACAGGTGATAGGCTGTGATTGCCAACCTGCCATGCTGCCAGTCACCCTGCTATTGCACTGCTCTGCTCCCAGTCCCCAGCAGCTGTGGCTGAGGGACAAACAAGAAAATAAAGCTGTGGATTGCAAAATCAAAGCTAGAACCAAACCTCTTGAGCCTTAGAGGGATTAATCTGTAAAGAAAGGCTTGAGCTGACTGGAGCACAAAGTTCAGTGTTTTTTGGATCCTGTTTGCTCTTCTCCTGGGTGTGTTAACCCTTTCAGCTTGCTTGAAAGGATAGTGGATAGTGAATCTGATTAATGATCCTTGCCAGGCCTCTGTAGAACAGCACTGGCACTGTCACAGAAGCAACAATGGAACTTTTCTTTTTTTCTTCTTTCTTATGAATACAAAAATATGCAACTATTGCCATGAAATTAGAATGATAACATGGTACTGTAGTAGATAGACTGACTTTTTCTTTCTCACTGCAGTAGCACGTGTACCATGGGCTTGGTGCTGCCACTCTGGAGTGACACCTTGATCCACCTGGATGGGGATGGGTGAGTGTCTTTTTTGTGTTCTATGTTAATACAACTTAGAAGAAGGTGGATGGGGAAGGATTCCAGTGCTTGCAGAGCCCCCTCAAGTGCAGCAGCCCTCCTCTGTTGCCCTGTATCATAGTAGGCTCTCAATCACAGCAGTTGTGGCAGGGAACAGCAGTAATTGACTTATCTGTGAATAAACATGCACTGAGACAGTGGCTTATGTGTGTGTTTAAGCTGGAGTAAAGGAGCTTTTACTGGCGAGTGGGTGTGTAGTGAAAGCTCCTTAAAGGGATCCTATTATGTGTTCCTCCATCATGCTTGCAGCAGGCAGCACTCAGCCCAATATAAAGCAAGAATGATGTTTCCCTGCCAAATAGACACCTGACTTGCAGACTCCTGTTTGTGCCAGTTGCTCAGGCTGCCCAGTGCAGTGCATGGAATGACTTTTCTTTCCTTGGTAGCTGCCCCAGGATCTCTTTAGCTGGACTCTGTTGCTCCCAGCTGTGGCACTGAATTTGTGTTGCCAAGGTAAACAGCACAGCCCAGCACTGTCCCACTGTCTTAGTTTCGTTCCCAAACAGCAGCTGCTTAAAGAAGTTATCTTAGAGCTTTTAGTGTGCTATTTTGATCTGTTTGCTAGCTGAACTCAGCAGTGTATGCATAGGGCTAGACCTTTGCTGTTCTAATGTGCTACAGACTATCAGTTATTAACTAAAAAGTGACTTTTGGGACACATTTTTACTGTGCCTTTTTTCTTCTCACCAGAGGGTTCAGTGTATCAACAGATAACAGGGTGCACATATTCAAGCCCGTGTCTGTACAGGCCATGTGGTAAGTACTTACTGCAAGCTATCCCAGTGATCCTTTTTCCAGGTGTTTTGGCTGCTTAAGCTCTTAAAAACCAGGTGCTGCTTTACATTACTGTTATCTTGAGACCTACTTAAGCAGCCATAAGTTTCTTTCAGAGACAGGGAAGGAAGTTTGGTACCAAAGGGAAAAAGCCATGTAAGTGCTGATGAACAGCAGCTTTGTCTCAGCTGAGGGCAGGAAGGAATAGGGTAATTTTCTTTGTAATGGAGTGCTGCTTTGAACCCAGAGTCACATTGCTTTGAGTATATGTTTGAAATATTTTGAGATGTGTTCATTGTGATAAAGGAAAGAGAATCTGCTTGCATTTTTCTTTCTTTTTAGGGTGGTTCATGTAGTGATCATGAAAGTATTTCTGGCTCAAGCTTCTTTGCATTGCAAAAATACATTGCCTGTCAGCGATGCTGCTGTCACCCCAGTGATTTTGACCTGGATCCTTCTGATCCCAGTCAAAGATTTAAAATAAGCTAAAAATAGGGAGAGGGAGATTTGTTTCCCAGCAGCAGCTGTAGAAACTTCTGACATCCCTCGTGCAGTTAGAGAGGGCAGACACGTAAACATCTCAGTGCAATCCTGAGCCCTTGCTTGTGCATGTCTGAATCCTGGGTGTCCCTGCCCTGCAACAGGACAGCTGATGGCACAGTAGGAGCTGTCAGCACCCTGTCTTGGACACAAACTCTGTGCATCTTATTTAGGGCTTGGGTATTTGTAGCAGATTTTGGAATCAGAGACACGAGTGCCTCTGCCCTCTGAATTGTGAGCACCTTCACTGCTATCCAAGCTTGTTTTGGCATGCTTCAATTAAGACATGCAAGCTCTGGCAGCATGTGGGAATCCATAGCCTTGCAGGACAGCCTCGTGCACAGTGCCAGGGGTTTGTACCAACTGATGGGACATGAGCAGCATCCTGCACTTGGCTGCTGCTTAGTGCTTGATACCAGCCTGAGGAAGAAACAATAAACCTACAAGTGTTGTTCCCTTGCTAGGTCTGCTCTGCAGAGTTTGCACAAGGCTTGTGAAGTGGCACGGAGCAACAATTACTATCCAGGGAGCCTCTTCCTCACGTGGGTCAGTTACTATGAGAGCCACATCAACTCTGATCAGTCTTCAGTCAACGAGTGGAATGCCATGCAAGATGTCCAGTCCCACCGGCCTGACTCGCCCGCCCTCTTCACAGATGTGTAAGTTTTGCTGCCTCTGCTGAGTGTTTGACTGTCCCCAGATGAGGAGAAGGTTTCCACAAGAGATTGCTCTTAATTAGGGATTAATAAGGAGAGGCTTCCTGTTCATGTAATAAGTGAACTTGTGGTTAGGTAAACACCAGCACTGGAAGTTTAGCTCTCCTGGGGCTCCCTTGCATCTCCTCCTCCTATGTTTTCAGTTTAGTTGTTTACCTTGGGCTTCAGGCTTGCAGACCTTTGCTTCTGCAAGGTGAGTCCCATGTTACTGGTGAGAGAGGTGTGGTGTACCTCGGCCTTGTCTCTGCTGGTTTTGTCCTCTGGTTCCAGGCCTGGAAGGAACAGGTTCCTCTGGACTTTGCTCTTACACTGGTATGTGTCTTTGCACGTGTTTAGGCTAACGTGGTCTTTTTATCCTTAGTTCATTTTTGCAAAGTGAAGTGTTCATGTATGGAATTCTGAGCCTGTGAGCTCAGAAACCTCCTCATCTCACCCATCTGAAACACCTAAAAATGGGGGCAAAGAGGAATGCAGGTTTTTGTCCTATTGAAGTGCTTACCAAGTGTGCAACAGGACAATGTGTAGGTTCCCAGATACCCAAACATTTAGTTGGAGGTATCAGGTGATAGATGGTCCAAAACAGTGGCTGAGGTAAACAGGTAGACAATTCACAAAGGCAAAATTTATAGGCTGTACCAACATTCAAGGTTTACCACCCTTGTCATTAGTAACTGCTGATGGTACTGATACCATATAACCTGAAAAGTGGTCTGTGACCAGATGTGGTGCCAAGTGTGAGGGTTTTCACTTGCCCATTTTGTAATTACTTCACTGGCCCCAGCTGCTTTCCCAGGATAATAGTGCCTTTGGTTGATTTATGCTCCGATATTTCCTGTTGCTGGAGTCCAGTGAGTGAATAATGATGCTAAGCAGTTGTTCAGCTGTGAACAAGTCTTCACACTTGATTGTTTTTTAATGTACAAGGCGGGTGGCTGAAAAGCCTTGGCAGGCTGACAGATTAATATTTTCTTGTAGCTTTTTGTATATAAATTTTATCTCACCTACCCTTTTCCTGGTGGCACCTTGAAATTGAATTATTTGCTTGGGACACTTAAACAGCATTCTCTTAATGAAATCACAAAATAATGCATGAGGTTAAAAGAACCAGGATCTTCCATGATTTTTATTTGTGAACCACCAGTTGAACACTTGTAACATCCATGCCTTCCCCAACCTGGCAGCCTTCCAGAAGAAGGTAAAGGTGGTGGGAGATGTCACTGTTGAGTCCCTTCTAAAGATGCTGGTTGAGCCAGATCTGTGCTGCTGCTCTGCTGCAGCTTCCCCTGGTGTTGCTCAGGCTATTTTTGCAGCTGGTGATAAGGCTCCTGGCAGCAGAGGCGGGAGGAATGCAGAGGCTTAGCTGCCCTCGTCTCTCCATGTAAGGAGTTTTGGAGCTGTTACCTTTCCAAGAAAGGTAGGGAGAGGCTTAGATATTGCTCCAGAGGGTATAATGCAGCCTTCCCAATTTAAATTTTACCAAATACCAGAGGTTCTCTGAATGACTACAATGGATTAGGAGCATTCAGTTGGTGGCTTTTATATACGACTGTGAATCTAAACTGGGCTTTACTGTCACCTGAATTCCCTCCAGCTGAGGACATGCCTGAGGGAAGTAGTGTGAGTTTGAGACTACAGAGTGTCCAGTCTATACCTATTTTAAAAGTGTCATGAATCCTGTTTGTTTTCCCTCCCAGTGACTCTGTTGCTTTCTTCTGACAGCCCAACTGAGCGGGAACGCACAGAACGGCTGATTAAGACGAAATTAAGGGAGATCATGATGCAGAAAGATTTGGAGAACATCACCTCAAAAGAGGTGAGTGTTGAGGTTGCAGGAAATGCTGTTGTACAAACTAAAGAGCTCTGAGGAAAGGCCAGAACAAAAGCTTCACGTGACTTCCTTGTGTCCCTCCTACCCATTCAGATACGCACGGAGCTGGAGATGCAGATGGTGTGCAACCTACGGGAGTTCAAAGAATTCATTGACAATGAAATGATAGTGATCCTTGGGCAGATGGACAGCCCCACACAGATATTTGATCATGTCTTTTTGGTGAGTCTAACAGTGAATGCAAAAGTAGACACTCCTAACACTTTTTACTATGAGTTGTTTGACACAGGTGCCCCTGGAGGAAGTTAAAGGAATTCTGAAGGAGAGGTTGGTTGATCCTGAGGTCACATGCTCTTCAGCAAGACAGTAATGAACAAGAGCAACCTGGCTTTTTGGCTGTACTAAACTTTGCTATGTAGCACCAAGCTCTAGATCCTGTACTTACAGGATGGAAGGGACAAGGTCTTAATTCTAAGAGATTTTCAGAGCTGTTTCTATTGATATAAGACACACTTTATGGCTTTAACTGTCCAAGATACTCATATGCCAAGTTCTTATGTTTGGGAAAGACATAACTACAGCAAAGAGGGAGGGGAGCTGTGTGACATCCAGGTGGAATGATGCTCTTGTACCATGGAAAGCTCTGAGTTTGTGTGATCCAGGAGGAACAGAGTAACATAACAAAGAATCCTGCAGATAAGTCACTTAAGGAAACATAAACATTTTGCTGTTTAATGTTTTGCTTGCTTAGTTGCTGCTGGGGCCTGTCTAATTACTGCAGCTCCTGGTGAGTCAGCGCTCTGCTGGATTTCCCAGCCCCGGAGCCACGGACACAGGTTTGGTCGGGCTGTCTGGCCTGTGAGGTTGGCTCAACTTTAAACAAAGCCATTCCTCTTGGACCAGCTGGTCTTTCCAAATGGAGAGGGCCTCTCCCAGTCTTCAGCTCAGAAGGGATGGTCTCTGTTAATGTGAGCACTCCCAGGATATCACGTTAGGGTAGAACCAGGAAACTTGAAAGTACCTACGATGTAATGGATTTTTTTTTTTTTTGCAGACTATGTGTTATAAGGAGAGGGACCTGTTACAGGCTTATGGTGCTGGCCAAAAGCTGTTACAGGGTTTGGAGTCTTGGCTCTGACAGCATTTAATGGGGAGAAAACCTTTCAAACAAGGCTTGAAGGCAGCACCAAGAAGAGCTGTGGTTAATGTGTGGAATAAAAGTGTTTGCAGAGCAGCTGCTGTGGTGAGGAGCAGTGCTGCTGGGGCTGGGCACCAGCTTCACCCAGGAGCATGTGTGCTGCAAGGCAGGGTTGTGTTATGAGGGCTCAGGAAGGCAAGGAGCTGTTTCCTTCCAGGTGGAGGCAAGAACTTTGTGGGATCCCATTTAAGGAGTGCTGAAAGAACTAAGCAGGAAATAAGAGAACTGATGATGTTGGTAATTGTGGATCAAAGGACAGGAAAAAAGGCTTTCACCCCTGCAGCATTGTTCTTCCTACCTGTAGAAACTAATGGTTCCCAGGCCTGAATTAAATTGTTCTTCCTTGACTGAAGGAGACCACATTAAACTGAGTAAATATTATAATCTTCATCTGGATCATCTTTCCATTTGGGAGCCATTTTAGGGCAGGGAAGCAGAGAGCTTGTGCACCTTAAATTCTGAAGGAAGCATGAGTGGTTTTGTCCTCAGTCAAGTTTGTGTTTGAGCAAGAAGCAGGCAGCATGGAGGCCCTGTGTGTGCTGCAGAGGAGAGGGTTCCCTAGCCAGAGTCAGTTAAATGTCTTCCTTTCTCTGCTCACACAGGCTTTGAACATTCAGAGAAAAGGTGTAACCCAAGTGAGTTTAGGTGTTGCTGCCTTTGATGTTCAAGATGGGTGTTTTGTGCATGGAGAGCACCTGGATGGTTTTTAAATGCAGGCAGTTTCTGCTCTGTGGGGCAGAACTGGCACCAGCCTCTAGGGAAAGGGTGGAGTGGTCCTGTCTTGCTGAGGTTGATTTGTCAGCAGTTTGCAGGAAGTGCCAGCACAGTGCTGGGCTCTTGCTGGCAGAGCTGCTTCTTCTTTCAGAAGGGATCTGGTAAATGGGGTGAGAAAGTGCTGAGCATCAGTCCTGGTTACCACTTGTGTACCCCTGTGCTCAAAGGACCCCCAGCTCTCCTGCCCTTGTCTGGTCAGCTTCCTCTGGTTCACTGGTGACCCCCCCTTCCTCCACCAGTTGCCTGGCCATGCCTTCCTTTTGCCTGATGTGTCCCTTTGCATGTTTTCCCTGCAGGGCTCAGAATGGAATGCCTCCAATTTGGAAGATTTGCAGAACAGAGGGTGAGTAGCTTCAGGCCATCAGCTGAAAAGCAAGAGCCTGGCCTTAACACTTTTCTATGCAACAAACTCTATTCCATACCTGCTGTGTAACCTGAGTCAGTCTTAAGGGTTTGCAGATCCATACAAGCTCTTGCTTCCTCCAAACTCCTTGTCCCACAAACAGGCACCCTAAAGTAAAAGAGTCTTACTTCTGACCTTGACTAACGTTCCCAAGGAGAACAAAGGAAGGCAGCAAGCTCATAGCTATAAGTAGTAAAAAGCTGCAATTACTGAACTGCATGCTGCATAGTTGGCTCTGTGCCCTCAGCCCCAGCCCATGGTTCTGGACTGATTACAGAGGCACTTTGGCCCTCCAGGCTGTGGCAGGAAGGAAAATGTGGAGAAGAGCATTTGTTCCTCTGAGTGGGGGCCCAGTAGGAAGTAAAGTCTTGTAGCTTTCAGGCTGAGCTGGTTCCTCTGTTTCCTGCCATTTCTGCTTTTCAAGTTTGGATTGTCCTTTCTCTAGACCATGGTTATAAGCACCAAGATTGTGCAATTAAATAATTATTCATGGGTTTGGCTTATTTGTGCCAAATCATTGGAAAAAACTTAGCACGCTGCTGAACTGATAGTGTAATTCTGTACCTCAGAAATTCAGCCTGGAAGAATTGACTCTTCTTGGTGAGCTCAGGGTCTGCTGTGGTTTCCTTGAGTCTGACAGGTCCTACTTGATTGCCAGTGATCTCATACCTGCTTGGGAAAAGGGATGTCACTCTCTTGCAGTGCCCTTGTTCTGCCTGATATCCCAGCACAAGTGCATTTCATAAGCATCTTACGAGTAAGGGCTAAAAATACTGAGTGCTGTGTACATAAATACCACATGCTTTCTCTTGCAGTTCCCTTTCCAGAAAATTTAGGGATAAGAAATAAATCCTCCCCAGTGGCTCATTGTCTGTTGCATCTCTCTGTAGTTATTTGATGTGTTTGTTTAGCTCTGGTGTTACTGGGAGGCTTCGTCTTCCGTCTTCCTGTGGTTTTGATGCAGTAGAGATTCACAAAGGGGCTTGGAGAAGGTGTTCAGACACTAATTGCAGGAGCCCCTGTGGCACAAGTGTTGCTGACATGTAGAACAGAGGTGGTGGGCAGTGAGACCTGACATCGTGCAGAGGAAGTTTCTATCTGTGGATCTCTTATCAGGCTCTGAAGTGCCCAGCAAAACCTATTGTCTGTGTTAGCTGCTGCTTCCTTACATTAATTCCTGATTTCCCTGGTTTTGTTCAAGAGTGCACTTCCAAATGCCCTTGGCAAGGCAATGCCAGGCTGCAGTGTAGCAGTGCATCTCTCTGAACTGGCTGTGTTTCTGCTGTTCCCATGCAGAGTACGGTACATTTTGAATGTGACTCGAGAAATAGATAATTTCTTCCCTGGGCTCTTTGAATACCACAATATCCGGGTTTATGATGAAGAAGCTACAGATCTTCTGGCTTACTGGAATGATACCTACAAATTCATCTCCAAGGCAAAGTAAGTATGTTCAGAAAACATAACATACACATTTAGAAGATATATACTAAGCATTTTGTTTTCCTGCTGATTCTCTTAACTGCTTTTCCTCCTTTCCTACCTAACATCACAGCATTTTCATTTTGTGATTTGCAATAGAATCTCTGTGCTAGAGGCTGCCCTGAACTGTCCCATATCTCTCTGGGATGTGTTTCTGAATTGTGACACCACGTTTGTGGTACAAGCTCTCTTTTCACTTGGAGTACAGCTTGATGCCAGTGGGCCATTCAGGCTGAGCTCAAGGATGCCACACCAGCCTTCAAAGTTTTCCTGTATCTCTGTGTTTTTCCACTTTGCAATAATAGCTTCAGAAGAGCTGTTGTAACAAAATCTCTTAGGAATATTAATAAGATCTTATTCTTCAGTTTCTTTGTGTGTCTTGCTCCAGTTTGTAAATTGGATTATCAGATCACATCCCAGACTCCAGCTGTGGCCACAGTGTTGAAAACATGTTTGCTAATGCACCGGTAAAGAAATTGCTGTTTTCTTAAGCTTGTCAGATGTTTCTGTTTCATGATCCTCTTTTGTTCTTTCTCTCACTTCAGGAAAAATGGTTCAAAGTGCCTGGTGCACTGCAAGATGGGAGTGAGTCGCTCAGCATCCACAGTGATTGCCTATGCCATGAAGGAATATGGCTGGAACCTGGACAGGGCTTACGACTACGTGAAGGAGCGGCGCACTGTCACCAAGCCCAACCCCAGCTTCATGAGGCAGCTGGAGGAGTACCAAGGGATCCTGCTGGCCAGGTGAGTGGAGGGGATGGTCCTGATTATCCTTATGGAGGCCTAACTTCAGTGGTTGGCTCCATTCTTTTAGTCAGAGCTTGTGTCAGTGTGTTGTGCAAGCTCGGGATCTTAGGAGAGGTTCTGTCAGCTGAGGCTGGGAAAAGGGGTGTAACAAGGAGGTTGTTTGACTTCTAGGATGTTTGGATTTTGGAAAGCAGCATCCCATGAAGTGTTATCTGAGTGCAGCATTCAGAGCTGTGCAGGCTCCAGCAGAGATAAATGATGTCCCTGTTGCTTGTAACATCACTTGGCAGGGAACTCGCTTTGTCTCCTCGCAGTTCCCTGTTGAACATGCCCCTCCTCAGCAGCTGGTCTGGTTTTATTTAGATCTCTTTGGTAAGTGTTGGTGTGAGGGGAGGGGACAGGATGTTCTGTGCATTGCAACAGTGGTGTTTATTCCTGCCTGGAGTCCTGAGGCTGGTCTGGAGCTGGGCCTGGGTATGGGCAAATGTGTTGTAATCCCAAGCCTATCACCTGACTAGCAAAAAGACATAAATATTGCATGTTTCTAGGCTGTGTTAAGCAATGTCTTCACGTGATCAGCAGGAAAGAGGTAGTGATACTCTTGTTTTGCCAGATTATGGTATTTTGCTTGGGATCCTGGTGTGCTTTGCCTGGTAACAGATCTGCAGCAGAGTTACCCAATCTGAACCTCCTGCTGCAGGAAGTGGCTCTTAGCAGGTTTGGACCAAAGTAAATAGTAAATTTCAAAGCTTTTTGGTGCCATTGGGAGATGCTTGCTTATCATATAAATCATTTATATTGGAAAACAGCTTTAAAGTCGAGTCTAGCCATTGTTTTATGTGCTGTTAATTACAGCAGCTTGGTCACTCATGTGCTGTCTTTAGGGCACATTTCTTGCCTCTGTCCCCTGCTTGATATTGTCCCTTCATGTCTGTTCTGTCCATTTGCAAAGTCCTCCATTCCCTTTCTTTGTAATTGTAACTTTTTCTTCCTCCTTTGCCCTCCACCTGTTCCCAGCAGCCTGACTGTGTTTGTTACTGGGCCAGGGCTGGATTCCCTTAACTCCCAGTTTTTACACCAAATCCTTGGTGTGGGCACTGGACTGTGCTTCCTCTTTCCCTTTCTGCACAGGTAAACAACCTCAGGGCTCCTCCCAACTTATTCCTCTTCATCCTCCACCTCTTTCCATGCCTGCCTTCTTCTCTCCTGCTCTCCAAACTCTGCCTGCCATAGTGACCCTCTTTCTTTCTAAAAAGCAGCCAAGTAGTATCCAATCTCCAGACAGATCACATGGAATAGACAATTTTAAAAAGTAGTGCCCTGCTGGACTCAAACCCTTTGAGAGAGACACCACACCTGCCTTGGGTGCCTCATGTGACACCAAACATGCTGCTGGCACCAGTTAGTAAAGGTCAGTGCTTAACTCTGGGCCAGAGATGACCTGACCAGTGTGGTGTACATTGAACAGACTGGGAAATTGCATTTCATTGCTCTAGATTGGATGGAGAAAAATAAGCTTTTTGGGTGTGAAAAACACACCAACAGGTTGGTGAACACCTGTGAGGAACTCTGGTGTGGGAACAGCTGGTATCTCACATCTTCAAGCCCTGAGCCTGGCAGTTGGTTTGGGTAATCTGCCAATCTGGTAGCTGGTGACATGCCTGCAAAGCCACCCTGTACAAACATTTTGGTTAAGGATTATTTTCCCCTGTCTTTCAGTAATTTATTTTTTGGAGGTGTATCTTTCCTGCTGCCACCATTTATAGCATGTGGCTTCCCTTCCACTGAAGCCCTGCTCCTGACCTACTCTGCAAGTCCCTGTACAATGGCACAAACAGGATTACTTGTGAGGCTTTAAAAAATGCAGGAGCAGTGTGTTACATCTGTGTAGGATGAAAAAGCCTGCAGTAAATGAAGCTTCACTGAAGCTAGGAATGGCCTCTGCATGCTGCACAAACTGTCCCTCTTTATCCACTTCCTCTCTCAGCTCAACGCTGCTTTTCTTCCTCTTTCTTTGTGATATTTAGCTTTGCCCTCTGGGTGCCTTGTTTATTGCTGCAGTATTCCAGGACAGGTAAAAAACCCAAAAATAAACAAACAAAAAACAACAGATTGACACTCATGTGACTGCTCCAGTTTCAGGGGGAAGGTATGTGAGGGCAGCCATGTGCTTGCACTATCCAGTTACAGTTTTGTGCTGGGGTTATAGCAACTGGGATATGTTTTCCAGCTGTAAAATGAAAACCCCCTGCCTGCTTTTAGTCACAACAAGTGTGTTTTGCTCTTTGGGACTGTCATACTTCCTGGGGTTAGTTTAACTGTCCTCTCCCTCTGTTGATAAACACAGCAAGGCTGAGCCAGGCCTGTTTCTGTTATTGGGTATAGATAAGTTACAGGAAACCAGTGTTTGGGATCTCCTGTACCTTGTGCAGCTTGTGAATCAACAGCCCATGCCTGGAGAGCTGGTAGAAGGTGTGGGGGCTCCTGCTGCAGAGCTGGTGTGGGTACAAGCACCAGCTTGCACCAGGACTGTTGCCCAGGGAGGTCAGGGGTGGCTGTGGGCTCTGGGAAGGGAAGTGAGCTGCTCCCTGACCCTGCACCTCATGCAGATTTTCAGACCAGGGAGGTGTCAGATTGGAAGACAGCACAGCACACCTCTGCCAGTGGTGCTTGGCATCTCATTTGGTCCTCAGATCTGTGCCAGTTGCTCCCACAGGAGGGTAATTTTCATTTTCAAAATCATATGTGCAGCAGAGAGCTGGATTTGAGCACTGAAGTGCCCTCAGAAAACACCAGCAGCTCCTCAGGCTGTATGAGCAGAGATGTCAGACAATGTTCCATGCAGAGCCCAAGCAAGAACCTGCCTCAGGGACAAGGCTGTTTCTGCTGCCAGTGTCAAACTGCTCCAAAACCCACTGGAGACAGAGCAAATGCACCCCAGGACAGTGTCATTGCCCTCTGATCTTGACCCTCCTCTCCTGTGTAAGGACCTGATTCTGCCCTGTGTCACACGAGAAGGTTGTCACTGATTATAGGGTTGGAAAACTAAATCTGCAATGGATTATTTTCCTTAGCTGTTGGGCACCCACAACTGAACTGGCACATGGTAATTAGCTCAGTACCATCTGTTAATTAACTTACCATGGCCACTGGATGTGTCTGGGAGCACCTGCTTGTGCTAGCAAGGGACTGGAGGGGTTTTGCAAGATCTCCTGCAGCTCCAAGGAGGTTTCTGTGGTTTCTGTGTTCCTCCTAGGGGCAATGGGTGGAAACACATCCCTGTGGCCGTGGCCACTCTGCAAACCCTGGCAGCCTGGGCTAGCTCTGGCATTTCATGGCAAGAAGTTGCCTGCAGTGCTCTCTGTAAGCCCAGGTGCATGGCTTGGAGTTTTTGGCAGGTGGAGATGAGGAAGGTGATGCAATGCCACTGGCAGTTACTTGGCTTTTTGATGGCTCAGACTTTCCTAAAGGGGCTTTCCAGGAGCTGGAGGAGTTCTGAGCTTCCTTCCTGTGGAAGGTGGGTGGTAATTTGGGCTGTGTGTTTACTGTTGAGGATGTCTTGTGTGTTTTTGCACACACCCGCCTCTACTCATCCCACCCTATCCCTTGGTTACAAGAGCCAGTTATTGAAGCTATTCAGAGAGGGAACCATGAGGGAAATTGGACTTTATTCAATGTCCAGGACAAGGGCTTCTCTCTCTTCTGGTCACTGCTTACCTGCTAGCAAATGGAAAAGTGCTGGCTGACAAAGGACCAAATTCTTGTATTTGTTGAGTGGACGGATCCAACAGGATCTGCTGAGGATTAGGGAGGGGTGTGTGGAGCAGAATAGTGCCATGGAATTTAGCTCCTGGAAAGTGGCTCATTATGGATCAACTTCTCCAGCAGCATGTCTTGCCTGTTCAGGTGAAGCCACAGTTGTGGTCAGTGACTCCAGCATCTGGTACAGTTTTTATTCTGGTTTGTGTCCTCCTGCAGCAAGGTGGATCTGGCTGTGCTATGTAGAAATCCCTCACTATTTTCCTTTGCTCTCCTTCCTCACAGCAAACAGCGGCACAACAAACTGTGGCGCTCACACTCGGACAGCGACCTCTCGGATCACCACGAGCCCATCTGCAAGGCTGGGCTGGAGCTGAACAAAAAAGAGATCACCACCTCAGCTGACCAGATCTCAGAGGCCAAGACCAATGACAACCAGCAGCCCATGTCTCCCATCTACTCAGCTGAGCTGGACAGGGAGCAGCAGCTCCCAGAGGAGACAAACATGATTGAGGACGTGTGTGTGAAGGAGAGAAGGATCCACTTAGAGTTTACTTGCAGAGACTTCCACGCTGAGCAGATGGAGGACAAGCTGAACCTGAACAATATCAATGGCTGTACAGCAGGGTGTTGTGTAGACTCTGTCCCCCCTGACAACTGCCATGCTTCTGAGGCCTTAATGCAGCTCCAGCACCCCTTGGAAATAACAGAGTTTCCTGATCTGACAGTGGACGATCTAGAAAAAGATGCCCTTAAGCCTGATATGAACGTGCACTTGGTTCCCATGGAAGAATTCACTTCATGCTTAAAAGACTTCTCCCAATCCCCAAACCAAAATTCTCCAGGTCTCCAACAAAACCCTCAGCCCGAAGTGACAGACCTCAGCACAGACAGGATTGATTTCTTCAGTGCTTTGGAGAAATTTGTGGAGCTCTCCCAGGAGAGCCGCTCTCGCACCTGTTCCCATTCCAGGCCAGAGGAGCAAGGGACTGGGAGGAATGGGGTCTCCAGGGTGCCCATGCTGGAAGTGCCACCTGCTGCAGATGGAGGTGCAGATGCTAGAAGGAACAGCCCTGGAAACTCCCCTCAGGCATCAGATGACTCTTCCACAGATGAAGAGCAACAAAAGGTTAAAATTACTTGCTCAGGTTTTTTAGGAACTGCTGCTCAACCCTGTTTTCTGCTGTGGGGTGGCTGTGGATGGGATTTTCTAGGCCTGCTTTCACTGTACACAGTGTTTGGAGAGGGATTGCTAGATGCTTCTTCCCTTCCTTCACTTTTAGATACTTGCCCTTTTCTGCACTTTTTCCTTAAACATCAGTTTGCTGGCATTGGCAGGGCCACGAGCCGACCTTGACCTGACCTGCTGTGCTGTTCTCATGAGAAACTTATTTTTGCATTTTGCATCAGGAGAGCAGAAAGGTGGGACTTGACCCATTAATGTAGCCAGACCCTGAGCCCAGCCAGCATCCCAGATCTGCACAGATATTTATCTGACTTGAGAAATCCACCAAAGATAAAACCAGCTCTTTTTCCTGGCTGGGAAGCACCAGCATTGGGGTAGTAAATCAAGGCAGGTGTAGAGCTTCCACTGCTGGAGGAAGAAATTAACCTGTCCAGGTCTGGAGTGATGGGATTGGGCACGTCATGGCTCACTTCTCCTGGGTAGAGAGATGGTCCTGACAAAATTTAGTAACCTCTAAATTTAGGTACCTTTTTCTCATAATTGCTTTTCAGCCTCCAGGACTCTCACAGGGATTGATGATGTCCGGGGCCATCATTTTCTGGGAGCTTCTCTTATTTAAATTCCATCCTGCATTGCTTGAATCTTTTCCATCTCCATGTGAGGCAATAAGGCTCTTCCAAATATAATAGACCAATGCTCTCTCCTGTGATTTGGCAGAGAGTTGTCTGTGGGGATTGGGAGCCTCCCTGGCCATTTTCCTCTGGGAAACTATAACATTTCAATGTTTGGTCATTCTTTTTGCTGTACTTCTGTCTGTTCCATACATGAGCAGAATTTGTCATGTTTTCAGTTCAAAATACTTCTAGCAGTATTAAGATTCTTTTTTGTTTGTTGGACTTTTCTTCATTTAGAAAAACAAAAGAAGCTACCTTTTCCTTGTAGTTTGTAGCAATTAAGGTTCTTAGATCTCAGTCTAAGTGAAAATCCAGCCTGGAGTATATTAAATTCAGTCCCAGAGACAATAAAAAAAATCTACATTCGTGATCACTGCTCTGGTGATCTCTCTCCACACACTTGACACATGCTTTTTTCTTCTTTTGGGGATGTGCACCTCTGTTTTGTCTGTATTTTCTCTAACCTGCTGCTGTTTGCTCTGTGTTGGCACAGCTCATGCACTTTGTAATTCTGCTGTTTGTGTGTGTTGCAGGAGGTCCCTGAGCTGCCTGGTGCAGGTCATCTCACGAGATCCCACTCGGAAAATGCCATTTCTGTGAAGGAAATTATCACAGAGATCGAGTCAATCAACCAGGGAGCAGGACCTGCCCAGCAGAAAGAGAATTCAGCCAACCTCAGCCAGACACCAAAGAGGAACACAGTGCACGACCTGCCAGTGGAGATGATTTGGGCATCAGAAAAGTTGGAACACCAGGAAAAGGAGAAGGACACTCTTCCACCTGAGCAGGAAGAAGCCCCATCTCTGCAGCCATCTGCTGGTAAATCAGATGTGGAGGAAAGCAGCTCTGGTGGGGAGCAGCAGGAGCCTCACAAGCCTGAGCCCAAGTGGTGCCCCGGCTCCGTGCGGCGAGCCACGCTGGAGTTGGAGGAGCGCTTGAGGCAGGAGCAGGAGCAGCAGCACACGGCCCCAGCCTGCACTTTACCCACCCGCAAGAACTCCAGGAACGACTCCCCTGCTGCCGAGCCCCTGCCCCGGGCCAAGAGCGAGGAGCCGCCCCTGGAGCCGGCCCCGGAGAGGGACAAGGCTCAGGCTCCAGGCGCTGAGGAGCCGCTGCTGCCTGCCGGGGCAGAGCAGCCTGTGGGCAGACACCTGCCTGCCCCTGCCCAGCAGCCCCCAGAGCCCAGCCCAGGGCAGGAGGGAGTGGCACAAGAGCACAGGACAGTGGTCTCGTTTGATGGGACGGAGGAGCCATCCCTGCCCTCCCTCCTCCCAAAGAGAATCGAAATCATCGAGTACACCCTGACGGTCAAGCCCGCAGAGCAGCGCCCCGACACAAGCTGTGAGCAGGGCGGGCTGGCCACGGCCACCCCGTCTTTAGATGAAAACTTGAACCCCTCGATGCGCTTGGAGAAGGTTCCAGCGGATCCCCCGCCGCCGGAGCACGCGGTACGCAAGCAAGCTGCCCTCACCGTGGGCAGCCCCAGCGAGGAAGGCAGCGGGATATCTGCTCACCTCCCTTCTGCTTCTCCCTCTGCCCAGCTGACCTGTGCACCTCCTTACCCCTGTGGCATTCACCTGGAAGGTGTCACCGAGCAGAGCACGGCTACAGACGACGAGCCGCTCACGCCCTGTGGCACCCAGGGAGACGCGACTCTCCCGTTCAGGGACGGTCCCAAACCTCTCTGTGGGGGCACTGCTGGCATCTCCAGGCAGCTGAGCAGGGAGGACTTCACCAAGCATTGTGCTGAGAACATGGACCTTCTGGACATCTCGTTGCTGTGTTGCAGCCTCCCTCACAGCTCCAGCAGCCTCAGCGTGGAGGAGTGCTCCAGCAGCCCCGGGCCGGTCAAGCAGCAGGCCAGGGAAATAGAGGCTCGGATCCGGCACGCGGGGCTCACCAGACCCTCCCACATGAAGCGCTCGGCATCCCTGGCCAAACTGGACTGCCTGGACCTCTCCAAGGAGGACTTACACCACAGGGACTCGGCCTCTTCCAACCCCGTGCTTCTCACCTGCGTTTCCCTCGGTGGAGGCTCTTGTGGGGGCAGGTTGGAGAGGGGCTCGGAGAGCACGTGTGGGAAGCATCTCCTCTCCTCCCCAGAGCCCACCAAGCATTTTGTGGAGCAGCTCAGAACAGCCGAGTGCATTGCCCAGAGCAAGCCAGTGGAGAGGCCGCTGGCTCAGTACGCCAAAGAGTGCAGCTCCAGCCAGCAGAGTTTGTGTTCCAGCACGGATCCGACGTGGACTAGCTCCAGGGAGGGCCCTCCACTGCTCCAGGTGCAGGTCCTGGACTCCTTGTCTCCATCCCAAGCTCTGGCTGTCGCCCCACGGCAGCAGCACGGGAGAACTCACCCTCTGAGGAGGCTCAAAAAGACCAATGACAAAAAGCGGACAACCAATCCCCTCTACAACACGATGTGATCCTGGGCCCTTGGCTGTGATTTCTTACCCAGAACCTGTGGTGTTGCTTTCACACAAGGGGGCAGGTGTAATATAAGGAACATGCACTTTATTGGTTAATTTTATATATATTGTCATTTTACTGTTCCTGGCGCATGTAGGTGTGGGTTGGTTCTTCTGTGTGTGACTCTGACTGCAGGACTGTTTGGATTTTTTTAAGTTTAACTCAGATAACCTCAAATGTTCTTTTGTTGTTGTTGTTAGTTTGTTTTAAAAGAACACCTTTATCACCAGAAAATTGATGTTGGCTTGCTTTGGCAAGATGGAGTTTTGCTTACAACCAGATCCTAACTTGAATTTTCCCCATGCCTTGAAAGGATGCTGGGCAGTTGGTGGGGTGAGAGCCCCTGTAAATGTGAAGGTTGTGCCAAGGTCCCTTTGTTTGGCCTTTCTTTTATTCTGCAAACTGGAACTCCACCATGCTGGCAGATCCCTCACAAAGCTGCTTCAGGACAAATGCCCTGGGCTCATTTCAGCTGGTGCTTCCCCCTAAGGAGCACACAGGGCTCAGTCTTCCCAGTGGATGAGCTCTGATAACCCTGGGCAGCACCAAGACCAGCACTCCCATCTGCCATGGGGCACACAGAGCTCTCTGCTCTGTGCTGAGGTGGGGCAGAGCTCCTCCAGGAGCTGCCACATTCACCTCTACCCTCAAAGCCAGTGTTCTTTTAAAACAAACACCTCATTAGGGTTTTAACCCTCCCATTACTTGAATACTGCTGTGGGCCTTCCAAGTTCATGGCCATATCATCTGTTCTCTGCCCTCCTCCTACTGCCTGCCCTCTGCCCCAAAGCTGTCCTTGTGCTGCCTGAGTTTCCCTCTCCCCTCTGCCATGCTCACGGGTGTTTCTGGTGGTTCCCAAAACTTGAGCTGTTTTTGTTACATGACATACTGCCCTAAATGCAAAGCTTTGTCCTCTCTGCTGTCACTTCTGATCTAGACCCAGAGGGAAAATCTTTTCTGGAATTTTTTTCTTTTTGTTTTGGTTTTTTTTTTTTTCTTAAATTGTATATATGATATTTATATGAATTTTTGGGGGGTCTTTTCTATGTTTTTTTTTTTTAAAGAAAAAAAAGAAGGGCAAGACTGCATTCTGTAAACTGGAAAACAAACCCACCTGACTCAAACTCAGTGCTGTTCTTTGTGATCTGCACGGACCTGGGAGTGGATTTGACATTATGAGCTGTCTTCCCTTTCCAAAAGTGAGCCTTGATGCCAAATGTGTCCCTTCTCCTCCAGTCCTGTGTGAACCCCCATTGTCCCACTGTGGGAGGGGCACTGTGTGTCTGCCCATCTCCTTCCTGCTTGGAGCTGGGTTCCAGGAGTGCCAGGTGGATGTGGAAAAGCCTTTGGCTGCTCCAAGCCATTCTGCAGGTTCTTGCTTCCCTGGAGAAACTCTGTGTGAAGGCTCTGCTCCAAATTTCAGCAAATTATTCTGTGGTTTCTGAGCAGTTTGGCTAAATCAAAGCTCCTCATTTCTAGCTGTGTGCATCAGCAAGTTGTCCCTGTGCTGTAGGAGCAGAGGGAAAGGCCAAGGGGAGCTCTGGGTCCTGTCCACAATCCCGTGGCAGGTCCTGTCTGAGCTGGTGCTTGGCTGGGGCCCAGACCTGCCCTCTGGGGAGGAGCAAAGCAAAGAGAATATGCAGAGTGGCTCAGGCTGCTGAAGCCCGTCATGGAGAGGACATGGTGTGGGAGGAGCAGCAGCCAAGCACATGCCTAGAAAGCAGCCCTGAAGCTGCAGAGCCTTGCAGGCTCAGATGGGACAAGCTGCTCTTGAGCTGGAGGGGAGTGTGCAGCACTGGAGTGCTCTGCAGTATTGGAAGCAGCATGTGCCTGTCCTGGGGAAGGGCTGTGGGGTATCCTCAGCCCACAGCTGACTGGCAAGGTAATGCCACCTTGCTGCCCTCCTGTGCTGCCTTGCAGCCTGTGGGTCTGTCTGTGCTCCAGCAGCCACCAGCAGTGTCCCTCCCTTTCCTGAGCTCTGGCAGGAGGTTGTTACCCATGCTGGAGCACAGCCCT
This sequence comes from Erithacus rubecula, assembly GCF_903797595.1. Classification (NCBI taxonomy): domain Eukaryota; kingdom Metazoa; phylum Chordata; class Aves; order Passeriformes; family Muscicapidae; genus Erithacus; species Erithacus rubecula. The sequence continues at coordinate 3,905,182 of NC_136674.1, forward strand.
GTCCTGGCTCAAACAGCACGTCATCCCAGGCCATTTCAGTCACTAGAAGTCACCCAAGCCCCTGGCCCAGGAGGCCAGATACTTCTTTGGGACACTGAAAGACATGTGGCTTCTCCTAGCCCGCTCCAGCTGGCTCCGGAGCAGGGCAGGCACTGAAAGGCCAAGTGGCTCATGTCATCAGGAGAAGGACAGGTTCAGTCCTTGCCTCCCCCACAAACTTCATCAGGCCCCACTGCCCACGGTTCTGACCCCAAGGACATGCCTGCCTGCCCCTCCATGGGGAGGGACTGCTTGTCACCAGCCTGCCTTGCACTGGAGGGTGCATGCTTGGCTGGTAGCATGTCCTGGTGACAAGGATCTGCTGGGGAGGGAAAAGCCCTGTGTAGACTTTTTTTCCCTTGAGAAGGCAGGAGGAGGAGGAAAAGGATCAGGTTTCTTAGCCCAGCTTGATCTCAGGAGAAATGACCTCTGGGAAGGGTCTTTGTTGCAGACCAGAAATGCTGCTTCCTTCCAATACTCAGCTGCTCTCCAGGTGCTTCAGCTGGGGAGAGCAGCAGAGGGGCAGAGGCCCCTGCAGGGAGGTGCTTTGCTGTCCCCTTGTCCTTGGCTCTGGCCCAGCACAACTGGTTTTTCTCTGAGAAGGCTGTGGGCAGGCAGAGGGAGTCAGGAAAGGTGGTTCTCTTGCAGAGTGATGAAGGCCTTGAAGGTCTGGAGGCTCTAAGCAGGATGGCAGCAAGGGGAAGGGTGTGGACCTCCTTTTCCAGTGTCTGGGCAATGAAGCCACCAACCCCTGGCATCAGAGGTCTCTGCTGGGGCCAGTTGTCCTTTCTCCATGCTGGTGGCTCGTGGGTGAGTTCCTGCAGCCACCCCATGAGAGCTTCTTGTGACCCGCTGAGCACCACGGGGAGCAGCAGCAGCACCTCCGGGCGCTCAGCCGCTGACAAGCCTCGCGGGTAGAGGGGGTTTGGAAGAAACGCGTTGTTTTAAGGGCATTTTTGTACAAAGCAACTGTTCTTTGGTCTCTGGCGAAGCCTCTCGGAGGACGCTTTATTGTTTACATTGACTCCTGTACAATATCCCAGCCATCGCTGCCCCGTCCCGGCCGTACTGTAACGTGTGAGCCTTGCACAAACGGACTGCGTGCGTCAAACTGGTTCTACACTGCGTTCTGTTGCACTCGGTGGTGTGTGTGTGGGTGTGTGTGAGTGTGTGTGTCCGGTCTGCTTGAGGAGTTGTGATCTGTACAAATCTCTCCCCTCTCGGCCCTTTCCTGGGGGCACGGTCCCAGCGGGTGGCAGGAGGTGACGACGCTTCTCTGGGTCACTTGGATGTTTGAACGGAGCAGGGATTAGCTCCGAGTCCCTCTGCCAGCAAAGGGCTGGTGCAAGGGATCCCGCCCCACCTCCGGCTGCTCCGGGGACCTCCTGGGAGGAGCGAGCTGGGGATCGGTGGCCGAAGGGTCGCTGCAGCTGCCGGGGGCTCCGGGAGCCTGGCAGCTCTGTGGCAGGAGGAAGCCATACCCACCGCAGGGCCCTGCTCCCCGCACGGCACGTCCTGCCTTAATCCGGGCCTGGCTCCGCACAAACCCCAGCCTGCTCCCCAGGGGAGGGGCCCCCAGCCCCTGGTGTGGGGCAGAGCAGGTGCTGGCCTGGCACGGGAGGCTCCGGGCTGGGGCAGGGCTCGGTGCCCTGGTGCTGCTGCCAGAGGTGCTAACAGCCCGCCCGCGCTGCAGACATCTCTGTTGGCACGAGAGACGGTGCCAGTGCCTTTTGATTTCCTTGACGGAGATGTGGCGCCCGTGCTCTGGTTTGTAGGGATTGTCCAGGGCCGAGCAGCTGGCGGTGGGGTTGCGAATCAGGGAGGAGAGCGCTTCTGTCTGCCCCTCCTGGATCTTCCTTGGTGGCTGGGATTGTCCCCTTTCCCCCTAAAGACTTTATGACCGATGTGCTCAGCTGTTTTTAAATGTGAACTTGTGCACTGATGTGCAGATTCAATGTTCTTGTTACCGAATGAATAAAAGTTTTATTTTGAAGATGACAAAGGTGTGTGGCTTCCTGTTTGGGATCAGGGCAGGGGGTGAGGGCGTGCTCTGTGCTGTTCTCAGAACATGGGGTGGCAGCGAGCATCTGGAAAGCCAGAGCAGAGCTGTTTGCTCTGGTGGGTGGCCCCATCCTGTCCCAAGTGATGGAGCAGTGCTTCGAAGCAAGAGGTACTTCCAGATGACACTGCAGTTGCAGGGAAGATTGCAGTGGGCTTGTGTTTAAAATGTCAGGATGCTGCAGGTGCCCTCCTTGCACTGCTGCAGATACAGGAGCTGTGAGGAGGGTCCTGGATTTAAGTTCCAAGGGGGATGTGAGGTTTTAGCTGGACACTGGAGAACCTGTCCCAGGTTTTGTTTTTGTTCCATTGTGGCAAGAAAGACAGTGCAAGGGTCTCTATGGCCTTGCTGTGGGCAAGGGACTTGATGAGAAAGCCAAAATTCCCTGGGCTCAGTCTCACCATCAATGGAGCTTCCCATCAGGTCAGAACTGAGCGGGCACCAGGCTGTGGGGCCAGGGCAGCACGGCTGTCCCTGCAGGACTGTCACTGTGAGTCTGGCAGTGCCTCTGGGGTGCCCCATCCTGTCCTGCTCCCCGCAGCAACAGCTGGGAAAGGCTTCCCAGGGCCTTTTCTTCACTTGCTGGGGATGTGCCTTGGAGTTAAGGACACAGGACATGGTACTTGCTCCATCCCCAAACACGGAGTGAGCCAGGGCCGTGGTGGGACAGGGCGAGCAAGGGGTGCCTCTGCAGCCCCCTCCCTCCCTGCCACCCCTATGGCTGGGCAAACAAGGATGTCACCTCTTCCCTGGCTTTTTGCCAGCTGCCCCCTCCTGCCTGCTCAGCCAATGCTCATCCAGCTCCACACGGTGCCCTTGTAGGGTCCAGGGCTTTGCTGCCTTTCCAGGAACCACTGCTCCCCTCCCTCTGGTCCCTGAGCCCTACAATCCCTTAATCCCCTTGGACCAGGGGCATCCCTGCAGGGCTGGGCTTCACTGAATCCCAAATCTGGTTTCTGGATGTGCCTGTAACCATCCTGCGAGGCTGGGGCTGAGGTGGGCTTGCAGACCCCTTTTTCCTGGGGGGAGTGGGAACCCCGTGGGATGCTGTGAGTGTCGGGAGCCTCAGGGGCAGCCCATGGCCATGGTCCCTGTGGGACTGGGCTGGCCCCGAGCTGGGGGGGACCCACCGCAGGGTCACAGCCCTGTGCAGAAGTGACCCCCGGGGTGATGCCCCGCCCCTTGATTCCTCCCAATACTTCAGAAAGGCTCAGGGGGCTTTTCCTGCCCCCATCTCCCATCCCGAGCGGCTCCAAGCCCCGCGCCGAGGGGCTGCGGGCACCCTTGGGATCCCCCCGCTTTTGGGTGGGAGCGGCGGGGCGGCCGTGCCGGGGCTGCCCCCGACCCCGCGGGCAGAGCGGGGGGCCGGGCAGGGTGCGGGGGCAGGCGGGGCCGGGCCGGGCCCCCCCTCCCCTCCCGCCGGTGCCCGCCGCGGGGGGGCTGTGCCGGCCCCGCTGGGCTCGGCTCAGCTGTTCTCTGCGGCAGCGGCACCGCGCGGGGCCGAGCCGAGCCCAGCCGAGCCGAGCCCAGCGGGGCCGGGCGGAGCGGAGCCCAGCGGGGCCGGGCCGGGCCGGGCCGGGCCGGGGGGAGCGGAACCGGCCGGAGCGGGCGGAGCGGAGCCGAGCGGGCGCAGCGCGGAGCCGGGCGCGGAGCAGCCGCCGAGCGCAGGTGGGAGCCGGGCGCGGGGCGGGGGCGGCGGGAGCGCGGTGCGGAGGGACGGGGGGACGCGGGGAGCGGGGCTGAGCCCCCCGGGCCCCGGCCCCTCGCCGCCCGCCGGCGGAGATGGCTATATTTGGACAGTGACCTCTGGTCGTTCCCGAGCAGTCGCTGCGGATTCAATTGTGGCAACGTAATGGCACGGCCGGGGAGCGGGGTTGTCCTGCCTGTATCCTGCCTGCACCCTGCCCGTATCCTCCCTGCACCCCACCTCTCTTTGCCAGCACCCCATCCGACCCCGCTTGCGCCCTGCCTGCACCCCACCCAGCTCTCCTGCCCGCACCCCACACCTACACCCTATTCAGCCCTGCCTGCACCTTGCCAGCGCCCCACCTGCTCCTACCAGCCCCTGCTGCACCCTACACGTTGCCTGCACCCTGCTCAACTCTGCCTGCAGCGCATCTGCCCCCACCTGCACCGCACCCCCTGCCCGGCCAGGCCGTCCCTTCCCTCTCTGCCTGCTGACACCCCGGGCTCTGCTCCCACCGACAGTGGTTGAGGTGCTGGGAGAGCGTCCCCCCGGAGCCGACTCGCTCCTCCTCGGGGCTGGGGACCCTGCTCGACACCGGAGGTGACACCAGCACTGCCGTTGTGCAGCCCCGCTTGGTTCCCCGGGCTCTGCGCCCCTTAGCACCCAGCTCCAACCCGTTCAGCCCAGCCAGAGATGATGCTGAAGTGCCGTGAGGACTCCGGGGACATTCAGGGACTGGGCAGATGTGGTTTGGCAGGGCACTGCATGTGCCCTACACAAAATCCACCGGCTGGGACATGGAGGAGCAGATCTGCTCCTGCCTCTACCCACACCGGCTCTGTGTGCTGGGGACAGGGGTGCCTGGCATTGGTTTGGTGGCTGGATGTGGCTCTTTGACAATGGCTGTGTACCCTGAAGAGCACGGGGGATTTCCCAGGGTTGCCAGTGGCTCATCGGTGCTGCAGAGCCCCAAGGGTTTTGTGGTCCTGTGTGTCTCAGTCTCCCCCTGGGGCAGGTCCCAGGAGCAGCGCAGGCTGTAGGGGGAGATGGGTGACTGTGGGCATCGTGCCCAGCTGTGCCTGAGGGCTGGAGACCCCACTGGGGCCGCGGCGGGGCTCCTTCACACCCCAGTGTGCCCAAGGGGCTGTGTGTCTGTGCCAGGACCAGCCCTTACCCAGGTGGGGGTGCAGAGTGGGGATTGGTGCCACGGGACAGGGATCCATGGAGGGAAGTGTGAGCCACCAACAGGCAGCTCTGGAGGCACAGCCCTCCTCCCGGGTACTGGGTCAAGCCAGGCAACTCAGACCACTGATGAAGGATGGAATGCAAGGGGACAAGCTGTGACCTGGTGCACAGCACTTTTATGTCCACCCCAAAGTCCTCTGTGCCCTGCTACTCTGCTGCAGCAGCTCATCTGCCAACCCCAGTGTCAGCCACAGGGCATAGCACAGAGTGGGGTGCAGCACAGGCACAGGGCATGGCAGAGATGTAGGGTACAGCCCAGCTATAGGGTATGGCACAGATATAGGGTACAGCACAGGGCATGGCACAACTTTGGGACATGGCACAGCCATTGGGCATAGCACAGCTGTGTGTTATGACATGGCCAGTCCCTGCCCCGTGTGAAGTGGCACTGGTGACAGTCTCCAGCACCTGCAGCACCCCCACATCCCTGCACAAGGGCTGCCTTGCTCTCTGTTGTGGGGTCAGGGTCACATCAGGCACCATCTCACATCCTCATCCCTCGCCACCTCAGTGTTCCCAGGCTTCCAGCTGTGCCCAGAGTAGGAGGAGTCTCTCGAGCAGGAGGCCTGAGGGCAGCAGAGCCCCTCCAGGCTGTGCCAGGGTGGGGAGGAGGTGGCCTGACCCTGTTTCCCCAGCCATGAGCCGCCGCGTGGTGCGCCAAAGCAAGTTCCGGCACGTGTTCGGGCAGCCGGTGAAGGCAGACCAGATGTACGAGGACATCCGCGTGTCCAAGGTGACATGTGACAGCTCCTTCTGCGCCGTCAACCCCAAGTTTGTGGCCATCATTGTGGAGTCTGGTGGTGGTGGGGCCTTCATTGTCCTGCCCCTTGCCAAGGTGAGTGGGTGGTGCTGGGGTTTGGTCACACCGCTGAGACGTGCTGGGGGGAACATGTTGATGGGTTTTGCTTTTGGGGAGCTGCTGTGGCTGTAGAGCCCCCCAGCTTTGCTTCAACACCCCCTCCTCATGTGGGGTCTCAGGGCAGGAACAACCTGGGTGATCCTCAGCACCTGCCAAGGGTGACATCCCTGGGGCAGCCCAGGTGATCTGGGAAACCCCCACCTGCCTTCTCCCCACCCCAGTTCCCTGGGGCACAGCACGCCCAGGGAGCAGCATCCAGTGGAGTGGGGATCTGCCCTGCCAACCCCGGCAGAGAGACTGGGAGAGGGTGCCCAACCCCTCCTTGCCATCAGAGCAGACACAAAACAGCCTCTCATGGCTCACATCATTCCCCTCTGTGTCCCTATGATGCCTTGTGCCAGCTGAACCCCATTTGCCCCCATGTGCCTCAGTTTCCCCTTTCAAAGCAGGTGCAAACCTCTGGCCACCTCCAGCAATCCCCTGCACGTCCCCATTTGTGCCACAACCTCACGTGGTGGCCAGGCTGGGTTTGGGGGTTACCTGGCAGGGTCTCTCCTGGGGGACTCACCCCAGCCCTTCCCCGTTGCAGACAGGACGGGTGGACAAGAACCACCCGCTGGTCACGGGACACACGGCGCCCGTGCTGGACATCGACTGGTGTCCCCACAATGACAACGTCATCGCCAGCGCCTCCGAGGACACCACTGTCATGGTGAGGGGCTGGGCCCTGCAGGGGAGGGGGGTGGCGGGTGCTGGGGCAGCGATGCAGAGCATCCCCCCCTCCTTGCTGCCTGTGAAGTGTCACTGGCCTATTTTTAGCCCCGGTGCCATGCGTTCGTGCTGGCGGCGGCTGCTCTCTCCATGATGCAGCAGTTTGTGCTAAATATACCCTCCCTGGCGACTCAGCATGCAGGAAAAGCTGGGGGAAAGCTGCACCCCAGCCGTGCCCCCCTCCCTGTGCCCACCAGCACCCCAGTGCTGGGGATGCACCCCAGGATGGAGGCGCTTCTGGTGTCCCCTTGTCACCCTCCCCGCAGGCTGAGCCAGGATTAATGAGAGGTTAATTGGCTCCGAGGCCTCATCCGCTTAGTGCTCACACACGGGGTGATCCCCAACGCCCCGCTCTCCATCCCCCCCAGGTGTGGCAGATCCCCGACTATGTCCCCGTGCGCAACATCACAGAGCCCGTGGTGACACTGGAGGGACACTCCAAGCGGGTGAGCATCATCTCCTGGCACCCCACGGCCCGCAACGTCCTGCTCAGCGCAGGTAAGGGGGTCCCGGGTCACCCTCCCCGGGGTCACAGGAGATCCATGGGGTGACAGCACCTGCCCCCTTGGTGCCCTGCAGGCTGTGACAACCTGGTGATCCTCTGGAATGTGGGGACTGGGGAGATGTTGCTGGCTCTGGATGACATGCACACCGACCTCATCTACAACGTGGGCTGGAACCGCAACGGCAGCCTGCTGGTCACCACCTGCAAGGACAAGAAGGTCCGTGTCATCGACCCCCGCAAGCAGCAGGTCATAGCGGTGAGTGTCCCTGCTGTGTCCCTGCTGTGTCCCCCCATCCCACCGCGGGGTCCCCCCAGCGCCTGCCTGACCCTACTAACCCCGCACCGCGCGTCTCTGTTTGATTTAACCCGCTAACGCCGGTGCAGGAGAAAACCAAACCGCACGACGGCACCCGCCCCATCCGCGCCATCTTCGTGGCCGATGGCAAGATCTTCACCACGGGCTTCAGCAGGATGAGCGAGCGGCAGCTGGGGCTCTGGGACCTGGTACGAGGCAGCGGCTCCAGCCTGGCCAGCGCCAATCCACAGATCTCAGCCCAGCTGGGAACGCTCTGGGTGCCGGGGATATTCTCTGGCAACGCGCGCGCTCGGGGAGCATCGTGGAATAGGACTCAACGCTGCTTTGGGGGACACACCCGGACCCCCTCCACTTTCCCCCCTTCCCATGCCCCGTGCTGACTGTCTCCCCTCCCCCCAGGAGAGGTTTGCCCCCCACGAAGGGCTGAGGCCCGTGCGGGCCATCTTCACACGGGAAGGACACATCTTTACCACGGGCTTTACCAGAATGAGCCAGCGGGAGCTGGGCTTGTGGGACCCGGTAACGAGGCCGCATGGAGTGCTGCCCTGGGAACTTGGCCCTCCCAGACCCCCTGCCAACCCCCCTGCCCCAGGATGGGCTGTCTGCTGCATCCCCCTCCCAAAAGATGCCAAGTTCCCAAGTGTGCCGTGCTGTGCTGGGCTGGGGAGGGGGTTGGGAGGCAGGGAGTGATGGGGAAGGGGGGTACAGCCAGGCTGGCAGTACCCAGCTCTGCAGGTAAACAGGAATGGGGTGGGGGTCTGGGTGGGGGCATGCCAGGCTGTTGTGTACCCTGGAGGGGACAAGCCCTGTCCCCCAGTGTGCTGTGGCTAATGTGTGTGACTAACCAGGGAGGGGGTTTTGGGATCACTGCTCACACCCCTCCACCACTGCTCCGGCCCCACAGAATAACTTTGAGGAGCCCATTGCCCTGCAAGAGATGGACACGAGCAATGGGGTCCTGCTGCCATTCTACGATGCCGATTCCAGCATTGTCTACCTCTGTGGGAAGGTAACCCCCCCTCCACTGGGTGCACCCCACATGCCACCCTGTCCCCAAGGGTGCCAGCTCTCCTGACACCTGTCCCCACCCCTGCAGGGTGACAGCAGCATCCGGTACTTTGAGATCACGGATGAGGCGCCCTACGTGCACTATCTGAACACCTACAGCAGCAAGGAGCCCCAGCGGGGCATGGGCTTCATGCCCAAGCGTGGGCTGGATGTCAGCAAGTGTGAGATTGCCAGGTGAGAGCCAAGGGGGCTGTGGGGAGCCAGAGGGGCCAGGGGGGTCGGCTGGGCCCTGACTGCCAGTGCCCCATGCAGGTTTTTCAAGCTGCACGAGCGCAAGTGCGAGCCCATTGTCATGACAGTGCCACGCAAGGTGAGCCTGGAGGGTCCCAGGGGAGATGGGGGCCTGGGGGGGACACTCCACACCTCACCATGGTCCCTCTCCCCCCTGCAGTCAGACCTCTTCCAGGATGACCTTTACCCCGACACGCCAGGCCCCGAGCCGGCCCTGGAGGCTGACGAGTGGCTGTCAGGGAAGGACGCAGACCCCATCCTCATCTCGCTGCGGGATGGGTACGTCCCCATCAAGAACCGCGAGCTGAAGGTGGTCAAGAAGAACATCCTGGACAGCAAACCTCCGCCAGGCCCCCGACGCAGCCACTCCACCTGCGACTCCGACTTCTCTGTGAGTGTCTGGGGATGGGGACGTGGCAGCAGGGCTGGGGTGGGGTGAGAGGGGCCAGATTCCTCGGTGACCCTGTGTGTCCCCCCTCCCTGCAGCAGCCAGCCTTGGAGGAGGTGCTGGAGGAGATCCGTGCCCTGAAGGAGACGGTGCAAGCGCAGGAGAAGCGCATCTGCGACCTGGAGAACAAACTCTGCCAGTTCACCAACGGCACGGACTAGCGCGGTGGCCACGGCCACGACCACGGGCAGGGCCAGGACTGCCCCGGCCTCCCGGGGATTAAAGCCGAGTCCCCAGCTTGGGCAGGAGCCCGGAGCCGTGTTCTTTCCCCAGGAGCCGAGGGGGCAGGGAGTCACCGGCATCAGTCGCATCCTGCTCCTGCTTCAGTGCCCGCAGGCTGGGGCTGCCAAGCATCCCTCCTCGGGACCTGCACGCTGGGCACCAGCAGCCTCCCAGCACACGGAGCTGCCGCCCCCCCGGCCAGGATGTGCTTGTGTACGGTGCTACACCCCCACCCATCACCCCCTCACCGCTCCTGCCCCCTCGGCCCCTCGGTGGGTGCTCCCGACCGGCTCTTTGCTCCTGGACCCCTTTAATAAAGGGCTCAGCCACCCTTGGCTGTGTGGCAGGTACCAGGGACGAGGGCTCACCATGCCAGGGGTGCTGGCGGCACCCGCTGCCTGCGAGTCCCCGGCACAGGCAGAGGGAGGCCGAGAGAGACAAACATTAAAGAGCATTTATTGGTGTTGGCCGCGGTTGGAGCTGCTCGGGCTCCCCCGGCCCTGGCCCAGATGTTGCTGTGGGGTGCACGGGTGGGTGGAGGGAGGGGCACCAGCTATGAAAAGTCCCAAGGGAGCGAGCCCAGCCCCCCCCACCCCGCAGCCCCCGGCCCCCTGTGTGCAAAGGGGGAGCAGCCGGGGCAGGGGGCCGGGGTTAGCACCATTTGACGTAAGGTTTCTCTCGGGGTCAGTGCCCGCCATGAGAGGGTGCAGCGCTGCCAAGGGGGGGCATCCGAGCGGGGTGGAGGGGTGCGAGCAGGGGTAAGGGGGGGTGACACCGGGCCGCCCTTCACAGGCACCCCTTCAGCTGCTCCAGCAGTCCCCGTGCCACGGGGGGCGGCTGTGCAGCCCCTCGCTGGCTGTGGGGTACAATAGGGCTGAGCCCCCACCCCTGTTGGCAGGCAGAGCAGCTCCCGGGTAAGTGCACTTGGTAGCGCCTGGGCAGGGGGAAAGAGGGAGCTGGGCAGAGCCCCCTGGCTCTGGAGGCACCCCGGGACCCCACACCACCGGCAGCCCACCCATCCGGGGCAGGATGTGCCCCCCACCGCCTTCCTGGGGTGAGGGGCTGAGCAGCACCCCATGGGGGAGTAGGGCTGTCCTGCAGAAGGGGTACAACCCCTTGAGTTGCCTTCCCTGGTCCCTGCAAGCCCAGGTGCAGGGTTAGCACCCACCCCAACCCTGTGGGGTGCCCCCACCTCACCCCAATGCTGCCCCAGCTCTGGGGATGTTCTCCAAGGGCCAGATCCTGCTCCCCCCTTCCCCATTTGCCCTCCGCAGTTCTTGCACCGGCTCCCCGCACACCGCTCCCCCTCTGTGCCCCCAGACACGGTCCCCATCCCCACTGGGGCGGGCGAGGGGCTCAGCGGGGCTGCGGGGTCACTTGTCCGTCAGCGAGAGCTGCAGGATGCGCTGCAGATCCTCCTCCTCCTGGCGCGTCCGGCGCTCCGCTTCCTCCTGCTCCCGCGCCGACAGCGCCATGGCCAGGCGCAGCTGCTCGGCGTAGCTGGGGAACAGCGCCCCGGGCCCCCGGCCACCCCCCGGCGCCGGGCCCACGGGGGGACGCGGGGCCGCCGTGTGCTGGGGAGTCCTGGGGGGCAGCAGGGCCTCAGTGGGGTCCCCGTGGGTCCGGAGCCCACACCCGCTCTCCCCCCAGGGGGGCTGCCCAGACCTTACCAACCTGTCTCCCCGGCGGCCCTCGTGCGACATGGGGTGGGTGCCCGGCTTGCTGTTGGTCAGTGCTTCCCAAATGGTCACCTGTGGCCGGTGACAGAGGGGTGCTCGGAGTGTGGCACACCAAAAAACAGCGCCCCCAGCATAAACGCTGACCCGCCACCGTGGGATGCAGGGATGGGGAGAGGTGGGGTGAGTGAGGATCCCAGGGGGCATCGTGATGGGGGTGGCAGTGCCCACCTGGTCATACTCGCTGCCTGCTTCCAGCAGGCTCTGTTGGATGGCAAACTGCAGCAGATCATCCTCATCCTCCCTCAGGGCATCCTGGTGGGTGCCCACCACGCTGTAGCCCCGGGGCACCTCGAACAGCGCCGGGTCCATCTCACACGCTCGGCACGAGGCTGTGGGGAGACCAGAGCTGGCCTGGATGGGCACCTGTGGGTTCCCCTCCTCCTCCACCCTGCCAGACGTGTGTCCCTTACCCTGCTGTGACCCCTGACCCCACTGGGACCCCTTCCCACCTCACCACCCCCCCACATACTGAGGGAGCTGGAGCTGCTGACGCTGGAGGAGTCGCTGCTGGGTGAGGGTGCCTCGCTGCTGGGGCTGTGCCGCAGGGAGCTGACGGGCTCATCACACCCATTGAGGTTCCCGAAGGTTATTCGGGCGTTGAGGATATGGAAGATGGGGATTTCTGCAGGAAAAGGGGAAAAAACAAGCGAGGAGGGAAGCTGGCTGTGCCAGCCAGGTCAGCAGCAGAGCCCAGTCCATACCAATCTTGACGGGGAAGCCGGGCGGGAGGCGCAGGGTGATGAAGTCCCGCAGTTTGGCGAAGAGCGCGTTGCTTATTGCCATGAGGTCGATGATGGGGGCAACCTGCTCGCAGAGGGACAGCGGGTGGTCCTCACACAGCCACAGCTTCGCCTTGAACCTGCCAGGGACAGGCGTTGGGCTGGGGACCCGCACCTGTCCCCACCCCGAGCTCTGTAGCACTGCAGGTGGGGACGCAGGGAGGCCCTGTCGGCTCCTCCCCCTCTCACTTCTGTGTTTTGGTGGTGAGCTCCATGGGCCGGCCCATGTCCCGGTTGCCCAGCTCGAAGTTGGGGTTGAAGTACTCCTCCGGGGTGATGGCGGTGGGGTTGGCGTGGCTCAGGGTCTGCGTGATCAGCGTCTGCAGGGGGGACGGCCCCGCGGGGTGAGAGGGGAGGTCTGACTGCAGGGCCACCCCCTCCGGCCCCTGAGACACTCACCCCATTGTTGGGCCCCACGTGCTGCTCAGCAATGCCCAGGAAGGATTGCAAGGGGGTCTTACAGCCTGTGGGAGAGGAGGGGGTGAGGCAGAGCCGGGGGAGCCCTGCCCACTCAGCCCGTGCTGGCTCCACCTTTGCTCTTGCCCTTGTGCTGGTCTGAGAGGTGCTCGGTCCGTGTCCGTGTTATCAGCTCCACGTTGGAAGCGCCATAGACCTGGCCAAGGAGGGGGAATGGCAGAGGTGGGCACCTCAGAGCTGCAACCCACCCCACCCCCTGGGCAGCTCAACTCCCTGCCCCTCACCTTGGCCTCATACCCATTCACCATTTCCGTCTTCTCGCTCCTCCAGCCCAGGATCCCGGATTTGTTCCTGGGGTGACACGTCACCATGAGCTGGCTTGGACAGCCCGGGGTGCCAGCACCCGCGGGGGTGGGCTCGGTGCCACCCAGCCCACCTCTCGAAGGCGATGTTCTTGGTGTCGAGCTGGGTGGTGACAACGGGGGCCGTCAGCCGCCCCATCACCTGCTCCTCGGTGGGCTGCACAGCAGCCAGCAGCACCTCCTGGTCATGGCCAGCCAGGGCCAGCGTCTCTGAGTAGACCACCCGCCTGTCATGGTCAATCTCCATCACCACCGCACTGCTGTCTGCAGGGAATGGGGTCAGGACAACCCACCGTGTCACCCAGCACCACTCCCCAGTGAGGGGACGTGCCAGTGTCACCTCACCTTGTCCCCGGAAGACAAAGCTGCGGTTGCCCCGCTGCCAGGTCATGTGGTCAAAGCCCAGCAGTGTGGTGTCCACCCGCAGGTTCTGGCCACTCTTCCACACCTTGTAGGTGTCGCTGGGGCAGATCTTAGACACCAAGGGCACTGGGGAGAGATGCCAATAGCCCAGCCGGGGATGGGGCCACCTGCATCCCTGAGGGGGCTACCAGCACTGAGCTGGGTGGGGGACACGCCTGGGGAACGGGGTGCCTTGGTGGGATGGGAGCCTGCAAGCTTGGGGTGTTGGGGGGCAAGGGGAAAGGAGACCCCTGACCTGGGGATGGATGCTGGGATACTCTGCTGGGCAATTCCTGCTCCCCCCCAGGCAGGCTGTGCCCCGAGCTCACCCCAGCTGGTGAACTCCCACTTCATCTCCACGTAGAAGTCCTGGGCCTGTGGAGAGCACAGAGGGGTCAGGGGATCCCCGTGGGCACAGCCAGTCCCCCCAGCCCCTGCGAGGGGCGCACCTTGCGCAGCTTCTCCAGCAGGACAGGGATCCCCGCCAGGCGCTTGATGGCTCTCTGGTAGTCACGGTAGCGCAGCACCAGCTGCACCAGCTCCAGGTCACGGGTGCTCACAGCCTCCTGCAGGACTGTGGGGCAAAGGGGCAGTGTCCAGGGCCGTGGCACAGCGTGGCACACATGGCACTGCAGAGCTGGGCACTGCACAGGAGCCACAGGCACGGAGCACCACGAGCAGCGCCTTGGGGAGCTGCAGCACCAGGGTGAGACCATCACGCCTGTGCCATGCCCGTGTCCATGTCCACACCACACCCATCTCCATGCCTGTGCCAGGGCAGCTTGCAGGGGGAAGGAGGGCAGCAGCCACCTGCTCACCTGTCCACCCGCTGCGGTTCTCCTTGCCCACGTCAGCGCCATGCTTCAGCAGCACCCTGGCACACTCGAGGTGGCCCAGCGTGGTGGCCAGGTGCAGGGGAGTGCGTCCTCGGGGGTCCAGCTGCTCAATATCGGCCTGCCAGGAAGGAATGAGGCTCTGAGATCACTGGGGTGGCCAGACCTTGCTCTCCAGTGCTCTCCCACAGATGTGCAGCTCCCAGACACAGAAAGCAGCCAACATTTGACAGTATTTGGGAGAGCATTCCCATCCCTGACCTCCTCAAAGAGAGGCACCTCAAAAGTCTCTCTCTGCAGCCACTCCCAGGCCCATGGAGAGCATGGTGGTGGAAGCCAGCATCCAGCAGACCTCATCACAGCCAGGCTGGGCTGCACCCACCAGGCAGCCACAGAGCAGGGGCACAGCATGGCAGTGGGGGAGCACAGACACCCCTGGCACAATGCACAGAGCTCTGCATATCTCAATGCAGCTGCAAGCTCCAGAAAAGCCCCCACCTCTGGGATTTGGGGGGGGCTGTGCCCAGTTGCCAGGCAGCAGCTGCCAGCAGCCCCCCTGTGCCAGGGCTGGGCGCACGTGTTCCCCTGCCTGAGCCGGGGGCGGGCGGCTGCGGGAGCCGAGCGCCTGCTCCGAGCATCCCCGGGGCCCTGGGGAGCCCTCCTCGCTGGGGCTGCCGCTGTTTGTGCCAAACCCGGAGCCTGGCACCCTGCCAGCCCTGAGGAATCCCTGGCGCGGTGGCACCCCCGGCACCCACGGGCTCTGCTCCCCGTGTGGGAAGCGGCGTCACACCCGTGCCCAGCTGGGGACACGGTTCAGGGAAGGGGGAGCACCCTCTGTGCCACCAGCACCCAGATGGGGTAGAAGCCTTGTGCCCAGAGAGGGGCACTCAAATGCTGCCAGGGCAGGAGGTAGTGAGGCAGTCCCCAAATAATTGGTTTTGGGGAGGCCACCCTCAGGAGGACAAACCTGGGGTGCAGAACCCAAAGGTGCCAGCTGGGACAGGGCAGTCAGAGGTGTCTGGGTGTGGGCAGAGGTGGACATGGGCTGCCTGGTGCCCAGAGTCTCACCTGCAGCACATCCCTGCTTGCTCATGTCCGGCATTCCTGCTGCCCCAGGGACATTCCCATCCCTGCCCAAGCTGTGGGTATTCCCATGCCCCCCATCCTCAGCAACTCACCAGGTAGAGGGACCCCCCCCAGTCTGCCCACAGCACCAGAGCAAAACAGCCCCCCAGTTCCCTGGGAGTCAATGTACTGCTCCAATGCTCTCCAGGCGACTGCTGCTTCTTAATTGCACTAATGAAACGACTCTAATTAAGGCAATCACCCCCCAGCTGGGGGCAGGAGCTGCATGCTCAGTGGGGCTCCCCAGCTGCAGCCCTGCCCTAGCTGAGGGTCCCCAGTGTGGTGACAATTGTGCTGGAGCCACCCCAGGGGACACGGCATGACCCAGATTTTGCCAACAAGAGCTCAGTCCTGAGCCCTGGTGTTGGGTTGGCTCCGACTTGGGGACCACAGCACAGACCTCCAGGTGCTGCCCATCCTGGGGCTGTGACACCCACCGGGGATGGGGACAGGGACATGGATAGGGGTGGCTTTGGGGTGGCAGCGGTGCAGTGCAGAACCGCAGCTCAGTCGCTCCTCCTGTGCCAGCCTGGCACGTGGCACAGCACGTCCCTCCACTGGGGTTGTCCCTGGGTTGGAGAACCCCAGCTCCTGCTCCTGGGTAGCAACAGGGGACGTGAGCCAGCAGGGGAAGATGGTGCCAGGCACTGCTGTCCCTGTGCAGCCCCGGGTCCCTGTCACGCCTGAGGGGGCAGGCTGCAGTGAGGGTGTCCTGGCACAGCGGGCTCCATGTCACTGCCTGCCACATCCTCGTGATGCCCCTGTGAAGGGGAACCCACCGACCCTTGCTCCTTTGTGGAGGCAGGTGTGGATAGGAGCTCATGGTGACAATTTGGGGGTGACAGACACAGAGCCCTTATGAGGACATGGAGAGGAGCAATGAATGCTCTCAGCTGCCCCAGCGCTTCCCAGTCCCAAACACCTGCACTCGGGAGGGGCAGCACATGGGAGCCACTGCCCTGTGGGGGTCACCAAGGCAGAGGGAGGGCAGAGCCCTGAGCAGGGGGGCACCTGGCCTCCATCATTTCACACAGCACCAGCCCCAACCCCTTACCTGGAGGATGATCTGGCAGGGATAAGGGCTGAGCTGTGTCCCTGGATGCCCTGGACAGAGCAGGGAGTCTGGGCTGGCCCTCACCTCCTTCCCCCAAGCCCCCACCTGTCCCAGAGTCTGGCCTGCAGCACCAAGGGCCCCCCCTCCTGCACCCCTGGGGTGCACACACGGCTGGCTTTGCTCTCACACACCAAACGTCACCGGGGGCCAGAGCAGAGCCCCTCTGTTTCCCAGGCTGGAGGGTTGGAGCCTCTCTGCAGTGAGCGGGTCAGGCCCCCCCGCAGCCCCTCCACCTCCCCGCGTCTGCCGAGCCCAGCTTTGATCTCTGCCGCGCTGGGCTCCTGGGAAAACTGACCCCAAATCAGAACGAAAATAAAAACACGGGCCATGGGGTGGGACAGCGGGGCGATGCTGGCGCAGCCTCCAGCTGGACCCTACAATGGAGACGGGTGTGGCGGGAGCCATCGCCTGCATCCCGGCGGGAGCTTCGCGGCACAATGACCCCCGCTCCATGCATCACCAGGGTCCACCCAGCACGGCCCTCAGTGCCTTGGGGTCTGGGGACCCGGGCCGACAGACTGAGGATGCTCAGCACAGCTCCCCACCAGCCTCCCTCCAGTGCCTGCGGTTTTCTGCGTCTTCGGGGTTGGGTTTTAATTACCTGAATTGCAACGCCACGGGGGAGAGGGAGGCTGGGAACCCGCCGGGGAAGCACCCACACCCCGTTCCATCACCGGGCTGCTGGGAGATTCCTAGGCTGAGGCACAAAGTGGGTCCCTCACCCTGAGAACCTTTGTGAGGCTGGGGGCTGCACCCCGGCAGCATCAGGGCCCTTGTCCCCCCGCCCCCGGAGGGGCTCAGCCTGAGAGTGGGGAGCTGAAGGCTGCACCCCCAGGGGGGCGGCAATACCCTGAGAAGTGGGGTGTGGGCCGGGGGTCTGCAGAGGCCTAGCAGGGAGCTGGGGACACGTGCGGAGGGATGCGTGTGCCGGAGGATGCAGCGGACCCGCGGGTGGTACCCAGCGCTCCGCGGCAGCGCCGGGGGCAGCAGGGACAGTCCCGGGGTGCAGGTGGGGACACACACCACACCCCCCGCCAGCGCAGAGAACGACCCCATCCTTATCATCCCCTTCATCTCCATCCTCATCCTCACCCCGGCCCCGAGCATTGCATCAGCCCGAGCCGAGAGGAGCCGGGCCGGGCCGTGCCGTGCCGGGAGTGTTCCCCCGAGCCGCCCCACCTGCTTGGCGCTGAGCTCCCGGTCCAGGTCACGGGCGCGGTTGTGCCAGACGAGGTAGTGCAGCGGGTACCTGCCCTCCGGCCCCTTCCTGCCCGAGCAAGACGCGAGCATCCTCCGTGCATGCTGGAGCGGCGCGGCGGGCGCGGCGCGGGGCGGCGCGGGGCGGGGGGGCGCGGGGCGGGGCGGGCCGCCACCTCCCGCCCGGTGCTTCCCCGGCCCCCCCCGCACCGCCCGGCCTCATGGGACTTGTAGTTGCCCTGCCCGGCATCGCCCCCCTCTTCTTCTTCTTCCTCATCTTCACTCTCCTCTTTCTTCGCCCCCCTCCCGCACCGCTCAGCCCATCACCGCGGCCTCTGATCCCGCGGGGAGGGTGCCTGCAAAAGGGGCACCCCATTGGAAATCAGCATCCTCCCCAAATCCCCCCCTTTCCCAGGCTGATGTTCCCCCGCCCAGCTGACCTCCGCTCCCCCATTGGGGCAGCGGGCCCAGCGAATGGTGGGGCAGGGGTGAAGGCGGCAGGTGGGGATCAGGTGGGGGCCGTGGGGGAGGGCCCCCTACTCCTGCTGCCCCCGCAGCACCAGGCACGGGCCCCCTGCCCCGTTTCCTTTTCCGCCTGCGTCTCTCCCGGGCGGGCGTCGCGTTTTCCGGCTGCCGCCCGAGAACAATGCAAGGCTGGGCCTCTGCGGCCGCCCCGGCTCTGCCGGCGCCGCGCTCCCGGCCCCGCACCCCGCTGCTCCGCACCCGCCCGTGGTGGGGGCGCATTCCCTGCTCAGCTGCGGCGGTGGCGGTGGTCGCATCCCCCCGCCCCTGTCCCCACACAGCATCCCCCATCCCCCTGCCCCATGACGTCATGGGCCATCTCCTCGGCAGCGCGGTGAGGTCACCCCGCCTGCCCCACGGTGCTGGGGGACACGATGGTCCCACTGCCCTGCCTCCCGCTGGGGTCTGCCCCCCCCCCCCCCCCCAGATATCTGTGGGGTGTCCCCTCTGGTCCAAGTGCTTAAAGGGTCTCAGGAGGGAGCAGACCCCAAATAGTTTCCAATCCCCCACCCACCCCTAAAATCCCCGGTTTAGCACCCTAAGGGGTGTGTGGCCCAACCCAGTATCCTGCAGAAGGGGTGTGCCCGGGAGTGGGGTCAAAGGTGGCACTGGGAAGAGGGGTGGGGGTGCCCCAGGACTGTGGCTGGATCCAGAACAAGTGCCCAGAGCAGGACTGAAGCAATCTGGGGCTGCCCTGGGCTGGGACTGAGTTACACAGGACCCGGAATAGGAATGGGAGCCGTGCCACCCCTCCAGGATAAACAGGACAAGGGCTGGGAGCGGCACCAGAACAGTGCTCCGGGCTGAAAATGGGACCGGGCGTGCACCGAGGAGGGCACTGGGGTCAGGAGTAGGGGATGCCCGGGATCAGGAGCAGAGCAAGGGCAGGGTTGATGCCCAGCAGCAGGTGAGGTGCCCGGGAGCGGGACCGGGCTGCCCGGGGGGCGTTTGCAGGTGCGGCTGCGGGTCGGGGGCGGCGCCGGTGCGGCTGCGGAGCGGCGCCGGTGCCCGTGCGAATTCTGTGCGCGGGTCCGGGTCGGTGCGCGGGGCGGGGGCGGTTCCGGTGCGTGTCCCGGTGCGTGTCCCGGTGCGTGTCCCGGTGCGGGGCGGTGCCGGCGCGGCTGCGGGTTCGGGTGCGGCTGCGAGTGCGGGGCGGCGCCGGTGCCGGTGCGGGGCGGCCGCGGCAGCGCTGCCGGTGGCGGGGCGGGGCGGTGCGGCCCCTCCTCCGCCGGGGCCGGGCCTGCGCCGCTTCCTGCGGAGCCGCCGGGCGCTGGGAGCAGCCGGCAGCCCCCGGCCCCGCCGCCCCGGGCCCCGCCGCCCCCGCCCCGCCGCCCGGGCCCCCCCCCCCTTCCCCGCCGCCGCTCCCCCGGCGGGCCCGGGGGCGCCGCCGCCGCCCCACGCTGGCGCAGAGGCCCGGGCCCGGGCCCGCCTCGCCGCTGAGGATGTCCCGGAAGGCGCCGCGGGCAGAGGTGTGCGCCGACTGCAGCGCCCCAGGTAAGGGCCCCCCCGCATCGGCACCGGCACGGCCCCGCCAGCCCCCCCGCGCCTCCTGCGCGTCTCCGGAGCCTGCCCTGCGCGCTCTCCGCGCCGCCGGGAGCCCCCTCTGCCCCCCACGGCACCCCCCGGTGCGTCCCCCGCACCCCCGACGCCCCGGTGTTTGTTCCCCGTGACCCCTTTTGCTTCTCCTTTTACACCCCACATCGAGACCCCTTTGCTCTGCGCGAGTGCCCCCAGGATCACCTTGGTTATTCTTTTCTGCACCCCACTCTGCACATCCAAGGGAGTCCCACTCAGTCCCCCGTCTGCCCCCCAGGAGCCCTCTGATGTGCCCCCAGTGAAACGCCTTGATGAAACTCATGACCCCCGCGGTGCACCCCCTTTTAGCCTCCTGGAATACCCCAATACACTCCAGGCACGACCCCGATCCCCCCGCATGCCCTCCTCCGTGCCTCTCCAGCGCACCCCGCATGCCCCCGCCGCCCCCCTGCACCACCCGCCGCTTTCTCACCCCGGCGCGGGGGCTGCTGCCACAGCCTGGGGACGCGCCGGTCCGTGCCAGCAGCGCTGGTGACCCTGTAAATGGCAGGATGATGAGGGACACCCTTCTGCACCCCACAGCCAGCACCCACCCCAGCCGGATCCGGGCTTGGCGGTGCCGGTCGGGTGAGCCGGGCGCTGCAAGCCAGAGCCGAGCCCGGGCAAGACCATTCCCATCCCCGGCGGTGCCGCTGCCCGCAGCCCCCACGCCGGGCACGCTCCCGTGGGCGTCACGGTGGGTTTGGCCCCCCCAAACCCTGCCCACGATAGGGCCGGACCCCAAACCTGCCCGTAGCCGGTGCAGGTGGCCCCACGGCAATGAATGAACGGGTCTCCGAGCCGGCCCCGGAAAGCTGCCCGCGGGCCAAGGCTGTGCCGAAATTATTCCGGCCACGTGCCAATGGCCGGATCCTGCCAGGAGAGCTGTCGGCACGCGTGGGCGAAAGGCTGCCCTGCCTCCAGGCATCCCCCGTGCCCGCGGGCGAGCGGGGGGCCAGGGGTTCCCGGGGCGGTGCCGGGGCTCCCTGCTGCGACCGAGGGAAATGGAAACCAGTTTCTTCCAATCTCTTATCGCCTGGCAGCCATGGGAGGAAATGAGTTATAAAGTCCAGAGGCCGTTTCCTAGCGCGCTGGGAGCACCCGCTGTCGCTGCCGGGGATGCGCTGCCTGGCCCTGCATGGGGAGTGCCCGTGGGGTGCCCTGGTCCCTCTGCCCGGCCTCCCTTGGCCCCATGCACGGATGCCAGCTGGCCCCAGCCCTGCCATCAGCAGTGTGGGGTCGACTGCTGGGGGGTCCCGGTGTCAGCCCACATCCCGATGCAGGGATTGAGGTGCAGGGAGCTCCAGGATCCTCCCAGGGTTTGGGGTGTCCCTGTGCAAGCACTCCCCGAGCTGCTGCAGTGCCCACCCGCATCCCACTACATCCCAGCTGTCCGAGGGCGGGAGGGGCTGCTGCCCCGGGGATACTCTGGATCCCCCCGGTCGGGGGCCCGCGGGCCGGCTCCCCCCGCACGGAGCGTCCTGTTCCCGGCGGTGGCCGTGGGCAGCGAGTGCGAAGGCACAGATGCCGCCGCACCGGCTGCCAAGGCGCTGCCATCTGCGTGCGCGGGGCTGCCAGGCTGGGGGAGCCACCGCTCCCCCCGGCCACCCCACCCCACCCCGGGGCACTGCAGCATGGCAGGATGCCGTGCCCCCCAAAACGGGGTCCTC
Source organism: Erithacus rubecula (assembly GCF_903797595.1). Classification (NCBI taxonomy): domain Eukaryota; kingdom Metazoa; phylum Chordata; class Aves; order Passeriformes; family Muscicapidae; genus Erithacus; species Erithacus rubecula. Next base: position 3,926,367 of record NC_136674.1, read on the forward strand.
TGGGGGGTGCGTGAGGAGGGGTCGGTGATCCTGCGGGAAGGAAGGAAGTGGGGGAGGCTTGGCTGCCTGCCTGCCTTCCTCCCTCTGTGAGGTCGTGGGGCCACTGTCCCCCCTCAGGACCATCGGGACAGTAGGACCACCCCCCGCCAGGCCATGTATCCCCCGGCTTGGGGCTTCCCCCGCCGTGGGACAGTGTGATGTTTGTGTAGGACCTACAGAAACAAGGGGAGGGGGTGGGACTCCCGCGTCGTGCCCAGCAGAGGGGACACCGGAACGATTCAGCATCATCACCCCGTGCCTGCCTGCGTTTCCCGGGACGGGGGGAGGCTGTGACCCAGCGGGAGTCCTCAAATCCTGTCCTCATGCTGCTGTGAACAGCTGCAGCTCAATGCCCGCACCACGGCGCCAGACCCCCCGGTCTCCAGGAGCTGTTTTTGGGGTGCAGGCGTGGGGAGCTGCTGGCCGGGAGCGGTTCCCCCGCGGGTGCTGGGGCTGGTGCCAGCGCGGGGCCAGCGCGGCGGCTCAAACGGCCCTTTGTTCCCGGCGGGGACACAAAGGGCTCCAGTCCGGCAGGGCAGGCCGGGGCCAGCGTGGGGCTGCAGGGGCACGGCAGCGTGGGGGGCCGTGGCACCTGCCCTGGAGCAGGGTGTCCTGTGGGCTGGCTGCACGGGGGTGCTGAGGCTGCAGAACTGGTGGCCACCCTACGTAGGAGCCCATGGACTGGGGGTGCCCACCCATAGCGGGGCACAGTGCCCCACACGGGACCCCCCAAACACCCAGCCGGCGGCTCTGGGGCTGAGTGACCTCGCAGTGAGCCAGGGTGCCCCTGATCACAGTCTGCTGGCATCATCCCTGCCACCAGCTGTCCTCTTGGTGGTGGGGGGCCAAACCCTGGCCCCCTTTTGTCTGGCGGTTGCTATGGGAAACCCATGGGTTTCCCCTGGTGATGGGCTGAGCCCCTCTCCATCTCCTGGGAAATGGTTGCTGTGGCAACGCATCCCCCCTGCTGGATGGAGGCATGAGGAGGGGACTGCATGGGGAGGGGACACCCACTGACACCCCCACGCTGCTCGCAGACCCCGGCTGGGCGTCCATCAACCGCGGGGTGCTCATCTGCGACGAGTGCTGCAGCGTGCACCGCAGCCTGGGCCGCCACATCTCCATCGTCAAGCACCTGCGCCACAGCCCCTGGCCCGCCACGCTGCTCCAGGTGCGTGCTGGGGACACTGGAATGTGGGGAGATGGCCACTGGGACCCCCCCGTGCCCACTGGGTCCTGCTGTCCCCTGCAGATGGTGCACACCTTGGCGAGCAATGGCGCCAACTCCATCTGGGAGCACTCGCTGCTGGATCCAGCGCAGGTGCAGAGCGGGCGCCGGAAGGCAAACCCCCAGGACAAAGTGCAGTAAGTGTCCCCTGGGCTGTGGGGGGGGGGATCAGCACTGGCTGGGAGCCCCCTCCTCACACCAAAACCCTCTGCCCACCCCCAGCCCCACCAAGTCTGAGTTCATCCGTGCCAAGTACCAGATGCTGGCCTTCGTCCACAAGCTGCCCTGCCGGGATGACGACGGCGTCACTGCCAAGGACCTCAGCAAGGTGGGGTGGGGGCTCAGGGACCCCCCTGTGGCAGTGTGGACAGATCCCCCCGTTACCAGCTCTCTCCTCTGCAGCAATTGCACTCGAGCGTGCGGACAGGCAACCTGGAGACCTGCCTGCGCCTGCTCTCGCTGGGTGCCCAGGCCAACTTCTTCCACCCGGTGAGCTCTGGTGGGGCTCGGGGACCCCAGAGGTGGTATGGGGCCCACGGGTTCCTGGAGCCCCATACCACATGCAGGCTGCAGGGCTGAGGCTGCCCATGCCCACAGGAGAAGGGCACCACACCACTGCACGTGGCCGCCAAGGCCGGGCAGATCCTGCAGGCAGAGCTGCTCGTGGTCTACGGTGCTGACCCTGGTGCGCCCGATGTGAACGGCCGGACCCCCATTGACTATGCCAGGTGAGGGCAGGGAAGGGGCTCACCCCTGCCTGCACCCCCACCTAGCGTGGGCATCACCCCTGCCGGCCCTCCCACAGGCAGGCAGCCCAGCACGAGCTGGCGGAGCGGCTGGTGGAGTGCCAGTATGAGCTGACCGACCGGCTGGCCTTCTACCTCTGCGGCAGGAAGCCGGGTGAGTGAGGTGGTCCTGGGGTGAGGGAAGGGAGGGTCCCTGACTGGAGGGACCACGTGGCCCTGCTCACCACCCCTGTCTTTATGCAGACCACAAGAATGGGCACTACATCATCCCGCAGATGGCTGACAGGTGAGAGTGCCTGGTGCCCGTGGCCCCGCTGCCCTGTCCCATGTCCCCCCCGGCGTCCCCGCTGGGCTGAGGGGGGGACCCTGGTCACTGGAGCATCCCTGGGGGGTGGGGGGTCGGCGTGTCCGCGCGTTTAACATCCGCCTTTATCCTGTTCTTCCCTCCGCTGCCTTCTCCGGAGCGCAGGGTGCGCCCAAAGTGCATGGCACAGAGGTATTGTCCGCTCGGCGCTCGGCTCCGGGGGCCCCCCATGCTGCTGGCATGGGCCCCCCCAGCAGCCCTGGCCGCTCGGCCCAGCCCAGCACCTGGGGGGCACTCGGGGAGGGAGGTCCCGCTCACCCCCTGCCACCTCATCCCCCTGTGCCTGCCCACCAACCCTGCTTGGTGAAGCCCCCAGTGCCTGAGGGGGGGGTCCCTGTCTTGGTGGGGTGCAGCCAGGGAGCGTTCTGGTGTGAACAGGCCAGGAATAACCCCCACTTTTTGTTCCCCCCCCCTCCCCCTACCCCCCAGCCTGGACCTCTCTGAACTGGCCAAGGCAGCCAAGAAGAAGCTGCAGGCGGTGAGTGGGGGCCAAGACAGGGCTGGGGGGGTCCCTCCCACTCCTCTCATCCTGCCTGACACTGTGCCCTGCACTGCTGCAGCTCAGCAACCGCCTCTTCGAGGAGCTGGCCATGGACGTGTACGACGAGGTGGACCGGCGGGAGAACGACGCGGGTGAGCGGCGGGTGCGGGGTGCAGCCCCCCGGGGCCGGGGCGGGCGGGCTCGGCGCGGGGAGGAGCAGCCGGCGGGGCCGCGGCTGAGCCCTGCGCTCCCCCCGATCTGGATGCGTCCGCCGGGACCGCAGGCCCCTCCTTCTTCATTCCTCCGGCCGGGAAGGTTTGCTCAGCGCGAGGGGCCGCCGCTGGGTGCCAGGGCTGGGGTGCTGCCGGAGGTGGGTGCCGGGATCCCCCAGGGATGGGGGCTCAGCCTGCGGTGGTGCCCCGGTCTGGGGGGTGGCACGGTGGGGGCTGTCCCGTTTCTGTGGTGGGACGGATGCCAACAGACGTGTCAAACAATCTTCTCACCGGCTGGGGGGTGCTGAGCTGGTGCTTGCAAAGGTGAAGAGCATGGGGGGTTCCTGTTAGGGGGTTATGGGGGGTCCCCAGCCCTGCTGGGTGGCTGGGGGAAGCGATTCCCGTCAGCCTGGCCAGGCTCCGCTCCCAGCCACAGCGGGCTGGCCCTGCGCCCGCGCCTGCGTCCTGCCGGCTCCGGGCCCTGCAGCCTGCTTGTCTGGGGGGGTCCGGGCCCTGTGCCCCCCAGCTCTGACACCAGGTGCCTTCCTGCAGTCTGGCTGACAACACAGAACCACAGCACGCTGGTGACCGAGCGCAGCGCCGTCCCCTTCCTTCCTGTCAACCCCGAGTACTCAGCCACGCGCAACCAGGTGAGGCCCCCTCTGGTCCACACCACCCCCGTTTGCACCCAGACCCTGCTCATCCCCTTTTTCCCCCTCCTTCCTCCAGGGCCGGCAGAAACTGGCCAGGTTCAACGCCAGGGAGTTTGCCACCTTGCTGATCGACATCCTTGGGGAAGCCAAGCGCCGGCAGCAAGGGAAGAGTCTGCTCAGCCCCACGGGTGAGGCACGGAGGGCAGCGAGGTGGGGCTGAGCACTCCCCCTGCCCAGTGCTCAGCACTCACCCTGCCCTCCCCCAGACGCCCTCGACTACTCGCTGCGGAGCCAGAGTGACCTGGACGACCAGCACGACTACGACAGCGTCGCCTCAGACGAGGACACGGACCAGGAGCTGCTGCGCAACGCCTCCCGCAACAACCGCGCCAGGGTGAGCCTGGGCCTGGCCTGGACCCCCAGCCAGACCCCCAGCTCTGGGATCCTAGTGCTGAGCTCCTCTCCCTGCAGAGCATGGACTCCTCCGACCTGTCAGATGGCCCCATCACGCTGCAGGAGTACCTGGAGGTGAAGAAGGCTCTGGCTGCCTCTGAGGCCAAGGTGCAGCAGCTGATGAAGGTGAACAACAGCCTGAGCGATGAGCTGCGCCGGCTGCAGCGTGAGGTGTGTGTGGGGCCAGTGGGAATCCCCTCCTCAGTGTACCCCCACTCCTCACTGATGCCTTCCCCCTTCTCCTGACTGCAGATCCACAAGCTGCAGGCAGAGAACACGCAGATCCGGCAGCAGACTGGTCCTGCACATCCCACCCCGGCCCCCAGCGAGCGGCCGGAGCACGGGCACCCCCCGGGCACGGCCCCCCCCACACCGCCGGGACCGCCAGGCCTTCTCCATGTACGAGCCGGGCTCGGCGCTGAAACCCTTCGGGCAGCCGGTGGAGGAGCTGGTGACGCGGCTCCAGCCCTTCAGCCCCGGCGTGAGTGTGCTGGGCTGGGTGTGGGAGGGTTTTGGGGTGCAGCTGTCCCCTCAGCGCCACGGGGTGCTGGGTCCTGTCCCCGCGGGGCCGTAACCTTTCGTGTGTCGCCAGGAGGTGGAGGACGAGGCTCTGTACTCCATGCACATCCCGGCCAGCGTGTACCGGGTAAGGGGGCCGCAGCGGGGGCGGCTCCTGCATGGGACGTGGTGGCTGTCGCCTGCCCAGGATGTGGCCTTTGGGATGTCCTGTCCCCCACCGCCCTGCACCCCCCTGGGTCAGGCCGGGGACCTCCCCAAGGGATGGCAGCTCCGTGATGTTCCTGCATGCAGGGTGGCGGTGTCCCCTGTGCTCGTCCTCCCCTGCACGTCACCGGGGTCGGCTCCACACCCTTTTGTACCTTGTTCAGCACGGGCTTCCCCTCTTTTCCCCCTCCAGATCCGGAAAGGTCCATCTGCCTCCTCGGTGCCCTTCCCTCCATCCTCCCCGCTGCTCTCCTGCCCGCCTGATGGTGCCCGACACATGGTGACGTATCAGGGAGGGGGAGCAACTCTTGGGGTGGGGAGACTCCCAACCCTGTGTGGGGATGGGGCTGGGGAGGGCTTGACACTGCTCCTCTCCCCTCCAGAGCAAGCTGGACCGGCACGGCAGCGGCACTGACAGCGACTACGACAACACACAGGGCGGTGAGGTTCTGGTCAGGTGAGTGATGGGGCTGGGGGCTGCACCAGGGTACGTGGGGACACAGGCATGGGGGTCTGATACTGACTCAGGACGGCTGGTTGGTCCTGCAGCATGGATGGCAAGCGGTTTATGGACCTGAGCAAGGATGAGGATTTCCCCCATGAGCTGGACCCGCTGGACGGGGAGCTGGACCCTGGCCTGCCCAGCACGGAGGATGTCATCCTCAAAACTGAACAGGTCACCAAGAACATCCAGGAGCTGCTGCGGGCAGCACAAGAGTCCAAACATGACAGGTAGGACTGGGGCACAGCCTCAGGGTCCTTCTGGACACCCAGACCAAGGATGGGGCCATGCCTTGTCACCCTCCATGGTCAGGAGCCGCTGTTGCTCACCCTTTCTACTTGCCCCCAGCTTCGTGCCCTGCTCAGAGAAGATCCACTCAGCTGTGACAGAGATGGCATCACTCTTCCCTAAGGTAGGAGGAATAGTGTGTCCCTGGCATGGGTGTGGTCCCCACCAGGCACTGTCAGCCCCCTGAGCACAGGTTCTGACTCTGGTCCTGTGCTCTGCCACAGAAACCAGCCCTGGAGACGGTGCGGAGCTCGCTGCGGCTGCTCAACACCAGCGCCTACCGGCTGCAGAGCGAGTGCCGCAAGACCGTGCCCCCCGAGCCCGGCGCCACCGTGGACTACCAGCTCCTGACCCAGCAGGTCATCCAGTGTGCCTACGACATTGCCAAGGCCGCCAAGCAGCTGGTCACCATCACCACTCGTGAGAAGAAGCAGTGAGCTCCAGCTCGTGTCCCCCCCGTGTCCCCAGGCCCCCGCACTCTCCGTGTCCCCCTTCCCTCCACCTGGGGCGAGCGTGGCTGCAAGTGGCCTTTTTTGGGGAGCCGGGGTGCGGGGTTCCTCGTGCCCCCCGCGCCATCAAGGAGCTGGTGCTCAGCCTGCGGGGTAGGTGCCTGCGTCCCCCTGTACAGCCCCCCGCGCCCCCGTGGCACGCGCCTAACTTATCCTGTACATAGGCTCTGTAGCTGTCCGTGGCGGCGGTGGCCTTGTACCCCCACCCCCCACAAAACCCCTCTCTGGGTGGCCCCGAGACCACCCACGGCATTACACTGGACTGGGGCGCCCCCCCTCCCCCGGGCGTCCTGAACCCCTCCCCGGGTGTCGCGCCCCGTGCCGGGGTCGCACTCCCCACTGTAAGATGTGTCCTTGTACATTTGTATCAATAAAGGTGTGAGCATTGCACGGGCGCCCGGCCCCCGGCTCCTGCGCCCGTGGAGGGTCGGTGGCTGCGGGGATTCAACCCCTCCGGCTCCGGGCAGGGCTTGGCCACGTGTCCCTCCCGTTTCACCCAGTCCCCTTGGCCCTGCTGGCGGCTGCTCACGCCATCCCCGGCACAGCCCTGCTGTTTGCCCAGCCCCGGGGCTGGGCTTTCCCAGCGCGGCCCCGCCATCGCTCTGCGGACCCGGGGCTGCCGGCTGGGACTGCTGCCGCCTCCATGCTGTCCCCGGAGGGTTTGGTGGCCGCAGCAGCCGTGCTCATGGGGCTGGGCCTCCTGGCTTGGTGCCTTTGGCCAGAGAGGCTGGAGGTGCCTGGAGACGTGGGAGAGGAGGAGGAGGAGGAGGAGAAGGAGGAGGAGGGGATCCCCTTCATGGCCGAGGAGGGCTCAGGGCAGTGCCGGCTGCTGTGCAAGCCCTCGGCTCTGGCCCAGCACCTGGTGAGGAGCTTGGGGCGCTCGGCAGCACTGCGGGGGGGACGCTGGCCGTGGCCGCGCTGGCCCCAGCTCCAGATGCTGTGGCAGCTCCTGCAGCCACCTGAGCCGGAGCCGGTGGTGGCCCGTGAGCTCCTGCAGCTGCCCGACGCTGGGCTGGTGGCCCTGGACTGGCTGGTGGGGCCGTGGGGGGCTGCGGGTGGTGGGGGGAGCGTTTCCAGCCCGGTGCTGCTGCTCATCCCCAACGCTGCCGGGAAGGTGACGGCGGGGCTGCTGCAGCTGGGGCTGCGGGCGCTGGAGCGGGGCTTCATCCCCGTCATCTTCAACCGCCGGGGCCACAACGGCTGTCCCCTGACCACCCCCCGGCTCCAGCCCTTCGGGGATCCCGGGGACCTGCGGGAGGCTGTCACCTACCTGCGGTGCCGGCACCCCTCTGCCTCTCTGCTGGCCGTCAGCGAGGGCTCGGGCTCGGGGCTGCTGCTCGCCTACCTGGGCGAGAGCGGCTCCTCCAGCCGCCTGGTCGCCGCCGCCTGCCTCTCTCCCATCTTCCGTGGCCGGGACTGGTTTGAGGCTGGGATGCCCTGGCTTTACGAGTGGCCGCTGCTCCTCCACCTCAAGCAGGGATTGAGCAGGTCAGTGCAGTCCCTTGGGCTTGGGGAGGTGGACGGGGGTAGTCCGGGAACCCCTCGGTCATCTCTGGGGGTGTGCATGGGGTCGGTGCGGCTGCTGACACCGGGAGCCCCAGTGCAGGGGCAGAGGTGCTGAGGGCAGCAAAACATGTTGGTTAATGAACACCAGCCTGGAGCCGGCTGCCATGGGGCCAACTGGGCCACCACATGTGTTCCCAGCCTGGCTGGGGCTGCAGCTACATCTTGGGGTTCCTGAGCTGGGAGATCTGTCACCCTCCTGGGAGGAGTTGGTGAAGCCCTGAAGCCCCTGCCTGGTTTTGGACCCTGAGGGGTGTGTGGGGCTGGCCCCTCACTCACTGCCTATTGTCCCCAGCACCTGACCCTTCCGTTTGCCCTGGGGGGGGACTATGATGCCAACCCACAGCTGGGTAGGGGGCTGTGACTGCTGCCATTCCATCCCACCCCAAGGGGTTTGGGTTCCCTATTGCCCAACACTGCCAGGCTCGAGTGGACCAAGTTCTGGCTGAGACAGGAGACAAACTGTCCTGGGCCCAGGCCCCGAGCAAAGTGGACACTTCCCCGGGTGCTGAAGAACTTGTGGGGGCTAAGGCACTCTGCAGGTGGGCAAATGGGGGGCAAAAAATGCAGGTGAACCCCAAAACATAGGGGCAAACAGGTGACAGGTGAAGCTGCAACAAACCCCAGATGGGTGGTACAAGGTACAGCGCTTACTGCAGGGATGGGGTTTTTGGGCAGTGGGCAGCAGAAAGTCTCCCCCCTCCCTCTTTCCCGGTTCCCACTGCAAATGCTGCTGTCACGGTAACGAAACGGGAGTGCCGGCTGTCTCCCGTTGTCATGGCACCCGGGCTGAGCCGTGGGGACCCGCCAGGATCCCTGGCAAGGGGCTGGGATGGGCCTCCTAAGCCACTCTGGGCTTGAGGCAGTCGAGGTCACCCCCATTCCCTGCGTGCAGGGTCAGGACTGTCGAGCACACAAGCTGGTGGCAGCATCCCTGTAGCCCCCAGCTCCAAATGGCATCCCTATCTATGACCCTCCATCCTCCCGGCAGCATGTCCCAGCCCCTGCCAACATCCTCTGTAGCCCCCAGCCCCCGGTGGCACCCCTGCACCCCCAAGCCCACGGCGGCCGCCCCCTCCCCGCAGGTACACGGGTGCCCTGGCCGAGGTGGTGGACATGGACAGGCTCCTGGGCAGCCGCTCGCTGCGGGAGCTGGAGGAAACCCTCTTCTGCCGGACTCGGAGCCGCCCCACCAGCTGGGAGAGCTACTGGGAGCGCAACGAGCCGCTGCGGGACGCGGACGAGGCGGCGGTGCCGGTGCTGTGCCTGTGCAGCGCCGATGACCCCGTGCGCGGAGCCCCGGCCCGCAGCCTGCCCCGGGAGCTCTTCCGCAGCAGCCCCTTCTTCTTCCTGCTGCTCAGCCCGCTCGGGGGGCACTGCGGCTTCCCCCGGCGGGGAACGGGGCGCTGCTGGGCCCACGAGGCCGTGCTGGAGTATTTCAGGGCCATGGGCGAGTTCCTGCGGACGGAGGAGAGGAGGAAGGGGCTGCCGCGGCCCCGCAGGTGTTGGGGTCCCCCGGTGGAGCCCCCCGTGTTCACCTGGCAGAGGTCCTACACTCGATAGCCCCCCTGGGGCAGGGTCTCACAAAGGCAGGCAGACACTCCGTGTACTAAAATTACTTTATTACAGTTGATTTTTTTTTAACATTTCCTTTGCTATGATACAAAGGATACTTACAAACAAAATATTACATATGACCTTATTTTTTTTTTCTCTTCTCTTATTTTCTGACAACTTGGTAACAGCTTTAAATGCACAATCTATACAATTAATACAGGTTATATATGAGCTATAATGTATGTTGAACCAGAAGAATACCAGAATACTGACAATATACTGTACATTAAGCCTTACCAGTTAGTGCTCGTGGCATTTTCTACAAGAAGGAAAACGCACACCTGTAGATTCACTCATACCAGCTGGTGCTACCAGACACGGAAGCAAGAAGGAGTTTAATTCCCCTGGTTAAATCCTTCGTGGCCCATCACCGTGGTGCTGAGCCTGGAAACCTCAGACCAGTGTTCATAGTAAAACAGCAGATATGTGTGTGTTTTTTTCTATCTAATGCTCTGTGGCACACTTGGCCATACCTGGATGACGCCCTAGAGCAAACGGCCATGGCGCTGGGGCCGGGCGCTGGGCGAGCTCTTGTTGGGGAGCTGGACCTCCCTGGGGAGGGGGAGAGGAGGACGAGGAGGAGGAGGAAGAGGAGGAGGAGGAGGAGAGGAAAAGCAGCAACAGCTTTGCTGTCATCAGCAGGCAGCTCTTGGGTTCGTGCACACAGCCGGCGGTCGCGAGAGGGAAGAGCGAGCCCAAGGCGTGGCGCTCCCGAGCCCGGCTGCACACGGAGCTTTGTGCCCAGCAAACCCTCCACGGGCTCGGGCAGCAGCTGCCCTGTGGTCACCTCCTCACCAGCAAAGGTTTGCTTTTGTTCTGCAGCCAAAGTCAGAAGTGTGTGGCTACAGGTGTGCACTTCCCCTCCTCCCGCCAGGGTCTACATCGCACTGATAAGGTTACATTTTTTTTATTTAGTTTTTTTTTTTTTTTTTTTCCTTTTTAAAGCAACCAGCGAGTGAAGCATTTTTTTAGTTGACTGGCAAAAAGACCTGGCATTTGCACAAAAGCTGCAAATGGAAAAGAGCCATCCCCTCCTCCCACCCGCTGCATCCCAGCCCAGAAAAATCCCAAACTGTTGGCGGAAGAAAGAAAAAAAAAAACACAACAGGGGTGGAGGAGAGGAAGGGGAGGGGAAAACAGGTTGGAAAATACCAGGTTTGAGTTAACATTTCCTTGACTTCACACAATTCTTGTGCAAAAAGAAACAACCCCCCCCCAAACAAACAAAAAACCCAAACCCAGAAACATGCTGGAAATAATGAAAACAAATGGAAAGTAATATATAAAATTAAAAATATAAATAGGATGTCTGGCTGACTGGTAGAAGAATAGGTCATTTAGGTTACAAAAAGGAATATACATTCAAGAGGCTCTGAACCCAGTGGGGTAACTGATGTTAAACTTGTGTTAATAGTTAGGCTAGAATTCTCAAGTTTGTCTTTAAAATCTTCACAACACAAGCAAGCTATTTTTAAAAAATATACACTATACACACCTCACACAGCTTCTCCTATCCATATTACACACGTTACGCTACCCTCCCATCCACTACACCGAGGGGGGGAGGGGGGGTCCCAGGGCGAGGGGCCTGGGGTGTCCCCCCATCCCGTCCCACCCCCGGCCCCGCGGTGGCGGTGGGGCAGCGATGGCTGCGGGGCCGGGCAGGTCGCTTGGCCCCTCCACGTCTTAGCACAACCTTCTCAAAGCATTTACAAGTCACCAAAGGGCTGTAGCCTTTTATGTTATACACACTTCACTTTGCAACGTTAATTATTTACATCAGGGCTGCTCCCCCATCTTTTAGCTGTTTCTAGGCAGGTAAAAAAAAAAAAAAAAAAAAAAAAAAAAGTTCCTGTTCCAAGCAAGCAGGGGGAAGAGCTGCGGGGGGTTAGGAGGGAAGAAAAGCTGAAGAAAGGAAGCGGGTGGTTTGCTTGCCAAAAGCCAAACCCGTACACGCACGTCTGCCTCTCCTTCTCTGATCCTTGAACCCTTACCAGCTCCCATTCCCTACAACCTTCAGGACAAGCAGACCCGGAGAGCACAGCCTCACCAGCGCCCCAACTCCTCTGCTTGCAGCTTCCCGGGGTGCTCAGCACAGCTATTGACTCACAGGCTTGCCTCTGCCACAGGACACAGAGCACAGATCCTGACCATTCCTAGGAGCCCACCCCTCACCCAGCAGCAGGTCTTGCAGGGCAAGCCAGCTGCAGAGGGGTGGGGACACCAGGAGCCCACAAGCCACCACAGTGTACCCCCAAACTCGCCCTTGGCAGCTGCCACCAGCCACATTCGGGCTCTGCCGGAGCCGTGCAGAGGCAGCGGCCGCCGACTTCAGCTTGTCAACAACCCTGCACTGATTTCTGCACTCGCTGAGCTCAGAGTTGCCATAGAAATGTGTGATCCTGGCACTAAAAGCAGGCAACGATCTCAAATCAAAGTCTTTTTGTTTTGTTGTTGTTTTTTTTTTTTTTCCTCCAGTAGATTTAGATGAACTCGGGTTTAAGACAAAAGCAGTTGGAAGGGGAAGAACAGATCATTTCTAGAGAGATTGAAAAACATAGTCACAAGCCAGTATTAAACTGCAGCAAAGAACCTGAACTTGGCTCCTGTTGAGTTCAGCTCCAGAGCAAGCTCGAAGCCACCGCTCTGTCCCTTGCACTGCCCTCCGTGTGGCACACGATGCCCAAGGGAAGGAGATCCCACACAGCCATCAGGGAAAACCCAGCTGGAGGCTGAAAGCCCTGGGCAAGCAGCCATTGGCCTCCCCAGCTCGCAATATTTAAGCACAAATTCCTTTTACAGCATCACTGGACAAGTCTCAGGGATTAGGTGCATGCTGAACTACGACTGGCAATTACAGTAGCTTTTTGCTAGCTGGCACATACTGTATCTATAAATTTTAGTACAAAAACTTAAAAAATACAGAAACTAGGTCAATTTGTTAACTACATATTTACAGATAATTACAATTCTTTTCACTGACAATAATTAAACTAATTGTCAGTGAAAATTCAAACTGTGCATGTTCTGAGGTACCCGTACTCAAGGGTGGGGAGCGGGGCAGGGGGCCGGAGGGGCGAGGTGGAGGGAAGTTTCCCCCCAGGGTTTGTTCACATCTGTGGGGGCAACGCTCGGCCCTCCTGGTTCCTGGTCTCACTGTGTGCACTCAGAGAAAGCAATGAGAGCGGGAGCAGATATTTGGGTCTTATTTTCCCTAGGACATGGCTTAAGGATGTTTTGAGGATGCCAGGCAGGTGCAGAGCCAATGGTCATGTACCAAACTGCCTTCTCCCCCCCAGGGAACCTTCAGGTGAAGTGCAAGTATCCAGACCCACAGCTCAGTGGTTAAGGTGCTTGTTTGCCGGCAAATCCGATTTATTACACTAAGTCCCTCTCTAGCTGACAAAGGGCTCTCCTTCCCCTGGAGAAGGGGGCAGGGATGCAGCAGGCAGCATCACAGCCCCAGTGGGCTGAACCTCATTGTGCAACAGAAACCTGGGTTATCTGCCATGGGGTGGCAGATAACCTTGGTGGGGTGATGGTCACTAAAACCACTGGATCTATCAGGTTTTCTTATTTTCTGGCTGCAAACAGCAAGCCCCAACACCCCAAAGCGCTTTATGTATATTCCTCAAAAGACTCCGGCTCAATCGATTCGTAAAAGTGCAAACTCAAAACAACCACAGCAGAGGGACAGTGACCAGCATCCCTGCCTGGGTATCCACTACTCCTCTGTCCTTGGCACGTGGCACTGGGCTCACTGTGGGCCAGCACTAGAGTGGGAACATCCTACAGGCAGGAGTACAGTTAAAAACAACACTACTCCTTAGGAAGGGGTAAGAATGACCCAACAAACCTGAGTCTCTCCTAAAAAACTTCCAAGAGACCTTCCAAAAGGGACAGGGTGAATATTGCCTCTTAATTCTCTGGTAGCACAAAGAGAACCCAGGGCTGGCATTCTGCTGAGCTGGCGAGGTGTCCTAGGGGAAAATGCGTGACCTGACACATGCGAGAACCGCTTATCCCCTGAACTGTCAATGCCTCCCTAAGATGGAGTCTGTAGAGGACAAAGGAAAAGGTCAGAAGGGTCTTCACAGCTTGAGGAGCTGGTGGTGTCCAGCATGCCACTCGCCCCTCTACTATGAGAAAGACCAGGGCAAGATTCACTAGAACTGCAGAGCAAGCACCCAGGAGAGAACGAGGCTGTCTGCTGCTGGCTGGACTTGAGTGATGAAGCACACAGGCCTAAGCAGAATAAAGAATGGACCAAGAGCATCTCTGTGTGTATATATGGATGTATAGACCGTACACACACGTGTACTCTAAATCTTCCAATTGAGCTTCTCTTTTGCCCCTCCACACAAGCTAAGAACCTCCAGGTACCAGACGCACGCCAAGGCAGTCAGTGTTCAGAGCCAGCGGCGGCTCCACCTCAGCAGTGCCAAAAGCCAGTGCCGGTGCAGCGAGCCAAGACCGTGCCAGGCTTGTGATCTCCCGTGGCGAGACGCAGCTGGGGACTCTGAGCTCAGCCTGCTGAGCACTTCACCGGCCCACTCGCCGCCTCCCCAGCAGATCCCTACATTGCCTTCACTGCTTGCCTATCGCTAAACCATCTTGTTTTCTTCTCCGCTGCCTTCTGACTTTCTGGTTCCCTCCTCTCCTTCACAGCTACCTACCCTCTCATGCCCCAGAAAAAGCAAGCTGCAATTAGCAGGGCTGCACTTCAGCAGGGTTCAGCCCTAGCACAGCCTGTGCCAGTCTGTGCCCTCGCCCTGAGAGCCCTGCTGAGGGGCTGCTTTTGCTCACAAACGGGAGCGCTAAAGAACAGCAGAACTGAAGTGCCCTGACAGAAATGCACAGCATGAGGTGTGTGTGCACCTATACCCACACACACGTACATACAGAGTATATAAATATATACAAATGAGATACCATATATATATCCAGAGAGATGTGCGTATTCAACAGAGTAATGGTAGACAGTGGTACGATAGGATTTATTGCCTCTCAAGAAATGGCACATAAGCAGGGTTGAGGGCTGGGAGCCTGGAGGCGAGGGTTCTTGGGGGTTTAAAGAACAGCATGGCCCCAGGATCACCCTGGCTGCACCCCCGTGCAGGTCACAGAGTGTGCAGTGCCCGTTCTTGCAGTGAGGGAGGGCTGGGTGGGACACAGAGCGATGCCAGCCTGGCCCCAAGCCAGGCAAGTAATGGCTGCAAGGAATTTTTCTGTGGAAAGTTTGGTATCACACCACGTATTCAGTTGTTCAACCTCTTTGAAGCTCATAGGCTTGGAGGGAATGCAGGTGAAACAGAGCTGTGGCCTCCATTTCAGTGCTGTATCCAAGGAAGAAAGCACATAAATTTCAACATGGAAGGGAGAGGTGGCTGCTGGCTCCCTGGGACCAGGGAAAACATGGAAAACGTGGTCCCTTTCACTGATTTTAAATAAAATCAAAGGAAATTTGAATCAGAAAGAGATAAAAATGCTGGCTACTCTGGGCTAAGCTACACCAGAACTTCAGGTCTTTGAAAAGGGGAGAGAAAAATAACTACAGAAAAGAGATTCCAGGGGTCAAGCTGGTGATTTGAACATATCGCAATAAAGTTTGCAAAGTAGTCCACACAGAAGAGTTCCCCAGTGTTAAATATGAACGTAAGAGATGCAAGAAAACATCTTTGCTGAGGTACTGGAGTAGTTTCCACAATTTACAGATTACAGTAATTTTAAAACCATAGTTAGGGCATGACTGCAATGAGCATAACATGGAGAAATTGGCCTTTCTAAAACACTTTACTTTTAAAAATAAGAGTTTGCAAACTGATTCAGAGAGTGTTTGCATCTCTCTAGTGCACAGTTGTTCATGTATCTCAGAAATAAACCTGAGATACATTAAAATTCTCAACACCAAGAGCCTCCTCAAATACCTCCAAGGCACAGCCTGACCCTGAGTTCCTCTGGCTACAGCTGTGTAATGAGGTGCTTTCTCTCAAGACCAGACAGTTTTGGGACTTTTCTTCCCCCACGTACACACAGGGACACACACATTTAGACCAGTTGATCTGAATCAGTTTTTGCAAACTATTTTAATTAAAATATTAACTTGTTGGAATAGTCCAGGTCTGCACATGATATACATGTAAAAATGGTTACTACACAATTCTTTTTGAATACAAAAAAGCCAATATGGGATAGCCATCATTTGGATTCAGCATTCAGTCATGCTTGACATTACACAAAGAGATGTGTTGAGAGAATTCTGTTGAAGTAGCTCAATTTAAGCCAGAGACTTTGACCAAATTCAAACCATAACAGAAGCAGAAGAATGAACCCACTGAACTTGCAGGTATAGCCTGTCTCCACTGTAGCTGCTGCTGTTTGGGGTAGAGGAGCTGAACTCAAAATGCTGTGTTAGCACCATGCTCTGGGCACACCCTCCACACTCACATGGTGAACCCCAATATAATTTTGGCCTTTCGTTTTGGTTTTGTCTCTCCTTCCAAACCTAGGAAAACACAGATACCTTTCCTAAATGAGTTTTGCTGCATTCCAACAACACTGCAATGCAAAAGAGTGACCCCAAAACATCCAATTCCACATAAAAACATAGCAGAGGAAAGGACAGGACAATTCACAGTCACCACTTGCCCCCAGGAGCAACCAGAGGCACCTCCATGGGACCCACACCTCATCCCAGGCTTCTGTCAACTGTTAGTACTACAAAACTCCTTACTAAGGGGCTGCTCAAAGACATTTTGGTAGAGTTTCCATCTTCAATTAGAGTGATACACTACGTCAAGATGCTGGAAATCCCAGCTGGATTCAGTGGGCACTGGCAGAGTTCAGGGTTGGGAGTGGATGTTAATTTAGCTAATGAAAGAACGCCGCCCTGTCGAGTACTGAACAGCAGCGAGACACTATTTACTATATAAATATGTCACGTGGACAAACACATTCGGAAAACCTCGCTTTTGAGCCCTATAAACATATTAAAGGCAAATCCTAGAGTTAGCAGCTAGTGTTTTCTTCAAGATGATTAGTGTGCAAGGGAAAACATTTACAAAGAACCCTGGCTGGTCAGTCCCCAAGACAGAAATCTTTGCCTGAAACCAAACTTCATCTACCTGTTCTTCCCACAGTCCTGGCTGACCCAGACCATCCTGGCACTGGCACGAGAGCATGGGGGCATCTCTGGTTCCCAGCACTAAGGGATGACATGATGCCACAAAGTCCTTCAGTTATGAGACTCCCTGACCTTTTATCACTGTATGGATTTCACAACCTCCTTTGCTTTCTTTCAGTAGTACAGCAGCTCCAATGAGCCCTCTGGAAGTAGTGCCTTCTCTCATGCTGCCAAAATATCACAGCATCTCAAGGGACTGTAAAAGTTGTGAAGTATTGCAGCAATGAAAATAATAAAAAAGGAGCCTCACATGCAGCAAGATCTACAGTGGTGATGTGGGTTAGTCATCAGCTGGGAAAGAGTCATTGGCTCAGCTCCTCCTGGTACACCATGGCAACTAAACATTTCAACAGTTGGCTACACGCTACATGTAAACAGGAAATTGCAACAAGCCAAAAAGGTAATAAATTGGTGGATGTAGTGTAATAATGAAAAACCCGATCAATGGCATTTTGTGACTATGGCATCCTTCAGAACACCTCTGGCATTTGAGACTGATTGGCTGAAACTCTAAACATTTCTGAATGGAGCAAAAAAGACTACGCTGGGCTCCAAGAATTATTCTGATGCTTAGCTAAAATGAGATGTCACAGTATTAGCTGTACAAGTGCATTACTTACGCTCCTCTGCCCAACCTCATCTGAGCTACCAGCAGCACAGTCAGGGAGTGCCAAAGCAGATAGACAATTTCAAACATTCCTAGCCTGTTCCCTCCAGACAGGTTTACCTACAGAGTTCTCGGGAAGCTGACCAGTGCCTTCTGAGAGAACATCACTTCTTACACGACACGGAGCGGGCACTTGGGTAGAAGGGCCCTGTGGAGCCCTGGTGTCTCTTGGCCTCTCTTCTCACCTTCTTCCTCACCTACAACTCTTTGAAAATGCCTCTTGGTAGAGGCAATACCCTAGAAATTAATCCAATTGGATGACAAATAAAAATGGAACAGAAGATCCAGCTGTTCCTCCCTTGGATGTTGGTTTAAAGGCAGCTCGCCTGGTTTTTGCAGGGTGGCAGATCGAAATTTATGGACATGGGAGGAGGTCTCCATTCTCCCTCAGACTTCCTACATGGATGGCATGATGAGGGCAGTCTGAGGCCCTTCTGTCCTGTCAGTGTGATGACCACCAGCCAACTCTTCTGACTAATTGCATATATCTCTCAGACGCCCTCCCAAGACCCCTCCAAAAAGTAAAAAAAAATAAAACAAAAAACCAACAACAAAACAAAAAACCAAAAACCACCCCCCCCAAACCCTGCAGCCAAATACTATGACATCCCAGTTAGTAAACACAAAACGTAATGCTTTACAAAATGAATACAATATTCCATGTGCACCCAGCTTCCACACGTCAGCACCGCACTGAGGAGGCTGCTGGGCTGGTGTCTGTAGGCAGTTTCTGTTGGCAGACAGCTCCAGTGGAATTGCCACCCTCAGTTATTGTTTAAGTTATGTATAAGACATGTGTGAACCATTGGATATTTGTGAAGTAACACTTGTGCTCCTGCTCATGCCCTGCTCCGTCCGTCCCCCAGAAGCTGTCCGCCTCAGAGCCTGGGGGCTGTTGCGGACCCCTATAGCACTACTTCGAGGTACCCCCTGCATGGGCCCCGAGGGGTGACCCCATGGCTGGGGTCCACCTTGCATTGGATGGCCCCAAGCTTGCGGTGGGCCACCCATGGGATGACCCCAGTGAGGTCCTGCACCCCCAGTAGGATTGTGGGACCAGCCAGAAGCTCCCGGGTAGCTGTGGCTGAACGCCTCGGGGGAGAGATTAGAAAGAACCATATTACTAAAACCTAGCCTCATGCTTTCTGAGTCAAAGGCTTCGATCTCGCGAGCTTGACGCTCCAGCAGGCTTCGTATCCGCTCGGTGCGCTCGTTCTGCAACGCCAGCATCTCCTCCTCAATCTAGGAAGGAAAAAAAAGAGACAGTCTGTAGCAGCAGGACAGGCACAGCCTCTGGAGGACCTGCAACAGCTACTGAGACCTTCTCCCTGTGTTTGTGCAGGAAAGTGGCTCTGGATCAGATGTCCATAGACACACAGTCTGTTCTGATTACAAAAGGGTGAATTTTTGAAGGGTTAAATCCCACAGACCCACAGAGGCCAAAGCACGGTGAACACCAGTTGGAGGGTGCTAGTCCTGTTCCCTGGTGAATACACAAATTTGAGGGATGCAAATCTAAAGTTTGCACTGATCCAAACAGCCTGATGTAGATTAATCTTCAGAGATGCAGCAAGGTCTACAGCTTCTACTGGGAAAGCACCTTCAGGTACAGCCTGCCAACACAGCTTATGGTGACCTTCCCTGTTTGTAGCTGAATCTGATGATGATTATGATGATGACTGCTGTTTTCTCCAGGATTCAATGCACAAGCCCACATTCAGCTTCCTCTCTAATGTTCACTGGCCAGATTTTCTTAGCTCATACATTCATCATCTCCTATCTAGCCCTCTCCTAATTTGGTTTCTTCATATTTCAATGCCCTGATACTTTTTCCAGGGTGTGTGGCTGAAGGACATAGGCAGTGCTGTATGAGTTGTGTGGCAGATTATTAGCTAGATGATATGCAAGCTGACAACTCCAATTTCTCCCCCATAACACTGTTCCAAATTGGTTTCCAAGACTACTTTGGTAGGGGCACTGGGATCAGCACTCTAAGTACTGAAAACACAGGACTACAGCCTGCTGACACCCATCAGACAGGGATGGAAGCCTTTCTTATTGAAATCTTTGCAGTCAGGTGGAGAACCAAAACCTATTATCTTCTTGCCAGCACTGAAAAAGCTTCTTTTGGCCTCAGTGAAAAAGACCAAATGGGAAAAAAGCAGCAGCCAAGACTTTCAGCACAGCTCACTGGCATCTCCCTGCTGTCAGCAGCAACATGGCCAAGAGGTGTTATCTGGGCCTGTGCTGAAGGCACCAGGCAGAGCCTTGTACATGTAAGCACTCTCTTGCCTGAGTCAGGGAATATGCAAAGCAATTTCATCTGGAATTGAGGAAGCAATCTGCTCCAGCATGAGTCATCTCCTGAGCCATTTGGGGCTTTCAGAAACTCCTGCTCTACTTGCCTGTTACTCTAGGTGAGTGACAGACTCTGCACTGAGCAGCCCTGCTCCCTATTCCTGCTGATAGCCACAAAGGCAGCAGAGGAAGAAGGTGCCTTCTCTAACATTAGCTCTTGAAAATGCCCTGTTTGTTTTTTCCTGTTCTGATAGCTAAGTGGAATCCTCCTTTTCCAAGGTCTTCAGCATGTCATCATTCTCAGTTTCAGTGACAGTGTAACAGACAGGACTTGGTGCAACTGAACTTCACTGAAAGGCATGACACTTTGTTAAAGTGACATCACTCAAACCACTCAGAAAATGAAGTGTCTGAGGCATGTGGGAAGGAAATGACTAAATCTGAACCCTTTTAAAGACACTCTTGGGACATGCTCATTGCTGGTGCAATACAAACAACATTTCACATCAATGGGGCTTGGCTACTCCCTCCTTACTCCAGGGCTGGACATGACATACATACTCTGGTGAGTTATGGTGATGGGCACCACCAAAAGTAAAGAGCAGCCTGCTGAAAAGGAAGCAGATTTCTATGCAAACACTAACTTGTGGAATCTGGTTTATTATTGAACACCAGGGACTGACTTTGCCACAGGCTACACATTTATTTGTGCATATAAATGCAGACATTCATCTTGTGCACATACCTGCCCTTTCTCTGGCTGCCAGTTTCAGTTAGCACATGTCAGTAAACACCAGGTGACATCGCTGAGGGACCCACACCCAAACACTGGCAACTCTTAGTTCTTACAAAAACAGAACATTACCTTTCCTCCCAAAAAACACCCCTGCAAAAGAACAATGTGTCTGCCCCTAGACCCACATGTTTTCCCTTGAGTCACTGCCAAGAGACTGGAACCTCACCAAGGTCTCATTGCTGGTGCATGACTTGTGATTTTCATGTGCCAAGACTGCACATACTGCTACAGGAATCTATGAAAGCTGAAGGACCATCCATGTTTTTGCTATTCTGAGGCAATATAGGGACACAAACATATAGAAAATTATGCTAGGTGGTATTTTTATCTCTTTTTCCTCTCTGTGAAACAGTATTGCTAAGCTTCCTAACCCTGTTACTGATGCCAAATCCTCCACAGGGGTTTTCCATGCACAGAGGCTTCAATCCTGGTACATAATGGAAGACTTCTACAAGACTGTTGGTTGATGTGGGTTTTTTTGAGTTGCTGGCCTCACTGCAGCTTCTAACACTATCTGCAATACATGCTGCTCCCACAGAGCAGGAAGCACTGGCTCACTGTGGCACTTCCTCCCCAAGCAGCTCATGCCACCAGAGGGCAATGTACCTCCAGATAAATCCATACTCATGTCAGGCTGTGTTGGGAACTGGGACCAAAATCACCAGCAGTGGGGTCTAAAGGCAGCTATTGCACACGAGTGACACACAGGAACTCTGCTTTCACAAATCCATCCATCATTTTCAGAGAGCAAGTGTCTCCTGGCAGAAGACCAAAGCCCAACAGAGCTGTGCTGCCTCCTTGGGGGTGCTGCCTTGGTTGGCCATGAGGTGGAGCAGTACTCTGTGGACTATCCCAGCATCCATCCATTAGTGCCTGGAAGAATTTCAGTGTGAAGAGCCTCAGAGTAATCATCCTAATTTAATACACACCAATGAGCTAAGTTGGGAACTGCTGTGTGAACGGCAATGGCTGACACCTACAGAGCAAGTCCAAAGTGAAAACAACTGCAGGATGAAGACTGACAGTGTGTTTTCTTTCACCAGTTTTTGGTGCATTTCCCTTTCCTTGGTCTGTGTAGGCCACTCAAAATTCTACACACGTCTGCACTGCACAGAAAAACAAACTGCAACAAGGAGCACCTGAACACACTTGGCCAACCACAAGCTGAGCTCTGGGGAGCAGCAGGTGCTCCATGCCTGTGGCTTTGGCTATTTGAGTTTGCTCATAAAGACACCTAATTTCATAGGGAAACTACAGCCCTCAGCTTTAGGTTGTTACTGTCTGCTCTCTGATGGGCCAGGGAAGCCAATCTCCAGAGAGAACAGTTCTCTTTTGCCTTCTGCCCAGAGAGGCACAACTCCCTCTGGCACACTTCAGGCAGCTCTATCCCAGCCAGAAGCTGCTCACACAGGAGGGCTGAGCTGGCAGAAAGTTTAGTCTATGTGTCACTGAGCTTTCAACCCCAAAGAGACAAACACCCAAATAATCTGTGTTACTATATACAGCAAAGTAAGAGCAGTTTCTCTTTCACTGATAAGTGGAATTTAAGATCTGAAACATGGAGTGTGCTTAGGATGCTCACATGCCCCCTTTACCTTCTGCTCCAGGAGGGCCCGGCGGAGGGACACCCTCTGCTCAAGATCACGCAGCTCCCGATCATGCTGGGCCTCTGCCTGCATCTTGATTTTACTCTGATATGCGTTCAGTAGCTCCAATTCTTGCTGCAGCTGCATCTTCAAAACCTGGCACTCTGCTTCCTGTGCCTCATCCAAACGCAGCTGGGAAAGACAGACAATAGAGACGTTTCACCATGGGGTAACCACTGCTGACACTCCAGGGGAGGACGGCGGGGAGGGGGGGAATGGGTTGGGACATTGTTTTCTTAGCAACACAATTGGTCTCTATTGTACTTGGCTTCCCTGAACAGAGGACCTATAGTGACAAAGACTGGTGACAGTGAGCCCACAGCACTGGTGCAAGTGATGCTGATGAGCAGTGGCGCCTCAGGAACCACGATCCACACTGCAGAGACCAGACTGCTGGAGGTGCAAACATCCTCAGCTCTCCTTTTGCTACAGGCAAAGAGAAGCTCTCTTGCTCTGTTCAACTGGATTAACCAATTACCTCTACCCAGGAGACTTAAGTCCATAGCCCTGCCAATGCAGGACTTTGGGTACAAGGATACAATTAAATAAACCTAAAAGCAATATGATATTGAACTTTTAACCTTCCCATCATAAATGAAGCCAGCTACCCTGCCTCACAGCCTTAAATTTGTGTACAAAGTGATGTGAGCAGGATGCAATATGCAAGAATTGAAAAGAAAAGTGCACATTTAGCTGCAGCAAGGATTTGAAGCATTGCTCATGTAGTCATTCCTTAAAGAAGGAATCTCTTAAAAGAAGGAATCACAGAACTTTCACAACAGTTTGACCTCAGATTTACAGTCAAAACTGTGGACTCCTCCATGACTCAATGAGCATCTTCCACCGGTGGCACATGCTTGGGTTGGTATCATCAACAAATCAAAATCTAAATGAGTTAAAACAGCCAGTTGCACACTATGTAATGATGCTCTAACAGGGATGTTTATGTTGCAATATTTCATGCAAAAGCAGTCCTCTGGACACACAGATGCATCACTTTGCATCTCTACAACAGCAGCTTCAGCTTCAGCCTGCCTGGAAGGGGGTGATAAGTCTTTCCTCTGTGTTTGAACTCAGCTTTCTGAACACAGAGGAAGGAGTGTGCAGGGAATGGCATGTGCAGCTAGAAGCAGAAAGCCTGCTGTCAGGATACAGAGCGGTTAAAATGCAAACATCCCTCTTTGGCTGAGGAACCCTGGGTCCCTCGGAGGCGACTCACAGCTTGTGTAGAGAGCATTTCATTAATGCTGTGATCATACTGCTCAGCCAGGATAGCCAGCTTCCGGGTCTGCTCCTCCTTGAGCCGTTTGAGGACAGCTTTATGTTCACTCTTTGGCGTGGTCTCCAGCAGATGGTTTCTCAGTGCTTTGTACTGTCTGGTTTGGATCTTGCATGTATCCTGAAACTGCTTCTTTATCTGTAGTTCTTTTGACTGGAAAGATGGAGGGGACACAAAGAAAAAACCAGCATGTTTCAAATGAGCGAAATATCCATTCAAATGGATATTTAGGATTACATTAAGGATATGAGTTCAAGAATCCACAAATGTATATTAACATCTACAGTGCAGGAGGGAAGCAAAATACACAAGAGGCAATGACTATTGCTGCAGCTGCTTTGACACTGCTACTGTGCAAAACAATTACAATACAGACACTTTTATAACAAAGCTCCAGCCTAAATACAGCTGTCTCTGCACAAAGAGCCTCACATTTGTCACTGGACTGGATCCAGTCCTGGGTATTGCTTTTCAAGAAAAGTTCTTGAGGGACAGGACTAATATTTATTAGCACCAAAAGCCATACTTACACGACTGTGCTTGTATGGCACATATATATGAACAGCACTGAATGTTATGAAAAGAAGCGGATCTGGTGCATGGGAAAGGACAGGAAAAAAGAACAATGCTTTTTCCATTGAGGATTTGATGAATATAAGATGTATTCTAACCCTTGATATTATGAGCCTGGTTTTCATAAAGAAACCCAAAGAAGACTAGATGCTTTAAAACATACACCACAAACAGTAGTATTGTGCTGGTCTAGCAAACAAAACAATTTCCCAGTCCCACTGGAGGCTTACTGGAGATGGAGTTTTTCTCTCTCTGCACTTGCTAATATCTCTGTATTGTTCAGAGACATAGCTGTGATTGCACATAGGGCTGGGGTACACCAATCCTGGAAAAGGTATTGGGATCCAGTTTTGCAGTATGACCTTGAAGAAATTATTTCTTTTCTTTTATCTGCCTTCAGAGCAGCCTGTGAAGTTTCACATGTACTAAGTGTTTCAAGATCCTGAAAAGGAAGGTGTTCTGGAGTCCTCTCTATCTTTCTATGGGATAACTGGCAGGGATACTACAAACAAAGCAAAATCCAGAAGTGATGAGTGATGACTGTTAACTGACAGATGGTCAAGTTCACCATGGTAAGAATAAATAAATAAACACAAATCACTAAAATCAGACATGGGGGCCTTCCCATTGTTAGGCACCATGCCAAATCCTGAAGCACTACAAGCACAAACAGAGCACAGGACCAGATTACTGTTGGAGTAAGTTGGAAGAGCTCTGGGATCTGAACCAGTGAGGCAGATCTCTGTGCATGGCCACATCAGCCCCTCCACTGCCTGCTCCTGGCATTAACTCAGGGCTCAGCAGGGCAGGTGATAAGCACAGCACTTGCAGCCACCTCAAAAAGTGCAGTGGGATCAAACAACACACCAGGACCAAGCAGAGTTTGCTGCATAAAACAACAGTAACACTTTGCTAACCTGATGCAGAGAACAGGAAAAAGATGGGTTTCATTCAAATCAAAACATGTATCATGAAGAGGAATGCATCACTTTTAACCTTTCTAAATTTCACAGAAAGTTATTTCCTTCCAGGAAACCTTTAAGGTTGTCTCTCACTGCCCTTAAGGGAAGTGTCAGCAGGTTACACATTCCCATCAGGGACCTGGTCACAGCAAAATACTATCAACCTATTTTGTCCTCATTTTCTGTGAAGTCCTGTTGGACACCAGACTGTTTACAGGCTCCCAATCCAAAGGCTTTAACAACAGGAAACAGAAGGGAGGGGTAAGATTTCCAGTCAGACTTCTGACAAGATCATTTTGACCTAGTATTGTGAAATACCAGCAAGAGGGTATTTGCATCACAATTAACACACTCGAAATAATAACAGACGTTTTCACTGAAGGGTGAATTCTAGTTATGGGTCCTTCTGGTGCTGTCATAGAACAGACACTGACCGTTAAAAACCTGCTTCCAGGACAAAGGGCCTCACTAAATAACAAAGGGAAAGCCTGAATTGTGCCCTTGAGGGAAAACTGCTGCTGGGGAGAGAAACTGAACAAATGGTCGAATTATCTATTCAATTAAGAATACTTGCCTGCATTAGTCAGAAGCAGGAGAAGGAGTTAATGGTAGAGAACAGCCTCGATAAAGAGGGGATTGTGCTACAAACCCAACGGTTGTCCATGGGCCGTGCTGTTAGCACTGCATGTACACAGAGGTGCAGGATTGACAGCTCAAGCCTGAAATCCTTCACTAATCACAGAACAGCCATGCAAAGCAAAGTGCAAGCTTTCCATGCTCCCTGCAAAACGCTCCAGCTCTGTCCTCCCTGGAAAAGGGAAGGGGTTGGAGAGTCTGCAGAGGTGACAGGACAGCCAAGCCCCTGCAGCACAGAAGTACCAGAGATCCTGCTGTCCTGATAGCAGCTGGGGAAGGAGAACAGACATGCTGCCCACTCATGTTTGCACCACATCACCTTGGGGAGGCAGAACTCATTCATGCTAATCTCAGAAGGATCAACCTAATACAGCTGCTTCAGTTTTATTCAGCTCAAGAGTGCAGCACAGCTTCCCTGTGAAGTCATCTGCTATTTATACACTATATCCTTGGAGATTCTCAACAGTGATCAGATGGTCCCTTGTTCTCACAAGCCAGGTTTTCACTATTCAATATTATTCTAATATTGACAAATCAGGTATAATTTTTTTCTTTTCTGAAGTTCTGTTTTCAAGTTGGTTATTTTCTCTGTAAGAAGATAACTTGCAGGTGGTGAAAACTAAGTCAGATGGAAAATATCATGAGGAGGAAACACGGAGAACAACAAAGAAACCCCATGCTCAGTATGCCATACACTCATTTTGTTACTGGCACAGCTGAACACTGGGTGGAGAGAAGAACTCTGCCTCCTCAAAGGAAATGTACCAGGCAGCTTTGTGAAAGGCCTTATACACCCTTCTCAGACACTTCAGAATAAACCACTGGACTTCTTCGGATCAAGTGAAGGCTTAAATGAAAACACTAAAAGCCCCACTCACAGAGGCCCCATAATTCTGGTCAGCCACCACAGCTACAAGGGTAGCAAGAGAAACTCAGGAAAGACACTGCAAAGGTCAGTGCCAGGAGCTTCCTGAGGACACTTGGCTGGTGTCTCTCTCTTTCCCCCTCCCCACTTGCCACCATATCAGCTTTAACATAAAAACAATAACCAGGTGAATTAGCTAAGACAGAGTGCAGTTCATTTTGATGCACACAACAACACAAAGCTTTTGGGTTTTGTTTTTAAATTACACTGCTTCATTACAGAAATACTGATTTTATTTTTGTATATGGGGGAGACAAGGATCAGAAAATGGTGTAGGAGGGAGAAAAAAAAGCATACTGTGAACATTAAATGCATTTTAAACTACCCCAGAAAGGAAGGGACATTGTTGAGAAGAGCTCTTCAAAGACAAGGAAGGACTGGTGCTGCTGTGGCCTGCCTGCAATACCTTGTAACCCTGATCACCACAGCTATGCTCTTAAAGTTAACAAGCTTCAAATCATCTTGGCCCTGCTGCACTGCAAACAGGCTGTAAAGGACCACTCTTCCATGGACCACTTTACCACTACAACCAGCTCACACCAGAGTTCCTACATCCCTTTAGTGCCTTTGGAGCTCCTACAGCCCCCCTGTGCCTCTGGAGCTCCTACAGCCCTCTGTGCCTCTGGAGCTCCCACAGCCCTCTGTGCCTCTGGAGCTCCCACAGCCCTCTGTGCCTCTGGAGCTCCTACAGCCCTCTGTGCCTCTGGAGCTCCTACAGCCCTCTGTGCCTCTGGAGCTCCTACAGCCCTCTGTGCCTCTGGAGCTCCCACAGCCCTCTGTGCCTCTGGAGCTCCCACAGCCCCTCTGTGCCTCTGGAGCTCCCACAGCCCTCTGTGCCTCTGGAGCTCCTACAGCCCTTTGTGCCTCTGGAGCTCCTACAGCCCTTTGTGCCTCTGGAGCTCCTACATCCCCTCTGTGCCTCTGGAGCTCCTACATTCCCTCTGTGCCTTTGGAGCTCCTACATCCCCTCTGTGCCTCTGGAGCTCCTACATCCCCTCTGTGCCTCTGGAGCTCCTACATCCCCTCTGTGCCTCTGGAGCTCCTACATCCCCTCTGTGCCTCTGGAGCTCCTACAGCCCCTCTGTGCCTCTGGAGCTCCTATAGCCCCTCTGTGCCTCTGGAGCTCCTATATCCCCTCTGTGCCTCTGGAGCTCCTACATCCCCTCTGTGCCTCTGGAGCTCCTACAGCCCTTTGTGCCCCCCGAGTTCCCAATCCCTCAGTACCTTCAGGCTCTTGGGCTGCTGCCGGACCTCCATGACGTGCTTGCGGCGCAGCTCCCGCTCCCGGCGCTTGTTGTACTCCAGCTGGTTGGTGAGCTCGGTCTGGTGCTGGAGCCGGATCAGCTCGCAGCGCATCTTCTGGATGGTGCTGAGGTGGCGGAACTCCAGCTCCTGCATGGACTCATGCTGACGCAGCAGCATGGCGTGCTCCAGGTCCTTCTGTGTCTGCCTTTTGTTCAGCTCCTAGCAGGAGGACAGAGGGAATTATTAGGTTCTTTGTGCTTACTTGGATTTCCGTTGACAAAGTGACATTTCGCTTTGTTCACAAGGGCATTTCTCTTTCCAAGGCATCTGAGGACAGACCACAGAGTTTCTTGGTCTTATCAGCAGCAGACAGCAACACCACCGGTAATTTTTCCTTCCTCATTTCACTTTTCTTCTTCCTGTTCTATATGCTCAACAGGATTCACAGTAAGCATTTTCTGTTAACTGTTCTGTCTGATGATTTTTTTGGAGCTAGTAATTCTCCTGCAATAGGGCATTAACCTGTACACCAGATGCCACAGGGATTACCAGATGGCACTGCAGAGCATCCAATCACTGTTCTACCAAAACACTTTGGATGTGAAAACGAACACTTCTGGTTGATCTGAGCTGGGCTGCAGGTGCTCCTGTGAGATGCACTCCACACAGGTGCATCCAGGGCTCCCTTACCTCCCGAACCAGGTCCTGCTCCAGGTTATGGCGGCCCAGGAGCATCCGTCTCTTGAAGCGGCGACATTCCAGCTCCAAGTACTGCCTCTGTCGCCTCAGTAAGTTGGCCTCTTCTTCTGCCTGGAAATGCTGGATGTTCTCCTTCTGCTTGGAGAGCCACTCCTGCTTCTCCTTCTTTGGAGTGCTCTGGTTTTCATTCAGCTCCTGGTAATTAATTGTGGAATAGTTACATTAAGTTCCTTGGCCATGAACTGGACAGACCTGACTAATAAACTACTGAACTAAGTTTTATCCTCTTTTCTCGAGGTTGGTGCCACCTCAGCCTCTTCAAAATGCATCAACATCACATAAGCAGCATTAAGGAAATATCAGGAGACAAAACAATGGAAAAGATTCAACTACAGCCCTTTTTTTTTTTTCCCCACTGTCCAAAATACTGGTTTATGTCTAGTTTCCAGACCTATATATTAGCTGCAAATGTCAAAATGAGGGGTTGCCACTGAAAACACTTGGAGGTACTGCTATACTGCTTGGTAAACATTTTTACAGGCTTCCCGAAGGACTGGCAGAAGGAAAACACTGATGTCCTGTTGTTCAAACAGAACTCCAGCCACATGAAGTCCATCAGAAAATTGTTTGTGTCTTGCTTGACCAGAGCACACACCCATTTTGCAGTAACTCATGAAAGCAGAGCTGCCCACTGAGATACCATAACTCACAAAAACAACGTAAACAAGTTCACAGATGAATCTTGGAGTTTTCACATTTGTGCTACACAGCTTAAAAGTATCATTGGCAAAAGACTCTGCTTGCTTGAATTACATACTAGAGATGCCCATGCAGTAATTAAGACTTGTTGTGATACATTTCCACTGAAGTATGAGACAGAACTCCTCTGTATTTCATCAGTGTTTCTTGGTGCTCTGTGATCTACTGCCCACTTAGAAAAAGATTCTATGTTATTATAAAGAGCCCACGCTACCGTCGTTTTTGTTAGATCTTTTTTGGCTTTGCTGCTCTTTAGCCTCTTTTCCCCTGGGAAATGCCTATGTTTGGGAATATTTCCCTTTGGAGCAAGTTCCAAAGTTGTGTCACACAAGTTGATGGTGTAACATTAAATGGCTCTTTCAAAAAAAATTATTTATAGTGTGTATGGATTCACTCATAAAAAGAATCACGAAGTTTGATTCCACAGTTTCTCTGCATTGCACAGAGATCTTGATTTTCACTAAAATGCAATGATTATTAGATGCTTACACAGCTTTTTCCATTAAAATTAGCAATTTGCAGATATTTTCCTTACAAAAATGCAGATCATCTTTACTGCTCTGTTTTCTTGCTCCTGTAGAGGAATATCATTAACTGATAAGAAACTTCACTAACTGCTGCAGGGAATGGCCACTATCTACAACAACAATGCATGAGAAAAATCTTCATGGCCTTTCATAATCTACCTTTTTTCATTGCTAAGGATTGCCAAATTTGCATGGTTCTGGCTAAAAGCAGTATTAAACAATGGAGAGGCTTGTACTTTCACCAGATATACAGGTACCAATAACTAACTAAATTCTCTTACTCAAAGGTCAAAAATATGAAACAAATAAAGTACACAAAAGACTCTGCTGATGAAATACAGAACACACTGCAACCCTATGGAAGATCTGTGGTGCACAGTGACATTTATTTTCACATGTTCACCACTCTCACACTGTATCACACATTCCTCATTGGAGATGAGTTACCTCTTTCAGCTGCTCTTTACGGAGTTTATATTCTCTCTTCTGGGACTCCAGGAAACTGTTCAATTCTTTTTTCTGCTGGGCCTGAATATGCTGTTGAAACTTCTTTTCTTCATTTGCCATCACTTTAGCCTACAGCAAATCCAGCAGCAAGTCAGTCTGAGTCCCAATGGATTACAACTCATGTCCAGTTTCAGCCTCAAGACCCAGAACTCATGGCAGCCACCACAATATTCACCACATCTCTGGACATGCCCAAGGCAGAGAAGCATGTCCTCACTCTCTCCTCATTGACCATCCCATCAAGGCACCCAGCAGAGTCCTCCTCCTGTGCCACATTCCCTCAGCCCTACTGTTCAAGCTAATCTTGCCTAACAAAGTCAAAATGTTATGATAAACTATATCCTCAGCCTTCCACTGAGAGATCATAGATGAACAAAAATCGATAATAATTGCTGTAGGCAGACCACTTCATTATCAATTATTTAAAAGCATAGTCCCCCCATATCCATACACAACTAGACAGTGAACATTTAAGTATAGCTGGCACATTTCTCCGCAGGCTAATCTGCCTCCACAACACTCAATGGCAGGCAATTATTGACAGTACAGACATGGCAAGAGAGAGGAAACCCTCAGTGTTTTTCTGGGGTCAGGATTCTAACATTCAGTGTAACCCAATGCCATGAAGGACATACCTTTCCTTGAGTTACATAACTCCTTAGTGTAAGGAGGTGATATATTAACCTTTTTCTAATTAGCAATTCGCTTGGCTCCTGGAAACAAGACATCTCAGAGTCCACACTGTCACCTCTGCATCAGTGAGGTGAAGTGGACAATTTAACATAATTAACAAACATGGGTTGGTCTGATAAACCATAACCTCCTACCTCTTTTTCCATGGCTGCTTGGTGCTTTTTAATTAGCTTTTCCATTTCTGCAGCAAAATTGTTACGCTGCGTTTCGAGATCTTTGTCCAACCTGAGGCGGTGCTCGTCCATCTCTGCCTTCAGTTTATTCTCTAATGCCATCAGTTGCTTCTGGTGCTGCCTTCTCATACGTTTATAGCCAGACATCTGCTCTCGGAGCTCAGAGTCTTGCTCATGTTCCTGCATTTGCCTTGTCACCTAGGAAGATAACCACATCGGGCCAGAGGAAGTTAATGCTGCTTAATCTGCTTTTCAGCAGTCTTCAAACCACAAAAGAGAACAGTTCAGTTAAGAAATATGATTTCGTTGTAAAGAAAAGCACACATCCTAATGGCAGCAGAGCAGATTAAAAACTCAATTCTGCTGTAGGAGATAAGCTCACATGGGCTCCAGCAGAAAAACAGTACAATTGTTATAAAGCTGGTACTAAATAATGGCCTTTTACAATGAGGGTGAATACCTACACACACACACAAATATTCATAACATGCATATGAAAATAAAAACTAGCTTATTATTATAAATGGCTTCCTATATTCTACTTTGGATTTGGGACTATTTAATATACACAAATTACATTTGCCCAGGTGTCTCAGTGAAACTTTTATTAACTGACGCTACATTATTTCAGTGACAGCATCTCAGTCAATTAAGATAACTCCTATTCTGGTGATATTCTGAAAGCCCTGAGAAGCTGCCCAGAGCTGTGCTCACAGCATCCCCTCCTGCAGGGCTGTCCCCAGCCCAGCCCTCCACATACCAGCGACGCTGTGCGTATGGTAGCAAAGTGCTCCCGGTTGCGATAATGAGACTTGTGGCGAGATACTTGGGGAGGAGACTGGGGTTCTGATGCCCTTGTCCGAGGATCTGACTCCTCTCTGTAGTTCTCTTCCTCCTTATCAGCAAATATTTATGTCAGATAATAAAGAGAGATTGTGTTAATAAAGATTTTTAATTTCCGTCTTTTTATTTTAAAAGGAAGGAAGAAAGCGTTTTACATTCGTCAGCCCTGAAAGAGCCTCCTGCCAGTGAAGGTATATACTGCAAAAGGAGTTCTGATCTATGACCTTTGCTTTCAGAAATTTCATAGTGAATTTTTATTACTAAGAGGAAAATTACTAATTTAAGCTGAAAATGAGAAAAAAAAGGAAAAGTGAAAGTTGAGTTAAACAGTTTATTTCAACAAAATGTAAAAGCTATAAAGTAGATTTTATCAAGTCTGAAAGATAAAAACAACATCTTTGTAACTTTGAAAGACAGAGGAAGATTTTCATTACACCCACTGCAGAAACACCTCAAAGCAAATTTTAAAATTTGTCATGGTGTATTCCACGTTCTTATTTTGAGTTTGTCATTCATCACAGAGCGATCACTAGTTAGATATGATATACTAATTAACTCCCTGAGGAAATACCTGTGTCTTTGTTGCATATCTGGGCAAAGAACAAGACATTCTAGCCACACCTATCATTAGCCATGGAAACGGTAGTTCTTTGAGCAAATGAGTGATAACCCCTCCATGGCAAGTGCAGCCCAGCTCAGAGGGCACTCCCCAGCCCACCCTTCATCTGGCAGCAGGAAAGCAGGGATGTGGTTTCTGCTGCGTTTTTTTCCCCAACACTTTATTCATTAACAAAATATTCTAATCAGGTGCTGAGAAGCTGGGTGCTGCAGAGCTGATTTGAGCTTCTACTGTAGGTCCCGACTTTAAGAATTCTCTAATGAGGAGATAAAAAGGGGAACTCAAACATCCTGTTGTCCCACAAGACAGTAGTATGCATGTAAAGGGTATCCAGCAAACAAACCTATTTGCAACCTCCCATTCCAACTCCTCCTGATAAAGCAAACTGCTTTTGAAACAATTCCATTAGTAAAATAATTATTAGTGAATTAACAAAAATAAACGATCTTCACAGCCACTTCCCCAAATGTCCAATGCACATTCATATATATATATATATATATTTGGGGCACAATAATAACATAAACTGCAGATAATGACTTGGGAATGGGAAGAGCTGACTTTGTGCCAACCAAATTCTCTCCCACTTTACACCTTTGAAGCTCTGCAGTAAGAATCCAGAGCTTACCGGCTTTAAGTGAATGACAGAGCTGTTTGACATCACGGTGTGGTCCCCCTCCATCATATCCAGCTCGCTCTTATCATCCGAGGCATCTGGAAGACTGTTAACACTACTGCTTTGGCTACTGGCACTGATAGACATACTAGGAATGGACTGATTACTTCCCACACTGTTCACTGTTCCCGTCCTGCCCACACCATGATCTTGTTCCTAGGAGGAAGGAATTGGAAAGAAAATTCAAACGCATGTCAGTGGTACCTGTGGACATTACCAAATGGAATAATCATTTCATTTCTCTCTAAAGGCATCCACCTGCCACGTCATGGCCCTTTTCACCCTCCAGGCATTGCCATGAAACGTTTTTCTTGTGGGATGCTGGGAAGAGAAATAGTCAGCCTTGTCAAGATTAACTGGCTGATGTCAGATTCTTTTCAACAGTGAGCCTGTCAGCAAGCTGAACTCTATCATGTATCAGCCACAGCGTGTCACCAGAAATTGCTGTGACACCAGCATCACCTGAGTGCTCAGCTGGGATCCTGCACCTTGCAGGTTCCTTTCTATACACGAGAACTGGAATTCAGAGTCTCTGTCTCTGCATGATGACTGCAGCACTCAATCAAAAAAAGAGAAATCAAGTTCTCTGATGACCTGTTTTTCTTTTCTAACAAATCAAGTACAAATCTCTGCGTCTTAAATTTATAACAACATTCTCAGTACATATGGTCAAAACAGAGGGTTAACTGCAGTTGCTAAAGAGTCCTCATGAAGCCTCATAAACAGGCAAAGAAAGCAAGGATTTACAGGACTGGAAGCTGACTGTTCAAGCATGAACACATGGCACAGCTTCTTGCCAGCACTAGGCATCTACCCTGTGTGTCCTTGTTTGTGCCTTGAGGTAGCTTTATTCCAAGCACAAAGAGGGAGACAGTGTTTACAGCCAGGTGTGTAAATAGCCTCCCTTCATTTCAGCAATATCTGAATTGTGGTTATTTAAATGACAGTCTCTTTCTCTGGTTCAGTGATGAAACCCAGCATTTCTCTCACCTCCTCCTCTTCCTGTGTTTCCACTGCAGGGCCATTGTGGGCCTCCTGGAAGAGAAGCTTCTTCATTTTACGATACTGCAGGTTGTCCAGTTCTCTCACCGCATCCTTTGTTCTCTGAATCAGGTCTATTAACACTGTTTCGGGCCGCTCTCGAAGAACAAACATGTGCTGCAGAACACACAAATAGGTGAGGGGCCTCTCATGCCTCCAATGCATGTCCTCCAATGCTTTGAGGACACATTGATGAGCTCTAATTTGGTTTATTAGCCTTCTTCCCCTTCATAGCTAAGACTGGCATTATTTTCAGATTTCACAACTCACATAGATTTCAGAATGATTGTACCAAAAAAAGAAAAAAGGTGTAAACCCCCAAAAATTGCATTGCACATGCCAAGAAAACTTGCTTACTATAAACCTAGACTTCAGAGACATTATCTACTTGTGGTTTAGTGAGTGAAGAGCCAACAAATTCCAAATAAAAGCTAAAGGCGCTAGACTGACTAGTATCTCTAACCAAATGTTAATTAACTCATCAGCTAACTCTCAGTATAAAACCCTTTTCCTTGTTTAGAAAAGCTTGGGAATCAAATATTCATCATACAGCTCTGAGTCATAAAACAGGCTGTGAACCTTAGAGCCTGGCCCTGGAACAGTTCCCCATGTTCTGCTCTTCTCTTGGAGATATTCACCACATGCCTCTGCAAAGGTGGCTACATTTTGCCAATAGGTAAAGCAAGAACTGTCTGTGTATGTCAGAAGCAGCTTTTGCAGTCTCCAGATGCAATGTGCTGTGCAAGCATGAGTCATTATTAACACAACCACTACTTTCATTTTGTTCCTTTGGAGAACTGCAATGCTGTTTCCAACATGGCACATTCCCTACCTGTGCCTGCAAAGTGGCATGCAGCTGTTTCAGACTATAGTTATGGAAGGAATACATTCCCAAACGTTTCATTTCCACCAATGTTCTCTTTAATTGCAGCACATTGCTCAAAATAAAACCAATCTGTAGAATTCTGAAATGGCAGGACTACACACCCACACCGAAACCTTTCCTGGATAATTGCATTTACTTTATGAATAGACAGTTTTCAAAGAGGCACAAGTCCTCAGAGCCATTTTTAGGTAAAAACATGCAAAAAGGTGCTGATAAAACCTTCATAAATAGCATCCATTTCCCTGCAATGCAAAAAATTTGGAAAAACACTGTTTAGCAGAAACAGGGCCAGGATAAAAAGAAGCCCAAAATGTCAGAAGCACTGTAAAAGGAATGACAAGTTAGCAAAATTCTGAATGCCACCTGATGCCACAAAGGAAATCCATCAAAGTCACACAAAAAAAACAGCTCCAAAACCCAACTTCTCTGTGAGTTCTGTTCACATGTCAGCCTTTTGCAACAATCTACCCCACTAGCTTTGTCTCCAGACTACAGTGAGCAAAGCCAAATACCTGCAGCATTCAGGAGCACAAATGAAGAATTAGAAAAGAAGCTAAGAAATAAAGCAAGAGCAAGCATGCAGAATGCTAAGGCCAAGGAAAAATACAGGGAGGAAAACCTGCTTTCTTTTGCCCCCTTTTCCCCAACAGTGGATATCAGGTACTGTGTAAAGCATATTGGAGTGTCCTATAGCACAGAACAGAAAGGGAAGTAACAAAAGGTATTTGTCAGCTAATGCACAGCAGCTCTGTCAGGATTAATTATAATCACTGGAACAACTGAGTTTACAAACTAAAACTCTTGACAAGTCGATGGCCATCCAGTGTCATTTGGTGGAGTGACCTTTTATGATGAGATCTCCAAGGCTGGCTTGGAAAGTCACCTGGAGAACTCTCTGAAACACTGCAGACAGGCAGTAAAGCCAGGACTGCCAGCTCAGTGCAGCCCACAGGACTTCCAGCTCAAAGATGTTTGAGCATCATTAACCATACCCTTGCACAGTAGGTGAGACAGATCATCAGCACAGGGCACAGCCCCTTTTAATACCACATGGAAAACAGAAAGGACAAGCAAGCCAACCTTCAGAAGCTCCTCTGATGTAGGCCTGTCTTGAGGAATTTTCTGGAGGCAAGAATCTACGAAGTTTCGGAAATAATCAGACCTGTGTCAAGCAGAGGAAAAAAAAAACCACCTATATTAATGACCCAGTTTAAGTCATTAAGGAGTCAAGATCCTCACATCTGGATGCTTATAAGTCCTAGGCCAAGAACATGGTTCAGGAAACCATAATTAAGAAGTTTTTAACTTCTGAAATTAGTTTTCTGTATTTGCTGTTTTCAAAAGACTGTTGTTGAGGCTGGGAGGTGTAAAATGTTACTACTGTGCTTTATTCTTCTGAATTTTATGCAACAGACACTTGCCACACACAAGCTGGGTCTTCATCTTGAAAAGAGATACTTCAACAAAACAGGATTTAGAAACTGACAGTGTGGTTTGTGATAAAAAACCCACTAAAACCCACAGTTTTGGCTTGCTTGAGAGCTTTAAAAGTTTACTGACCCATGAATGGAATTTTTTACAGATCTTAAGTTCTTCCAGCAGTCTGTCCTGTTCCTACACTGAAGAGTCTCAAACGTATACTTAGTAATTGGTCAATTTTGTGTACTAAATGTATAGTGAATGTAATGAGAACCTTCCAGCTCACATCCTCCCAACAGGACTCCAGCCATTTCAAGACCTCAGCATGACAAAGCACTCCATTTACAGCAATCCCCTACAACATTCCTCCCTCAGCAATACTCACCATTCATTAGACTGTAGTGTAGGGGATTCATTCTGCGCTATGTGATATAAGGCACTCATTGCGTTCATGTTAAACAAAGGAGGCTTCCTTTCCGCTGCACACAAGAGAAAAGAAGTTTTTATATAGGAGATAGGCTCTTGTTGTTGCTACTTTTTTTTCTTTTTTTTAACAGTTTACATCCCTTTAAAAAGAAAACCACATCAGCAAAATCCCTACTGCCTGAAGATGGAACCCCAAACTAACCCTACCCTGCAATCAGACAGATATGTTGGCATACGTCCTGTGCCATTGCAGAAGATGAAAGCCCTTTGAAGATCAAATGCCTTGTCCTCTCAAGCTTTTAAATTACGTGGTTTATCATAGTTGAGTTCTCTGACTCATTGTAATGTACTAAAATAAGAGTAAGTTAACAGTAAGCTCTATCCTGGGTGTTTAGCCACTAAGCATTCTTGGTTTCGTACACTTCCCTTTTGTTTTTTTAATCTACAATTGTTAAAAAGCTAAGAAATATTTATTTCTAGCAGGACAGCAGTGATGAAGAAAAAGCTGGTTACAAGAACCATCAAATCACACTTAACTGACTAAGCACATGAGCAGGAAGTCAGCAACAGGCCAACTCTTTATACTATTTTGAGAGTTGCCTTCTCTTTGGCTCTTCTCTCTTTCAAGCTTGTGTTACTCTTATAGACTGACACAGCATGAAAGCTTAATGAGGAAGGAGATGATCTCACTGTAACAACAAAATTGAAGCTTCATCAGAATGTTTATGGGGCAAACTTTATAAAGCTCAGCCTTGCCATAGACATTCCAGAGAAGCTGGTCAGGCTAGAGGATGTTTCTACACTACTGAAAATGCAACAGAAAACTTTCCTTCCTACAAAAAAAAAAAAAAAAAAAAAAAAAGAAAATAAAAAGGAAAAAAATAATGCTACTTTTCTTAGTCTGCTCTTCAGTTCTGAGTTGAATAGTAACACTGAACTATGGATCAGAGATCATGGTTCACTCATGGATATGGCAGGATGGACTAAGCCCTACAAATTCCTCAGAATGGGTAAATTGAGGACTTAAGTCTTTCCTTAAATTCAGCATTTTGCCTCCTCTAATCTCTCAGATAACTAGTTGCTGCTATCAAGGATCAGACAGATTATTCATTAAACTATTTAAACTGACTGTTCTACCTCCTTTTCTCTTAGCTCACCTGAATAAAATAGAAATCTGGAAACCCTGAAACTGAGCCCTCAATAAGACCATTTCAAAGACCAAGTGATAATTTGAGAAGACTACCAGCCATCTCATTTCCCTGCTGTCCTCCCATGCTTACTCAAAGCAACACAAATGAGCCAGGCACAGGGACCCAGCCTGCTCTGCTGTCCTGACCTAGCCTCACCTCCCACCACGCCAGCAGACGAAGCCCAACACGCTTCATCCTGCAAGAACGCAGCGTGCAGGACTCCTGGGGGTGTGGTGGCCATGAGCTCACTGCATTCCTGCAGCCCTGCAGCCAGCCAAGTCTCCTTACTCCACTCAGAGCAGGATTCTGTCATGACAGTCACACCCCTTCTACTTGCTTTATATTGGCAACCAGAAAAAAAAAAAAAATAAAAAAGAACAACAACAAAAATCTCTGCTCTGAAGAAAGAATCTACTTCGTGTCCTGGAAGAAAATGAAGTTGACAGTTTGGAATGCCAGACAGCATTTTTAGCTAAACTGTGCAGTTCACATGGATTAATGTGTTCCTGAGAGCTCTCACTGCCTGGCTGGGCTGCTCCTCCGTGGAGGTTGGGCTGGAGCAGGAGCAATCAGATCTGACAAGGATGGGAGGACAGCCCCAGGTGCATGGGAGCAGTGGTGTGCATGCTGTGCCTCAGCAAGGGCGTTTTTGTTCCAAGAAAACACAATGTGTTTAATTTAAACAGAACCCCATACCAACAATGTCCCTTTAAACTCACAGCCTGCTTTAAAGGGTCTGTTCTAATGAGAATACCATAATTTCTTTAGGCTTTGAGTTTAAGGTTGCCATTTCAAAATTGGATTATTTAGTATCTTTCACTGAATACAGCTTTGAAGTTGTCCACTTCTCCAGAACTTAATCACTGCAGAATTTGCTAATGTATGTTCAATTTTCACAGAAACAATAGCAACTTATAGAACTAAATATATCTCCACACTGGTACCTTTAATGGTTCACTTCTAAAGCTGTTCAGCAATTCACTGTTTTTCAGTTCAGAAGTTAACTGCCTCTCCCACAGAATGTGAACACCCTCAGTGATATCACTTGGCTGCTCTCTTTGCCTATATAATTCTTTTTCTTCAGGTAATGAAAACACCAGTTCCATAAACATCAAACTGGAGACTTGGTCTTGAATTCTAAAAAGCACATTTTGCACTCTTCTCTGAAACTCAGGGTCCAGAGAAATCAGGATAAGAAAGGGAGCATAAATCTTTTTTCAGCTATGATTCAGCTGAGTAAGTTCTAGGTATTAAATAACTACATTTTAATTTTTTTCAAAGGAAATAACTTACCTAACTCAATACAGGTAATTCCAAGAGACCAAACATCTACTTTGCCATCATACTGCCCTTCATCCATGGCTAAAATCACTTCTGGGGCCATCCTAAGAAAAGAACTTAGTGTTCAAAATAGGCAATGGAACACATTATCTTCATTAGCATGAAATAGGCTATTTCCCTGATTTCAGCTACCATAAACAAATCATTCCCAAGCTATCAAGCATGACCATGGGATACTGGGAACAAAGACCAAGCACCCACACTAGTGGAGGCCTGCAGAGGCTGTGTGATGTTCTCCTGTGCTTTGTCCAGCTCTCCATTTGTATCACCACCTTCTCACCCTCCCACATTTCCAACAGTTTAGCTGGCTGACCAACTCTGGTGAAATAATTATAACATGCAGTTGAGTAAACACCACAGATCAGGTGTAAGAGATCAAAAGAATACAAGGGATCTGCAAAGGGATTGGTTCAGTGAACCTGGCCTTTCCTATGAAAGAAAAAACACTTCAGTTATTTCAACAACCAGACGTGGTGAGAATACATGAATTGTTTAAACCACTGGGGGGAGTGATTAAAATATATTACAGATGATTCAATCCCACCTTTGTGACTTCAGGTCAGTCTAAATAAAACAGCAACATATTTTTATTACTTTTTGTAAATTACAAACACAGAGATACACAATTTCTTGGAACTCAGAACCTACTTACTATTTAAACCTTTTTTTCTAACAAAGGACATTTTATCACCACCACAACTGGAAGATTACAAAACTAGCTCAAATAAACCCAATTAAATTAAATAGCCAATACATGATCTTTTCAATTCACAAAGCCAGAAATAAGTAGAACTCCTGGCTTACCAATATGGCGTCCCCACAAATGAGTTGGCAGGAGATGCTATGGAAGCAGACCCAAAGTCAGCAAGTTTCACCTGTCCTGGCTCTGTCAGCAGGATGTTCCCTGCCTTGATATCTCTGGTGATAGAATACAAGTGTCAGTATTACTCCTCTCCAAAGAGGAAAACTCTCTATTGGACAGACTATGAAACACACCAATATTCACATATTCAAGCTGCAAAATATTCACATTGCCTCCAAACACAAAGTCTTTAATTATTAGGTTAATTGCTTGAAGTGGCCATTGATTTTTGGATTCTTTAGTCCTATATGTTAGTCTTAATGTCTGCCTTAAAAATGAACTTTAAATGGCACAACAGGATAAGCTTTACATACAGTTCAGCAAAGCCTTCTGAAGTATGTCCTTTATCAAAGTATTTTAGAAGGACTTAATAATGTAATTCAAATTCTTCATCCTACTAAAATGCAGAACATTCTTTAAACATACAGAACATTTGTATCCCAAATGTACTGTGTGTTTCTCAAAATGTGTTTGTGTATTAAAAGTAACTTTTCTAGAATTAGTGCTCTCCCTGCCCCAGCATTCTTGGTCTTGCAGTTCCTACAAACTCTTTGGGTGCCCTTGCTATTCACTCTGAAAAAAGCTTAGCAGATTTGAAGGAATTCTGCAGAAATTATGAACAGCAGCTGTAAGAGAGAGTGTATGTGCAGATACAGAGCTTGTTAGTGTTTAGACTACTATAAATCACTTGTTTGGGAGCATATGGATACTGTGAAAAGAAAATCCCTGCTTACAATGTTGAATTTGGGATGGAGAGGATACAATCAACATAATAAATTACATGTGAGTGAGTATGAGACAGCAAAAGTGTAACCACTTACCTATGGATCATATTGTGAGAATGCAAGTATGCTAATCCCTGGAGAGCACCATGGGTAATTGCTGCTATTTCCACTTCTTGCAATGGCTTTTTATGAACTTAAGGAAAGAATTTATGTGAAATTCAATATTACAGAAAACAATACAGTTTGCAGCATACAAGCCAGTCCTGTTAACAATGTAAACAGAAATACTAGAAGTTCATTTTCACTAGGTTCAGTATGAAAAGCAAGTGTAAAAATAGTTCAGAGTACATTCTATAATCAGATGTA
Organism: Erithacus rubecula; assembly: GCF_903797595.1. Lineage (NCBI taxonomy): Eukaryota > Metazoa > Chordata > Aves > Passeriformes > Muscicapidae > Erithacus > Erithacus rubecula. The sequence goes on from NC_136674.1 coordinate 3,967,707, forward strand.
ATCTTCTAACTGTACACCAGCAGGTATTTACTACCAAAGAGACCTCTCTCCAACCATAAACTACATTCTTATCAGTTATGTGACCATTCTCCCAAGTAACTACTTGAGATTCTAGTTTTCCATTAATGAAGTGAAACCCCAAACCCCAGAAATTTACAGCAATTCATACACAAATAAATTGCAGCAACAGAGATGAAATTCTGGCAGCTCAGCTTGTGGTCCTGAAATGCTTCTGGCAAGGAAATGAACAACTTACTGGCCATACATATCTCTTCAATGAAAGTTCACTATAAGAAGCCTGATAAAAAACCATTTAATGGAAGACCTCATAAAGCACAACCCTAACACTGCTGTAGTGCTATTCTAGTCAATAGGCCTTTTAAATAAACAGGTTTTAGTAAGCATTAGGATCAACAGCAAGGGTTTTCAGAACTAAATCTTGAACTGTCATGGCAGGAGAACCTAAAACTCAGAAGCAAACAAATAGATGACTGACAACTTTAAAATAATACAAATCAAGGAGAAACTAAGCACCTGGGAAAGGCAATATTCCACAGAAAAACCACTACAACTATCTGAAAATTTGACAAACTGTGCCTACTCTGGCCCCAAACAAAACTATAAACTCATGGAAAATTCTGTGATGCTGTAACCTCCTAGTTCAGTACTCTACTTCTGACTTTCCAATCAAATAAACATGAGTGACTTACCTTCTAGTAAGTCTGATGCTGATCCTAAACAATATTCCATAACAAGCTGTTACAGGAAGAAAACAAAGTAGTTAGAAAAATCTTTAATAGTCAATATTTGTTTTCTAGACTTGTATGGAGAGATCTAGAACTAATTCCTGGAGCACACAGTACAGGCTGCCATAACAAAGCAAGTGTTGCTTGCACCATAAACTCCATCCCAGCACTGTCACACTGACCCTTCCCACTAGTGCAGCTCTAACTGGAATTAGGCACAACCCTCCTGTGTAAGATTACCAAGCAACACCACTTGTAAGAAAGGCCAAAGCACATTCAGAACCAGTTAGGTATTGTATTGCATATCGTATTTTATATGCACATACTTAACAGGAATGTTAAACTGCACTTAACAAGCTTATCAGAGTATTAAAGGGCTATTTAGGGATTTACTTAAGATTCTGCCCCAGCCAGATTTCAAAAAGAGAAACTAAAACTTTGCCCTACAGATTTATTGAAGCTAATTCAGAAAACAGCACTTATAATTTAAACTATTAGTTCAACAATATTATTTCTTTAGTATATTGCACTACAAAATTTTATTAGTGATGGGTGTATATTATTTCAAATACTCAGTTTATCAAGCTAAATACACTAGAACATCAACACTTAATCCAAGCAAAAGGGAAAAATTCCTTTAATCTTAATTCCAGAAAGCACATTCAGTTTGCTGAGCACCTGTAAGGCCTTTGGCTGTGCTCATCTCAGTCTGTGCAACACCAGTGCTCAGATGCCTCCCAAAATCCATCTGGAGGGATTTGAAAGCACCTTTAACCAAGGCAAGAGGAGTGCAGAGCAGCAGATGCTTACCCATGCTGTATGCTCCCGCAGATAGCAGCCTTTGTATTCTATACTGTTAGGGTGTTTTATTCTTTGGAGGAACTTGACTTCCTTAATAATATCCTGCCATTTCTGTTGGGAATAAAAGGAATAGAAAGACTTTGTAGAACTGTTACTTTTTTGTTGTTGTTGTTATGTCATTTAATTTTAAGGAGCAGAACTATCTCAAGGTTGAAATCAACACTATGAAGTTCACTGCTTAACTCCTCAGCAGAGCTACAAAATAAGTTGCTGATCAATTATGCTGTTTGCAAAGATCTCTCATCAATGTAATGCTTTAAATTTATATGTGGGCATAGGATATATAGGTAAATGCTTAATATCTGAGCAAGTCCTCAAAAAAGGAGTGATCCTCCACTAAGGGATACCAACTCTATTGCCAAATCAAACACACACCCCAACCTGAAAGAGATGTGGGTGATAAATGTCCTTCAGCAGGATCAGCTGCCTCTCTCAACTCTTGTTACTATAAAGACCTATCCCTACTATTCACTATATTACACTGGAAGGCTCCCTTTATCAGCTGCCAACTATTTGACTACATTCTTGATAATGTTTCTCTATTACTAGTTTAATCTTTACAAGGGCCAATTTAAAATGAGTTACCTACCAGATAAAGGAATGGTTTTGCTGGAGAAAAAATATAAACAGATAAAACAAAGCCAGGTTTATAATAAGGGGAGCTCTGCTAGTGCAACTTTAAAGTACAGAAGAGGCCAAAATGTCAAGTTCCAATGTGTGCCTTGACACTGATACTGCTTCCCTTGGAGACCTTCAAGTCCCTCCATGTGCTGCACAACCACATCTCCCCAGGAAAGGAAGGCAAAGGTCTGAGAGCACAACTGAGCAAACTACAGCTACCAGAAAATACTTCAAAACCATTTAAGTATGCAGCCATCAACATAAGATTGCTGACACTGCAAATGTTTTGGAGCAAGAGTATCAGTTCTGAAGTTTAACCAGAGGGAGAGGAACCAACACCAAAAGGCTCAAAAGCAGCTTTCCAGGTCCTGTTAATCTCTCAGTACTCTCTTCCTCATGTGTTGGTAAGTGGGTAGTATTCACAGAGGGCCCATCTAGCCTAAAAAATTTCAGGTTTAGAGAAACACATGAAACCAGGGAACACAGAAGTCCCCAACTGAGGCAGCTGATTGACTACATTAAGCATTTTTCCACATCAGAAATGCTATAAATGACAGCTACAACAAACTCTCTCACTGACTCTGGAGTGACTTAGTTGCCTTTTACCTTCAGCCTCAAAGACCTTGAGGTACTAAGCAATTAAAACCAAACCAAGAAAGCACCATGCTAATCTTCTACATTGGGAAGAGAGAAGTGATGCATTAGTCAAGAAGTATTCCTGATTTCCTGCATAATAAAAAAGCTCCAAGATCACATTAAGAGCAAAGCACTACATTTTTCAAAGGTTTTAAACTTATTTTAGTATAAAATATGACGTTATTTGAGAGAATAATTGTTCCCACCAATGATAAAATCTTATTATGAAACCAAAGTAAATATAAATGATACCAGAATGCCCTTAATCAATTTTCTTTGCATAGGCTAGATCATAACTCCAGCGAACTTCTGAACAAAACAAATAAATATGGACATAAAATAGAAAGTGTTTTAATCCTGGTCTTATTACTTTCTTCAAAATAAAGAAACATACGCATTGAAGACAAACAAAAGCTATTTCTGAAGCATGCACAGTTTGTTTCATTCATGTGAATAGAGTATTTATAGCTCACAGTAATTAAAACAGTAGGACAAGTAGCAAGTACAAATTATTCTTTCATCAGTACACAGTTAAACAAGTCACCGCAGCGACAAAACAGAAACAGGCACAGCAAATTTAACTGTGAAGCTCAAATTCAGGACTGCTGGAGAGATACTGCCACCTCTACCTCCTACACAGACATACACACACACATACACAGAGGAAGGAATGGTTCAGCTCCTTGGAGTGCAGATGATCAATACACAAAAGGCAGGCACAGAAAGCAATGAGCTGTTAGTCAAACCCATCAGAGCAAGACTGCTGCTAAGATTGGAATATAGAGAATGGAGGGAGGGAACCAAAAATGCTTTGGACAACATGCTTATGATAAATAACTCTGTTGAAAAATCATGCTGTGATTTGATTGATGTTATTTACCAGAAATAATATCAAATCAGCTGCTTGTGTCATCTTGGGCTTTTCAAGAATCTGTATTAGCACTTAAATCTTTCAAATATAAAATCAACTCTCTCTGCTAAGCATCCTAGGGAAAGGAGACACATCTGGGGTGGCCATGAAAACACAATGTCTAAATCTCAGAGGCCCATTTCTACAGACCCCTCTGCAAAGACTGCCTAAGTCTCTGGCAATTCTGGAATTATGCTGCTGTTCAGATTTTCACACTCATTCATTCACCACTCTTTTGCCTTTGTTTCAGCTGCTCATGAGCACAGTCATTCCAGGGAGGGATGCATTCTGCCTCACTGCTTTGTACAAGCAAGGCTCCCTCTGAAGCTCTCACTACTGTATCCATTCCCATTATTCCTTTGTCCTGGAAGCAACATGATTTTTTGGAAATGTATTCAAAAAAGGAACAATTAAGGGTAATAAGACACCAACATACAAACCTGTAATTTTTAATTTTCTCTTATTCCTATCTATACATTTATGGGGTCCCAAAAAGAGCCCTTTGTATCCAAAAGGAGAAAATTCTACCCATCTTTTTCAGGAGTAGATTACACAGAAATACACTGAACAGTAAACTGATTTATTTTGCATACACAGTACTCTTATTCACCTTTACAGTAATAGAAAAAAAATCTCCTTCAGGAACCCAAGCTAACTAAAATAATCCCATATAGTAATTACTTGCAATGATCAAGGTTTAATATACAACATGTTCTCCATACCTCATTGGACTGCTTCCCACTATATGACATTTTCTTGATGGCCACCACTTCATTGGTGCGCACATCACGTGCCTGTAACAAGAAAAGACAACCCCCATCAGTTTCTTCAGGCCCCAGCTTTCCCTAAGAAGCAAACCACACACAATCATAAAATAATCTCCATTCTTAGTAAATCTTCCTCCTGGTCTGAAGACAAGGTGTGACATTTTTCCATGCTCAGCATCCACCAAGACTCTGCAGGAGTCAAGCACTGTGACTTAAACTAGAAATCACAGCTAATAAAAGGAGCTCTTATTCAAGTAGAAGGGATTTTCCCCAAATTAACTCCTCTCCCTGCCCAGGTCCATTCCACATGGAACAGAAGCAAAGCTCAGCCACTCAGTTCCATTCAAACCACATGGAAAGACATCACATGATGCACTGGAGGCAGCCACCAGTGGCTGGAGCAGTTTCTCCCCAGTGCTCCCAAAAATGAGTTTTTGTGTCTTAAAAGAAGGCAGATGATACAGAAGATGTGGCAGCAACCCAAGTGACCCATCTTCAGATGAGACTTCTCAGTTTCATAGTATTGTTACTTACACTGCATCATAAAGGGTACACAGTTTTTCACACTTCAAAGGCAAACTTCCTGACTTCAGACAGCAACAATGCAAGGCAAGGACAAGACAAGAAGCTTTGTTTAATTCAGCACCAAAATAAGGGCTCATTCCCCACAGCAGGAGAAGAGGCAGCACCTTGCAGGAAGGATGGCTCCAGCTAAGACCCCTTTAGATTTCCTTTGTTAAAGATTTCAGCAGGACAGGAGGGTGGTGGAGGAAAAAATCTGAGTCCCTCTGATAATAATAATCAACATGAAGCCAAATGATATAAATCAGAATAATGTGCACCACAGCACTCACTGATGACTGATGAAAATGCTGATTTTTAATATAATTGTACTACCAAGCACAGCCTACCAGAACATGGATTAATGAAGTACTAGGGCTCTGCCTTTAATAAAATGTTTTTCAGTCATGTTTTAATTCAGCTGTTCGTTAAAGAGATTCCCAGAATTCCCTGTCAGTCTTTATTTCAACCAGTTATGATTAAGCTTGAAACAATACTATTTTTACTTTTCTTTCTGAGGGGATCCTCTCACTGCTAGTACCTGTAAAGTTGGGTGGGGGGTAACTATTTTTGTTGTTTGAGACAAAAAAGGTAGAATAAAATTCTGACTCCTAGATCTTTACTGATTAGAGACAATCTCTGAAACATTCAACTGTGTGAAGAACTGCCAATAAAGCAGGGAAGCAAAATACTACAGTAAAGCAGAAGGAACCCAGCTCTAACAAAAGAGAGTGGGTTATTCTTCTGCTCCATCTGCAGTGTTCCAGTGTAGTAGGTTTCCTGTGTCAAGCAAAAGCTATTATTACACTGCAGAGCAGGGAGTATGGTAAGGATAATACCAAATATGATTCAGAGGTGCCAGACTTGCAGTTTCTAAGAAACTAAAACCATGAGGTGAACCAGCAAAATTCGTATCAATTATGAAAGAAAAAAAAAAAAAAAGTAACTTTCTGCCATTGAAGGATGCAACAGAAACAAAGAGACAGGAGTAAGATCAATATATCACCCATTGGTGGGACCACTGCAAAAAGGGAAGGAAGATGGGTACAAGTAATAGGGAAACACTAAGGTCTATTTAAAAAAAGGTAGGGGAGCTTCCAGGATTATATGGGTTTTCTATTGGGTAATTATCTCCACATTTATTTATCAACCACATTTTTTGGTGCAGGCTGTATGCCATGGAAGCTGCCTGGAGAGAGGATGCTTTGCATCACAAAACCCAAGCAAACAGCACCTGACAGAGTCTGCTGAACACCTACAGTCCTAAAGAGGGAGAACTGTCCTGGCTGACACCCCAGAAATATTAAAATCACAGAGTTTCATATGCTTTTTTTAGTTTCCCTGTGATATTGGATAATTGAAAAAACAGGTCCTAGACAAAAGTCAGGCAATGTGCAAGGCCAGCTCCCTTTAACCACCCAAATGAACAAAGCTTGTTTTATGGCAGACATGTATGCACATATATTCTGCTTTCCTCCAAAAACTCAACACAAAATATCAACATCTGGTGACCAGAGTAGCTTCAGCATTGATAGAGGCAAAGTACACACAAAGAAAAATAGAGTATGCCACTGGCTTCAATATTTCATTTAAAGCAGTTATTAACTATAATGCAATAGTATATTAATTGGAGAATGTCTAATAGTTTAGACATTTTGCAGCAGTAAAATCAAAATCTTGTTAAACAAACATAAGAAATTTTATTTCTAGCTTTAGAGAGGAATAAAGTACCCAAGAGAAACACTCTCCTATGTTTTAGTTCTTTATGCTTATTTAATTCACACTGAATTTCCCTCTCCACATTATCTCTGATTTTTTGGGTTTCTGCTTGAAGGATGGGGCACATTGCATGGAACAGTTTCAGATTCAGAACCATTAGTAGTAAAAAAGACACAACAACACAAAACTTACAGGTTTAAACTTCCTAGGACAGAAACAGCACTAGTGTGGCTTTATCAGAAATCCTCTCTTGACAAAAACCAAGCCCCCACATGGGCTGGAGTTGTGTGATGCAGTGCTTACACTTGTCTTTAAGCAAGTGCTAAAATCAGAGATATTTTCTGACAAAGATGCACAATCCAAATGCCAGCAAGCAATCGCACTCTATAGAGAGCAAATACCGATCTTTAATGAACTGGTGATTTAAAATGGTGAGGGGAAAAGAGAAAGAAAGATAGAAATTAATGGCCTCTGAGTTGCAATTGCTTTGGAGATGGAGCTGGTAATGGGCCATCAGCTCTTACCACAGGGACAAAGTTCAGGTATAAATACCCCATGGCAGCTCCCTGCTGGGGTTTGGGAATGCTGCTTGCTTCCAGCTCACAGCCTACCCATACCTGTGTGGTCCATGCATGCCTTTGCAAAATACAGTGTTCTCAAAAAACTTCCATGATATTTCTTCAATAATATTTCCACATGGAAGACATTTGGCAGTTCCCTCCCTTGATATTCTTTAACCAAAATGAGTAAATGAGGTGAATTTAAGGCCACAGGTGAGTATTGTTTCGTTAGAAAACACTTCCTCCCCCAGATCTGTTCCCAGACAGTGGAGGCTCATAGTTTTAAGCAGGGAACAAAATTAAGAAGCTTTTCCTAATTAGTTCATCTGTGCTGCATTAAATTTGTGCTGGAAGGTTCCCAACATGGTCTGCTGCAATTATTAACACTGAATAGGCATCTCATAAAATAGTGACACAAATGGCTTTCTGAAGGAAAATTGGCAGGTTTGGCCACACCTCCTATAATTATAAATGTGAAAAGGTTTTCTGAGGAAAGTGTTTTTTAATGAAGGCCCCACAGTATTTGGTTAACACAGAACAACCTGCACTGAGGTTGCCATGAGGATCCCACTGCCAGTTGAGCCTGAGATAAATTCTGCTGCCCAGACATTCATGTCAAGTAAGTTTTATGCAGATGGATACTGGATTCTTGCCCTGCAGTAGGAATGGATGTGACAGGACAAATGACAACAAAAGCACTAACACTCAGGTGTCAAACATAAAGAATGGCTTTAAGGGAGCCTCGGGGTATGCACCAAGGGGGAAGAGAACTCAATTTCTCTCAAGGAACAAGAGGTGATAAAAAGATGATCAGATCAAGAGAACTGTATTGCCAGTCAGAATTGATGGAGCAGAAGTCCACGTTTTAATTTGCACATAAATCCCTGCTTGCAACATAATGATGATCCTAAAAGCACCAGGCAGGGACCACGTTTCCAGGGTTTTTTTGTATGCTAACACCTAGCAGACTGCAAGTTTGTCAAATGATTGAGACCATACAGACACACAAGATAACATCTCTACCTCAAATACCACACAAAAAAAAGTCACAATAGTTTCTTTTCCTCCTTATGCTCAAAAAAGTCTACACCCACAGTTTTAAAAGAAACACAGCTACAATTCACAAGTCACGGTGCTACTTACAAAATAAACTGCTCCGAAGCTTCCATGGCCAATCTCTCGGAGATCTGTGAAGAGCTTTTCTGGATCTTCTTTGAAGAAGAGCTCTGCAATTTCGGGGTCCTTCAGGCTGCCCGCTCGGCTGGTTGATGGCATCCTGCTGGGCAGTCAGCCGACCGACTATCTGGGTTTAAAGTGCTGCTTCAACCCTTGGCTCATCTGTATGAATGGAGCCTCTTCAGCATGGATTACTGCAAGAAAAAGATTGCAATCCTTCACTGATTATCCTCTGCTCAAAGAGCCCCAAACAAGCCACAGCAAAGCAGCTTCCACTTCCTCCAGAGCAAGCAGCTCTGGTGCGTGAAGCAACACACCCTGAGCGCTGGGATAATGTCACAGCCCCACTGTGACACCAGCCAAGCGTTTCTCTAGGGCAGAAACTGAAATCAGAACACAAAATGAGGCGCATTCCATGCTCCAGCATCTGCTCGATCACCTGCAGAGCAGTCAGAGAATCTCTGACCTATAGTGACAACCAGCTCATCACCAATGAGTCCATACCACCCTGACACCCTCCCTCTGCAGAGTTACACCCACTCTGTCCTTAAAAATTGTTCGGATTTTGTGATGTCTATCACAAAGTGCCTGCTCTTCACAGGTTTACTTGAAACCCCTTTCTTCAGAGAAACAGCATCCAGAAGAGGAGATACCGGATTCCACACCCCATGCTCCTCCTTCTGCTCGGCTTCAGCAGAGGCAAACACACATTTAAACTGTGATTGGCACATGAGACAATGGACAATAGGCCACTGGCAAACACTTTCTTCAGAGGAACTTGCAGCTTCAGACACAACTGGGAATGTATAAAATTCTTTCTGTCTGCACCATGAGTTTGCTTTCATTTACTACAAGCTTTGTGTCTTGGAATCTATCCAGAATAAAAGTATACTGTTAAATTGTGCTAAAATCCTACTATATCTTTACAACAGGTGATGCCAAAAAACCACTACAAATAAAAAACCTTTTTATTTTCCTCTTAAAGGAAGGTATTAGGATTTCCTATCAAATCCCTGTAAATTATCACCAATAAAAACAATTCTGTTTTTGCTAAACAGTTAATCACACATCTCGCTTCTTTCCAAAAAAATCTGTCTGGCCAGGATTTGTGCTTTTTTAATTTCTACTTTGTATCTCAATATTTGTTTTTTTAAAAAGTTGGGGGTTTTATTTCCAATATGAAGATGCGAAAGACAACAAATCTGAGTTTAAACAACATGTCAGAAGGCCCTGTCCATTTCTCCTCCCTTTCTGGACACTATAAACTCCACCTTTCTCCAAGCCTCCAGACCATCAATGAATCATTTGTTTTCCAGTCCCTGCAGAGCGATTCCTGCAAAGATGGAAAAAGACATATTCCTGCATGTTTGTGCTCAGTGGCTCTCTTCTCTGGAGAGTTGCAGCATGTGGAAGTGTCACAGCCTGCCTGCTCCTTGTTAGAGACCTCCCAGCATTGCTGCAGAGCCTGGCTGTGAAACACAGCTAAGATGTACCTGGCTGTAAACTACTAAAGAGTCTCCAGTTTTTCTGAGGAAGCCATGCATGGAAGGGAAGCAAAATCCAGCATTTTCCTCCAAGCAGTCAGCATTCAAAGAGATTTATAATGCAACCCAGAATGCGTTTCCATGATAGCCTGAACTCAGGGGATAAGGAAAAGCTGACACTGAAATCCCAGTGGTGGACCAAGGAGAAGAACATACATATACATATAGAAAATATGCAGCTGCTCACAAGTCTGCCACACTGCACTGCTGAGCACTCACACATTTCCTATGGATGCAGGATCACTGCAGCAGCCTTGGAACAAGCAGCATCTGCACACAGCTGCCAGTGAGGCCGAGTGGGATGCACAGGAATGGGACTGTGATATCTCCACCTTCCCTTGCATAACACAGTAACTAATACCGTGTGGGAAGGGAAATAATTAGCTCCAGCTCAGCCCATACCTGAAGCATGCTACATTTATGAAAGCTGGAGGAAAAGTGGGGGTTTTGTTACGTTTCTTTCTTATAAATCAACAATATTCCACTTGATTCCAGCTCTAGCAAGCACATAACACTGAAAGACAACTGTTTCACATTTACAGCCCCCAACAAAACAATAGACAAAAAGCATGTCAGAAAAGCAAGAGAAAGGAGCTGGGGGAAGGGAGCTGATAACCAGAGCACACTCAGTATTATTGAAGGAATGTTTCTTGGATCGACGGTAATGATGTCATGTTCCATCTTTTAAGAAGCATCAGATTCTTACAAAAAGGACATTGTTGTTCAAAAGCAACTGCTGCAATCCCAGAATGCCCTTTTCCCTACATCTGTTAGTCAGAGGGGCTAGGCTTGGATAAACCTGCTAATATGGCCAAAAGTCACATGTCCCGTGAGCGAGCGAGCGTGTGAGAGGCAGCGCGGGGAAAACCCTGCGCTGGCAGCCCAGATGGATCCCAGCCTTCTCCCCCTCCCCACCGACCCCCCACGCCAAACCAGCCACCACACTCGCTCCTGGTGGCCTTTCTGAGCGTGCCTCTGAAATGTCATCAACAGGAACATTTCTTCCTGCAGCTGAAACTCCTGCCAGGCCCACTGACAACACACACAGGCGTGGGATGGGACAGACAGAACTCCTCACCTATCACCCCTTAAAATGCACTTTTTTTCCCCCTTTTATTCCTGAGAGCATCAAGACAAATTTCATTATCTTTATCCTTGGAAATAATTGCTGCTTTGAAATGCATGAGGAAAAAACCATTAAGTATTAAAATCTATTTAACAGAATAGTCACAAACGTGTACATGACACTGTGCTTATCATTTGATCTCCTTAGATGGAACAATAAAATGAATTAATGTAAATTCCATCCATAAGAAAGCTTTACACAGCCTCGCTTAATAAAATGCTCCCATTTTTACTCAGACAACAGGCACTGCCTGCCAAAGCCCAGCAGTGCCTGCAGCAGAGCTCTGCCTCCTGCCTTGCAGTAATGACACCTGAACGCTGTGGGGAAATGGAAGGGAAGGTAGGACAAGTGGATTGCAAAGCAGTCATTGCATTATTTTAAGTGTATTAAAAATACAGGCGAGATTTAGGATTAAAACAAAATCAACTCTACAACTAAACTGCACTGAAAATTAAATCACACACCAGCAGGCAGCTGTTTTTCTAAAGTACAGTCAAGTTGCACTTGGGTATTTTACATTTTGCCACCAGTGCAGTCTATTCACCACAGGTTTTTTTGATTGATGCAGCTATACTGTTAAATAGAATTGTTCCCAGTGGATGGGACTGATCCCCACACTTTAGCTCAGGTCAGGTGGCTGGATCCTGGCTCTGGCCAAGGAACAGGCACTGCAAATAGGATACGGCACCCTCTGACTGTGCGTGACTACCTACCAGCCACCTTGCAGACTGCTAAAATTAGAAATAAATAAATTCACATTTTTTCCTATGTGTCACTCATACAGAAAGAGAATATTGCACTGCTACCAGGACTTAGATCAACTCCTCTCTTAACCAGTAAGGTGGTGGAGGAACATGAGAAAGATTCAAAGCAAACCAGGAATGACCAAGGCACAGGACTGGCCCAGCTCTATTTCCACACAGTAGTCTGAACTCACTACACTTAGTGGCTACCATTACTGATGTAAATGACACTGACTACAGGCCAAAATGTTTTATCAAATTACTTTCATCTGAACAACTATCAGTTAGCAGAAACCTCATGCACACATCCACAAAAGTCTATGAATCGATAAGATGTTACATCCCTGTAATTATGGCTATATTAAAGGTACACACACACCCCTAGAACCTCTGACACAAGAAAGCTGAAGATGAGGATGGGATAAGACCTGTTCTCTTTGGAGTTTTCTGCCTCCTGCCATGTCATCTCAAGCTGAAGTTATGACCCACCCCTGTGACTAACATCCCCTGGGATGCTGCAGAGCAAAACAAGCAAAGCTCAAAATGGTCAGTTGCCATATTTAAAGTGCACATTTCAACCTTACACTACAGAGACCTCAGAGAAATTAAAATCTGTCCACACTACACTAAGCTTTCTGACAGCTGTCAGTGTCACAGATAACCATTTTCAGGTAATATAAACCAGTGTACTAAGAGAATGTGCTTGGCCTTCCCTGCAGAAGAGAAGGGAATCACACACTGAGATCATCACCTGTCCATATTATTCCTCAAGTTCCCATTCAAACCAACTCAGTGAGTAACAAGGACTAGAAGGTACTTAGTTACACTAACCATGAGATACAGCAAAGCATTTTTAGTTCCTTAACACAGTTCAAAAGTTTGCAGAAAACAAATTACACCACATGCTTGTGGATGATTAGCACTGAAGAGCAGCATGCTTTGTCCCTATAAATGACATTTCAAGGAACTAACACATCCAACAAGAATGAGAACCAGAGCTAAATAAACACCATGTGAGCACAAAATTGAAACAACAAACAGATTTCTGCATCCATCATCCCATGTCTCCCCATTTCACTGGGAACAAGAACCACACAGACTTCCACAATGGCTACGGAGGCCAACAGCAAAGCTGTCCTCTATTACTGAACTATAAACAAAATTATTTACAATTTGAGACATAAATCTTGTTTTATGCTATAGTCATCTAGTATCCCATACACTTAGCACAGTAACATCTATAAAAACTTCTCTCTGGTGTCAAACATAGCTGCACTGTGTGTTTTTCCCTGATAGAATATATATGACACTGGAAAAACAAACAAACCAAGTAGGAGATCAGTTACAGCCCCTATGATATTCACAGCTGACACTCTAACAACAAAGACTAAGAAGTGAATATTCAACACAAAAAAACCCCACTGGTTCTCTGCACATCTTCTTACTCAAAGTAATAAAACAACCAACAAAAAACCCCCCTCACCACTAAAAAACAATTCCCGACCACAACATAACTTTATTTAGAAACTGATATTTAGATTTTTTTAAAGAATCTGCATTGCTGGTAGTGCAAACAGTTGCTAAATCTTAGTATAATTTTCTCTGGCATGATCAAATTCACAAGCATGAAATAAGATGGGGAATGAGTGTCATCACAGAACTATCAAAAATGGGAAAAGGTATTTTCTCTTACTTGCATATGGGTCAGATCCAGGGAGTGTATGAAGCTGAGATTAAATTATCTTCTCAACACACTATTAAAAATTTCCTGAATGGCTTCCAGTTGACACTGAAAATTTCCACAACTATCCTAAATATGATAAACTGAAACTATTGACAGAACTGACTTTCATTTTTTTTTTTCCTTTTACTTGCAATTACACCTAAAGTAAGAGCTAGATGGTAAGAATACTTAAAGAATGGTTAGATTCTAAGAATGCTTAAAATAATGAATATTAAAAGTTTCTCTGTAGTATAGAATACTTGACCCAAAAGCACAAATTCTTCTGGAAGCAGCAGACAAATCACTCCCAATTTCATAAACTCAGAATAAAAGCTTGCAAGACAAAAAAGATGAAAGCACTCTTAAGAAAAAATAAGAATTTAACCTGAAATGGGAAGTGGAAGGGCTGTACATATCATGGGAACACAGCAGAAAAGATGATGAATGTCCAGCACCAGAAGAAATGAACAACCATCAGGCAGTGCTGACTTTAGGAAGGATGCCACTTACCCTCAACTTAATTTTGCATTTAAATCAGTCTTTAAAATTTTAGCCTGACAAATTGTATGCATGGAGTTACCTCATCCAGAAAGACAAAGGGCAGGAATTACCCATTACAGGTCCTATCACTTTATTTACTGCTCCCAAAAGCCAAGTGCCAGCCAGTGGTGGCTTTCTACAAGGGCACAGACATTCCTGATCACTGCACCAGATTTCTCCTTCCAACAAGCTTGTCAAAACCATATACACTGTTTTTTATTGCTCTGCATTTCTTCAAACCTTTTTTAACCCAGGCTCTGCTCCACCCAGCCAGCCCTTTTTTTTTTGCTGTTGTGACAAAAGCAGAGTAATTCTCAGGGGCCATAACATGCTCTGAACACATGGAAGAAGAGTTACTCTGCTCACAGCAGAAGGTGGCTGTTTCCTTGAATAGATAAAAATCAGCTTCCTGTCCACCCTCAGTGACCCCAGGCAGATGGCATCAAGACAGTTGTGTTCCAGTGACTGTCACAATGGAAGGTCCATCAGCACCTCAAACCTCCCAGAACAGACAGGAATTGTAATCCCTTGACTCATGCAAAACCCTGTATCACAGACTCCTTGTACACTTGGCTAAGCCTCTCCCACCAAGCTAACAACATGTTATTTTTTCTCCTCCTAGTTCTGCAATTTGGAATTCTTCCTAGAGTGGCAATTAAGGACAAAAAAAAAAAAAAAAATCCAACAGAAATGAAACAAGAAAAGGCTGGAGATGCAGGAAGGGGCATTTAACTTCTCCCATGCCCTGCAAAAAGGACAAAGGGCACTCAGGAACATCTCCCTTGGGATCCTGCTAACTTACTTTTACCACTTAGTCATGAGCTGCAGCTCAGACAAAAAAAAATGCTGACAAAGTAATGAACTTGCTTTTCTCTTAATGATCTTAAAATCATTTTTTTCAGTACATTTTTTCTCCACACTGGATCCACCAGGGCTGTCAGTCATTAAGGAAAGGGAGGTGCAGATGAATGACATTCTACAAGAAACTGTTAGAAAAATGTTAAATACTCAGAAAAATATCCAAAAAGCTGTCACCAAACTGATCATCCTAAAATAATGCCAACTACAAGCAGAACAAAACCACCTGGAATGGCATGAGCAAAGTGGATTGTGGAAGGCACCTGTGGAGCATGGGAAGCCCCACTGAGGTTCTTTTCCACATTGCTTTTCACTCCAAGCTCTGGTACATGAGATGCTCCTTTGCTTTCTGCCAGTCTCCAGGGGAAGGGAAAAGACAGAATCATTTCATCTCCAAGTGAGGACATCCTTCTGCTGCCAAGCCTGAGTCAGGTGAGATCTTAGAGCCATGCTGGACACTTCCATCACCTGCCTTACAGCAGCCAGGGCACTTCACATGGTCTCTAACCCCATGTAGATTTCTGTAACAAAGTTCTGCCTCCTGCACAGGAACAGAGATCCTTCTCCATAGGAGTTCAGCAAAGAACAGGCATGAAATGCTGTCCCCTTTATCTTTCACATTCCCTCACCTAGGTATTTCTAGAAGGAATAGAAGATTAGAAGAAGATGAATCTGCACCTGGATATTACAGTGAATTCTTGCAATTTTTTGTCTGTGTGAGCACCTATTTTCAAACAGGCTTTTCTTCCCCACTCAGTCCTTCTTTCTTCATCTGACAAGGAACAAGCCTACCAATCCTATAAGATTCCTTTTTCAATTTATTTTTAAAGGATTTTTGAGGAATGTTTCTATCCTGAAAAAACCTCTTTGCAGCTTTTTTTTTTTTCTTTCTCTGCTTTTCTACCTCTGTTTTTTTCTTTCATTATACTTTTTCACAGAATAGCCTCAGGAAGACACTTTTATGTTTGAGCACTGCTTGCATTTCTCTTATACGTATACTTGTAGACTCTGTGCCTTACTTTGATTTCCTCTCAAGATTCTGACACTAAAATGTCCATCATCAACTCCCTGAATTACTTACCCCAGCACACTTTCTGATCCTGCTGAGCTGTTCTGCTTGGGTGTTTACTTTCCAGGAATGTCACTAACAAAAGGGTCAGAAAGTTGCATTTCCCAAACCTTCACTGACAAGCCCAGAACCTGTATTTCTGGGCTGGCTGTAAATATTTATTTTTAATTATTTCTGCAATCTTTTAAATTTTCTATGAATTTAAAAGAGAACTAACTGGGTTAAGTGTGTTCTTGTGTTAAAGATGAGATATTCTGAACTAACTAAATCTCTTTTGACAAGTTTCATGTGTCAATTTAAAGCAAACACAAACATTCCTAACACTACTTGTACTCCTGAAAATACTAGTTTTGTTAACTGCCAATTTTTACAGTGTCACACCAAACCTACCACTGACCCCACCACTTAAACAACATATATAAAAGACATTACTGATGCAGTCGAGAAAAATTAATGCCAAAAATCATCTTGTTTTTTATTTTCTACTATTTAAAACAGAATATCCCACGAGATCAAAATTCAGACCTACAGAACAGCTGAAGAATAGCCAGCATTCATTTTCCAAAGACCAATGCTACAGAAGTCCAAGAAGCACTCACCATTCCTTGACATTCAACACTAACATCTCCTGGATGTCTTTGCCTGTGATAGTTCTGGTACATTTATTAAGAAGGTCAGCTCTAAATTTAGTGATTCCTTAGGCTAGCAAAGCTATGAGGAAGGCAACTGGAAAAAATGAAATCTTCTGTCCCCCTTCTTTTGCAATTCAGTTAAGTTCACAGTCCTTGCCAACTCTTTTCTTTTACTAACATAAAGCATCACATTAATAAACATTCTGTGAGTGCATCACCTACAGCCAGCTCTCCATGGCCATGTCTTTCCAAGCAAGGAACACATGTTATAACAGATCCAGTGTGGGAGATGCTGTGCTGGCAGCACACTGGCCAGGAAGAGGTTAGCAAGAGGCCAGCTGATGAGAGTCAATTAAGTCTAGAGGCAAAAATACTGGGAAACTCCAGCTGCCCATAAAAAAAAAATTAGTCAGATATCCTAATGGGACTTGAGTTTAAAGAAACCTTTCCTTGACCCCTAAGCAATTCTGTCCCAGAACAATAAATAGAGTAAACGTAAGCAAATTAGCTATTTTGGATTCAGCATAAATAACTCAGAAATAAGCTACTAAAGCTCACAACATAGATAATTACCCTTGAGAAAAGAAGTAATTAAAAAGTGGCAGTATCACCATAGTTTTAGAAAAGAGGCCTGAAAGGAAGCAATTCAAAGTCTTTCGGGTCCATCAGTAAAAAAAAAGAAAAAAGAGAAAATGTTTAAATTGAGCTTGCAAATGAATTCCCTGGAGTGCAGAAGAACTCCAGGACACACTCCCACTCCAGCAAGAAGCTGTGTCCAATCCTCCAGTCCACAAGTCAGATTCTTATTTGAGCAAGTATAAACCTGGCAAAACTGATGCCAGTAGGAAAAACCTGAGGCAGAAAATAAAAGCCAAACACAAACAAAAAATCCAGGAGAACTCTGTGATATTCTGTAGGAGAAATCTTACAAACCAAGCTGCAACAGTGAGAAACCTCAGGCAGTCACCCAGCCTGACAAAAAGCCACACAAGGGAACAGGAGAGAAGGTAAAGAAGATAACTGGGTATAGGGTAAGGTGCTCTCACACCAAGACAGCTGGTCCTTCCATAAACTCATAAATTAAACATTACTGACCTATGGGGACAAGTCAGTGGCTGCCCTAGGGTCTTAGGTAGCTCCAGAGTGACGTACAGCTTTTGTCACAGCTGCTGTTCCCTTCCAGCAGCTGCTGCTGCTCCAGAGAAGCTCCCAACAACGGCTGCAGCCAAACTGAACAGAAGAATTAACTGAACTATTAATTATTGGGAGCAACATGCTAATCACTTGGTGACTGTGCTGCACTAAGAACCAGAAAACGAACCATTTGTGTGCTAGACTATATGTCATTAAAAGAACAGAACAACTCAAAAGGATGTTCAAAAAGAAGTGGGAAAAGTACATAAAATTACTGTGAGAATTAATCATAGGTGGAGAAAAGAATCATCACCTCTGAAGTGATGCAAAACTCAAAAAAGCAAGAGGTCAGATAATAACTACATTGCATTTTGAACAAGAGAAAAAAGTGACCATAGATAATGTGTGGATCCAACATAATATCTGAACTTAAGATCTGGATGAGAGGGAAAGATACATGACATGCTTTATTTAGGGCAGATGACAGCATCAAAAAGTACACAGGAACCTTAAAAAAAAAGAATATTAATGAGCAACAAGACAGGAGATGAAAGGTCAAAAACAGTAAAAAACCATAAAGCACACATCTACTCAAACTAAACATAACTCAGGAGCTGAACATGCTGCAGAAAACTCAGGAGAAATAACTGCACAATTATGTCAAAGACAATGTCAGAGTGGGTTTCTTTAAAAAACAAGATGAAAAATCAATCAGAAAAACATTACAGAATTTCTGACAGCACTTGAAGAAGTGTTTGCCATGGCCTACTCCTGGAGACTATTCTTCATTCACATACAGCAGTAAAATGGAAGTACAGTAAAAAAAAAAACCTTAAAAATGGGAAGTTGTAAATGCCTAAAAAGACAAACCAAGCTTGAGGAGAAAAGGTGCAAGAGCTAAAAATCATAATTAAAGTCATGGTAAATGCTCAGACTTCAAAAACAAAGCGAGAAGCCATAAAATATAAGAGCTGCATATTTATAACAGAGTGAAAGAATTCAACCAATCAAGGTATAAACAGCAAAATGAACAGAAACGACAGTGAGGCATTGAGCCCAAGAGACAGAAACACTGCTCTTTGAACCAGACATTTATATGAGGAAGAACATCCACAGCCAGGTCAGGTAAGGTATTCCTGGATGCTCCTGGCACTGCTTCTGAAGCACCCAGGTTGTCACCACTGCCAGGGACAGCAGATAGGAGCAGACAGGTGAGGTATCAGAACCTGGATGACAATTTTTATGTTGCTATTCTTCTAGGGTCAAATAAGCACCATCGAAATACACTTTGTTATGAAAAAGGTCAAATTGCTTTAACACAGGATTTTATAAAATATAGGGTTACTATCATAAATAGCAAAAAGATAAATAGATGGCCCTTCAGCACTGGGCACAGGCAGAAAAGCTCTGTCAGAACAGATGACCACTGAAAGATTCATCTGTTCTTTAGGAGTGACCAACCCACTGCAGCACACAGACACTGGCAGTGCAGCAAGGATTTACAGCTGTTTACCTAAGTTTGTAACTTAAAGCCCATTTTAAAAAGGAGTTCAAACATATTTCAGCTTGAAAAGAGTTTAAAACCTTTTATAGCTGTTAAATCTGTGCTACCAGATTATCTGTACTCATAAATGGGGTAGCTTTAATAAGCAATTATGTCACACGTTTCTAGAGCCCGTGAGCACCTCCTTTCCTGCTGGAATTCCCCAAAGTCATGGCAACTTGTCCAGTTTTACTCCAGCTCAGGTTATTTTTTTTCCAGTCTTCACATGACTGAGCAGAACCATTTCCTACACAGCACGCAAGGGGAAGAGGCAAACAACCAAAGCCAAACAAAAACAAATTTTAAAAATCCCCTTTTTTGCTATTCTACCTACTCAAAGAAATGCCTCTCCACCAGTTTCTGCAAGGCTGGAATGCCTTCTCTTCAGGCTTTTCATTTAAAACAAGAAACAGTTTTCAGTGTGTATTAAGATAACAAGTATAACCTTTTAATTTGATGAGTATTATCTGCTTTCATGGGGAAAATGCTCATTTCAACTAATACACAAAACAATTTGTGGCTCAGATATACAGAGTATGTCTCAATTGGATTGTTGAGATCACAGGACTGAAGGTCCAATTAAGTCCCGTTCCTGCTATTTTAAGCAACTTTATAATAGAATCCAATCATCAAATAATAACCAACTCCTGAGAACTTCTTGAAGCCACTACTCTGATTACCAAACTGCTCCAGAACCCTACTCCTATTTTGATTAGGAACCAATTTAAGATTAAGAACTGATTAAGACTGATTTACAGTTTTATTATTGTAAGTTTACACTGCCTTACTCTTTTTCCCACACCACCCTTAGTGCTTAAACAGTTTTCCTCCCTTTTCAATATTGAGTGATAAGCACAGAGAGATAAAATACTGTCCCCTAAGCCTGTTAGCTGAAAAAAGCCAGTTTTGTCTCACTTTATGACGCAGGAGAGTGAACTGTCTTCCCAGACCATCCTAAGAGTCCTTCCTCACATCTGTCCCAAATGAAGCTTTTTTTTAGAAGGAAAAAAAAAAAAAAATCCTCCACCACCATTTTCCACATCTGTTTATTTCCTAGATACAGCACTAAAGTTTAAAAATCACCATGGTATCAAGGGATATATTCTTTTATAAGTCTTTGGCATCTTTCAATTTCTAACTGATAGACCATATTTTTATATTTCATATCTTTCTATTTTATGTATGCTATTATATACTTCCTACTGCATGACCACTCACTTTGCACTACTCCACACTGCAATCCTCCAGCTCACTCAGTCCTGCCAGACTCCAGTCCCCCAGCTCTGCACACCAAATTCCATGAACACAGTCCCTTCACATGTACATCAAGACTGAAATACCACTTAAAACTGTCTGAAGACTGGACCTTAAAAAGTTACCAGCAGCTTCCCTCCAGCCCACATTCCCTCAACAGGATTAACTCATTCTTACACCACTGCATTATGCTTGGCTTTAAATCTCCAACATGCTGCTGTGCCCTGTGCTGTCCTGACCCACACCTACATGGGATCCCACATCCAGCCTGGACACTGCTTGCTCCATCAGCTCTCCAACAACCCTGTCCTGTTTAGGATAATCCTCAAACCCACCCATCCCCAACCTCAGCAAACACTGCAGAATTGGTTTTTCAATCAGAAGGTGTGCGGGGGCATGGAAAACATATCCTTGCTGCAGATGGAGGAAGGGATCAGAAGTGTAGAACAACCACAATCTTTTCCACTCCTGTGCCAACATGTTCTTGCTCCCCCCCATCATCTTCCCCAGCTGCTATAGCTGGGCAAGACCACACCATCACCAAAGTGCTGTAACAAACACAACAGCTTTGGCACAGACTTCACCAGGTACCAGCTGCACTGCCCCAAATCCACACAGGCAAGGCACCAACAGTGGGGAGGGGAAACCTCTTTGTGTGATGCTGGGAATGAATCCCAGATCCATGGGCCTTGAGCAAGGAGGGAGGCAGGAGCCAGAGCAGAGGGCAGCAGCAGCCTGCTCACATCCTGCATCTGTCCTGCACTTCCAGCAGCTGGGAGGGAACAGACACCTCTCCATCCCGGCATAGAAGGGAGGTGCATGGTCTGTTTACCCAGAATTTTTGGGTATGTCCAAAAGATTTATTGTAGGACCTCTAATGTCACTTTCACACAGGAACACACAACCTGGAAGTGAGAAATGAGACTGAAGCAGGAGAAGTTTGTAAGAGCTTGCTTCCCAAATTCTGGTAGTCACAGGTTTGCGTGCTACATTACAGCTGTTCTGACTGCTGACATCTCATCTCTTATGTACTTATATACCCATTACCATAGTAACCAAATTCCTCAGAACATATAATGCAATTTTTGTATCTGGTGTATTAGAACAAAATTATTAAGGTTACAAAGGCAAGCACTCCAAAATTAGAAAGTGTCAGAATTCAGACTGCCATCTCCCTTGCCAACCCATCTTCTTTTGCTGCCTCCCTCCCTATCTCCCAGGCTCCCAAGTCACCTCTCCTGCAAACCTCCAGCTCCAGTTCTCCATCAGCTCCAGCTCCTTCCTCTCTGACCCCTCTGCAGTCCCAGTTTCACTGTGCTCTGTCCTGACATATTCTTATCTCTGCCCTCTCATCTGACTTTTATACCTCCTGCATTCACACCAGGCATTTTCCTCCTCCACACTGCCTGAGTGCTCTCCAGGAATGATTCACTGAACACAGGACAGATTCCTGACAGTCTAGGAACTGGAAACAAGAGGAGCCTCTCTTGCAGGAAAAGTCCTTCTGATGTCTCATAGTCCAGGACTGGAGCATCTTCTGCTGCTCTCTAGGGATAACTGCCTGCTGCAGCACACTCAGGGATGGTTCACCCTCTCACTGCCATTGCACTGCAAAGATGGGTCCCACTATGGAATAAGCCTCCATTTAAGAAGTGCTTGGGAAATACAGAGTCTCCATCTTGATGGAACATTAACAAACTAACCTTTATACTTTACATGCCCATAGCATTATTTTATACACATATATTGCTAGGAGGAAGGCACATGCATGGAATGCATAAGTGCTGTGTTTTCCCAGCATATGGGCACCTGCAAGCACTGTGGAGTCAAGAGTTGAATCCACTGGTGGAACACATCCAGCACATCTCTCCTTACAGGTTTCCTAAGAAGTCCATCAAACCATAGACTTAGACATCCTTCTGCTGGACTGCCTCTCCACTAGAGAAAAAAGGTTGAGTCGATACATCATTCTGCACACACAGAACCTGCTTTAAAAAATTACCTGTCTCTTTTCTGGTTTGGCAGTATTACTAATTGTCCTGAACACAAGGGGTGAAAGAGGTAGGTCAACATCTGCACCTGAAGGAAATACTTGGAAGAATTCATGAACATGGCCCACAAAGCAGGTTTAATGCCCAATTCAACCTGGGTTAACTCTTACATCAGTATTTTTTTTTTAAATCCTCTGGTACACCAACTCTTCAGCTCTCAAGTAAGAAATGCAGCACTTTTTCTGGTCTGAAGAGAGGAGGAAACAGCTTAAGCCACTTGTATGTATCTACTAAGTGCTACAGCATTTTAAGGCTGGAATGGCAATTTCAGTTCACATAGAAACACATCCATCCTAAATTTGACAGAAAACTGTAATCAGAAATTGGCCTGTTTCAACAGCACAAATTCAAACACCTCTATATTTCACAGGTTCTTTATGTGCTCTCACATAAAGCCACTTAATCCAGCTGTTCTCAGCAATCATTCACAAAAGCAAATGAATGAAAAAAATAATCAGCAAACATTTCCATTCCTACCCTTTAACTGAGGGGAACAATAATTTGACTGCTTCAGTCAATGGACAAAACTATTTTCTGTGCATTTAAACAGAAGGTTAATTGAGATGTGGTGCAACCAGCTCTCACACATGGACTTTCTCAAAACAAGGTTGTCCTGCCTGTTTCAAGGACTTTGGCCTCAGCTTTTCCAGGAAATGAGGCAGGAAGGTGGCAACAGGTGACTTTTCCAAGACTGAACTGATCTTCAGGAAACATAAAGGAGCAGCGATACAAACAAAAAACCCAATTAAATTAATCTTATTTTTCTCCTTAAGCATTCCTGCTGGCAGGGAGTGGGCTGGAAGGCTGTGTCCTGGTCTGGGCCATGCTGGATGGCAGTGCTGGCTGTTCCCAGGAGCTGCTGATCTGAAGGCAATCAGTGATTTGATCCAAGCTAAACCAAACTGCTCAGAGCCAGACAATCACGCCATCTAATGAAGGATGGGAGCTGGAGATGATTAGAGCTACAACCCAGAGCAATAACCACACAGCACAGCTGGAGCAGGACTGAGCTCTATGGTCTGAAGGACCTCCTTAAAATGGTCTGCAAATATGTGACAGGAGGGGCCTGGCTCTAGCAACACATGAAGAATCAAAGCATTAGGGAACAAGAACAGCCATAAGAACAGTCCCAAGAGAGCATCTTGCCAGAGAGGTGTTAGAAATTTCCAAAAATCAATCACCTGCAGGTTTGTTTTAGTGTTGGGTTTGGTTTTGTGTTCTTTCCCCTTTTTTCCCCCCTCAGAAACAGGGCTTGATAGTCTTTCTCCATTTTCATTTTGGCAAAAGGACGACTCACATCACACTCCTCTTACATGACACCTCCTAGAGAACCTCCCATTCCCCTGGAGAATTTATCAAACCTTGTTAGACAAAGCAGGAGAAGTTGGCTGCATTAGAGTTTCAATACTGGAGTAGTAAATTTTTGCAGAAGTAGAGCTAACTTGGTGAACAACAGAATCATGACCACTGACAGAAGATGCTGCCTCGAGACTCTCAGCCTGCCCCCACTCAGAGAACATGGGGGCCAAAGGCTGCCTCAGCTCCAGCAGCTGTTTAGAGGTAGATGGTATCAAATTCCTTCCACATCTGTTTAGATTCCAGGAGACAAGCACCCACATCACACACAAAAAAACCACCCTCACATCCTTTTGTCAGGCAGCTCTCTGAAGGGGCACAGAGAAAGGAGGAGCTCCTCACCCCAAGAGGCTCCTGTGAAGGGCACAGGTAGGGTGCAACAGCAGAATAATAAAGGAAATTTTTGCACTACTGCAGTCTGCATTGCACCTTCTCTAGGGATAAATAAAATTCCAATCTCCACAATCTCCATGGCTGTCAATCTGACACCTTTTGTGAATACTAAATTCACACATACAAAGAACTTTCTCCTTTGTAGGTTTTGAAACATCTCACACACTGTTTCCTACTGGTAAGGGAACAAGCAGCATAATTTCATACCTGGCAATTTGAAGCCTCTTTCAGCAGTTTAGAATAATGGATTATGCCTTTTGTTTGTCAGTAGGAACAGACAAATAAGACGAAAAAAAACAACTGCAAAGTTTGAAGCAACAATTCCTGTATTAGAAGAAGAGTTATTTTCTGACTGCTCCTGTTGGCTAATAAACAAAGGGAACATCAGGTGTCCATTTTATAAATTCTAAGAATCTCAGATTTTTGAACTGGGAAAGTAGGACAACCTCCTGATACCTTGGGCAGATAGATCCCTAACAACCAACCAGCAAAAAGCAAGAACTGCTCCCTCATCATGCATGCAGCTCACCCAAGCAGCCCAGCTGGGCAGGGAGCTACTGAGAGCTCAACAGGCCATGCCAGAAAACACCATTTACTTTTTGGACACAAGCTATAAAGAGCAACCAAGAAGTAATTAAGGTTCTTGAACACAACAGGGCAAAAAATATCATCTCCGGTGTTGTTCATTGCCCAGAAGTTCTTACTACATCTGGAGAGCTTCTGAGAGACCACCAGCCCATCCTCTCACTATCAGCATTCAGTTCAGAGCCTCCAAAAGCCTCAAAATGCTTCTCTGCAGATTATTTTGCAAAGTCATTCTGAATGAGGGAATATCTAAAGCTCTAGAATGAAAAAGAATAAACCTATCCATGTTTACAGGAACTGTATTGCTCAGTATAGCTAACAAGCTGCATGAGAGCCAACTGCTGCCAGGCCACAAAAGGGCTCCCAGAAAGAAGGGAAAATTCCAATATATTCTTATATTAATGTAATTCCAAAGGCTTGAATAAAAATCATCCTGGTTATATCAGCCCAGCAGTTGTTTTTGGCTGCTCCCCTGACTCTGGCCAGGGCCCAGAAGTAATCTTGGTGGAAGGCTGCTGCTAGTACTACCTTGATATCTATACAAATACCTCAAGTGTATGGGACAGTTCTCTGGTAGAAATTCACATAAGCAGGGCAAGAAGACACTCTGTAGTGCTCATTTAAGTATCTCCAAAATAACCAAAACCAGAGAAGGGCTATATTAAAAGATCTCTGAAACAAGAATTCCTGGATATTCATAAAGCACCCCTACATTTGCATCTAGCACAAAACACACATCCCATCCTCCAGCAAGGCAGGAAGGAGTTATTTCTGAGAACTTGATAGTAACAACTGAAAAGAAATAACTCTGCTTCTCTCAATCTCTTTTTCTATTAAGCTAATTCCTGTTGTATAAAGTCAGCTTGAAAGCTCCTTTCAAAGAAAAAGGGGGAGGGAGGAGAGGAAGAATCAGATCTGCTTGTGTTTTGCATTTGACATTCAGGTCTCGTTGCCCTGTTTTGTTTTCCTGGAGGACGCGGCGGCGCAGACCTCGCACAATGATGACATCACACCCACAAAAAAAGCAAAACCCAAACAGGAGGGAAGCAGCTCTCCCTCAAACCAGCCCAGAACACCAGCTCTGCTTCTGGCTGGCACCTTCTGGACAACTCAAAACTCAGTGTGTCTGGGGGTAACCCCAAATATTCCCTTCAGAGCCCTGGCCCATGTGAGCAGCCCATGGAAATGGGGGATATTGCTCCTTTCCAAGCCAGGCAAAATCAAGTTTAAAGGTGTTTACTTACTGCTCCCCTCTAGAGACACCTTGAACACTACATTGTTTTATGCCTGTTTATACCTGTTTTATCGTTGGCTAGGAGTTACAAAGGCAAGAGGCTTTTACCATGATGAAACAAAGTACAGCATGTTTAAGTTGCTCAGTAAATTGGAAGCTGCTTGTTCTGAAATGCTTTATAATGTTATTTTCCTGTATGAGGTAGGCACTCTGAGCAGCATCCTTCCTGCAGAGCCAAGAGCCATGCTGCACCAGGAACAGAGGAACTGCTAGGTGTGCATGCATGCAGAGTGCAACACCTGCACAGGATAAAAACACACCTCTTGTGGTGAAAATGTGTTCATATCTTGTCTGTATTTATTAAAACCCAGGAAAGGTCCTTGCCAGAATATGTGTATTCACTGCTCCATGTCACAAGGAGATTCACCCTTCATGTAATACCTGAACTCACATTCATGTGATTGGCAAGCTCAGAAATAACACGTTTTAAATGAAAAATACCTGCCAAATACTGGAAGAAAATCTCCATTTAAGACACCAAACTAGATAGCACACAACCATTCTCCTTGCTTCTAACAATTTATGACTTAATTTTCACAACAACAACAACAACAAGCAGGAAAGAAACAAGGAGAATTACAGAAGTGGAAATTACTAAATATTCAGTGGTCACATGGTTCCACTTATAGCTACTGAACAGCACAATGGTGACAACAGACTTGATTGCTTTGCTATGATTAATTGAACATGAAACTAAGAAGATTGTCATCTCTACCTTATTGACAAGCTCAATTCAGACACAACACAACTAATTCCTCAAAACAAACCTAGTCTTGTTATTAACTTAGGGACAATGCTCCAACAGGAACATCAGCTAACCAGGGCTTATTCTCAGATTTTGTCCAGAAAAATATTTTTTAAATATGCCCTCAGAGAAGATCTCACATTCCTCCCCAGAACTCAAAAGTCTTGTTATTACTATACATTAAATACTAGAAAAAGGTTCTTCAGAGGGTGTCTGAGCACTGGAACCAGCTCCTCAAGAAAGAAGTCACAGGCTGAGAGTTCAAGAAGTATTTAGTCAATGATGTCAGGCACAGAGTGGGATTCTTGGGGCCACAGGAGTTGGACTTTGATGATCCTTGTGGGTCCCTTTCAACTCGGAATATTCTGTGGCCATCTGCCTTGAGACATCTTCTCATACCAGTGGCTGATTTCAGATCAAATGCAATTACAGATTTCTGTCAAGTGGCTCATGTTTTCTAGAGAATTTGACTTCCAACAGTAAAACACGAAGTACATTCCAGTGTCTATCTAAAGATCTCAATCTCCTGCCCCAGCAATTAAAAGGAAGGAAAATGAGACAAGCAACTGCCTTTAAGGAAGCATCAAAAGCAGGTGGTAACTTCAACCCAAGATGGAATTCTGCTCCTAAGTTTGAAGTCTGAGCTCTGTTGTCTCGGATGGGCCCAACAGAGCGTGCTGAGTCCTGCTGGGTTGACTCTGGAGACCAGTCAGGACAGTTGGACAATGACCATCTCTGTAATTTTCTGCTTACATATTTACAGAATGTATTTAAGTGGTGAGCCTGTATGTGTCATGTCCTTAGAAATGCTAATCACAGACATGAAATCACGTACAGAAAACCCCTAAATCAGCAGGTGCTTGCTGTCTCCAAACCAGAAAATAAGCAGACAAGTAGAATCACAACTCACACCATTCTCTCCTCCACTCATGCTGCTCCATATCATCCTTGTTTCCCCAACACCTATGTAAATAGGTAGGTAGATTTTGCAACAGGCATAATAAACAGGTATGAACTACTTCAAACCAGCATAGGTAACATTAGTTTCAAAGCTGAAAGGAGCTTTTGGAGGAAGCTTGCTTAAATTTCACACTCCATGTCTGTGGCAACATGGAACAAAAATCCCTCAGAAAAACAAGATCCCAAAACACTGAGCACTTTCACACAGGTTCTCAGATTTCCAGCTTTTAATGCTTTTTGGGGGTTATTCCAGTTTAAAAGAAGTAACAAAATTCATAGTTTTATTATCTCCAGGTAAGCCCCAGCTGTTTTACTGCATGGATATACCTTAAATGAATCCCCACACTGCAAACCTCTCTGCAGAGACAGGTACAGTAGAATCTAGAACAGATCAAAGTTACTGGTGATGAGCTGAGCAATTGCTCTCTGCAATGCTTCTGGATTCCCAACAGGCACAGGGGGCTGGAAGCTCCTCTTCCTTCCCAGGGCATCAGCTGAGAACCCTTTCAGCTTTTTACAGCAGTGTGCACTTGCATTACACAATAACTTTACCCTGAAGAAAAGGTGATATCCAGCTGTGGCAGAGACTGCACAAACAGGGTGAAAAGATACACTCTGCCTCCAAGATCTCCATAAAAATGTCAAGACAACACCCAAGTCTTGCAATTTTATATGCACAGGGATATTTTTTACTTAGATGGTCAGTCTCTGGTTATCCCTGTGTATAAGTGACTCCAAAAATGACGAACAAACTAAGTTTCTTTCAAGTTCAGGAATTGATTTACAATGCATTAAATATTTTCAGATTTATGTAAAGATAAAAATCAGCAAAAAGTCTCATCACAGTAAAAAAGAATATTAAAAAATTCAAGATTTAGCCAGCTTATTCATGACCAGCATTAAATTGCCATCATGGTAACAAAAATCTACATAGTGCTCCTATGATGAAACAAGAAACTCCATCCCCTGCATTTTCAATAGGTCAGGCACTTTCAGAGGGAGATCTGGGACAGTGGTGCTGCTGAACTTTGAGGTCTGTGATGCTCCACCACATCCCACAGGCAAAGCAGCATCTCCTACACTTCTGCTTCCACCTTACAACCTGGCACTGATCCTGACTGGGGACCAAGGAGACAAATTCTTCCACCCATTCATCACCAGCCATCCTGAGCAAATGACTCATTTCTCCACCTGTACTTCAGTATCTCCACCTCAATAATGTGGAAAATAAATATGCCTTTATCATCCATTTGAAATACCTTGAGATTTGTGGATGAAATTCAGAGCAGGGAATTACTATTATTATCCTGCTAATTCAGAGAAAAGTATAAAACCATCACATATGTAAGATAATATTTCTTTGCTAAAGCTTAAATTTCTATTTGTGTATTAATATTTCATTTCTCATATTAATATTAATTACAGCTATTTCTGTTTAAACATAAAATATTTGTAATACCTACAGAAAAACATTGTGATTATACCAATTTGTAGTCACTAGAGTAATTAATTTTCAGTACCAGAGATCCCCACAGCAATGGGAAGAGTATTCAAATGAGGATCACACATGCTGGTGCTGGACCAGCCACTGTGGAAAAACTCCAGAGCCCAACATGATGGCCCACCCCCACAGTGGTGCACAATCACCAATTCCAGCAACAGGAGAAAACACAAGAGACTTAAAATAATGTGCTAATTATTATTTTCAAGATATAAGAGCCATTCAAGAAAAAGCACTAAAATATTTGGGAGTACTTTTTAAAACTGGGCATTAAAAATTCCATGTCAAAATTTTATTCCATAAACTAGCAAATAACTCTTTAAATGTTCTTTATGTTTTTGTGACTAATTATGAGCTAGTGAAGGTAAACCATGTACTTTATAAGTAAACTATTTTCACGTTAGTCTAGTATTCAAAGCACTCTGCTTGTTATTGTCAAATCAGGAACAAATCTTTTGCCCAGTCTTGTTTCTGCAAATAAATTTACATCATCAGTATTGTAATGAAATCAAAGTAAATGTGAGGATGAAGACTTCCTCCTTCCATAACATTTTATTTTGGATAAAAAAACATGTATAAAGACATCTTAAGTACAGATTATCTTAGTGTTTGGCTCCCTGTGCTCTGTCCTTCCAGTCAGCAAGAGAAATGTTGAATTCTCTGGTCAGTTCAGGACATCTGTGTAGGCTGATCTGCTAAGAATGTGGTCAACTACTGAGCTAGCAGCTGACAGCAACATCTTCTGAGAGCAGGAGAAGGAAATATCTCCAGTGACTGTCATGCAATCACCTAAATTCAGCCCAAGCATTCTCACCAAGCCCTCTTCTCCCACCTCCACGGGCACTCCAGCTTGTACAGATCTGGCCACTCAAGGTGGCTTCTGGAATGGAGATGCTCTAGGATTTCTTTGCCCATGAATTATGTCAAATGAAGGGAAAAATAACCTTCCATCACTTACAAAGGACAGATGATCAGCATTCAGATGGGTTTGCCTGCATTCTTGCTGCAAAACGGGCAGGTCCCAGCAAGAATTAAAAGGAGGTTCTACCACACACCTCCAGCCAGAGACTAACCTGGTTTTAAACACTTCAAAGCATGTGTTAGAGGGGGGTTTGTGTGGAAAGGGAAGAAGGAAAATGAAGCCAAAAACACAGGTAAGAGTTCAGGGTTTGCCTATACGGCAATTAACCCATAATAAAAATGGAGCTTGGCATTCTTTGTAAGGCACAGCCTCTGAAATGTATCATTATTTCCTTCCCAACTCTGACATTCTAGGAGACAGCAGGAATTTCTGTCAAGGACAAGGTTACCCTCTTTTTTAACAGAAGTTGCAAGCCTTCATAAAAACCCCAATCTAAGAGTCTGGCTGCATACTGAGGTATACCAAGCAAATATAAAGTGGGGTTTGTACCAGCTCAGCTGATGCCAGGGAAAATCAAATCACTGCACCTTAGTCTTTATGGGTGGCAAAACCACATTTCTACAGTCAGTCCAGTACATAATTCTCAAGACAAGATTTCAATATGCAAAGACTAATTTAAAAGCCCAAGGAGGCACAGGAGAGTGATGGATTAAAGGCAGAAGTTTGTGTGCTGTGCACAGACCCTGTGTTCTGTTTGACCCTCAAAGAGGGACACCTTACCTAGGGGTACAGGGCCAAATCATAGCAAAAGAGATTCCAAACCCAGGGTTTAACTGGTTTGCTATCTAGGCCAGGAAACAGTTCTGCAACACATTTAACACAGTTTAATCGCATCAAATCATAGCTGGCCCAGAACTGATTTTAACAACTGTCAACTGCTCCTTGGAACAAGCAAAGCCAAAAAGAAGATCACAGCACACAGTTTACAAAGAGTACAGAAACAACCCAAACATCCAGAGCACCAGCAGTAAAGCAAGGCACATTCAAATCCCATGATCTTTATTCAGATTGGGTTACAAGGAAGTGGGAACTGGGAGGAGTTAATGTTAGTGACAACTGCAAGCCAGAACTGAAGGAGAAACATGTTGCACTGAAACCAAGACACAGCTTGAGAAATTCTATTAACTGATGGAGAAAGTTACTGCACTACTTACTGGATACCCGTGGCCTATTTGAGAAACAGTACTAGCAAAAATAACCTCTCATCTCAGCTGGGGAGGGAGGGACAGTCACCAATTAAAAGGGGACTGAGGTGGGAAATGAGAGTTGCATATTAAGAATGGTGAAAGAGGCAAAAATAACAAACATGTGCAATAGCACATGAGATTATTTCCAAGAAATCTCAGGACAACATTTCTCTGGGCATGGGCTCATGGGTCTGTTACTGCCCTTGAGCAGTGGAATGTCAGGGAAGAGGAAGGATTGCTGGGTGCTTGGAAAACAGACTGAACACATGGATGGGGAGCAAGCCAAGTGTTACAAAAAATGGTCCCTACCCTTTCAACATATTTGCACTTGCATATTCCTCTTTCCCATGCTCCTGGATCCCAAAGCTTTCCAAATATTAGAAATCAGCCAGACCAGAGTGAACTGAAGCTGAACCAGCAACCCAAAAGGAAGGACTGACACTAATGACCTAACTCCTCAAAATCTAGCAGTGCCCAACAAGCGGAAGAAGGCTAAAGGGAAGAAAAAGAAATGTTAAAGTTTAGATGAACTAAGTGAAAGGTTGAAAGCAACTTCATTCACATTTTAACAATTCAAGTGTAATACATATTGACTTTCAGTCTAAAGCTATAGCAAAAATCTCTGAGATTAACAGTAATCATAAAAATTTTCTTTTCAAATATGGATTGACAAAGCTGACATGCAATAAAAGCTTCCAATGAAACTCACAGGCACTGTTCCCCCACATTCTGATAGGAGGCTGCCCTGTAAACACGCTGAACTCAATGAGTGTAGGATAAAACTGTTTTTATAAAATTACATCTCACTCTAAAGAAAATATTTGCATGGCTGTAGCCAGGAGTGTAAAAAGGGTCATTGGAAGATCACAGGCACAGAAAACTGAAGAGCCTGCCAGCTTTAGAGTTTTGTGACTTCTACTTTTTTCCTCAAGATCTAACTTTTCCCCCAAACAAAACACTTCCAGCCTTTTTCACCCTAAGGACAATATTCAATATGTAAATCTCATGCTGTCACCCCATCCTGACCCCTAAAGAAAAATCATAACTGTTTCCAGCCAAGCAATACAGCAGGCTAAACTACAAGCTACTGTCCACTTGTATTAAGAAGCCATCATCACTCTAACTCATGTTGGACCAAACCCTAAGAGAAAGAAAACCTCACCTCCAAAATATAGATGTGTAATTAATGCTGTAGATCTGTCCTCCGCAAGCTCTGATTAAACTGGAGAAACTTCTGTGTTTAGACAAAACTTATTGCTGCTTTGGCAATTTCATGCTATGTTTACAGTGGCTACCTTGCCTTTTCTTTTGGCAAAGAAACAAAGATTAAGCAGAATGTGAAAAAAAAAAAAAAATCAAGAGGAATAATGCACTGATTTCTGATCAAGTATTAGAAGTTCCTAATGGCTTCTCTTCCATAATAGAAAAAAACTACTGTCATTCCAGTGATCACCAAATATTTGTTCAAAAATTGCTTTAAGAACCGTGTTTGGAGCCCCCACTGTGCTGGCTAATGTCCATTGTGTTTCTAAGGGCCTGCAGAAAGTATTCCCTCCTCCATGTTCTGTACTGTAAATGAGCACTTAGGCAAGGAAGAAGGAATAGTGTGTAAAGCCAACTCTGCTTTTAAACAGCTCTCTATCTTTTCCTACTATTTTCTGCACAATTCTTCCCCTAAGATAGTTTGCATTTCACCTCTCATTCAATGATTTTGTATTTCAGGGTTTTTTTTCACAGGAAGGACTCCCTCTGGAACTTCACATGAGGGGATTAGTGATTTTCTGACCCTTTGCCCATTGAATTTTTTTCAGTCTCTTCTCCACAGTGAAATCAATTTATGATCAGCAATGTCTCAGCATGTTAAAGGACAATAAAAACAAAGGATTCTGAAACCTAACCACTAGAAGTTTAGCAGAAAGTGCCACCAGCTACCTCTGCCTTTAATTGCTGGCTGTGGTGGAGCAGCCCAGTCCCTGGGGTTGTCTCTAGCATCACCTCACTGTGCACTGAGCCATTTCAGATCACCAAGCTGACACAAAACTGTATTTTTCCTTAGGTTAGCTTTCTGCTGGTGCAGGATCAAAGACCAGAGCCATTGGAATGACACATGGAGATGCAGGTGGAGGACAGGACTGCACACCTCAGTCGACTTCCAGCACAAGGGGAACTTGCCAGAGAGCACCAGGCTGCACATACTGGAGTTTCATCCTGCACTGAGTCCATCCAGAACGAGCACTTTGTGGATAGGAGTAGGAAACACACAATATTATAGAAGAAAGGACAGATGTGGGTCTCAGAAAGTATTAAATCATCCTGCTCTGTGCTGTTACAGCAAGCTTGTCCCAAGCATGGTTAACCAGGAAAGAACAGAAATGACACCCTGCTGTCAGACCCAGGAAACTTTCCAGTTCAGA
Organism: Erithacus rubecula; assembly: GCF_903797595.1. NCBI lineage: Eukaryota > Metazoa > Chordata > Aves > Passeriformes > Muscicapidae > Erithacus > Erithacus rubecula. The sequence continues at coordinate 4,001,838 of NC_136674.1, forward strand.
CACTACTCCAGTCCAGAGTTGAAGTTCAGCTCTTCCCTTTGTCCAGGTTTACAAAAGGAAATACAAGTAAAATCCTTGACACAACACAGCATACTTGAACAGGAAAAAGGTAATGGCCACCCAGCACTACTGCCATTCAGAAGACAAGAGCGTGCCTCACCCCTGGTAACACCAAAGATTTTTATAATTTCTGGTATGCACTTCAACCTGACAGTATGTTGTTTACATGATTTTAATATGAACAGGAACACAACAGAAAATACTTCTAAGATAGGATCTTTGTGATTATGGGAGTGTTCACCAAAACACACTGAGAATAGAATAAGACAAGCAGTATTTACCACAGCTTCCTCATCACCTCTAGATCACAAAGAGAGCCAGATCAACTCTAATTATCTTCTTACTTGACAAAATACCCATACTGTCAAAAAAATTTCTATGAGACATATTTTGCAAATGACCTTACTCCCTACTAAGTTAGATCAGAAGTATATCCATGCAGAAGTGACAAGCATGAGAGACAACAGCAGCAGTACATATAGTCTGTCTTTGCTAGAAAGAGAATTCCAGTTGAAAACCAAGTACCTGGAAAACAACTAATGCTCTGTTGAGTATGCAAGGGTTGTGTCAAAGTGGAACTCACTACTGCAGAGTCAGCTACCTACAACATCTTTAAAACAAATCTCTGAAATTGCTGCCATATCTATTGTTCTCTACAAAACATCCTCATTACAGGAAATCCACTACTAGGATACATCTGAAGATGTAATTATTAGTGTGATATTTGCTTCTCTTCCAATGAATCTCACCAAGCATAAAACCTGTGACTGTCTTACTACTCATTAAAAACATGTTATTCTGGAGACAAAAACTGGTGAATAGGGCTAGAGATGAAAACTGCACCATTAGAAATGTTATTTAGCTGGAAGTAAACATTTAAAGTTCTTCACTTTAGCTTATACTGGAATTTAACAGCAGAACATAGATAACTTTTTCAAATAGTCTAACTTGAGGCCTAAGCCACCTTATCTGCACATAATTTTAATGCCAACATCTGGTCCTGTACAGGCAACACTTAATTCAGTCTAGTTAAAAAGAAAAATAACATCCAACTATTCAAAAAGTTTTCACTTCAGGTGGTTGCATTTCAGCAGGATTAGACTTAAAATTAAGCTGTTCTACCAGAATCACCTTCTCTTCACTGACATATTGTTAACAGAGAAGAAAAACATCCTCTCAAGTTCAAAGGACAAATTGAGGTTCAAGTTTATCAATGTATTTCGGTCTACAGATAAAAGGAAGATGAGTCCTAAAAATGGCAAACATACCAGTCAGAACTAGGCCAATGTTGTGGAGAATCTAATATGAAGGCTCAAACCAATCGTTGATTAGGTTTGCCCTTGGACATAAGTAGCAAAAACTATGACACACTAACTAAGAGGAGGCACAAAGGCAAGGAAAATGTAGGCTCAAAGCAGGCTCAAGAAAAGCACACCAAAAACTGTATTTATTGCAACAGAAGTTGTTATTCTGTAATCCTGAGATATTAAAACAAACCTTCCTAGTGTCAAAATGTATCAGTTTTTCATGGTTTTCACTATTATGTACTGTCTACTAAAGCTATTTTTCAGACACTGAAGATCTGAACTATATTGTTCAATTATATATATAAATATATATATATATATATATATGTATTTAGGGTGGTATTTTTGAAAGGTTTCATCTGAAGCATTCCAAGCTGATAACCTTTATCCAAATACACAAAACAAGAACCATGTCAGATGCACTATAAATAGCATTAATAGTGAGGAATCAATAACATCCAAACCTTTAGGTAACATCTTATTAATCTGCCCTTGGCATGCATGGGCACACTGCTGTAACGGCTCTCAAAATGCAATAGTCAAAGGTGAAGGACACAATTTGTTCAACTAGTTAATGCAACTGCTATTTAACCAACAGAGCCACTAAAATGCCACCTAATGAAATACTCCATGCCATGATAAGCAGCAGAGACAAGCACGATAAACATGAAACGTTTTTCTATGAAAATATATTAAAAGTCCTCAGGGCTGTTACCGATCTGTCATTTTTTTTTTTTTTTCCGAAGGCATGTGAAGATCTACATTTGACAACAACCATTTTAATCTCTGGTTCTCCCCCCCACCCCATTTCTTGTACCGCGCCCAACACAATGGTACAACTGCATCTCCCAGGTATCGCCTTGATATTTATTTCTGCTTTCACAGTGACAAAGGTCAATTCCGATGCTCCAAAGATGCTTGCAGCAAAGCGGGGTGAGAGATATTTCTAACGACATACCCACACAGAAATTCAGCCTCCATGAGATGTTTTAATCTGACAAATTAAAATGGTTGGGAAACGCTATTTGGGTAACGGAATCGGCCGCCACATGCATTGCTGAGGGGGGAGCAATAAAAGGTCTTTAAAATAGGTCACTTTCAGCCAAATCCCACACCAGCACCGAACAAAATGGTATATACACTGAAAACTCACCGCTTGGGGAGGAGCGAGGGGCATGGAGGAAGGAGGAAAAAAAAAAAAAAAAAAAAAAAAAAAAAAGAAGAAAAAAAAAGGGTGAAAAAAATAAAAGGGCATAAACCCCCGCGGGTTTCCTAGGGACCCCCTACCCTCTCCGGGGGTCGGGGCTCGGCCGGCGGAACCCCCGGGGGAGCCGCAGACAAAAAGGGCCGCGGCGCTGGGCACGCCTGGCCGCGGGGCCGGCCCCGGCCCCAGCCCTGGGCCTCCGGCGGCCCCTGACAGCGGGGAACACCCCTCCGCCCGCGGCCGCCCCTCCGCGGGAAGCGCCATTTCGCCGCCCGCTCCCCCGCCGGTGCTCGGCGGCGGCGGCCCCGACCCTGCGGCAGTGCCGCAGAGCGCGGCGGGGGAGGCGCCGGCCCCACCGGGCCGCTCCCCCCCACCACCGCCTCCTCCCGCACCCTCCCGGGGCCGCCCCGGCCGAACCCCCGCCGCGCTGCCTGCCTTACCCTCCGCCGCAGCCGGGCTGGGAGCGCCGGTCGGCCCCCCGCGGAGGAGCAGGAGGAGGAGGAGGAGGAGAAGGAGGAGGAGAAGGAGGAGCGGGGCAAGGGGCGGCGGCCCCGCGGGGGGAGGCGCCCCCGGAGGGGCGTCGGGCCCGGCCCCCGCGGGTGCCCGGGCGCGGCGGGCACAAAGGCGGCGGGGCACGGCACCTAAGATGGCAGGGCGGGCGCGGCGGAGCGCTCAGCCGCCGCCACCGCCGCCGCCACTACCGCCGCTGCCTGGGCCCCGCTCGCCGAGCCGCGGCCAGGCCGCGCCGCGGAGGCGCGGCGCGCGGGTAGGGCGGGCGGCGCCGGCCGTGCCGCCGCGGCGGAGCGGGTCCGTGTGCCGGGCCGCGATCGCTGCCGCCGCCCCGCCGCCACCTCTCCTCAGCGCCGCCCGGGCTCCGGCTGCGCCGCCGCCGCCGCTCCGCGCTGCCCGCAGCCAGCGGCCCCCGCCCGCCCCTCTCGCGAGACTTCGCCGCCCTCTCCCTCCCCCCCCCAGCACCGCGGCCGGCGGGAGGGGCTGGGGGCGGCGGGGGGAGCAGGGGCGGGGCCGGGAGGGGGCGGCGGAGGGGCAGCGGGGGCGGGCGGGGCTGCGTGGGGAGCGGGCGGCGGCCTGAGGGGTCTTGGGCGTGTGTGGGGAGGGGGTGTTGCTGCGAGGGTCTCTATGAGGAGAGGTCGTTGGCTTGGTGGGCTCTTATGAGGAGGGGGCAGCCGGCTGTGAAGGGTTGTGTGAGGGGGAACCTTGGTGTGAGGAGAGAGTAACATCTCTGAGGGGTTGTGTGGGGAGGGGCAGTTTTAGGGGACAGGTGAGGCGCTGCTGAGGGATGGGAGAACAGGGGATACCTGGTATGTGGGGATGCTGGGAGGAGTTAGGGAAAGAGGGTTTGTGGAAGGCCTGTGTAGGGACACTGAGGGGGAAGATGGTGAGGGGCTGCTGCTGAGGCCGTTTGGGCCCTGTCAGGGTTGTGGGGGGAATGAGGAAACTGGAAAGGAGTGGGGGAACAGAGAGGTAGGGGACTCAGCATCGCTGTAAATGGGGCCTGGACATAGGGTTGGACATAGGTAGGGAGAGGCCTGGCACGGGTGGGAAATTTTGGGGGCAGTGTGGCAGAGGGCCGTGGGTTTGGGGCAGGCTGGCTGTGGTGAGGACATGGAGCCAAGTGGAGCTGCCTCTCTGGCCAGGAGCAGCTCAGCTACAGGCGGTGACAATCCCAGGAGGTGGCAGCTGACTGCTCTGCTCACCAAATAGGTGTATTTCAGCCTGCTCTTGGCCAAGCTGTTTCTGGGGTGTGGCCAAAAGAGGGAGGAAAAAAAAAAAAATCTCATGGACTGAGCATGTGGTCTCCTAAATTGTACTCTTGGCTCTCTGTGGTGGGTGTTGAACTTGGTAGGTTGTTGAGCCTTTGTGTGCTTTGGTATCTCCATCTATGAAGCAGAGATAACAGTTGGCTTCATGCAGGGATTAATTATCACATCTTGTAGTCACGTATTTGTTTATTTGTTTTTGCTATAGATTACAGCTGGAGGAATTCTAAACAGTCCACTTCTCCTTGTCATGGTGTTTGAGCGCATTGTGCTCCTGTCTGAACAGAGGAAATCACTGAGGTCAGTCTCCCTTGTGTTTATAGTTGCTTTCCCTTTCAGAAGTATGGGGGCAAGGAATCATCAAAATAACAATTTGTACTGACATCCTGATAATAAATTAATAGAAACAGTTAGATAAGACACAAAGTTTGTCAAAGGTGTGTTTGTAGGGATGGCTTCCGCTTTTGACTTCAGAATTACACTGAAGGCACAGTCTGCTCTGTTATAAAGTACCCTGCAAATACTAAATGTTGAGACGTCCCCAGTATGAAATAATATAACTCTGTAAATCCAGTATTATTGCTACTGCTGAAATAAAACTGATGAAACAAACTTCCTTCCTATTTTCTACATAATCTAACAGATATTTTGTTTCATGAGAAAACGTTGTATCCAGCAGGTGTTGAGGTGATGCTGCATACGAGTTAGTAAATTTTGCATTTACCTTTAGACAGGCAGAGCTACTGGGGACTGTTTTCTTTAACCTCAGATGGAGGGACACCTGAGGAATGTAACAATTGTGGACTACATCTAGAGTTTTGTGAACTTGTCCCAAAGTGGTCTGATACTTTGCTTTGTCAAATCCCAATAGGAAAAGTGAGAAAAACATGGATCACTTGAAACATATGTTGTTGTGGGTATTGGGAGAGGCAAACTAAAGGTTTATCTGATGATCTCAACCTTGAAGTTGGCAGCTGTGACAGGAAACTTGGTTTCATTCATCTGCCAAAGATATTTGTAGTGTATCATTTGACAAGTTAAAAGGCATTTTTATAATGACACAAAAATAAAACCATCCGTTTTCTAAAACTACAGTTTCTGTCTTCTGAAATAATATGGGAGAGACGCTTCTGGGGAAATTAAGGGCATGTCTGAAAGGTAAACATTTGTATTTCCAAATGTTGAAAGAATGGTGTTTAATGCTAATCTGCTCAGCATGGCCTATTGATATTAATTGGGTTTTGTCAAATTAGTGGGTATCATTTGCTTTTGGAGATGGGAGAACAAAATGGAGCTGTAAGAGAGAATGATCCGCCCACGGGGTCAAAAGGTGGAATTGAGAATCAGGTTCTTCTGAATCTTGATCTTGTACTTCTTCCTGCAGACAAATTGCCTGTAAAGCTCATGAATTATGAGAGCTGGTGAGGTCTGTGGAGCTAACCCAGCAAATGCCAGCAGAGGCTGGGCCTCAGCTCTTAGTGTTAACACACGTGAAAGATAATGAGAGGTCTAGGTAAAAATCCTTAGAATCTCTCAACAGTGGCTGCAGAAAAATGTGAATTATGCTTTGCCCTTAACTACCCTAAACTTTCAAGTATTTTACTTGGAATGCTGGATCTGCACTTGGTATGTATTCAGTGACTGCTTCAAAAATATACAGCATAGTCTGTGAACAGACTGTTTGGAAAAAGTTCACTGAAATTCTGAAGGAACAGCCAGTATGAAAATTATGTTTATTGTCACCAGCTGAACTAAACAACACATTTAGCTTTCCTAGTTCATTGTATTAGATGTGTTCTTGCTGCCTTCTCAAAAGACTATAGTAAGCATCTATAAAGTCAGTTCAGCTTCATTTGCTAGTTTCCTGATGTAAATTTAGTCCACTTTAAAAAGAACTAAACAGGTTATATATATGTTTCATCTGGGACTTGCACTAGTCTGTCAGATAGCTATACCCAAAGTTAATTCTGTCTGAAGGAGGTGCCAGAACATCAATAAATAAATATTACAAATTGCCTAGCGGTTCAGCTGACAGGCAGAACTGGTTTCAACACATTGCTCCCATTGTGCTGCTGCAGAGCTGGTACTGGAGTAGACCCATATGACATTCCAGCATGGACAGGACCTTTAAGAGCATGCACCAGCTCTCCATGATATTGTAGGAGAGGAAGTAGAGAACAATGCTAAATCCAACGGAAACTGTGGCAAGAATTTATTCAAGGCACATTGTAATTAGTCGAGCTGGGAGTTTGGCCAGGACATTGGGGTTAACACCCCTGCTCCTTTAGAGGTGTCATCGTTTATTTTTTTAATGACTTTAAGTGATGAGAAGCTTGGCTTTCTGTCTCAGCAGAATGACACCAGTTCAAGCAGTGTAAACTTCTTTACAGCAGTATGAAGGTGCTGGTTCAGAACTTACTTTGAGCAGTGATGGGGCCTAGTACAGTTATCACTGCTTTATAAATACTTGCAGTAGATAAGAAAGATAAGAGTGTGATTAGGGCACAGTTTCAGGTGCTGTAATTACAGCCATGCCTTCCTAAGCCTTCATTCCAAATGCTGTTCAATCTGGCTATTTTTAAGCAAACAATCGTAAATTTTAGAAGAAATTGTAGAATTTGAAACAGAGAAACTTGGTTATTAATTATATAGCAGCTGTGAATAGCAGTTATCAATGTTTTTTCTTAGGAAACTTATCATACAAGCAGAATGTAATTTAGCCAATTTAATTCTTTCATGCTGTTGAGATTTTTAGAAAGTGTTCTTTGTATGATATACCAATTTAGAAACTAACTTTCAGCTTGTTCTTTGCTTGCAGAGAAGATGAGCACATGTGTGTTTTAGTGAGTGACTAGTTGTGCAATGCACAAATGAGGAATTGTTTTGATTTTACTAGCACATGAAACCTGCCATCATTCCTATAGTGCAGTTTGGGCCATTATTATGGGTTATGAGGTTATACAGGAAAAACATGTTCTAGAGAAAGGCTGGTCAAAATAAGTGAGGTAGAGCCTTCCAGATTACAACAATCTGGTTTTGTATCAGTGATGTAAATGCTTGGGTACATCCACTGGGGTGCAGATACCATGTCAGACAGTGTCCCTCTGACAGTTTGTGTTGTAAGGACAAAAATGAAGCAATACTGCCATTATTACGTAACTGCTTCTGTATTCTATGACAACAATTATAATACTTCACTCTTCTTTTACCTTTTATTAGATGCACCTTGCTGTGCACTTATGCTTGTTCCATGAGTTGAGTGGTTTTAGCTATTAAGAAATGGGGAAATGGTGGCACAAGAAGAAGTACTTGCCAAGGTCATATGGGAAATGAGCGTCGGAATCTCAGCCTTCTGACTTGTCCCACTCTGCCCTCTGGGAAACCAGAAATAAGTGGAAAAGTGGCTTGCAGTGTGACTCAACAGCTTTTCCTTCCTTAGCCACTGCCATGCTGGGCAATTACAAATAAATGCCAGTAGGCCATTTCCACCTGAGTGAAACAGGTTTCCAAGGGACTGTAGGTAGCATGTCTTCTGCTAGTGAGGGTTCTTTCATGAGTCTTAGCAATAAATTTGCTTTGAAATATTTTCAGGATTTCAGAACTAACTGGTTTTTTTAGGCCATGACAACTGAGTACAAGGAGAGTCTGTTCAGGTATCTCAGATTTTTTTCTCCACAGCAGGGCTGAAGGAGATTTTACTCTGGCATTGGTTCAGAATACCTGCAATGGATAAAGGATCAGTATTATGGAGTCCTTGATCTTGAAGGGTGAATGATGGAAAGAGGCAGCACAGGAAAGACCTTGGCTCTGGTCCTTGGATGGATGGCTAAGAAGAGACCTTTGGCAGAGAAGGGAGAAAGGTGACTAATAATGTGAAACTGGGAGGAAACTCACTTCAGTTATGCAATTTGCTGGCTTGCTTTCTCTGAGGGAAGACACCTTTTGTTAGTTGTTCCATTGGCACTTGCTGCTCATGCTGTCTTCTGAATAGAAATCTAAACCAATTATTTCTCTGCTTGACTTAGGAAGCTTAATTTAGCTTTGCAGCAATGAAAATACAACAGCATTTAAATTTTTTGTTCTCTGTCTGCAGAATTTCTTTTAGATTTACTTTGTCTCTTCCCTTTATTATTGGTTCTTTTTCCTGGCTATCCAGTAGTTTAGCCAAGAGGAAGAAACTCTTTTTCTGCTGTCATGCACTCATTCCCCACATCTCATTTGTTCCATAGTCTTCTGTGTCCTTTTTGCCACATTTCCAAAGCTTCCGTGGAGAATTTTGCCATGGCAGTCCAAGAAGTTGCTGTTGTCTGATCTAATCCTTCTCCACAGGTTTTCCCTCATAGCTGAATCAGCAGAAGAGGGTTTGTTCTGTGCCTGACCCTGCTGGGTTAGTGCTGGCTATCTTCACTCAGACCCAAGCCTGACAGTGCTGTGACCACCCCATCTTTTGTCCTGGACTGGCTGGTGTAGGGATGTGTGTTTACACCAGCTGACAGTGGTACAGGGAGGCAGCCTCTGGAAGAGCAGTTTGCTGGAGATGATGACTGGAACTGCTGGAGCAAGAGTTGGTGGAACTCTTCTGAGAACTCCTAAATTCCATATAAGTATGGTGGCTTTTCCAGTGAACTGCATTGAACAGCTCTGCTGTTGACTCTATCTGGATCTTGATCTCCTGTTTTATAGATTTGATAGGTAAAATAATATTTTACATTGTTGTGAACTTGCTTCCAAGCACTGATTCTTATAATCCATAAAACAGTTGTGAAACTGTGGCCTTGCTCTTCAGCAATTCTGCAGTCACCTATCTCTGAGACACTGTATTTCACCCTTGAATAAGATTCTAGACCAGAAAAAGAGTTAGATAGCATACAGATTAACAAATGTGTTGCTAGTATCTCTGGCTACTGCAGCATGACTCACCCATCAGTGCTTGTCAGAGTCTGGTGTGACCTCATTGAAAGCTTCAACATCTCCTGTGTGAAGGCAGGTTGTAATCCAGTGTGGGTATCCTGAATAGGTGGGGAATGAAGATTGTGATAATGCATACATCATAAACATCTCCCTGGAAATCAATTACGCCCTCACCAGGATTATTCTTATATTAGATCCTTATTTCTGAGCATCTCTTGGTGCTAAGCCTGCCTTTCCCTGCTTTTATTTAAAAAAAACCCCACCTGTACTATTCAAGACAGCAACAGAAATCAATGCTGGTAGGAAAATTTAAGAGTGAATGAGACGTGTCAGGGAGGAGATGCTCTGTTATTTGTAAGCACAAGAAAGAGCTGATGGTTCCTTTTGATTTATCACAGCTTCTACAGACTTTTGTGCTTTTTTTTTTTTTTTTCCTATATGAATAATGGGGCTTCTGGTATGCAGGTATTTGCTGCTACTTGAACTGAGAGTGAAATCCCTGGCTGTTGGTCTCATTGCTGTCCTTAGGACATGTGAATATCTGCTCCTGTTTTGCTGTAGGTAGTTTCTGTAGGTGCTAAAGTTGTCCTGCCAGCCTGGAAGCTTTGTCCATAAGCAGCAACAGTTACTGTCTCTTGGTTTCTCAAAGCTGCAGCTCCTCACTGGTTCCACAGACCTGCTTTGTCACAGGGTGTCAGTAACTTTGCAGAACTCACTGCATCCTCTGCTGTGCTTTGGATCAACTCTGGCATCTGTCTCAATGTAGGTCCTGCAGATCTGCTTTTTCTATGCAGACTCTTACCTGGTGAGTTTGTTCCCTTTGCCTTAGGTAAATGGTAGTATGACTTCTGCATTTCTTAATACTTTTTTACCTTGAGTCTGGGAACATGGATCATTATTATTTTGGGGTGGGGGAAAGGGGCAAAAAATCCAGTTCTGAGTAGGTATATTTTACATTCTAGTCCTTTTTAAGGAGCGTGTAACAGGTCACAGAATCCAGGCATACTTATCATTTGTAAGGAAAAAATAGGCAGCCTTAGGCCTTTTTCTCCATGATTCCCTACCACAGAGATCAGACAGGTACTATATCTCCATAGCTGTTTTGTGAATCCATGGGGAAAATAAACTGATGGGTCTGCCCAGTTTCTAGTACTGAGTGCTGTGCATGTGCACCCAAAATACATCTAGTTCTAAAAAATGTCTCTGATGTTCTTTGTGCAGAGACCAAGGCCTAGATCATGTTTTGAGACTAGGCACACCCTTTGCTGGATGATCTGAGGGATGTACATTGTGATACGCTAGAGCATAAGAGATGCAAGCCCCATAGAAGTGTTGTCCATGCTGCATCCAGCTGTGGACATGTTGGCTTAAGTGATTGATCCAGCATTTGAAGTCTTAATGCTTGATTTACATCTTGATTTTTAGTATCTTAGAAGACCTTTCTTTCACATAGTAAAGCATACCTGGGGTTCTAGTAGAATTCTGCTCTTAGACCAAGCTCAAACCTCCCTGCCTTCAGCTGGAAATGGACAGACACCATTTGTGACTGAATATCCTGAGTCACGGATTCCCAGCTGGCATGTGCAGTGCAGTTCCATCTCTTCCTTTCCGACTGCGCTCCCTAGAGGAGATTGGGAACAACTGCAGGCGTCAGCTCCAGCGCGGTGTGTGCGCTCGCCGGGATCCGCACCATTGGTGGACACCCCCTGTCTACGTCTATGGGGTGAGCGGCTTGTGATTTGTTACTGTGTGCCTGGTGTTTCCACACCGGGAAATAGAACAGGTGTAGGAATATTTAAAATAAAAAATCAGTTTCTTGATACTTACTCGAAAAATATCTGCATTGTGGAGATGGTGAAAGGATATCTCCATTAAATAATCAGTTGAGACAAGTGATGATGCTAGGAATGCTCTCACAATAAGATTGTGTGATAATGGATGAAAACTAAGAATCTAGAGAGATGATGAAAGGTGAAGTAGTTACTCCCTACAATGGCAAGATTCTACTACGAGGAGCATTGGTCCACCATACAGGAGCTGACAGATTATCTGTTCTGTCAGACACTCTTGAGTTTGTTATCTTGCTTGTGCAATGTCCCAAAGAAAGGCTGCATAAGCTCAGCAGGGAAACAATGCAACATGTTGCTTCGTTACTTCATCTGACCAAAACATTTTCACTGTGTAATACTTGCTGCTAGTCTTGTGCATAGCTCTGGGGGAAGCTGAAATACAAAACACTTCATTGAGCTTTTTGATCCAACAGGTCTTGACATATTGCTGCTGGACACATCTCTATGTCTAATCTGAACTGCCACAGTTCTATTCTGTCCTGCTAAAATAACAGCATATTAAACAATACTATTCTGTCCATGCCATTTCCACCTATTGACTGAAAAGTTAAATTCTTATTAAGCTAGTTTTAATTTACATGTCATAAGATATTAGCTAATGGTCAGCTGATTTTCCTGGCATGGAGATTGCAAAGTGTGTAACACTGCTTGTCTGGGACCAAATGAGTTAAACCAGCTCCTTCTGCTGAAATGCACAGTGAAGTACAGTGGTGCTCTGAATATCAGATCTGTTTGCAACAGGTCACCAGTGTTTGCCTGGGACAGTTCATCCTGTTAGCAGGCACTGATCTGGCTATGGAGGAGATATGTGGCTTGTGCTGACTCATGAAAGCTGGTGAAAGTTGCATCAGTGAAGTAAGGAGTGGCTCACCTTAGAAGCAGGATGTAAGTTTTAGTGTAAGAATTGTTAACAAACCACCTTTAGAAGAAAGTTGGGGGAAAAAATACCTCAAAGAGACTTTGAAATCTGACCTATTGAAATTCTGATTCTTCTTGCTGCACCAGGGGCTTGTTCCAAATGGGGAAGTGTAAAATTGTTAACACCACTGAGGTGTCTTGGGAAAACATGCACTGTAGCTGCAGACAGCAGCAGTCCTAAGGCAAGTTTTCTGGGGAGGCTTGGATGACAGGTGTTCAAAAACCTCCATATAGTTACTCTCTTGTTCCTTCTTTATAGATCTGGTTCATCTGTCCCTGTCCTAAACACACCAGTTTCAGTTGGGGTTTTTTTCTCTCCTCTCATTTATCTCATATCCTTCAAGATTTCTCTCTGGGCTTAATTGTATTAAACCCAGTTCCTTTGACTTTTATTTGCCTGTGCTTTGCACCTGCTACAGAGCCCCAGCAAACTTGGCAGCCAACCCTTGGGCACTCCAGAGAAAACAACTGTCTAGACCAGGCACCTTCTGCCCAATGGCCTGGATGTACCCCAGAGCTTCCAGGCATTTCTCTGTATTCAGAACAACATGTTGCTATGCAAATGATTCCTTTCTGTTCTTCCTCTTACCTCCACAGAGTTATGTGCACCCAACTTCTCAGCAGGCACTAGTCTAATGTTTATTGATCTTTTACAGAGGTCTGGTTCAAAGGAGGATTGATAAAATCTTGTCCGGTGTTTTTGTGAACTCATAATTGCACCTGCGTCCTCCTAGGGATGAGGCAAATGGGAGTGAGGGAGCCCACAGAATAAATAGTACCTACTGCAGAACTGGAGCTGCAAAGGCCTTACAGAGCCTCTGGTATCCAGCAGAATTCAGGAAGGTGTGTCACTCTTTTCTAAAAGGAAGGGAAATCAAATCTTGGTCTAAAGAGTCCTATGGCATGGGAAGGGCACAGAAGATTTAATGCAAAGTTGCAAGCTGTGGCTGTTCCCAGTTAAAGCCCCTGTTGCCCTAGGCAATCATTGAGCCTGTCAGTGTCCTGCAGCTTTCATACAGAGATGTGACCAAAATAGCTCCACAACTTTACAATGTGGCTAAAAATAGTTTGCAGGTCAACTTTTTTCTCAAAGGTGGTGTTGACATGAGGGGGAGAGCACTCTTGCTCTTGTTCAGTGCAGGTAGAACTGGGTAAACAAAGCAGAGACAGCAGCAGCCTTTAGGAAAGGTAGGTGATAAGGAATGGGAAAGGACTAGGGAGAGATGGGCTGAAGTGTCAAAGGCATGGGTGGATCCACTGCTGCTGGCCAAGTGAGTGTTCTTATACCCTGACAACTTCTCCCTAGAGTTTTGTTTCCATGATGTTTGAGAGTTATCAGTCTGTTCCTGTCTCCTTGTGGCCCGTGTCAGGATGTGTCACTGGATGGGCTGGCCAGCCAATGCAGCCTTTCTTGCTCCTCATTTCCAGACAGTGAACACAGCCCATGACATCACCTCTGGCCAGCGGCAGATCAGAGGCTAGGCCATGGCAATGTCAAGTGTGTTTTGCTGTGGCCATTCAACCAGAGAGCTGATCTTTTACAGTGCAATTTGCATGTGGAGAAATCTGGATGGCCCTTAGTTCTAGGGGGATTTCAGTATTTGTTCTTGGGCCAAAAATAGGCTGTTTTTATGGGGTTGAACTGTCTGTTTTTGTAGAGCATTACATTTTACCAAAGGAGCAAAGCTGCACACCATGATCCTCAGAGTTTTAGTCTCTGTTGTGTATACTAAGTCTGGCCATGGAGATGAGTCTCAGCCAAGTCTGGAAGTTAAGTGCCTGATTTGGAACGTTATGGGAATCTAATGTAGGTTATGTGAGGTTTGCCATGCCTGCAGCTCCTGTGCTGCTGAGGTAAGTGCACTGCAGCAGGCTGTGCTAGTGAGAATTTCCTTTGTGCTGCAGGTTTCATTCCTGGTGCTTTCATAGTGCTGAGAGGGGAAGGAGAGAACAAAAATGTGAAAAATCGAGGCCAGGTCATTACTGTCAGATGAGGACAGAGTGCTGTAGCCAGTCAGATGTGACAGAATGCACTTGCTGATGCTGCTACCAGGAAGCTTGAGAGAAATGTGAGTGAGTGATAGCACAGCGCATGTGCCTTTGCAGGAAGGAGGCTGTGTGTGCTCTTGCAATGCTTTTCTCTGCCCAGCAACATCGTTGCTTCTTTTCCTGGTGTTCTGCTTAAGCAGCTGTTCTGCATTTATGATCCAATCTATTCTTCATACAAGGCCATCTTCACAGTGAGCCACCTTCACTGTCACTATCAGAAGGATTGATAAGACCTCAGTTTTGCTTTGAGTAAGCACTATAAATAGGGCAAAAGCACTGTAGTTACTGTAATCTTAAACTAGTGTGTCTTGTAGGACCAGCCCCTGTCCCCACCTATTTAAAATGGCTCCTGTTGCCTCACAAGAGGGAGACTTCAGCCAAATACATCCCCATATTGACAAGTATAGAAAGAATTATGCACATGATCAGCTTGCTGAGAATTTCATTTGATGTGCAGCTGGAAGTCAGCTGCCAATAGAAAAGGGAGCTCTGCATCCCTACTTGTGTGCTTCTAGTGCTTTTAGATGCTATGGGCCACATTAATTGCAGACCCCAGTTAGAACAGGTTATAGGTAAAATCAACTCAATACCATCACCATGACCATTTCGTACAGTCCTTTCTGAGCACTGCATTTTTTTACCACGGTCTGCTCCTTTCCTTCAGTGAGAGCTGTTCCTTGGTCTGCCCTGCCCAGCTTATAAATGTAGCTCATCATCTCTGCTTCTTTGCAAATGAGCTGCGTAGGTAATGGGAGGAGGAGGATACAGCAGCACTGCAACCTGCCCATCCCCAGCCTGTCATGAAGGCTCCCGTGCTCCTTAGGCTTTCTGAAGTTATTTGCCACATGAATCGTGTGGATATGAAACTTTGTTGTTTCCTTAAATGCTCTGCCTTTTGCAACAGGTCATTTCCCAGTGGGGAAAACAGGCTGTTGATGTGCTAGGCACTCAGCTTGTCGTTTGGATAAGATCCAGAGCCGATTAGTTTGGGCGCAGCAGCGTGCTAACACAGGCAGAATGCACTCAGACTGGCTCCTGTCGAGATCGGGGTTATCTCCACACTCTGCCTACCTCTGTCCGAGCCCCCGGCTCAGCGAGCACCGCTCCCCGTCCCGCTCCCCGCCTGCGCTGACACGCCCACAGGGAAACTGAATGTGCACCCTGTGCCGCTTTGCCCATGTCCTGATCGCTACCAGCCCTCCCAAGGCAAACAGTGATTTGCCTGCACTGACTCAGCTGTGCTGAAGGCAGGAATCAGTAATAAATCCGGTTCAGTAAAGTCCATAGGTAAAGAACAGCCTTCTGTAGCAGATACTGAGGCATTTTAAAGGAACTTGACTCTGTCCCAGGAAGGGCACTGAAGTGAGCAATGCTGCATTAGGCAAGAAAGCCTACCCAGGAGCCATTAATCTCTCAACATCTGTAGCCCTGCGGTTGCAAGCACTGGGGGTTGTCTTCCCCTGCCTGCAATTACTAGCTAACAACTGGGAATTCAAAGGAATCGGGGCTATCTTTAGGAAGCAAGTACCTACTCTGCCTCCTTTCAGGAAGCAAGGTCCTTCATTATGGCCTGTCATGGCAAGGGGCTTGCAGATAAGGAGGAAGGGCAGGAAACCTGCTGGGCTTTGCTGCTTTAGCAACTCTAAATATTTTCCATAGTCTTAGCACTGTGAGTCAGCATTTCTAGAGCCTTGACTTGTTTACAGCAGCAATCAGTGAGATGGTATAAGGTAGGTGGGGTGTGGAGGTATGTTTGTGTCTAAAATGAGAAACCCTTTGCCCAGGCACAAGTGGAGAAGTTACCAACTATATTTTCCATTTGTGACTAACAGGAAGCAAAGGACTGGATACCCTTAACAGTAAATGCAGTGGAGCCATTTCCAGGGTAAGGAGTTTCCTAGTTGTGAGTAAGGGAATTGAACTTCACAAAGCTGCAAACATCGTGTTGTCATCGTTCACTTGATAAATATATATATTTTATATATCTATCTATATATAAATAAAATAAACCTTCAAATACTTAGTATTATCAGTATAGTGAGGTAAAGGTAACACTTGCTATCTGAAGTGGTATGGATTCATTTTGCATTGGCCTGGCCAGACGTGCTGTGAGGCACGAAGACCCCCAGAAGTGTACAGGTAACAAATCAATCCATTCAGAGCCAATACCCACACTGGAATAAGGAACATCAGTCATGGGACAGCTTCTGTCACTGCATGCAAGTTTTTTCCCTATGCCTGACTGGTCAGCCTGGTTGGATCTCGTGGTAAAGGGAGGTGACATCAAAACCAAGACATTTTAGATCTGCGACCTCAGTTCTGCAAAGGTGTTTATTTTGAAAATTCTAGTTTCCATAGCAATGTAGTGCTGTTCTCTCTCCTCTTTCTCCCATTAACCCAATCTCAGCAGCCATTAGATAAATTATCAGTGAGGCAAACCTTAGCATTTTTTAATCTTAAGTGATTTTATATGTGTTGGTTCCTTAGTGAATCAGAGGCATTTAGTTAAGGATTGACTCATATCCTTTCCTGGGGCTGACATAAGGTCTATTGCAGTGAAAAGATAATGAAGAGTGAATATTATTAATTGGATTTGATGAATGAATTAGTAGGCTACTTTAGAGTGGGGGGGTCTTATGTCTAGAATTCTGGTTCAGTTATGTCTTTAGATTTTACTTGTGTTCCACTATAGCTTCATTAGGACATCATATTTTTGTTTCATACATGTAGTAAATAGACCCTTTTGTGAGGGTTGCTGTGTACTGCTGTTCCATTGCTTTTCTCCACTCCAGAGGTGACTTTTGGACACAGTTCCCTTCCTATTCTTTAGTGGCTCATCCCTTCATTCTTCTTTTCAGTATCTACAAAAAACACAGCTAAGAAAACAAGGCAGGATCTTTTTCATTGGTGTGTTTTGTTTGTTTGGTGGTTGTTGTTGTTATTTTGTTTCCTGGTGCATCTAGCCTTTCCTGGTCAAGGAACTACTAGTTTTGCCAGAATAGTTATTCAGGTTGGAATGTAAAAATACCAGACTTTACCCTGCAGCAATAATGGCATGCAAAAAACAAAAATGTGGAGATGATTTGTTCTGATGGTGTAGCTTGCCTTTTAAGGAGATGATTTAGTGAGTTCTTTTGCCTATATGAATTGTATCTCCACCTGGGGAGCTATGCCAGAATAGCTGTTCCACAAACCCTTTGCTGTGAACAACAGCCTTTGTCCTGGAATTCAGTCCTCATGAGTAGGTAAGCAGTGAAGTACAGAAACTGTGTGGGAGAGCGAGAGTGGCACTGTGGACCAGATTCCAAGATAAGGAAGTAGGGCTAAATCCAGGCAAGGCTTAGCCTTTGCCTCCTGCAGCGTCCTCACTTAGTAACAAAAATACCTGAATTGTATAAAATAGAGCACAGATCCAGTAAGTAGAGAATGCAGGAACTCCTCTGTGGAATCTGGATGTTAACAGGCATCTGCTGCACAGTGCCCATTGCTTGCCCTGCCAGTCAGTCTGTTTCCCCCCCAGCTAGGGCCATCAGCTGTCTCATTTGTATTCAGTCCATGAGTTCTTCAGAGGAGATGGGTTTTTAAAAGTAAGTTCTTCACCCTGCTTCTCTTTGAGCTCCTCAGGCCCTGGATATCTGGCAGAAATAGCCTCTTAAATCCCAAGAGGTAGAGGCTCACTCATGCTCCAAAGAATAGTAATCCTAACAAAATCTCTATTTTAGATGTCAAATATTTACTTTTAGCTGAATTATGCCCATTCATTGAGAAAACTAATAATACTTTGCTCTTCACAATGTAGCTTATCAGTGAATCCTGATATATATTTTATGCAAAACATTAAAAGGTGCTTGCTTATCTTTTAATTTACCCTTTTTTCCCCTTCATGTTCCTGCATTCCTACATTTTGAGATAAGGTGAACAAAAGTTCTCCAATTGCTTCTCTAAGCTATGCATTCTGCAATACCTTCACTGTGTTCTTTCACTCCCTCAGAGGTGAATGGTTCCAGTCTTTTTAAATTTCCTTCAGACAAGGGCTCTTCCCAGTCCCTAATCTTGTAGTCAACCCTGTGTCACTTAATGAAGCAGCAGTTCACAGTAATAACTCAAACAATAACCCCATCAGATTTGGTGCTCTGTCAGTGCTGGGTATTGTTAGGTTAGAGACCCTGAGTGCAAACACAAGCAGTGGAGTCCCCATGTGTTGGACTGTCAAATGCAGAATATACCCAACACACATTTAAAACTAATACCTAAAAAAATTCCTGTTTGAAAATAGCTGCTTGGTATCCAAATGGAATGAGAATGAAATGTGACTAGCAGCCTTGTGACTGTTATGTTGTATAACAAGATAAAAAGTGCTTGGGATTTGTGGATTGAGCTTTTTTTCATTTGTCTTCCAGAGGTCAAAGTCTACTGCAAGCAGTGACCGATGCAATTCCCTGTGTAAGTCCAGCTGGACTGCCTGTGCCTCAGCTTCTAACAGCAGGGGAATTTGTGCAAGAACACCATGGTAGGTGTTTGTGTGGGTTTCTCTGTGGTCCCTGTGACAATCCTAGGAACCAGGAGGAGATCCAGAATTGTCTAAAAGCCAGGATTCTTTAAAATCCCAGAGTGGTGATGATGAGAGATGTGGCTGAGGCCAACCTGCTAGCCTGCCTCCCATGCTGCTTCTTGTATGTGTCCAAGAAGCTGCCTCCAGTTTATGCAGTTGCACTCTAGAAAACAATTTTGCATGCAGATATGGCAGCAGATGTTACTCATGCCTGTGTGAACACTTCAGTGTTTTTACAACAGGGATGATCCTCAGATTGAGTTCTGCTAAACAATGGATGTACCCACCAGAAGTCACACTGGTTACAGCCACTCTCTTACAGCTTGCTCAAAACACTTTGAAGGATGGTCACGCCATCCTTCTTTGGCCACTCAAGGGGATTGACTCACAAATATGAGCAAAATAAAATTAGATGGCTTAAGTGGCTGCAGCCTCAGCTGTGTCCCCACTGCCCAATTCCCAGAAGGTCATCCCTGCAGCCAGGCTGGCTGTGGAAGGCAACTCCTGAGCTGCTGTAGTGACAGCCCATTCTTCAGGGTGTTAATATTTGTCTGGCTCCTCTGTGAAACAGTTTAAGAAGCTTAACCAGAATAAAAATGTGCACTTTTCCATCCATTTTTTAGTTTAATTTCTCAGATGGGCTCTGAGAAGCAGCAGCAGTGCTGTGAGGGCAGGGCAGAGAGAGATGACCTTCCCTTTTGGGAGCAGCCATTACGTCAGTTTTGCTGCCTCACAAAACTATGCCCTATGGTTATTTTTGGTGCTGGACTGCCTTAATTTTCTGGAGAGTGAATGAAAGATTAACATAGTGTGCTTATGACATTTGGAAACTCAGCTTTTAGAGAAAAAAAAAATCATAATTCAGCATGTTCTGAGGCTTAAATTGCTAGGGATGGGAAAGATGAGTGTCCATGATACTCATTTCTACAATTCAGCTAGGGGTTAAATTTTTTAAAAATTTTTAGGTTTTGCTGCTGTTTAAGACCTCTAACCTAATGCCTACTATCCAGCTGCCTCTAGAGAGAGAAGTCTTTAAAGAGACCAGCTTTGTACCTATAAATAATGTACACAGCAGAGTACAAAAATGGAGTCAAGGAGAAGCTCCTCCTTACCTGAACGTAACTGCAGCAGCTCTGTGAGAATAGCTGTGGTCAGACTGTGAGCAGCACTCGTACCCTGTCATCCATCTTGACAAAACTGCTTCTGAGAACTAATTCTGAGATTCCAACTTGAATATAAACTGGTAAATCACAGCTTCTTTGTACTGAAACACATTAGATGCAGCAGCCAAACGTGGCAAGGTTTTGAACAGTATGGTTCTAATCCTGCTTGTAACTGAAGGTCTGCTGGAGTGCTTTGTTAAGTTGGATGTGTTGGAATATGGAGAATTTTGCAAGCCTGAATCCCTGCTATGAATTAAAACACTGTGGCAAAAAAATGTAAATAAATGCCACGCATACTTTGTTTAAGAGGCCTTCCCACTATTTATAAATATGGTAATGTTGGTGTTTCCCAAATTTGAGTTTTAAACAGAAGATAGATACATGAAATATTACAAAGCAAGTATTTTATTTTTTTTTTATGGATTACTTTTATAATTTCACTTTTTACTTATTTGAAAACAGTTAATGGAAACTAAATGTAGTATTTTAAAGAAGATTTGAAAGGAAATAATTTGTTCTTGAAAAAATAACTTCAATAGGCTTCCCAGTTTAACTGCATTTTAATATGAACACAAAACTCATCCTGGGTCAGACTCTCCAGGAAAACTTTCTCATGATTCCTGTAGCAGTTGATTCATTCCTTGCTGCCTTAATTTTGCAGCTTTAAATGGCAGGTTCTCTGCAAAGCCATCCACTTCAAAGCTTCATAAAACACAGCTTTGAACAAATTACTGAGTTAGAAATTATACTGGCTATGCCCAGCTTTGTGCCTGGATGTGGGAATACTTGGCACTGGGTGTGGAATTCCAAGGAAAATTGCCTCTTTGCTGGCTTGCCAGAGAGCAGTAAGAAGGAAAACTTCTGCAGATGAGCAGACAAGGAAATCTCCAGTTTCCCTTTCCAGAGAGCACATCCCTGTTGAATATTAATACACATTATAACCGGTACAACACTGGGCAAACACTGGGATTAACAGAAACTTCTCTGCAGGGGATGTGTCCCAGCGTGGCCACGGGGCAGCACCGCCTGCTGGAACTACTGTTACCTTTCAAATTCATCCCTGTGGATGCCGTGTGCAGTCAGAGGGAAGTGGGGAAGGCCTGTGGTGTGTGGGATGCCTGTGCTTCATGAGCCTAGGCTGTATTATTTTAGGGTTTTTTTCTCTCTTTGGCAAGCTTTATATAATAAAATACTGGTAACATGACACTTCTAAGTAGTGACATAGTTGCTTTGTCTTTCAAAAAGAGACACCCCACCTTCCTCTGTATTCAGATTTCTGGTGTGTGTGTGTGTGGAGACGATTTGTCTGTAATTGTTTGCTTTCTTCAGAGTCTTTTGAAGTTTAAATCTTCAAGCCAGTTCCCTATATTAAAAATAAATTCTTCCAAGCCACCAATAAAATGTCAGCTGTGATTAAAGCCCGACTCCTCATTTTAAGACTTGTCTCCTAAGCACTGTGAGGTCACTCAATGAGTCAGCGTTTGAAAAGACCAGGACCGTTATTGTTTGGGTAAAGCCCAAAGTTCATCATTGCTTGCTTAAATGGTTTCATCACGTTTTAAATTGTTCTGCATTGTGCTGAAAAAAAATGTAAACTGCAGGAATGATTTGGCAGAGAACTTGTGATATTTCTGGCACCTCAAATCTTGAAAAAAACCCTCTGTATTAATGTTGAAGTTGTTATTTCTGGTAAGGAAAAGCTTTATCTCCTGTGTAGTAAAGAGGAGGGTGAAGTGGGAAGCTGTATTTGAGGCATAAACTTTCAACTGTGTTCTCTTAAAATAAAACTTGGGAACTGTAAAATCTCCAGACAAGGGCTCTTGTACAGTGCCAAAGTCTGATAGGGCTTTTCTAGACACATGAACTTTATTAGTTTTGTTTATTTAAATAGTGAAAAATAGAACATTAAGCTGCAAGGAAAAGCTCTAAGAAGTGAGTCCATACTATTTTGAATGCAATCTGTGGAGCCTGTTTTTATTTTTTGTGCACATTAATTTTAACAGTCTTGAATTACATGAACACATTTTTTGTCACTTTTTCTCCCTGTTTGCTACAGTGCACGCTGTTGGGACTATTTGGAGGCAATTAATCACAACAGAGCAGCAAACAACTTGGAGCAGGACTCTGTCTCCAGCCTGTGTCAGTCGTTGGTCTCCCCATTCCCTCTGCCCTTTTCCTACATTCCTAATTAATTCCTGCCTCAGTTCCACACTGAGGAACCCAAAACGCTTTGTCTCTGTGCTGTCTGGAGAATTGGGCCTTGATATTGAGAAGGAATCCAGGAACAGCAGTTGAATGTCTTGCTTTCCTGCAGTGGAGGCTGGTCGGAGCAAAAGGGGGAGTTCAGGTCATTTAGCTGCCGCCCACCCCCCCGAACATGCTCAAGTGGGGATAATCACAGATTGAAATTGTATGAAATCTGTTGCAAATTCTGTCAAGTTTCAAGAGTTCTCCTCCTTACACCGTCGGGCTTCCCCATCACCCTTTGATTTTTTTTTTTTGTTAAGCATCAGTTAAATCCGGTGCTTCTCTCGCATGTGGACAGGTGCATTTGTCGAGCCCACCCTCCCCAGGCCGGGTGGGTGCTGAGCCCGCGCGGTGGCGGCTCCGTGCGGGTCTGCCCGGGCGGCTGCGGGTGGAGCCCTGGAGCCGGCTGAGCTCCGGCTGCCGCGGGAGCGCTGCAGCTCGGCCCGGCAGCGATTCGGGGCGCTGCTGCTGCTGCTGCTCCGCGCTTGCCGTGCCTGCGGCTGGGAGCGCGGCCGCTCACGGTGTTCGCATCCCTGCACAGATCCCCTCCGCGTGGCCCTGGCTGGGGCTGTTCCAACCCTCTCCGCCTGCCCCGGGGCGCGGTTCACCCGCTTCACGACGGTAAAACGCGGCTTTGCAGCATCCCGGGCCACCCTCCTCCCGGTGACCCTGCGGTGAAACCCCCCCCGGGGCCGCACGCCGCTCCCCGCCAGTTATGGAACACCCCAACGGCAATGGCCGGGCACGGAGCCGCTCGTTCTGGCTCTGCCGCGCTCGCACGGGGACGGGGCGAGCCCGCCCGCCCCAAACAGCCCCGTGGCTGGCAGCCTCACCTGCCGCTGGCCCGGGGAGGGGGCGGCCGGGCGGGTCCGCGCTGGCCGGGCCGGCTCTCCCCCGGCCGCGGTGCGGCGGGGCGGGGCGGGGGGCGGGCGCGGCGGCGCCGCTCGCTGATTGCAGGGCGGGCGCTGCCAGTCCGCCGCCTCCCCCGCGCCAGCCGCGTCCCCGCGCCGGAGCCGCACGGCCCAGCAGCGAGCGCCCAGCCCGGCCCGGCCCCGCCAGCCGCCCCCCATGGAGGAGCAGCCCCACCACCACCATCACCACCACCACTATTACTACTACGGCCACCACCACCACCACCCGCAGAGCGCCTACCTGCCGCCGCCCGACGGCCGAGCCCAGCCCAAGCCGCCGCTCCGCCACGAGCACAAGCACGGCGGCCCGCAGCACACGGAGGCGCCGAAGCGGAGACCAGGTTGGAGCGGGCAGCGGGACGGGGCCTGTGACCTTCGCGGGGCGGCGGTGGGGCCCCCCTCTCTTCCTCCTCCTCCGCCGCCGCCGCCTCCCCCGGCCCGGCTCGAAGCTTCTCCGCCGCGCTGGGGCCGCTTCCTGTCCGCCATGTTGGGGCTGCGGGAGCCGCGGGCCCGCCGGCACCGCCGCCCGCCGGCACGTGGGGCCGGGCCGCGCTGGCCCCGCCGGCCGGGCCCGGGGGCGCGGGGGGCGCCCGAGCCATTGATGAGCGCCAGGATCAATGAGTCACAGCCGGCGGAGCGGCCCGGCCCGGCCCGGCCCCGCCGGCGGCCGCGGGAGGCGGCGCGGCCCGGCCCGGCCCAGGGCGCTCGGCCGCCTCCTCCCCGCCGGGGCCGGGGCTGCGGCCCCCGGGCCGTGCCGAGCCTCCGCTGGCCGGGCGGCAGCGCCGCAGAGGCGGTGGCCGGTTAGCGGCGCGGGGGAGCCGATCCCGGGCAGGGCCGGAGCCCCCGCCGCGCTCCTGGGGACTCCCCGGCTCCAGCAGTCCCTTCGCGGGGGGTTGTGCGGGGTCAAAGCGAGTGCGTGGCCGCCAGCCGCCCGGACTGCCGCGGACATTTTTTGGGTTTTTTTTCTTCCCTTGAATTTTCCTTTTACATAACGAGGTGGGAGGGGGCCTGGCAGCAGCGGATCGGGGTCGGCAGTGCCCCATGTGCAGCCTGGCCAGGCAAGGAGGGACCTGATCGGCCACACGCTAAAATAAGTTACCGAGCAAAAATAAGTTGAGAAGTCATTTCACTGTTTGTAGCGTGCCCAGGGTTTTAATATGTGCCTAGGCTGGCACCCCTCCCTTCTCAGCTCCCAAACGCTTCATGAGCTTGCCAGATTTTCTTCACCTGTTCTTCTTACCATCCTGGTTCTTTTCCTCCCCCCTAAATTTTGGTTGCTGCACCTCTGTGTCCAGGCCAAGGCCAACTGTGCCAAATGTTGATTTGGAGAAAACTCAGGCAGCTGAGCTGTGAATGCTTGAGAATTGGAACTAGAAACTGCTGACACACTGACTTACTGAAATGGATTTTGTTCTTCATTTTATTCTTTCACTCCTCATCTGCAATGGTCTTATGACCACTCTTATTGTTTTGTTTCATTAACAAGTGGTGTCAGAAGTCTTGAGTCATGCAAGGTCAGCTGTAACACTGTGCTCTTGAGAGGGCTTCCTCTTCAGGCTATTCTGAAATCATTTTGGAGGATCCCACCGTTCTGGTTCTCTCTGGGGTGAAGTATTTATGGTTAATTTTCTTAACAACATATTTGAAAGTTATAGTGGAAGTTGTGGTGGTTACAGATACTTGCATGTAGTAAAGTCCTTTTTGATCCCCTTCGGCAAACTCAGTTGTGGAATTTCTCTAAAGATTCCTACAAGGATTCTTGTGTTCCCGACTTGCACAGAACTTAAGCTGTTACATCTGCCAGACATCTGAGGCTCCAGGATGTGAGGGTAACAATGATTTTTTAGTTACAGCAGTTAATTTCAACAACATCGGCAACAACAAAAACATTCTTCTTTCAAGCTGGAGCTCTGCCCGCTCCAGTTGTTGAGGGACTCCCTCTCTGTGCTGACTCGGTGCCACCGTGGCTGCAGATGGAGCCTTAGGTGGGTCAGTGGTTGTGGGGGATGTGAGGCTTTCCAGCCTGGGGAAGGAGGATGAGTCAGAGCAGCGGGTGCAGGAGGAGGGATCCCTCTGCTCCGACTGCAGCTGGAGTGGATTTGTTCACCAGGGCACCGTGTGCTCTCCCTGTCTCCCACTGGGGCTCCAGGGCTTCTCTTGGGGCTCCAGCCAGGGTCCTCGAAAGCAGCAGGCTTCTGGCCAGAGATATTTAAAAAGGAAAAAGCAAAGGAGTTGAGGTGGTTCAGTGTGGACTGTCCTGGGCTTCCAGCTCTGCTTGAATTGCACTCTCAGAACCATAAGGCCTGGAAGTGAGATTCAGAAGGAAAAAGGAGAGCTGAGTCTACAGCACAATCTCATGCTTTAATGACTTGGAGCCCTCAGTGAATAATGTATTTCTTTAGTCTCAGGCTCATACCATCTCTCCTGGAGACTCTGAAATACTGTGTTTTCAGAGGGTAGGAGACCCATTGCTGGTGGCAGCAGAGGGGTGCTTGCAGGGATGCAGTTTTTCTGTTTTATCATCTTTTCAGGGCTAAGGAACACGTGTAGGGAGCTGCTGGTCTCTATCTTGAAATGCAGTGAGGAGATGTGGTCCGATTTTCTTCCCTCCGTCTTCCAGCTGGATTTGCACATGTCCTTTTGGAAATACTTTTTTTTCCTCACCCCTTTACTGAGATGGCATTTGGGAGGAGAGTGGGAAGGAGGACTGCTGGTGTTGCAGGCCCAGGAGCTGATGGAGATGGTAGCAGTTGTGCCTTGTTCACATGGTATATCCTGAACCTCCACTGATCTTGTCACAAAGGCTGTCTTGAAGCATCCTGGGAATTAATTTTTTCCTCTCTGTGACCTGGAAATAGTACCTTATGAAATAGCTCTCCGACTTACCAGCGATCTTCAGTACAATATATTTTCCTGGCATAGTAACTGTACTTTCTTTTGCTTTGTTGTGTTATCTGTATGTCAGTCACTGCTGGTCTTTCCCACTTAACCCTTCTTCCTGTGTTTTCCAGCAAATAAATTTATGCAGCTTTACCTCAGAGACTAGATATTTTCCTATTTTAAAATGTCTGCATGAGGAAACTGGATATGTTTGGGGCTGACTACAGCTTTCTGCAATGACAAGTCTAACATTTCACATTCTAATTCTTGCCTTTTGCTGTTTTTGGCTTCCCTCTAGGCTACGGAGAGCTAAATGGTAACGCAGGAGAACGAGAAGTGTCATTAAAGGGCCTGTGCTCTGATGAAGCCACCACCCCAGGATCCAGGGTACCCAATGGCAGCCAGCAGCTCGTAGATTCTAATGCCACCCCAAAGCAGCCTGTGAAAGCCAGCACTTTGGGGAAAGCTGGAATCAAAACCAAGAACTTCATTCAGAAAAATAGCATGGACAAAAAGAATGAGAAGTCCTACGAAAACAAACACAGAGAAAACCAGTCCTCAGACAAGCCAGAGGGAGTGTCTATTCCAAACGGTGTGGTGACCAATAATTCCAGCTACATCACAAATGGCTACGTAGGCAAAGGGGCCGACAACGATGGTAGTGGCTCCGAGAGTGGATATACTACACCTAAAAAACGGAAAGGCAGGCGCAACAGTGCCAAGGGTTGTGAGAACTTGAATCTAGTACAGGACAAAATAATGCAGCAGGAGGTCAGCACACCAACCTTGAAACAGGAACTTGACAGTTTCAAGCCTGATTATAGTGAACAAAAGGGGAACCGAATTGAAAATACTAAGCCTGTTTGGAAATACGAGGCTGGGGCTGGTGGAGCAGGCCGGGGAAAGCCTGGGCTCGGGGATGTACCGAGGAAAAACTCTGATGCCAAACCTGGGATTAGCAGCAAGAAGTTTGATGACCGGCCCAAAGGGAAGCACGCATCGTCAGCTACATCTAAAGAGGACTCATGGACTTTATTTAAACCACCCCCAGTTTTTCCAGTGGACAATAGCAGTGCTAAAATTGTTCCCAAGATTAGTTATGCAAGTAAAGTTAAAGAAAACCTCAACAAAGCAGCTCAAACCCCATCCACATCATCCTCATCATCTTCATCATCTGCTGGGGAAACTCAGGCCCAAACATCAAGTCGACTGTCCCAAGTCCCCATGTCTGCTATGAAATCTGTCACTTCTGCCAGCTTCTCCAACGGGCCGATCCTGGCGGGGAGCGATGGCAGCGTGTATTCCCCGGGGGCCCAGCCTCTGCTCTCCTCTGCTGCTAGTACTGTACCATCGACCTCCTCCGAGTCAGTACCCCAGGACACGAGTACAACTTCGACAACGCTCGAACAAAAGAAATCTGGCCTTTTTATCTACCCTTCAAATATGCAAACTGTGCTCCTGGGGACAGCCCAAGTCGATTTCCCTTCGCAGACGAATCAGCAGAACCTGGGGGATATCTTCCAGAATCAGTGGGGTTTGTCTTTCATAAACGAGCCCAGTGCTGGACCTGAAACCGTTGTGGGGAAATCTGCGGATAATCAGTTAATGGAAGTGACATTTCAAGGGGAATATCCTGCCACTTTGGTTTCACAGTGTGCTGAAATCATTCCCTCAGGAACTGAACAACCTGTGTTTCCTAAGGCTTATGAGCTGGATAAACGGACTAGCCCTCAAATTCTTAGTGCTATTCTTAAGCCTGGGACTGCTGTTGAGGGTGGTGTCTTAGCTTTGGAGTCGCATCACACAGGTGACCTACAAAAGGCAGACACCGGTAGCCAAGGTGCTTTAGTGTTTCTTTCAAAAGACTATGAAGTAGAGAATCCTCTGGCCTCTCCTACGAACAATTTGCTAGCCTCCGCCAAAGAACAGAGGTACCAGAGAGGCCTAGAAAGGAAAGATAGCTGGGGTTCTTTTGACCTGAGGGCTGCTATTCTATATCACACTAAAGGTAATGGCTTAACTCCCTGCCTTAAGACGTTCTTTTTTTTTTTTTTTTTCACTTTATTTTTATAAGTGCAATATTCTAACATGTTATGTTCTTTCCAGCAATTCCAATTGTTTTTAAAATTGCCCCCCCCCTTTTTTTTTTTTTTTTTTTGCTTGCATATGCTCTCATGGCAATAACGGTCTGGGGAAGTTACTCAAAGAGTTGATTAATTAATGTTAAGAGGTATTTGTTTTCCTGTTCCTGTGGACAAGCATGAGTGGTGTTGATAGGGATGATACTTAGCAGGTCCTCATAAGCCACTCGGCATTGGAAGGAGTTAAATGTGTAGATTCAGCTGCTCTGTTCCAGCTGTAGCAGGTGATATTCTGTCACTGTGAAGGCTTCATAGTCTGTACTCACACCTCTGCCACCAAAGTGTTGCAGCTTCTCCCCTGGGCAGATCAGACCATGAAATCATGGCTTTGAAGGAAGAAGAAATTATTCCTACAGCTGTAGGTGTGATTTATTTTTTTAAGTGTGCCCCACAAACACTTTTTCCCTGCCCTTGAGTATTATGGCAACAGCAAGACCAATCTTTTCTTATCAGCTCCTCTGTAAGCTGCAGATTGAATTCTCTCCTTGTCTTTGTAGGCCACATCTTTCAGATGATTTTATTGCTTTCATGGAGTCCTTTGTAGTTCAGCTCCCTTTTTTCCTGTTTTTTTGATATTGAAATGACTCAAACACGATACAGACGCTTCAAAATGGGAACGAAGAGAGGGAAGCCTGTGGAATGACTTGCTTTCTGCTTTAGCCTCAGCCCCAGAAGCTCTGAGCACTTGGGGCAGTTCTTGGCTTTTGGTGTTGGCTCAGTGTTAGCAGGAGCCTGGTTGTGTGTTCCCTTTTGTCACAGTGTTTTTTACTCTCTCTTGACCAACACTTGGGCAGTTCCTGTTTTTGACACCTTCCCTCTCCCTGCACCCCTCTACCCTGAAGGGAGCAAGGCAGTCATGCTTTCTTTAATATTCCACATGCATATAGGGATAATATCTTGCTCTCCTCTGCAGAAAGTGTGTACTTGGCTTTTGGTATTTTGGCAAATTTGCTGTTTTCACCCTCTGCAAAGTTCTTGAACTCCATATAGCACAAACTCGAATGCCTTCCTGTAGTAATAACAAGCCCAGTCATTTAAAAATAATAACTCCAAATATTTTTTCCAGGTCATCTTCTTCTCAAGACGTTAACATTTCAAGCTCTAGTATTCTTGAGAGCAGTGTTCATCAATTGATTTTTGTGTGGGTCCTCTCTCTTCTGCTCAGTTTATTTCAGCATTAAAACAGGCTTTTTAGTCTCTTTTTTTTTTTCCTTCTTGCATCTTAAATCCCAGCTTCTCACAGAAAGCATAACATGGAAGAAAATCCTTGGTGATATTTTTCTTAATTTTGCAAATATTCCCTAGATTTCAGTTTGCCTCTGTTTTTGTCAGTCTGAACTTGTGGAAAAGCAATTGTGCTGCCAGCAAGACTCATCAGCTCTCCCATTCTCACTTGCTGTGAAAGGCAAAGCCTCAGTGAAACAATAGGAACAACAGGAAAATAAAGAACACTCCCATCCCATGTCCTCTCAAGGAGGTGTTAACTTCAAAGCCGGGTTGCAGTTGAGCTCCTCTAAACAGAGGAGTTAATTACATTTGTTGGCAAGAATGGCCACTTAAAGCACCCGTTAAAATACTGTTCTCTGCTTTTCTTCTGCATGTGAATGGTCTTGCTTTGAGCATCCAGAGCAGACGTCCCCCTGATGGCCTGGGGACAGCCGATCCTTCCCCAGCACTCATCTCTGCTAATTTCTTTTTCACTCTATGTATGTGCCATTTTCAAGCTGTTACTTGGGGGTAAAAGATGAGGGATGTTTCTAATCAGCATTGTCATTAATGCAGTGATGGGGTGCTCCGAACTGCTTGGGCTTGTCTTTCTCCTATTTGGCGTTCAAAAGCTTTTACAGCTTTACAAAGCAAGAGATCAGGCCTTAGTACTTCTGTAATGATGGTGGGTGTTGCATTTCGTATCCTTGGGGTGAGTTGGGTTAAGGGATATTTGGAGGAACAATGCCTCCTGTCCTCTCTTCATGGCCATGGTCCTGCAGCCAGAGCTCACCGTGTGCTGTGAAATGCCTCGAAATGCCTTTTGTGAAATGCCTCAAAACCAGGGTGTGTTTGCAAGACAGCAGTGCTGGGGTTAATTCCCACACTATTCTCTGCGTTTATCTTGGGCTGTTTTCCTGAGGTCCAGCTCCAAGCCAGTCAGTTCCTCTGCAGTAGGAAAAGAAGAGTTTCACTCAGTTCCTTTTCACAAGCTGCCTTTTCCTCCTTTTTCGGGAGAGTGTGTGGGTTTGCCTGGGTTGGTGTTAGGGCATTCCAGGCAGTCGGGTCCTCAGTCTTGTTTGGTTTTGGTTTTGAGAGTCAGGTGAACTTCTCCCTCTCAGATTGATCTGTTTGCTTTTGAGCAAAGTCTCACTAGTTTGATCTTTGCATCTGCCCTGCCCTTGGGGTTATGAACACAAAGAGAAACGATCACAGGACAAGGACAGGGGTGAGTGGAGCACTGTGAGGTCCTGGTATTTCCTACCCTGAGCTCCATGTGCAGTGTTTTAGTGCAAGGATGAAGCTCTGTGGGTTGCAGAGAAGAATGAGCTGTGGTGTGTGAGTGCTTGCAGTGCTTTGAATATCACTCTTTTTTGCACTGTTTGTGCCTGTAACTGTGATCAGGTTGTGTGCATCCTCATCCTGGACTGTAAATTTGTCTGGGAAAGCCTCCAGCTTACTCAGTAGCTTTGTTCCAGCAAACCAGGCTTTCCTGTGCATGGCTTGCCCAGCAACTGCACAGGACATTATAAACTGTAATTGCTTCACAGCTTCCCTGTGGAAAGACAGATAGAGGAGGTGGCACCCAGAGAGAGCTGGCTCTGGTACAGTGCTCCTGTAACTCACCACAGGATCCCTGAGTGCTGGGGTGTGAGACTGGGTGGCTGCAGAGCACAGTGAGGTCCTGCTGGAGGATTCATGTGTTCTTTGTTTGTACCCTGACTGCTTTTCCTCCACAAGTCAGAGCACTGAGAACATTAGGCAACAATGATGATGCACTCTCTTGTTCTTCTTCGAAGCTTTTCCTGTTGCTTTCCTTGTACCCCTGCTTCATGCCTTGCTTCTTTCTCTTTTTTTCCCCCCTCTGTTTAAAGGCCAGAAAGATTCCCTTGATCATCTGATTTGGCTGAGTGTAAAACACGGTCCTTCAGTGTTGCTGCCTTCATTGACAGGTCACTGTTCGTGATGGTGCCTTGAAACACTCGTGGGTGACAGATCTGATTTACCAAGGGAGATCTGATTTAGCTCAGCCCTGGGTGGGTGGCTGGGTCTGCTTGGAGACAGGGATGGGCTTCACATGGGACACTGGAAGGTACAGGAAGGAGTGGTGCTCTCTTTTCAAGTAATTGTCTCCTATCTAGGTTAGAAGTTGAACTTCTGCCTTGGTGTGGCATTGCCAAAATCCTTATCTTTCGGAGATAAAACTGATTCTTGCAGACATTTTTGTCCTTCAGATAAGGAGGCTGAGTGTATGTCAGCTTTACTTGCATCGAAACCAGCATATTCTTACTGCTTTAGTCCTTATTTTAAAGACAGCTGGATGAAGCACTTCATATCAGAATAATTGTCAATGCTTTGGAGAATTTTGTCATGTTCAGGCAATTGCAGTCTTCCAGGCCAGGCTGTCACTAACACTGAGCTCTAGATGTCAAGCTTTGTGGTGGTAAGCTTGATAATTTGCTTGTCCTGAGCTAAAAAGCAAATAATTGAGGCCTCCAGCTCAGCTGCATGGCAGCAAAGACCACATGGGTGGATGAGAAGGAGCTGCAGGGTTTCCCTTGTTCTTGGCCCTGAATTTGTGCCTGTGCTGCTGCTTTGTTCCTTGTCAGCATCTCAGCTGCAGCAGCATCTCTGCTCGCGTGAAGAAGCAGGAGAGCAGCATGGAAAATAGAGCAAGGCAGCGTGGGCCAGCCAGGAGTGGCATTTGTCAGAATGGTGAACTGGGTCAGAAGAAATAGCAGAGCTGTGAATTCAGCAATTTTCATCCTTTACATCAGGAGAGGAGGGAAAAAAAGCCTTGGTTTCCCATCCCCCCCCCCCCCCATGGTGGGAAGGGGTTAGAGCTTGCTCTGTTAGTTATGGCCTTGTGGGGCAAAAGCTGATTTAATTCTCCTTCCAGTCCCTGCTCTTTCCAGTTGTCAGGATGAGTACACTGTATGCTGTACAGCCATGAATCTCCAGAGCATGAAATACTTGTTCTTTGCTTTGTTTCCAGGGCAGTCCCTATACTTAATCATTGTCCTACAGATACAAACAGAAAAAAATCAGACAAGAATGGTCCCTTCTTATTATTTTTAAAGTGTTGTATTTTAGGAACAATTTTGGGATTTACAAGGGCAGTGAAATAGTAGCATGGCATTGTGCAGACATTTCTATTAGCAGGGACTGCCTCTCTAGCAAGGAAAATGTGTGTAAAAGTGTCTGTCTTAACAAGTTATTACAAAAACTTCTTTCCCCTCCAAGGTTATGTACCAGTCCTGCTGTAAAGTTTATTGACCTATGAGGAATCCCAGCACAATTTACCAGAGTGTGCCTTATTCTGTTCCTGACATCAAAGCTTTTCTCCAGTGACCCTTTGTTTCAGTAATAGTCCCCAGAAAAAGTGGTTTAGGTGAATGTGACTGGGACTGGCTGCCCTAGACAATTCCTCAACAAACCATGAGCCTGAGGGCTGTGGATAGGCCAACTAATTGTAAAAAAAAAAAAAAATCCTGGAAAATGAGAGGTTGGAAGGGGCACAGGAGGTGACCTAGTTGTGCCCCTGGCTTGGAGCAGAGCTGGCTTTGGTGCTGGTTTGTGCAAGGGTTTGTTGATGGGTTTCTCCAGCTGGGTTGGAGAAGAAAGTTTCCCCAGCCACATGTGTGGTTTTGGGAGAGGTGGCTCCTGTTGGGCAGGTGTTTGGAAAGCAGCAGTTTTGGGGCAGTGTCTGAGAGACTGAACTCGGGTTGATGGTGAGGATGCTCCTTTTCTCATAGGAGTCCTTTGCTTGAACTTGCTCTGGAATCTTTATCCAGGGAAAAGAGTTCTTTGAGCCCAAAGAAGGAAGGCTGGAAGCAGGCT
The DNA here is from genome assembly GCF_903797595.1 of Erithacus rubecula. Lineage (NCBI taxonomy): Eukaryota > Metazoa > Chordata > Aves > Passeriformes > Muscicapidae > Erithacus > Erithacus rubecula. The sequence goes on from NC_136674.1 coordinate 4,034,855, forward strand.
TGGGGCCTCTTGCATGCCCAATTATTGGGGGCTGTCTTTCCTTCTGCTTGGCTGGAGCCAGGCATTGGGCAGCAGTGGCTCTGCTGAGCTGCCTGTCCACCAGGTCAGTCACCAAGTCACCCTGTGACAGTGGCATTTGTCACAGCACCCTTTGTCAGTCATAGGTGATCACAGCCTGGAACTGGCAGGCAAACTTAACTGTACTCCAAGAAAAGCAGAAAAAATCATACAATTCCATTTTAAGATTGAAGAAATCCCTTTTTTCCCCTAGTTTTGTGTTGCACTTAACCTGGGACTTTTTCCTTGTGAAGTTGTCTCACTTTGTCATTGTGCTTCACCTGTGCTGTCCCTGTGCTGCCAGGTGGAGGGAGGACCTTGCTCTGCTGATGGCAGGTGATATTTAGTAAGAGCTATCATTCCATTGTTTGCTGATGGTCTTTGGTTTTGTAGCTTGGTTAGGCTGAGCATCTGCCAGCTAGTGTGTCCAGGTGTCTGGGATTTCCAGGACACTTTACACCACCCTCCCTTTCTGAAGGAGAAGAGAAATGGAAGTCTGAAAAACTCGTAGGATTGTTAGATTTTTTTTTTAAACAGAGTTCTGTCAGTTTAGTAGGTTTTTTGGTGTGTTTTTAATAATATCTGTTTGTATTACTGTTTGTCTTATTGTCAGATACTCTTAATGCAAGGAGTTCACATTCTTGTGGTGTCCAGAGCAGTTAAGGCCAAATGAAGTGCACAAAACAACGTGATCTGTGTGGGCATATCGTGGTGGGAGGTGCTTCAGCTCTGCCTTGTATTTCATGCTCAAAGGTTGCTCCAATGTTCAGCAACCAACAACTCGAGAGTAGTTTTCTGTCCCCTGCCTTTGGGGAAAGCTGTTAAAATGGGAGATGTTCTTTAGCTGATAGGAAATGATGCATCAAACTGCTCTGAATGGAAAACTCGCTCCACGGGAGGTAATTTTAGTAGCTGGTTCATTTTACTTCAGGGGAATCTGCATCTGGCAGATGAGGGAGGCAGTCCCTGGCCAGCCTGCTTCTCTCCCTGGGGTGTTAGAGGCTGGCTGCTATTCCCAAAGCACTTAGAGCTCCCCAATAGAAGTGCAAAGTGTTGCTGTTACTATCCTGATGAAAAAAATAACAGACCTCGTAAAATTTTGTCGGGTCCTTCCTTACAAAAGGCTTAATTGTGCAGGGAGGGCTGACAGTATTTATTTGCATGCAATTTCCTGCCCCAGGGAGCTGGAGATTGTAGTGGACAAAGGAGAGATGAAGGGTTGGAGAAGGGAGGCAATTGATGGAGGTGACACTTGGCACACATCGTGCTGAGGCCGTGGGTTTTGTAGGGCTTTTTCTTCTTCCTTTCCCATACTGGTTAGTTTACTTACTGCCTTGTTTTGTGCTTTACTGCACATCCCATGTAGCCTGATAATCCCTTGCCATTCCCTTTTCCTAGCCCCTAGCAAGGTCCTGTCACCCTTTCTGGCAGTAAAGAGACTTGAAAGTGGTTCTTGCAGGTTGTGTTCTGATTAATACTCATTTTCTATGATTTTGTCTATTGAACTTGGGCACAGGGTACAGTCAGTGTCTTAAAAAATATTCTAGCTCACGAAATTCCAGCTTGATAGTAGCTCAAAGTAGTTTTTGAATGATTCTCTAAAGATGTGTCTTTGTTTGGGGGATATTTTAAAGGAAAGAGCCTTCTGTTTCTCACTGTTAATGAAAAGAACATTTAACTTTGCTGTTATTTCTTAGGTAACCAAAAGCCTGTGCATGTCTAGGGAGAACTGGGAAGGGTTTGTCTTTAGCCTGCAAATGTTGTAGAGGTAAACTGGGGGAAGAACTGCAAGCCAGGTGTGTGGAGCATCACACCTTGCTCTCCTGGACAGTGTTGGCAGCAGCTCTGCAGAGATGTTCACACAGCAACCCCAGCCCTTGCCTGGTGCCTCAGCACAAGCATGCTGTGAACCATGTGTAGCTTTCTGTGTCCAGCAGTTCTCATTTCACACTCACTAAGCATCAACTTGTAAAAATCATCTCTCCAGGCTGCTTGTTGAGGCTGTAATGTGCAAAGCAGTGTTGGAGTCAAAGTAGTAAAGCCTGAAGTTAGATTGTGATATGTAGGACTGGTAAATAGTGATGACATTTCTGATGCTCAACTTGGCTCTCTGACCCTTAAGACCATGTTACAGCCATCCCTTTGCCTTTTATTGCTGGATTATTTAATGCCAAATTTGTATAGTCCTGTGGGCTGGGGCTGTGCTGCTGGGTGGGAGGGGGTTGGCTCTGTTTGAAAGCCTCAGCACAACTGCCACTCTTGGAAAATTAAAGTGTGTTTGGAGTGGTCTCTAATGGCAGCATCAATCTGCATAGTAACAGTGGTTTGTCTCCTTTTGCCTCCACAGAAATGGAAGCGGTTTGGAATTTGCAGAAGCAAGGTAAGGATGTTGGAAAGAACAAATGAACTGAATTGCTCTGTTGGGAGGGGGATGAGTGAGAGTGGATTGTCTCTGTGTCTGGAGATGACTGGGTTCAGTTCTTCAGTGCCTGCAGTTTGTAGTCTGGATTTATCTCTGTTTCAGATCACTGAAAGTCAGGACAATAAGCTTTGCTATAATGGTGAGCTGCTTGGAGAGAAGCAGAGTCTAAAAGAGCAATAAACCCAGTGTCAAATTAGATTTAATGACTCTTCCTTATGTGTATACAAAATTACTTTCTATTTCTGGTGTTGAGTGCCACATCCAATAATAAGTTTTAAATTCTGGTGTATCCCCACAAGTCACCTGAGAAGAGGTTTTGTGTGGGAAGAGCCACATGTGGAGACCTGTTTGCTGCTGTGGGGAGCAGACTCTGCCCTGGGAGAGCCAGCCTGGCCTTGGGGTGGCTTGGCAGGAGGAAAGCATCCCGAGGAAAAGTCTGTTAACAGCCAAGTGTACCTTGTGCTTATTTTCAGCCACAGGGCCTGAAAGTAGCTTGTCCAAAACTTAGAATTCTGCTTTCTTTCCAGATCCCAAAAGGATAATCACTTATGATGAAGCCATGGATCGCCCGGATCAATGAAGGTAGCAAGACAAGACTGCCTGTTCTAACCTTTCTGCAGCATTTGTGCTGTTCCTGGGGGACAAAAAGGCTTTTATGCTCCTTCTAAATCTTCAGTGCAGCAGAGGAACCATAACTAGAATCACAGGATAATATATACAAATATATATATAGTTATTTAAAAATGGCAACTGAAAGTAATTAGACTTCTTAAGGAATCTGAAAATTTATTTCAACGAGACTACACACGTGATTATTTAATCTCCGGTACTGAATAGATTTTTTTTTTTTTCATTTTTGTTTTGTTTTGTTTTTGTTTAAAGAGTGAATGCAAGTGATTAAGGAACACAGACTCAATTACAAGCCCGGTTTCAAAGTTCCTGCTGTCGTCTGCATGGGCAACAGCAACCCACTGGAGAGGCATTTCCACTTGACAAGGTTTCTGTTTCTTGTTCTGTGACTGTAGTGACACACTAATCACAGGGAAATCAGGATGATTCACCATCCTTCATCTCCCCTTTCCCTTCCACCTCCCCTGTTTGGTTTCTTTTTTTTTTTTTTTTTTCCAATTTGTTTTCCATTGAATGCTGGAGAAACGCCTTGAAGTTTGCAGAGTTTCTTTTTTTTTTTTCTTTCCAGAGAATTATAATCCGCATGTTTTGCCAGGAGTAAAGCAGCAATCCTATGCTGGTGATATTGTCTTAAAAAGGATCATTCTGCTGAGGGAAAGATGGTAATACTGCAGTTCTAGGATGCATGGTGAAGTCACACAGTTGACCTGGCTGCTGTTACACGTTGGACTATTGCAACTGAAGAGTTATTTCATTCTAAAAGACAACATGGAAAAATAAGCAATCTGTTTAGGCATTTAATATGGAAAAAAACCACAAAAAAAAAAAAAAAAAAACAACCCACTGTTCCCACAGATTAATGCTATTGTATTACTGGGAGCAAGAAAAAAAAAAAAAAAGACAAAAAAAAAGTATCTTCTGCTTTCAACTGTAGGTGCTTCATATTTGCTCTGTCTGTCTCCTAACACTAAATGTGCTGGATTTTTTTCCCATTTTCATTGGAAAACTGAAGAGGAATTGAGTTCTGCTAACTTTCACCCTTCTTGAATTATTTTTTCTCTTAAAAAAATACTCAAAATAACAAAAAAAAAAAGAAAAAAGTTAAAAAAAAAAAAGAAAAAAATGGGAATTTGAATCCTTTTCAATTTGTCCATAGAATGCCAATGGCTGGACTTCCTGCCCCTTGGAGATGCTCTTTTATATTTTAATGCAGTCTGTGTATTTCCGGGCTCTGCTTCTAATTATCTCTTAATAAAAATATATTTTATTACAAAAAAAAAAATGGAGGACTTAGGAATGAAAATAATAATTCTAAAAAATAATGAAAAAAAATAATCCCAGGGAAAAGAAAGCAGTGGTAGGGAAGGCTGAGCAGAGTGCAGGCTCCAGCTGTAGAACCCCTCTGTCCCATTGCAACTTGTGAAACGTGTCCAAATCATCTGGGGGTCGGGTGGTTCCTCTGTTTGTTTGGGTTTTTTTTTGTTTTTTATAAGTTCACAGGGTCCAGTGTAAGAGCAAGGAATTAATAAAGCAGAAATGGGTTTGTTCACCAGTCCCAGCCCCCTATGTACCCAGAGCTCATTGTGGGTGTCAGTGGCTCCTGGATATCCAAATCAGCAGCAGTTGGTGTCTCCTAAAATGAGACTGGACCCTCTGGAGCATTCCAAGGAATAGATAAACCCAAAACGTTGGAATACCCTTTGTGCTTAGGTTTGTCTGTCTGGTCACCAGAGGGTCCCACAGGGCTCCATCCTCAGCCCATTTCTCTCCAACATCTCATTAACAACCTGGGTTCAGGACTCAGAGATACTCATTTTGCTGACACACTAAACTTGGAGGAGCTGTTGACTCCCTCGAGTCAGAGAGCTCCCAACAAATCAGAGATGGTCAATCACCAGCTGTATGAAGTTTAACAAGAGTGAGTGTCAGATTCTGCAGCCCTGGACAGGCTGGGAATGAGAGGCTGGAGAGCAGCACCATGGAAAGGGAGCTGGGGATCCTGCTGGGTCTGAGTCAGCAGTGTCCTGGTGGGCACCAGGCCCAGCATGATCTGTCCTGCTTTACTCTGCACTCAGGTGTGGCCTCACCTCAAATTCTTGGGGCACTTCTGGGCACCACAATGTAAGAAAACCCCCTATTGGAGAGCATCCCAAGGAGCCCATGAGGATGAGGAAGGGTCTGGAGAGGGAAGCCTTATGAGATCTCTTGGCTTGTTCAGCTGGTTAAGAGGAGAGACCTCATTGTGGTCTTCAGCATCCTCCCACAGGGCAGCAGAGGGGCAGGTACCAATCTCTTCACTCATGACCAGTGACAGAGAATAGCCTGAAGCTGAGTCAGGGGTTGGATAGCAGGAAAAGGTTCTTCACCCAGAAGCACTAGAACAGGCTCCCCAGGGAAGTGGTCACAGCACCAAGCTTGTCTGAGTTCAAGAAGAGTTTGAGCAGTGCTTTAAGGCACAGGGTGGGATTCTTGGGGTGTCCTGCACAGGGCCAGCAGCTGGACTCAATCCTGATGGGTCTCTTCCAACTCAGAATATTCTATGATTCTATCGCTTTCTTTTCTGTCTTTCTTTTCTTTTCTTTTCTTTTTTTTTTTTTTTTTTTTTTTTTAATTAGGAGTATATAGCATGTGGGTTTTTAAAATTGTTTTGATACTTTTAATATGATTGTTCCTGAATGAGACACTTGAGTTCATGGTGGGACAATGAAACTGAACTCTGTACCATGTGTAAGACGCTCGCTTTCTGCCACGCTTAAAACATTTGACTATGGATTGCCTACTCCATTTGATGTATCCAAAGCTATATAGTATAATACTGAGTGTGATACTATATAGTCATCATGTATTGTATCAGTCCAGGTTCAGAAATGTGTGGTTGGCCAGTTGAAAATAATTCTGTTTCACCTATAAACTGTACCACCTCTACAGGTGTGTGTAACTTTGAGATGTATAACATGTTTACAGATGTGCCCAACATCTAGTCCTCCGACGTTCCTATTTTTAATTCTGTTGAGTCTCCCAACTGCTTGCCAAAAGTTGGAATCACCTCCAGCTCTGCTGCTGAAGAGCTGGGGTGTTCCTGAGCTTTAAAGTGTTGAACAAACTGGATGGTGGGGCTGGGAAAATGAAGGTGGAAGAAATGTTCTTTTTCCTTTATTATTATTATTACAATTATTATTTTCAAAACGTTGAAGGCTAATAGCAAAATTTCCAGTTTGTTTTACTGGCTTTAAGGCTCTGCTGTGTATTTATTTGCCTTGTGTAGTCACTTGTCGCCTTAAGGGCTGGGTTCCATTAAAAAAAAAAGAAAAAAAGAAAAAAAAAAAAGACAAAAACACCCTGTTTTGCTTCCCTGGGGTCTGTGCTGTCCTGTACCCCTGCCCCAGGTCCGTGCTTGGGGCGATGCAGGAGTTGAGCAGCACTAACCCTGCACTCTAGAAAGGTCTGAGTCTTGCTGAATATTTGAGGACTCTTATCCTGGCCTAGTCCAGCCTGTCACCTAAATAGCAAAAGAAATGCTGAGAGGAGCACGGTTGGAGCGCTGGCTTGGGCTGGATTTCCCTGATGCTCATCTCTGGCTTTGCCTCGCCAGCAGGACCCATCCAGAAACACCCTCGGCAGCACCTTCTCTGCTGTATTTCTGACCATCCTCTGTCCAGATGTCTGTCTGTCTGTCTGTCTCCATGAGCTCCACGGCGTGTGCTCAGTGCTAAGCAGTTAGGAATTCCTCTCTCTGAGCTCCTGTAGCTCCGGCTCCCCGGGATTTCTGGGATAGACTTTGCCTAGAGCCAGGCAGGACCCTGGAAGGAACTTCCTCGTGCTGTCGTGTAACTCACCCCGTTGCTGTCTGCAGTCCTCCCCAAGTCCTCACACAATTCTTAACTGAGCACTTATTAAAAATATCTTAAGATTTAATCTGTTTTCTGATTATTTTTGTGTAAACTTATAAAAAAAAAAAAAAAAGAAAAAAAACATAAATTGAGCTGTGACTAATTTAGCACATTGAAATAACGATAAGGTGTTACTGATAAGTCTCAACGTTTTGTTTTGTTTTGTTTTTTTTTGTTTGACTCAGAGTATTAGTACTGTAGCATAAACCAAATAGAGCCCAGGCAGGGGAGCAGCAGCCTCCTGTCCTGGGTCTGCACCCGAGGGTGTCTGTGGGGGTGAGGAGCTGGTGTGTGTGTGAGCATCTGACTTGTGAGCAGAGCAAGTATTTATTTGTGCCATTGTTTTCATTACACTGAGTAAAGAAAGTTTTAAAACAAAACCCCTTAGGTATGTGTAGTATCAGAAAGCAGCACTAAGGGTGAGATCACGACCTATTTTTTTATTAGCTATGAAGATATTGATTCAGGTTAAGGCTTTTCTCATTTCTGTTCGTGTTTTGAGTACCTTTTCCCTGGTTCCCTTTCCAAGTTGTTTATTGGAGTGATGATTCCTGCACAGGCAGGGGCTGTCTCCTTTCTCCTCTGGTCATTCCCCACCTCTCCTCCTCTGCCAGCAGGTTATTTTGGTGTCTCTTTCACGGGGTCTTGTGTAATAGAGGCTGGAGCATGTAGTGCCAGCCAGATCCAGCTTGGGGTCTGCTTGCTTTTTGGTGGATCATGGAGTGTTCATGTGCTCCAAGAGGTGATTTAGCAGCTGCTTCATTACAGTGGTTTGGGGCCTTCAGTCTCTGCTCTCTCCCACTCCACCCATGTGGTGGATTGGCAAAGCAATGGCTTTCAAGCTTTGCTTGGAGTTTGGTTTTGGTTTAAACCCACCTCGATCCTCTGTGAAACCTGGTAGAAATCTCCTGTCTCTGACCAGTGAGTAGCTCCAGGGTGTGGATTCTGTTACTAACCCACTTCAAACCTTTCTGAGCTAGTAAATCCCACTTCTTGCCTTTCATAGCTGCTGTGAACTTCTTTGAAATGTGGAAAGAAACTAAATTCTCACTAGGTTGTGAGTCCAGCAGCTGGGAGCAGGTGATGGGTGAACCAGCCAGCTAAAAAGGAAAGGAAAATTGCTTCCTGCTAGGAAAAATAATAGGAAAAAAAGAGAGCTGGAACTTGTGCTCCTGTTTGTGTGTGTAATTAGTGCTTTCACCTTCAAGAGAGCATTAAGGTAGCAGCATAGTGTCCTTTCCCAAGTGGCCAGTGGGTGACCTCAGGGACATCTGGGAGCCATGGCATTCACAGCCAGAACTGCTGGTAGTTTTCCTGTGTGTCCAGGCTTTGGTCTTGATTCAGCTAATTGCTGTGGTGTCCCAAACTTTCAGGAGTCTTACCCTCTCATCCCTGCAAAACCTTTCTGTCTGTCAATCCTTCATGATTTGTTTTTCTTCCTGAGGCTTTTTACAAGGGAGCTGGTTGAGGTCAGGAGGGGAGAGAACAGGGATTCACCCACTTTGAAGCTGCTTTTTCATACTGGTGTGTAAGGCAGGAGAAGGGCTGGTGTAGTGGAGTAGCCAAGAGAGCCAGAGTAATTCTGGCTTTGGCCACCACTAGAGCATTTTTCCATGTGGGAAAACCCTAGTGCAGAGAGCTGGGAAGCAGGAACCTGGTGGGAAGGAGATCTCCATGTGCTGCCTTCCAGGAATTCCAGAGCTTTAGAGGTTTGCCCAGCACTCCAGGGTCAGGCTGGCTCCTCTGTCCTGCCCAAGATGCTCCAAAGCAGCAGGAGAGTGGAGCTGTGGATGTCTGGAGAGGTAAAAGAGCCCTGTGGTGGCCTCATGTCCTGGGCATGAGCCACTCCCTGTGCTGGGACTGGAGCAAGAGTCCTGCCTGTGTCCTCACCAGGGGATGCTGAGCTGGATTTATCTTGACTGTTAATCAGAAAGCTTCATATAACATGTCCAGAGCTCCAAAGCCATTTTGTAAGATAGCAGTGTCCCTTTTCTACAGCCTTATAAATGAGTAGAAGATCTTTAAAAAGAAGAAAACAAACAAAAAAAAAATTGCTCATTTCTTCTGTGGTATGAAACTTGTGTACTGCGAACTTCTGAACATTTAGCAAAAATACAACTTACAGTTTTCTTAAAAAAAAAAAAAACTCAAAAAAAAAAAAAATCCCCAGCCTGTCTGCTTTCCATACGGTCTTTCCTCAGGTGCTAAATAAGGGTTCCAAAAATGGATACTGCTTTAGGAGTTTCTGCTTTATTCTTAAAATGCATATTTTTTTGCTTAGGTGTTGTAAAGATATTTTAACAAGAATGTTTTTTTTTTTAAATGTAAATAAGATTGTGTCTTTAATTTTTGTTTTATCTCCTTTTTGCCCATATTGAATAGTCTAATTTTCATTTTTAAGAAGGACCCTTTTATGCCCTTCCCCGAAGACATTTCATTAAGTGTTGCTGCATTTATAAATGAATCTACAACTTGTTCATTGTCTTGGATTAATGCTGATGCTGCTGCTATAAGTAACCCTGAAAAATCAAGAATGTGTGATGCACTTTTGTTTTTCGTTTTTGTTGTTTTGTTTTTTTAACATGACCATGTAGTTCCTCTGCAGATGTTGAACCCTCCTGTAACAGCCACTGACTGGGGGAGTGTAGGAACTGGGGGAGCCAGGGTGTAGGACAGGGGTGGACCTGATTTTGGTGCTGACCTATGGGAATTTCTATGCAAATGCAAGCAAAGGAGAACTCTTTAACTTGAGAGAACACTGTGCTTTTTATTATTTTTTATTAATTTTTTTTTTCTCTTTTCCTCTCCTTCCTTTTCTCAAGCTGCTATTGGAAGGGTAGTGCAAATCCCTGAGGTTTTCAACTTTTCCTTCCTCCATGGCTGGTGGTGCAGGAAAGGTGCCTGAGTAACTTGTAAGGTAGAAAAACCTCAGTCAGCTCTTGTCTCGTCTCCAGTTTTAATATATTTGTTTTCTATTTGAATTTATAGAAGGAAATTGCTCATCTCTACAAAAAGATCTTTTGAATGCTTTATCTCCATGTGAAGTTAACCAGCAGTATTAAGGATTGCATGGCCTCCATCCTGCTCTTACCCCAGTGCTGGCTCCTTCTCCACCTGGGGAGCACTCAGTGCCTGGGCTCAGATGTTTTCCAAGAAAAAAGTGAGGTGAAGCCATCCACCAGCCAAAACCTGCCAGCAAAAGGCTTAAGGAGCAGTGGAGGGAGGTCTGTCTTCACCAAGGCATTGCCTTGAGGCATGGGCAGGTCCAGAAACTCTTCTCTTTATGGGTCACACTCTTTATGGGGGATGTGTACCCTGGAGGAGCAGTTTGCTGGAGGGGAAAAAGGGATTTTTCTTGACTATTTATAGAAGATCCTTTAGGAATATAAAGTACCTCTCTGCAAAGTGGGGGAAGAGTAAGGAAGGTCTAAAGTCGTGTAGGAAAAAACACTTGGGGATTACAACTGCCTGGAAAATAGTCTACAAATGCTTAGGCCAGAGCTCTCTGCCAGTTTAATTGGTTTTTTTCAGCATCAATTTCTTTCTTTTTCGGCCAGCATTTGCTCTTTTACACACCAAGGTGTGTGTGTACATCTGACTCAATGTGCCTTGCATGTGTGCTTAGTCTTTGTGGAGAGAGGTGGTGGGGTGTGAGCTGGGATGTGGCCAGGAGGGACCACTCCCCACCCACACTCAGGGGTTTCTGAGTGTCCAGTGACCCTTCAGATCAAGCTGAGACCTGGACTCCAGCCTGCATAGTGGCTGTCTTACTTTGGGGATGATGTTCTGTGCAGTGGCACCTGTGACTTGAGAGGGGAGTGGGAGGGAGAGAAAGAAAAGATGCTTTGCTCTTCTGCAGACAGAAAATCAGCATTGCCATGGTTTGCCTGCAGAGCCAAAACAAGCCAAGGTCTACAACTGGCTTTGCTGGAGTTCAGGCTCTCTGTGGCACCATGATCCCATTATCCAGGGGATTTATTCCCTGCCAGGTTGTGGTTCTTGTTTCTGTGAGGTTTACAAGATTTTTTTTTTATTTTGGTAAAGGAGAAGTCAACACACTTTGCTTGAAGTTAAGGAAATCCAAATGCTTGTGTTTGCAGTCAGTGACTCAAAACTCCAGGCTGTGCAATTCTGGGTCCTCCATCTCCCACCCCAGCGTGTGATGATTCTGTCTGAGTCTTTCTGTACTTCTGCCACAGTAAATGTGAAAGCTTGCTTGCATTATTTTTTAGAAATGCATTTTGCACACTCGGGTTTCGCTGAAGCTCCGTGAAAAGGTTAGTTTGAAGCAGATGAATAAAGCTATGCACATGTTTTGAAAGTTTAATTTGTGTCTCATTACCAGAAGTGACTTATCTGCCCTCTTTTGCATTCCTGTGCTGTCATTGCCTCCATTCTCTTCACCATCTCAGAGGGTATGATGTAAGGTGACAGTTCTTTGCTGACAGCTGTAGCAGAAAACTGGCGCTTCTTGATTTTTTTAGTAGCCTTTCTCTCTACTTTGCTTTCTCTGTATCTCTCTGTATAGCTATATAAATATATATATTATTTTTTTATTTTAAAGAGCCTACTTTAGTAATTGAATCGGAGGGAGTGGGGTGTGCTGGCTTGTGTTTCAGATACACTTTGTGCTGTCGGATGAACCAGTGCTCTTTTTTGTCTCCGGGGGGAGCGTGGTGGTGGCACCCACTGGTGTCCCCATGGGGACAGGGAGCTTTGGGGAGGGGATGGAGACCAGTCCACTGCGCTGCAGGCCAGTGGCGTGGGCAAACTTGAGGCTTCTAATGACAAAATGAACCAAGGGGAATCCTGCTGCTGTGTATTCCCACTGTGAGGCAGGAGGATTCCTCACTATCCCACTGCAGGGCTGGAGTTCTCTCCAGCCTCGGGGGTGAGAGCTTTATTTTGGTTTTGTTTTCATGCGTTAGGTGCGTTGGGTTGCAGGTACCACCTTTGGAAACGTGTTGCTTAGCCCAGAGCCTGTGTGTGAGAGAGAGTTGGGACTGTGAGACGGGAGAAGGACCCTGACAGCTTTCTCCTCCTGTTCCCTTCACCATGGCAGAAATTTGTACTAACTTGACAGCTTTTTTCATACAGAACAGGGCTGCTTTTCTATCTACCATCACACGTGTACTTACACACCTTCAGCGGCTTCCCAGCCTCTGAAGGTCCTCAACTTGTTTACTGGGGGGCCTGATGCCCCTCTCTCTCCCTTCCCTGAATATTTCAGTGTTAAGGGCGGTGCAAAACAACCGCGCGCTTCGGCTGCGAGCTGGGGCTGGAGAGATCCCTGCAGGCAGAGCCGGGCGGGGTCTGTCTCCTCTCCTGCCCCCCTTCCCCGTCGATAAGTTCTCATTTCTTTCCCGGTTTGTATTCAAATCGCTGCGAGGGGTTGTGCTCTGCCTGCTCAGGAGCTGAATTACCTCTGACCTGCGGAGAGGGGCAGCCCCTCTTTGGTGTCGATGTTGTAGTGTGCGACCACACGGATCAGTAAAGTCTTTGTTTCCTTCTCCCCTCCCCGGTAATTTCTGGTTAGGTTAATGCACTCTGTGTGCCCAGCTGGAAAAGCATAGGCGTTTTCCCAGTGGTGAGAGGGTGGCTAGAGGAGTTTAGTGTAAAACCTGCTGTAGCTGTGTCTGGCGCAGCCCCTTGCGCTGGTGTGGTTGATGTCACGGACTGTAAGGATAGCTAATGTCCATGAGCTGTAATGGCATGATGTATCTTTACCAATGATGTCATACTTCACACTAAATGTTTAAAAAAAAAAAAAAAAAAGCAACAAAAAAAAAAACCCCTTACCTGAAATTTTGTTTATTCTGCACCAACAGGTCTTCAAAATTTATCCAAATTTTATTATTTTATCAGGAGAAAAAAAAGAAATTTGTGTAGATCGAATACGTTAAGACAGACAATAAGTGATGTAAATTGTTGAATAAAAATTTTAAAGTTTGTGGGTGTCAGTGTGACTTTCTTTTTTGTGTTTTCAGGAAGCAGCCTGGGTTTATATCTCAGAGGCCTGGCAGTGCTGGCTGTAGAGCCCATGAGCTGTGTGTATGCAGGTGGGGTGGAATCCAGGTGTCCTTTACTTTATCAGGGGAAGGAGAGAGCAGGGAGGGAAAAAACCAAGGGTTTCTGTTCAACAGAAGGGGTCAGAACTTCCCTCAGCGTGAGCCCCACCACACTTCAACCCAGCTTAAAATAAGTAGGAAATAAGTAAGTAGAAAAGCTTAAAATAAGTGCAACCTCAGTCCCAAACACACACCAAGCTGATTGATCTTTTTCTTTCAGTCACATTTATTGGCAATTGTGGCAGTCGGTACCGTTTTGGGAGTGTTGTTCCATAAGCAGTGGCAGTACGAGAGGGGGGTGGTTATTTCGGGAGGGGAGTATTAGCACCAAGAGGGAGCCAGTGAGCTTTTGCAGAGATGAACTGGGGAGAGGGCAGCTACTGCTGGACACGCCTGATGGATTGGATCTGGGAGGTCTGGGCGTGCGAACCCCACTCTCTCCAGTGCTTGTAGTCTCCACCGTGGTGGTCAAACTCCAGGACGTACTGGTAGCCACGGTACCCGGGATACTGGTAGCACACCCAGCTGGAAGAAAAGGACAAAGAGGTAAGCAGGGGGGGTTACAGGGTGTCCCCCTCCCACCGTGGTGGCAGAGTGGTGGCAGCAGATTGTCCCTGCTGCTGCTGGTCCTCGGGCTGTCACTTACGCGCCACACTGGATCTTCATGGAGCCCACTTCGTTGTTGGCCCAGCCCATGGCCTGCAGCGAGGGGTAGTCATCAGCAATCTCCCACTGGCGGCCGATGAAGTTGTCTTTCTCAAAAACGGTGATCTTGGATTCCTTGTGATTCTGTGGGGGAGAGCAGGGGGTGAGGGGGAGGCGGTGCTCCCTCCCCAGCGTGGGTGGGAATGGCAGGGCTGTCACTCCCTGTGCATTACTCAGAGGGTTCCTGGGGAGGAAGGTGTTCAGAATTGGCTGTTTGGAGTTTTCTGTCTGGCTGGGAGCTATGCCACAGCTACTGTCTCAGGCTGGCTATCCCCTAGCTCTGGTCATGTACAGCTTGCCCAGAAATTCCCCCCAAAAGCTTTAAAAAGCAGGAGAGAAAAAGCAAATCCTGCCGGGATTGCAGGGGGAAGTGTTGAGCCAGCCCCCGGCTTAGCCGAGCTTTCCCTTCCTGACCTCCCTGGCGTGGCTGTCACGTTGGGAGGGGCTCAGGGCTCGGTGGGACACTCACAGCGGAGCAGACGGGGCGGAAGGACATCAGGCGCTCGATGTGGTAGGCGTTGCTGCCGCTCCAGGCGTCCCAGCGCGGGTACTCTCCCCTCTCCAGGATGAACTGCTGCCCGCAGAAGCCGGTGTGCTCGTAACCCACCCAGCTGCAAAAACAGAGCGAGGGCTGCCACAGCTTCCTGCAGCAGCTCGGGCATCCTGCTGGGAGCTGGCATTAGGGGCAGGATGTAGGTGCAAGGAGGAGGTTGGGGTCTGGCCTCTGCCCACAGGCTGGGAGGAGAGGAAGCGGTGCTGGATGTGGGCAGAGAACCCCGGGAGTGTGAAACTGCATCTGGTGCATCCCTGGCTGCAGTGGGACATGGGCAGATCCCGAGGCCCATCCTGCACAGGTGGCTCTTTCCCCCCCCCAAGCTGCTCTGTCATTATTTATGCAGACCAACATCTCTTCAGGATGCCCCAGCTGCCCTTCTCTCCCAAAGGCCTCATTTCTTACTTGTTTCCCAATTACAACCTGACACTGCTGGAAAGACCTGAATTCCTGATGTCCAAAGCAGGCACAGCCCATCTGGCTCTGAGCAGAGAGCAGGGACCTATGGCCTTTCCCCTTTCTGCCTCCCCCTCTTTGCTGAAAACAAACAAGGAGAGGTGAGTGGGATGCCTCCACCCTGCAGAACACATTTTGCAAGCCCTGGTGGTGCTCACACAGCCCCTGCCTGTCCCCAGGGTGGGGATGTCCCCTTAAGGAGACTGGGGACAGAGCCACAGGCAGAGCAGGAGGGCAGAGCCTGGGCTGGGGGTTGGAAGGTGAGTGGCACAGACTATACAGTGCATGGATTCCCTGCGATGGGGTACAAAGGGCTCTGAGAGGGTCGAGGGTTTCCTGCCACTGACCCAAAGTAAGCCCCAATGCCATGACCTGCAGCCAGCCTGCCCTGTGCAAGGTGAACAGCCTGATTAGGAACACATCAAGTGGAGCAGGGAGCTGATTAGAGCGTGAGCACACACGCTGCTGTAATCCCATTAGCATTACATGTCCTAAAGATAGCACAGCTCTATCTCTGCTCCCACCCCGGCGGGATGCACTCGGAGCTGCTCGGGGGGTGCCTTGCCTGTGCCAGGGAAGATTCCCGTGTGCAGGGAGAATCCCAGCTCTGCTCCCTACCCCTCTCAGGACTGGAGAAGCTGCAGGAAGGTTCTGCCCTGGTCTGGAAAGCTGTGCAGTGCAGGGAAAGCCCAGGGCAGAGCAGGCTGGGCCCTGGGTGAGAGGTGGTTCTCTAGGGCTGGTGCTTTATGGGGTTTCACAGATAGGATAGGGACCAGGCTAAGCCAGGCCACTCACTGAGTACTGACCCTCTCTACATCCTTGGGTAGCAACCCTGCTCCAAACCTGACTGCAGGAGGCAGTTCTGGGTGATGCCAAAGCTGTTGCCACTGTCCTCTGGCCCTCTCTCTGTATCAGCACTGCCCAGGGTGTGCTGCTCTACCCTGCCAGGCTGGGATCCCCCATGCCTGGATTCCCTTGGCCGTGGTGCTTGGCTCCAGCCAAGCAGAGCGGGGACAGCTGGTCCCACTCCACGCTTGGGCACCCCTGTGCCAGCCAGCCCGCCTGGGAAAGCACCATCCAAACACTGGCAGCCGGGTACTCACGCGCCACATTCCACCTTCAGGGAGCGGATGTTGTCGAAGCCACATTCCATGATGTTTGGACAGGCCGAGGTGAACTCCATCCTCTTGCCCTGGAAGTTTTCTTGGTCGTACACGGTGATCTGGAACGGAGAGCGAGCTGCCGAGTTGGAAACTGCCCAGCAGTTTCCAGAATTCCCGGGCAATTCAGCGCCTCTTGGAGACGGAAGGTGGCTCCGTCAGGGAGAGAGCCAGCGGAGGCTGCAGCGGGCAGCCCTCTGGGCTGGGACACAGCCCCGCACTGTGCCCCGCGTCCCTGCACTGCTGGCCCCGCCACGCCCTGCCTTGCTGTCGGGGGAGCCGCAGGCTGGCCCCCGCTCCGCTCTCCTGCTCACCCCTGCGGAGATCAGTTCCCGGGGCAGCGGTGCCGTCCGGAGAGAGGAGCGGAGCCGTTCTGGGACGGGCGGGTGGCAGGGCTGTGGCTGGCGGTTCTCCCGGCCTCTGCTCCGAACGCTCTAGGGCAAAGAGGGTTAACGGGGGAAAGGGCGAGGGGCACCTCCCTGGGGGGCTGCGGCTGATGCTCTCCTCTCCCGCGACAGCTCCAGGCTTCGACGGGATTCTCCTCACTCGTGCATGTGTTTTTCCTTTCCCTCTCTGCTCCCTCCTCGACAAGTGGCCCTGGAGCTATAGCCAGACAGCTTGGGGCTGTTCCCCACCTTGCTCCACAGTGCCCGCTGCCCGTGTCTGCATGGACAGGGCAGGGCAAACAACAGAGGGTGGCTTTTGGGGACTCTGCCTGTCACGGGATGGCTGGTAAGAGCAGGGCACAGCTGGCTCAGGCTGCTGTGAAGAGCCTTATGAAAAACACCCAGGAGGTATTTGAGCAGGCAGGAGGCACATTCCCATAGGCAGAGGATGGGGTGCCTGTTTCCTGTACTCATCTCTGCCTTACTGCCCGCTGTGCAGCTCTCCTGGTCCCAGAGGATGGGCTTTGCCCTTCTCCCCGTTCCCTACCTGCACACAGGGAAAGGCAAAATACAGGATATGTGAGGACGTACCTTCCACGGGCCCATGGGAACAGGCAGAGGGTTTGTCTGAGCCATCTTTGCTGCTGGATCTGTGTCTGGAGAAGGAAGGAAAAGGCATTTTTACTGCAGCACGTCCCTGTGCACCCCTGCTGCCCGCTCGCGAGGCTGCTCTGTGCCCACCACCCACGGCGCCCGTCCAGGGACAGCTGCCCCACTGCTGGGGACAAGCCACACCAGTCACAGCAAGACCCTCCTGCCAGCCCTAGGATGGGGAAGGGGGCACAGCAGGGGGCTGTGGGACACATCCAAAGCAGGATGCTCCCTTCTCACCGCTGCAGTGCCCCTTCCCTCCTCCCTGCCATGGCATGGAGCCTGCCCGCCCGCCAGGGCACAGTGCCCAATCCCCCTTTCTCCTTCCCCAAAAAAACACCCCTGAGCCAGAACAGGGGGCTTCAGTGGGCACGGGCTGTCCTGTGCCTGGCAGTGTCCAGCAGACCTGCCTGATCCCCTCTCCTGCCCCATGTCCCTTGGGAGGCACGGTGGGCTCCCACAGACAGCCCTGGCTGATGGTGGGAGATGCCAACCGGCGTGCCGTGCCGGTGGGTGCCGGGAGTGGGGTGCCCTGCTGTAGAGGGACTCTCAGCCCCCCCGGCTGCCAGCAGGGACGTGTGAGCCTGTCTTATGGCATGGGAAACAGCGACGGTCCCTCTGGGTGTCTTTTGCCACCAGGCAGGAGGAAAGGTGTCTGCCCAGCCGGCTGGCAGCGGAGGGGTGAGGTGGGAGAGGTGCGCATCGGCCCAGGACTCACCTAGCTCAGGCGGTTACTGCTGCTTCGCCCATGTAATGTTTGCCTACTTCAGCGGCTCAGCTTTTATAGGGTACTGCTGGCCGGGAACCGGTGCCAGCGTTTGCAGAGCCGTCAGCACAATGCTTGCTCTGGCATTGTCCTGCTGATCCCCGGAGATTTCAGCTGCTCATCCCCATGGTCTGAGCTACATTCTTAGGGAAAAAGAAAAAAAAATTTTGATAATAAAAAAAAAAAAATAATCGGGGCGGCTGTTTGCACAGATAATCTTGGGCACAAATGACTCAACGATTTGACCGCGCTGGCATTTTCCAGGGGCAATGCACCGCGCCGTCACGGGGTGAGCCTGGGGGCTGGCCTGGCCCTGGCGCCAGCTGGCACCGTGGGGACGGCGGGGACGCCTCCCCGTGAGACCCTGCGGGTGGTGGGCTCGGCACGGTGTCTACCGGGCACTGTAACTGCGCTTCACCAGCCAAGGAGCGTTCCGAGTCACCGTGTTAGCGTGGGAACCCTCCTCCCATCACGGGCGAGGAAGGCAGGAGGTGAGAACTGGCGTGGCCCTGGCAGACGTGTCCCCACGGCCACACCGAGCCCCAACGCTCCCCACAGCGCTGCCACCACCACAACCCCACACCCAGGACATCTTCCACAGCCTCGGGGAGGCCTCAGCCCCACGGTGACCACAGCCACCAGCCCCACAGCCCCCTTCTCATGCGGGGCTGCCATGGGGCGGACACTGCAGGCCCTGGGGCACCATGGCGGGCACAGCCCGGGCCGTCGGGGGTCACGAGGCGAGCGTGGCGGCGCGGGCTGCTGCCTCAGCTCATGGCTGCCAGCACAATGCTCGCCCGCGTCTGACTGCCCCTTTTGTCTCCCCGCTGGGCAGCCGCGGCCGCACAAAACAAAGCGCCCCGTCAGCGCTGCCTGCGGCATGGCCTGGCGCCCGGCCCGGGGGACCCTGCGGGGACGCGCGGCGGGGTGGCACCCGGGCAGACAGGCCTTGTGGGGCTCAGCTCGGTCCTGGGGGACCCCTGCTGAGGGAAGGGCGCTGCCCTGACGGGGGAAGATGGGGTTTGTGGGGGTCCTTCCCCTCGCTGGCTGCTGCGGGGTGGGGAGGGCGGTGGGATCGGTGTCACCGGGGGATCACTGTGACACAGAACTCTGGGGCTGCACCCCCACAGTACCACCAGATCCCAGCAAATTTGGGTCAGGGAATGGGAAGGGCAGGACTATCTGCTCTCTGCAAGGATGCCAAAATGGGAGGTTGGTGGTGGGATGCTCCTGTGAAGCCTCCACAGCACACTCTCTGTGCACCTGCTGAGGCATCCTGACTGACAGGGGAGCTCAGCTTAGAGCTCACCCTCCAGCTCACTCCAGCCCCTCAGACATGCCCTGGTCACGGCTCTGGCCACCCCAGAGTGTGGAAGCTTTTCCAGGAGCCTGGTGCCACTAGAGGGAGAGCTCAGCCTGAGCAGGATGGGACACCATCGGCGCATGCGGGTGTACGGTGGGTGTGTGGCACTGCACACCCCTCTGCATCCCACACAGGCACCTGCCTCCCCTTGCAACAGGAAAACATTTTCTGCCTGAAAACCACCCCAGAGCAAAGCCTGGAGCTGGCAGCACCCCAAGTCAGGGGCAAGGTGGGGGGAAAAGCCCCCCTGCACAGCCCACACTAGTCCTGGCCAGGGATGGGTCACTCTCAGCAGATAACAGGACATCAGTGTGGCTGCTATGGAACCCCCAATGCCTCACCCTGCTCACACTGCTGGTGTCCCCTCCTCAAGGACCTGAGGGCACAGCAGCAAGTGCCTGGGGAGTCAGTGATGCTGGCGGGTCCACAGGTTGTCCGGAACAACTGGTTTTTCTAGATCCAAGAGACTATAAAAATGCAGTGACCTATTTAGGGAACCCCGCGGTGCTGCAAAACAGATGCTTCCTCTCCCAGCCCGGCTCCAGGCCCTTGCCCTGGCCAGCCATCTGTGCCTGCCAGGGGCATGCAAAATACCACTGCCACCGGAGCTCTGTGCCACTTCTCCATAGAAAACCCTGGGCAACACGGAGAGTTTCCCTGGGTGTGGGATTTGCTGGTGCCTGGGGAATCCCCTGCCCGGGAGACCTGCTCAGGGCAACCCAACCTGTTTCTGGCAAAGCCAGACAGGATCATGTGGACAGGAACAGCTGGTCAGCTCGCTGGAAAACACAGGGTGTTTAGCTCTGGGGATGTGGCAGAAGAATGGCCCCAGTGGGTGGTTACAGGGCTGTGTGGCACTGGGAACCCTGTGCTGTCCCAGAGCTCGGCAGCTCCAACCGGCATCAGCCCATCACCACCTGCCCAGTGTGATAAGGCAGCAGGAGCTGCTGCAGGCTGTAACTGGCTGTTCACCCGCCTGTGCCAGAGAGCAGGGCAGAGGCACAGCCACGCAGTGTGTTCCCTCACCACTGCAGCTGGAAAACCCTCCTGAAAGCTCAGATGGTCTCTGCCGCCCTTCCAGATCACTCGACTCCATCCCCGCTCTCCGGATGGCTGCGGCTCCCTGCACTTGGTGCCACGTGCCTGGGACAAAGGACAGTGTGACAAAAGCAGGCGGCTGCGCTCACTGTCGCCGTCCTCCGCCCCTGCAAGGGCTGCATCTCCTCCACCACTGCACCCCTCAGGCCAGGGCCCAGCACAGGGCTCCTTGCTCAGCTGCCAGCTTGCTCTGCCATGCCCCATGTCCCACTCTGCTGCTGCTGTGGGACTGTGTCCTGGGCACAGGCTGTGGGCTGGAAATCACAGCCAGCTTTACCATGCAGGGCTTGTGACACCCAGACAGGTGTCTACCACCAAGAGTGGCTCACAGCCTGATGGTAGGAGAGCCAGCACCACACAACTCAACCAGTAGTGGTAGGATGGCAGCAGGGGCTTGGACCAAATCCCCTGAGGTACCTTGGGACAGGGCATTGTCCCTGTTATCTCTCTGAACTTTCCAATCAGAGATTGAGCACTGCCTGTGCTTTCGGAAAGAGCTTGTGGGTGCCTCTCTCCGGGGTCCCTGCTCCCAAAGCCCCACTCCAGCTTCCCTGGGCACAGCTGCTCCCTCGCCCGATAGGAAGGGAGATTGTCCCAGCACTGATGTGGCAGGGCTTATCCTGAAACCATCTGTCCCAGGATTCTCACTGCATGTGACGTCCCAAAGCCGGACACCAGCAGAAGGGGTGTAACAAAGACTGTGCTGCTCCCGCTGCTGGGTGTGCTGGGAGATGCTCATTGTTAACCGTGGGCTGTCTCCTGTGCAGAGCAAACACTGTCCTCACCGTCAGTCAGTGCAGGCTGACAGCCCTCGCTGGGGACAGGTGCTGCGGGAGAAGCTGCAGAAAGGCTCCAAAGGCAGCTCTGCCATGGCCAGCTCTGAATTCCAGCCGGCACCGGTCACCCTGCTCCAGCCGGCAGCCTGGAGCCTTCCCTGCCTGGATCCAGTGTTGCTCCTGATGGGATTCTTCCGAAAAGGAGAACCCCAGGAGTGCGTGTGTGCATTGTGCGATGCGCGGGGCTGCGTGTGCGCCAGTGCGAGCTCACACCTCGTGAGTGTATGGGAGGATCGGGGTGCCGGACGGGCACCGTGTCACACCGGGGCTTGTGCCCGCACCGTGTGTGCGGGATCACCGCGCTTTGTGGGTGCGCGGGGCGGTTGCGCCGACCCCGGCTGCGCACCGGGCTGCGGGCGCCGGTCCGTTCGGTGGTTACAGCCGCGTTGCGGGCGCAGAGGGATTTTCCCGAGTGGGTAGAGCCGCTTCTCCTCCCCGCTGTTCTCCGCTGCGCTCGGTGCCGACCGGAGCCGCGCCCGGCGCGGCGGGCGGCGCGCGCACAGCCGGCAGTGCCCGCCCCGCACCGGGGCCGCCCCGCCCCGCCCCGCCCCGCCCCGCCCCGCGCCGCCGCCGGGGCCCGGCACCGCCGCCGCCGCCACCGGGCCCCGCTCCGCCGCCGCCGCTGGGTGAGTACCCGCCGCCATCCCACCGGCACCGCCACCGGCCACCGGCCACCCGCACCGCGCCCGGGCCACCGGCACCGGGCCGCGGCTGCATCGCCCCCCCGGCGGGCCGGGCCGGGCCGAGCCGCGCTCCGCCGTGCCCGTGTTCGTGTCCCCGCGGCGCTGCACAGCCGCTGTAGGTGGGTGGGTGGGTGTGTGTGTGTGCGCGGACCCCCCGGTGCCGCCCCCCGGTTGCGGGGTGTGGGTGCGCGCATGGCCCGCTCTCGCCTCGCAGCGCCTGTGCAGCCCCCGGTGTCACCGGTGTGCGCGTTTGCATGTGTGTGTCACCTTGCGCAGGGTGTGCTTGTGCGTGCGGTGTCCCCGTGTCCCCCCTGCGGGATGCCCCGTGTCAGGTGCTCCGTGCTGGGTACCCCAGCAGCGCAGCAGCGCTCCCCAGGGCCAGCCCTGCTTCCAGGGACAGCCCGCTGGCCTGGGCCTTTCCCACAGCACCAGGGAATTACATCCAAAGCCATTAGCCCGCTAACCGCAGCGCTGCTGGGGCCGGTGCCACTGGCACCTGAGGCTCCTTTTTTGGAGCGACAGGGGTGGGTGGCACTCAGCGAGCTGCTGTGCCGGGGGTGGCGGGGGCTCGCAGGGCTGTGGCCACCCCAGCGCCTGTTGGTTTTCCCAGAGAGGAATACACGGAGCATCGGGCGAGGGCTGGGACGCGCGTCCCTAAATCGTGTGGTTTCCAGCCGGCCTGTGAGATGCAAATTGTCTGGTCAGCGAGTGCCAGAGCTAAACTTAGGGCAATTACAGGAAAGTGTGGGCACATGGCAGTGTATTCCTACACCCCAAGGCTGGTCCTGGTGCTCCAGCACTGGGGGACCCCTGCCTGCTGCCCCATCCCAGTCCCAGCTGGGCGTTCCCTCAGCACCTGCATCAGCCCTGGACTTTGCCCAGTGACGAGCTGTGGCTCGGCCCTTCACCTTTGCCATGGGCCGGGCCGTGCAGGGCTTCAGGCTGTGAATTTGGGGCCAGAAAAGGGTGATGAGGGGGCTGCAACCCACCTGACCCCCCCAGCTGGTCGTGGAACCATGTCCCACCTGGCAGCCCAGCCAAGATCCTGCCCCACTGCCTCTGGGTCTGCCCTGTAAGACCTCTTGAGCTGTGTCATTCCCCAGATTTGGGGTGAGGCACGTGCTTGCACCTCATGCACCCTCCTGGCCTGGGATGACCCCTCATAACCAGTCTGGGTCCCCTTTGCTGTTGGACATGCGGTTCCTGCAGCAGGAGGGTCTGAAATCCTGCTCTGGGGAGAGCCTGGTGGCACATCCTGGCTGTGACTCAGGTGGATCCGGAATTGTTTTCCTCTTGGTACATTCCAGCGTTGTCTGTAAGGGAAGGCACTGCAGAGTGATTTGGAAACCCCCTAAATTTCCTAGTTCTGTGGAAAAACTTGTGCAAGGAGCCATCATGCAGATCAACCCCCATTTGCCCTGCGTAGGAGCTGGCCTGGCTGCTCAGAATCGCTGCCAGCAGCTCCTGTTCCCTGGCACGGCATTATCCCTTCCTGGCTGGGCACAGCCAGGCCGTGGGGGTACCCCAACATGGTGTGCCCAAGGAGGGGACAGCCACCAGCTCCCTGTGCCAAAGTGGTGTGGGAGCACAGCCCTGTGCTGGCATCAGGGAGCAGAGCAGGGAGGGCAGGCGACCGTGAAACTTGCAGTGCAGGTCCCTGCGCGGGAGCGTGTCGGACGAGATTGCGTCTCGAGGAGGGAAGGAGTGGCTGGGAGTTTCAGTGAACGCCTTCCTCCCTGCCTGCAACTCCCAGCACCCTGGCAGGGATGCAGGGGCTCATGGCTGTCGAGGGGGGACATGGGGGAAGGTGCATCCAGCTCACTCTTGGGTGGCTCAGAGAGGACTTTTGGTTGGGGAGCGTTGAGATGCGTCTCCCTTTCTCCTTCTGGCCCTTGCAAGGTGACGTGCTCATCTTTGGCCAGCCCAGTGTCACAGCAGCATCCTCGCGTGCGATCCCAGGGCGCAGCCGGCGCCTCTCTCCTCCCTGTCACAGCTCATGCACGCTGCTGCCCCAAACACTCCTGGCCAAAAGGAGTCCTGGAGCAAGCCCAGGCTGAGTCAGGGAAGGTGTGTTGAGGCTGAATCAGGAGTGAGGAGACGCTCAGCAGGCACCTCCTGCTCACGGCATCCTCCGTGGCTGGAGGCTTCTTGGGGAGAAGGGAGCAAACCACAATGGCATTGCACATGATCTGGGGCCATCAGTGCAGGGCAGATGCTGTGCTCCTTTCCCCAGCCCACAAAAATTCTGTCTCCCTGCCCCACTATTGTGGCCCTGAGTGGGGCACACGTGGCTGCGGCAGCGGCCGCCAGTGCTGCCTGATTAGCGATGCGGCTGGGAACGCTGTTCCCCCTTTTTGTTGAGCGTACAAAGGCTGGGAGGCAGCCCTGTGTGCCGGGAGAGAAACCACCGAGGACAAAGAGCGCGCTGCCCGCCTGTCTCTGGCGCCGTGGCTCTACCCAGCACCTGCCTGGCGAGTGGCTCTGCTCCCAAGGCGCCCCCGGGAAGGATCCCAGCGGCCCCTCCCTGCCCTGGGGTGAGCACTGGGTGCTCCCAGGGGTGCAGCCCTTTTGTACAGCTTCAGGGGTGCCCAGGCAGCTGTGGTAGCGGTGGCACGTGTCACTCAGCGGGGACGGGAGCAGGTGCAGGTGGTTCCCTCCCTGCCATTGTCTGTGCTGAGGCCCTGGCACAGGGGAGCAGCCCCCAGGATGGCACAGCCATGGTGCCCTTTGTGGCAGCACCTGCTGTGTATGGGTCATGAGAAGGGGCTGTGCTGTGTGCTGGTTTGGGTCAGTGATCACCCCACAGCCAGCAGTTTGGGGAGAGGAGAAAGGAAGTGGGTTGTTTTCATGTGTTTTGGGGCCCTGCCCTGCCCAGGTCCTGCTGTGGGTCTGGGTAAAGCCTCAGGTGCTGCAGGGAGGGCAGAGCAGCCAGAGCCCTGGGGCTGGGTGGTGTGGGTACAACTGTGGCAGCCTTTCTGCCATGGCCAGGAGCTTTGCAGCTGCAAGCCTGACCTTGTCCCTCGGGCTGCTTCCCCTCGCTGCCTCAGAGGTATCACGCACCCAGAGCCAACACTGTGCCATGGCTTGCAGGGCTCTGTCCTCACCTGCCCTGTGGCCAGGCCTCTCCTGGGCACGTGTGCTCCTGTCCCAGCCCCGAGGGGCAGCGAGCTTCAGGGAGTTCCCTGCTATCCCTGTATGGCTTTGTCAAGGGGAACACGGGTTTCCCTTGTCTCACTGCGTGTGTTCAAGGGCAGTGCTGTTGCAGGGAGATGGTCCAGGCGGTGATGGTGATGCAGTACTGATGCTGTGCTGGAGCCAAGGTGCAGCTTGGCACAGCACAGCACATCCATGCACCCCAGGCAGAGCTTGCACTGCCACTGTGGGCAGCACTACCCATCCCTACGGCTGCCCAAACCTCATCCCCACGCCCGTCAGAGAGCTCTAAAGCAGATGCTTCAAACGTGGGGAGCTTTCCTGTTGTCCTTAAACGTGAGGAGCTTTCCTGCTGTCCTTTGTGCTGAGGTTAAGTTCCTGTGCAGTTTCCTGCCCTGTTATATATAGCTGTCAGCCCGTCCCAGGGCGCTGCCAGCCGCCTGCTCCACTTTGGAGTTGTTTATCCACAGCCCAAGCGCTCGATGGAGGCTGGGGAGGGGCTACCAGTTACCCCAGGGGCAGAGTCCCATAGCACCCCATGCAGGGTGAGAGTGTGGGTGCCCCCAGGCTCTGGGTGTCCCCAGACACTGGGTGCATGCAGGGTTTTCCAGGAGGGAGCTGTGTTTTCTGCCCAGCCGTGGTTTTCCCACTGGAAGCTGGGTGCTCCCCCCGCTGTGCGCGGGATGCCCGAATGAAAGAGCGACTGTTCCTGGAGGTCGCTGGCAGCGTCACGAGCCTCTACGTCGCCCTGGCTAAAATTAGACACTTATCAGTGTTGGGAGGGATGTGATTTTACAGGTTCCTGTTTATTAGAGCAACCTTCGCTCCAGGCCGTGTTTCCGGCTCCTCCCTGGTGGGGACGCTGCCCACGGCAGCCCCTGTGGTTTGCGGTGGCCAGAGCCAGGATGAGCAGCAGAAAGGCCTCTGTTTCCTCAACAAGGGGCTTTTGAACAGCAGGCAGGACGCTGGTGGCTGCTTGGGATGGGGGTTTTACCTTGGGGAGTGTCCCTGCCAGCAGTAACTGCTGCAAAAGCCACTGGGATATTTTCTTCCTTGCCCACCCATGCTGCTCCAAAACAGCTCCTGAGCTGCTGAGGGTCTTGCCTGCAGTCAGCCCCAGTGTCAGGCACTGCCAGGCTGCTGGGCTTCTTTTGGGGCAACCCTGGGGGTACAGGGCCATCCCTGTTGCATCCCTGCGGCTTGGTGCCCAGCCAGGGCAAGGACACATTGACTGGGACAGTCTCATCCCTGTGGTGCTGCAGTCCCCAGGGAGGGTGGGAATGCTGCAACACAGCCCAGGGGCTGGGGGTGGCAGCTGGGGTGACCAGTGGGGTGGTTGGAGGGGTGGTGGGTGGGTGTTGGCCGTGCTGCTCTCTGATGGCACCTTTCCTGTCTGTCCTTCTGCACAGGCGGCTGTGCCGTGACCAGCACCTCAGCCTGGTGCTCTGCCTTGGGGGCAGGAGTGCCCCAAGCCCCCTTCCACCATGTTCAACCTGATGAAGAAGGACAAAGAGAAGGATGGGGCCCGGAAGGAGAAGAAGAAGGAGAAAAAGGAGCGGATGTCAGCAGCTGAGCTCAAGAGCCTGGAGGAGATGAGCATGCGCCGGGGCTTCTTCAACCTCAACCGTGCCTCCAAACGGGACTCCAAGACCCGCCTGGAGATCTCCAACCCCATCCCCATTAAAGTGGCCAGTGGCTCCGAGCTGCACCTCACGGATATTGACTCTGACAGCAACCGGGGCAGCGTCATCTTGGACTCGGGCCACCTGAGCACGGCCAGCTCCAGCGACGACCTCAAGGCGGACGATACCAACTTCAAGGGCTCGGTGCTGCAGCGGGCAGCCAAGTTTGGCTCCTTGGCCAAGCAGAACTCCCAGGTGATTGTCAAACGCTTCTCCTTCTCCCAGAAAAGCCGGGATGAGAGCACCTCAGAGACCTCCACACCCTCTGAGCACTCGGCAGCCCCCTCCCCGCAGGTGGAGGTGCGGATGCTGGACACCCCGCTGGACAAGCAGGGGGTTCCCCCAGGACAGCCCTGCACCCCTCCCGCCACCTCCCTGCGTGCCAGGGTGCCAGAGCTCGTTGGCAAGAGGTTCCCGGCCGAGCTGCGGCTGCCTGCCCTGGTGCCCCCCCAGCCCCCCACCCCACGGCAGCTGGAGCTGCAGAGGCGCAACACCGGCGATTTCGGCTTCTCCCTGCGCCGCACCACCATGCTGGACCGGGGCCCCGACGGGCAGGTGTACCGGCGCGTCGTGCACTTCGCCGAGCCCGGAGCCGGCACCAAAGACTTGGCCTTGGGCTTGGTGCCGGGCGACCGGCTGGTGGAGATCAACGGGCGGAACGTGGAGAGCAAATCGCGGGATGAGATCGTGGAGATGATCCGGCAGTCGGGGGAGACGGTGCAGCTGAAGGTGCAGCCCATCCTGGAGCTGAGCGAGCTGAGCCGCTGCTGGCTGCGGGGCCAGGGGACACGCCGTGCTGCCTGGGATGTGAGTAACGCCGGGCCCGGGTTCTGCCAGCGCCAGCGTCCTCGGGGGGGTGTTTGGGTTGGCAGGGGCCGTGGGAAACAGCGGGTGCTGGGGCTGCTCCAGCCAGGAGCGATGCACAGGGAGGAGTGGGAGGTTGTGCCTGCAATGCAGCCGTGATGCATCAGGTCTTGCAAGTCATCACTGGTGGGTTTTGCCCCCAAGGTGCTCAGGGTGCTGTTGGGTTGGGTTTTCCTCCTGTTAAAGGAGCTGCAGGAGAGCCCATCTCTGCGTTGCCTGCGGGAAGTCTGTCCCCATCTCTTTGCTGACAGAGCACAGTCCAGCTGAGAAGGGAGCTTTGCTCCTCACTGCCAGGAAATTCCAAAGGCTACTTTACAGAAGGACACTGCCTGCTCCACTGCCCACGCTGGCGTCCCCCCCTGGGATCCTCCCTGGGGACTGGGGCAGGCACACAGTGTGCCAGGGGCCGGGAGCTGCTGCCGGCGTGCGCAGCGCTGTGTGCGCGGCTGCTGCTGCTGCTGTATAAATAGAAACTTAATGGCTGGGTGACCCACATCCCTCACGCCTGCTGCCCTGCTCTGCTGACCCTGCTGCTGGCTCACCAGCGTCCTGGCTGGACGCACAGCCCCCCAAATGCCAACAGCCTGCAGGGCTGGACCCCTCCATGGTGGCAGGAGGTGCAGCAGAGGATGGTGTTTAGCGTATAACTGGACTTGATTAGTGTATTTTTAAGCCTTCCTTGTGGGAGGAGGGTGCCTGTTCTTGCAGAGCAGGTAGCCTGCACTGGGCAGAGCCACACTGTGCATGGCAGGGCCCTGTGCCTGTGGGATGGAGGCCAGGATGGAGTGACAGTGACCACGGGGCTCCATGTGCTCCTAGGGCAGATGCTGGCGCTGCGGGGTGGGGTGTGTGCCAAGGCAGGGCCGTGGCTTTCCTGCAGCTCCTCCCCAGAGCCCTGCAGGCATCACCGGGCACGGCTGCCTGGATAACCCCTCGTGGGATAACCCTGGACACGGCTGTGGTGTGTGGCAGCATCTTGCTACAGAGACAGGTGTGCCCTGGATTTTGGCACCCACAGACCCAGTGAGGTGCTGGTGCCTTCCAGGAGCGCTGGGCTGGGCTGGGAATGGGGAGAGGAGACACTGATGCCCTTGGGGCTGCATGGGAGAGGCTGCATCACACAGCCTTGTGCTGGAACATGGTGTGGTTTGACAGCATCAGCCGGTGGGAGCTGGCCAGAGGGCTGGCACTGACTGTGCCCTGGGGTTGTCACCTCAGCACAGGCACATCCCACCACAGATGGCTCCTCCTGCTGTCACCAGAGTGACACACTGTGGCTTTGCTGATGCTGGGGTGCTGGGTGCAATTGGGGTCCCTCACACAGGGAGGCCCAGCTCTCCCCCAGGCCCCACTAAGCTGCCTGGAATGTTTCTGGTCCTAATTTAAATAAAAATGATCCTTTTTGAAACAGGAAATTATAGACATATTTTGGGCTGTTGCTCTGGAAGCCCCTCCCTGGCTGGGGCAGGATGATGCCGGGCTCTCTGTGCACCATTGGGGGGTTTAAATGGTTTAACCCCTTCACTGGATCTGTACTGAGTCACCCTTGTCCCCACGGACCCGGCTGGGCAGTGGCAGCACCCGCTGTGACTTGGGGGGTGTCAGTGCTGTGGGGTGACAGGGCACAGCATGGCTGGGCATTGGGACTGTGGTGAAACCCCCTCTGTGTCCCAGCCTTGCTCCCAGAGTGGGGCTGGCTCAGATCCACACTCATATTTATTTATTTACTGGTGAAATTCCTCAGGCAGGGCCCAGGCGTGCGCCGGCCCAGCAGAAATATTCCAAAAACGCCTCTGACCACTCCAGTGCTCCAGCAGGGCCACAGGCATGCAGTGGCTGTGCTGGCCAACCTTGTGTGCCACTGTCCAAGGGCACCCAGGTCCCTGCAGGTCACTGTCCCCAGGGTGCAAGGCCACTGTGCCTTAGCATGGCTGGGTTTCCTGTGTCACACCAGGGTGGGAGTGTGGGACTCTCATCTTGTCAGAGGCACTTTTATCATTTTTCTGTGATTGGGAAATTCTTGATTTGGCTCTTTTTCTGCTCTCACTGAAGGATTGGTGCTGCTGCAGTGTCCCAGTGTAGGGGGGTTCTGGGAGGGAGCTTGTATCTAGTGGGCTCTTCTGAATTCCCTATCTTAGGAATGAAAGAAATATGCTGGCCAGGCAGAAATGCTGCTGTCACTGAACAGCTCCCAGTGGAGGTGGCTTCGTGCCTGTGCTACCTGGGGACACCCATGTGTGTCACTACAGACACTCTCTGCTGTGTTATGCCATCCCTTCCAAGGGGGTTTGATGTGGCCTGTCCCTTGTGTGCCAAGCTGAGATCCCCTGCTTCTCTGGGAATGTTTTATTTGCTCAGGGCACATCTGTCTCACTTCAGCTGGGCAAGGACCTGCTCAGCTGCCAGCTGGGGTCCCAGTGTGCCATGCCTGTGTCACCACTGCTCCTCCATGCCACCAGCATGCCTGGGCTCCCTGCCACCAATTCCTCCCAGCAGTTCCTGCAGAGAGACCCCCCCTAGCCCCCTGTCCACTGCCCCTCTGTTTCCAGAGGTTGCTTTACCATGGGTTGCTGGGTGCTGTCTACCCCCAAGAACACTTTGGGGTGATCTTGTGTTCACGGGAGAGCCGGAGGAGGAGCGAGCGGTGTCAGGGTTGCACAACACCCAGGGTGTGGATTGTGCCACCCCATCCTTTGAGGCATAGACCCCCCTGGCTCCCCCAGCCCCACAGCTGCTCTTGCTTGGGGGTTCTTTCCGTGGCTCGGGGCGGAGGCGGCGGGGCAGTTCCCCCCGCGGCAGAGCCCACATCACTTCCTCTGGCAGTGGCGGCGGTGACGGTGCTGCTGCTGCTGCTGGCGAGGCCCCACTGCCCTCCAGTCCCCCCCAGCTCCCCTCCGGCTGCCTCTGCGCCGGCCCAGCGGGGCCCTCGCATTCCTGGGCTATTTTTAGGGTGGCCCTATCAGCCCAGCTGTCCCTGCTGCCGGCTGCCGCCCCACTGGTGCCTGTGCCGTGCGGTGCCGCGGCGGAAACTCTGCTCCTGGCTCCCTCTGGTAAGGTGGGGACCCCAACACAGCTTGGGGGAGCACGAGGGGGGTACGTGGGAGACAGTCGTGGTGCTGGGATTGGGGATTGTGAGGCTGAACCCACCCCTGGGGTGCTTTGGGGTTGTTTGTTGTGGGGACCTCGTGGCCGGCGCTCTCTGGAGGCTTTTGTGGTTCTTGGAGGTGGGAGTGCTGTGGGAAGAGAGTTTGGGGGTTCTGAACCACAGGTGGGTTCATCTCCAGGCACCCATGCTCAGCCTGTTCTCCAGGCAGTGACATTTCACACCATGGTGATGGTTTAGGGGGACAGGGGACCCCTCAGGGATGCACTCCCAGACTGCTGGGCTGCTTTGGTGGCCAGGTGCTCCCCTGTGCCACACCTGGCCCTGAGAGGGGGCTTCTCCCCAGTGGCCCAGGCAGAACCTGGGCATGGAGAGTGGGTGCCATCCAGGGCAGCAGGTCCCACCAGAGCTGCCTGGCCGCTGGCACGGGGTCAGGCTCAGAATAAACCCAGGCTCTCAGGGCAGGCAGGGAGCTGGGGCAGAAAATATCCCTTCCCTCACCCTGGCATTTGCTTACCACAGCGGGCTGGCCCACTCAGGGGAGCAGGGCTACAGTCCTGCAGCCTGACTAAAAGGGTTTTTTTAACACAGTGAGTTTTGCTGTGTCTCAGACTGGTCACCTGTCTGTCCCCAGAGCCCCTCCTGTGGGCACTGGTTGTGTGCTGAGCAGGTCCAGGTGGGCTCAGACCCCTTTTCCTGAGGCTCCCAGGTGGGGAGGGGCACGTGCCTGTACCCAGAGCTGTGGTTTGGCATTCTTGGTGCTGTCCCCAGCTGGTCTCACCTCTCCCTCTCTCCCCAGCCAGGGCTGCTGCTCCATGAGACATCACCATGGCGTTCTCATCCCGGTTTGCGTTCTGGGAGCAGAAGGGAAGTCTCTTTTGCATGTTTGCCTGTGCCCCACCTTTGGGTCACGCTGCTGACCACCTCCCCCAGTTTGCCCAGTGCTGGCACCATGTGTGGAGCAGCACTCCTGTCCTCCCTGTGCTGCTGTGACAGGAACTGTGCTGGGCAATTGGGAGCTTGGGGTCACCAACACAGCCATGCATGTGGTCACTAACACCATCACTAACGGCTTTTCGAGTGTCTGATGCAGCCCCTAACACAGTGTGAGCCACCCCAGTGCCACCTGCCACCCAGGAGCTGCTGTGTGATGTCAGGATGTGTTGCCCATGGGATGCACCAAACGCTACCACTGCAGTGCCACAGCAGAGTCCTGGCACTTTGAGACTCAGCTCAGGGCAGGGCTTGGCTGCTCACCCCTCTAGAGGCCCCTGATTTCCCTGGGTCAGCAGGGATCTGGCATGTCCCATGTGTGGCTGCTGCAGAGATTAGCTGGTGACACTTAAAACGTGCTGTGACACCGGGAGGGTGACGTGTAGAATGACAGAGCCCTGCAGGAGGGGTGGTGGGACTCTGAACCACCTCCCTCATATGATTAGAGGGCCCAGGCATGTACCTCTCCCACTTTTGGGGTTTGCTATAACTAGGGTGCATCTCTGTGCTTCACCCCTGGTTTTTTTTTGGCTGATGGGAAACCTGGAAGGACATGTCCTTGTCCTTGCAGTAGGCTGCAAATTGGGGCTGGCACGGAGTGATGGTCCCGGGGGGTTTCCAGCAGCAAGGCCCCACAGTGGGCTGAAACATGCTCCTCTTGTTTGTCTGACCCTCAGGTCAAGGACGAGGACAAATCTTTAGCTGTGAAAAGACCCGTGAAGGAGGATGGGGCTGTAAGTGTCACAGGGCAAGGGCAGGGTGGAGCTTTTGGGGATGGGGCTTGTCCTTGTGGGAACAGCCCCTGTGACAGAGCCTGGGGATGCCAGGCAGGGTCATGGGCTTGGTGATGCCCCTGAGCACTGAGTTTTACCCCCATGCTGGCAGCCTGAGGGTTGAATGGTCACTTTTTGTGAGGCAGGGAGGTCACCACTGCTCCCTGCCCTGGGACCCTTTGCGGGGCTG
Source organism: Erithacus rubecula (assembly GCF_903797595.1). Classification (NCBI taxonomy): domain Eukaryota; kingdom Metazoa; phylum Chordata; class Aves; order Passeriformes; family Muscicapidae; genus Erithacus; species Erithacus rubecula. The sequence goes on from NC_136674.1 coordinate 4,067,337, forward strand.
TAGGTTGGTGGGGAAGGTCCCCAGTGCTGGGGTCTGGCCAGGAGCTGTGCTCCATGGCAGGGCAGAGCCCTGGGCACCACCATGTCCCAAACAGCGGGCTGGGGTGGAGGCTGGACCTCCACTCACACCACTGTCATTGTGGCTGCAGTCAGAGAGCCAGAAGGACACAGCACCTGCAGCCCCGAAAGCTGAGCCCCTGAAGGCTGAGCCCCCGAAAGCTGAGCCCCCAAAAGCTGAGACCACAAAAGCTGAGACCATAAAAGCTGAGCCCACAAAAGCTGAGCCTGTGAAGAGCCCTGAGCCTGCCAAGAGCCCTGAGCCGCCTCCTGGGAGAGGGAAGAGCCCCGAGCCGGTGCTGAACGGGGCAGCTGTGAACGGGCTGGAGGCACAGGGGGATGATGATCCGGGGCTGTCCCGCCGCAAGGTGGTCCGGGTGGTGCGCAAGGTGGTGCGCAAAGTTCTGCCGGGGGAGGACGCTGGCAGTGCCAAGGAGCCAGGACGAGATGCCAAATCTCCCGAGCCAGTACCACCCCCAAGGAAGGAGGAGACAAACCGTGCCGGTGTCCTGGCTCCCCCAGCCCCGCCGCCTCCCCCAGCCACGCTGCCTTCAGCCCCAGCCAAGCCAGAACCCAAGGATGAGATCTCAGAGGGGCTCAAAACCCTCATGGCAAAGGGCAAAACCAAGGAGCACCGGCCGCGGCTCCGGCCGGGGGACAGGCAGGAGAAATCCCGTGAGCCTGCTGGTGGGGACACAAAGCTGTCCCCGTCCCCGGGCGCTGAAACCAAACCAGAGGCACCAGTGCAGCTTTCAGGAGGGAAAGCAGAGCCAGCAAAGGCGTCTGCTCCGAAACCCACGGCCCTGGAGAGGCACAAGGTACTGGTGTGTGCACGGCAGGGGATGCTCCGACCCGGGAGTGGGTTGTGCCCCCAGTGCAGCATGGTGTGAGCTCTCCTGCATGGTTTGCAGTGGTTTTGAGATGTGTGGTGTGGGTGGGAGTCGCTTTTTTTGGGGCAGTCGTGTGTGCAGTGGCCACTCCATCATGCTGCCCCTTGTCTCCCCTCCATTTCATGTGGAGAAGAAGCTGCAGACCAGCGAGAAGCGGCCGAGCCCTGTGAAAAATGCCCCAGCTTCCCCCCAGCAGGTGTGTAGGAGTGCTGACCCAGGTCCCTGGACACTGGGTACATGTTGGTACCCAGCTGTGCCTTCACCCTGGGACTGCCCCAAGCACTGATGGGCTGCAGGGCTGGGAAAGCCTTTGCAATGGCCCTGCTGGTGCCCATGTGCCAGGGCTATGAGAGTTGTGGGGCAGCTGGCCTGGAGCTAATGGTGCTCTGCCTCCAGGCTGCCCCTGGCCCTGCTTCCCCTGGCCCCACGTCCCTGCTGAGCCCATCTGAGGAGGCGCAGCTCCGGCTGGAGAGGATCTTCACCAGTTCTGTAATTCCAGAGGTTTTGGTGCTTGCGTGTCGTCTTCCCAGGGACGGGGAGGCACGGGCAGCGTGTGGCTGCCCCACACGTCGTGTGCTCTGCACACAGTGACTGTACCCTTGTGTCTGTTTGCCAACCCCATGATCCATCTCTGGGTGACACTGGCAGCAGGGAATGATGACCAGGGCTGTTGGTGGGTTTGGAGATCATTGCCCAAACTAATGTGCTGGGGATGGGGAGCTGCTGGCATTCCCGTAGGGGCCCAGGCACACTGTGGTGGCTGGGATGGATGATGTCCTGGTGGTGCTGTGTGATCATGGCCATGTTGGGGCCTTGTGACTTATCAGGGTGCTGCTTCTGCTCTCTGCCTCTCACCCCCTCTCTTCTTTCTCTCCTCCTTCCTTGCTGCCATCAGCTGGACCCCCCCGCCTCCACCTCGGCACCCAGCCAGGTACTGTACCCCCGTCCTCAGGAGCCCTCTGCCTCCACCAGCGACCCCCCGCCATCCTCTGTGTGCCGCTGGGCTGGCGTCTGCGCCCGCGCCTCGTGCTGGAGCGTAAGGCTTTCCCCATCCCACCCTGCTCCGTGGGCTGCCACGGGGCCAGGGCAGCCGGGGCTGGGCGCCTCTCCCCTCCCCAGCGAGGTCATGCCGGGAGTCCAGACATCCCAGGAGGGTGCCCTCAGTGGAGGTGGCACAACTAGGGCGGGCAGGGGTGTGGAGCAGGGTGTGAAGGGGCAGAGTGCTGGCGTAGGTAGGATGCATGGCTCATGCCAAAGCAGCTGTGGCACGTGGTGCTGGCAGAGCTCAGAGCGGGGTCAGTGCAGTGACTCCCAGCCCCAGGGCTTTGGCAGCACAGCCTCGTGGCCAGTGTCCTTCCCAGCACTGCGCTGGACTTGCCAGCCCGCTGTCCGCAGTGGTGGCCGTGGCACCTGCAGGGTTTGGCACAGCGGAGCTTTGCCCCCGCTCGCTCCCCTCGCCTCCTTCCGTGCTGTGTGCGGGGCAGGGCTGAGCCCTTCTCGCCTTCACCGCCGTCTCTCGGCCTCGCCAGGGTCCAGCGGACGATGCGCCGGCAGCTCCCCTTGGCCCCGTCCCTGCTGCAGCTCAGGTTTGGCTTTGGGGCTCGTCCTGCTCTCCTTGTGCCAGGGGCATTCCCACTGTGCTGGCCTCCAGCCTGACATTTCCCATGTCAGAGTCCTGTGCCATGTCCTGTGTGCCTCCTGTGTGTGCCTCTGTCTCCAGTGTCCCTACAGCATGTCCCTGCAGCATGTCCCATGTCCCATAGCATGTCCCATGTATCCCATGTATCCTGACATGTGGCTGGTGTGGGTGCCTGCTCTCAGGGCAGTGGTTTGGGAGCTCGCCCAAGGTGGCCATAGTGAATGTTCCTGTGGGTCACTGTGTCCTTATGTCTGCCCCAAGTTGTGACAGTGCCCTGGTGCTGTCTGCAGCCCTGCACCCACTGGGGTCACCAGCAGGCAAACTGGAGACATGTGCTGGGAGGGTTTGTGGCTTGTGGAGGTTGCCTGGCTGTCCAGCACATGGTCCTGTGGCCAGTCAGCCCTTCTCCCTTCAGCCCCAGGGATGAGGGGAGGGGGTGAGACAGAGCAGGGGGCAGGTGACCACAACCTCTCCACATCTGCTGTCCCACAGGCCAAGACGGAGGAGCAGATAGCAGCCGAGGAGGCCTGGTACGAGACCGAGAAGGTGTGGCTGGTGCACAGGGATGGCTTCTCCTTGGGTGAGCAGAGGCACTGCTGAGACAGTCCCTGTCCTTCCTGTGGCACTGTGCTCCCCCCTGACCCCACTGTGGTGTCCCTGGGGGCCAGCAGCACGACCCCTCTGAGTGCCCCGTGCCCCTCACAGGCAGCCAGCTGCGGCCAGAGGCAGGCAGTCCCCTGCCCGAGGGCAAAGTGAAGGTGAAGCTGGACCACGATGGAGCCGTCCTGGAGGTGGAGGAGGACGATGTGGAGAAGGTAGGGCTGCGGGGCGGGGGGCCAGCAGGGCAGATCCCCGTTCCCTGCCTGACCCACCCCGTCTCAACCTCGCTGCCAGGCAAACCCCCCGTCCTGTGACCGTGTGGAGGACCTCGCCAGCCTCCTGTACCTCAACGAGTCCAGCACGCTGCACACGCTGCGCCAGCGCTACGGCGGCAACCTCCTGCACACCTACGCCGGGCCCACCATGGTCATCATCAACCCGCTGAGCTCACCCTCCATGTACTCTGAGAAGGTGACAGCGGAGGGGACGAGCAGCTGGCACTGTGCCGTGGGGGTGGCAGGGTGCTGACCCCACTCCCCCTCCCTGTGCCCGTCAGGTCATGCACATGTTCAAGGGGTGCCGCAGGGAGGACACGTCCCCGCACATCTACGCGGTGGCGCAGGCGGCGTACCGCAGCATGCTGATGAGCCGCCAGGACCAGGCCATCGTCCTGCTGGGCGCCAGCGGCAGCGGCAAAACCACCAACTGCCAGCACCTGGTCCAGTACCTCGCCACCATCGCCGGCAGCACCGGCAAGGTCTTCTCTGGTGAGTCCCTTTTTGGGTGTGGAGTCCCTTTGTCCTGCCTTCGTGGGGGCTTTGATGCGTGGATGGTGGTCAGGACAAGCTCAGGTGTTCTCTATATTCTGGTCCTGAAGTTTGCAGTTTATTCCATAGGGTGTGAGTATAAAGGCCCCTGCTGGGAGATGCCAGCTGCAGCTCAGAGCAGGGTGGAAAGAGAATGGGGGGTAGTAGGAATTCTAAGAGATAGGAGAGGGAAGTAAGAGAACGAAGTAAGGGAGCGAAGTAATAGAGGTAAGAGCACGATTTTCCCATTTATAACACAATAAATCTTCTTCTATGTTGAATATTCTAATTTCCACTAACCAATCTAGTACGAAATACAAATTCTCTAACATTCACATACAACCTATAGGAATCTCTACATTACTATGTTTTACTGCTTTCTTATCTCTAAACCTTATCTTGGACCCTTCCTGTCATGCCTGGAGAGGGTCTCTGCTGGCTCTTTGGTATTTGCAGCAACTGGCGTTATGTTAACAAAGGGAGAAGACCTTCGAACATACACGTTGCTGCTTTCCAGCCTCTCAGTCGCTTACGGTTTCCATATTCTCCAAATCCTTTGCTAGGCAATCATATTTATAAGGTTTTCCTGATTCATCCTTCCCACCATCCCTGCACACGCCCCTGGCTTTGCAGTCACAGCCCCACGCACACGGCAGCGGCCGGACACGCGCCAGACGAGCTGTCACTGCGTGTCACCATGTCACACCGGCGCCTTTGCCGTGCTCCTGGGGGCTGCTGGCGGTGCAAGGGAGCAGCTTCACCTGCCTGGCCAGCTCTGGCCCCCCTGCCCACTGCACAGCCCCTGCACTGCCCCGCTTCTGTTCCTGCAGTGGAGAAGTGGCAGGCTCTCTACACCATCCTGGAGGCTTTTGGCAATAGCAGCACTGGCATGAACGGCAACGCCACCCGCTTCTCGCAGATCATCTCTCTGGACTTCGACCAGGCTGGGCAGGTGGCCTCTGCCTCTGTACAGGTGAGGGGACCAGGGTGGCCCCCCCAGAGTGGGAGATGGTCCATCCTCACCAGCGTGGCTCTCTGTGGTGTGAGAGCCAGTCCATCCTCATGGGAGTGTTGTCCATGAGACAAGAGAATCTGTAACTGCCCCAACCCCCGTGGCAGAGTTCAAGGCCAGGTTGGACAGGACTTGAAGCAACCTGGGATAGGGGACAGTGTCCTTGCTCATTTGGAACTCGTTGACCTTTCAGGTCCCTTCCAATCCAAACTATTCCATGATTGTCCTGGTGTTTCCTACACTGCAAGCTCTGCCGCAGATCCCCAGCCATGCTTGCAGCACTGGCATCCTGCTCTCATCCTTGTTCACACCCAGATCAGATGGGCTCCCTGTCCTTGCTGAGTTAGTCCCAAAATCAGGGGATGTGTTTTCTGGACACCTCCCTGCTGTGATAACAGCAGGGCCCTTAAAATCCAGATGTACTCTGTGCTCTTGTAGTAGCAATTACCAAGGAGAGATGCTCGATGCTCATGGGCTGCTTGGGTGATGTTTGCATTCACATGGTGCCCTGCAGTGGGAGGGAGACACTCACAACTATGTGAGAACCCTGGGCAGGCAGCAAGGATGTGGCTGGGGTGGGCTGGGGGGTCTCAGAGGGAGTGGGGCATTTGGTGACAGTTCCCAATGTCCCACCTCTGCCAGACTCTGCTGCTGGAGAAGCTGCGTGTGGCCCGGCGCCCAGCCAACGAGGCCACCTTCAATGTCTTCTACTACCTGCTGGCCTGCTCTGACAGCACCCTGCGGTGAGCTGGGGGGAGGGCATGGCCTCCATCCTTGGGGGGTCTCTGGTACATCCCCCATGAGGCCAATCATGGTGTTTGTCCCTGCAGGACTGAGCTTCACTTCAACCACCTGGCAGAGAACAATGTCTTCGGCATCGTGCCTCCCTCCAAGGTCGTTGCCTTGGGGAGCTGTAGGGGAAGATGGGAGTCTCTGGCCTGTTTGGGTGCAGGAGGAGGCAGAGCTGGGCTCCCAGACCAATGGCTTCTGTTGTTTTCCACAGCCAGAGGAAAAGCAGAAGGCAACCCAGCAGTTTGGCAAGCTCCTGGCAGCCATGAAGGTGATGGGCATCTCAGGAGATGAGCAGAAAGCCTTCTGGCTCATCCTGGGGGCCATTTACCACCTGGGAGCTGCCGGGGCAACCAAAGGTAACAAGCTGGGAGCCATTAACGAGGGGAAATTTGAGAGTGATAGGTGGGAGGGGTTCCAGAGGCAGCTTTTAAACAGCCTGTAGCCCGGCCAAGCCCTGGGGGAGAGGGTAGGAGGCTGTATCAGCTGAGAGATGGTACCCTGCTACCCTGAGTGCTCTGGGGCACTTAGTTTTGTCCCCATAGTCAGGTGTCTCATTAACTGGTGAGAATTGAAGACAGTGCCCAGACCCTGGGCTGGCCCCTGCCAACTTGGGGGAGTGGGGGCCTGGGTGGGGCTGAGGCAGTCGGGGTGTGTCCCCCATTCCTGGTGTAACACCTTTCCCTCCATCCTCCTTGCAGAGCCACTGGCAGATGGAGCTGGTAATGGGAGTGGGGAGGGCTCTGCTTTGGGGGGTGCCATGCAGTGCTGATTTGGGGGCTGAAATGGGGGCTTGGGATGCTGCTGGTGTGCTGGGACCAACTCTGACCCTGGCTGGGTCCTGGCAGCCCCAAATTTGCCTGCTGCTCGTGAGGAGTCCCAACCCAGTCCTGTCAGCACCACTGGTGATATGGGGCAGGGCTGCCGTAGCACACAGCACTCACCATGGGTGTGAGTCTCCCACAGCACCAGCTTTCCTCTCCATTCCTGGGGATGGCAAATTTGGCTTTGGGGGCTGCTCTTCTCCCCCTGTGGCTTTCTCTTTCTACCTGTTGTGCTGGAAGCCCCTGTGGTGCTGCATGCTGGCAGGAGAGCTGGGCATGTCACCCTCAAAATGGGCACCTGGAGCTGGTGGCTGCACCCAGGGAATTCGCAGCCCTGGGGGAAAGGATGATCTGGGGATGAAGAGGGAGAGACCAGAGGGGTCTGGATGCACACTGGGGGTGCAGGGCTGGCCTGTGGGCTGTTCTTGGGGTGCAGTGCTAGCCCATGGGGTGCTCTCAAGGCACTAGAGGGCAGCAGGGCCCCGCTGCAGCCACCACAGCGGGATGCTCATGCAACTCCAGAGCCTCTCCATGGGAGCCTGCTATGGGGAGAACCCCAGATCCTGCTGGTGGGGGGAGCCTTGCTGCATCCTGCTCGGGGGGGCATCCCACCCCCAGGTCTGTGCTGCTGCTGCTGGAGCCTCCCCTGTGCCTTGTGGACACTGGGAGTGTCCAGAGCCAGCTGAGTTGCACCAGCCCCACAATTTCCCTGGCCTTGGGCTGGATCCAAAAGTGGCTCCCTGTGCTCTGGGGCAGAGCTGAGCTGCTCCCAGCCCTGCCCATGGTGCGGGGGGCTCAAGGGGAAGGGTCCCCCACGTCTGTCACGGTTTGTCACTGCAGCGATGCCTGGGGAGGGGGCGGGCGGGGCTTGCGCGGTGGCAGGAGGGCGTCCCCGTCCCCGCGATTGCCGTGCCGTTGTTTCTAACCCCTGTCTCTGTTCGCATGGTGCATGCTGCCCTTTGCAATGCAGACGCCGACGAAGGTAAAGTCCCATTCTCCGCGCGTGTCTCTGGCTTCCCCCTCCCCCGTGCCACCCTCGTCCCGCTTCCGTGTCCCTGTGTGTCACCATTAACCTGCTCCCAGCGCCCGTGTCCCCGTGTCTGTCTGGCTGCACTGTGGCTGTGCCACCGAGCAGGGACGTGTCCCCGACTGGGTTGGCTCAGAGGTCCCTGGGTAGTGGTGGCAGGGGGTCCATGCTCCACACCAGTGTGGCTCCAGGCTCAGCCCTGCAGCAGCACAAAGCCATTCATCCCTATGTCCTCTTAGACCTCAATCACTTCTGTCTCCTCAAACCCCAAAACTTGTGGTCCCACTGTGCCCATCATCCCCAACCTACTCTGTGGGTCCCTAAGGTCATCTCAGTCCTGTGTGGAAGCGCTCCCCATTTTTGGGGGTGCCCTGCCTGGCCCTGAACCCCCTTCTCCACCCTTCAGCTGGGAGGAAGCAGTTTGCCCGTCACGAGTGGGCTCAGAAAGCCGCCTACCTGCTGGGCTGCAGCCTGGAGGAGCTCTCCTCTGCCATCTTCAAGCACCAGCCCAAGGGCACCCTGCAGCGCTCCACCTCCTTCCGCCAGGGCCCTGATGAGTCTCCTCTGGGGGACAGTGGCACAGGTAGGGTGAGGCACGGGGTAGGGGGGGGACAGGAGATGTCCCCAGGGGATGCCAGGCTGGGGACACTCAGGCTTGCTTTGGCCAGGTCCCAAGCTGACGGCGCTGGAGTGCCTGGAGGCCATGGCAGCTGGCTTGTACTCTGAACTCTTCACACTCCTCATCTCCCTCCTCAACAGGTACGTTGGGGTGGCCAGCAGGGTGGGGAGGTTCTTGGCATTACCCACTGTGACCCCACTGTGTCCCTTTGTGCTCCCCCCAGGGCGCTGAAGTCCAGCCAGCACTCGTTGTGCTCTGTGACAGTGGTGGACACTCCTGGGGCACAGAACCCCGAGCTGGCAGGGCAGAGCAGGGGGGCCACCTTCGAGGAGCTGTGCCACAACTACGCCCAGGAGCGCCTGCAGCAGCTCTTCCACCAGCGCACCTTTGCCCGCGAGCTGGAGAGATACAAGGAGGTACCAGGGACACCCAGGGCTGCCATCACCTCCTCCACTCCCCTCCCATACCCATGAGAACATCTCCTGTGTGTCCCCCCTGATTTCTTACCCAGTGGTCACTGGGCAGTCCAACCAAAGCAGCTGTGACACAATGTTCAGTGCCCAGGGCTTTCCCCAGGACTGCTGTGCTGATTGTGGGCTGGGAGGTGGTGGAATGGCTGTGGGTGGTGGTGATGGTGGTCACTGCTTCTTCTCCATCTGAGCATTGACAGCCCATGGGGATCCTTCCATGTGTCCTGGTCCTCCCTTAGCACTCAACATCACTCTAAACCCCATCAAGACCAACACCCTGATGGGCTCACACTTCCTATCACTACTACTCTGCAGTGTGGGCACTCACCTGTCTCTGTTCCCCCTCACTAGGAGAACATAGAGCTCGCCCTAGCTGATGCTGAGCCCAGCTCCTCTGGCTCCATAGCTGCTGTGGACCAGTCCTCACACCAGGCACTGGTAAGCACCTTCCACTCTTCCTTCCAGCCACATATTGGCAGCAGATGGGCAGCTTTTGGTGGTAAGAGGGGAAGGAAAAGGACTGTCCTGAATGCTTGGCCATGAGAGCATGGGTGTGTGCAGCCCACATACCTGGTGCATCCCTCAGCATGGTTTTCCCCTCTTTTCCTGGGAGCTGCTTGTGCTGTGGGCAGAGGGCCTGGAGACTGTGTGTGATTTCTGGGGTGCTCCAGTCCTCAAAGTGCTCTGGTCCCTAGTGTCTATGGGTTCCCAAGGTTCTCCAGTCCCTAGGATGTTCCCAGGGGAGGAGGCTGCAGAGGCTGGGGGTGCTGCTGGCACCATCCCTGTGCTGGTATTCAGCCCAGCACTGCATTTCCCACCTCAGTGAGATGTGCTGCCAGAATGTCCCACATGGACCCTTTCTCTTCTGGGTCTCCACTATCAGGAGCCCTCTCATATACTGTGTGAGGTTGCATGCTCCCTGGGTGGCCCGGGTGCCCTGTGTCACCCCATGTCCCTGCTCTGGGGGACCTTGGTGTGCTGGGCTGGCTGCCAGCATGGTGTCCCTGCAGGTCCGGTCTCTGGCCCGCACAGACGAGGCACGGGGGCTGCTGTGGCTTCTGGAGGAGGAGGCTCTGCAGCCAGGTGGCAACGAGGACACCTTGCTGGAACGGCTCTTATCCTACTATGGCCCACAGGAAGGGGGCAAAAAAGGTATGGAGAAGGGCCTGGAACCATGAGGATGTATCCATTAGACCAGAAACAACTTCTCTAGTGGAAGATGTCGCCCCCATGGCAGGGGGTTGGAATGAGATGATCTTTAGGGTGCCTTTCAACCCAAGCCATTCTGGGATTTTGTGATGTTCCCCAGTGACAGACTGGTCCCCACTGGTGCTGTGTTTCCCTGCAGGGCACAACCCTCTGCTCCCCAGTGACAAGCCCCGACACTTCCTCCTGGGACACAGCTCAGGGACCAACTGGGTGGAGTACGATGCCACAGGTTGGCTCAACTACGTCAAGCACAACCCAGCCTCCCAAAACGCCTCTGTCCTGCTGCAGGAGTCCCAAAAGTGAGCAGGATCCTGGGGTGGGAGCGTGGCAGGGGGTGGAGGTGATGCTGAGGGGTGACACGGCCTCGGTGCCCTGCAGGAAGGTGATCAGCAGCCTGTTTGCCGGGCGCGGCGGCTCGGCGCTGGTGCTGTCGGGCTCGGTGGCCGGGCTGGAGGGCGGCTCCCAGCTGGCCCTGCGCCGGGCCACCAGCATGCGCAAGACCTTCACCACCGGCGTGGCTGCCGTCAAGAAGAAATCCCTCTGCATCCAGATCAAGCTGCAAGTGGTGAGTGAGGGGAGTCCCCACATCTGGCTGGGGCACTGCTGCGCACCGCCGCTCACCCCGCTCTGCCGCACCCACAGGACGCCCTCATCGACAGCATCAAGAAGTCCAAGCTGCACTTTGTGCACTGCTTCCTGCCCAAGGCGGGGGGCGGCGGGGACCCCCCGGCTGCGCCGTGCCGGCGGGTGAGCGGCAGCGAGCTGGAGCTGCCGGCGGAGCACTGCGAGGCGGGGCTGATGCAGCTGGACGTGCCCCTGCTGCGCGCCCAGCTGCGCGGCTCCCGCCTGCTCGACGCCCTGCGCATGTACCGCCAAGGTGAGCCCTGCACCAGCACAAAGGTGCTGGCTGCATCTTCCCACTGGAGAGCTAAAGACCCCCCAGGAATCCCTTCAGAGCTCTTGCTGTGAACTCTGGAACCTCTCTGCAGCGTGGTTCTGTCCCTGTCCCCCTCCCCTGCTGGGCTGTTATCTGCACTGGGGACAGGCATGGCCTTAATTGGGTGTCTCCCCTGGTGCCGCTGGTTCCTGGAAGCAATCCCATTGGCATCCAGCCCCTGTCCTGCTGCAACAAGAGCCTCTGGGATGTGCTTAGCAAAGCATTTATCGATACTTTGGCTGGACAGCCACCCGGCCAGGGGTTTATTGCTTGGAGGCTGGACCCTTCCTGCCGTGATTGGAAATCGATGCCACCTGCACACCTCATGGATTGATGGCCATGGCCAGCCGGCCGTGCTGGGGTCAATGATCCCATCAATACCTCCTCGTTAATTAAGACATGGAGGCTCAGTGCTGGAGCCCAATGCAGGAGTTGGCTGTGGCTCAGAGTGGAGCCAGGGCAGGACTTCCACACGCGTCGCTGTTCTCCCCCCGAGGAGAACAGCCAAAATCCTCAGATCCCAGCCAAAATTGCTGGAAGATGTAGCCAAGGAAAACCTCCTGGGGAGGCTGAGGGCATTCCAGCTATGCCTGACCCATGGGGAGCTTGTGTCACGTGGGGATGACCCCGTCAGCTCTCCCAAAACATGAGCCCCAGCATGCCAGGGCAGGTGGGGCTGTCCCTGGCCATCCCCTGGGCATCCACACAGCCCCGTTCTCCCTTGCTTCCCCAGGTTACCCTGACCACATGGTGTTTGCGGAGTTCAGGCGGCGCTTTGATGTCCTGGCCCCACACCTGACCAAAAAGCATGGGCGCAACTACATCGTGGTGGATGAGAAGCGAGTACGTGCCCTGTGTCAGTCACTGCTGTGGTCCAGGGTCCCCTGCACCTCACAGTGCCTGGCCCTGATGCCTTTCCCTCCCTGCAGGCAGTGGAGGAGCTCCTGGAATCACTGGACCTGGAGAAGAGCAGCTACCACATGGGCTTGAGCCGGGTATGGTGCCCGACACCACCGGGTGTGGGTGTGGGCAGGGCTGTGCGTCATGGCACGGTGGGACAGCAAAAGGGCAGCACTGTTCACTCCCTCCCACGGCATTCCTCATGCCTGGGGAATAAAACCCCACAGTGGGACAGGACCAGTGGCTGCAGAGGGGAGAGACACATCCTCACCAGTGGGAGGGCGGCGTGGCCGGAGGGATGCCGGCACCCATCGCTGTCCTGCTCCCCTCCCACAGGTGTTTTTCCGGGCTGGATCACTGGCCAGGCTAGAGGAGCAGCGGGACACACAGACCAGCAGGAACATCACCCTTTTCCAGGCGGCGTGCAGGGGCTTCCTGGCACGGCAGCACTTCAAGAAGAGAAAGGTTCGTCCCAGTGACTCTCCCCTCCCCGCTCTGCTGCACAATTTCGCCTAAAATGGGCAGTGCAGCCTTTCTGCGCCTCCTGGGCCAGCACCTCCTCCTCCCGCCTCCCCCGGAGCCGTGGGGGGCCAGGGGGAACCGGGGGGCCAGGGGGAACCGGCAGGGAGGCTGCTGGGCATCGCCGCGGGAGGATGAAGCCACACTTCAGCTCCGACTTTTATCATTAGAGAAGGTGTAAAATAGGCATCTTAAGAGTGCCTCACCTTCGTTTAGAGGGGCTGGAGAGGATCAAACAGCAGATTTGCTGGTGCAATTAGCACAAATGCTAATGAAGGGAAGCATGCTGGGGTGTAGGCAGGGGTGCTGAGCACCCACACACCCCACTTTGCCCTGCTGGTGGCCCTGTGCTGACCCCACACACCCCGTGCTGACCCCGTGCCCTGCACAGATCCAGGATTTGGCCATCCGGTGCGTGCAGAAGAACATCAAGAAGAACAAAGGGGTGAAGGATTGGCCCTGGTGGAAGCTCTTCACCACCGTGCGGCCCCTCATCGAGGTGCAGCTCACCGAGGACCAGATCCGTGGCAAAGACGTGGGTATCCATGCTGGGGGATGCTGGATGGAGCAGGGAGGGCTTGGTCCTGGGCAGGGCCCCGCAGTGGAGTGGGAGGCAAAACCCAGGGAAGGGTAGGATGAAGGATCCTGTGGTGTGTTGGGATACAGGATCCCACCGTGGGTTGGGATGCAGGAGCCCATAATGGGGTGAGATGCAGGACCACGTCTGCCTGAGCCCCGTCAGCGCCAGGCTCGAATTGCTCCCTAATTTGCGAATCAGCATGTCATTAGCATCCCGAGAGCCGGCTGTTGCTTGAGCCCAATTACAAGCGTGGAGAATGGAAATGAAACCGTGTGCCGAGAGGCAAATGCGGGGGCTCCGCTCGCACCGGCAACCAGACACTGGTGCACCCGGCGAGCACGGAGCTGCTGCCTGGCTCAGCTTTCACCCCGACCTGCTGGGGACAGGCACCTGGCCAGGGACACCTGGGCAGGGGCACGTGGACCCCCTGCTGCCCTCCCAGCCTGTCCTGGGACCAGAGGAAGAGAGAGGAAGGTGTTAGCAGCCAGACATGCTTCCACAGCACTGGCTGGTGGTCCCTGGGCATCCTGGTGGGCCCCCTCCCTCCCCACCTGGGCTGGGTGGACCCAGCAAGCTGCTGATGGGTGGATTTGCTCCCACCTCCTCTGCTGGAGGATGTGGGTACCCCTCTGCAGCTTTTCTGGGACTGCCTGGCATTTCGACACCATTTATGGGGTTGGAGTCGGCACGACGGCGGAGCGGGTTGGGGAAAGTCCCTGCCCAGCCCTTGGCAGGGGAGAGCAGCCCCGGGGAGCCCCCACCCTGCCCATCCTGCGCTGGGGGGGGTGCTGGGGAGGGGCAGAGAGCTGCCAGCCTCCTCCCTGCCAGCCTCTTCCCCTGCCCCCTCCCTCACCGCCCGCTCTGTTGCAGGAAGAGATCCAGCAGCTGAAGAGCAAACTCGAGAAGGTGGAGAAGGAGCGTAACGAGCTGCGGCTCAACAGCGACCGCCTGGAGAGCAGGGTAGGTCTTTGCTGCTGCTGGGATGGGGTACGGTGCCATATGCCATGCCAGCCTGCCCCAGCCCATGGTCCCATTCCCCCTGCCACCCCCAGATCACAGAGCTGACGTCGGAGCTGACGGACGAGCGGAACACCGGCGAGTCAGCCTCCCAGCTGCTGGACGCTGAGACGGCCGAGAGGCTGCGGGCTGAGAAGGAGATGAAGGACCTGCAGGTAAATGTGCCCCTCCCCAGCCTCGCAGTGTCTCCTGTCCCCCTCAAGTGCTCACCATGGCCACGTCCCCTCCCAGGCCAAGTACGATGCCCTGAAGAAGCAGATGGAGTCGATGGAGATGGAGGTGATGGAGGCTCGGCTCATCCGGGCGGCCGAGCTCAACGGGGAGCTCGACGATGATGATTCAGGTACTGTCCTACCTCCAGTACTGGCTGCTGGCACACCCTGCAGCATCCCCCTCTCCCTGTGCCAGCCCCACAGCCCCTTGGTGACCGTGTTTCCCTGCACAGGTGGTGAATGGCGGATGAAATACGAGCGGGCAGTGCGGGAGATTGACTTCACCAAGAAGCGGCTGCAGCAGGAGCTGGAGGACAAGCTGGAGGTGGAGCAGCAGGGCAAGAGGCAGCTGGAGCGCAAGGTGAGTGAGGGCTCAGCTCTGGGGACTCCCTGGTCCCCTGAGCATGGCTAGGACAGCAGGAGGGCATCCCAGAGCCCTCACTGCCTGCCCACCTCTGCCTGCAGCTGGCAGACCTGCAGGCGGACAGCGAGGAGAGCCAGCGGGCGCTGCAGCAGCTGAAGAAGAAATGCCAGCGCCTGGCTGCTGAGCTGCAGGACACCAAGCTGCACCTGGAGGGACAGCAGGGACGCAACCATGACCTGGAAAAGAAGCAGCGGAGGTGGGGACCGTGCGCTGGCGGCGGGGGGGACATAGGGGACACGCCTCTGGCGAAGTGGCATTACCATTTTAGCAGGGATTTGGGCACCTCACCAGCTCCTACTTGGCTGAGGTGTCTCCAGCCAGGACGGGGCTGCCTGAGTTGGATGTGTTGTTGTGTGGGGGGATTCTCATGCCCTTTTGGGGGGCTCAGAGCTGAGTGATCCCATGTGGGGCCATGCTTCTAGTGCCCTGCATCTCTGCTCAGTACGCGCTGCTATCCCGTCCCCTCTCCCAGCCCCAAAGTTTGCTAACGTTATTAAGCAGCAGGGACGCTTTCATCTCATTATGGTAATGATCGCACACACAAATACAGCGAGAGAATCCAATCTAATTAATTTCAATTTCCGCGGATTGGAGTCTGTGCTAATGCAGCTGTTTATTACCCAGCGCAAGGAAAAATGGGGATTAGCTGCCGAGGTGTTTAACGCAGGTCACAAACTCGAGCGCGGGGTTGTTTTCCAAGCCCCAAAGGCAGTGATTTCAGAGCAAACCCGGCTGATCCCATCCCAGGGGCACTGGGAGAGACTTCCACAGTGCTGCTTGGCTGCAGGCTGTGCTGAGCACTCCTTCAACAGGGGCTTGTGTCCCCTTTGGGGATGGGACTGGTGCCATGTCATGTAGAATCCCAGTGCAGCTGTGGGAGCCCATCTCTCCTATAGACCCCTCCATGTCCTGCTTGGTGGGTTTGGCATCCCCCTGGAGTAGCCAAGCCCCTGCCATTGGCAGCCGCAGGACATATGCTGGCCCTGGAGAACAGCTGAGGTGCTGCTGGGGTCAGTGCTGCAGGTGCTGCACTCCCCATTAGCACAGGGTGAAGGCATCGGGAGGAGTGTCTCAGTGACTTGGTGTCACCATGCTGGCAGTTAAAGACTCATCAGCAGTGTGTCTCACACAAGCACTTAGCAGCACACCACCACCCTTTCCAGTGCTTGCTGCTGAGGGAAGGAGATACTCAGTGCAGTGTCCCTGGGGTGCTGAGTGCTCACTCCACTCTTCCCGTGCAGGTTTGACAGCGAGCTCTCGCAAGCGCACGAGGAGGCGCAGCGGGAACGGCTGCAGCGGGAGAAGCTGAGCCGAGAGAAGGATGTGCTGGTGGCTGAGGTCTTTGGCCTCAAGCAGCTGCTGGAGGTGAGTGGCTCCCAGACCCTCCCCAGCCTCCCAATCACTGTGTGCCCCGGGATGACGGTGACCCTGTCTCTTGCAGGACAAGGACTCAGACATCGCAGGGCTGACACAGAAGGCGGAGGCGCTGGAGGCAGAGCTGCAGGACATCTCCTCCCAGGAGTCAAAGGACGAAGCCTCCCTGGCCAAGGTGAAGAAACAGCTGAGAGACCTGGAGGCGAAGGTCAAAGACCAGGAGGAGGAACTGGATGAGCAGGCTGGGACCATCCAGATGCTGGAGCAGGTACGGCGGGGAGGGGCGAGGTTTCTGGGTGGGGTGGTTTCATGCAGAGCTGTTATTACCTGGGCCGGGCTTGCCTGGGAAGAGGAGGCGGGCGCCCCAAGCCCGGCGTCAGGCCAGGCATCGCCGCGGCCGACACGGCTCCCGGCCCTCCGTGCCATGGCCCGGCAGGTCACCATGGGGCGGGCAGCCCAGCTGGCCTCAGACCGGGGGGTTTTCAGGGTGAGTGGTGACTGGAGAGTGGCATGGAGGGGTCCCCACATCCCCTTCACTCTCACCACATCCCCACCATTTGCAGGCGAAGCTGCGGCTGGAGATGGAGATGGAGCGGCTGCGGCAGACCCACGCCAAGGAGGTGGAGAGCCGCGACGAGGAGGTGGAGGAGATCCGGCAGTCGTGCCAGAAGAAGGTAGGGCTCTGCTGTGGCCCCCTCTACCCAGGAAGGCCTGGGATGCATCCCCATGCCCTGGCTGGGTACTGGGAGCTGCCAGCCGGGCACCGTCATGCAGCACCCGGCTCCCACTCAGCCGACCACAGCCCGGCTCCACCGGCCCGGCGGGTCCAACCAGTCCTGCTGCTGCCCGGGCCAGCACACGCCGGGCTTTGTGCCTCTGATTGTGCAAACACCCAGCTGCTGGGGTCACCAGTGTCCCCGGGGTGTGGGGACACGTGAGGAAGGGGTCATGACCCCTCCGCCCTGACTGGCTGCCCCCTGGCTGTCCCCCAGCTGAAGCAGATGGAGATGCAGCTGGAGGAGGAGTATGAGGACAAGCAGAAGGTGCTGAGAGAGAAGCGGGAGCTGGAGAGCAAGTTATCCGCTGTCAGCGAGCAGGTGGGGTGAAGGGCAGCTTGGCACCTGCCTTGTTTTGGGGACCTTGAGGTGGCCATGGTGGGGTGGACACCCCTCTGGTGTGGAATCATGGCAAAGTTTCCTCTGCCACAGGCCAACCAGCGGGACTTTGAGACGGAAAAGCGCCTGCGCCGGGACCTGAAGAGAACGAAGGCACTGCTGGCTGATGCTCAGATCATGCTGGACCACCTGAAAAACAATGCACCCAGCAAGAGGGAGATCACCCAGCTCAAGAATCAGGTGTGCATCCCGACACTCCTCATACTGCAGGCTTTGAGGGACACAGGGTGTCCCTGTTCCCTGGCCAGGCACTGAGCTATATCCCTGCAGCTGGAAGAGTCAGAGTTCACCTGTGCAGCTGCTGTCAAGGCCCGAAAATCCATGGAGGTGGAGATCGAGGACCTCCACCTGCAGATTGATGACCTTGCTAAGGCCAAGGCAGCGGTGAGTGGGTTTGAGTGGTCATGAACCATGGTGGGGCCATGCCCCATTTGCACCCAGGGTGGCCCCACATGGTTGGAGTGGGTTTGGGGGGTGAGTGCCCCATTCTTGGGATGCAGTGGGAGACACGTGGCTCTCTGCAGCTGGAGGAGCAGCTGAGCCGTCTGCAGCGGGAAAAGAATGAGGTGCAGAGCCGGCTGGAGGAGGACCAGGAGGATTTGAATGAGCTGATGAAAAAGCACAAGGCAGCTGTGGCCCAGGTGAAGTAGGCAGCAGCAGCTGCACCCACCCCACCCCTCAAAATGTCCCTGTTGAAGCCAGCATGGTGGGATCCCCACCGATGACCCTGGTGTGTCCTGCAGGCATCCCGAGACATGGCACAGATGAATGACCTCCAGGCACAGCTGGAGGAGGTCAACAAGGAGAAGCAGGAGCTGCAGGAGAAGGTGAGGATGCACCCTGAGTGAGGTAGGGCAATGGGAGGCACCCAGAGAGGCGCTGCCCACACCGTGCAGGACCCCTATTCCACAGGGGTGCAGAGCAGTCTGGTGGGAAGCTCTCCATCAGGATGGGAGCAGCACGGCCAGCAGCTCTCCTCCAGGACAGCGTGGCAGTGGGGGCAGGGTGATTGTGGTCGAGGCTGAGGCTGTGCCCTCTCCCGCAGCTGCAAGGTCTGCAGAGCCAGCTGGAGTTCCTGGAGCAATCCATGGTGGACAAGTCTCTGGTGAGCCGGCAGGAGGCCAAGATCCGTGAGCTGGAGACCAGGCTGGAGTTCGAGAGGACGCAAGTCAAGCGCCTGGAGGTAGTCACAGGGTTCTCCCTCTGCTCCTGCTGGGACAGGGGTGCAGCAGGACCGTAACAAAGCTGCCTGAGGGTTTTCCAAGTGCTCCCCTCCCCACGACCCCCCACACTGCAGCCCTCCCTTCCTGGCAGCCCATCGCTGTCTCGGCAGGAAAGGCTCCCTGCAAGCACTGATAACAGTAATCCACCGCCCAGCCCGGCAAAGTGCTGCTCTTTCCCTGCATCGACTTAGGGAAATTATAGACTCCCCAGTCCCGCGAACGCAGCCTGTTTTATATTCTGCCTCCGCAGCTCTGCCGGGGAGCGCGGCAGCTTAGCTCTCCTCTTCATATTTTCCAAGCTATTATTTCCTTCCCCACTCTCTCTGCCGGGGCCATAAATATGCAGCGGCTGGCTCAGTGGCTGGGGGAGAGCGGGAGCTATTTTTTCCCCTACGTTACATGTTTTAATTACTTCACACACAGTTAAATCTATTTTTCCAATTCAACAAAGCCCTTGCTGTTGTTCTGCCCTTTCCCTGGCCCTGGGAGGGGGTGGTTTCTCCTCCATCTCCTTGTGTAAATTGATGGGAGTGGGATCCATGCCAGCATCATCCCCGGGTGGATGTTGGGGTGAGGGTGGACCTGCAGAGTGGGATGTCCACGGTGGGGTTTGGGGAGGTTTTGGGGTGACCCTGCTGCTCGGCAGAGCCTGGCCACGCGGCTGAAGGAGAACATGGAGAAGCTGACGGAGGAGCGGGATCAGCGCGCAGCCGCCGAGAACCGGGAGAAGGAGCAGAACAAGCGGCTGCAGCGGCAGCTCCGCGACGTCAAGGAGGAGATGGGCGAGCTGGCCAAGAAGGAGGCAGAAGCCAGCCGAAAGAAGCACGAGCTGGTGAGGCACCCGTGATAGGGCCAGGCAGGGGACAAGAGGGGTGTTCCCTGAGCTCATGCCACTCCCTCCCCGCAGGAGATGGACCTGGAGAGCCTGGAAGCCGCCAACCAGAGCCTGCAGTCAGACCTGAAGCTGGCCTTCAAGCGCATCGGGGACCTGCAGGCGGCCATCGAGGATGAGATGGAGAGTGACAGCAATGAGGACCTCATCAACAGGTGAGAGCACCTGGGCCCTGCTCCCACGCATCCCTGGGGGTCACCGCTTCCCCTCGCCACTTCAGAAATGCCACGGGGACCCCTTGGCTCTGCCTGGCCTGGCAGGATGCTGTCTGTGCATGGTGCACACGTGCATCTGTCCATGCACACGTGTCTGTCCATCCGTGCCTCGGGCACCCGTGCACACAGGCATCAGTCTCTGCATCTGTGCATCCGTCCCTCCGTCCACCCGCAGCCCCCGTGAGCTTCAACCACTTGTGGAGGTGCCTGAAATGCATCCAGGATCCTGCCAGCTGGCTGGAAACAGCCCAGGGAGCCCCAGGAGCCAGGGCAGCACAAGCTGGCAGGAGGTTTGGGATGCTGGGATCCAGCCCAGCCCAGGATAGAATTATAGAATCAAACAATTGTTTAGGTTGGGAAAGACCTCTGAGATAATCGACTCCAGCCATTAACTCAGCACTGCCATATTAGCACTAAATCATGTCCCCAAGTGCCACATACACACATTTTTTTAATGTTTCCAGGGAACGACTCTACCACTTCCCTGCACAGCCTGTTAAAATGCCTGACCACCCTTTTGGTGGAGAAATTTTCCCTAATATCCAATCTAAACCTCCCATGGCACAACTTGAGGCAATGTCCTCTTGCCTTACTGCTTGTTCCTTGGGAGCAAACCTCCATCTGGCAGCAGCCTCCTTTCAGGAAGTTGCAGAGTGTGAAAAAGTCCCCCCCAGTCCTCCTTTTCTCCAGGCTGAGTCCCCCCAGTTCCCTCAGTTGCTTCTCATCAGATTTGTGCTCCAGACCATTCCCCAGCTCTGTTGCCTTTTATTGGATATGCTCCAGCACCCAACCTGGGATGCTGGAATCCAGCTGGGTGCAACCCCACTCCAGGGGCACAGGGCAGCCTCATCTCCCTCCCCTCACCCTTCCCCATAATTTAATTTGCCCACATTTGTTTCCCACCCACTTGGCCTTATTTTTAATTTTTTTTTAAATTTTCCTTTCATTTGATTTCTTTTCTGTTGTGTTTCTCCCCCCCCTCCAACCCTGCCCCCTTCCAACCCCTCCCAGTTTGCAGGACATGGTGGCAAAGTATCAGAAAAGAAAGAGTAAAATGTGAGGAGCATCTCTTTCCTTCCCCCCCTCCCCTAACCCCCACCTCACCCCCAGGGGCCGGGGTCCTGCATGCCACTGGCCCAACTCTGCATGCCCTAACAGCACCTGTGGCACGGCACAGCACATAACCACATCCTGGCATGGGGACAGGATGAGCCCTGGGATGGGGTGGGGGGTGATGCTGTGCCATGGCTGATGACAAATGTGTCAGCATGAGGCAGCAATGGAGCCCTGCTGCCCCTAATTAATACCCCCATCCAGGGTCGCTCCCACGACCTTGGGTCCTGCTTAACTAACGGCACGTTTGCCTGGACATAAACTGTGTTTGATGTGGAGCTTAATTCCATTGGTCAGAAAACCTGAGCTGCCCCCAGAGCTTGTTTTTGGGGCTTGTTGGGGGTTTTTTTTTTGGTGTCATTCTGTGGTTTTTTTTTTTGGTTGGTGTTTTTTGTTTTATTTTTTCCCCAAGCTCAGCGTTGCCTGGATGTATTGCAGGGGAGGGAGAAGCGCAGGATGGAGAGAGACTCGTTGCTCTGAATTTAAAAAGAGAAGGATTCATATACAGGGTCTATCCCAGCCTGTCCCTTGTGCTGTTTGCCTTCATTTCCAGACAGGGAATAAGCCCAAAACCAGGCGGATAAAAGGCCATTTAAGATCCTATGATACATCCCATCCCTTCCTTGGAGTGGCCTGGTGGGAGGAGGGTGGTGAGAGGGGACCACACTGCTTCAATTTCCGTATAGATCCCGACGGTGCTGCCATAGCCCTAATGAAAGCAGTAAGCGCTGAGGTATTAAGAGAGATTTATTCAGGGATGCTTTTAACGTGGAGGAATGGATTTTGCAATGCAGACAGCACCTTCTTTCTAAAGGCAATCAATATGGTTACGAACGGCCGTTATAAATTAGATGGTTTAAGCCAGATAGGACTTTTTTTACACCAGGACGTAAATCAGGGGCTCTCGGGCACGGCAGGGCTGTAAATCTGCCCGCTGTGCTCCCGCGCCCGCCGTGCCAGAGTCGTTTCTGTTCCGCCTGCTAAACTCCTGTTTACCCGGGGCCATCAGCATTGCTCTTCCTCGCTGTAATTCTGCACTCGACGGCAGCCTATAAAATGAACCCACTTATTTCTTTTCCCAGTCCTGGAGCTGGAAATCTCCTGTGTTTCTGGGGCTGTGCTCTGCCTGCTGCCCCTTGCTGTATCCAGCTGTGGAGCCATGCAGTGACAGGGAGATGTTGGGCAGAGGGTGCAGGAGCCCCTTGGGCAGCCACAGGGGTGGTTTGGCAGAGCTTCGGGGAGCCACTGATGGAGCAGAACCATCAGATGGAGTTTCACCCATGCCAGGCTACACAGGCAGTGGGTACTGGAGGGGTTCAGTGCATTCCAGTGCACTTCCATCTCTCCAGCACCCCAAAACTCACTTCCCCTTGCTGACCTCTTGCTTTCTTGCACCCTGACCTGCTCCTCTGGCAGTGACGGTGACTCAGATGTGGACTCAGAGCTGGAGGAGCGTGTGGATGGGGTGAAGTCTTGGCTCTCCAAGAACAAGGGCTCCTCCAAAGCACTCTCGGATGATGGCAGCCTGAAGGGCAGCAGGTGGGTGCAGGGCTGGGCATGGGGCTGGCGGGCAGAGGACAGGCTGAGCTGTGCTGGGACATGGACAGGGCTGGGTGGGTGCCCATGAGATATGGAATTTGGTGCTCACCTGGTGCCTGAGTGGATGGCCAGGGAAGGGTTAATGCTGGTGAGTGGCTCAGTCTTCATTGGGAACACATGTCCCCTTACTCAGGGGAGCTCCTTTGTCCCCTTTCCTTCATCCCACCCTGAAGACATATGGAGCATCCACTGCCCTCACTCCATCTGCCTCCCCAGGGCTTGCGGTGCTGGGCTTTAGCTCTGTGCAGCATTCCATCACTGCAGGATTGATTCCCTGCTCTATCCTTCCCTCCTCTGCAGCTCCTCCCCAGACCTCTCAGAAAATGCTGGCAGAGGTGGGGGACATGCCCAGGTGCACCCACGGCATGTGTGCCCCAGCCCCACTCCCTTTTCTCTTGAAAAACGCTTGCCTGCTGAGCGCAGATTGCTTTTATCCAAACCCAATTTCCTAGCAGGGTTCCAGGAGTCCCAGGGGACTCCCTCCCTCTGCCGAGCAGGGGGGAAAGATCTGAGCTGGTTTCTGTTAATTGGTTTAATTTATTCAGCGGTGCAGATGTAAAACATTTTGTTATTGGAGATAATTCCACCTTTTCTGAAGTCGGGAATCAAACGCAGCGGCTCCAGGTAGCCGACAATGAAATAAATTGAAGGCAACACTTTAAAGGGGAATCAAAGTACTGGGCTAGAACAATTCCCACATTTACATGACATTTTTCCACCATGCTATTTCCCGCTGACGCAAATTGCCGGGGCCGCCTCTCCGGCCCCCCCTCCGCCCGCTCATCTCGGTGTCTCTCTTGTCTCCCCGGTGCGTGCGGGGCCGCGGTGCCGCGGCTCAGGTCAGCGCCGCCGGACGGCCCCGAGCCCGACGAGCGCCCGGTGTCGGTGTTGAGCTCCCTCAGCTACAGGAAGCGGCCGGGCCTCAAGGATTCCATAGGCGGCCGCGGGGATGAGCAGACGCTGTTCAGCGCCCTGGGCGAGCGGCCGCCTTCCCCCGAGCGCCCTCCGCGCCGGGCGGCCCGCGGCGGCGAGCCCCAGGACCGGGCTGCGGTCATCGCCCGCGCCTTCGCCGACGCCAGCGGCCGGGCTCGCCAAGGGCTGGACAAGCGGTGGTCACTCTCGGCCACCGACGTAGAGAAAGCTTCTGTCGCCTCCGCCCCAGTGAGCCGCGTCTCCTCCGCCTCCTGGCGCGGGCTGGAGGACGGCGACGATGGGGACGAGGGGTGCTCGGTGCTGAGCTTCGCCCTCTCCAGCCCCGGCAGCCTGCGGAGCCGGCGCGGGGGCCCCGAGGGCCGGCCGGAGTCGCGGCTCTCGCTGGCCCGCAGCCGCCTGGATGAGGCGGACGAGGGGTCCCGCGGGCAGCCGCTTTTGGGGCGCAGCTTCTCTGTGCCCCCACGGCCCCGCAGCGCAGCCTCCGAGGAGGAGGAGGGTACTGGAGATGCTCGTCCCGGGCGGCACCGCTCCTACCTCGACCCCGACCTGGAAGCTGCCATCCAAGAGGTGCTGAGCTACCGCCCGCTGCGGGCCAGGGGCTACTCCAGCCCCGACGCCGACTCGGGGGATGACGGCCGGAGTGTCCGGAGTGTTCGTAGTGTCCGGAGTGCGGCCCCCCTGGGCGCCGCTGACCGCCCCTCCGGCAGCCTGCGCCGCTCCGCGTCCGCCCTCGACTTCTCCCGGCACATCTGCCGCTGCCGCAGCAGCTCGGGCTCCTCCGAGGAAGAGGAGGAGCAGAAGAAGAAAAGCTCCAAGAAGCGTTCCAAGAAAAGCAAGAAGAAATCCAAGAAGAAGAAGAAGAAGCAGCAGTCATCATCCGAGTCCAGTTCCTCCTCTGAGTCCTCCTCCGGCTCCACCAGCTCCTACCGCAGCACCTCCAGTGTCAAGAAGGGCCCTCGGGGGGCGGGGAGCGAGGAGCCCACACGTCCTGCCCGGGGCAAGAAGGAGGAGAAGCAGCGGAAGAAGCAGGTGGACAACCTGATGATGAAGTACCTGTACCGTCCCGAGAGCGACTGAGGCAGGAGGTGGGAGCGGTGTGTGCCGTGCAGCATGAACCTCCCCGTGTGCCACTAACCGCTCGCCCTAACCCTCTCCCGACTCCGGAGTTCTCCTCCGCCGGCACGGGGCAGCGCTCTGTGCCTGCAGCAGCTCTGTTTTGGGGCGTCCCCAGCACATCTCCATCCTTGAGGAGATCCCGGCACGGCTGCAGCGGGACCGGCAGCTGCCCGTGCTGCCAGGACGCAGCGTGTTCAGGATTAGCAGCTGCGGGACACCAGGAAGCGCTAATCCCTTCCTGGCTCCCCAGCCGTCGGCCAGGACGCATCTGGATTTATACCTCCAGGAAATTTTTAAGGGTTTGATGGGCAGCACAGCCCCCAGGCGCAGAGGGGAGTGGGATGGGTACTAACACGCACCCACTGCAGTGTGTGAGCACGGGGGGGAGGCAGCACCCATGGAGGGGGGAACCAGGTGGGCTGCTGGAGCTTGGAGTTGCCCTGTGATGGGAATCCGGGGTGTGAATGGCATCAAGCTGCAGGACTCTGAAACTCTGCACACTGTTTGATACAGAGAGAGTGTGTTTGGGCTCCGTGGCAGTGATTTCAGAGCAGACTTCATCTTTTCTGAGGGCTTGAACAGGAGAATGGCTGGAGGAAGGGAAAAATGCCTTTTGGAAATGTGGTCGCCTTGGGCTGTCTGTCCCAGGGGAAGGGAAGGCATCATGGGGTACTGGGGAGCAACACCCCCAGCACCCAGCCCTGGGCTTGGGTACAACTGGGACCCTCATCCAGAGTGTCTGTGAGCACTGGTGTTGGCATCCAGGAGCCTTTCCCTGGGCAGGCTCAACTCGGCCCCACTGCAGAGCAGGGGCTCAAGCTTAACGCAGCAAGGAGTTGTTTGCAGTGAGGCATGTCCCAAATATCTCGGAAAGCATAAAAAAGGAGGCAATCAAGGCTCCATCCAGCTGGCTGCCAGCGTGCTGGCTCACCGCAGCTCTCTCTGCAGCCGGAGGGGACTTGTGCTCAGCAGCCAAGCCATGCTGGGGCATGGAGCGCTTTGTCACTCCCCCTAACCTCTCTCTCTCTCCCGCAGCCCCACCAGCTCCCGGCACACCTTCACCTACGACAGATGGGACGATGAGCAGGACGCCGGGGACAGCACACGCCGCTCCTCCCGCAGCTCCCCCAGCGCCAGCGAGGCGGAGTGCCGGGCTGCCGAGACCCCCGCCTAGCCCCCAGCAGCACCTCCCACCGCCCCGGGAACACTCAGCTCCGGTATTTCTTGTGCACGGGGGCGGGGGGGACACAAGCAGCCGCCCCCCCCCCCGGCTCCAGCCATGGGAGGAGCAGCCCGGCCGGCTCGCTGGCTGCACCCCCACCCTCCCACCCCCTGTCTGTCCTTGGCGGCAGAGTCGGCTGCTCTGGCACCCGGGATTTATTCCTCAGTGCCTGCTGGCTCCTTGTTTTATAACTTAAACTCCCTCCTTCGGCACCCTGCCGTCCTCTTACACCCCTTTTAGTTGAGCCAAAGACGTCTCTCGCTGGCCGGGCCCTGGGGAGCAGCCGCCCAGCAGCCGGGAAGGGGGACATGGGGAGAGGGTCCCACGTGCCCACCTGGTTTTTTGTGACCCCCTTCCCCAGCTCCCCACCTCTGCCTGGCTGTTTTGCACTAGCCCAGCTGTGCATCTTCCCCCACCCCCTTTACTTTCAGTATGAAAATAAACGTCATTTCTGGCTGGTGATGCTGGCTGCTGCCTGCTCCATGTTTCTGGGGGGTCACCCCATTTTAGAGGGGGTATTTGCATGGTGGAAGGGTTTGATGGAATGCATCCAGGCCCAGCAAGGATGCAGGGCTTCATGGAAAGGCCAAATCTGGCCTTTTCCCTGAGCCTGCTGCACCCATGGGTGCTGGGGAGGGGAGTGGGGGGGGGAAAGCCCTTGTGGGTGCCAGTGCTGAATCATTTATCAATCTTCATAAATATGCAGATGAGCAGCGGGACAGAGCCTCTGCCTGCTGGCGTTAAATAATTAACGTGGAGGAGATGATGATGTGCATTGCTGGCTGCCTGCACGGCTCAGCCTCAGCCCTGGCCGTGTGCCACATGCTGTGCCCTGCACCTGGCCCCAGGGACACCCTGCACCTTGGGGACCCCCCTCACTCCTTGGCAGGCTGTTTCCCTTTCCCCACCATCTCCTGGAAGCACACAGGCCAAGCTCGGTGCTCGCTGCCATAAAGCCACGCTGCGCTAATGCGCTTTCATTAAGTGGGAGCGATCTAATGATAATAAAATGGCACATTTAACATTAAAACATTTAACTTGACTCCTAAGCGAGTGTGTCTCTCCACACTGCTCCAGCTCCATCTTCATGAGGCTGACAAAGCTTCTTAATTTGTTCCCCAGGAGTGGGTTCTTGGTAGAGGTGGCTTGGCACGGGGGATGCTGGGATGTAGGGAGGCAGGGTACCAGGATGCAAGGATGCAGAGGTGCTGGGATGGTGGAATATGGGGACATGGGGATGCAGGATATCCAGGGGTGTGGGGTTGCAGGAGTGCAGCATGTTGGGAGTCCCCAGGGTGCAGGGAGATGGAGATACATGGGGATGGAGGTGTAGTGGGTGTGAGGACACTGGGATGCAGGGACACAGCTGCAGGCCAGTGCAATGCCACGGAGACACATCTGGAGCCCCACACCTACAGTGCAGCCCCAAGCACTCCAGGGAAACGGGTGATGGCGAAGTGGGTCATGTTGTAGGATGGCTCCTCACCCAGGCTGAGTTCACACAGCAACTTCCCCACAACTGGTGCCAGCTTGAACCCATGGCCTGTGGGAATGAGAAGGAAGGTGGGGACACAACCATCCCTGTGACCCTGGGCAGCTCTGGGGTGCTGGGTTTGGGGGATGGCTGCCCTTGCCTACCTGAGAAGCCGGCACCAATGACAATGTTGCTGAACTTGGGATGCCGGTCCAGGATGAAATCTTCATCTGGAGTATTCTGGGGAGACAGGGTGTGAAGGTGAGGAGACAGGGTGGAGTCCACCTTGGGGTGGGGGAAGGCTCAGGATCCCAGATGCCTGAATCTGTGCCCTGGGGAGGGTCTCACCGTGTAGAGGCAGGTCTCCATCACTGCTGGCTGGGTCTCCAGCCCGGGCAGATAGCTGCTGATGAAACTGCTCAGGGTGGCAATGTCAGGGCGGGGGGTACTCGAGGAGACCTGATCCCGCTTCTCTGGGTCAGTAGGGCTGCCATTGTGGTGGCACACCTGGAGGAAAACTGGTCAGGCTGGGCTGGTTAGGGAATCCCCCAACCTTCACCTGTACCCTGCTCACCTTCATCAGACCTGGGTACTCGATGGAGGGCAGCCCGTAAATGCCATGGGGGGCTTGGCTCAGCCCCAGGGTCAGGAAGCAGGGACTGACACTGCCCAAACCAGCACTCCCGGGTTGCTTCTCCCTCCAGTAGCAGACATCGATGCGCAGGGGCTGGAATCACTGCATTAGCTCCGGCTGAGATTGTGCCACCCCCCTGTGCCACCAACCCTTACCTGCAGCGGCAGGCGGAGACCCAGCTGCTCCACAAAGGCACCAGTCCAGGCTCCGGCCGTGATGATGAGCCGGGGGGCTCTGTACACCCCAGCAGTGGTGGTGACAGTGACCGTGGGCCCAGGTTCGATGCGCAGCACCTTCTCCCCGTCCCGCAGGGTGCCCCCATGTCGGCGAAAAACCTCCTGGGTGGGGAGGGTGACGGGAGGCGGCTGCGAGGACTGAGCCAGGGGACCCCCACATCCCATCCCAAACCATCCCATGTCATCCCAAATCATTCCATCACCCCAGTAGCACCTACCTGCGCTGCTCGCAGTGCCCGGTCAGCGAAGAGCACCCCGGCAGTGCTGTCCAGCACGGCCACCTGGCCAGCTTGCAGCCGGAACCCAGGGAAGCGCTGGGCCAGCGCCGCGGCGTCGAGGATCTCATCAACACCCAGGCTCCTCCTGCAGGCCTCCAGCTCCGGCTCTCCTGGCGGCCCCAGCAGCACCAGTCCCGTCTGCCTGCATCCCACCAGTCACTTCAGCTCACCCTGCTCCCCTTCACTGCATGGAGCCCCCCGCCTGCTTTGCCCCTGGGGGAAACTGAGGCATGGTGACACCAGTGATAATTGGGTTGTGCTACACCCTGGTGCTGGGGCACCGCACAGTGGGATGGGGGTGACAAGGGCAGAGTGAGATGCATGAGGAGGGTCTGGACAAAGACATCACACTCTGCCCCCTAAACACAGCAAGCGCCATCAGCCCTGACCCCAGCACCCGAGGATCACTTAGATGCTCACTTCCTTAATGACATTTCCTTTGTGGAGCCCCATAAATTACCAGGAACTGGCAGCTGCCTGCCAAGGAAGCTGCACAAAGGTCACTGCCCCCAGTGCCCAGTGGTGGCTGTGTCCCTGTCCCCATCACCTGTACAGAGTGGTTCCAGTCTCAGCCTCCAGCTGCTGCCAGAGGCGGAAGCTCTCAGGCATCATGCGGGAATAGTACTCCTGGGGATAGGCACTGCGGATGATGCGGCTCTGCCCGTGCGAGCTGCCCCGGGAGTGGGGCAGGAGGAACTGTGGGGCAGAGAGGACATGGGGGTGACCACGGACACTGCCACCCTCAACCCCATGTGCACCAGCTCCGTGGGGCAGAGGGCAAAGTACACAGCCTGTCCTGTCAACCACGGCACTGGGAAACAGCAGGAAATTAAGGTCCTGGCACTGGGGACATAAAGGTCCTGAGGCTGGGGACAGGAGGGTCCTGGCACTGAGAACATGAAGGTCCTGACGCTGGGGACATGAGGGTCCTGGCACTGAGGACATGAAAGTCCTGACAGTGGGGACATGAAGGTCCTGGCGCTGGGGAGAGGAGGGTCCTGGCACTGGGGACATGAGGGTCCTGGCACTGGGGACAGGAGGGTCCTGGCACTGAGAACATGAAGGTCCTGACGCTGGGGACATGAGGGTCCTGGCACTGAGGACATGAAAGTCCTGACAGTGGGGACATGAAGGTCCTGGCGCTGGGGAGAGGAGGGTCCTGGCACTGGGGGCACAAGGGTCCTGGCGCTGGGGACAGGAAAGTCCTGGCACTAGGGACATGAGATCCTGGCACTGGGGACTGCAGTACCAGCAGTGGCTCTGCTCTGTGCCACAGTGGAAGGCAGCCAGGTCTGCAGGAACCTGCTCCAGCCTGTCGGGAAGGGGAGCATGGCAGAATGGGGTCACCATACCTGCTCCAGCAGCAGAGTGTCCTTGTGGCGCTGGGCCAGGTGGTAGGCAGTGAAAGACCCCTGGATGCCAGCCCCAATGACAATGACATCGTAGGTGGACTTCTGGGTCTGGCTTGGGGCAGCCATATCCGTCCTGTCCCTCCTCCTGTCTCTGTGGCTGCTGGGAGGTGAGCCAAGGGGAGGAACGGGCAGAGTTCAGCCAAGCCGAGCGGGTGGTGGAGCCTTGGCCACCTTCCAGCTCTGTGGGACACAGGGGCACACGGGGGCCACATTCTTCCTACCCCTTGGGGCTGGCCATGCAGGAACATTCTCATTTCCCCCACCAACACCAACACCTGGTACCACCAGGGTAGGTGGCTCAGATGGTCAGAGTGAATAGATGGTATACATGTGAAGAAAAACAATTTTCAGTAAATCTCCCTTTCTACTGGTCCTAGTTCCAGCTGTGGTGGAACCAGGGCTTCCATTCATGTACCAATGGGAAACCCTCCCTTGCTTCCAGGAAAACAGGGCTTTTTTTTCCCTCCAGCACAATTTATTACAGCCATAAACCATTTTGTTGCCATCTTTTGTTGTCTTTTTTTAACAGGAGATAGGGGTGATTTAGGGCTCACCAGAGCTGCCAGGATGCAGCATGGTAGATTTTGCAAATCTATAAAATTTTGGAGTGTGACTGGGGTTTGGGGACAATGCCTTGGAGTGGAGGATAACACAGGCAGGGGCTGCCAGTTTTGCCCACTGCCGCCACTGCCCTGTTCTGCCTGACAGCTAATTAGGGGAATTAATTTACTCTGGCTTCTGCGGTGTAAAAGGCATTATTTACCGGTTAATTGTCCTTATTACAAAATGTTAAATATCGTTATTTATTTTGCCACTTGCCTCTAGTGATAAATGAAGCATTATGGAGCACTGGATGCTCCCCACAGGTCACAGGGACACCCCAGCATGGTGCAAAGGCAGAAGTGGCTGCTCACAGTGCTGTGGGGGTGAGAGGAGGAGGATGGGCAGCGTGGGCAGAGGCTGGGGTGCCCCCCAGACCCCTCACCACCCCTCTGCCCATGGCCACTGCTGCAATGAGTGGATCCCAGTCTCAGCATCACCACGATGCCCAGGGCTCTGCATCGCACAGGGCCCCGTTAAATCAGCACATCCTCACTCGCCTTTGATGTTGCAAATAATTCAGCAATTTCCCTGGGTTTCAGCTGACTTTTTTTTTGCTTTGAATAGCCCCTCTACTTGCTCTTCCTTTTTTGCTGGAAAGATGAAGAATAATTAATTATCCGTGAAACGTTAAATGGTAAAAATGAACTCCTCTCCCGTTAGCAGCGTGTAATAGAATGGATGGAAAAGCCTTGCTTGTGAGGTTACAGAGGTGGTGAGACCTTTGGGGGATGTAAATCACCATCCCCAGGGCTCTGTGGGACCCCTCAAGCCATTGCTTTTGTTCTGCAGGTGACCCCAGTCAGGGCTGAACCCAGGCATCAGGGAGGTTTGCACCCCCAAAGCCCAAAAAGCAACTGCAGGACATCAGCTTTCCTTAGGGTGAATTTCTGGGGACGTCCCCCCAGCCCTGTGCCAAGGTCTCCATCATCCCTGCCATGCCCTCTCCACCTGGGTTTGTAGTGACTGGAGGCAATGCTTGTGGCAGCAAGAAATCCATTTCCCTAAGCAGCCGGCATGGGTCAGGAGAGCTCAGTAAAATGAAATATTCCCTGGGTGGGCTGGGTGGATGGAGGGGTTAAAACTCAGGGCTGGCAATGGCATGGGGAGGGGGAAATGGGGGCTTGGAGAACTGCCTGGCCCAGGCAGTGGGAGCTGCCCCAGCTCAGATCCACGTGACACATGGGGGAAATGGGGAAGGAGGAACCTTGGCCAAGGCTGGGCAAGGATCAGATGCAATTTGATAGGTGATAGACTCTGCACCCACTACACCCTTTTCTTCCCTTGTACCCTAGGACAGATGTTTCCCAAAATCCCATCATTCGTCCAGACTTATTTTTCAGCATGCACAAACCAGCACTTAAAAAAAGAATTAGGGAGCAATGCTGTTCCCCAGGGAGCCGAGGCAAACACGAAATCCTTCTCTCCCAGCCACAACATGTTGGCTCCATGCACGCTCACTCCCATTTTCCTCCCCAGACCTCTCCATTCCCAATCCTTTGATGGCACCTGCAAAGAATTGTTTGTTTTCTGTCAAAAGCAGCAGCGGCTGAAGGCAGCCCCTCATTAGCAGTCCAGGTACGTGCCTGGGGAAGCATCAGGCAGATTAAAATTATTTGAATATCATAATATTAGAAACTTCAATTTGGCCTCAAAATGCTCATCTTCCGAGCCCTACCAGGGCTTTGCTGCATTAAACATTGATGGCGCTACCGATGGATCAAAGTTTTGGGTTTAGAGCTGAAAGTGCTTTGCGGGAGAGTCGGCAGCACCCCCGGGAGGAGAAGGATCCCGCATCGCTCACAGCCCCGCTCCCACCACAGCCGTGGGGCTGGTGGCACAGCAGACAGTGCCACGGGGTTGGTGGCACACAGCCCATGACGTGGGGCTGGCTGCTGCTCTGCTCTCGGCTCCCCATGCCAAGCCATGCCGTTCTCCACGGCAGGAATGATGCATGTCGGCAAAGCAGGACCTGGGATTAAAATTAAACCCCCACCGGAGCTGGCTGCGTGGGCTGTGTGTGCAGCGGGGCTGGCCCGGCTGCGGGGGATCCTGCGGGGCGAAGCCATCTGGGCTTTTGGAAGGGTGGGGAGGGGGTTATTAAACAAAGAGATTTTTTAAATTTTATTTTTAACACTCTCAAGAGCCGTCCATCAGCTAACATGGAGCTGCTCGGTGCCGGTGCCAACACCATCTGCCCACTGCAGGGCTGGCTGCCCTCCGGGACCCCGAGGCAAGGGGCTGAGGAGGGAGGGGCTGTTGGACCCCCCCACAAAGAATACCGGCCACCCCTGTGGTGTTCCGGGTCCAAGTGTTTCTGCTTGGGGGATGATGAGCCCAGCCCTAATTTGGGTTATTTAGGGATGGGGAAGAGGAGACTGGGAAGGGATGTGGTGAGAGCTCTGGAGGATGGGGAGGTAGGATACGGTGAGGTGGGCACCGAGCACATTTCCCACAGCCCTCGGAGGCTCGCACCCCGAAGTGTAGCCGGAATTTGGGGCGGAAGGGGGGGTTAGGCGATCCCCCTCCCCCAGCCTCCATCTCCAGCTTTAGCGGGCGCTGCACTCGAAGAGTTACGGCGTGGGGGTGGGGTAGCAGGGAGGAGCCCCCCCTTCCCAGCCTGCGGGATTGGAGGGCGCCTCGCTCGGAGACTTACGGCCAGGGGTGGGTGGGGGGAGGGTGGAGGGAGGGTCCCCCCACTTCATCCCTAGAAATAGCGAGCGCCTCACTTGGAGCAATACGGCGGGAGGGGCATTTGAGGGGGAGGCGGGCAGAGCCCCCCCCCGCCATCCCCACATCTCCGGCACTGGGTGTGCGCCCCGCTCGGAGCATTACGGCGGGGGGGGAGGCGGGGAGAGCCCCCCCCGACCCTCGGATTGGTGTGCGCCGCGCTCGGAGCATTACGGCTCCCCCCCCTCCGCCGTCCCCGGTATCGGCGGGCGCCGCCGCCGCCGCCGCCGCGCCCGCAGCGGAGCTGTCCGCGGTGCTGACCGCCGCCGGCCATGGGCCCGCCGCCCGCGCTGCTCCTGCCGCTCCTCGCCGCCCTGCTCCGCTCCCCGGCGCACGGTAAGCACCGGCCGAGACCCCGGGTCATCCCTGCCGTGCGCACCGATCACCCTTCGGTACCGGGTGGCCTCAACCCGCCTCTGTCGCCGTCAAACTTTGCCAACTCCTGCTGCGGAGGGGACGCTCCCCGTTTTCTCCCGGTGAACCGAGAATCCCACCCCCCTCTTATCCGCCCCACCGCCACCCCCTCCGGGGACGCGCACAGCGCTTTGCAGCCAGGCTGGTGCAACGCCGCCCCCGGCAGGCTCCGGCGGCAGCCCCTCTGCCGGTGTCACCGGGGGGCGAGCATCGCTGCGCCGGGGGCTGGGCAGGCACGGCGGGACCCGCTGCCGCGGTCACCGAGCCCTTCGAGCCTCCCTCGGGTTGGCTATGCCGTGAGCCGGTCCCTCCGTGCGGTCCCCGCTGCTGCGTGGGGGGCACTGGGGGGACTTGGTTCTTTCTTCCTCTCTTCTGCGTCGGTGTGACCCCTCCAGCCCCGCGAGGGACACGAGGGACGCAGGGGTGGCGGGTGTTGGTTTGCAAAGGAGAGCAGCCAACACCTAGCTCGACTCCTTGTCTCTGCCACCCATGGGGCACCGGCAGTCCGGATGCCTCGTGGCTCCGCTGCCCCAAAAATAGGAATGGGGACCCTCTAAGGCTTGGGGAGACCTGTCAGTGATTGGGGTGCGCTGGAGCACTGTGGCCATGCATGGGGCGATGGGCGGGTCGTGGTCCAGCGCTGCTGGCCCCGGTGGGATGCGGGATGTGGGCACCGGCTGCAGGCAGCAGCCGTGCGGGGAGTTACATAAACTCCCCATCTGGCAGCGGAGCCCAGCCGGGGAAGGGCGCCGTGGCCCCGCGCCCGCTGCTATTCCCGGCTCGCTCTGCCGCCTGGGGCTGCTGCCACAGCCTTCTTTCTTGGGAAAAAGAGTGGATGGGGACAGCAAGTGGGGCGATGCCATGGCACCCCCATCTCCTGCCCTCCCGAGGGGGCAGCAGAACTGGAATGGGGAGTCCATGTTGCTGGGTCTGTCCTGGGAGTAGGGCGCTGAGCAGGGCAGATTTCCCCCAAGGGAAGCTGGTGCTTACTGTGTCAGTTTAATGATTTCTAATGAGCAATTACCTCTAGTCAGTCCCCTAATTTCTGAATATCAATAAAGTTAATTAAACACTGCATGTGCATTTCCCAGAGTCTTAAAAGTAGGGATGCCCTGGGAGGTGCTGATCTTTTTCCAGGGACGCATTGGGTCCTGTCCTCCCTGTATCCCCTCATCATGTATTGGAAGCTGCCTGTGTGGCTCATGCCTCAAACTCCCCATCCTCCATCAGGCAGGGCTCCCAGACAGCACCAGGGGTTCCATGCAGCATTTCCATGCTCAATGTCCCTGTGGCCTTGACTTGGCATTGATGGGCTGGTGCATGATGAGGATGAGCCATGGGGATGAGGGACATGGAGTCAGCGAGTCATGGACCTCTCATCCAGGTTTGGGAGTTTGGTGACATGGTCTGAGTGGTGGCAATGCAGGGTCTGATCCTGTCTGTCTCCTATGGGGAGGCCACCAGCCCCTCATGTCTACGGGGATTTGCCCCAGCAGAAAGTGGGGCTGGACTCCATGGCACTGGTGCAGCTGAGGAGGATGGTGCCAGGCACAGCTCTATCAACCCTGCCCCGCTGCAGCCCCTCTCCCCAGCTCTCCAAAGCCATGGCAGGCCAGGCATTTTTGTGGGGTTCATCTTAGCCATGCTGAAAGGACCTCCTTATAATTTGGAGTCCTGGCAGCCTGGGGCATTAGGAAGCAGCACAGGCTGTGGCAAGGGGCACAGGGCCTGGCTGTGCCCCCATGAGCTGTGCCACAGCATCCAGATGCACTGTACCCATAGGGGTGATGTATTTGGGGGACACTCTGTAGATGTGGGAGTGAGGAGGGGGCTGGGGAGGGAGGCAGGCGCCTGCTCCGGTAATTAACAGCGCGTGTGCTCGTGCCCTGCGTGCCTCGGAGGAGTTCGTCACCGCCACGCTGCCGTGCCGCCAGGCCAGGATTATCTGGATAATGCTCTTAAGCCAGGGAGCGGGAGGGCAGGGCTGTCCCGCGGGGATGTGGGGCGCAGGCTGAGCCAACCACCCCCAGCATTGCCCGGGAGCCTGATTGCCGCAGGGATTGGCTGTGGGTTTGCAGCACCGGGGATGAACCCAGCGCAGGCTGCTGTGCCAGGCAGAGCCACAGCACTGCGAATGGGGGGGAAAATGGGGTCCAAAAAGCTTGGGCAAGGGCGTGACAAGGGCACCCCCAGGCCTGGTTTGGAGCAGGAGAGAACTCCCCCAACCTCTGTGCTGCTGGTGGGACCCCCAGGCTGGCACGGGGCTCCTGGGGCTGCCACTCCCTGCATGCAGCCCCTTCCGGGGTGGGGGCTGAGGCTGACCCTGCCTGCGGGGTCCCCTGGGAGCACCAACAATCCCTGGGGGAAGTGGATGAAGTTGTGTCTCCAGTGGCTGTGACGGGAGAGGATAATTTCGCCTCCAATCAATTCTTTAAATGCGCACAATTGAAAGATTGCCTCTGAAAGCTGCCTATAACCAGGGAGGTAATGGATTCCCTCCAGTCGCAGGCAGGAGCTCAGGAGTGGTAGCATCCCTTCCTCCTGCTGCTGGGGAGATGGGGGCAACCAGAGGACTAGCACTGCTCCCACGGTGAGCATCCTTGGGTGGGTGAAGGGGCTGCCTGGACCACTTATGGACAGCTGTGGATGCCTCTATCTGTGTGGCTTGCTGCCAGCCTGCCCTCTGCTGAGACCTAGCACTGCTCATCACATCCTCCGAGGTGCCAGGGGGTCCCATTGGCCAAGGCTTGGGATCTGCTCAGCCCCTAGCCTGCAGGAGAAGCAGCAGGAGCCAGCCTGCACACTCGCTGTGCCAGTAGGAATTATTACATATATAATTTAAATGCAGTAACGAGCTGTGCTGAAGGGATCAAATATTAATCAGCTGCAAGAGCGCTGCTCTGACCCTGTGAAAATGGAGAGAGGTGCTTGAAATGCCAGATCAGCCAGTGGTGGGCGATGAACAAGGTGCTGCTTGGGCAGGGCAGGCTCTGGTGGTCCCCAGATGCCCTGGGGGGTGGCAGCAAGGAGGGATGTTGGCTGTTAGATCAGCCCTCTGTGGCTTCCAGAACTGGATGGTTCATCCTCTAGGAAAAGCAGCACTGGGGCAGGATGTGGGGCTGGCGGAAGAGACAGAGAGCTGGGGGCAGCTGAAATGCTGGCTCTAGCAGGAGCAGGCGGCGATGGGAGGGGATGGTGTCTGCAGGAAGTATGACATGGCTGAGCAGCCCAACGCGGAGCCCAGCAAGCAGCTCTCGCTCGCCTCCTGCAACCGATTTCAATTACTGTCTCTGGCAGTGGGCGGAGGGAAGGGGAGACAGGAGCTGGGTGGGCAGCGTGGCCCTGCTCACCCTGCCTGACTCCTGCCCAGCACCCAGGGGTGCCCCGAGGGCTGAGTGCCCCTCTGCCACCCGGAGATGTGAGGTGTGCTGAGTGCTGGGGGAGACCAGAGTTTGCACAAAGCCCCATGGGGACCTGGCACTGACATGATGGCCACTGTGGGGTGGCACAGAGTGGGTGCTGCCCAGCAGTGGGGTATTCCTCACTGGAAATCCTGAGGGAGTGCCTGGAGGGGCTGGTTTGGGTGCTGTCGGCCCAAGGAGGGGGGACATGGCACTGCACAGCGCTTGGGTCTGAAATAGCAGCAGACATACAATTTATCACCGCTGCTGCCACGCAGGGAAATTGCTGTAGAAACCCATTAGCTCCGCAGGGAGAATGAGGAAGGGGGATTACATGGGCTGTGGGTGGCGAGGAGGGGACAAGGGCACCATTGGCATCCACCAGGTGGGAAGGGAGGAAAGCCCCAGGGACGGGCACCTGGGTTCTGCCCTGGTGCCCAGCCGGTGTCGGTGGTGCTCGGCGTGTCAGCCGGCGATGCTCCAGGGAACCGGCTGCGGTGATGTGACATGTGTCAGCGGGTAAATGACTGTTCAATTCAAGGAGAATTGCAAAACATACAAGGTCAAACGCTTCCCCGCCAGCGCTGCCATGAATATTAAAGCCGAGCTCCTCCGATAGCTGCCAGGGCTGGCGGCCGCGCTCGCCAGTGGTGTCCCTGGGCACCAGGGCAGCCCCTCGGGCCCCTGCTCCAGCTGCTCTAACAGCCTCAGCTTGGCCGTGGGCATCTGGGGTCACTGGTGCTGCCAGGGTGGAGGTGGCCATAGGGTGAGAGGACATGGATGCCAGCTCGCCATGCTGGGTGCCAGTGGCGTGTCTGGTGACGGCAGGGTGGCAGAGGAGCTGGCTGCACAGCCCTGCCCGTGCCCACCCACCCCTGCCTTCACCCTCGCACCATCTGCGCCTCCTGCCTGTGCACGCCCACCCTGCCTGCACCCCGACAATGCCTGAATTCCCACGCTGCCTACGCCTGCCCACCCACCAACTGCACCCACCTGGATTCCCTGCCTGCTCCTGCCCACGCTGCCTTCAGCACAAGCCTTGCTCCCTGCCTGGGGTTCTCAGGGCCACCAGAGCAGGGGGCAGGTAGGGATCTGGCATCAGTAGGGTTTCTTACCTCTCGTTCCTGTTATTGAGGCTGGGGGTGTTTCAGGGGGCTGGAGGCCGTGGGACAGGGAGGCTGTGGGTGGGGGAGTGTGGCGTCAGCTGCTTGACAGCTCATTCATCACAGCTGCTGGCCCTGGCCATGGGGGGACAAAGCTAGATTGGATTTTGAATTAGAGAATAAACCTAGAATCTTGTGAGGCCCAGCCCTTGCCCTCACCCTGTGCCAGGCACCTGCCTGTCTGCACCCCTCGCCTGCCCCCTCCTGCAGATGGGGAAACTGAGGCACGGAACACCACTGTGCCAAGGTGCTGTGATGCTCCTGGGGCCACCGGGGGCCTTGCCCTGTTCCCTCCCTGAGCTGGGCACTCTGTTATTGCTTTCTTGGCGGGCAGCATCGATCGGTGCTCCCTGGGCGGCCGCGCGCCGCCTTATTTATTTATTTGTGACAGCAGGCAGCATCGATTCCCGCCGGGGGGGCCCCGCCCACCACAGCCGGATTAGTCTCTGGCATCTCCCGGCTGCTGTTAATAAACTCCCACCCGACAAAGCCAATGGGAGGGATTAGGACCCCGTTGTGGGTGTGACCATGGCCAGCATGCCGAGGGATGCTGGCACATGGCTGCTGGGGACTTGACAGCCCCTGTGCCCATCCCGAGTTCAGCGGGGTCACTGCTGGGTGTCAGCACCCAGAGGGGTGTGTGCTGGGTAGCCAGTCCCACGTCAGCAGTCCCTGGTCACCTTGGGGACATGGGAGTGACATAGCTGTGGCACTGGAGATAAGCTGCTTAGAGACATCTGTGGAGGTGGAGGATCTAATCCTGTGGTGTTCACGGGGCATGGGTGGCAACAGCTGGGCACCTGCTGCCTTCCCACGGTGTCCTGAGACTCCTGCATCCCCAGAGTGTCAAGAGTATCCCCATTCCCAAGCATCCCCTGGTGCCAAGAGCATCCTGTGGTACCCAGAGCAGTGCCTGGTGCCATGACACTGCCCAGCCCAGGGTGTTCAGTACCCAGATGGGAACTGTTGTAGGATCCCTCCTGGGAGGCCTGGCTTTAGCCAGTAGCCTCCATGGGGACCACCGTGCCCCCCAGCACCCCGGACAGGTGAGATGCTCAAGGACAGGAGTGTCCAGAGGGCTGTGTGGGAATCTCTAGCCCAGCCTTTGCTGTGTAGGGCAGTGGTGGCAATGCAGGGCCCAGCCCTGAGCACTAATCTGCTGTTAAAGCCTAGCGGAGATTTTGGCGCCCTTCAGTATAAACTCATTAACTTTTATGTTCTAATAAATGGATCCTATTAAAATATAATTCTGGCCTTGCTGGGGGGCAAGCGAATCTCTCAAAGCTGCTGTGGGCAGGTGTCCCTGCTGTGCCTCTGTGCCCAGGGCATTGTCACTGTCCCAGCGCCATGGCAGGGGGGTGGTGGGGACAGGGGGTGGGTACCAGCGGTGTGAGGACGCCTGCCAGCACCCAGCAGCTCCCCACTACGCTGCACACCCAAGATAATGCCTCTTAATAGTCCCTTAAAAGCAGCAGTCGCAGAGTAATTAATCTTCGCGGGGCCCTGCCCTGCTACGGATAGGGATAATTACCCGGTAATTGGCAGTATCGTGTCATCAGTGCCTGTGCACGGCGGCAAGACGTGCCCACGCGCTACCGTGGTCTCAGAGGGATGCTGGGTGTCAGCGTGGCATCCCCTCTGCCATGGCACTAAGCCGTGCCCAGCAGGAGAGGGGACGCTGCTGTGCCCGATCCGGGAGTGGGAGATGCTGGGTGACTCATTAGGGCTGATTAAATTCTCTTTTTTTTTTGGTCTAAAGGCCGTAAGCTGCTGGGCTGGGCATGCTGGGGATTTGTTCAGGGACTAATGCCTGGGAGGGACACGGGGCTGTGACAGGGGAATCCCTGTGGTTGTGGGTGGGAGAGGAGGGAGCGTCAATGGGGTGGGGGGTTTCCCTACAGATTCACACTGCTCAGGGACAGCCTGGCTGGAAAAAAGCTGAGCTCCCTGGCAGACTGGAGAGGGGTCCAGGTGTCCAGGCTCCCGTGACATTCCTGGCACAGTTGGTCATGGCAGTCACGGCAATCACATGTGTGTCTGCACCCTGGGAATATGCAGTCCCGTGAGAACCTTGGCACGGGGATGGCCACCTCTGAGGTGAAGGATAATCTGTGATCTGGGACACCCAATCCCAGGGCTGTCCCCATCTGGGCTGGCTCACAGGAGGAGTGGGCGCCCTTTCATGTGGTAAAAGCTGCAGATGTGCGTTAATTAGCCAGGACTTAATTGCCAGAGCTGCCCCAGTGAAGGGTAGGCTGGGGAGAGGGTGTTAGGAACCCTCTGCATGTGGCTGATGTGCCTGTTTGCTATCCTGTTTTGGGGGAATTTTGGTGTGCAGGGAAGCGTTAACCCTTGGAGCAGCACTGTGGTGAGGGGTTAGTCCCTGGGAAGTGTTGGTCCCCAGAGTAGCACAGGTCTGTGACACTGCACCGGCATCACTCCCCAGAGCTGCATCCGTACCTGATACAGCATCAGTCCATGTCCAAGCTCTGGTCCCAGGTGCCACCTGTTGAAGCATCACTCCCAGCGCATCACCAGTCCCTTGTTCCCTGTCAGTCCACAGGTCCCCAGCATCCCACACCCTTTCCTCCCTCCAGGCTTCAACGGGCTGGCGAGGAAGAGCGGGGAGAGCGCTGAGGTGGAGCCGACGGCGCTGCCCACGCCGGCGGAGCGGGAGGCAGAGGCTCGCTTTGTGAGCACCGCGCCCACGCTCAAGATCCTCAACCACCACCCTCTGCTGGAGGACCTGCTGCACGAAGCCTTCCTGAAGAAGGACTACCTGGCCCAGGCGCCATTCCTGCCTGCTGCCGCCGGCCCCCTCCTCCCTGCCGGTGCCCTCCAGCCGGCCCCCGGCCCCCCCGAGCCGGAGCCCTCACCCCGCACCCCCGCCCTGCCCCGGCCCGCCTTCCCCACTGACCCGCTGACCACGCCAGCGGGGCGCCCCGGGCCGTGGGGGGAGGCGTGGGGGGCTGTGCCAGGTGCAGACCCCTCGTGGTCCCCCTCTGGGGTGCCAGAGTCAAGCACTGCATCCCCCAGCCAGGCACCCACCACGGCCAGCACATCCCTGGCACCGCACGCCGCGGCCACTGTGGTGCTTGGGGATGAGGAGGGGACCACCACCACCTCCACCATCACCACCACCACTGTCACCACGCTGCAGGGGCCAGGTGAGCGCCAGGGAGGGAGGCAGGTGGAGCTGAGGTGAAGTGGGACTGAGCTGGGGTCTCTTCTGTCACCAGCTCCCTGCAACCGGACGCTGGCGGGTCCCGAGGGCTGGCTGGTGTCCCCAGAGCCAACCGGTGTCCCCTATGATGGCAGCCTCGACTGCACCTACACCATCTCTGTCTACCCTGGCTATGGAGTGGAGCTCAAGGTGAGCTGAGGGCTCAGGGTGGGACAGGGGCCTGCAGGTAAGTGTGGCATGTCCCCTACTCTGTGCCACAGCTGTGTGTCTGTGCAGGGTGCAGCAAACAAATGGCCTTGTCCATGTCCTTCTCCTGATTCCTGTGTCCCTAAGCTAAGAGAGGGCATTGCCTACCCTCAGGCCCCAGTACAGGGATGTGGGTACATGAGCTGGTGGGTACACAAGCCCCAAGATCCTCTGCCCACCAGCTGCTGTGGTTGGCACCCATCACAAAGAAGTGCTGTGAGATTTAATTAACCAAGCCCTGATGGAGAAGGTGTGAGCAGTGCCAGCAGGTGCCATGCTGTGCTGCAGTGCCAGGAACACCCAGCACCCATCTGCCAGGAGCAGAGGCTGACAGCAAACCCTGCTGTGCTGAGGCTGTGTGCTGCTCCCATCAGTGGCCATGTGTCCCCATCTCTGCTGAAGCCACCACGGGGCAGTTCTGTGGCTTGTGGAAAAATGGTGGTGAGCCAGAGGCAGCATCTCCACCACCAGCCCTGCTCCAGCCCACACTCACCAGTGTTGCTGCTCCTCACCATGCAGCATGGCTTAATTAACATCATTAATAGCAGATTGCTCCAGAGGGCGAGGCTGGCTGTCTGCAAGGCTGCTGGTGTGGGCCTGGCTGTGCTGTGGTGCTCTGGCAGAGCTGCTGGCTGGGGCCTGCTGCTCTCAGCGTGGGGGATGATTTATGGCACTGCTAACCATGTTTGAAAGGCTCTGCCCTGCACAGACAAGCTCCAGTGGGCTATCGAGCACAGAGAAGCCACTCAAGGACCAGCTCCATGATGCTGTGGTGGTGACACTTGTGTCCCCTGCAGGTAGAGAACATCAGCCTGGCAGAAGGGGAGACGCTGACAGTGGAGAGCGCGGGAGGCCTGGAGCCCAATATCCTGGCCAACGAGTCCTTCCTGCTGCGGGGCCAGGTCATCCGCAGCCCGGCCAACCTCCTCACCCTCCGCTTCCAGAGCCCCCGGCCCCCCAGCCCGGGCTCCTACCACTTTCACTACCAAGGTATGGGGCTCAGACCTCTCTGTACCCTCTGTGAGCTTCCCTGCCAGCACGGTGCTAGTTTGGATCATGGCGATGCACCAGGAGTTTATCTGTGTTTTAAGTGGGCAATGACTGGGTGAGGAATGCTCATGAGGAACTAATTTCCTTTAGCATGGGGCTATGGATTCATTTAGCATAATTCTTGGCAGCCATAGGCACTGCATCACTCAAGCCCTGCCACACCTAGGCATTTCCAGGGGTCTGGGGAGGCAGTTTCTGGGTTCTAGGGGAATCCATAACTCCTCAGCTTTGGTAACACCACCACCTGCCCCCCAGCCTACCTGCTGAGCTGCCCCTTCCCTGCACGGCCGGCTTTCGGGGAGGTGTCTGTCAGCAGCCTGCATCCTGGTGGGGACGCCCGTTTCCGCTGCTCCACGGGGTACCAGCTGCAGGGCGCCCGCCGGCTCGTCTGCCGCAACGCCACCCGCCCCTTCTGGAGCGCCCGCGAGCCGCTCTGCCTCGGTAAGGAGCAGCACCGCGGGGACAGGCACAGCTGGCACGGCACAGCCACCCACTGACGGTCCCTGTCCCGCAGCGGCGTGCGGCGGGGTGGTCCGGAACGCCACCGTGGGACGCATTGTCTCGCCCGGCTATCCCGGGAACTACAGCAACAACCTGACGTGCCACTGGCTGCTGGAAGCGCCGGATGGCCACCGCCTGCACCTCCACTTCGAGAAGGTGTCACTGGCAGAGGATGATGACAGGTTTGGATGTGGAGCAAAGTGGGGGGGCTAGGGGTGTGGAGCACGCTGGGGCAGCCCCTTGTGGGGTCATGTACAAGGATGTGTGCTCCTGGCTGGATGCAAGGATGGGATCTGTCATGGATGGATGCCATTGTATTTAAGGAGGGATGCTGCTCACCATGGCCAAGTGTGATTAGTTTTGGCCATTAGTCACAGTCAAGGGAAGGTGCTGTTGGCCATATTAAAGGAAGACAACCTCCGGCCATGCCCAAAGATGGTGCTGTTGGAAATGGCTGGGATTGGAGGCTACCATCCATGCCCATGCATGGCTGCTATTGGCCAGCACTGCACCCTGCCCTTGTCATGCCTTGGCAGGCTCATCATC
This sequence comes from Erithacus rubecula, assembly GCF_903797595.1. Classification (NCBI taxonomy): domain Eukaryota; kingdom Metazoa; phylum Chordata; class Aves; order Passeriformes; family Muscicapidae; genus Erithacus; species Erithacus rubecula. Next base: position 4,110,598 of record NC_136674.1, read on the forward strand.
CGCAACGGCAACAACGTGGAGGCACCGCCAGTGTACGACTCCTATGAGGTGGAGTACCTGCCCATCGAGGGGCTGCTCAGCACCGGGCGCCACTTCTTCGTGGAGCTCACCACCGACAGCAGTGGGGCCGCCGCGGGCATGGCGCTCCGCTATGAGGGTATGGGGCCGAGGGCGCAGCGGGTGACCCAAACATCCCTGTGCCCACCTGCCCCCTGCAGACCTTTGCCCCTGTGCCCACAGCCTTTGAGCAGGGGCATTGCTACGAGCCCTTTGTCAAGTATGGGAACTTCACGGCCAGTGATCCCCGGTACCCCGTGGGCACCACGGTGGAGTTCAGCTGCGACCCTGGCTACACGCTGGAGCAGGGCTCCACCATCATCGAGTGTGTCGACCCCAATGACCCGCAGTGGAATGAGACAGAGCCAGCGTGCCGTGGTGGGTGTGGTGCTGCAGGGTGCTGGGGCTTGTTGTGGATGAGGCACGGCTACTGCAGCCACCGTGCTGTTGTGTGTGCTGGAGCTGAGGGACATGGTGGGTGCTGGATGTGGGATGCTGCAGTGCCAAGCCCAGCGTGTGCCCCTGTACAGCGGTGTGCAGTGGGGAGCTGACAGACACAGCGGGAGTGGTGCTGTCACCCAACTGGCCAGAGGCATATGGCAAGGGCCAGGACTGCATCTGGGGGCTGCACGTGGAGGAGGACAAGCGCATCATGCTGGACGTCCGCGTGTGAGTGGTGGGATGGGCTGGGGATGGATGGTGGGACGGCGGATCTGGGGCTGGGATGGGGACGGTGGGTGGTGGATCTGCGCACTCCCTGCCCTCACAGCCCCACTGCCCCAGGCTGCGGCTGGGCTCGGGGGACATGCTGACCTTCTATGACGGGGATGACCTGACGGCGCGCATCCTGGGCCAGTACACGGGCGCCCGTGGCCGCTTCAAGCTCTACGCATCCACTGCCGATGTCACCGTCCAGTTCCAGTCTGACCCTGGTGCCGGTGCCTTTGCCTATCGGCAGGGCTTTGTCATCCACTTCTCTGGTGAGGCCCACAGTGAGACAGTGTCCCTGGTGTTCGCAGTGTCCCCCATACCCTGCTCAGCCTTCCATGCCCACAGAGGTCCCCCGTAATGACACCTGCCCTGAGCTGCCGGAGATCGCCAATGGCTGGAAGACGTCCTCACAGCCTGAGCTTCTCCATGGCACTGTGGTCACCTTCCATTGCTACCCCGGCTTCCAGCTGACTGGCACTGACCTCCTGATGTGTCACTGGGACCTGACGTGGAGCGGTGACCTGCCCTCCTGCGAGCGGGGTGAGTGGTGCCCACCAGAGATCCCCTGCCTGCAACACATCCTCAGCCACCCTCACCATCGGTCACTCCTGCCTGCAGTGACAACCTGCCGGGACCCTGGGGATGCTGAGCACAGCCGCAGGGTGGTCTCCAACCCTAAATTCCCGGTGGGAGCCACCGTGCAGTACGTCTGTGACAAGGGCTATGTCCTGGCGGGCGCTGGGACTCTCACCTGCCATGACCGCGCTGCGGGGGGACCCAAGTGGAGTGACCGCCTCCCCAAGTGCATCCGTGAGTTGGGCACCCCCTCCCCGGCCATATCCCCCAAGCCCATAGCGAGCGCTGACGCCCCCGTACCACTGCCTCGCAGCGGAGACGTACGAGCCCTGCCACAACCCCGGCGTGCCGGCGGGCGGGCGGCAGAACCCGGAGCGGCGGCTGTACCCGGCGGGAGCCACGCTGCACTTCTCCTGCACCGCCGGCCGGGCGCTGCTGGGCGAGAGCAGCCTGCGCTGCCTGGCCGGGCATCCCTCGCGCTGGAGCGGCTCCCCTCCCATCTGCAAGGCGGGTGAGATGACCACTCCCCACCCCAGCACCCCGCTGACACCGTTCTGCACCCCACTTCTCACTCCTGCTGTTGGTTTCTTTCTTCCGCCTCCTCCAGCCTCCTACGATGAGTTTTACAGCAACCGTAACCTGGATGGTAAGGGCGAGGGTGTGTTGGGGTGCCAGAGTGTGGAGGGGCACCCAGGGTGCAGCTGATGTGGGGTGTTCCCTGGGTGAGCCCCAACTCTCCCGGACAGCTGTGGCCAAGGCTGTGCCCTCGGGGACAACTCTGGAGGGCACCAACGTTGCCATCGCTGTCTTCCTGCCCGTGCTGGTGGTGGCCCTGCTCATCGGGGGCATTTATCTCTACTTCTCCAAGTGAGTGGCCTGCTGGCCCCTGTCACCCCATGGGGTCCCACATCCCCCCACTGCCCACTCCAGCTGCCCTTTCCCTACAGGCTCCAGGGGAAGCCAGCCCTGCAGCTGCCCCTTGCTGGCTCCCACCCCTATGACCATATCACCGTGGAGTCGGCTTTTGACAATCCCACCTACGAGACAGGAGTAAGTACTGGCCCCCACACCCCACATTTGGGGCTGGGCACCCTGAGGACCCTGCATCACATCGGCCACCTGTGCCAGGGGTTGTGCATAGGCTGGGCCAGGTGTGGGATGTAGGGTCATGTGTTCCAGGAACTGTGCATTAGATAGGACATCCATCCAGGAGCAACACAGGGGATGGGACACGTACCCAGAGACCGCCCATGGGATGATGTATCTATCTAGGGATTGTTCACAGGATGGACATCTAGTTAGGGATCACACACAGGAAGGATCCAGGGACCACGTGTGGAGTAGGATTTCTACCTAGGCACCACACGTTAGTTCAGACAACCATCCAGCCATCACACGAACTATCTGCAATATCCATCCAAGCACCATGCACGGGATGGACATTGATCCAGGACCCATGCATGGGATGGGACACACATTCTCAGGGCTGTCTGTAGTCTGGGATGTGCCCCCAGGTCCTTATGGCATGGGAGAAGCCCTATCCCTTTCCCGGCACCCCATTGCACTGCCGAGTGTCCAACCCCTTGCAGTCTGTTTTCTTTGCAGGACACGAGGGAATATGAGGTGTCCATCTAGGTGTGGGCAGCGTGGAGCTGGGCGCTGCAGCCACCCCTCCCGGGCCCCCCCGTGCCCACCGGCCCCGGCACGGGCTGGGAACACCTCTCCCAAGGAGACTCAAGCCGAGCGCTTGGCAGGACCCACCTGGGCACCGGCCATCCCCCCTGCCACCCCCAATCCACCCGGACCCCCGTGGGGTCTGTCCCAGCCCCACTGTCACCCAGCCCCCCGCACTGGGCTCATGAGAGGCTGGGGGTCCCTGGACCTCATCCTGTCCCCCGGCCTCTGAGCCAGCGAGGGTCCCCGGATCTCACCCTGCCCTTCGGGCTCCATGCTTCCCCCCCAGCCCCCCGCAGGGGGAAAACAGCTGCCCCCACAGTCCCTGCGACGGAGGAGTGACACAGGCAGGGGGAGCAGCGCTGTGGGGACCCCAGGTAAGGACAGGGCTCCAGGGGCTGCAGCGGGGAGGGGACAAAGCCCCGGGGGGGTGGGCGAGGGGGCTTGGGTGGCCATGTGGGTGTCCGCCCCGCCCTCGCCCCCCACCCAGCACAGGGCTGGTCCCCCCGCACCCCTGTGTCCCCCACCGCCGCCACGCAGGGACGTGTCCCTCCCGTGCCCCCAGCATGCTGCGTGTCCCCCCGGCCCCTGCTTGCTTCGCCCTTCCCGGGGGGGCTCCTTCCGCCACCAGCGTGTCCCCCCCGCGCGTCCCGGCACCCCAGCGCGGCCAGACCCGGAGTGACGGGGTGGGCAGGGGCACCGGGCATGGCTGTGCCCCTCCCCACCGCTGCGTCCCGCCCGGGCTGGTGACCCCGGCCCCCGCCGCCCCCTCTATCTGGAGGGGACACCGCCCCCCTCCCCATCTTTTGGTTGTTTCATTAATAAAAAATGGTGTTTTAGAAGAAAGGATGGCGTCTTCCTCAGCGGGGCCGAGCAGCTTGGGATGGGGATACACCCACACACGCCCCCCCCGGCGTGGACCTTGAGCCCACCACAGAGCTACCCCGATGACATCCCGACCCCACGCCCTCCCCTCTCGCGCTCTCCGGGGGTGGGGGATGAATGGGGGCACTGCCGCTTTAAGAGGCGTGGCCTCTGCCGGAGTGACGTCACAAACAGAAACTGAGCCCCGGCGCGCCGCGCGCCGCGCGCCCCCTGCCGACGCGCGCGTGCCCCGCCGTCCCGCCCCGCGTCGTTACGTCACTGACGTCCCCGCCACCCCGCCCGCCCGCTGGAACGTGACGGCCGCCACACGCCTGCGCGAGAAGAGGGCGGGGAGGGGGCGGGGCCAATCAAAGCAGAGGCGGGGTGGGGCGGAGCCGCGCGGGGCGGTGCTTCGCGCACGCGCAGTGGCTCTGCGTGCGTCCCGCCGCCCCCCCGCCGCCGCCGCCGCCGCCGCGCCAGGTCCGCGCGCGGGAGGCGGCGCGGAGCGCGCATGCGCGCGGGGCGGGCGGGTCGGGGGCGCGGAGTGCGCGTGCGCGCGGGGCCCGGAGCGTCGGCGCCGCCTGTGCGCGGGGCGTGCGCGGTGCGTGAGCGGCCGCGGCGGGCGCGGGGCCGCCGCCCCCTCCCTCCCTCACCCACCCACCCCCTGCGCGGCAATGGCAGCGGGCGTCGGGCTCCCCGCGGCCGCCCCCGGGCACGGCTGGAGGAGGAGGAGGACGACGCGCAAGCCGCAGCGGCCCGTGGGATAGGCCCCGCCGCCCGCCCGCCCCCGCCGCGCCGCGCCCCCCCCCCGCCGCCTCGACGCGGAGCCGCCGCTGAGGGGCCGCCGCACGTCCCCGCCTCGCTCCCTCTCGCCGGGGGGGGCTCTCGGGGCCGCTCCTGGGCTGGATGAATGTGGGAGAAGATGGAGACCAAGACGATCGTCTACGACCTGGACACCTCCGGGGGGCTGATGGAGGTGAGGCCCGGGACGCGGCGGGGGGGCCGGACCGGGGAGGCAGCGGGGCTGCAAGATGGCGAGGGAACCCCCCCAGCCCGGAGCCCCGTGGCCTTACAAGGAAGTGAGCGGAGGGACGGAGGCAGCTCGCCCGGCCCCCGGAGAGGCCCTGCCGGACACGGGGCGGGCGGGGCGGGCTCGGCCGGGGCTCTGTCCCCCCCACCCCGATCCCCTCCCGGAGGGCCCGGGGCCGCTGTCCCCCCGGCGGGCACGGGGAGAAGGGCGCTGGGTCAGGGTCCATGCAGCCCCTCAGAGCCCGCTCTGTCTGTGTGTGCATGTGCAGCAAATCCAGGCCCTCCTGGCTCCCCCCAAGAGCGAAGATGGGGAGAAGAAGAGCAGGAGGCTCGAGAAGGAGCCCAGGCGAAGTGGCAGGGCCACTAACCACGATAGCTGCGATAGCTGCAAGGAAGGAGGGGATCTGCTGTGCTGCGATCACTGCCCCGCCGCTTTCCACCTCCAGTGCTGGTAAGGCTTGGCGCTCTCTCCCTCCGGATCTGCCCAGAGCACCTTCCCTCCGGCCTCTCCCGCTTCCCGTTAGGTCCCGAGGAGGGGGGGACATGGGGCCGGCTGGAGCAGACAGGAACAAAAAGGAGGTGTAAACCCCACTCGGGTCCATCCTTGCTGAGACTAATCCACAGCAGCCGAGGTGAACCCTCCTCTGGCTGCTTTCTGGAGGGCTGGGTGTCCACCCTCCTCCTTTCTTTTTGTGCTGAGCAGCGGGCGAGAGGCCTGGAGGAGGAGCGAGGCCGCTGGCTGTGCGGCCTGGCTGCCTTAGTGCTGCCCCTGCCCGGCCTTCCGCCCCTCCCGGCGGGAAACTTCCCCACCTCACCCCTCTCCAAGGGTGCTTGGCTTGGGGGGGGGACCCTCCGGAAGGCCCTGGCTGGAGAGGGGGAAGCCCTTGTGGCGTCTCTGCACCAGGCCTGACGTTCCCAGCGCTTCCGTGCTGCTGCAGCTGCTGGGAATAATGGAGGTTGCTGTCTCTGTGTCTCCCTGCCTCACTGTTTACAATATGGCGACCTTCCTTTAAATTATATTTTTATTCTCAGCGCCATTTTGGCTGCATATATGACTTCCAAACCCTCGCAGCGCTCCTCACAGTATCTCAAACGTGAAAATACCTTCCCCGTGCAAATCCAGGCCTCCAGACTTTAACGTTGGCCGGGTTTATTCTTTTCCCTCCTTTTTTCCCTTCTTCCTTGCTCTTCCGACCTGCTTGTCTCATCCATGGGGGTGTCTGCTGTGAACTGGGGGGTTGTCAGGTGCTCTTGCTGGGAGTTGTGTGGCTTTGTTGATGAAGGCAGAGCTTTCTGCATGCAAATCTGGCTGCCGGCTGGGAATCGGGGTGCGTGTGGAAGCGGTGGCAGAGCTCGAGGTGCTGGAGGCTGCAGCAGGATGGGCTCTTGCTGCCTTTTCTCACACCTTCCCAAGCTTTCCCAGCACAAAGCAACACCACACCAAAAGCACCTCAACTTTCCACCCCAAAGTTTTTCCTTTTTCTGCACCCGGAGCTTGGATGCATCCGAGGCCGCTTTGCCGAAATCCCCCTTTTCAACAGTTGACACAGGCGGGCGGTTTGTGTTAAATTAGCACAACCAGAGTGGATAATGGAGTGGAGGAGGGAGTGGGGCAAGTCAAACAGCTGGAGTTTGGGAGTACAGAGTATTCTTCCTAAGGGGAGATTTTTTAACCACATTCCTTTCTCTCTTTCATGCTTTGGAGCTTTGTTTGCCACCCTGTTACAGCTGTCTCCTCTGCGCTTTTTTTCCTCCCTCTGTTGTTTTTTGGTTTTGGTTTTTTCTTTTTGCCTTTTTTTCTGATTTTCATTTGCTTGCTGGCTGTTCTGCATTTCTATGCTAATTGAGGGTCTCAGAACACTTATTAAACTGGTTGCTGATAGCAGGGAAGCTGAGTGTGCGGTCACAGTTCTGAAGGGAGTGTCCCGTTAGCAGCATGTAGCCAGGCAAACCCGACAATGCTGTAGCATGCAGCCATGACATCATCCCTCCTACCCTGAGGAAGTGCTACTGGTGGTAGTGCAGATCCTCTAATATTTACTAGGAGGGTAGTAATTATAATTATTTTTCATCCAGTGTCCTTGATGAGCTTTAATTTAAGGGTGGTTTTTTCCTTCTGCCGGGCATAGTTGCTTTCAGCCAAACACATCCTGAGCATTCTCTTAGCAAGGCTGAAACGATGGCTGAAACTTCACATTTTGGAATGGAGGAGCTGTGCCTAAGGCTGTAGAGTGTCCTGGTTGACTCTGAATCCTAGTTAAATCTGACCATAAATGAGACCACTTTGTGCATGCCTAATTTCATGGCTTAATTTGGTGATGTTTTTGTAATTAGATAGTGAGAAACAACCAGGTAAATCAGATACCTGCAAAGCTTTCGCTGTACCTGAGTTAGTTGCATTATAGTTGTATGAAATTTTGTATAAAAATATTATATAAAAATATATATGTATCTTTGTCTATCTAGTCACCCTTCAGAAGAGAAATGAAAGAGCAATTCTAAATACTCTTTCACTCCATTTGTTGCTTCTTCTGAGGTTTCTCAAGCAATCCCTTTGACAGTGCTGTGGGAGGTGCCACAGTGTGTAAAGGCTTTGTCTGAAGGCCTCCAGCTTGGGCCTGGTTCTGCCTCCTTCCTCCTGGACCTTTGTTGGACCCTTGGCTATGGCCTTCAGGTGACCTAGGTTGTCTCAAAGGGATGCTCAGGTTTTGTTTTTGTGTGTCTTGCCATTACCTCCTACATTTTCCTTAAAGTAAACTTCCGTTCTGGACATAAACTTGGGCATAAAGGCAGCACTTGCAACTTCCTTTCTGCCTCCCTTTTTTTATTTAAAGAATAGTAGCTGTAATGCAAGGCTTAATTTAAGTCACTTGAATAGCACTGCTGGGGCACTGTAACTGATTTGTGTTGACAGCTAACCTGTTCTCTGAATATTTATTGTGAGCTTTAGTACCAGGTTGAATTTATTATCAGTATAGCATAACAAAAATTAGGAAGTAGCTTTTAATTGGTCTAGGGTTTGTGATCAGTTGATTACAGCTGTATGGGAAGGGCCATATTATAAAAGAAAAGGATTTTCAGGGGTATTATTGACACAAGTCATGCAGTCAGCTGGAGATGAACCTAGCTCAGCTTCCCAGGAACTCCTGTTGCTCTTTCCTGTGTAGAGAAGGTTCTTCTTTATCAACTTGTCTAAGCCTGTAGTGAGAAAGTTGGTCTGTGACCCTCAGACTTCAGCAGTTTGCCTTAACTTCAGTTTAGCAATTAAACCCGTTGTCCTCTGCTGAAAACAGAAGGCACTTGGCCAAAACTCCCAAAACTTTCCGAGTCTGATAGTATTACACATCTGAGGTGGTAAATAACAAGTTTTGTTGGTACACCGTGGAACGACTCCTCTCCTGAATTAATGGGGGTGGAAGTGACTTCCCAATTCATCTGTTGGGGTGTCAGCTCTTCCTACAACTCTCTTTTGGAGTCACTAGTTGAATGTAAAGCTGCTGTGGGTGCTGTGAGGGGCAGTGGGTCTGGAGGATTCCAGCCTGGCTGCAGATAAACTGGCCTGGTGGGAGGGATACTGGGAAGTGTGAAATCCCTGCCAGATACTTAGTTTCAACATACTTGGATTAATATCACAGTCAGGTGACTCTCCTCAGGTTTGAATTTACAGAGTGAGATTTTTTGGGTCCCTAGTAATTCTTGAAAACAGGTTGTGGGATTTTTAGCTCTGAAGTTGGTGTTTGGTTCTGCTGTTTGCCCATAGTCTGCTGCTTTGGGTAACAGTGCAGAGTGCGTTTCCATCCTGATGTTCTGCCTTAGCCCAGGCCCCCAGGGATGGTGCACACTCCTTCTTTACATGATTGAAAACCAATTTTCCACTGCTACTTCTATTCTTTCCCATTTATATCCTCCTCCTGGCAATGTGATTGTTAGAATTCCCTGTGTTTTCTTGAGCTTGTAGTGAACTTGATTCACATTGAAGCGGGTTTGCAAAGTGACTGATGTTGCAAATTCATTATGAAGGATTAGAAAGATCCCCGGGAGAGGAAAAGTTTAGTTAACAAGCTGGGGGAGGGGAGTGACAACAGGAGAGAGAACCAACAGAGAACAGTTTTGTGTTTGTTTTTTTTCTCTCTCTTTTTGTTTTTTTTAAAAGTCTCCCTGCCCAAGTTTCTGGTTGGAGGAGCCCAAAAGCACAAACCTCGCTGAATGCTGCGGTTCAAGTCCCTCTTGTAAAATCTCACGCCGCTGGCTGTGCAGCTCTGCTGGCATGGCAGAGTGACCTCAGTCCCTTAAAGCTGACCAGTTATGTAAACCACAGTACCAGTTTTGTGGCACTGCCCAGCAAAAAAGGTTCCTCGTAGCTGGGCTTCCTCACTGCTGTGCTGGGAAAAGTGTGTTTTGTCCTTACCAGGGCCTGTTACCTCCATCAAACTTTTTGCAACACCTCCTTGTGTTTGTATTTGCAGTGTTTGGCTCATTTCCCCTCTGATTTGGCAGTCTTCACCCAAGTGCTGGTGTTGAAGAACGGGAGTAACAGAGCTGCAAAGTGCAGGAGAGGAAGCTAAACTAGAGTTTTGGTATTTTCTATGAGTCACATTGTTTTAGTACTTCGAACAAAGAATGGAAAAAAAGTTGTGTTTGGCTGGTAGGACATCATAACTCTTTCCCCACCTTATTCGGTCTAAAATGCCCTGCTTTATCTTTGGCATTTGTTCTAGCTTTGGGTTTTTACATGAATATGCAGTCTGTGAAGGGAGCAAAACAATAGCCAGTCTATTGTCTCAGTTAATCCTTCCCTTAATGCTCATCTTGGGCTGCCTTTGGTGGTTCAGGTGAATATTAGAATGGTTTGAAATGTCTCCTGCCTCAAGGAGAAGCAGGATGTCCAGGAAGGTGCTGGAGAGGCAAACTTCCGACCTAATAGTGGCTAGGAACAGGGTTTCAGTATATCATGGCTTCAAAAAAGCTTGTAGTTTTAGGTGCAGGAAGTTTTTATTATGAGGTTTTCTGTTTGTTTGGGTTTTTTTAACAGTAAATGACTGGCAACCCCCTACTTTATATGTAATTGCATGTTGAAGGTCAGAGTAAGCTGTTCTGTTCCCAACATTTAAATGTATCTACCTTAACTGATACTTTGTTAAAACAGTACTGGTCTAAGTATGTGCTTTTAAGAAAGCTCCAACTTTTGTTTTTATGTATCTCTGGTTCTGATATTTTGGGAGCCTTGGGCCAGCCTAGGCTAGATCCTGAGGCAGGAGGAAGTGATTGCCCTGGCTGGGTTTCTGGCAGCAGAGGGTCACTGCGTGTGCGCCTGCAGATGTGGTAACATGATCAGTCTTGGCAGCTCTGCTCAGCCAAGTTGTACCAATGAGATTTTTCACTCTCCTTATTTTGTCCTAAATCTCTCCCTGCAAAGGCAGATTAGGTCAGCCTAAAATCTATGGACTTCAGCTGAGGACTTCAGCAAATCATTCACAGTAAGAATTTGATGAACTGGTGATTTGGTGACTTGCAAACCACCACTCTCACCTGTGTGTGTGGATGTTGCTCGTGTTAAACTGAGCGTGAGCAGCTTTTGTGCCATGGACAAGAACTGGGGATTTGGATTGAGCCATGGGTCTGTGCTGCAGTTCCCAACATCAGTGTGGCTTTGGGATTCTAAAGTCAAGGATTCAGAGTTGAGAAGGGGGATGTTTAACTACTTAACTTAGGCTTTGCCTTCAGACGTGGCTGCTGCATGGACTGGTGTTACATCAAACACCCGCATTGTTCCAAAGCTGTTTAAAATGGCACAGTGGGAGACTGCGAACAAGGAAAATTCTCTGTGGTTTAGTACCTTGGCTTAGGAAAGTGCCAGTTTTATGTTGACCACGACTTGTGGAACTAAGAATCCTTTTTTTTTTTTTTTTTGTGCCACTGTGAGTCCATTTTTGAGTTGATTCCTCAGGAGCAGGAGGCTGCAGCAGTTTGCTTCGAGGTGGGGTTCACTGCTTTGTTCCTGCTGCTCCAGAGCTGGTCTTTCCTGGTATGTCAGCCTGCAGGCATGACTCATGGGAGCCTTTCACAACATGGAAAGGTCTTCCCAGAGGAATTCCAGCTCCTCCAGGCATTTGCAAAGGAAATTCTTAATTGGATTAGATTCATAATACTAATCTGCTAATGACTGTTTGTTATGGAGATCTTGGCACTATCTTGTAAATATATTCACCTTCTTTTAGCTCGCCTTATGCCTTTTTATCACGTACATGCTCAGTGTTGTTAAAATTGTACTGCCGCCAGCAGATCTGATAGTTGGGAATGGAGGACTACTGTGTTTATTACACAAGATCTTATAAAGCTCATAATTCTTCCCTCTCTCTCTGTCTCTCCATTTCACGGTGTTGTTTAGGTGGGGTAGTAAAAGGGAAGCAGTGGTAATTGGCATGTCTGACATCCGGCTGCACTTACTGCGAGTGTGAAGGACACCCCAGGTGGGGAGTGCCTCTGTGCAGTTGTCAGTGACACAACTGTGTATTTTTAGTTAGCATCAGGACCAAACAGGCATTTCTCCCCCTCATTAAAAAGGGCCATTTTTTGTGTGGTAGGTGCTGTTGTGGTGGTGTGAGGAGCACCTGCAGGAGAGCAGGTGTTCTGTGTTTCCCTGTGTAAGACAGAGTCAATTTGAAATTTCAATTGTAGCATCGATACTGAAACAGTTTTTCAACACTGACATAAATTCTTCCCTTTATTGACCCACAACAGTGGATGTAAACTGCTTTTGTTGCTAGACTGACTCACTGGTATGTGTCAGGTTCTTGAGTTTTTCCCTCTGCTCTGCAGCCTTTCTTAATCCTTGAGTCAGTAGCAAAAAGTAGGAATCTGCTGTGAAGAAAGGGAGCAGTTACTTCCAGAGTAAGAAAGAGGTGTATCTCCCTGAAAGCAAATGTGACAGTCTGAATATTTAGGAAGTGCTGTCTGTTGGAATATAAATCATGTGAGAAGGATGTACCCGTTTTGTTTTTTTTAAACCAGTCAGGAAGTTCTCTTGGACTTGTAAAAATGCAAATGTATCTGGGGATATAACATGGCTTTATTACAGGGGTATGAAAGAAGTGAGTGTAAGCAAAAAGCATCTTGCCACGTCAGGTTACTGGCTAGACTTGTGATTTTTGTGACACAGATTGTCAGAGCTGGCTTTTCCTTCCTGTAGTAATCGATTTGTGCTGTCTCCAGCTCCACTGCTTGCTAGATGTCTGCCCAGCTTCCTCGAAGGAACACTGCAGTATCCAGTAACTCTGGAAGCTGAGTAAAAATAGTGCTGTGGCTTCCCTTTAATAAAGGGGTTGACAGATACCAGTTGAAATGCAATCACATACCTTTTCAGGGTATGGATAAATGCTCTCTGTAGGCAAAAATGAAGGGGGGGAAAGAAAAAAAAGTTGTATAAATCATTCTTCCTGTTGGTGTATCAGATCTTGAGCACAAAAGGCAAAGAGCATCTCAGCCAGCTGGGGGGAATCGAGTGCCTGAACCCAACTCTAACCCATTTCTGCTGACGTCTGCTCTGCACGATCACTGGAAGCAAACTAGATGGAGCTGGAGATTACCGACTTTGAACCCTGCAGAAAGCACTGGCCTGAGGATACAATTTAGCAGGCTGAAAACCCCATGCTGAATTTCTGGCAAGCACTAGTGATTGGTGTGAAACACCTGCCTGTACAGCCTCTGACTTTGGGCACGGCATCATGTGAACTTCCCAGTGATCTCTGTCTAGAATAGCAACAGGAGCAAGATATGAAGGTGATCTGGAAAAGGCAGAAAAGAATGTATGCCCTGCTCTGAGGGTTTGTGGGGTTTTTTTTGGTTTTTTTTGTTTTTGTTTTTTTTTGGGGGGTTTTTTTGGTGGATATCTCTGTATCTGCTCTTTTTTTCTCTCTTCCCCAGTGTTCTTGGGAAAACCTAGTCCACATGTAGATGTCAGAATTACACTTCACTTGTGCCTGTGTGAAGACAAATTCATGATTTTGCTTTTATGGGTCTGCCCTTCATCCTTTTCTGATGTGCTGCTTTTCTTTTTTCCACCTTATTGCAGCTGTCCTTTCACCCCTGTCTCCTTTGAACACGTTCAGTATGGCTGGGGCTGAATGTGTTCACTTCTCAGAAACCTCTCAGACCTGTGTTTTGATTATTTTTTTTCCCACCAGAGATGTCTCTTCATTTATTGTTCTTTAAAGACAGAATTGGATGAAGTGATTCTCACCAGGGCTGTGTTGTTCCTCAGCCTCCTTTCTTTTCCCTGATGCTGCCCTATGTGTCATCCTGCTTTGAGAAGATGACTTCTAATCTGTTAAGAAGATGGTGCTGTAAAGACCTGAACACTTAATAATGAACCTGGACATTGAATTCAGGCTATTGTTACTATTGTCTGCAGCACAGGCATGAGTGATGCCTGGGAAAGAAACAGAAGTCAGGATGTACAAAATGTCTGAATTTCTGTGTCTGACCCACATTTTTCAAAGTCAACATTTCTTCCTATCGATTTCCATGGTTTCTGCTTATAAATACAAAGCTGGATGGTTCCTAGGCAAATATGTCTCACATACCAGAGTTCATAACCAGTCAAACTAATTAAAAAATAATAATTTTAAAATCTCACTGCAGTTCTGGTGGTATTGTACACTTTTTAATGCATATTTATATATATATATGTTTACCTATGTGTGGAAATTTGATATCTTAAAAAAACAATACTTCCTTTAGTTTTTTGTCAGCTGGACATTAATGAAGGTAATAACTAACAGGTTGTCTAGGGAATGGTCTCTGTGGGCCAGGTTCTTTCTATAAATAGAAGTAACTAATTACATCAGGTGATCACATGTTTACATGCAGCTTATCCCATTTATTGGACTGTCCTGCTTGTCAGGTTGGAGGCAAAAAAGTTCTACTTCATGCCTTGGAGGAAACTTCCCAGATTCTCCATGAACCTCAGGATTGCACGAGGGCACAGGGAGGAGGCAGGACCCCCCAGTGAAGGCAGGAAGGGAACTGAGGTAAGGTAGATAAATACCTGCTTCCATGAGGTTCTCTTCCCAGAATGGGAGTAGCAGGAGTGGTTTGATGGATTCAAGTAAATAAGTTCATTGGCATATAAATTCACAGAATACTCACAAAATTTATGATGCACTCATGAAGTGGTACCTGGTTCTTAGGAGCATGGTGGTGCTGCTGCCAGAGGCTGGGACTGCTGGCCAAGCCCATGAAATGTTGAACACTGGCAGGTCTAGATGGTAAAAATAAGTACACTGAAGGAAATTTTGGGATCTGGCATACCCACCAATGCTGCTGCTTAAATCTTTAGGAGTTCATGTCTTCCTCCACTCTTGTAGTATCATGTAGACAGTGTAGTGTGCCTTTATTTTTTCCTTGGATACACCTTGTTCCTCACTGTCTGCCCATATAATGGTGTTTTAACCCTGCTTCTGTTTTCTGTCTGTTGCTGAACCCCTATTTCCACTCTGGCCATGCTGTTGGAAAGATGCATGCTAAACAGATGCAGCATTCCAGATGATGGGATAATTGGTGACCTGTGAAATGGTCATTTTGGTTCACTTCCTTGCATAGTGGCAGCCAAAATAATCATGTCCTGACCTGTTTGGTGGTGTCCAGGAGTCTTTGCTGGATGTTACTAATTTAGAACTGATGTCCACGCTCAAGACTTTCACTTCAGTGTAAACAAAGTTATGCTGCCTGCTGTCAAGCTTTTTTCACAGGTTCCCTCAGGAGTTGTTGCACCACAGGTAGAAGTATAGTGAGTGATGCTCTGTAGTTAATGTGAATTGTGCTGCTGGCTTAAAATAGGTATAGCTTATAAACAATGTAAGCCTAATTGAGGCCAGAAAGTTGCTGAAATTGTTAGCTTTAATGTGATCAAGTAATTTTTAGAGGTCTATAAAGAATGAAAATTATGCTGGGCTTATCTGAAGTTTAGTGGTCTCTTCATTGATGCTTGAAAAATTTTTGGTTTTTTCAGAAAAGTTGTTCTTGTACAATTGAATGTCACAATTCATTCATGTTAATGAGCAGAACTTGGAGACTTTACAGTATAATTTGGGGAATAACAGTAGAGGAGAGCGCTGATAGCTTTACCTCTAAGGTAATTGAAATCTCACTTCTGTCTTCAGAAGCTTTGTGTTGATGCAAGAGTAAAAGAGGAAGATAAGGGAGTTGCAGTGGGGAGGAACTTGCCACAGGCTGCAGCTGTTGGCTTGTCTGGTGTGGTTTTATTCTGTCCAAGGTAGAGGCTCAGGCTTCCAGGTGTCCTCCTCCAGCCGGGTTTGGGAGCAGCTGTGAGCAGAAGTGTATAACTTGGGCACAGTAAAAATGTTCCAAAAAGCTGAATTTGTAAATGATGCAACTTTCCCTGTTTCTCAATGGGGCTCTTGTAATGCCCTGACAGTGAGGTTGGTTTCCTGGTTTGTTTTAGCTGCCATTGAGGCCCTGCTGTAGGAAGCCAGGGAGCCTTGTTCTTTATGAAGCTGGTGGAACAGCTGTAGCTCTATCCATCATAGGGATAAATAGGAGTCCCATAGAAGAGCCTAAAGCCTTCTTCCTTTATCTGGCAAACATATCTAGCATCCTTCATTATCATCCTGTCATTGAGTCTTGGTCAGTTAATTAAGTTTCCTGAGAAGGAAAAAATGTGTTTGCCTGCATTTTTTCACAGCGTTAATATTTTCCCTCTGCGCAGAAAAAAAATATTTAAGTCTGATTGTTGAAAACAACTGACGTGAAAGGCAAGTTATTGAAGAAAGCTTCACCAGGCATGGTTTGTTTTCCTGCCACCATTATCCCAGCTGGTTGCTGGCTGTATCCTGGTGGGTCCAAAAGTAGTGTCAACGTGCCTTTGACGCAAGATGGCCAGGAATGCAGTGTGTAAATAACCTCAGGTCTGCTTATAACTGCTTCCTTTGAGAGCTATGGCCCAGTTTGTATTGGAGAAGGTGCCATTCCTTGGAGCACTTGTTTATCTATTTATTGAGGTCAGCAAAGTGAGGAGTAATTACGGGATTTAGACTTGACAACAGGCTTCTGATGTATGAGAGCCCCAGAGTGTGAAATTGAAAAGCTAAGTGGCTTCATGCTATTGTTTGCTTGATAAAAACTCCTAATCTGCTCTTGAAGATTTTTTTTTTTTATTTTGTCATAGTCATTTAGGTTTTATTTAAGCGATATAGCATTGTGTTCTGACCATGGCAGAGCAATGCTTGATGACACATCAGACAGGAATTTGAGGAGATACTTAACTTTTTCAGAAAAAGCCATGAGACAGATATTACATGGCAAGTGACTTCACACTCAGTGTTGAGGTTTTTGACTAGGCAGTGATAAACATCTCCTTTAATTTTCAAAGGCTTTTTATGAGCTAGTCTTCCAGGTATTTTTAAGTTAGCCTGTGTTTTTCAGAGCCGTCTTTGTCTTAAATGCAGAAACACATTCTGCTAGGCAGGTTTGATTTGGGTCACACCAAACCCCCCAGGTAAACAGCAGAGGCCACCATTCTTGTCTGTGATGACAGAAGGGGAAACTTTCTGAAATGAAGGGTTAGTGAAATTGTACTGAAAAGCACAACTGACTGGTGTACAGTTGAAAGGAGATGTGTTGTAACCGAAGATAAAGTGGGAGCTGTACAATTCCAGGTCCTGTTGGCAGCAAACACTGGTGGCTGGAGCTGTGCATGCTAATGAACCCCTGAAAGATAGAGAGAAAAGGGCCGTGGTGCTCCTGCCAAAGTGCTAATTCTTACCTTGCTTATGAAGATCAAGTATCTTGCTCAGATTTAAAAATCAGTTTCTTTTATGCTTTCAGTAAAAGGTTGAAGAATGTGGTCATACCTAGTCAATTAAAACAGCATTCTTTAGCGCTTCCCTGGCTTTCTGCTGAGACCCAGGCAATGCTCTCTGCTTGCTGCGAGGCCAGCAGTGCAGGAGCAGCCTTCATCAGTCTTTGTTAGCATGGTGAGCTGCCTTGATGAACAGTTCATTAACTAGGAGAGGCAGAATCAGTCTTTTAATACACTTGCTATCACAGCTAGGCCCTGACAGTGAGCAGAAAACCTCAGGAGGCTTGTCTGAGCACTGAAACCTTTCTGCTGCTCTGAAATGTATCTTTCCCCCTCCTTCCACAGGCCTTCGGGTAGCAGCATTCATTAAAATGCTTCTTTAATAGTACAGCATATGTAGGATTTCATGGTTCAAACCCAGCAAATGGGACAATAACATACACACTTGCAGAAGAAACCTGTTCTGACTCTTCCAGGCATCTCTCAAGGTTCACCATGGTATTAATTGTTTCATTGTAAAATGCATAAGATGAAGGTAACAGTTAAAACAAATAACCAGAGGCATCTGGCAGCTCGTGGATCCCTGGCACGCCGCAGGTCTGAATGGGGCAGACGTGTTCCCAGCAGTTCAGGCACGCTCGTCGGGAGCTTCAGAGAGTGAAATTTCACTAGGAGCAAATCAAAGTCTGTGGTTTTTTTGCCCTGGGGTGTTGGGAGGGGAGAGGGGAATGGGCCAGATGAATCTGTACTTGCTATAGATGCAGATCTAAGAGCTAGTTTTCTAGCAAGAGTAAAACCTGAGCTATTGTAGCATGCACCTTAGGATTCAGCATGGATTTATACTGCAGCAAGCACCCGGGGATCATTTGTTACTCTCCTCCTTCCACCCCCTTTCCTTGCTTCTGTTAGCAAAAGATTAGTTCGGGGCAGGGAGTTACTGCTTCATCCAAGCATTTGAGGTGAAGCAGCCAGTAGTGGAGGCTTTGGTGCTCTCATCTAGAGCCTGATCTCTTGTTCATCCAAGCCCTCCAGGAAATGAGAAACATAAGCTGCAGGTATGTCAGTGCATATATGCAGAGCGCTGCGTTTCTGGAGCGCCTGGAACACGGAGGCCTCTGAAACCCTGCACTCCTCCTCAAAATGGCTGCCAGATGTGTTGGCTCTACTGAATTCCCCAGAGCCTGACACCAGAAATGCTGAGGTTATTACCAGCTTGGTTCTTGCTCTGTTCTTCCTTCAGTTTTCCAGGCACAGTGTTGCAAGAGGGAGCGTGACCCCGGATGGCTGCAGTACCTGCAGAGGCAGTCGCTGGCACCGGGCGAGCTCGGGGCAAGGCTCGCCGGGACTCTGTTTAAACAAAGGAAGTGTGTTTGTTTTCACAGTCCAGGCTTGGGAGCCTGGGCTGGGATCCTGTGCCATTTCCCTGTGCTAGGAGCAAGATTCTGAAGGAAGACAGCCTCTCCCTTTGCTGCAAAGCACAGCTCTTCCTGGCCAGCAAGTATGCATCTTATCCTCCCTGGCTTGTCAGGGCTGGAGTCTGGAAAGCTTAACTCAGATTTGGTTTGATATTTGTAGGTGCAATAAACAGTATAAAGACTCCTGCCGTGAGCCACGCTCTAGCTTTCCATGCTTGTGTGGCTTTCTTGGGCCAGTCTTATAAGCTACTGTACTTCTTGATCCCCTTGTAACCCAGTCAGTCCCAGTGGATGCTTGAAATCTGTTTCCCAGTCAGTGGGAAACTGAGCTTCCAGATCCTGTGGTAGTGCATCTGTGTGTTCAGCACAAGAGAGAAGACCTGCTAGGCAGCTGCCTTTATCATAAGTCAGGAGAAACTTTTAAAGTATTCTCTTAAGCCACACTGCATGGTAAATGGCTGGTTTTTGCCAGCAGGTACATTTTCCCTGCCACAGTCAGCAGTTTGCTCAAATAACAAATCTTAATGATAAAGAGGTGTTGGAAAGTATTTGAGTTAGTAGTAGGATCTGTAAGGAAAGTGTATCATCTAACATATGCTGCTCTGCCTTTTACTGAGGAAAAGTGTTTCTCAAAATAGTCCTCCTTACTCCTTCGTCTAATTTGCTTTGGTTTATTTCTAGCATCAAAATGAGAATGTCATTTCACTGTGATAGAGCTTTTATAGTAAGTGCAGATCCATGTGAGTAGGATGTATCCTGTGCTTCATAGCCAAGGCAAGCTGTATATGGTGACACTTTTAAGAGTATTTGGGTTGTCTTAAGATAGAAGGTGGTTTCCACCATTAACTAAGTGTGCCCAGGGATGGAGTAGATGGGAGGTGGTGGGTAGACCTCATGGCAGCTTGTTTAGTTGGACTCACTGCAAATCCAGGGGATGGAAATGCCTGCATGTATGACTGTGCTTGCTGCACAGGAATCTGTGCTGTCTCACATGGAGTAATCAAGTTATTTAAGGAGGTGTGTGAGGGAGGGAGGTATGTGTGTGGCACACCAGTGAATCTTGCATTTATCTTTGTTGTTCAAGTCTGAGAGTGCTCTGAAACCGTGGAGCTGAGATGGGTGTCATGGAAGACTGGCTTCTTGGAGGTGTCTGGCTAAGTGGATGTATGGGAGAGCGAATCCAGGGAGCTTCACCATAAATAAAAGGAAGTGCCTGGGAGCGGAACTGCAGAGCTGCCCTGACTCTGGCTGTGTACGTGAGAAGAGTTCCAGAAATGACAGTAAATAACAGTAAAGCTTTGCTTTGTGTTTCTCTTGTAGCAACCCTCCGCTCAGCGAGGAGATGCTGCCTCCGGGGGAGTGGATGTGCCACCGCTGCACCGTGCGCCGCAAGGTAAAGCTCTCAAAACAGACCAACCCCTGCCCTTCCAACTGGCCATTTGAAACCTGAATCCTGTGCTGTATACCTGCCTCTCCCCTCGTGTGTACTTAGACAACCAGAGCTGCTTCTTTGTGCTCACATTTACAAAGGGCTTTAGGAAAGAAACCTAAGGGGTCTTGGTGAGACCCTCACAGTATTTTAACCTCACTACTAGGAGGTAAAACTGAAGTGCCTGGTACCTTCTTGTCAGTCTGTGTTTTTTAAACTATTTTCCTTCCCCCCGTTTCTGGAAAGGAGGGAGAGCTGAGGCACAGAGGAAATGGAAATGGCTCCTGTGCTTGAGGAGGTGAGCTGTCTATAGGCAGAACAGGAGTCACATTAATACAGCTTTGCCATCAGGGCTGTGATTCTAGTTAATACGTGTTTTTTAGAAGAGTGACTTCACAGCAGTTGTACATCAGCAGAGGGTGAAATCACAGTGACTTATGATTTCCTGGGCTGTTGAACAGGATGGGGAGGAGATGATTGGGCAAGATTGTAGTTTTTTTTGTGCCTTGATGCTCTTTCTCCAGGAAGCTGTCTTGCACAATGTAAACATCTTATTGCTGTGGCCACGTAAGGCTGCGTAGCAGAGGGTTTAGAAACCACACCAAGCTATCTAGCAACTGTTCCCTTGAAGTGACACCCAAAACAGATTGGAAGAAAACTGTGTGCTCAGCCTTTTGTTCCTCAAGTGATTGCCTTGTTATGTTTCCAGGGTACTGTTCAACCGTCTGCCAACAATAGAAATGAAAGTCACAAATCAAAAAACAAATAATAAAGTAAAAAGAGAGAGAAAAGGAGAAAATCCTCAACTTTTCTCTATTAAAAATTGCCTGAAAACACTTTTCTCCCTTTGCAGACTGCATTAGTGATGGAGTAGATTGGTTCCTCCATATGGGTGATGCTGTCAAGCATTGGAGCAGTGCACAGTTGCCCATCCCAGGCCATGCAGCATCTCTTCCTCTTCCAAAATGCATCTTGTGGTGATGGCAGTTTGTAGTTTTCCTCTGCTGCACCTTGTTCAAGATTCCTGCCATCAGGAGATAGCAGAGTGTTGTTTGTATGTTGTGTTTGTATTCTCAAGCTGACCTTCTCAACCGCTGATGGGTTTGTATGCAGTGCCAGGGTTAGTAAATGCATCAACAGCAAACAGTCTGCTGTGGAGTTTCTCAGTGTTGGTAGCAAAGTAAACAGTTGGCTGATTTGTCAGGTGTTTAGGAGTAGATGCTGTGAAATGTTGTCCTGATGTGGATTCAAGTATAGCTACCCTGAAAGGAGAGACACATGGTAATGTTCTTCCCCATGCTTGGTTCTCTTCAGCTGTTCTGTCACGTGTACCTTAGCTGCCATCAGACTTTTCTTGATCAAGGCTCTAATGACTTCAAGGGGGAAGTTGTAGTGAGTGGCTCAAGCGTTTTCAGATGCTGTTTGTCTTCAATCACATATTTGTCAAGGTTGATGTGCTTTGTTTGTGGCCTCCATGATAAGCCTGCCTATTCATGTCGTGCAGAAGCGAGAACAGAAGAAAGAGCTGGGGCAGGTAAATGGATTGGTGGACAAATCTGGGAAAAGGACCACCTCCCCCACCAGTGACGCAGACCTGTTGGACAGGTCTAGCAGCAGCATCAGGGCTAATGCGCATGCCAGGATCTTGGAAAGGAGAGCGAGCCGGCCTGGCACTCCCACATCCAATGCCAGCACCGAGACCCCCAACTCAGAGCAGAATGATGTCGATGAGGACATAATTGACGTGGATGATGACTCTGCCATTGCAGAAATGGACTGTGGGCAGCCCCAGCTGAAGCGACCCTTTGAGCTTCTAATTGCTGCTGCCATGGAAAGGAACCCAACGCAGTTCCAGCTGCCGAACGAACTGACCTGCACCACAGCACTTCCAGGTGAGCAGGGCCTTGTCTGCTGGTAGTGAAGATGTCTGCAGTTGCATCCTGCTGCCCTCTTTGCTCTTCCTCTTGATAGTTGTGGCTCCAGTGGTGCTCACTGGTGAAAGCAGAGGGTGCCTCAGGCTCTCCTCCAGCTGCCTTTCAAATCTGAGCTGTGGGGACACTGCAGCTACACACCATGTCCATCAGGACTTGTGGTAGATGCTTGTTGTTCTCACCTTGGTCTAGATCATCAATATGAAAAAAAATCCGTTGTCAAAACACTTGATTTTTGATTTATGATGCAATAATATAGTAACAAAGTGTAACTAAATGTATAAGATGTCACTGAAATTACTAAGTATGAAATATATCTACCTTTAAAGATAGTCTCTGTCACTTAAGGCTAGATTTAGTGGTTGTCAGAGGTTCCTTAAGCAGCAGTCTTTGACTTTTGAGATGATTATATGTATCTCCCAGAAGGCAAATCTCTGCTATGTTGATAACCCAAAGCTTTTTAAAATTTCCTTTCCAGGTACTAGTAAGAGGAGGAGAAAGGAAGAAACCACAGGAAAGAATGTCAAGAAAGCACAACACGAGTTAGACCACAATGGTTTGGTTCCCTTGCCAGTGAAGGTCTGCTTCACATGCAACAGGTACTTTTTGTTCTTCCAGGGAAGTTGTTCAGTGTAGCTGCAGCCTTCAGGACCAAAGTTCTTGCTGTAAAAAGTAGATTACCTGTTTCCTTTTCCATTCTCCTTCATTACTTACTTACAATTCTCTAAATAAAGGGGATAATATTCATCTTTGCTGTTTAACCACAACAGTGTAGGTCCAGCTATAAAGGGTTCTGAAATGTTGCCTGGAGATTGACAAGATTGAGTCATCTTGTCTTCAGTGTTTCTGCAAAGAAATATTCTGAATTCATGGTGGTTTAGTAAATGGAGATGTTTGTTTATAGTTTGTGAAGGAAGTGTGTGAGGAGATGACCTTTAGGAAATAAAAATCTACTGAGAGATTTATAAGCCCAAGGCAAATAGGAATATTGTGCTGAAATTGTAAATCTGAAAACCAGTACAAAATACTGATGGGTTTTGTAACACTGCATAAAAAAATGCATAGATCAATCCCAATTCAAAATGTCAGTGAAAATGAAACTATTTCAGAAACCCAGTCAGAGTAAATTTCTCAAAGTGGAATGGGGACTCGGGTGGGCTTTTGTGGAGAAAAACTGGTGACTTTGCCATAGAGCAAAGACTTTTTTAAAGCCTGAGGATTGAGATGTAGTTGTTTTTCTGGAGTTTGAGACTTGTTCTGAGAATATCTTATTGGTGTACATGTCCCAGCATCACACATGATTCTTCTAAGGAAACTTGCAATTACCTAAATGTGAAATTTTCTTTTTGATCTCTGAATTTTGCTTCAAATAAAGGCTTGTGCCTCAAGTGAGTCTTGAAGAAGGTCCATACAGATCAAGTTACAAATCAGAAATCCTACTTTTTGATGCAAACAACAGTGTAGAGGCTAAACTGAAGTGGTCAGCCAAGCTTGCCTGAATGTTCTGTTTATACTTTGTACAGGGAATAAGATTTGGCTCTCTCTTCTCAGGAGTTGCAGAGTGGCACCTCTAATCCAGTGTGATTATTGCCCACTCCTGTTCCACATGGATTGTCTGGAGCCACCGCTTACTGCCATGCCTCTGGGTAGATGGATGTGCCCAAATCACATAGAACACGTGGTGGTAAGCAGGACTATGATTGCAGTATGGTAACTGGATGCTGGAGTGGAACCTGGCAGGTCCATTAAAGGACAGAGCACAACAAATGTAAAACAGCTTCTGGGCTCTTATTGCTCCCTGTAACGCTTGTAAAGCTCCTGCTGCAAGCAACATGCTCTCCAAAGGAATATGATGCTGCTCTCTGCAATAAGATATAAAGATGGGGGAACTTCTTCCTGTAACTGAAGCTGACAGCTCAGATTGTGGCTCACTGACAGCTTGTCTAGTTTTTGACTGGACTCTTTAAGATCTAGATGAGCTTCCAGAACTGGGATACGAAGCAGCACAGTGCTACAAATAGGGGAAGTAATTCTTTGCATGCTTAACCCAAAAAGAGTTTCATTCCAAGAGGGAGTTTTCATTTTTGGAAAAGCAGTGTACTTGAGACTTAAATACTCAGGAAACAGGGGGCTGAAACAAAGAGTTTTTTCCCAGACAAACTGCTTCTGAGAGCATTGATGCTGCTTAGTTGGCCTCTAAATGCTTTTGTATTCATCTCCAGCAATGTGCCCTTTAACAGAAATGGTTAGTGCTGCAGGAAACAAATAGTCTAAAGCTGAGCTGATGCTGTACTGCCAGTGCTATGAGGCATTATGAAAGTCTTAGGGTGCCTTAGAGTGACCTGCAGATCCCTAACTCCTGTGGCATTATCTGATCACCCAGCTGAACCAGAAGAACTTGACCCTGAGTAATCGGTGCCGAGTATTTGACCGGTTCCAGGACACCATATCTCAGCATGTTGTCAAAGTGGATTTCTTAAACCGAATCCATAAGAAACACCCTCCGAATCGCAGAGTTCTTCAGTCAGTGAAGAGGAAAGGTCTGAAGGTATGTGTGATAAGTAGTGGTGGGTGAAAACCATGTGTGTATCTGTTTTAGTTTGCAAGGGAAACCAGCATACTCCTTGGGGTGGGAGGATGAGGATAGGGTCAGAATATTGTGTTGGTGTGAGATATGGGTGTCAGCAGTCACTACCTGTTGGATTTAAGATCTCTTTCCTTCAACTATAAGTCTCAATCATTGCAAATAAGCACTTAAATCTAGCACAATCACAGAAGGTACAATACAAAACTTCCTGAAGGTGGCCCTACAGTCAGATTTGGGGCTGTGTTTGTTGCCAGGATGCCTGAAGACTGCCATACAGACTTCCCTTGGCTGTTTTTTCATGATTTCTCTTATGCTGTAGCCACCATATTGTACTAAAGTCGTGCCTGACCTAAGGGAATAAAACCTATTAATTTCAGCATGGCTACATCAATTTAAAGTACTCAGTCCTTGATACTTCCAATGTATCTGCAGGGTTCCTTTGGGTGATAAAGCAGCAAATGCAAAGTTTAGTGCTGATCAGGCACTTGGTTTAACTAGTCATTCCTGAGTAATTGTTCTCATGTGTGATTTTCTTTCCTTTCAATGTAGGTTCCTGATGCTATAAAGTCCCAATACCGGCTTCCACCCCCGTTACTCGCGCCTGCAGCAATTAGAGATGGCGAGCTGATCTGTAACGGGATCCCTGAGGAACCCTTGCAGAAGCACCTTTTGAACACTGAGCACTTAGCCAGCCAGACAGAACAACAGGAGGTAAATGAAGTCAAATGCTTGGACTCTGTGTGTGTAGTTGCTTTGGTACAAAGATCCCCTTCCATTTCAGTCATGATGGAGCAGTTGTCTAGGAAACCAATCTCAAGCTCGTGTGTGAAGGTGATAGCTTGTCTTATCTCTGACACCCTTGCCCAGTAAAACTTCACTTTGACTTTCCAGGTGAGATGTAAAATTCCTCATTTGACACTTCAGGGAAGTGGTGCAATAGTCCTCTGGCCTTAAGAGTGGAGTCAAGGGCCTTCTGTCTAGACATCATCTTTATTTCGTGGCTGAGGGGAAATACTTTGCGCTTTGGTTATGTAAGGCTGCTCTCTGACACGTTTATTTAGAAGTTAATGTCCCATTTCTGGGTCGCTTTTTATTGCAGATGGAATTGGACATGTAAATCAAGGTCAAATGAGTGTTTAAATCTTGTATGAAACTTCTGGCTAGATTCCACAGTGTAAGGGCATGTTAAGTTGCAATCAGCGGAGAAATCAAGTCTTTCTTTTAGCACAGACAAGGTTTTTTTATGTGGCAGGTGCACATCCACCGTGGAGCTTAAAACATAAAAAATATATTTGGTCTTCCTTCCACTTTGTGTAAAAGGAAAGTGATTTTTCTACTCCCTATACCTGAGGTAGAGCAGCATTTCTTACCAACGTGCTACAGAGTAAGTTGGAGGATTGTTTTTGGCTAGAAGCCCAAAGTAGTGAAAGGTGTGTTTGTAACCTGAGGCTGAAGAGTTGCAGCATTTAACAAGTGAAGAGAAGGAGGAGTTTATAAGTGAGGAAATGCTGCCTTCTCCCTCCTTTTATCTCAGCCCCTCTCTGTCCTATCTCCAGCATGGAGATAAGCAGGTTGCACTTCTGTACCTCTGGACAACATTTTCTCCTAATTGTAGATGAGCTCCAGAGCAGATGGTGTAGTTCCACACTGCATCTGAGCAGTCAGCAGCTGGATTTCTTCAAGCTGGGTGAACAATGGAGCAACTGCTGAGGTTTGGAGCACTGCTGCCTCCAGAGCTAACCTGCACTTTTTTCTTCCTTCCAGTGGCTCTGTAGTGTTGTTGCGCTCCAGTGCAGCATATTGAAACATTTATCTGCTAAGCAGATGACTTCGCTTTGGGACTCTGAACAAACAGAGAAGGCTGATATTAAGCCTGTTATTGTGGCAGATGGCTCACTCGCCAACCCTTACCAGGCAGCTGACAAGGCACCCACACCTTCCCTCTATTCCATGTCATCCTGCACCTCAGGGATTACCACCCAGAATTCCTTGAGCTCCTCGCAATCCCAGCAGACTGTGTCACAGGAAGATGTTAACTGCAGCTCTTGTATAGATAAATCCAAGAAGGCATCTTCTTGCGGGACTTCGAACGGGCCGACAGCCTCTGACGTTAAAGTGAACGGGCCTCATTTCTATGGCGTTTCATCCGAATCCTCAGCACAGTTGACTGACTCCCAGAGGCTCACGGCCTCTGGGAACACAATACCTGTTTTGTCTCATCGGCAAACGTGGCCTCGGCCCCTCACGCCCCCAGCCAGTTGCGGACTTCTGAATCACACCATTGGAACCATTGTCAAAACAGAGAACGTAGCAGGACCTGTTTCTTGTGCACAAAGGGGATCTGCGCCGGTCACGAGTTTGCCTACGTCCATCTCGAGCTCCTGTGCCAGCCTGGAGACCACCAGCACTTTGCAAAGGAAGAATGTGCAGACGCAGGTCGGGCCGCCGCTGACGGCGGAGCTGCGGGCCGGGGGCTCCCCGCTCAGTGCCACCCGGGCTCTCACCCCTCCCCAGGCTGCAGGAGATGGCATCTCAGCTGTTGGCTCCACAAACAGATTCTGTTCACCAGCACCACCTTCAGGTACGGGCTGAGCCGCTGACCTTGGCCCCGGGGCTGAGAAAAGCTCAGGCTAAACCTCATTCAGAAACTCAAGGCTGTAGCAGTGTGCCCTCGTTTGACTGGGAATCAGGCTTTCTGTGGAGAGCCAGCAGAAGTTTCTCAGGTCTCCTCTGTCTTAGATCCTTTTATGGGAGCCATGAGATGTATTTTTGCTGGCTGCCTATACTTGAGGGGGAAGCTCTGTCCTGACAAGCAGGATAGTAGGTCAGTTGAATTCTTGAAAGCAGCAGTAGTTTTATATCATTTGGCTGCTGCCTCGCTATTTCAACAGCTGCTGCTTTAAAACCCCAGTGCTGCTGTAAAACCACTGGTTTGTTTCAAATGGCCATTTGGATTGCAAGGTAGTCAGTCCTTCTCACAAGAGCAGCTCTCTGGGATCTAATCCAGAGTAACTGTTCAGGCAGTGGTTGTGTCCCCTACTGCAGGTGTTGTTGGAGCCTTCAACTACACAGAAATGTGGGGTTGGGAAGCTGTAGTCTGCTTAGGATCTGTTGGTCTGACACAGGGTAGTTATGGACTTGGACATGCTAGAGATCCTGAATTGTACCCAAAAAACTTGCTACATAATAGTAAGATATATAATAAAGTGTATATAACCATTTTTAGTGTAGAAACTTAAAGTCAAAGATGTTGACAGATGTTGGAGTAACTGCCCACAGCTCAAATTTTGCTAGAATAAACTTTCACATATGGCATTCTTTTCCTTTTCCCTCTCCCCACACCAGCTCAAGACTCAAACCAGCAAACTCTTTGTGTAGGTTGGGTGGGAGCAGTCATTGAAAAGCACGTGACAGAGCTGTGTGTCACTTCTCATGCAGTTCCAGCCTGCTCAGTATCAGGCTTGTGTGGAATGGCTCAGGTCTGGTGCTTATAAAGCAACAGAGCAACATCTTTTTATAATCCTTTCTAAAATTCCTCAATGAGTAACTTCTAAGCTTTGCCTCGCCTTTGGAAGCAGTCCCCAGGGTACTTGGCCTCCTCCTGAATAAACTTGGTTACTCTGAGGCTGCTGATTTGACCATGCCCTGCTTAGAAATGCAAGGCTGGAAGGAGTTCTGGGAGAGGAAATGAGACTGTAATATAGAAAACTTCTTGGTTGTGGTTTGAAGAGCACTGCAAACCCTACATAATTTTGCAGTTACTTAAGATGTTAAATAATTGCCTCTGGTGCAAAGCTTGTGTTCTGCAAAATCATCACTTGCTGCAATGTCTCTTGGGAATGGTGTAAACATTTAAATTTTCTATCTAACACGATGGATAAATATATTTATAACAAAAATTGTGGTGTGCAAATTTTGCTGCCAAGTACAAAAATGCAAATTGCTCATGACTTTTTTTGTCATAAATTTCAGTAGTTATAAGCAAACCAGCTCAAGAAGATGTAGTATGGACAACACATTACAGGGATTTTGTTTCCTGGCATTTGCCACTGCTTCTTTCAGTTGCATGGCCACTTCCAAAGCAGGAGGGTTTTATTTTGTAAATAATAAAATCTACTTATGACTGTCACATTCCTTCTGGACAATGATGTGCACCCCAGACTTTATAACTGTGTAGAAATAAAACCATGGCAGTTGTACTTTTTATTCATGTTAAAACCTAGACAAGCTACTTGACAAATGTCTCTTAGGTTTAATAAATTCTTCAAGCTCCTGGTGAGCTGGTGCTCATTTTTCCAGTGTCACCACAGGGAGCAGGAGATTAAATGTATAGGTCAAGAATTCCTCCAGCAGCTGGAGATGAGGCAGAAACCACGTTTGGCTCTGTGTTGCAGGCACACAGAAGCCTTTCTGTGAGCAGAAGAAAGCTCCTGGCCTCTAGTTCAGACCTTTTTGAAAGCATGACTATGAGCAAAATGAGTCATTTGGAGCAGCTTGGCAGCCAAGGGCAGCCTGAGGACTGGGTGCATGTCTGGTGAACGTCACAGTGACATCTCTTCTCTCCATCACCTCTCTCTGTAGATGGTAAGGTCAGTCCCAGCACCTTATCCATAGGAAGCGCTTTAACTCTACCCTCATCACTCACTTCAAACTCTGCAGCTATGTTGGATTTCACCAGTTCCCTGAAAGCCTTTATGGATGGGGGTGAGTATTTAATTCATCATCAGTCTCTGCTAGCCCTGTGTGTTTGCTTCCCTAAAGCATTCCATCTCTGCTTGGGGAAATGTTCCAGAGATAAAGAAGGGTTGTAGTCAGGTGAGGGAGGGGCTGGGTGTACAATACCTTAAATATGTCACATGCTTCCCTGCTCCTAGTGTTGCCAAGGCAGCAAGGCCAATGAAGTGTTTCTGCCTGAAGCTTTTCTGGGGAAGAATCACAACTGGGCTGCTTTCCAGGTGGAATTCACATGCAGAAACCTGCAGCCCTGCCATGTTGTGATCCTAGCTGCAATCCAGAGCTGCTGCTGGCAGATGGAAAGCAGCAACAGATCTTGTAGTAGAGCAGTCACCTGAGTGGTGATGCTCCAGTGGGTCTGTTAATTTTATAATTTATTTCTGCTTCCATCAGTCTCCTAGGCTGGCCTGGTTTTTATTTCCTTTTGTTGCACTTGGCAAGAGATGGCAAATGTTAGCAGAGTGCCTTCAGGAGGGGATTGCTGAGCAGCAATCATCAGTAGCACACCCAGGCTGTTGACAGAGGTGAAATCTGAAGAACAGCCCTTCTGGCATTGCCAGTGTGAGCCTCTTCTTGGGTGAACCCAGCTGCTCAGCCCACCTTCTGCTATTGGGAAAGGCTCTTATAGCTCTTCCTCCTCTCCTTTCCATTTTAACTGTTGTTGATGTGGAGAAAGCTCTTGGAAAAAGATGTTATGCAGCCTCCTTGCTGCAAGAACGCAGAGCTTTGTAAGGCTTTACAAATATAAACACTTCAGAGTTGTCAGAAAATCTGCTCTAAAGCTCATTAGTAATATTGTCTGGATTGCACTGTTTGGTTTAATTTACCCTGCTATGGACTTGTGACTCCAGTGTGAGCCTGCAGCAGCTTCAAAGGGGGTTCTCTGTGATGCAGGGCTGGACTTTCTAACCAGGTAGCAGAGCTTCAGAGGAACGACCCAACATGCTGTCCAAAGGGGTGCAATGGCCATCTCTACTGACCTTGTTGATTCTGAGCCAAAACAGCAGATTTTCAGCTTTTATCAACCCTAGTTGCCCCAAACTTCTGCTTGCTGCCTCAGTTGTAGCTCTCCAGCCATGGCTGGCACTGTCCTCACCATCTGCTCACAGAAGGTGATGTGAAATAAAAGCTCACCTGTGTGTAAGAGTCTTGATATTGCAGAATTGGTCAAGTCTTTGCTGTTGAAGCAAACAGCAGGTTTGAAAGTTGGACAGTTAAATCCACAGCTCAGATTGCACTCTTTCCCTGAATAACTTACTAATTGCTTTTTGTTTATTAACAGAGATTGAGATAAATATGTTGGATGAGCAGCTGATCAAGTTTCTGGCCTTGCAGAGAATACATCAGCTCTTTCCTCCCAAAGCTCAGTCTCTAGCGAGCAGTGTCAATTCCCATCAGCAATCTCCTGTGGGAAACCACATTGAAGGTAAGAGCAGCCCTAGAATAGTGGGTTATGTTCAGCCATAGATTTGCCACTCCCTTGTCTATTCCTTGAAGGAGATTTCCCTTTTCTTCTGGTATCTGATGCTGCCTTTCACTTTTCTTTCTTCTCATCCCCCTGCTCTGGATTTCCACTGACCAGAAACTCCACCAAGATCCTCTACTTAATTATTTACAAACCTTCAGCTTTTCTGCTAGAAATGTTTAGTGAAGTTGTGTTTTATTCATCTTATAATTAGCAAGAGATGGGAAGGTTCATCTCAGGTGCTTGGTGGCTTTTCTTTGCACTTTTACTTTTGAGATGGGCAAGAGAAATCTGTGAATTCCTGCTCTCTTTCTGGAGGAGTTGCTTGTGATACAAGCACAAGAAGAGGAGCACAGAATATATGTGACATTGTTATTGCCTGTTCACAATGTTAAGCCAAAGCCACCACTACATATGACTAATGCCAGTAATGGAAAACAACTTGAATTTCTCTTGGAAATCTCCAGATTCCCCAGTTTGGCTTTGTTTATTACCACTGGTATCACCTGAAACTGCAGGGTGAACGTGGCTTCGTGATCCTCTGCATGCAGCCAGTCAATTTTATCTGCTTTCAAGCACTAACTGGACTGCCTTGCTGTGGAAGCAGTTCTCTGCTCCCCCTCTGCTAGGCCTGGGGGTAAATATCCCAGATAAAATCTTTGGAAGTCAGACAGTAATCTTTTTCTGAAGCTCTGTGCTTGCCTGCTTTAGCATCACAGCATTCCCTAAATGCTTTGTCAGTCTTCTTGTGATGGCTGCTGCAGGACACAGCAGCAGGCTGTGGTATGAGCTGCCTTCCTGGTCTGGAATTCTTCAGCAGTCTGCCTTTCTCAAGGCAGATTGGTGCTGTCTTAACCCATCACCCTTTTTGGGCAGGAATGATACATCCAACTGGCTGCTTAGCATTGCTGATGAAATGTTAGATCCAAAGCCTTCAGTGAGCCCTGCAGAGCCAGGCAGCTGAAAGGATTCATGCAGGGCAGCCAGGCAGAGCTGGAACCTGTGATGCCACTTGGTGTGGCCACAATTCTTGATGTAGGTATCTCTGCAGTCTTTCATAATCCTCATGTTCTGTCCCTTGATTTCACCCTCCTGGTGTAACACTGTCCTGCAGATGTGGTATCAGCAGAGGCTTCAACTCACTGTATAAGGGGTTTTCTTTCAAAAGACAGTGCTGAAATCCTGGTTAGGCCTGTGTGGCCCAATAGCTGTTCCACAGATTTTCTTAACGTGGGCATGTGAGTGTGTGATTTGAACTTGGAGCTGCTCTGGAGGCTCAGCCCTGGACCAGCCATTGTCAAGTATGCCACAGAGACTGACCTAGGGTAAAAGAATCCAGTTAATCATCCTGTCTTGGGAGCTGGGTTTGTCCCTGCCAAGCCCCATTCAGCCCAGGTGTTTTTCCTGTAGCTTCCACTAGAAATGATATCACGGCTATTACGTTGATGAATTCACCAGCACCAGTTCTTTTTAGGTGGCACTTGGAGAGCAAAGACTGAGCATTTTCATTACCCAGAGTAGAAGAGATTAAGAAAGAAGCCAGTGGTAGAAGGCTTGTGTGTTCCTCAGCGTGGCTCCATTGTGCACACTCCATGTTAATGCTCCCCATTTGCATGGCTTGTGTGGGTTATGAGAAAGCAATTTTCTCTGACTGGTAAAAAGAGGTTTAATGCACAAATGTTCCTAGAGGGTTGGGAGCTGGTGCTTAGGCCAAAGCTGACTGCATCCTCCATAGAGTCTGTGCTTTCTGAGCTGGGACACTGGGGTCAAGCAGCTTTCCCAGCTGATAACATTGTTCAAGTGATTTCTTTTTATCTTGCAGCGCAACGAAAGGAAGTGCAAGCCCGGGCAGTGTTCTATCCTCTGATGGGCTTGGGGGGTGCAGTCAATATGTGCTATCGAACCCTCTACATTGGGACAGGTGAGTTGCTTCTTCCTGCCCTGACCTTTCAGAATGAGGGTGGTTCTCCCTGAAACCCTCCCTAAGGTCTTTGCCAAGTGGGTGTCAAAGGAAACAGGCTCACTGTGGTCACTTGTACTGGGATTCTGCACTACCAAGAAGTGTGGAAATCCCCCATCTGCCTGAAGCTGTGTGGGTGGCAACTCTGTCACCTGGTGTCATAACTAGAACAGCTGCCATGGAGTGGTAATGCCTGACTGATGGAGAGGAGAGTTATGTTTTGTTTCTTGTTGCTTAGATTCTTCTGGTGCTCTGGGTAGACCCAGGAGCAGTGAAATGCTCTTCAACCTTTGTGGAGCTGCTGGTTCCCTTCCCCCACTGAAACTTTGTTGGTGGCTTATCGAAGCATTATTCATGCAGTCCTGGGAGCAGGACAAAAGCAGTTGCTCCCCTGTTGTTTTGCTAATTGAAGTTTAATTCTGTCTGTTGTTCTCTGCTGCCTGACAGTTTTTTTCTTCCAATACGAACTGAGCCTGTTTTGTCCTCCCCCATGACAGGAGCTGATATGGATGTGTGCCTTACAAGCTATGGTCACTGTAACTATGTGTCTGGCAAACATGCCTGCATATTCTATGATGAGGTGAGTGCCTGAGTGATTTTTTTTCCATTATTATTATTATTTTTATTTTTTTGGTGTGCATGGCAGTGGGAGCTGGAGATGCAGGCAGCAGGTTGTCTTTGTGTGGTGCTCCTTTTGTGGCCTACAAAGTAAGAGCCAGGTTTTACTCCAGTGGAGGCTGTGTCAGCATTTTCTGTCAAACCTTTTTCTGAAGCACAGAGCTCTGCCAGCACAATTTCTCTTACTGCCTGTGGGCAAGGACTGCCCACAAGTCAGCACTGTCACTGCTGGTGTCTAGGGAAAGAAAAGGACATAGACATTGTCTGATACTTTTTGATCTGGATGTGTTGTTAATAAAAGCTAAACTTCATATGTCAACATCAAACCTCAGCTGGAACAAACCAGGGAACTGCTCTGAGTCCCTTGTATTCAAGTGTGATGGGGGAGCAAAGCATTCATAGCATCTGCAGTTCTCTGTAAATTATTTATTTAGCTAAAACTTCAGTTAAGCTCGCAGCATAAATAGAAACCTACAGTTTCTACTTAGCTACAGCCCAGAGATTAGTTTGTTCTTGAAGTAAACAGACCAGCAGGCCTGCCAGTAACAGCACTGCTGGAGATATCTCCTAGCATGGAAACAGTCTTTGAAGCAAGATCGAGTCTTTTATATCACCATTTGTCAACCAGCTCCAGAGGAGGATCCAGGATTAACCCCCAGCCAGCTTTAACCATTCCTCCAGCGCCCTGCAAGCTACCAAACACACTCAGTAATGGGATCCTGACTGTAAATCTCTGGAAGAATCTCCTCACAGTGATCAGTCATAAATCAGGCTCCAGGCACTGACCTTTCACCCTCTAGTGGGTCTGCTGTAGTTGTGGTCACTGGAGAGGGAGAATTCCCCTTCCTGGAGCTCTCTCTGCAGGTTCTCCTTCTGCACTCTAGCAGGTTACTTCAAAACCTACTCTCACATGCATGTGGAGTTTTTTTAACTTGATTTAAGCCTTGTAGTCCCCGAGGGACAAGATCTTGAGCTCTCAGATGATTTCTGTGAGCTAACCTGAAATCTTCTCTGCTCTGGCAACATCCTCCACAGAGCTCAGCTGAGCGTGACGCCGCTTGTGTAACGCTGCGTGTCACAGTAATGTCTGCTGGCATTTCAGCATCTGCACAAGGCTGGGAATCCCAGACTGCCCCTGTCCTGAGGCTGCTGCAGCACGTGGCATCCCTCTTGCCCTCTTGTGCCTGCTTTCCAGAGCTCATCTCTTCCTCCTAGGCACAGGTCTCGAGCCAAGTTTACATCAGGTGCACCTGTAAAATGCTCGCTTTTGTGAGCATCTGCTTGAATATCCCGTTTCCAAAAGATGTGTTGGTTCAAGTGCAGTAGGTAAAACCCACTTCCCTTTGGCCATCCTTCTCTGCCAGAAAGCAGAGAAGCTGTGGCTGCCCTAATCAGTGTTCAAGGCCAGGTTGGATGGGGCTTGGAGGAACCTGGTCTAGTGGAAGGTGTCCCTGCCTATGGCAGGGGATGGAGCAAGATGGTCTTTAAGGTCCCTGCCAACCCAAACAATTCTATGACTTCATGTCTTGATTCTCTGCTCTTGCATTTCTTTTCAGAATACGAAACATTACGAGCTGTTGAACTACAGTGAGCATGGGACAACAGTGGACAATGTTCTGTATTCGTGTGACTTCTCGGAGAAGATGACACCCACTCCTCCCAGCAGTATTGTTGCCAAAGTGCAGAGTGTGATAAGTGAGTGTTGTACCACCACCACAGGGAGTTCATTGAGAGGGGGCAGAAGCAGATGGAAACCAATTCCTTGTTGATGCCCACTGTTCTGCACTGGCTGGTGCAAAAAGGGGAGCCTTGCCACAGCCTTTAGCTGGGGTTACACAAGACCTTCCTCTGCAGCCTGGGGAGTTTTGTGCTCTGACCTAAATCCTACCCCAGCCTCCAGTACAGGAGTTACCAAGCTCCAGGTCCCAGTGGGCAGCCAGTTTGGAGCAGGCCTGAGGCATTTCCCCATACATGTCCTCCCTTCCCAGGCTGTGAAAAGATCTGGGCTGTGCTGCAGGCATTCTGTCCCTGCATGGCTCACTCCTGCTCTCCACCTGATCAGCTTTCTCTTTTTGGGCTGCCAAAATAAGATATGTAAATGCCTCGACCTCTCCAAGGCTGAGGAGATTCCCATTTCCCTTTGATCAGCTGCTCACTGCAGACTGAAATCCCTCATGGCTGAAGAGTTTTACCCATGAGGCACCTCAGCAGTAACCCTGTTGATGAAAACAAGCTGCTGCTGACCTGCCCAAACCTTAGAGGTTTTTTTATTCTTTTCCAGAACGACATAAAAGCAGAAAACAGGAAGAGGAGGCGCATGAAGAGGCTGCTGTGATGAACTCCCAGGCACAAGGGCAGCATCGAAAACCCTGTAACTGCAAAGCCAGCAGCTCCAGTTTGATTGGGGGCAGTGGGGCTGGCTGGGAGGGCACGGCCCTGCTCCACCACGGCAGTTATATCAAGCTGGGCTGCCTGCAGTTCGTTTTCAGCATCACCGAATTTGCGACCAAACAGCCCAAGGGGGACACTGCCTTAGTACAAGATATGGACTTGGAGGAGAAACTTTCTCTGAAACCCCACCAGGTGCCCGTGCTGCGGTCCAACTCAGTTCCCTAGGAATTTTTAGGAAGAGAGCTTTTTGGAGTAAGGAAAACGCCCTCAGACTCTTTACAATGCAAAAATGTACAAACCGAGGTGGGATTTTTCTGTGTCGGCCCAGAGACTGTTCACACGCCGTTTGCATGAAATGAAGAACGTTTAACTTTTTTTAATTTTTCTTTTTTGCTCAAGTTTTAGGGGCATTTGCACATATATTTGTACTATACATTTCATTTTAAAAGGAAAACTGCAGTGAGAGCAGGACGTGTCAGAGCGAGGGGTGACCGCTGTCTGACTCGAGGACTCTCTCTGACAGATAGTTCCCATGCAGTTGTAAAATAATCAGAAACTTGTTCTATTTTGTGCCAGTGACAATAGTTTTATATTAAAAGAGAAATACAGTTTTCATACAGCA
Organism: Erithacus rubecula; assembly: GCF_903797595.1. Lineage (NCBI taxonomy): Eukaryota > Metazoa > Chordata > Aves > Passeriformes > Muscicapidae > Erithacus > Erithacus rubecula. The sequence continues at coordinate 4,146,479 of NC_136674.1, forward strand.
AATCTATACAATATCATTGTTTTATTTAATGTAAAGAAGCGCTCTTCTTCCCACAGTTATTTTTCCCATCCCTCCCTGCTATGGTTGCACTACAAGTAGCTACTGTGTATTATGGGCAGTGAGAAATGAGTTCTTTTCCTGGTGTCCATCCTATTTTTTATTTCAAATAAGGAAAAGTGTTGGATTCTGTGTAAATACATCAGTGATGGCATTTTTCAATGTTTTAAAGCTGTGTACAGTGCTACATGTGGTATGACGTTCCTCAAATTGTCTATTGTAGCAGATCCTTTGTCGTAACCTGTCTGTCTCTTTTGTTTCTCTGCCACCTCCCCGCAGCAGAACAGCTAGTTCCACTGTACATAGTAATTGTAACGTTTTAGACTTTACAGAAACTTTCCTGTATTCTGTATATAAAAAAAAAAATACTTCACATTCTGTTTTCTCGATTGTCTGTCTTCACTCGTGTCACCACAACCTGGAGCTTCCCCAGAGTGTCTGACTGCAGAGGAGCCTGAGCTGGGAATCAAGGCTGGGGTGGGATAGAAAGACCTTGATGTCCTGCCTGGGATGTGGGAAGAGGGTGAGGACTGGAAAGTGATTGAATCATGGAATTTGTTGAGGTAGGAACGACTCTTGAAGGTCATGCAGTCCAACCCCTGCACTGAGTGGGACACCTTCAACTCAGTGTGGCCCAACCTCACCTCAAATGTTTCCAGGGATGGGGCACATCCAGTTCTGGGCTCTTCAGGACAGAAGAGACATAGCCTGAAGGTGTCCTGAAAGATCAGGGGACTGGCACACCTCACTGACGAGGGAGAGCTGAGGGAGCTGGGCCTGTTTAGCCTGCAGAAGAGCAGCCTGAGGAAATCTAATTCTCAAATACATGGGGGTAGGGGATGTGTGAGCAGATGGGATGGAGCCAGGCTCTTCTCAGAGGTTCTAAGCAATAGAATGAGAGGCAAGGGCAGAAGCAGGAGCAAGGGAAGTTACAGCTGAACATGAGGAAGAACTACTTTACCATGCACTGGAACAGGCTGCCCCAAAAGGTGGCAGATCCCTGAAGATATTCAGCTATCCAGGCAGAGTTCTCGGTGCTCTAGAGGACGCTGCTTGAGTAGGGGGGCTGGACTAGATGACCTCCCACGGTCCGTTCCCACCCCTGTGATCTCCCACCCCTCGGGGCAGCACCCGGGGCATTGATGGGGGGCAGCGCTGCCCGCACTCACCCTCTGTCTCCGCTCCCACCGCCGCACGAACCCAGCTCTCCCGCCGCCTCCAGCCGCGCAGACCGTGCCCCACCCGCCCGTCCGCCGGTCCGTCCCGCCGGGGCGGGGATGCGGGAGCGGGGCGGGGCTGCGCCGGGCCGGGGCTGCCCGGAACGGCGGCGGCGGGATGGGCTGGGTGCTGCTGGGTGTGGGGGTGCTGCTGGCGCTCTACACGCTGCTCCGGTACGGGCTGCGCGGCGCCCCGCGGCCCCGCTGCCGGCCCGAGCTGCGCGGCCGCACCGCCATCGTCACCGGTGAGCGACCGGCGGGGAGCCGGGACGGGCCCCGGAGCGGCCTTTGCCCCCGCTCACCCCCGCGCTCCGATCCGCAGGGGGAAGCAGCGGCATCGGCGCGGCCACGGCGCTGGAGCTCGCACGGTGCGGGGCCCGCGTTATCCTGGCGACCCGCAGCGCCCGGCGGGGAGAGGCCGCCGCCAGCCGCATCCGCAGGGTGAGCGCCGGGAACCGCCGGGAACCCCCGGCATTCCCACCCACGGGACATCCCCAAACCGTATGGCACCCCCAGGACACTCCCGAGATGTCCCCAGTGTACCCGTGGGACATCCTTGGGTATCACATGAACACCCCCAGATACCTCCATGGGCACCTTGAGGACACTGCCTCAGCAGCCCAGGGTGCCCATTAGACACCCCCAGGACATCCCTGAGCATCCCTAGGACACCATGCAAGACACACAACAGAACATCTCTAAGCATCACATGATTAACCCCCAAAAATCCCCCATGGGTTCATCCCAGGAACAACCCCTCAGCCATCCCATTAGGAACACCCCCAAGCAAGGTGGGGCACACTAGACACCCCCTGCAGCCTCCCATGCTGGGGGGTCCCAGCACACTGTACCTATTGATTCAGTCCCCAGAACATCCCCCTGCCCGTGGCTGGCTCCAGCCCCCTGGCCCTGGCCCAGTCCTTGTTGTGCCCACAGGAGACAGGGAACAACGAGGTGCAGTTCATGCACCTGGACCTGGCCAGCCTGCGCTCAGTGAGAGCCTTTGCCAGCACCTTCCTGCGCCAGGAGCCCAAGCTGCACATCCTCATCAACAACGCAGGTGAGTGCTGGGACCCCAAATCCCCTCTGCACCCCCGGGGCACTGCCACAAGCTGCCATTGCCTCCTCACTCTGCAGGGGTGAGCGCTGGGGGCACGACAGAGGATGGCTTCAGCCTGCCCTTCCAGGTGAACCACCTGGGCCATTTCCTGCTGACCCAGCTGCTGCTGGAGCGGCTGCGGAGCTGCGCTCCCAGCCGGGTGGTCATCGTGGCCTCCAGTGCCCACTGCGCCGGCCGCCTGCGTCCCGAGTCCCTGGGCCGGCCGCCCTCGGGGCTCTTCTCCACCTTCCAGGACTACTGTGACAGCAAACTGGCCAACGTGCTGCACGCCCGCGAGCTGGCCACGCGCGAGCAGGGCACGCAGGTCACCTGCTACGCCGTGCACCCAGGTAGGACCCAGCTCAGCCCTGGTGCCTGTGTGTGATCTGCTCACCTGTGTGTCCTGTGGTGTCCTTCTGTGGGGGTGGGCTCCTGCTCTGCAGCCTTTTCACAGGGAATTCCTGCACGGGGAGCATCTCTCCCTTGCATGGTGCAGCCCTTTGCATGTGTCCCTTTATATGGTGTGTCTCTGTGCACAGTGTCCGTTTTCATGCTGTGCCCCTTATCTTGGCATGTCCCTTTGCACCTTGTCCCCTTGCACTGTGTTCCTTGATACGTGTTCCTTTTACAGCCTCCCTTGGCACAACATATCTCTTTATACAGCGTGCCCTGTTTCATGTGTCCCTTCGCATGAGGCACACCCACACACCCCCCCAGCCTTGCACAGCCAGGACAAGCGTGGCAGTGCCTGGGGACAATCACAGCCATGCTGCCCATGCCGAGGCCACCCTGGCCATCTCCCTTATGTGCCCATCCACTGGGACACACAGAGGAGCACTCCACAGGGGACACCTCACCGGTCCCAATCTCCCACAGGCTTCGTCAACACCTCGCTGTTCCGGCACGCGCCGCTGTGGCTGAAGCCGCTGCTGCTGCCCCTGGCCTGGCTGCTGTTCCTGGACGCGTCCGAGGGCGCGCAGGTGGTGCTGGACTGTGCCACGCAGGACGGCCTCGAGCCCCTCAGCGGCCGCTACCTCACCGGCTGCGGCCCCCGGCTGCCCTGGCCAGCGGGGCGCGATGACCGCCTGGCACGGGCGCTCTGGGAGGGCAGCGAGCGCCTGGTGGGGCTGGGGGCGGCGGGGGGACACCGGGAGGGACACCGGGAGGGACTCGCTGCTCCCACAGCACAATAAAGGTGATGGTGGTGATGAGGGAGCGCGGGGGGTGCTGTGTGGGCGTGGAATGGGGGTGAGTGAGGGGCAGCGGCACACCCAGCACACCCTGCATGTGCAGCAGAGCTGGGAGGGTGACAGTGAGTGAGTGTGCAAGGGGATGTGTGTGCAGAGCAGCACATCTGGCTCTGCACACACACTGCAGACACACACCCATTCAGTGTCACACACACACACATACTCCTTGCACACCCATCAGTCACACACACACACACATCCCTTGCACACCCATTCAGTGTCACACACACACATATCCCTTGCACACCCATCAGTGTCACACACACACACACATCCCTTCCACACCCATCAGTGTCACACACACACATCCCTTGCACACCCATCAATGACACACACACACATCCCTTGCACACCCATCAGTGTCACACACACACACATATCCCTTGCACACCCATCAGTGTCACACACACACATCCCTTGCACACCCATCAGTGTCACACACACACACATATCCCTTGCACACCCATCAGTGTCACACACACACATCCCTTGCACACCCATCAGTGTCACACACACACACATCCCTTGCACATCCATCAGTGTCACACACACACACATATCCCTTTCACACCCATCAGTGTCACACACACACACATCCCTTGCACACCCATCAGTGTCACACACACACACATATCCCTTGCACACCCATCAGTGTCACACACACACACATCCCTTGCACACCCATCAGTCACACACACACATATCCCTTGCACACCCATCAGTCACACACACACATCCCTTACACACCGCGCATGCGCGCGCCCCATGTTCCCGCGCACGCGGCGCTCAACATGGCGGCGGCCCCGGCTCCGCCCCCGGGGTGTGTCACCGACCTCCCCAAGATGGCGGCACACCCTGGCCCCGCCTCAGGGTGTGTCACCGACCTTCCCAAGATGGCGGCACCGGCGGGCCGCGCCCCCGCCGTGCGAGGCGCGGGGTGTTGTGGGGGCGGTCGGCGGCGGGGCCGTCATGGGGAACTGCCACACGGTGGGGCCCAACGAGGCACTGGTGGTGTCAGGTACGGCCGGGACAGAGGGGCTGTGGGGTGACACAGAGGGCACCCTGCGAGAATGGGGGTCCTGGCTGTGAGGGGCTATCAGGGTGTCCCTGTCGTGGTGGGACGCTGAGGGATTGGGGAGGGGTCTCTAATGCGGTGTGTTAGGAGGGGACTTTGGGCGTCCTGGCTGAGAGGGAGTTCTCGGCGATTTGAGGGGTCTCGATCACTGGGGGGCCCTGAGGGAGCTGCAGAGGGGGGTCTCTGTGATGGAGCCGCATGGGAGAGAGAAATCGGAGGGTCCTGGCTCTGAGGGGACTCTCAGGGCTCGAGGAGTCCCTGTCAGGGGGGACACTGTCATGGAGACAACCTGTGGGAATTTGGGGGGTCTCTGTGATGGAGTGTGCAAGGAGGGGGGAATTGAGGAATCCTGGCTGTGAGGGCACTCCGAGGGATTCTAGGAGCGATTCCTGTCCTAGGAGGGCCCTGAGTGATTCGGGAATAGACGGGGAGATGCTGTAATGGAGCTGAGGCTCCGGGCTGGGGTCCCAGCGGCGCAGAGCGGTGGGCGAGGTCCGGCGGCAGCTGCAGCACCTGCGATTTCAGCTGATGTCAGGCAGTGGCACCAGCAAAACTCCGCGTCCCTGCCAACAGGCTTTGGCTGGGATTGCCGGGAAGCCTCCTGTGCCCAGCCACAGGTTGGATTTGCCAGGGAGGGGAGCTGGGTGTGAGCATCCCCCCGGGGCAGAGCGCTGCAGTGCTCATCTTCATCCATCGCATCCTGCAGCTTCCTCAGCCGCACATCACCTGGACTGCTGGCACTGGATGCAGGTGATGCCCGCTGGACATGTGGAATATCGCCAGCAGCAGTTGAGGTCACTGAGGTTGGAGTTAAACAAACAGCAGTGAAATCCCCGTGTCTGATTTAAGCTGTAGCTGCTTTAATGCTGCTGAAGCTCCTGGCTGCACTTTGGCATGGACCAGACTTTGTGTGGACAGGATTGTTATTAATTCATTATTGTTAGGTGATGTGAGGGCTGGGAGCTTCGCTCTGTCACAGGCTGAGGTCAGCTGCAAGGTAATGAACACCTTCAAAATACATGTGAGCATCAAGGATGTGCCTCAAGCCACATTTCTGCCCGGCTTGCAACTATGTTATTGTGGTTTTGGAGCCAAAGGCTCCAGCAAGCTGTGGGTGATCTGTTATCAGTTCATCTCTCTGGATAACAGACCTATTATGGGAATTCCTGAGGAGATGCCAGGAACAGGCTGCGGTTCTGTAAACAAATATGCCCACTCTGGTGGTGGCTTCTGATGAGTTACAAACCCCACCCAGCAGCTGCCCAGAGCAGCAGTATTCCTTGCAGAGTATTCCAGAGTACTGCAGAGTATTCCTTGCAGTTTTCCTGGTCTGCAGTTCCCAGTGGGATCAGAGCTGATGTGGTGCTTTCCTCCAAAGAGACCCGTTAAAACTGGCACTGCTTGGTGAAATGCCACATTCGTGGGAAGATTGGGAAGCTGTGCTCCAGGTGTGCTGGGATTCCCTTTAGTCTCAGAAGCTTGGGTTTGCTTCTGTTCAGCTCTGGAGTTTACAAAACACAGCTTGTAGGATGAGCCAGCAGGAATTTGTGGCATCTGCTTGCAATTCCAGGCGTGGTGCTTTTCCACAGCCAGGAGTGGCGGGCCCAGGACGCTCCTCGCAGTGCAGCTGCGTTTTGGGAAGGGGGCAGAGATCAGCCTGGGTTCTGCCAGTTGGGATGGGGTTTGGAGCTGCCAGCAGACTGGTTTTCCTCAGCTGCTGCCCAGTGTACTTGCTGAATCCTGAGGGCACCAAGTGGGAGCTCTGCAGGGCCCTGCAGCTCCTCTGTGCCCATGTGCAGAGCAGGGCATTAGTGAGAGGGTGTAGCTACAAGCCATTGAAATTCCAGGAACTTGAGCCATGTCCCTCCTGGGAAAAGCAGGGAGGACCTCCTGAGCCAGCATTAATTTGTGTGATACTAACTTGGATTTAAGGAGATAGAGGAAGGAGAAAACTAATAATGATTACCAATAAGCCAAAATAGTATTACATTAATTTTAGTTAAATTAATTTAAATAAACCAAATACTATTATAAGCAAGCTTTTGGCTTGCAGTCTTGAATTGTCATGTGGTAGTTATTTGAAAGACTTTACTTTGTGGGAGGGTTTTCTTTATTTTCTTTACTCAGCCTGTGTGTGCCCCTTGGCCTTTAGTCCTGGGCCTCCCCTGGCATGTAGGTTTTTCTGAGGAGGGCTTTTCACTTTCTTGTGAGACACTCGAGTTCCTCCTGTGCTCAAGAAGCAGCCAGCTGTGCCTTGGGAAAGTGGAACTTTGTAGCCTTATTTGGGAAGCTGCTTCCCAGGCACAGCTCAGCCCTCAGCTGGCACTGCTGTCCTTCCCCTGCTGAGCAGCATCAACCTCCTTGTAAGAAACTGGACTGCTGATCCATCCATCCATCCATCCATCCATCCATCCATCCATCCATCCATCCATCCATCCATCCATCCATCCATCCATCCATCCATCAGTGAATTGTGGAGCCCAGGATTTGTCAGGATGCTCCACAGAGCCTTGAGTCTCCCCAGATTGCAGGTCTGACTTTTCATCCTGGTATCTGAATGTTCCCACCAGCTAAACAGGCTGTGAAATGCTGGGTTTTGTGTTTCACTCTGGTTAATGCAGCTTTTCTGGCTAAGGGTCAATCTGCTGATTTTGAAATACAGCACTACAATATTTCTGCTATGTCACAATAAGGAAATCTGTATTTATAGTGGCCATGTTCATCTAAGAGTTACCAAACAGTTGCCTAAATTTCTATAGTTGAAGCCGTTACTGTTCATGTTACTTTTCTAAGTTGAGAGCCTGAAATAAGGATTTCATGAGGCTCTTGCAGCCCTTCCTGCAAGAGACCTACAGTCCACAGTGCAAAAGGAACTGGTTTCTCAGATTTTATGAAATGTGTATGAAACTGCCAGGGAACTTGACAGTAGCTCACTGTTCAACTGAAAGAATTTATCAAGTAAGTTCCTTGTTCTGGCTTGGATAATGGAATCGAGAATGTGCTTATTGAATTTGCAGACTGAGCTGGGTTCAAGAGCTTTGAAGTGCTGGATCAGGATCAAAACAAACTCTGGAGCTTGACCCAATGGGCTGAACAAAACCCAGTGCAGTTCAGGAAGGAGAAATGTAGAAGTTCCATTAGGTGAGAAGAGTCTATTGCATGAAAATGGAATGAGAAGGTCCAGGCCATGTCCTGTGGAAAGAGGTGATGGGCAGCAAGAGCCACCTGAACCCTCACACTGATGGTGTAATTCCAGTTCTTCAGCCTCAAACAAAGGAGTTTGTGGGAAGGAGCAGGCATCTTCAGCTGGATCTCATGAGGTTTTGTGTCCATACAAGCCCATTCAGTTCAAGCAGTTTTCCAGGGTTATGGTTGGGGTGTTCCACCTCTTGCACCAGGCCAGCCGTGCAGGAAACTTGCAGTGGCTCTCATGGTCATCTGCCAGGTTTAACTGAGTGCTCCTGCAGATTCAGGTTTGCCACTTTGGTAAGATAAAACTCTTTCCCTGCAGCTGGTTTCTCACTGCTTGTGTTGCTCAGAGGTTGCTGAGAGTGCAGCATTGCAGCTGGTCTCAAGTCATGAGTGCTCAAAAGGGCCCTTACACAGCTCATCTGGGATCTTTCCTTCTCAGGAGGTGCTTCTTCACCTTTTGAATGTGTGGGGCTCAAGGTTTCCCTTGTCATGTGTTTGTTAAATCTCCAGGACTTGCAAATTACTCTTTGGAAAGCTTGTTAGGAGGAGGTGGACAATAACCTCAGATCTTTCCTTTTGCTTTCCAAAAGGAATTTTGAGGTAGTATCTCAGTGATTTTGTTGTGTAGCTTCATTGTTGTTTGTCTTCTGTGAGTTGCTGTTTATGAGATGAGTTATTAAATGTTTTTAAACTCACTCTATGGCATTGTTACTCATTAAGTCATTTCATATAGATTACATCCAGAACCAAGATAGCCAGTGTAATCTGCTTTCATCTGCTGCAGTGACCATCAGGGCTTTTATGGATTCAGCTCAGAACCCTGCATCTTTTAAATTAAGTTTTGTTGACCTTGTACCATTTCTGCATGTGAGCAAAGCCTAATTTATATGCACAGCAAGGCCTAAGAACCAGACACTGACTTTAGTCTGGGCCCTGCTTTAGGATGTGATTTTCTTCATGTATGTTTTTGCCTTCCTCTGTCTCTGCATTATATTTTGTCAGTAACTGTTTTCAATTGTCAACTTTCTCCTGATCTGCCTGCACTCAGCAGCTTGTTTACCATGACCTGTTTTTGGAACTCACCACTTCCTGCCAGAAAGGTAACTCAGTGCCTGAGTTACCTGGAGAAACAAAACAACACAGAGCTTGTTCAGACCATCCCAGCTTTGATGTTTTGAGCCCTGTGTCCCCGAAACTGTCGAGGATCAAGTTCTTCCTTGCTCACTTCCTGCATCTGCTGAGAGCTCCTTTTATCTACCAACTCCCGAGCGATTAATCTTATTTCATAACAAAAAAACCGCAAACAAACAGACAACGTGCTTTCTCCTGGCTCTGGGAATTCTTGCTTGAACATGGGACCCCTTGACTGGGAAGATGCCAAGCTGGCTGGCAGCTCCCTGGCTATGAATCCTCCATTTGTGGCCCTGCACACTGCCCCGGAAGAGGCACGGTGGATCTTTGTGGAAGCGACTGTGAGACCCAGTCTGCTGGAACAGTGGGCGTATTATAGCTGGAAAAGGCAATTTCTCTGCCAAATCTCATTGTGCAAGAGGGTTTATTCTTTAGCCTTGTAAAGATTTTGCTTTGTTGGTTCCTTTTTTCACTTGCTGCCTGAGAATTGAGAAAGAGGCAGCAGGGCTGCTATGGAAAATGAGCCCTCAGCTCCTCAGCCTTACCAGGACGGAGCTCTGCTGCGCTCAGACGTCCAGCATGTGTGAAAGCAACTGGCTGGCATCCCACTCCTCCTTAATGTGTCAGTTTTCCTTGGTTTTTTTTAGGCTTTGGACAGTTTTGACATATAATCTAGCTCAGTAGACCATGCTCTACAGCTGTGTTGTGTAGCACCAGGAAGCAAATGTGGAGCTCATTTTGTGTGTGATACTAAATAAAGTATTTCCTTGTATTTCCTGCGGATTGGAACATCTGTGTGGAAATGTAACAATGGTGGGTTTAGGGTGCAGAGCTTTCTCAGGATATTATCAAGAAAAAATTAACAGAAGTTCAGTAGACTCCACATAGACCCTGGGAAATAAATACCTTTCCATGTGGTGCTGCTTTTTCCTGACTGCCAGGAACAACCTCCCTTCCTGTTCTTGGAAACAAGGGCCTGGCTGAAAGGCTGAGCTAACCAGGCTGACGACCTCCAAGAAATGTTAAAGGCATTGTGGTTACTGCAGGATGTTGTATCATCAGCTTCTGTAACACTTGCCTGGCTGAAATAACCTTCCAGCTACGGGGAAAAAGCTATCCAAAGGCTGCCTCAGAGGTGGCAGGAGAATATTCCTCTAGGAGATCTGAAAAAGTAAAACCTTTTCCCATTTGTGTTTAATTCTTACTGAAACGCGAAGTGAAGGATTGTAGATGGGGCAGATCTGTAGATTTTGTAGATTGTAGATAGAATCTACAAACCATGCTGGTTTGTCAACCACAGCATGGAAGGCAGTGAAGCAGGCAGTGTGTGAGCAGTGTCTGGAAGCAGACATTGTTTGGAAAGAGGCAGGAGAGGCTAAATGCTGGGGGATTGGAGGAAGAGGAGGAGGAGAACAAGGGGGGCAGAGTCCCCTCCTGCAGTTGGAGGGCCCTGCAGGCACACTGGCCTGGATGTGTGCTGCTTCTGCTTCTTCATTTTGACCTATAGTAGCAAACATGCTGGTCATTCTCTTGGAAGGGCTGCTGGCTTCATCCTTCTCCCTTTCTCCTCCCACAGCCCACAGCTCCCACAGCCCACTGAGTTTTCTGCATTCCTGCTCTGTCTTGCTTTCATAGATCTGTTCCCAGAGCTGGAACTGTTGTTGCTCCTGTTTGTACGCACTTGCCTTGCTGAGGCCCCTCGGGCACTGCTGGAGTAAAAGTGATTATGGAGAGCAGCTGAGAGAGGGAATTCTGGCTCGATCTGCCTGAGAGTCAGCAGCTCCCAGCCCTGGTCTGAGCTGGGGAGCTGCAGAGTTCCTCCTTTTCCAGCCACAAATCCCAGGGCTGATCACTGGCAGGGTGCTCTCTTGAAAGGCAGCAGGTGTCTTGTTCATCAAATCAAAGATATGAAAATCCAGACAGCGTCTTCCAGCTTCACTGGGATCAAATCTTAAATGTGTAAAAAGAGTTCTGGAGGCTTCCTGAATCTTGGGCACATCCAACTCTGAGATGGGCCATCAAAGCATCAGACACTGCCACTTGCACAAGCCAGAACTAGGAGGTTCTTCCCTCCTCCAGTGCTGACTTGAGAGCTTCTGTGGGAATTTAAGGGTGATGTGAGGGAAAGAAGGTGGATTTCTTATGTGGCTTTCCATAACAGTTAACATCACAGTTGAAGATACTTATTCTGGTTGCTAAAAGGGCTTAACAAAACTAAAATAAAGTCCTGGTTTGAGAAACAGTGCCTTTCTGTGTGCTACTGTTAGTCATAGTGAATTATACAAATACTATTTTCCAGCCTTATAAGATAATTCCAAAAACAAGTTGCCTTGAGAAAACTGCCCTGTGAAGCTCAGGGAGAGGAGAAAGAGTATGAACTCCTCCCCTTGTAAATTAATCCCTGTCTAAGAGCACATGCATGTGTGTAATGCTGATGTGTCTGCACTCTGCTGTGCTGCAGGTGGCTGCTGTGGCTCTGATGAGAAGCAATATGTGTATGGAGGCTGGGCCTGGGCTTGGTGGTGCATTACTGACACCCAAAGGTAAGGAGAACTTGGTTATTTGTGGGCTTTTGGAGTAGGAATTTGGCAAAATCATCCCAGTGGGGCTGTCAGCAGTATCTTTAGGCACACTGGATCAGCAGGCACTGTGTGTGAAACCAGGGATGAGCATCAGGAGCTCTTTGCTGGCTGTTGGCACAGGGACAGCTTGGTGCCACAGTGCAAAAGACACACACACAAAAAAAGAAATCACATGCTTTCAGCTGGAGTGCTTTTCAAACCTCTATGTCCACAAGAGGAGCCAAGCTCTGCCCAGTATGGCCCAACCCCTCACCCAGTAACAAACCAGTTTGTAGCCTGCAGTGCACCAGTGCCCCCCTCTGCTCCTCCAGTCCCTCTTTGTAAAGATCTGCTGACTGCTGTCACCTTGGGAGCACACTGTTCTGATTTAAAACCACGGAATTTTCTTTCTGTCCCTTTCCTCAGTCGTGGATTTTGCTTGCTGCTGCTCACAGTCTGGTCTCTGAGCTGACATGCTGTGGTAGTGCTGCTGTCCTGCTAATACAGCTCTTGTCTCTAGGATCTGTAGGAATGCTCCCTCCCAATACATCCCTCATGCTCACTGATACAGGTTTCCTCCATCTGTGTAAAAAAAAAATAACAGGGAAAAGGATAAAGACGTGACTTTTGAGTTTTACACTGAGTGATGGTCAGAGGTTGTAGTTAACCCTTACAGCCTCTTCCAACCTCTTTTCCCTGTACCTGTGTTGCCACCAAACAACAGCAAAGTGAGTATGTGGCTGCCCTCACTCTGCACATGATGGGAGGTGGGGGGAGGAAGGAAAAGCCCAGCTTGCAGGCTCAGTGTTTGATCCAGACAAGCTTCATTACTAAATTTTTGTGAGACATCTTCTTTGGGAGAACTGTTATTTGAACAAATGGTTCTTGCTTCTCCTCATCTTCTGTGAAAAGTGCAAAGAACAGTGCAGGACCTTGACCTGCCCAGTGCAGAATATCAGATACATTTGGGAGGCTGATTTATTAAGTTAAGGATAGGCTGAATCCAGGGCCAAGAACTGGATTGCCAGGAACAAGCTGTTATATGATACAAGTCTGGGCATTATTTAGCAAATGGGGCTCTTGACAGGAACTCCAGCATCCAAACATTCTACTTTAAAATCCATACAGTGGGATATGGGGCTTAATTCTCCTTTCTCAAATGCCATAAGCTGTGCCCCAGATGGAGCCCACTGCATTAACATGAAGAGTAAGACAGATTTCCTTCTCTGAAATTAGGACATTTTTTCTGGAACTGCCAGTGCTGTGAGCAAGAGAGACAGGAGCAATTGTGTTGCTGTCAGCGGCATCCCGCCAGGTAGCATTAACCTGGGAACAAAAGGAACAGTTAGAACTGGCAGGGTGCTGGGCACTTATCCTGCTGCAACCTTGAGCACTGGGGAAAAACAAGGGGAAAAACGCTGTCCCTGTTTAGGGGTCAGAAATAAAAGCAGTGAGAGAGACAGTGTGGTCTCATATGCCTCTGGGGAAGCCAAATGGTGTTAATTCAGCTTCCCAGGACAGCACTTGGAAGCAGCTTCTCTCCTCAATGCCTTAGCCAGAGGTGGGTAGCCAGGTCCCTGGTATTTTCATTTATCTGTCCTGTCTTAAAAAATGACATAGAAGCATCTAAATTTTTACCAAAAGGATTTTTTCTGTGTGCAAAGATTGCTTCAACAGAGAACTCCAGCTGGCACCAGGATGGCACAGTTTCATGTGCAGGGTGGGGACAAGCCCCCAGCCTGTCTTATCCTCATTAAAAGAAACTTCTGGATGCTGTAAACTCCCTCCCATGACCAGGGAAGCTGATTGCAGAACCCTGGGAGCAGGCAGTGGGAGACAGGCAAACTGAACAGGGAAAAGCTGAAACCTGAAAGTCTCGTCTGTCCTTTTCAAGGAGTGTCTTACTCTCTGGTAACTGCTCTGTGTATTTGCTGTCCTACCCTTCATCCTCCCTGCTCAGAGTGTCTTTGGAGGTTTTGACCATCCTCTGTCGCTGCGAGAATGTTGAGACGTCGGAGGGGGTCCCACTGTACGTAACAGGGGTTGCACAGGTAATAATCCTCCAGCTTCCTAACACCCTGTCTAACTGTTTATCCCTCTGTTTTGGGCAGCAGCAGCAGCAGCAGCAGCAGGATAAAAATTAATGGTTTTCTAACAGGACAGCTGAAATCTCCATACTCTCCTCTCCTTCCCCTTCTCCAGCATTTGCACTGTGGCACTCCACAGTTAATAGGTAATGCAGACAGGTACCTTCCTGGCAAATTCCAAATTCAGCATTGCTGTACCTAACATTTGCTCCTGCTGTAATGCTTTCCTTGCCAGCACTGTCTCCACTGTGGGCTTGGGGGAGAGCAGAAGGACATCTGCTTTTCTGTGGAGACACAAGCAGGCCAGGTTGGATTCTATACAGGATTTGGGACAGGTGGGAAGGCAGGTTTTGTGCCATTTCAAAATTGCAACTGTACCTGGCTCTGCAGTGTTGGCTATGGATTCCCACTCAGCCCTTCTACCTCCACATGGAGACACTGCCCATTTTGGATGTTGTCACCTTTGAAAATACAGCACAGAGACTTCAGATGAATTGCAGCACACAGGACTGGAATTATGAACCAGTAATGACTAAATATCCCTGTGAAGAGAACGAAGCAGCACAGTTTGGAAATTCCAAGTCTAGATTAGGCCTTCAGAAGGCTGAAATCCTGCAGTATCTGATTAAAATTGTGAACACATAGCAAAAAATGCCTGTGCATGTCCTGGACAGTGGGATGTGTTTTATCAGCTCCCAGTTTGCGTGCCAGTTTAATTAGGACAGTGGCCAAGGCAGGCATGAACTTGCAGGGATAGGTTTCAACACTTCCAGCCAATCCTGGAGCAACTCAGCATGCATGCAGCAGCCCAGGGCAGCCCCTTCATGGTTCACATGTTTGACCTGATGTTCACTGACACAAACTCCCTGACTCCCAACGTCTTTGCAGCTCGTTATGGCTGACACAGGAGCCAGGCTTGGCTTCCTGGAACAGAACCTGCCACAGCCAAAGATGTCCCTTGTTTACCAAACTGTGACCTGCAGATTGCTGGGACTGACCAAAGGACCTCGAGCCCACCTGAGGTGACTGAGAAAGTTCTGGAAGATGCAGGATGGTTCCTGGGTGCCTGGTGCTCTACAGGTGTAGCCATAAAAAGCTGGAGATTCATTTCCATTTTTAGGTTACAGGACACTGGAAAAATAGAGGGAGAGGTGAACCAGATCAGAGGGTAGGTCTGTGGCTGGGCTAACCCAGGGCTGCTTCAGCATAAGTGTCAGGTTCTGCCAAGTTTGTCTGAAGTAGGTGGGAGCATCCCAGTTCTGTGCTGTGCTTTTAAACCAGTGACACCACTCTGTGCTGCCATGGCATTGGGCAGCAATGAGCCTCTGACAGAGGGCCCTTTGGGGTCCCAATGCTGCAGCTTCTGGCTCCTCACTAACCCAGCAGGAAGGAAAGGGCCACAGGTTAATTTCCAGTCTGGATTCCAGCCTTTGCTGATAAATAACCTTTAAGCATTATCTGAAAATCTATTTCTTGGCCACAATGCCTTGTCTGTCTCCAGTCACAGATGTGGTCCCTTGGCTGCATTCTGTGCCTGCCTTGCATTACCTGTGATGAGTGCAGCAGGTTGCCCGGGGCAGGAGATGCAAAAGGAAGAGCTGAGTGTGTGTAACCTGGAAATGTGCAAATATTTTACATTTTTTGGCAGGATTTCCCTAGAGATAATGACGTTACAGCCCAGGTGTGAGGACGTAGAGACGGCGGAGGGGGTAGCTATAACTGTCACAGGTGTGGCACAGGTACAGTAACTCCAAAACATCATTTCAGGAATGCATGTCTCTAACTTCCATCTTGTTTTCCCTCTTAAGAGGTTGCTGTTGTCCAGGGAGAGAAGCCAGCTGCTCTGGGATAAATCTTTGTACCAAACCACATTGTCCTTGTTGGTACAAACACGCTCCAGCATGTTCCATGTGATGAAACGGGTTGTGACTTCTCCTTCTCCTCCCAAAATCATTTTTTTCTGGTGTCTCATTTGTTCACGTGGCAAATGAGGTGTGTAAGAGTGACTTGATGTGTTTATGGAATGCTGATGTGCTGTGGTGCCCTTGGAGCTGTGTGTGACCCCACAGGAGTGACCCATAACCTCCTGAGATGGTATTGAGCATTATATTCCTTTGGATTGTTACTGTTAGCACGTGGGCTTGTAATTCTTCATGGTGAGTTAAAGCTTAAAAAAAAAAAGAACTTAGTCCCTTCAGGCACTAAAACTGGCGTGTAAAATTTTTGGCTGGAATTGAATTTTGATTCTCTACAGCTTTCTTCAAATGTAAGAACCTGCTTTTGCTGCTTGTGGCAGCACACCAAAACCCTGCAATTTTTGGAGTCTGAGCTCTGCTGTCCTGGTACAGTCTGTCCTTGGGGCCAGGTCCTGTCCTGGGGGAGAATGCTGGGAGGGAAATGTTAGTTTTTGAGGGAATTTGGCTCATCAAATAGGCAGCTGGATGCTGTGATTGAAAATTGCTCCTGTCAGCTCATTCTGCAATTGGTTGTACAAACCAAGAGGGGCTCTCAGTGCACACAGGGCTGTGGTCACTGTGTGTCCCAGGTATGTCCAGGTGTGTTGTCACATTCCCTGTGGGGAGCTCTGGAGCCAAGGGAAGCTACTGAGTGATACAGTGATGTGACCAAAATCCCTCATGAACCCAACACTCTATTTTTCAGTACTTTATATCCATCTTTCACTTTGTTTCCAGTTCTTTATATCCATTTAACTGCTAAGGTGTCACATAACCCCAGTGGTCTTTGCATGGTTGGCAGAAATGTATGCACCTATGTCTCCCTTCACACTCTTTTCCTATATCTGTAGGCTTTTCCTTCTGTGCTGGGTGTTTCTCTGAGCCCAGCCTTCCCTTTTGTCCTAGTTTTGGGAAGTCCTTCCTGCAAAATGGTCTGGTAGCAGAGGGCTGGATCACCAGGTGCCTTGATTTAAAAATGCAGACCCCAGTTCATTTCTTTCATGTTATTCTGTCTTCTCACTGTTCATTTTTTCCACTGACAGTTAATTTTAAAGCTGTGATCCAAGGAGTTGCCACGCAGTAAGCAACCCTGAGGCTGTTGGGGATGTGCATGGCAGAGGTTACCTTAATTCTGCAGAAGAACTTTTTGAGGCAAACATTTTTCTGTTAAGGACTTGAGGGAAAAAAAAAAAAAAAAAAAAAAAAAAAAAAAAAAAAAAAAAAAAAAAAAAAAAGAAAAAACCCCAAGCAAATTATTCCTAGAGAAATAGCTTTAAAAG
Organism: Erithacus rubecula; assembly: GCF_903797595.1. Classification (NCBI taxonomy): domain Eukaryota; kingdom Metazoa; phylum Chordata; class Aves; order Passeriformes; family Muscicapidae; genus Erithacus; species Erithacus rubecula. The sequence continues at coordinate 4,163,383 of NC_136674.1, forward strand.
TGTTTTCTGCAATTATAGAAGCACTTAAATGTGCATAAGGATGCTGTTCTTTTCTTGAGGAGGGATGTAATGAGTGCTCACCAGTAGGCTCTTTCCCATTTTGCCTGGGTGCTGGGATGTGCTGGGATGCTGCTGCTTTGGGCTCTGTATCCTTCTGTAGCATTTTCCTGAGCCTCCAGCTAATTGGATTCTCTGTGCTCACCCCTGCCTGGGAGTGCAGCTGGCTGGAGCAGGGTGTGGCAGCATGGATCCCACACACGGGGCTGCTGGATGGAGGCTCTCTGATTCCCTGCCAGCCCAGGGCTCTCCCTCTGCTGGGAATGACATTTGAGTGTCACAGTGCCCTGCCTGAAACCCTGCAAAACACGCTGAGCACAAATTGCTCAACTCTGGTTTCTTTTGTGCAGCCTTTGCTTTGGAGGCTGGGATCTGTATTCCATGCAGAGCCAGGCTCCTGTGGGCTGGCCAGGGCTCACCAGTGGAGGCTGGCTGGCTTTATCCAGAGGCTGAATCATTCCTTGCTCCTAAATACCACAGGGATTCTCCTAATGAACATCCTGCCCTGCAGCTCCCAGGGTGGGGATTGTTTGGAGAGGTGGAATTGCTGGCAGATGCTCTCCATAAATGTCACTGCTGAGTCTAATTGCTTTTGATAGTTGCAAAAATCTCCTGTTTGCTGTGAGAGGAGCCTCGTGCCCTGCTCACACTCCTGGGTGCAGCTCCAGAGCAGCTCTCCCAACTCCCCCTTGTGTGGGAAGAGCACACTGCTAGCCTGGGGTGCAGGAACAAGAAACCACTGTGGAATTTGCCCCAAAAGGATCCCAAGGGTCTTTGGGGACAATGCAGAAGAGGATTGCCATGCTTGCCTGAGGTTGTTTGACATTTTGACTGGGAGACCCAGTCTGGGAAGCAGCAGTAAGAAACAAGCTCAGCCTGAGTTGGTGTTTCTTCACATTATGAGGGGCAGAGTTGTGGCAGGTTAAGTTTTGGCCAGTTCACTCTGTCTAGCATGGTCCACCTCCTGTCCCATTGGAAGATGACAGTCAGTCCCAGTTGTCCTGCACTCTGGCAGTGCCTGGGCCAGGTGCTGCTCTTCAGCTCTGGAGGGATCATTTTGCCTGCGTGGGCTGTCAGACAAAATTCTCAAGGAAGAGTTGTGTTTCTTTTGCAGCTGAAAGTGCTAGAAGGTATCAGGATGAGGTCTGTAGGCTGTGAACCCCTCAATAGTGTGCACTGGGACCCTTGGAGGGCCCCTATAGAGCATCTGTGCTTTGGAAATCTCTGAACCAGGTTCAGCCAAAGCCCTTGGGGCAGGAGTCAGGGTGCCACCAGCTCCTTGTGGGACAGGAGGCACTGCCCAGCCCAGCTGTGTCCATGAGAGGGTGCTGTAGGATCCAGAAAGCTGTGTGGCTGCTGTGGACCTGCTCCTTTGCTGCTGCCAGGCACAGAATGTCCCTGTGCCTTGTCAGGCTTTGTCTGAGCCCTCAGACTGGACAGGGCCACCAGGAGTTGTCATCTTGGTGGGTTGCAGCTCCTCATAGCTGGGTGCTGTAGAGCACAGATCTCCACTGCCTAACACACCCCATAGGAATTTGTAATTTGCTTTGCCTTTAAAAAACAGCCCTGTGACCAGCAGGACCATCCTAAGACCCTGGTTTAGCTGGAACGAGGGCACTTTTATGCCTGGCTCTGGCATAAGGAATGTGAAAACATTGCTGGGGTGGCTGTGTCCCAGCTCTGGGGATTGTCACCAGACTGACCATTAGGAGCAGAACAGCCAAGTCCTGACCATTACACACTGGGGTCATTGCAAAGGATGTCTGGGAGCTGCCAGCTACAGGTAGGACAAACCAGTGGCTTTATTGTCTCATCTTTCCTTCCAGGGAACACTGAATGGAACCCCTGTTCTCAATCTGCTCCTTGGACATGTCAGACTCTTTCTCATTCTCTGCCTTTTCAGGGTCAGAAAAATTAATTCTAGTGAAAGTGGAGGAAGAGGAAGGTAACAAAATGGATTTTAACCAGGGGTGGTAGTACCCAACTTTCTTCTGACTGTGGTGTTGGTGCAATGGCTGAACTGCTATTTCAGGGTTTTTTATAGGCTTTCTGTGAGTTGGGACTGGTAGGGCCAGGCTCTGTCCCCACTGCTGAGCACCTCCACACTGAGCTGCTGTCAGTTTGGACAGCAGCAGAGGGAGCAGGGGCTCTCTGGCTGGTCCAGTGGCCTGGCTCAGCATGGTGACAGCCAGTGTGGTCCCTTGGAGCACTGGTAGCACAGGGACCTGGCAGCCTGGTGGTGGTACTGCTGCTTCTGCTGCTGCTGCTGCTGTTGTGTGCCTGCACCTCCTGCACAGGCACCTTCAATCCCTTTGGTTCTGTCTCCTGTCTCTAGGTGAAGATAATGACTGAGAAGGAGCTCCTGGCTGTGGCCTGTGAGCAGTTCTTGGGGAAGAACGTGCAGGATGTGAAGAACGTGGTCCTGCAGACACTGGAGGGACACCTGCGCTCCATCCTGGGTATGGAGGGGCTCATCCCTGGGGACATCTCCAGTGCCTTTGTCCCTGCTCAGCTGGCTGGGCCCAGCAGTATCACTGCCACCACGCAGCCACAGGGACCTTCCTCTGCCTGCAGAGGTGGCATCTCCCCTCCTGCAGCTCCCTCTGCGTGGCTGGGCCTTGTGATAAATGTGTTTTCAGTGCCTGCAGTGGGAGATGTCTGAGTCCTCAAGGCCCACAGGTAGCACATGTGGGTGGTGGCTGCACTTGTGAGACAGATGTTGCTGCCACTACTGTGGCACAGGATTACACCCTTGTGCCCAGGCCCGAAGAGATTAGGGACAACAAGGATGTTGCTGAGCCTAGACACACATTTTTGTGTGTTACTTGTTCCAAATAAAGTGCTTCACCTTCCTCCCCTCTGCAGGTACTCTGACAGTGGAGCAGATCTACCAGGACAGGGACCAGTTTGCCAAGCTGGTGCGGGAGGTGGCAGCTCCCGACGTGGGTCGCATGGGGATCGAGATCCTGAGCTTCACCATCAAGGTATGCCCAGCTGTTGGGCACTGCACTCTAGCTGAGCTGTGGGAGCAGCAGGAAAGAGCCTGTCCCTGACCCCCTGCTGCAGCTGAAAGGCTGGGGCTGACAGCCTGTCCCAGCCCTCCGGGAGTTTCCATGACAGCCGCCACAGCATGTCCTGTATCCAGGCAGCTGGGCCAAGAGCACCCGGCTAGCTGCCTCTGTAAACAGGCTCGTGGAGAGAGCTGGCTGATAACCCAGCCTCCTGGGAGAGAGGGAAGATGTCGGGATGGCCTTCATCTCCCTGCCCTCCGTTTGTTTGGAGCAGCTGACATGACGTGTTCTGACCCTGGCCTGACCGCTCTGAGCTTCAATGGAAAAGGGAGCAAGATGGAGTCACTCATTTGAAGTGGTTATGACTTATCTCCCCTCCCCAGGATGTCTATGATAAAGTGGATTACCTGAGCTCCCTGGGGAAGACTCAGATTGCAGCTGTGCAGAGGGATGCAGACATTGGAGTGGCAGAAGCCGAGCGGGATGCTGGCATTCGGGTGAGTCCAGAGACTGGGCTTCCCTGGATCTGCCTCTGCTGCTCCAGCTGCACACCCTGAAGCTCTGCTCTCTGTTCCCTCTCTGCAGGAGGCAGAGTGCAAGAAAGAAATGCTGGATGTCAAGTTCATGGCAGATACCAAAATAGCAGATTCCAAACGGGCTTTTGAGTTGCAGAAAGCTGCCTTTACTGAGGAGGTCAACATTAAGGTGAGAGTAGCCCACAGCCCACTGCTGTTCCCTGGTGTTGGTGGCTCTGGGACTTGTCAGCTTCCTCTTCCTGCATCTGTTAGTAGAGCTGGAAGTGGAGAACCCAGGTCTGTGTGTCAGTGTGAGCTCCTTGCAGCAGATTCCTCTCCTGTTTGCAGCAATTAAGTGGGACTTGGAGAAGAGGAAAGGATGGGTAGGTTTGAACCTGGAGCTAGTTGGGCTTAAGTACTGTGGGAAGAGCAGCACTGAGAATTGGGATGTCACCTGGGAAAAGGTTCAATAGAAAAGGTTCAGTATCAGGAGTCGTGTCTGGTTTTGGGGTCCTTGTATCTGCATAGAGGAGTTCATGGCCCAGACCCCTCCTCTCCTCTCCCCCCTGTGCAGACTGCAGAGGCCCAGCTGGCCTACGAGCTGCAGAGCGCCCGGGAGCAGCAGAAGATCCGTCAGGAGGAGATCGAAATCGAGGTGGTGGAGCGCAAGAAGCAGATCGAGGTGGAGGAGAAGGAGGTGGCGCGGATGGAGAAGGAGCTGATGGCCACCGTGAAGCAGCCGGCCGAGGCCGAGGCTTACCGCATCCAGCAGATCGCCGAGGGCGAGAAGTGAGCGAGCCCTGCCCTGCTGGGAGCACAGTGCTGCCCTGAGCCCCAGCCCTGTGCTGCTGCAGGCATCCAGGCTCTGCAGGGCTGCCCTTCCCTTTCCAGGGTGAAGCAAATCCTCCTTGCTCAGGCGGAGGCTGAAAAGATCCGCAAGATCGGAGAGGCCGAGGCTTTTGTGATCGAGGCTGTTGGAATGGCAGAGGCTGAGGGGTTGAAGCTGAAAGCAGAAGCGCTCCAGAAATATGGAGAAGCTGCCCAGCTGGCTCTAGTGCTGGATGCACTCCCTGAGGTGAGGAGGGGGCACCTTTCTCCTGCTCCTGTGGGCTGAGGGAGTTCCCAGACTGGGCTGGGTCTCCTGGGGGCACAGCAAGGCCCTGTAGGGACATTTCCCAGTGAGCTGCTGAGCAGTTCCTTGACTCTCTGCTCACCCTGCTTCCCCAGATCGCTGCCAAAGTGTCTGCTCCCCTCTCCAAAGTGGATGAGATCGTTATTCTCAATGGAGAGAAAGGCAGCACCATGTCTGATGTGAACCGTCTCCTGGCTGAGGTCCCCGCCTCTGTGCGTGCCATCACTGGTGTGGATCTCACAAAGGTGAGCTGGGCACTGGCAGTTGGCGATGCCAGCTGCTCCAAGGACACAGGGACTTGCCTGGAAGCTTTCAGCCTCCAGGGAGCCTCTCCTTCCCCAGCCCTGACCATCACAGAGTGCAGGCAGCACCCTGCCTCTCCTCTGCAGCCCTAACAGCTTCTCTCTTCCTCTCCTGCAGCTTCCTCTGTTCCAGAAAGTCACCAGAGCCTCTGTTCCAGAGGCCAAGGAATGAGGTTGCCAACCCAAAGCTAGTGAAGATCACTCCCTGTTATGCACTCAGACATCAACTGCCTTCGACACACGGGAATTCCTTTTATATCAAAGACAATCCAAGTTTCGTTTGTAACTGGTGCCTTATTTTGTAGGGCCAGAAAGATGCATGTCCTGTCTGCTGCTCTTTTTATTCCAAGGCTGAGAGAGGATTTATTTTCTAATTAACTTTGTGTTGTCTCAGGCCAATCCCATGCCCAGTTATGACTGGCAGCTTGTCTGATGTTGCAGTCCCAGTGCCTTGTTCTCTGCCCTGGGGTGAACACCTGGGACTTGGAGCAGAGGCTTGGGATGGGGAGTTTTAGGAGGAGAACCCTTCCCTGGGCTCCTTACCCTCTCTCAGTGACCCTCCTGGGCCTCGTCCCAGCCCTGCCTCTGCCCACAGCTGTCCCTGTGGCTGGCTCTCCCTGTCCCTGTGTCCCCCCAGGGCCCCCACAGTGCCAGCAGCCCTGCCCAGGCTGGGTGGGTGGCAGTCAACCCTCCAGGAAGGTGACAATCCAGCACTAGCAGTGGGTGCTGCCCTCTCCCATGCTGGCTCCCCTGGGGAAATTTTCCTCATAGGATCTGGAGCAGGGGGAGCTCCAGGGGCCAGAGGGAGCCCAGCTCAGCCCTGGGGAGATCTCACCACCACAAATACCAAAAAGTAGCACTGTGCCAAAGCCACCCATCCCCTGAGAGGGCAGTGAAGCCGCTGTGGCTGCTGTCCCCAGGTGCTGTGGCACTTCCTGCCCCCACAACGACTCAAGCAGAGGGGTGGTCAGAGGTGGGTGGGGGATCAGCAGGACACTGAGGTGGGGACAGGCTCCTCCAGCACAGCCTGTACAGCTGCCCCTCCCTCCCCCCCTCCCTCCCTCCCCCTGCCTCTTACGGCCAGTGGCTTTGCTGCCTTGTGACAATGTGAAAGACTGTCCCCCGTGTGTGTCCGTCCTCCCCACAGTGCCACCAGAGCCCTGTGCTGTCCCGTGCCCTTTCCCTGCCTGTCTCAGTGCCCGTGTTCAGCGCTCTGGCACAGCCAGACCCGTGTGTGAGGTCAGCCTGGCACTGCTGGCAGTGGTGGCGTTTGGGGGTCCTGCACCCGCAGCTCAGTATCCCCAGCCCATAGGTGCCATAGGGCGGGTGCAGCTCCCTCCAGCAGAGTCCCTCGCCCCCCCAGCAGTGCCGCAGGGCGGGTGGTGGGTGCTGCGGGCCCCCCCGTGCCCTCCCCGGGTTATCAGCCGCGGGCAGGCGTGCCGGGCCGGGCCGGGCTCTATCTGCATGTGCCTGCGCCCGCCGCCCCGCTGCTGTGAGATAATAAACCCTTGTCACCTCCTGCCTGCGCTCCGTCTCGTCCCTCGGCCCGTCTGTCCCGCCCCGGCTCGGGCTGGCCGGGGGCTACTGGCCCGGCTGTTCCCGCTGGGATGGGGGAACAGGGGGTGCGGGGAGGGGAGGTTCCAGCTCATGCTGCTCCTGCAAAGCTCCTGGCAGCTGGTGGCTTCCCCACGGTCACCGTGTCCCCATGGGGTCTGTGCTCTCCGTGGGGGTAGAGCCTTGTCCTGCTCGCACAGGGATGAGTGTGGAGCTGGGAGGCACCGAATGAGCTCCCCTGCATGGCTCGTGTTGCCCCAGGGGGTGACCACTGCAGGGACACCCCAAAAAGTGGCACCCCGGGCTCTGGAGAAGGCACTGTCACAGCAGCCAGGCTGGTGGCAGCAGCTCGTGTCCCCCTGCCCTGCCACCAGAGCCCTGTGCTGGGGGACAGCAGGGTGGTTCTGGGGGTACCTGTCCTGCTCAGGGTCACCCTGCACGCAGGACCAGGGACAGCCAGCCTGGGGCAGGCTTGGGGGGCTTTGCTGCATTGCCTTCCCTGGGGAAAATGGTTTCTTTGTGCTCTCCAGACCCTCCATGGCCCCCCCAAACCCAGGGCAGGACAACAGGCCCTGTGTGTGTCCTGCAGGGTGGCCCTGCAGATAGACAGGGTGGGGACAGCTCTGCAGCTCCCAGTGCCTCCTTATCTGGAGCCAGACACACTCCCTGGGGCAGCAGGGCTGCTGGGGGCTGCTGGGGGTCTCCTGTGGCACCTGGGGGTGGCACCAGCCTGGGGGACACTCAGGCCCCCTCTACCACTGTGGGGTGCAAGGTCACAGGGCAGGGCTGCCCTCCAGTACTGAGCAGGCAGCAGGGCTGGCAGGACAGCCAGCATGGAGATAATCCCATGGGGATAATCCCCTGGGACTCACCTGGAGCTGGCAGAGTTTGGGGGATCAGGGACACTTTATGTCACTGCTCTGCATGCTGGGGTCCCTGTACCACAGTTTGGGGAACACTACAGGCTCCAGGACACCTCTGGGTCACAAGAGAGACTGAAACAGGAGGTCCCTTGCAGCCCCCAAGTCCCCAGAACTTCATGCCCTGGGACAGGCTCAGACCAGGGCTTGACCCTGTGCCCCCTCCTGCCAGGGTCTGCCCAGGCCAGGGGGAGTGTGGGCCATTCTGCCCCTGTTCCTGCCACCCAGGGGTGACAGTGGGTCCAGAGACACCTTGTGTGGCAGGGCAGGGTCCCTGATAGCCAGAGGCTGCTGCTTATCGGGGCAGGGGATTATCACCTCCCCCCAGCCCATTTCCAGGAATGCCAGCCTGCCCTGGCCAAAACAACCCGAGACAATGGCACAGCTCTGGCTGCAGGATGTGGCCCTGTGGGGACAGACAGGGCTGGGGGACACAAATGATCAGGGTCATGCACAGACAGGTGACACTCATGGTCGAGGGGTGGAGCCATTTGGTGACATGTGTAGTCAGGGGACAAGTATGACCAGGGCCATTGCAATGAGGGGACACAGACCTCTTGGGGACACATGTGGCCAGGGGATCATGTCCTTTGGGGACACTTAACTGGGGGATAGATCCCTCAAACCGTCACATCCCCCTGGGAGGGGGAATGTATTTCTAGGGTGTCCCTAAAGGCAGGAGGGCAAATCTTTGTTTTGGAGACACACTACTGGGGGTCATGTCCCTCAGGGGAGCAAATATGGCACAGCACTACAGAGGTCACCCACCCCAGAGGGACACAGGCTCCCTGTACCTCAACTGAGGGTGCCTGTGCGGGGGATCCCCCATTCCCAGGTGTCCCTCCTGGGCCCTGTCCTGTCCAACACCACTGGGAACCAGTTTACTGTGGGAAGCTCCCAGTTCAGACTCCCCATAACTACGGGAAGGGATAATGCTGGTGACCACAGGAGGATGGGGGCCACCCTGATGTGGAAGACACAGAGGGTGGCCCCTTACAAGCCCCACATCCCCCCATGGACAATGCCAGGCTGGGTGGGGGTTGCAGCTTGGGGCGGTGCCCCCCTGGGCATGAAGGGGTTAAAAGGCCCCGTCCAGCTGTGCAGTGCAGATGTGAGATATGCAGATGAGGCAGAGCAGGTTTTATAAGGCGGGTGCAGATCCAGCACCCCACAAAGCCCCAGTGCCACCCCCATAGGTAGGTGCCACCTCCTGGGGAGCTGCTGCTCTGCTCGGGAGGGTGGGGCTGGGGGAGACAAAAGTGGGATTTTGGGAAGCTCTGTCCTGCTCTGAGATGGTGGATATGGGACAAAAGGAGGGGTTGGGGGATGCTGTGCTGGGGAGGCAATTGGGAGCCTTCAATCCCATTCTGGGGCAGCAGGACTGGGGGGAAAGATGGGCTGGGGGGTGTTGGGGTGAGGGGGCGATTGGGAACCTCTGCTCTTCTCCAGGGTGGTGGGAATGGGGTGACAAGGAGGGATTAGGCGGAATACCTGTGTAGGGAAGCCACTCAGAACCTCTATCCTGCTCTGGGGTGGTGGAATTGGGAGGGATGAAGAGTAGGTAAAGAGGTGCTAGGGCGGGGAGGCAACAGAACCGGGGGACAGGGATGGGTGAGGGTGACACCGGGGTGGGAACGGGCTGTGCTCCCTAACCGCGCTGTCCCCTGCAGGCTCTGCTCTCCTCTCCACGCTGTCCCGGGCAGGATATCATCGTATACTGTAAGTTGGCTATGAGACACTACAGTATAGATGATGTACTCCCCGGGCTGCACCGACCTCCTCCCGCCGGCACCGAGCACCGGCACCACGGCCCGGGGCACCGGGGATGTGTGACACGGGCTGGGGGGCGGGATGGGACATCCCGGGCTGGGGGAAGATCTGGACACAGCCAGGGACTCACGGCCGGCGGGGAAACCGTTACCATTACTGAGTTTAGTAATGGTAACGGTTCTGCCGACGGCCGGGCACGCGGCACGGCACGGAATGGCACGGGAATGTCACGGAATGGCACAGGGATGGCACGGGAAGGGCACAGAATGGGGTGGCATGGACACAGTGATGGAACCCTGGGGATGGGCACAGGACAATAAAGAGAGTTTCAGAACCACGGCTCTGTGTCTCCTTCCTCACCACATCCTCTGGGGGTTCCAGGCTGGTGGAAATGAGCGACTGGGGTGGACTTGGGGGCTCAAGGGTGCAGTGGGGTGCACTGGGGTGTGATGGAATTTCGGGTGTGTTCGGGCATAGAGGGGCACAGGGGTATCTTGGGGAAGGACTTGGGGTGCTGGGGACACAGGACTGCACTGTGGGGTGTATTGTAGAAGGCACCGGGGCTCACTGGGCTGTGTGATGGGGATCACTGGGAGCACTGTGAGTGCTCTACTATGTGACAGGAAGCTCTGGGAGCACTGGAGGCACTGGGAGCACTGAGAGCCCTGGGGTCACTGGGTACACGGGGAGCACTGAGGGCACTGGGGAGGCCCTGGTGACACCGAAAGCACTGAGGGGGGACTGGGGGAGGCACTTGTGACAGAGTGACACCAGGGAGGCACTGGTGACACAGGTGACACCAAGAGCACTGAGAGGGCACTGAGGGGGCACTGGTGACACTGGGAGCACTGAGAGGGCACTGTGGGGGCACTGGTGACACTGGGAGCACTGAGAGGGCACTGAGAGGGCACTGTGGGGGCACTGGTGACACTGGGAGCACTGAGAGGGCACTGAGAGGGCACTGTGGGGGCACTGGTGACGCTGGTGACACTGGGAACACTGGTGACCCCGAGGTGTCGCCACCTGCACTATGCAGTGGTGCCGGCAGGGGGCGCTCCGGCGTCCCCGCCCCGGCCCAGCTCCGCCGGCTCCTGGCCGTTTCTATCCCACAATTCTCCGCGGCACAGCGGCGCTCTGGCCCCGCGCTGCCGCTCTCTATGTCCCCGCGCTGTCTGCCAATGGGAGCGGGCACAGCTCGCCTTCCCGGCGTGCCCCGCGGCCGGCAAGCATGGCGGCTCCCATGGCCACAGCCGCCGCCCGGGCCGCGCTCTGGGCCGCCGGTGCCGCCGCGGCGGGGCCGCTCCGGCTGGGAGCAGGTGCGACTGGGTCACGGGCGTACTCTGGGGGCGGCGGCCGAGAGGCCTTGTGGTGGGGCAGGGGAGAAGGCGATCTTGGTGTGGTTTAGCCACGTTCCTATTCGGTGTTTCTTCCAGCTCGCCTCCCGGGCAGCCGCTGGAGCGGGATCCTGGGGATTCCCAGCCGCTGGAGCGGGAGCAGCTCGGCTCTGGGCAGCCTCCTGGGCATCCCCGCCCAGGCCCCGCCTGCCGCTCTGGGCCAGCACCCGCCGCCCGTGGCCACCGACAAAGGTGAGCGGCGCCGCCCCGAGCCCGCCCGGGCTCCTGCTCTTGGAACAGCCATCCCAGGAAACTAGGGGTTTAGTTTCCTTGCGGAAAATAATTAGAAGTTAGAAGGGAATAGGTATCTGAAACGTAAATAATTGTCTGTCGTTTTATGTTTGCTCAGCTGTGTTCACAATGGGAAAAGATGAAACCAGTGAGCAGACCCAAAGGAACACAGACAATGCAACCAGAAACCCATTCTTTGGAAAATTGGACTATCCCCAGAAATCATTTGTATTGCCATTGATAGAAAAGGTTGAGAGTTTAGGGTGAGGAAGACTCTCCTTGCTTCCTCCTTTTAAGACCCCTCCCCACGAAAACGACCTCACACTTAAATTTAAGAAGTGAATCGGTGCTTAATAGCTATTCCAGCTAATTACCATAGGAAGCAGGGGGTGGGAGGGGCTGTTATTGTGAATTTGCATTTGTTTGAATCCTGTGCCAATAAATAAATTCAGTGATCGCCTGTGATGTTGCAGTGTGTTTTAGAGGATTACCTGTAATGAATGGACAGACTTTGTAACTTTAAATTGTTACTCAGTCTTCTGTCACAGCTGAGTATCAGCATTATAACACTGTATATCAGTAAAATAACACTGTTTCTTTGGTGAATCACTGCCTGGCAGAGGAGCAGAGGCGTCTGTTGCAGAATCAGCCTGACCAGCCCCGGCACCCCAGGGTGCTGAGAATCGCCGTCATCGGCGCCCCCAACGCCGGCAAATCCACGCTCTCCAACCAGCTCCTGGGCAGGAAGGTGAGGCTGCCCTGCAGCTCAGCCTGCTACCAAGGGGTGGTTTGTTTGTTTTTTTTGGTATATCCTGGTTATGTGATGTGCTTTATTAATTTCCTGCAGGTTTTCCCAGTCTCCAAGAAGGTTCACACCACCCGCTGCAAGGCCCGGGGTGTCATCACACAGCAGGACACGCAGCTGGTGAGTCCTGCAGGCAAAGTGATCTCTTCTCATTGCACAGGGCTGGGGTTTTCCCCTGACCTCTCACTGCTGGCAGACTTGGAACGTTTGTTTTTCCTTTTTCTAGATCATTCTGGACACACCTGGCCTCACTAATCCCTTAAAAGCCAAAAGGTACACTGGTGTGGGGAGGGGGGTTTGTGCTGCTTATCAAGTTGATAAAACAGGAATGTGATTTGATTTTCACTGTGCAAAGCCTGTAAAATAGGAGTGAGACAAATGTATATTTTTAGCCTTATTTTTGTCTCCAATAATTTTTTTATTGCCATTTTAGTAGCACACAGAACCTGTGATGTTCCTTGAGCCTTTTTGTCTGTGGTTCTTTGTATCTGCACGTGACAAGGGATGTCACAACCCCTAAAGCAGTTTTGTGGCAGCTGGAATGAGGGATAACACTGGTTTCCCTCTACTTTGAGGGGGAGGAACACAAAAATAATTAAGTGTGTCTGATTTACTCATTTGCATGTGTCTTTCAGGCATAATTTAGATGAAGCCATGCTGACAGACCCGTGGGACAGCATGAAACATGCAGATTTAGGTGGGTTTTCAACTTTTTTTGGATCAAACCAAATCCTTTTCTGCCTCACAGGTTCCCAGCTGTGGTATTTGGGTTTTTGCTGGCAGTACAGGCAGCCCGGGGAGTGTGAACAAGAAAGGAAGTGCAGAGAAAAGGTCTGGAATATTGAGCTGAGGAGGGGATAAGAACTGCCTGGTGCCATGGGGAGGCACTTTGGGTTAATAATTGGGCTTGGATGTTGAGATTTAACATGTGTGAGGGCATTAGGGTGACATAGGCAAGCTGCATTTTAGTGTTTTGTCAAAAAGTTCTTATTTTCATGCCCCTCCTGAAAAGAGGAGTGACAATAGACTAAAGCTGCAAGTGAACATTCTGGAAAATGTGGATTCATCCTTTTCCCCTCCCTCTTCCCTGCAGTCCTGGTTCTGGTGGACGTGTCAGATCGCTGGACACGGAACTCTCTGAGCAAGGAGGTGCTCAAGTGCCTGTCTCAGTTCCCCCACATCCCCAGTGTCCTGGTCCTGAACAAGGTAAATCCTGCTTGTTCTTCCTGTCTTCTTCAGGCACCACCTGGCATCAGCAGTGATGGGATTTGGGGTCCCTGGTGTGTTAAAGGACACAGGTTTTCCTCTCTGCTCCAGAGTATGGAGGGGTGTGTGTGTTCCTGTTGCATGCACAAGCACCCCTGAAGTTGTGCTGCTGTCTGGGGCTTAAATTCATCTGGGAAGAGGAGTCAGGTCAGCCAGAGAGAATCTCAGCAGAGCTTACAGGTTCTCAGTTTGTGCAAACTGTGCTAGCACTGCTGACACACTCTGGTTTGGCCTCTGGTCACAAAACTGTCCTGTCCTGCAGCAGCTGCTTCCCTGGGTGGTTTCCTGTGGCTCCTTCAGATCCAGGCCCCAGCTGCCCACTTCATTTAGGATAAATCCTGATACCCCTCTCTCTCTCTCTCTCTGACTTCAGGTGGATTTACTAAAGAAGAAGTTTCTTCTGCTGGAAATAGCAACTGACCTGACAGATGGAATTGTAAATGGAAAGAAACTGGAAGTGAAATCTGCACTTAAACAGGATTCCAGTTCTTCAGCAAAATCTCCCCTTCATGAAAGCAAGGCCACAGGGTCTCCCTTTGGGCAGGAAAGGAATCAGGCCCAGGAAGGCTCTGGTTTGGACAGGAGCAGTGATGTTGGGGGTGCTGGCACAGGGGAAGCCCAAGAGCCAAAGCATCATGGACCTGAGGATCTAAAAGATACAAAAGGCTGGCCACACTTCCAGGAGATCTTCATGCTGGCAGCTCTGCGTGGAGAGGAGGTGGATACACTCAAGGTAACTCCAGTCTGAACTTGTGTCACACCTGGAGACTGGGGTGGGACCCCAGCACTTCAATCAGAGCCTCAGCTTCTGTTCCTGGCCTGGGATGGGGGAAAAGTGTCACCTGTCAACGTGGGATGTGTCCCTGCTGCATCTCCAGAGTTTTCTGTACAAAACTCTTACCTGAGGCTCTCCAAACAGCAGCTTGTTCACAGCAGTGAATCCACCCACTGCTGTCTCTCAGCTCCAGGGGTTCTCTGGGCTTTTGTGACTGATAAACACAGCCCTAGGGAGGGGTTTCAGAGCTTCCCTTTCTCCATTCCCTGCCCAAAATACCAAAGCCCTGCCCTGAAGCCAGGCCAGCAGCAGTGCCCTCTGCAGGAGGAGCACAGGGGTGTTGGCACTGTGGGTGACACGTGGCAGGTGATGGGGGATCTGCTGTGCCCACAGAGGTACCTCCTGATGCAAGCCAAGCCAGGCCCTTGGGAATTCCACAGCGACGTCCTGACCAACCAGTCACCTCAAGAGATCTGTGATAATATCATCAGGGAGAAGATCCTGGAGTACCTGCCCCTGGAAGTGCCTTATGGAGTGACTCAGGTGGGGAGTGTGCACAGGCAGGAGCTGTTTTATTGGGAATTTCTGGCTGTGTGATGAGAATCCTTGTTTGGATCTGTGGGATGACTCCATCCTTGCACCTCAGGTGTGCTTTAAGACCCTTTCTGTGTGTGAAGGGGCCACCTTTGTGTGCTGGTGTCTCCAGGAGGGTGGTGAGGATTTTCCAGGGTTGCTGAGTGCTTTATTGCTGTTGCAGGTGACAGACATATGGGAGGAAGGAGAGTGTGGGGAGCTCCTCATCGTGCAGAGCCTCCTGGTGCCAAGGGAGTCCCATAAAGTGAGTGAGGGAAGAAAGATGGGGTGCTGGGGAGGGTGAAGGGAGGTTCTCCAAGTCCAACACATGCATCTTTGCTGTGATCCCTTCTCTCTCTCTCTTTTGGGAAGAGCCATGTAGCCAATACTGGCTGTTCAGTAGCAACTCAAACCTTCCCAAAGTTGCCTCACAGTTTAATGTTGCAATTTCCCTCATTGCTTCTGTGGCTGCACTGTTCTCCTGGGCAGTGTAAGGGTGATTGTGATGATGTTCTGTCTGGGTTTTAACACAGAGGATGTTGATTGGAAGAGGAGGAAAGGTCATCAGCAGGATTGCTCAGGAGGCTGGCCAGGACCTGATGAATGCTTTCCTGTGTGACGTCCGACTGAAGCTCAAGGTGGAGGTGAAGAGTTGAGCACTTGGTGTGTTTTAACACCCTTGAACTCTCTGATCATGTGGAGAAACCTGGGGGTGTCTTGGCACCTTTATTCAATTCAGAGATAGGGGATGATGGAATCACTACAGCAGGCTGAAGTGGAATATATTATCCTTTGGGGGAATGGCCTCAACTGAAATAAAATCTCCAGACCTTCTTTGTCATCTGAACTGGGGACAGACCCTAAAGAATCAGCTGCATCCATGATTCTGGTACTGCATTTCCAGAGCTGCCACCCACTTCTTTTGGGCTGTGTCTCATGTCCTTGCTCCCAGGTGTTTGTACATGGAAGTTCAGGAGCATCTCCTGCCTTGTAGCAAGCAAAGGGTCACAGTGAAGGATTATTATGAAGCAGATGTGTGTAATCTCTTCTGAAGGCTGAGTCATGATCACACAGGAGGATGAGGCCACCCCAGCCTGCCTGATGGTCTCATGTTGACTTTTCTCCCTGCCCTGTTGAAGTTGGTGGGTGTAGGAGTGTCCTTCCTTGTTTTCCAGGAGAAGGGGCTGCTGTGGTCTCTTGAATGCTGCTGTCCAACTTTTGTATTTCCTTTGCAATAAAATGAGGCCCCAGCACAAGTGAGTGTTCTCTCCTTTATTCCTCCCTGGCAGCCTGATCTCACAGCCACCACCTTCCCTCTGTTTTATTCCAGCTCAAACCAGGGCACTTTCATGTAATTCTTCCTTCCCAGCTGAGCTTAGATCCTGTTTCCTGAGCATTTTTCTGAAGGTTGCACCTTGTGGGAGGAAAAGCTGGGTAAGGAAGGTTGGAGGGGTCTCATGGGATGGGGTACAAGGGGAAGCTGTCCCCTCTGCATGGCTGTGTCATGGGAGGGGTCAGGATCCCCCTGTGCTGCCCCAGAGCTTCATCCCCTGCTGCTTCCAAGGGTGGAGCCAAGTGCCCAGAGCAGCAGCCACTCCTGGGGGCAGTGGAAATGCTCTTGGCACGGAAAGGGGTGAAGTCTCTCACCTTCCGGACCTGCAGCTCCTTAATGAGCTTGGAGAATTAGGTTAATTATCCCCTTGCAAGCCCATCGCAGTGGTGCAAATCACTGGAAAAAAACTCCAGGAAGGAATAACCCCAGATGTGTGTGTGTGTGGGGGGTGTGTCTGTTGAGACCTCGATGTAAGCAGCACCAGAGCTGTGGCAGAGCCCCCTCTGTCTCCCCTTCCTGCATCTCCCTGTCCACCTCTGTGCTCCTTCATGTCCTTGTGCCCCTGCCATGACCCCATGTCCTCCCTGTCCCCACGGTGTCCCTCCCTGTTCCCCACGTCTCCTTCACGTCCTCCCTGTGCCCCCACCATGTCCCCCAGTGTGAACCCACCATGTCGCCCCCTCAATGTCCCCCCATATCCCCCAGCGTGTTCCTGCCGTGTCCCCCCGTGTCCCCCATCCCCGCTGCTCTCTGCACTACCCGCTGTTACCGGCAGGGGGCGGCGCGGCGCTGCCCCCCCCATTCCGCCCCCTTCCCTCCCTCTCCCCGGTGTCCGCGGGGCCGCGCGTGCGCGTGCGCGGGGCGGGGCGGGCGGCGCGCGGGCCGCGCGTGCGCGGGGGCGGCTGCGCAGCCAGCACGGCCGGGGCGGGCGGCGGCGGCGGCGGCGGGGCCGGGCGGGCACAGCGGCGGCGGCGCCATGAGGCCCGGGCAGGGGCACCGAGAGTAAGTGCGGCACGCGGCGGGAGCGAGGGCGCGGCCCCACCGTCACCTCTTCCTCATCATCCTCCTGCTCCCCCTCACAGCGCGGCGGGACCGCCGCGGTTCGTACCCCCCCCCAACCATTGTCCTTCCCGGGCGTCCCCTCCCCCCGCCCGCTGAGGCATCACCGGTGTGGCGACCCGCCCCCTGTCGCGACACCCGCCGCGTGTCGCGATAGTCGCTCCCACCCCGGCAGCCCGGGGTCTCCCAGGCCCCCCGGTAGCCCCGGCGCCCTCGTTACCTGTCCCTGGGCACCGCGCACACGGTCCGGGATCGCGATAGTGCGTCAGCTATCGCGACAGAAGTGCCGTCAGGGGGAAGGGGGGATTGCGGTCGCGGTGCGAGCACATCCTTTGTGTGATTCTTTCCCAAGAAAAGTGTCTCTTTGCAAGAGACTCGCAGGCTGGTTTGAGCTGGAAGGGACCTCAAAGCCCATCTTTCCCACGGGCAGGGAACAGGTATCGTCAATAAATCATCCGTCGTTTTTATTCCCTACCAACCCATTTTCAAGTGTCTGAAGAAGAAGAAGGAAACTGCAGAGCTGGACTCCAGTTCTCAGTCCACTCGTGGAGCAAAGTACTGAGACGGTTTTGGTTCTGCAGCGTGTGAACCTCCCTGACCAACACCTGCGAGGGCTCACAGACATCTCACCCTCCCTTGGTAGCACTAGGTACAAGTTTAGGATAAATCACAGATTGCAGGTTGATTAGTTCAGAATTTGTCCTGCTCACTTCTTACTACAATCCTTAATTTTTCCCTAGTCGCATTCTCAAGAAAATACAAGTTTTTCTGGAAAACTTTTTGCGGCAACACTTTCTTCCTCTTTATTGCACAAGCCGGGCTCTTTGTTGCTCCGGTCGCTGCGGGAGAGGAGGGAGCTGGGAGCTCTCAGGAGATGAGGTTGGGTTCCTAAGTGATGTCATTTGTGCTGGAGCAACGGTAGTGACTTTGTGATGGAATAAATCCTCCTGGACGTGCTGGGGCTTTGTGATTGTGTGTCTGTGTGTGTGTGTGCACTGTGGAAACTTCGTCTGATTCAGCAGCCGGCTGAGAAAATTCCGTGCTCTGTACTCCATAGGCAGTGAGGGAATAGAGTGATGAGAGGTGCATTTTCCTTTCAGCTTATTTATTTTTTAAGGATTTCAACATCAGTTAGAGTCTGTTCATTTAAGTGGCTGCATACAACAGTGGGGAACGATGGTGTTCAAGGGTCTTACAGGTGTTAGAGGTGGAGAGAGCTGAGTTTTGCAGCCAGCAGCAGAGTGAAGGATTCAGGGAGAGCTTTTAGGTGGGTCTGGAGTCCTGTAAAGCCAGTCCAGAGGGTCTGGAAACTTGGAGAGGAAAAGCAGTGATAACAGAAAGCAAACCTGAAAGCAAATGCACTCACTATTAGTTTTCAGTAGAGGAAGGTTTGAATCAAAAGCGAGTAAGAGTCAGAGGGTAAGGTTTGCAATTAACACAGAATCTAAGCTTTCATGGAGATATGCTTCCATAAAAGAAAGGCTGTTTATTTTCCAAATGGTATTTACACTGGGTAGAATCTCTGAGGTGAAGAAATGAGAATTGCCCCTTGTCTGGGGGAGCACAGGTCGAGCAGGAGCTGGAAGAGGAGTTGATGAATTGGCTTTAATTCACAGGCATCGCTTCAAATATTTTCAATATTTCTCAACTATTTTAAGAAGCTGTATTGAATTCCAGCCCAACCAGCCTGATAGTCTGGAGAGAGGAAGGATGCATATTGCTGGAGCAAGAATTAAGCAAAAATAGATAAATCTGACATAATGGATGACAAGGGAAAGCTGATTGCTGAAAGATGCTGGCATGCTCTGGTTTTTGCATGCTTGGCATATATTCTGTTGTGTTACATGGCTTTTGAAGTGTAAAAAAAAAAAAAAGAAAGAAATCTCATTTTGTGCTGAGATAAAAGAAAAGGCAGGTGCTTAAATTCTGTTAAGGATCAGCTTTGATACTGACATGAAGTAGTGACCTCACTTGCATTTACCCCCCTGTCATTTTGTGAACTTCTCAATTGAATAAATAATTCACTTAGCACCAAATAAATGCCATTTAATAAGATGGTATTTTTGATCTCCATTTCACTTCACATTGCAAGCAGTTTCACACTTTTTCAGCTTGAGCACAGCCTGGAGTGCTATTTCTGTTAATAACATTAAAAATATGTTGGAGAATGTCCACATAGTATTGTTTTTTCTCCAAATGTGAAATTAAGCAACCGTTGTGTTCTCTGCAGCTTGGATATTTGCCTTCATTTAAGCCTTATTTGTATTTGTTTCAAGTTGTCCTCTGATAGATAAGCTTTTATATCTATGCTTGCTTCTGGGAACTGTTACCAGATCAAGAGAAGGAAGGATTTTTGTCAAGGACTAAAGTATCTCTATTTCCCAGAAGCTCAGACAATGTGCAGGAGCCTCAGCTTGTGTCCTCTGCTGCACTTGCTGAAATGCCTGGATGTGGGATAGAAACTTTTATCAACATTCCCAGTGCAATATTTTACTTTTTCACATCCGTTTGTCCATTCATTTTTACTCTTCTTCATTTTAGACCATGACTTGTTACTGGCCAGCACACAGAGATGGGGAGAGGAGGAAGTAGAAACTTTTACCCTGGCTTCTCTCACCCCAAAAACCTGCATCACCAAAACATTTTATATCCTGTATATTCCTGGCTCACTCATCTTCAGTGAGGTAACAGTGAGGAGAGTCACAGATTTATGAAGTGACTTGCAGGATCTGGATTTATGGAGTTGCTAAATACACCACCAAGAACGTAGCCACAGCCTGATTTGTTTGACTTATTTAACAGATGATCAGCACTTTTAAATAATTGCTTTGAGAACATGCAGTTCACTGAAATGCTACACCCAGCAGGTGAGTAACAGGTCACTGTTGTGTAGTAGCACACTGTATCCAGGCCCTGCTGACTCTTCAGAGGCTGTTTTTGGGGCAAGATGCCCCTGAGGATGAATAGTTTCATAATTTTCTGCATCTAATGAGTCTATCACCCCACCCTTTCCAATTTTCAGCATTTGAAATGTTTAAACAATTTAAAATGTTCTCAAACTAGGAAGTGAAGTGAGTAATTGAATTTTTTATTCCTTGTGTGGTATGCCACATTCCCATTTTCCCATTGTATTTTGTGACTCGTGTTAAAATCTTTACCACACAGATCTTGGAGCAAATTTTTCTTTTAACTGCAGAATCCTTACTTTGACTGCAAATGTGAAAATGAGTTTGTCACATTATTCATCTTTCTACTTAAAAAAAAAAAAAAAAAAGCTTTCCAAATACTGATTGAGGAACAGAGCTCCTGAACAGGCATTCTGCTGGCTGACATCCAGAAAAGTTGTTCTGAACTTTACCCAAAGATATTTTTCCAAGGGATTGTAATCTTTCAAAAGCTGATTTTACTGTCCAAGCAGGGCATAGCTTGGCCTTCACCTGGAGCTGACAGAGACCTCTGTGTTCATCTGCTGCTGGTTTCTATGTTTTTAGTAATTTGATTTAAATGAACACTTACAAAACCAGCAGCTGTAGCTCATGGCTGATCCAATCTCATAGATCCTATAAGTCCCTTTTCCTTATTTCAGCACATTCTGTCTGGATATCTCTCCATGCCTCTCCACTCATTTTGTATTTGTTCTGTTGTTGCTGTAATTATTCCCCCATTGTGCTTAAGAATTATGCTTTGTTTATGTATTCCCATTGCTCAACTTGTTTATGCTGTGTGTGAAGATTAGTCCAAGTTTCCAGGGTTTATAAGGAAAACGGTGATATTTCATTCTTGGAATAATTTCTCAGGAATGTAGTTTGGCTGCAGTGTGGATTTGGTAGGGAATAGTGGGGGTGTAGCACTGGAGGATGAAAACTGGGAAAGATTTTTCATGTGAATTCCCAAGTCCCATGCAGGGACTCTGGAGTGCTTGGAATGCGTGGAGCACTGGGTTGGTGATGTATTTAGAGATAACTGCTCCAGGCTTTTAAATAGATGCATTGATAGTTGTGCTGGGGGGAAATGTGTTAGAAAACAGCTTCTCTGTAAATGCATCACGTCTGAGACAAACCTTTAAGTACAATTCTGCTGAATTAGGTGGCAGATCCTGCCTGCAGCAGGCGTGGGTCCTGTTGGATTTTAGGTGCTAACATTTAATTTCTTACAGTGTGTGTAGTAAAGGTGATGTGGGAAAGGTGAACCATGAAAGTACAGCTATTTTTAGTATTAAAGGGGGAAAAAAGCAGTCAGAAAATGATCTACTAAGTGATACATTGCTGACGTCTGTAGTGCAGCCAACCCAATTAAGGTGCCGTATATTGTTTCCAGCAGGATTCTGATTGTTTCTAATTTGGGAACCACACGAGAGCAAGTGGAAATAGGTGTAACTGCTCTTCAGAGTGGATCTAGCATCCAGTTGTTCTCTCTAATTTCCCTCCTCATACTGGGACAATCTCTCTGGGCTGGCTAAGGTGGGAGCCACACATGCAAAAAAAAAAAAAAAAAAAAAAAAAATACTCCTATGTGTATTCTGTTTGTGTTGATAAAATATCCCATAAGTCAGTTTTGAGCACTGTGGATTCTTTTCTCATTTCCTGGCCCCAGCATACCCTTTTCTGCATCCTGCTGTCCCTCTCCTTTCCTTCATGTTGTTAAACTTGGAGTGTGCATGTTGGAGGATGTGTGTCTCACAGTCCTGCCCTTTCCTGTGGCTGTCCCTTGCCATTCATTTTGTTCCTCTCCCTAGGCAGTTACTGCATGGAAAACACTTGGAAAAATATTTTAAGGTGATTGTCTTGAGCCAATACCACACATATCTATGTATATATGTATAGATGTAGTTTAAATTCTGTTGGAAGGAAATCTTTGTATGAACCTTTTTCAAAAAATTATGCAGATGCTCCCACTCTCCAAGGTAAACTTCCTCCTCTGCTTATCTTTTTTTAAACCTGAATAAAAACCAGCATGTCATCTTAACATCTGGAAAGGAGAGCCCTTCATGCCTACTTTATATTATTTCATCCAGCATTGTTCTTTGTTCACCCTTCTGTTCTGGCACTGGTTTTCTTAATTTGTTGTCTTCTAAGCTGAAGGAATGTCATGTGCTTTGGCTTTGTTGTGGACAGGGAAAATCAGGGATTTGCTCACCCTTCTCTTCCAGCTCATCAGTGTGTTCTGATTCTGGGTTGGTTTTTATTTTCTTCAGCTACAGCAAAGCCCTCAGCTTTTGCCTGGAATGGGTGATGTGTTCCTGGAGCTGGTAATTTGTGCATCCCTTGACTTTAAATTGTTCACAGCTCTGCTGAGCATTTGTGAATGAGCGTGGAGGAAAATCAATATATGAAAAAGCCAGAGTAGGGTGGGAAAACAGCTCTTCCAGCACCTTTTCCTGGTCACACCATTGCCTGATTTAGTTTTTGTGTCTGTGAACTCTTTAGTGTTTAAATTTAGAAATGGATTGTTTTGGAACAAGTCACTTTTAAGATCGTTTCCAGGAGATTTGTGTGTAATTTAATCCCATTCAGGTTTGCTGCTCTCTGATCTGCTTGTTCTGCAAGACTCCAGGTTTTCTATTTCCCTTTACCTCTCCCACTATATTCTACAAATCTGTTGGGGTTTTTTTCCAGTCAAAACTACAGCAGCATTTATGAATCCTTTTATACCTTTTCTATTCCCTGTTCTTATTAATTGACAAGGTGGTGTTTCTTATAATAACCTGAAGGTTTAAAAAAATGTAACTTCAGTGTCTCTGAAGGATTTCATTAGTGATTATTATTCAGATACTCTAGAAATTGAATGTGTGTACTTTAGAAATTAGCCCAAATAATATATTTAGTGTTTTTGCTGTATATTCTCTTATGTTTACTATTAATTTCAACACTGCTTAGTTTAATATTTCAGGGCATATTTTTACTTAGAGCATATCAATGAATGAAGTTACTGATGAAAAAAATTATTCTCTCAGAATGTGACAGTCCATCATGACATCTCAACATTTGAATTTAATTTGAGACAGGAAAGAATTAAGTTTTTTTCCATACTTCCATCTAGTGTGCATGAGGGAAATTGCACCCATGGCTAAAATCCCAGCCATACTCCTAGGAGTTCCAGTTGGGCAAAGATCATCATCCAGAGGTCTTTGTTAAGCAGTTACTGCTGATGAACTGGCAGGTTTGAGATCCCAGTAATTTATGTGGTGGTACCTTTGTGATGTCCATAAAATGGTGATGTGTGAAGTTTGAGAAAAATCACCTTTCACCATGTGGTGTTTGTGTTCTCCTTTACTGTGTTCTGCTCTATTTACTTGTCACTCCGTGCTAGGATTTCAGCTGCTTGATTTATGAATTATTGCTATTGAAATAAAATTAAAGTGGCTGTTCAGTTATTTAAGAGCCAATTAAATCTGATTTTATTCTGATGTAACATTTCCAGTGAAAGGGCATAAAACACAGTCTGTGGGGGAAAGTTAGATCTAAAAATGGTTAGTGTTTATTTTTTATAATCTGGCCTTTCGACAGCTTGACTTGGCAAATAAAATCCTTTGCAATCTCACAGCAGTGACTGCAGATGTTAGAAGTTGCTCTGTATTAGAAAATAAAACAGGTTTGGTGCTTTCAGTGATCCTGTATAAACCTTTAGCTGTGGCTGCTGGTTGGAGAATGTATCCAGCCAGGAGAAAGGAATTTGCAAAGCTTTTGGAGAATACAATTTATTTACCAGCCTTTGGTGACTTTGGCAGGTAGAAACAAAGGGTCTTTTGGGAAGAAGGTTTCTCAAATCATGGGCTGTGCTGTCCTGAGGGATCCATGTTAGAATTAGCTGAGTTTCCAGTATCAGATTGTGCTAATTACTGAGAGGTCCCCACTCACAGGGGATGCTTTGAGAAGTGCAGCCCCAGAACCTTCATGCACGGACAGAAACGGGTCATTTGTGTTGTATTAGCCAAATTCACTCTTAAAAATCTGCTGGGGCATAGACACTCCAAAAAACTAAAGTCACCAGAAAATATCCTGCCAAGACTTGTAGTCCTAAATTTAAATACCAAGTAATACAGCAAGTGGAGAATGAACATGTACTTTTCATTATGTGTGGCAATTAAAATGTGTCTCTTGGTAGTGGTATTTCTTACTAGGGGAAATGACAGTGCCAATCCCAGTTTTATTCTGACAATTTCACACTGTACATGATGTCTGCTGTGGGCATGGAGGGTGCTGGCTGAGCCTGTTTCAATATGAAGAGCCTGGTTTGCCTTATTTTTTTTTTATTAAAAAGAAATCATATTGATGTGGATGTAATTTTATTTGTGACTAGACAAGCCTGCACTCGCCAGCTCTCAGGTTTGTGGCGTCTGTCTCCAACAAGATCATAGATAGGGAGAAAATGATTTATTTTAGTATCCAATGCTTAGATAAAACTCTGGTTTTGTGCAGATGGCACTGAAAGGATAACACATAGCTCGGACAAATTTGTATAAACCACCATGTATTTCTACTAGAATCCAAATCTTCAGTACATCAGTAATATTGAGGTTTATATTTTGGTACTAACCTGTGTTTTTTGGTGTATAGAATTAATTGCTGAGTGTAGAGGTTGGTGGTGATGGTGTATTCTGGTCTGGCTGCTTTGAGCATCTTGGAGGGTCCTTCCAACTGCCCAGCCTGGCATTTTACAGAGATATTGGGAATTGTCTGGTTGATCTTGGAGAATGCTTTGGAGTTTTGGGATGGAAAACGTTCAGGAGTGTGACAGTGCTCAGCTTTTTGGAGACAGCACAGGTGTTTGGGAGGGACCTGCTCCTCCCTCAAAGGCTTTTATAAAACACTTTAGTAGAGCACAGTCAAATTCTGATAGCGGCACTAATTCTAAATAAGTGTTTGCTAAACAACGTTAATGGATTTAAAATGTTTTTAGGAATAGTTATTAGTCCTTCAGTCTCGTATGGTGAAGGGAGTTTTGTCTCAATGGGGGGCTGCCATTTTAATGCTTCCTGGCAGGAGGCCTATTTTGATCATGCAAATTAGGTTGGAAAAAGTAGGCTAAGCCATTAAAAAGTAGGAGAGATCATGAAATTTTAAATTTTTAAGGTGACTGTTTTTCTAATTATTAACATTTTTATTATCATCATTCACATATGTCACTTCATTTCCCTTAATTCTCGTGTCCTCATCCCTTAACTCTGACAGCCTCAGTGCTGGTTGCTCTTGCATCCACCACTCCAAATGGAAGCCTCAGTCCATTGGCTATTTTATTCCCAGCAAGGTGCATGGAAATACTGCCACGTGCTGTGTTTTGTTGTATAATTAGAAATGCAGATACAGTCTTTTTACTTGCACCGTGGTTAATTTTTTCCTATTCCGTTAACATTAATGGGGACTGAAGGTTAAGCTTACGTAAACTCTGGATATTTGCAGGGTTCTTGTTGGCAAGGGAATTCATTCAGGGAAGTGGGAAAGTGGCACATGGGTGAGGATTGGAGGCAGTGTCCACAGAAGGCTGGATCTCAGCTGGGAAGACACCAGGGTTTTCAGCAGGATCTCATCAGGGTTTTATCATCCCCACCAGTTTCTGAGCAGGGGGCAGGGTGACACATCACTGATGGAGCCCAGGGTCCCTTTGGGGGTTTGGGGAAGAGCCCCCTGTTCCCCCCAGGAGCCACATGGATCCTGCAGGAACTCTGCAGCCCATCCCTCACATCCTGCTCCCCCAGGCAACGAGTGCATCGGCAAAAAAACTGCCTTGGTGTCCATAGGCTTGCAAGCTTCATTTAATCCTATTAATTTTTAATAGGAAATTAATATTAAGCCAGCATACTTCGAACATTTCTGTGGCCAGAAAGACCCTCAGCTCTTGTTTGGAGTGTTGGATCCTGCAGGAACAAGACCCTCCTGGAGCAGTATGGGGCTGGGAGCAGAGGGATGCTGTCACCTTCAGCCATGTTCCACCTCAGTGATCACAAGTGTTGGTTGGATTTCAAATCTCTCTCTCCTAAAGGAGTGTTGGGTGTTCCATGCATGGGTAAACAGAGAAGAACAAGGCATTTCCAGCTAAAAATATGCAACAAATGTATTTGTATCAATTATAACTGTGCTGACCCGACCAGAGTCTGATGGAAAATGCCACAGTTGGATATCAGTTTTACAAGGACTTCAGTAAATACTAATCTATGCAACTTAGGGATGATGTTGTGCAAGAAACAGCATATTTTTAATTGCCCTTTTCAGCTTTGCTACAGTTGATGTTCTGCAGCCTCCAGAACAGTAAACTCCAAACAGGAAGGTCGACTTTTGGAGCTGATGGTATCTTTGTCCTTAAGAGAGATTCTGGGAAAGTAAGCTGCATTCTTTAGCTCTTGCAACCCTTTTTAATTGTTTTTTCTCACAACCTTAGCCTGATCTTATCACCTAAGTAATTGTTGCATCATATTTGCTTTATTCTCCCTACTGGGATGTCAGATAATTGCTTTATACCTTTTAATGGAAAGTGTTTGAGAAGCCTGTTACCACGGGGACAGAGATGAGCAGTGGAGCAACTATTGCAACAGTTGCATTTATCCCATTTTTCTGAAGCTGGATGGGAATCCAGTAGGAGAAGGCTTGCATGGCTGGCACCTCCTCTAGAATTGAGCAGCAGCCATAAAGTTACTTGGTGTTTTAAACCCCATCATAAAAGTAAAGCTGCCAGCTCTGCTGTGCCTTGTGTTTGGGTATATCTCATCTGCGGGAATATTCAGCCAGACTTTCCCTTATGAAGTAGTGTTGTAGGGTATTAATTATTCATAGTCAGTTTAATTCTTCTTTCTTACATATTTAATTGTAATAGCATGCTGTATGTCACAGTGATTTCCCAGAAGAACTGTGCACCAAAGGCAAACCATTCAGGTATATGGTCTTAAATACATCCGTGCTAATCTTTGTTGTTTAATTTTGGAGCAGAATGGGATATTATCAGATGTTTCTTGCAGGGAAACAATTATGCAAAATCATGATTTTGCTTAATCTTTTCAGCTGAAATTTTCAAGCTGAAATAGCTGGTTTGATTTCCACTGATGACGTTTACGTTGTCTTGCTTATTTTATGAGGAAAAAATGCTTAATGGGAGGGAGGACGTGACTTTTGTTTTCTTCTCTGAAGCGGGGGAGCCTTTATCAAAGACTTTGGAAGTGTCAATCGATTCCTTGCAGAAGATGAAGGAAAGGAATAAGATTTTTATTGAGTTTTCTACAGTGATCAGAATAGCAATGCCAAGTGCTTGTGTGATTAAGATTTTTTTTTTTTAACAATTTTTTTTAACGACTGGGATGGGCTCTTAGTGCTTGATGTGAGAAAATATTGGAGGCACAGGAACTGCAAATGCATTCACAATTTGATTTGCATTACCCTCCTTCCAGAGCTGTTTCTCTCTTGTAAGACACTTGGTGAAGCCAAATCCCTCGTGTTTGGAGAGCAGGATTGTTCTCGGAGATTTACTGTAGGAGTTTAAACTTCTGAAAAATCTGTTTACAATGTGTCTGAACTGGAGCATAGAGGACACAGTAGAGACTGTTATCTGTTTACTGCTCAGATAAGGAGGTGGAATAGATTGCTGGCCTGTTTCTGAACTCTGCTTAATGAATGGTTGCTAGGCAAATTGCATCTCAATCAGCTTAATCCTCAAGATGTCATTTACAGGTCTGCTCTTTGTGAGGGCCAGAACCGTGCGCTTTCAAACTGCACAGGCCAGAAATTGCTAGCAAAGCAGCTTAGAATAGCTTGTTCAAAAATTCAGTGTACATGTGCTGCTGAGCTGCCCAATTTAAAGTGGCTGTTGTCGCAGGGCCGTCACTGCCTGGCCATGCGCGAGATGAGGCGTGCGGTGATAGACAGGAGGCAGCAGCATCCTTAGCACCGTTTCTGGATCAGCACAGCCCACACCACCACGTTTTGGCACTGGATTAACGTGAAAGAAAGCGTTTCTAAATGGGGACAGCACTGCTGACGTGATGAAAGGTATTTCTGCTTTGGCTGAGTTCGCTGGGAGCCGGGTGTGATGTTGGGGTGAGTACGTGGGACATGGTTAACAGGTGGAAATGGGAGGTGGTGTCACCTGGCATAGGGCAGGGAGCTGGGGCTGGTCTTGGTGAGAGAGCTTTAGTCAGGAGAGGGCACAGGCTGGGTTTGTGAAAGCTCCACGCTGCCTCTGGAACATTGGACTTTCTCCCGCGGCGTCAGGCGAGAGCCAATTAATCTCATATGCTGGCATGTGGGATGCCCACATACATTAGGCTCATGGTTTAGTCCAAAGGAAAAAGTTTCCTAATATAGTTAAGCTTTAACAGTCCCTTTGTAAAGAAAGATAACAAGATACTTGCTTTTATTGGTTTCCCATGACAGCGATTAATCTTGTTGCGGGCAGTGCATTGTTCTTTGCGTGGCTACACCTTCCTTTCCTTTGAAATACATCCTGTGAGTGCTGTGTGTCATGACACCAAGCATTCTGAAGGCAAACTGGAAAAGGCTGGACTTGTTGAATACAAAAGGCATTTTACAACTGTTCATGGTCACCTTGTGCTGATATGAAATGTCCTTCACATGACACAGTTATTAAAAATACAGGTGTGAGCGTCATGAGTGAACTTTGCAGTACGTGCATAGTTGGGATGTGTGCAGCTTTTGTGTTATTCAAAAATACTCAGGTTTTTTTTTAGGAAAAGATGGCATTAAAACATTGAGAGCTTCTCCAAATAAAACATAAATAAAATATTCCACCTCAGTCACAGGCAAAATGACAGTGGTGCTTGCATCTCTACGCTGTGGATGGGAAGAGGGCTGTCGAACAGAAGACTTTGTGATCAGAGAGTGCTTTTCATGCAAATGAAGATTTTATTACGTGCTGCTGAATCAGGGGCTTGTGTAGCGAGAACAGCACAGAAGTGATAAGATCACTTTGTCATAGCTTGAAATTTTGCCCAGCGTGTCTTTCAGATTGCTGAAACGGGCAAGAAACGCTCTTGTTAAGGGAGCAGCAGTAACTGATACAATATTTGGGGGGTAGGGCTGTTTTTTGTGATAGGGTCTGTCTGCAGGGTTCTGCCACGTGCCCACAGCCCTGATAGCAAAGCAAGGAAGAACTGCAACCTGTAGGTCACCCTGTGCAGCAGCAAAGTCCTAAAAGCTCTTGCTCCTGATGGGATCCCTGTTCTGCTCTGGATGAATGGGTACAGAATCTCCTCTCTGTTAGCACTGATCAGAGCAGAGCTGTCCATCCTTTTGGCTGGGATAGCCTGTGCTGCCCATTGCCAGGTTGTGCTCTCTACACATGCCATGGGGCTGTATTTTGCTGCAGAAGGCACCCATCCAGAACTGCCTCTGTTGGGTTTTCCTTTTGCATTTGTTAGCTAATATCATCTTCCCGATGTCCTTTCTTTCATGGTTAGAACCGGTTTGGTTTAATGAGGGCTGTTGTTGCCAACAGGGGAGTGGATCTGTGTGGTGGAACAGGCATCTAAATCTTCCCCTGCAGATGGGGAGCGTTCAGCATCCTGACATGACCTTGGTGAAAGTTCTCTGGCGTGTTACTTTCCCTCTTTATTTATCTCCTTTGCTGTGTAGCAGCTTTGCTTCCAGGGAAGTGTCTGAGCTATTGGAAATCTGTCCTCTCTTCTCTTCCCCTCTCCAGAGACATTGTCAGCGTAACACCCAAACTACTTAGATTGACGCCTGAATATTCTGCTTTTGCACAATCAGGAGGCATTCAGTGAAAGTAGCAAGGGGAGAAGTTTTAAGATTTAGGACTGACATTTTTAGACACTTTTCAATCCATAATTTCACACAATCTTGGTGAGGAAGGTCAGAGACTTCCTTCACATGGGGTGCCCTTGTGTGTATGTGTTAAGCATCCAAGTGTACAGCACAGGGGAAAAACATTCTTAACAGCCATCAGATTGCAATGTGGAGTTGTTCATATTTCAGATTCTTGTCTGAAGAGTCTAGGAACAAAATCCAACCCTCTGTGTTCCTGGAGAGTTTCAGAGCAGTAGGATGGAACCTTTTGCCTGTTTTTCTCATGCAAATTATGGTAAGGATTATTCAGTGTTTAAAATCTGGTTTATACTGGCTTCTGAATTTCATTTAAAATAAACATCTGGAGAGCTTTTTGATCTCCTGTGCAAGACTGTTGTCTGCCTGCCTCGTTAAAATGACTTCTGCTTAATTTTTAGTGAAAGGCAAAGACCTAGATGGTTTCAGCCCAGAGGCAATCTAAATGCTTCCGCTTCTGCAGTTAGAAATTTCCATGAGCAGATACTTAAAATCTGTTCTCTTAGGGAATGTGGCAGTGATAGGTATCTGTTTTTTCCATGCTGCAGTTTGGGATCTGCAGAGCTGCTACCTGTAGTGCCATTTGTACTCCTGTAGAGCCTCATTCTCCTGGTGCCAAGCACGTGCTGGAGCAGATGCTTCCTTCAAGAATTTCAGTCTTGTCCCTTTGCAGCTTGCAGTCCAAAGCCCTCCTTGGGAAGATTGCCACTGTGTTCTGCTATCCCACAGTCAGGGCACTCGGACAGGGAGTCATCAGTGATTTATTCAAGTAGCCATTACATTCAGAGTCTATTTTCTGTGATTTGACAGGAGCTCACTCCTCTGCTTTTCACTGGAGACTGGAGACTGAAACCTGTGCCCATGGCGAGGGCTGGGTATGTGTTTCCAGTGGATTTCTGGCTTTGAAACAGGTTCCTGTTGCTCTCTGCAGAGCCTGGAGCAGTGATCTGTGCAGGCAATGTCTGCAGAGCTGGAGTGACTTTACCTCTTTGTTTTTTTCTCCAGATTCATATCTGTATGAGATCAGCTGGTCCCACATCGTGTGTGAAGTAGTTAAATGCTACCCTGCATCTATAAGATGTGATTTTTTCTCCCCCTCCTTTCTAGTCTCTTTGATCAAATCAAATAAAAACGCAGTGCTTTCATTTCTAGTTTTATGGTTTCAAAGACAATCTCTTGACGTGCTCGAGCAGTCTGGACCTGAGTCCCTTTTTTTCCTTAGTCCAAAGGCTCGCTGTGTCTTGCGCCTTTCTCTGTATCAGCAGTTGCAATCTGCATTAGCTTTTATCTGCATCAAAAGACAAATGGAAGAGAGCAGGACCCTGCAGGAATGGGAAACAGACTTACATGTGCAATGGAAATATGTAATCCTGACGTTCAGTCTGCCACATGGAGTACAGACCAGTTCCTATACTGGAAATCTCTAGCCTATACTCTCAAAAATGGGGGTTTAGGTTTTAGGCTTTGAAGGTTGGTTAATCCCCTCCAGTGGTTAATACCAACATAAAATATTCTATGATGTCAGACTTTTCCTCTTAAATGCTTCTTTTTCCCCCTCTTTTTTTTTTGCATATGTCAACTATACAAAGCAACGCTCAATTTGAGAAATTAGCATTCAAGCACTCTGTAAGCACTTTATTTTTGTCTGCTTTGTGAGCAGCTGAACACATGTCCAGGCTGAAATACTCGGAGCTGCCGCTCCCCGACGCGCGCGTGCCAGGCATGGGAGAATTTGGAACTTTGTCCCGTGTCCTCAAGAGGCGCTCCCGATTCCCCCATCCTGCAAAGAAGCACATCTGCACAAATCTCCTGGGAGGAGAGGATCCCAGTTAAGCCAGATTGAATCATACCCAGGGAGATGAGAGCTCTGGTCGCTGTCACCCCCATCAAAATCCCAGCCGGGTCTGATGGCATTCGGGATGTCGCGCTGCGCGTTCCTCTCTCGGAGCGCTGGTGCTTAAAGCAAAGTGTGTTACTTCTCTGCATTAAGGAGTCAGATTCAGCTGTTCAAAGCAAGTTGATAAATTGCTTTTCATTAAGTGTCTGAGTGCCAAGGGGTTCGGTGTGTGTTCCAAGGAAAAAATACATTAATTACAGCTTCTGTAGAGCATTTATCAATCACGTAGTTATAAACACTACTAATGCGGTTAATTGAAGGTAGAAAAATTTACCTTTTTGAATTTGTTGACTGTAGCAATTCCGTGGCTGGAAAGACAAATTGGAAATTAAAACCTGGGGATACTTTTAGTGTGAAATGCACAATGGAGATCAGAGCTGTTGGAGATGAGTTACCAGGAGCTCACCTTTGTGCAGGCAGCTATGTGCTCTGTCTGCTGTTGAGGTGCAGGCTGCAGCAGCAGTGTTTGTTCTCTTCTCCCACACAGCCACGTTGTGTTTGCCATGCAAAGGGATCTCCCTGCCTCTGGTACAGTTTTAGTTCCCTCTGTGTCCTGCCTATACAATTTATTTATTGCTCTCTGTGTGTTGGGGTTTTTTTTAATAAAGGAAAAGGCAAGTGCTGAGGAGGAGTGATGCACAAAAGCAAACAAAAACATCCTATAGTCAGTAAAACTTTCTATGAAAAAAATATTTTGTGAATGTAAACTTCAGGTAAAGGTGGTGTGTTGGCAGCTGCTGAAGGAGTCAGGTGAGATGGTGCTGAAGTGTTTTATCACATCTTCAGACAAAAACCTCTGGTGCTTGTGGTGTGCAGAGGCTTTGAAGGCACCTTGCACTTTCGTGTTGCTTTCCCTGTGGCTGTTTTGAACTGCCAGCTGTGCAAGTGGCCATTTTTCATGCTTTCAGGAAAGCAGTGAGAATAGCAGAGACTCTTTACCATAGCTCACAACTAATGTATTTCTTGTCCTTTCTTCTATGGAGTTGTTGCCAGGTGGGCTTTGAGTTTCCTGAGAGATTGATAAGGACATTAGGTCTGTGTCAGGACAAGCCAGCAGGACACCAGCACCTTGTTGTGGAGGTTGACAGGAAAACACCATCCCAAGTGTCTGGTCCAGCTCTTTGGTATTCACATGATGCCTTCTATTTTCTGCTGGTGGGTGTTTTGTACGTGTGTTGCAGCTTCTGTTTGAGGTTCTTAAAATGCTTTTCATCTTTGCAGCTGGCTGCACAGTATCTCCAGCTACAGAAGGAGGTCTTATCTTGCCCTTACAAATGATAAGATGTGTATCCAAGAGGTGATGTGTTCATGGTCCAGCAGGAAGCTCTGTTGCTGTGCACAATCAGACAGAGATCTCCAGTTTTGGATCTTAAAAATGTATTTTTCACTGCTGGCTCTGTAAATGGGCTGTTAAAATTTCACCACATGTGGGACCATAATTCAGTGTCCAGAGAGAGAAATACTAAATCAAACTGTCAGTGTGACTGTGCAGGTTAGAATGGTTCACATGCATGACCAATGCAAACCAAAATCCATCCTCCTCATGAGCCCATGTTCATACACCACCAGCACACCTGGTCCAAAAGTGAGTCACTTCCTATTTTTATTCCTTTATATACAAGTTCAGTTTTTCTTTTGTTATGAAGTATAATGCATTCTGCCTCATCTTATTTGCAAATATTTCTCATTTTCAAGTGGATCTATTTTTAAAACAGGACTCAAAACATATTTTTCAATAGCTAACAAATGTCTGCTCTGTTGTTTGTCTGTTGAATAGAGGTAAAATTTGTTCAGAGTTAGCTCTGAATTTTTTTTTTTTTTTTAAATAATCAGCTTGTAATAAACAGGGGAAGATAGCTGCTTTCCTACCCAGGAACTGTCGTAATCCGCAACTTCTAACGATATTTTCGAAGGAAAAACTGTCTTCCTTCTGTCATGTGCAGCCACAAGGATTTCTGTAATTCATGATTAAGACTTTAATTCAGGGCTTTTACAGAGCAAGTGTGGAATGAGGGGAGATAATGAAAATGTTGATCTTTGTGAAGCAGCCACAAGAGAGGGAACTGTTTCATGTTTCCTTTCCCCTTTGCCTGGGCAGCTCTTTGCTGTACCTAAGAAAAACTTCCTTTTCAGATCTGGGAAAGCAAGAAAGCCAGGAGGGAGGAATTCTGCCCAAGAGTGGCATGAGGAAGCTCACAATTCTTGCATGTCCTGTGTGGTGAAGTAAAGCCCAGAATTATAACCTCATGCTTCTCCCACACATGGAACACGTAGGAAAGCTGCACATAACCCTGTTCCTGCTGAGGATGTTGAGGTTATAACTGCAGGCTGTCCCCTATGGGAAAGGGGTCAGTGTGTATTTTGGTTTCTTATCACTTGAAGGCAGAAGGAAGTTGCATAAAGGATGGAGAATGTCTGTTGGTGGGAATGCATGGTACCTCCACTGGGGTATGAGTGAGCAGCATCCTGTAGTTTGGTAGAGGCTGGGCTGTTCTGGGTTTCCTTTGGATGGAAATCATCTCAGCTAACTTTAATTTTCCCTCATGTTCACATGAGAACAGGCACGCTCGTGTCTGTAACTCTTGTTCCATATTTCAGAGCTGCTCTGATGTTGGAGATGCTGCTCAAGCATGTAGGAAGAAGTTGGGTTTAGTTTGCCCCGAGGATAATGGGTGCTTTGGAGGAAGGAATGTTTGTTTGTGCCTGACAGTATCTTGTTGAGGAAAATGGGATCTTTTGTGAATATTACAGCAGTGGGTAGGGAGTCTGTTTTCTATTTTGAAAATAGAAATGTAAGCCTGATATCCAGGGCAAATTATTTTGATGACAATACTGTGTTTACCTGGCCTGTGCTCTTAGCTGCTGTGGTTCAGCTGCAGCATCCTTTGCTTCCTCCCCAAATATTCATAGAGCCATATGCACCCATGAACATAGCTAAGATACATACCAGGCTGTGGCTTCATCCCTGTTTCCCACCAGTATAGCATGAAAAATTTGAAGTTGGAAGTTACCATATAAAAGGAGAAAGAAAATTAATTAAAGGTCAGAGTGCTTTAGCGTAGTGAAAATGGAGAGGAGGCAGATACAAAGCTATTCAAATTGCTTTTGACTTCAGGCATGTCAATTTTCCTATTTCTTGCATATGTTCCCGTGGTAAAAGTAGTATCTCATCTGTCTCACAACTGACCACTAGTATTTGTGTTTCAAGCACAGCCAGAAATTCTCATTTGAAGCTTTGGCCAAGCCCTACAATCGTCCTGACTTGTCTTTTCTGCATCTTTCCTTCACCTTAGGAGTGGCCTGCAACACCTGGCAAGACCTACTTTATGCCTGTGTTGTCTGTCAGCTCCTGCCACATTGCAGAATACAGAGTTAAATCTAAAAATACTCTTAAAAAGAGGTGAGGACTTTGAGCAAAGTAAAGTAAGCCACTGATTTGGGTCATGAAAGGGAATTGATGTCACTGGTTCTTCGTTGCAGCTTTCTTGAGCTAAGAAGTTCTGAGCTGTGAAGATGCAGAGGAGCCAGGGTGAGCAGGTGCTCAGGATGGGGAAAGGTGATCTGTGTCCATTTGTCCCCAGGAGACTGCCCAGACTGTGACCTTGTAACCTGATGTGAGAAGTCAAGGTGGTGTTAAATGCTCTGCAGTTTCATTTGTCTGCACAGTCTTCAGTGAAAAAACTTCAGGTAGAAATCTGTCACCTACTGCTGTCCTTTAAATAAAGAGTGACCATGGCATCAGGTGATTAAATGCTTCATCCAAAATTATGTCAGGAACCTGTGGTGAGCCAGATATTCCCTCCATCTCTCCAGTCATAGACTAGTCCATCATCAGGAGACCACTATTCTACCATAAATATGGTCAAGAAACCTGAAGCCAACTGTAAAAGGAATTGTGTGCAATTTTTGCCTGTGTCAGAGTGGTTACGTGGCTTCAGTAATGTTTGTTAAGTGCTTTGATATACTTTGGTGAAGGACAGAGTGTTAATAATTAAAATTGTAAAGAAGTTCTGGAGTAGCATGGGGTTTGACGATCGCTTTCTGGTCTGTTAGTTAACAAAAATGCAAAATATAAATGGACAAATCAGCAGGAATTGAGTTGAACGTTCCCTTCCCCCAGCCACCTGCATGGGCTGAGCACAGAAAGCAGCTAATTGTCTGCTCTGCTGCAGAGATGAAAGAAGCTGGTCCTACAACAGGAAAGGCTATTGAACTGCATGAAGGTGGTAAATTATCAGCACTGAAAACCTTTTGAGTCAGTATCTTTACGTGCTCAAAAAGTACA
Source organism: Erithacus rubecula (assembly GCF_903797595.1). NCBI lineage: Eukaryota > Metazoa > Chordata > Aves > Passeriformes > Muscicapidae > Erithacus > Erithacus rubecula. The sequence continues at coordinate 4,199,044 of NC_136674.1, forward strand.
TTATTTGTACTGGTATTGACAGCGTTCAGGGGCTGATAAAACCAGCGTCTGGTGACGTGTAGCTTATGTTTCAGTGCCTGTAATTAAGAGGTCTATAAAACTGAAACTTGTTTTTTGAAACTCTGTGCCATCAGCCCTGTTTGGGTGTAGCTGAAGGGTGTGTTTGGTGAGGACAAGCCCTCATAATGGCTTTATCTTGGCCCAGCTAACGAGCTGTTTGCAGAACTGCTCTGATTTGCACTGGGCAGAGTGTGAAGCAGCCTCGTGTTTGTCCATTTTCCTGCTAGCAGTTCCATTTGCAGAGTGCAGGCAGGAGCAGGCTTCTTGCCAGCAACAGCTTCATTCAGATTAGGGCTTTAGTTCAATTATGTCCAATTAACTTTTATTGCAGATAGCAGTGATAATTACTTGCAAGTCAATTTTTTGGCTGTGGTTATCCCAAGGCTAAAGTCTGAGCTTGATGGATTTTAATAACTGAAGTGACGTATAGCTTTTCCTCTAGTTTTTTTTCTTCTTCAGGCCTCAATTAGATGAAAGGTCAGAAGCTATGTAAAAAATCCATCTTACAATTAAAGCCAACTGTTCTACTCCTCAGCAGATGCATAGTACTGTGTTTTAAAATAACCTCTTGGGACAGACCTAAAAAAAGGCTTTTTAAACTCTAAGACCATAACCTTGAGCTGGCTGCTGCTTTATCCAAGGAGTGAATTTGATGGAGCTGATGTCACATGTGGCAGTACCTGAAGTGAGAGCCACCTCCTTGGCTTTTTTTAGTGCACTGCATCCTGTTCCAAATTACTCACCTAGCAGCCTTCAGTAGTAGCCCTTGGGCATGAGGAGTGTGATATGAACAATATTCCATTTAAGTGCTGTTATTCCAAAGCTGCTTCCTTTTCTTCCCTGTTGGGTGTTGCCATCCCAGCTCACAGAGAGGAACAGAGCTGTGCTACAGCAGCATTTAAATTCTCTCTGCCTTCCCCACCAAACCTATTTTGTTGCCTGAGTAACATTATAAATGGAGGTCAGCCTAAGAGGTGACGTGGTTTACAAGCAAAATCATAGTTAATTAAATGGCAAGAAGCAAAAATTGATTTTGATCGAAACTGTTGCAAGGGTTCCACAAAAGGTCCACCTGAATGCAGAAAGCCAAAGGTCCTGTGCTGGCAGGTGCTGACAGTGCACTCCCCATGCTACAAAAGGCGACTTTCTATTGTTCAGTTTCCTATTTATTTATCCCCAAGTCCACTCGATGCTATTGTGATTTATTGCCATTTCAGGGGGTGACTTCTCTGCCCACTGTTTTTCAGTTTTCCATTTATAAAGCATTAAGAGGATGTGATACCAGCCGGTGATGAATACAGTGCTAGTCTGGTAATTTTCTTCCAGGAAACGCTAAGATTTATCTCTGGCTCTTCAGCAGTCCTGGGAAAGGGCCATTCTGGTAAGTGCCCAAGAATAAAGGGCAGTTTTAGAGCTGAAAAAAGGCAGGAAGCCTGCATGATGGGTCTAGACACTGTCAAGCAAAGCATGGCTGCCTGGAAGGAGTTACATTGAATGCTGAGGTTGGCAGGAGGGTTCAATGTCTGCCGTTGACATGAACAAGTCTTTGAAACTTCTGCATTTTAGGTTACTTGGGGAGAGGGAAAAGGAATTATTCTCCTTGGTGCTGAGCAGCCTGCCAGGGGGTAAATGAGACACTGAGTTTCCCTCGGAGCATGAAAATTGGCCAGGATTCAATTCCGTTTCCTGGCAAGCTCTTGCAGACACTTGTACCAAAGAAACTTCACAGCCCGGGTTAGTTTTTGTTGTTGCCTGCAGCACTGATGCGTTCTGAGCTCGGCATGTGCTGCGTGCGCTCGGGGGGTTGCCCTAAATCCCGCCCATGGCTCTGGAACTTCACGGTGGATGTGGAACTTCATGGAACTGCCTTGTGACTAAAGAGCAGAGCACAGCAGCCACAAGCCTTTAACAACCCTCACACAGAGGCTTTTGGGACCCCAGGGTGCTGGAAAGTTGGAATAGTTTGGAGCGTTTCTTTGTGTGTGTGGGTGGATGCTCCCGCTTCCTCCTGCCCCCGGGGTTTGTGAACAAGCCCACAGTTAATCGTGGAATTTCAAACAGGACTTTCAGTTACTTTCAGGAACCTACCTTTAGACTTCACTGGCTTGCTTTCCACTAAACCAGCTCAGTTTCTCATGTTTCAGTGGCCGAGGGTGGTTTGTGGGGAGTTGTTTCCTTTGTGTTCTCACCCTGTAAGGCCTCTCAGGAACTAAAGATGTTGGTGTATCTAAAAACTTGGCAATACCTGTATATGTGGTCCATTTATGTGATGATAAAACTGTTAGAAATTTCCTAGTAGTTGCTTTACACCTAGATTTTACTCTAGGTTGTAAGTACCCCCTGATCTGAGAAGCACAGAGGCAGTAGATACTGAAAGTTGAATATAACTCAGAAAATGATACATTTTTAAGTTTAAAAAGGCAGTATTGTGGTAAGTTCTACTGGAACTGATTCCTAGCTCTGTCCCTGGACAATGGGTGGATGTGAATTCTTCCATCCTGGTGAGCCTTGTGGTGACAGAGGAAACTGTGCTGCTTGGACCAAAAACCATCCTGATATGCAAGTAAGGCTGAATGTAATAGTCATTGTGAAGATGTGCCAATTACCCCCAAATCCCAAGCACTGCAAATCCCTTTTAAGCTTAACATGCTTTGATTTAATTATTAATAAATCTTAAGAGAAAAAAAATCTGTTCACATGTCTAAACCTGCTATTTTGTGGAGCATCCTGCAGTACGTGTGCTGTTAAGATTATATCCTGCAGCCAGATTAGATTAAAATCACTTCAAAGAGGTGTATTTATTTATTTATTCCAATCTAATGATTGTTTTCCTCTAGAGATATGCTTTATCTTTTTTTACATATATATTTTCAAGACAGAGCTCGTTATGCTGAGTTTGGCAGTGTACAGCATCTGTTTAAAATGCAGTTTAAAAACTGAGATTTTCATGGCTCATAGCTCTCCATGACTGGGTGCCACAGCCTACTGGTCAGATCACTCTCCAGTTTGCAGCTGGCTGGTTTAGATGACAGTGGGATTGACCCTGGTACAGTGCAAAACCCTCTCCATTCCAGTTCCCCCAGCAGCACACCATTCATTCTTGGAGGGGCTGGAGCTTTGCAGGTGCTGGTGCCCACCCAGGTTGCCACCATGGAGCCAGATCTGCTGGTGAGAAGTCCTGATGTGCCAAGTTCAGTTCATCTCCTGCTCTGGACTAATTAGGGGGAATAAACCCAAGCAGGAGAGGCTGATGGGCCCAGCTGCCAATCCTGAGACAGCCAGCAGTGCTCACCTCAATCCCAAATACAGGCAGGGATTTCAGTTCATTTTAGCATGGAGTTGTCCATGCCAGCTCATGCTGGGGAAGAGTCAGGTCAGAAAGGAGTAGTCAAGTGCTAAGTATCTCAAAGGAAATAAATGTTAATTAATTTCTAACTAGAAAAAAATGAATGGGGTGCTTGTCAAGATATTTCAGATGTGTTTGTTTTCGAATACTGAGGTCTCGATTATGAAAACTGATATTGATTTCATAGAGAAGAAAAACTGAAGCAGGATTTTAATTATAATAAGAAATTCAGCAATGGAGTTATGGTCAGCACTTCTATACAAGTCTGAATTTCTTTTTCTAATGCTCAGCAGTGACCTAGATGTCATCAATTCGTTTACTGCAAATCAAACTAAAAGAGTGATTTTAGGCTTCCACTTCAAATTATTTTTGTAAGTCCAATATTTCCTTTAAAATTATTATTGCTGCCCCAGTCTTTTACGAACCTTTGGCATTACCTAAAACGATTATCTGCCTACGGGAACAACTTGCCTTTATAGCTCTTTCTAAAACATTGCTCTCCATACTGGAGCTAAAGCTTCTGTAAATACATGTTTTGACCTTCAAGGAAGCACTGCTGTCATGTAGCAGGAGCCTGGCTATTCCGAGGTGAATGCTGTGACCACTCCTAATCACTTGTTCTCTCTCCTAAAGTGCCATTATCCTGTTTATTGCTGTGTGCACCTCGCTGGGGCACTTCAGCAAGAGGCTTTCTGAGAGCGTCACAGTTCAGGCTCTAATGAGCATTAATGATGGAGCAGGTGAGCAAACCCTCCACACATCTTGCTGCCAGAAATGCTGTTCCCTCAGTCAGAGCACGGCTGTGCTCTTTCAGGGCTGCACACAAACTTGCCATCAATTAAATAATGTTTTAGACACCGACCTCCATTGGCCTGCAGGGACGAGAAGTGAATCCTTGGTTGGCGTCAGACGTTATTGGAGTAAAAGGTGGATGCTCAGATGAATATGGGAATAGTGTGATCTGTTTTTCTGTCTACAGTGAAGGCTCTTAATTTTGTTTGTCTGCTTTTCACTGAGAAATAGGTCTTGTTTGTGCCAGCCTTCTGAAGTTGATGAAATGAGGAAAAAAGGAAAATACAATTATTATTTTGTTCTTGCTGACTCTGAGTGTTTCTGTTGCTTACTCAGGTAAAGCTCCGACAACTCACAGTGGTTTTGTCTTCTGATTAAAAGAAACTGGAATCTTGTTTTGTCTTTTTGGTCTTGCTGGGCATGATTTGGGACAAGGAACTGCTGCCCACGGGCTGTTTGCAGAGTTTCACTGAATGTTGTGTACCCACAGTCACGACTGAATCTCATCTATAAAGGCTGAGCAACTTTTCAGTTCCTCAAGCAATTCCTTGATGTTGTGGATGTGACAGGTCTTCAGTCATCATTTCTAAAAGACTCCAATAATTCCATCCCCTTCAGAGAATCAGAAGAAAATCCAGGTTTAGTTTATTTTTCAAGGTTTTGCATATCTTGGACTTTGGGCAGTGCAGCTTGTTGCTGTCTCTTAGGAATGAAATGGAGAATGATCCCCAGTGCTCTGTTGGTGGTTGTGCTGTCAGCCCTGCACCTTGGTGAGGTGATTGTGTGTGTTTCTCACAGAACCAGGTCTGTGTTACTCTGCATGGGAAGGGTGAATGAGCAACAGCCTGCATTGTCAGACTGGCATTCAGTGCCCAGAACTATTTTTGTTAGTCCCAGTGGCACCCAGCAGGCTCACTCAGCCACACTCGGCCAGCTTTGGACAGCCCTCGCTCTGAAGATGCGGAAGCTCTCATAAATTAATATTTGTATGAGATTTCTTGGCCGTTGGTTTAATTAACCTTTGCGTGTTGAGCTGAGGAGATGCATAAACATGGAGCTAATGAACTGTACACAGTGAGTAATTGCTGTGCTGCAGGAATTCTTCGAGTCCACGCTGTTCACTCCGTTGGTGCCAGCGTTCCGTGGGCAGTCTGACCTGTGCTGGTGGTCTGAGGTGAGGTTTTGCATTCAAATCTCTAATAAAAGGTCTCTGCAGAAATGTGCTGTTGGAGGTTTCTGGAGCATGAAGGTGGCAGTGCTGACAGTGTCACATCGCTGTCATCACGTTGTTTGTGCCATCTCAGCAGTGAGACCCTTGCAGAAGTGGTCTCTGAGAGGTTTTGGTGGATGTGGCTTCTCATGTGTGGGCTCGAGCTTTCTCCTTCCCCCTCTTTTGATCTTTGAATGCCTCTCCAGTTGTTTTAATTGGGATTTGTGAAATAATGACTAAAATTAAATCAGCTTACACGTCTTGAAACCTGCAACTCTTCCCATGTTTTGGAGGTCATATAACAAATCCCATAACCTTTCTAGCTGCTCCGTGGATGTTTTGCTCTGTATAGCAGTGCTGATACTTGTGGACATCTGGACAAGGAGAAAAAAATATACTGATTTCTCCACCTTGGTCCCGGCAGCCTGTTTCCCAGAACTTTCTGAAGTGCTGCAGCCAGGAGGATTTGGCCAGGGGCTTGGACCACATAGAGATCTAGAGATCTTGTTCCAGCTTGAATCTCTGTAATTCCAGTAACATTGGACACTTTGAGCCCCAGTTAGCCTCATTGCTGGGATCCCTCTTTGCACAGCAATAGTGGGATTTGAGGGGAGCTGTGCCACGTTTCTATACAAAGAGCTTTAGTGCTCCATTTTGAGGTTTGATTTCTTAAATGCTGGACCAAACAGAAGAGGATGGTGGTGCCTCTGCAGCCCTTTTGTGCACATCTTGCTGTTATCTGCCCCACAGCAGCTCGGGTTAGTGAGTCTCTGCTGAAATGAAGGAAGTGTAGCCATCCATCTTTCAGCCTAATGGACCACAGAAATTACAAGCTGTAGCATGCAGCTTAATCTTGCCACAAGGCAGAGTGCTGCATACTTTGCCTTCAATTTATGCATGCCATCCCTTTTTGTTAAATGCAAAAGAGCAGTTGACAGGGTTTCTCCAGAGAAGTTGCTTGGTGGATACCAGTGCGTTTCAGCACAGTGAAATGAGTGATGGTGGTTTCTTTACCATTCATAACAACCACCTTTGAAATGTGAGGACAGAGCTATGGATTATTCTCTCTGTGTCAAGCAGCAGAGGAGAGTGAGGCAGCTATTTTGGTTTTAACCCTGCAGATGACCCAGTTCTTGAAGTATTTCCGTTGCCATTGCGAGATGCAGTCAGGACTGGAGCAGCGGTTGTGCTTGGTCAGGCCTTTACCCAGGGATGGCTCTTTGCCTCTTTCTTTTCTCTGTTCCTCCTTGTATTATAACTTTGAATTGTCTCTCTGTTGTTGCAGTGTGCAGAGGAGTGAATGCCCCATGTTGTGTTAGTGCCTGTCTGCCATGCTGGCCTGTCTGCCAGGACCAGGCGACCTCTCCTTTCAGCTTCTTTCTTACACGCAGATGAACACTGGACTTCAGAAATGTGAGTGATGTTTTGTCTGCAGGATGTGGTTAACTGTTAAATCTGGCTCTGCTACCACTGTGACATAAACATTTAGGATACAGTGGAAAAAACTATTTAATGTAGAATCTTTCTTTTGTTACGCCTTCAAGGCATCTGTCAATAAAGGCTCTGAGAAACGGCTGTAGATGTTCACATGTGTGCAGCTCCTCTGTTCCTGGCTCTGCAATGGTTAATTTTAACCTCAGCAGGATGCAGCAAGTGAGGTTCCTGTGAGATTTGTGCCTCTCTGCTGAAAAGGTTTTGTGCTAAAAGTGTGCCAGCTGTTTTGCTTCTCAGCACAACTTTTTCCTCAATCTTTTTCGTTTCCCTTCGTGCAGTTACTCGTAGACACCAATAAAAGTTGGATCAGTTTAATGCAAACCTTTTGAGGTCAGCAGCTCTTGCTCTACATACCTGGGGCTTATATTGCAAATATTAGTGAGCTAGCCCAGATTACTAAAGTTCAAAGTTTCCGTCTTCTTTCTGATGTCTCTTTGGTGCCTCTGAAAATATGTCTGCAGAGTGCTCTGATAATTCTTTTTTGATAACTTCAGTCATTTTTTTCATACTTGTACTGGTATTTTTAAGAACAACTTGTGCTTGGGAATGTAAGTTTACTGACTAGAGTTTTTTTAACTCTTACTCTGTCTCTCCTCTTTATCACTGAAGTAGCACATTGACTGTTCAGCTGAAATTTCAGAAATGCCAAGGTTTCTATGTAAGGTCTGTGTACTTGGTTCTCAGGGCTGTGACCTGTCTCTTGTATTTTAAATGTGTATTGAGAGATCTCAGTTTGCTTTTAAACCCAAGTGATTTACAGTCCACTTGTAGCTAAGTTGTTCATATAGTGAGGTGTGTGATGCTACAGAAAATAAATAGGGAAGATAATTTTGCATTTAAAGGTGACCTGCTCATCGTTGTGGTCCTGCCAGAAATGACTGACACAGTTCACATACACACCTGAGCTCTCCCCACAGCACTGCTGACTCCATGGGCTTGGTAATTGTAACAACACTTAGCAGTAATAAAAATCCTCACTCACCAAAGGGCTGGTGATGGCATCAGTCTGGGCATCCCCTCCTGTTTCCATTGTGAGCATTGCTGACAGCCTGTGGGGTGAGGACATACCCAGGTCTGTGCATTGCGTGAGATTTCTTTGTCAGAGCTTAGTTCTGAGAGCAAAATGTTGAGGTTCATGTGAGGGCAGCTGTGCATAAATCAGGTATTTGCTAATTACAGCTTTACAAGGCAACATGCTGCTATGTTGGGCAGTTTTCCTCACCTGATGGTACCTGATGCTGTTTCTCAGAGATCTGTAGATCCATGTGCTGAAAGCATTACTGTGTCCTGCTCAGTGAAGAGCTTTGGGAACTGCATTTCAAAGAATTTAGGACATAAAGTAGCTGGCAGGCACGGGCTGGCAGTGGTAATGCTCAGCTGTTGGGTTTGTTCTGATTTATGTGGAAGATGAGGCTGCTGGTACAGACCTTGCTCAGCCCCACTGCAGATGTGGGCACAATTAATTGGTGCATTTCTATTCTGCTGGAGATGCATGAGTAGCCCAGCCCCTGGCCAGGGCAGAGCTGAGTTAATGAGCATTTTTTAATGAACAGTGACTTGTGACTTTTGATGGGGGCTGGAAGCAGGCTGTAATAATAGTGCTGTTGCTTTTGTAAAAGGCACAGAACTCCACAGGATTGCCTTTCTTTGGGCTTACAGTGTTTGTATTAATAATTTCTAAGTGTAATTTTCTGGATCAGACTTTTTATTAGTGCTTAAAAATCCATATTAGCTCAATTACTTTTTTTTTCCATATTCATTCTCTAATAAGAGGCTTTTTCTTACAAGGGGCCTGTGCAGTAGGAGTTTTGGTAGATTAATATGCACATATTTTTTTCCTTTAGAAACTGATGACTAAAGGACTTCCAGTTTCAGGATTTTTTGTTGAATTCCAACCTGAGTTCAGGATAACCCTGGAATTCTTCCTTTTCCACACAGAGGATTTCTCACTGGCCCAGTATTGATATTTTCACTTTCCTCCCAGTGACTCCAGTATAAACCTGACTGGTCAGTTGGGGTAATTAATTGTTTCAAGATTGTTCAGGCTGTGTCTGCAGCTGCTGTTGGACATAGCAGCAGTGCCAAACCTTCTGGGGAGAAAAACAGGGCATTTTTCTGTGACAATGGTGCAAAATCAAGTGAAAGGTGCTCCTTAAGAAGTATTTTGTTGGGAGTGGATATCAGAGAAGAGGAGATTGGACTGAATATGGGATCATCAGCTAAACTGAGTCTTTTTTGGAAGGTTCTTTCTGTAAAGGCTTTAGGGAAACTGCTGAAATTGAGGGTTTTATGCAGAAGCTGGGCACAGCTGGTTCTGGCTTGTCCCAGTGCAGGAGCTCTCATTAGAGCAGCAATCCTGAAGGCCTGTTTGTATTTTGTTTAATGATAATGAAAATTTAACCATAGGCAGCTTTTAAAAGCAGTGGGTTTTAAAGTCTTAATGTGAAAAGCACTTAAAAGATGTTCCATTAGTGCTGAGGTGAGGCAGGGAAATCTGTCTCTTTCCATGACAAAAATAACTCCAGTGGTGAGACCAGGAGTGTGACCAGAGGAATCGCTTGCCACGGGATTAGCAGGAGTTGTGAACTTGCAGCTCATCAGTTTATTGGGGTAATTGCTCATATGCACAGCTTTGCCTTATAATAAACATGAAATAATTACTTGTCAATAAAAGTATTCTGCCTTGCATTCACCATTAGGGAGCTTCCTGGAGCTCATCCCATTGTTTTCCTAATGAAGCTTCTTCCTCTGCCGTTTCCTCATCATTTTATTATGGCCTGATCTGGAATTCTTCCTCTTGCACACAAATAATGATATTCAAATACCAGCATTTTCTTTCAGACTATTCTAGCAGGTTTTCCATTCACTTAGTTACCAGAACTAATTGTTCTTTATTGGTTTGTAGGGAATTTGTATGGAATATTCAGATTCTTGTTCACTGTGTAATGCCTTTCTCCTGATATTTTACTGCTTTAATTATTGCAGTCATGGAATTTTGCCTATGGAACTACTAGCAAAGCACATTGGGGCACCTAGAAATACATCACCTTCAGGCCTGAGTAACATGGCTGAGTTAGCCTGGAGTAAAAGGAGCATCATCTTACCTGTACATAAACCAGGTGATGTTTGGAATGATGGTTGGGTTCAGAAGATCCCATCCAAGAGATTTAAAAGGTGATTTGCATTTGGTAGGATGCCAGACTTGATGCTGGGGTGTCATTTAAGTTTAACAGAGAGGTTGTTCTCTCTCAGAGGAAGGAGTTCTTCCAGATTTGGGTGTAGAGGTGTGTGTGACTGACTGATGGCTGCAGCCTGTTCAAACATCCATGTTTTAGCTGCTTCCTGAAACTTCTCTGTAACAGAAAAACGGATTATTGGGTAAGAGAATACTCAGTGTGTCTGTGTAGTCTTCATATTTAATTTACTGATCTGCCTATAGAAATGTAAACCACACAGGGAAATTTTGATGGCAAAGTCGTCTTAAAGTTTAATTTTTCATTTGAAAATAGAATGTGACAGTGTCTGCAAGCATAACATAAACTGTAACACACACAGGTATGGGATCCTTTGTCCTTTGGTTCTTCTCTGGTTCATAGGGGGTTACCAGGGTCATGTCTTGGGGAAGAAACAGATCTTAATGAGCATGGGCAATGCTAAAAATAAAGGTTGGGAGTTCATGAAGGCCTTGGCTTTTGAGGCAAGGTAATACTGGCAAATGCCATTCGGAGGCTCTCCTCTCCGTTAGGAGCACAGCAGCTCTCTCTAAAGGGCAGATATGAACCACCTGCCTGCAGAGACAGGTACAGGGATGTGCACAGGGAGGATGTTTGGGTTACTGTTTCCTTTGATTAGGAGAAAGGGATGATCTGTGCCAGTGTGTGGACAGCACAGGGAGTACAGGTGTAACCGGCGCCGTGGTACGAGCTGTGCTGGAGATGAAAGACAAACTGCTTGTAAAGCTTCTAATTTCACAAAGATATTTTTAATGCTTCTATAATTAACCTTTCTTTCAGTATCCATTCTATTTTCCATTTCCTGACCTTTCTTTTCTGAAAGTGAGAGCTCTTAAAGCAGAGCTGCTCTCCCTCACCTGTGACAACGGGAAGCTGCAGGATGCAAAGAGAGAAGTGGCTGGTACTCATCTTTTGGAGGCAATTTGCTTGAAAGAATCAGTGGATTTTCAAGAGGAAGGGCTGTTTGCCTGGGAGCAGCAAGCTCTTTGCTGGAGCATTAAATTTCCTTGGGTCAGAAGGCCAGATATGGGGCTGGGGTGTTCTTGGATGGCTGCCACATTCCCTGTTTTCAGCACAGCAAATAGCACTGGGATGCTGAAAAATTTAGGAAAAAAGGATGGGCGTTTTTTTTCCAGTGAACTGTTTGCAAGGTGAGAGGGGGGAAAAATCAAGCAAAAGCTAAATTGGATTGTCAAAGCTGCAAGTCATTATTTGAAGATTATAAAATCAGCAGGAGTCCCATAGGAGTTAGGCAGCAGAGCTGTGGTGGGAAACAGCCCAACTCTCTGCTTGGAATATGATTATGGCAAGAGACACACACACATTTCCCTAGATTTCTGAAGTTCTTTGCAGAAGCAGTTGGAGCTTGTGAGCCAGGTAGGTATCTGACAAATCAGAGGAAGTGAAACCACACCTCTGTCTCCAGAAGCCTTTTGTCTCTGTCTGGGGAGCAGCATGTTTTTAATCCTGCGAGGTAATCACATCATTTTGCCATGTGATGTGAGGATGTTGTCCTTAGCAAGGTGCCACCCTGAAAAGTCAGCTGAAGAAATAATTGCAGGCCATAAAATAATCAGCCTCCTTCCATTTGCTGAGCTTGGGCCGACAAGAGCTTCCTAATGCACAGAAAGACACTTCCAAGTGCTTTCAGATGTCAGCACCTAGGAAAGGAGTGGGGTGTAAATGGAGGCTTGAGCTGAAGCTTTGATGTGGATTAGATTTGCAGGGTAAGGTTTGGTAGTGGGGGATGCAGGAGCTGCTTAAAAACTTCCCCCATTTCTGATGGAGCCAGTGCCAGCTGGCTCCAGGACAGACACACTGCTGGAGCAGCGGATTTAAGAAGGGGGAAAATCCTGCACAGCTGCAGCTGGAGAGAGGAGTGAGAATATGTGAGAGGAACAGCTCTGCACAGACCCCCAGGGCACTGCAGGAGGGGAGAAGGTGCTCCAAGCACCAGAGCAGAGATTCCCATGGAGCCCATGGGGAAGTCCATGGTGAGGCAGCTGTGTCCATCTCCCTGTGCTGTGGAGGTGGAGAAAGTCAGGAGTGAAGAAGGGAGGGGTGGAAGGAAGGGCTTTTAAGATTTGGTTTTATTTCTCATTACTCTACTCTGACTATATTGGTAATAAATTAATTTCTCCAAGTCTGTTTTGCCCATGACAGTAGTTGGCAAATGGTATCTCCCCTTCCTTATTCTGACCCTGTGTTTCTTTTTCCCTGCCCAGCTGAGGAAGGGAGTGACAGAGCAGCTTTGGGGGCACCTGGTGCCCAGCCAGGGTCAGACCACCACAGTATGGTTCCCATCTCAGGATTACAGGGGCTTCATGTTTAATTCATACCTTTCTGATTTTGAATTCCATGATAAAAATACCGAGAATGGTTTGAAGAGCTATGGGGAGGCAGCTTAAATTAAGAGAATAAAAACCAGCCCAGCACTGCAAGCTGTGAGGAATATTTCAGATGGAGACAATTTGATGTTTATAACAGTTTTTGTCCAATTGCAGACATACCCTGATGAGAACATGGTTTTGTTTTGCTCCCCTGGGCAGGTCTTGCCTTAAGCTGAACTGGGGCTTGTGTTGGTCACCAGGTAATAAAGGGAATGAGGTATCTGCTGCAGGACCCGCTGGTCTGGCAGGATGAAGTTTCCTTGCCTCTTGAATCCTTGGAGATTTTCTACCCTTGCTGTGTGACTGTCTTGCCCTGGGGTTGATCCCTTGCTAACCAGAACTGACGAATTTCCTTTCTCCACAGGGGACACTACACAGAAAATGAGATCTGCACAGTATCCTACCCCAGCAGAATTGGATGCTTATGCTAAGAAGGTCGCCAACAATCCCCTGACTATAAAAATCTTTCCAAACAGCGTCAAGGTTCCCCAGAGGAAACACATACGCCGTACTGTGAACGGACTCGATACTTCGGGCCAGAGGTACAGCCCCTACCCATCTCAGGCCACCACCAAAACGGGCCTGCTGGCCATAGTCAAATCCCCAGCGAAAGGGATCATCAAGGACTTTGACGGGACGCGGGCGCGCCTGCTGCCGGAGGCGATGATGAACCCGCCCTCCACGCCCTACGTTGCACCAAGCACTTTACCCCACCCGCAGGCGCTCGCCCGCCAGCAGGCTCTGCAGCATGCACAGACTTTGCCGCACCCCCAGAGCATCCCGCAGCACCCTCAGGGTATTCCACAGGCACCCAGCTTACCGCACCCTCAGGGGATCCCGCAGGCGCTGCCGCACCCGCAGAGCATGCAGCAGCCGCAGGGCTTGCAGCACCCTCAGAGCATGGCACACCAGAGCCTGCAGCACGCCCCCACCCCGCTGCTGCAGCCGGCTTTACATGGAGGCAGAAAGATGCCGGATGCGGACGCGCCGCCGAATGTGACCGTGTCTACCTCAACCATTCCCCTCTCTATGGCTGCCACCCTGCAGCAGAACCAGCCACCGGACCTGAGCAGCATTGTGCACCAGATTAACCAGTTCTGCCAGGCCAGAGCTGGCATTAGCACTACCTCAGTGTGTGAGGGACAGATTGCAAACCCCAGCCCTATAAGTCGCAACCTGCTTATCAATGCAAGTACCAGGGTATCTACTCACAATGTCCCTACACCCATGCCTTCCTGTGTAGTAAACCCTGTCGACCATGCTGCTGCTGCTATTCCTCCTGCCTCTGTTAATGTGCCCATGGTCAATATTAACAGGGTGCCACCCGCCTACCAGAACGAGATCAAATCGGTCGCGTGGAACCAGCACCAGCTTGCACATCTGCAGCAAATGTGTGGGGATGCTGCTGGGCCTGCTGGACTCGCAGGGAAGCACCCTCAGAGAGAGATTGCAGGGCAGAGTTTCCCTGGCAAAACCTCCAACTACCCTCAAGAACTGTGCATGGGCCAGTCCTTCAGCTTGAAGCCCCCCATCGAGAAGCCTACGCCTTCTCCGCCTGTGAACGGGTTGCAGGGACCTTTGCCATACACCAATGGGCACTATTTCCAGCCCCTCTGGAATAACATTCTGCCCACGCCCAACAGTGACAGCTCTGGGTCCCAGGACCTCGCCATGCCTTTCCACGGGGGACAGCCAGCGGGAGCGCCGCTGGATTGTGCAGGAGGAACTCATTACAGAGCTGGAGCTGGCCCATCCAGCCAGAATAATGTGATGCAGACCATGGATTACCTAAGTGGGGACTTCCAGCAGTCCTGCTTCCGAGACCAGAGCATGGCCGTGCTGGGAAAAGTCCATCGGCCTCCCATGAACCGAGCACCTGAACCAACCGATAGTCGAAATCTTCATATTCAACACCCAGGGTATAGATAGGCTGCAGTCACTTTCACAGACAAAAAAAAAAAATTATAGGTTTTAGTCTTAATTTTAATTAATAAGCAAGGCGTTTTTAACTTGCAAACTTGTGTGATCATTATAGTACCCATTGGAAGAAGACATACTGTATATTTAAAGAGCTTTGCTTACATGTTATCTCTCTCCTTTATGCATCAAATATTTAACACGTCTTTTGTGTCAAAGAATTTCATTACACTACTTCACTCCACAGCTGTTTGCTCACCGCAGAGTCCCCCCTTGGTGCAGCTTTTTTTTGGCCTTCTGCTGAGCAGCTCCTCTCTGGACTGAGGTTGAGTTGCTGCAGGGTTTTGCAGCCACGTCTGTTCTCCAGCGAGAGCGAGGTAGCGTAGCTGCTTCCATTTCCATCTCAATTTCCTCACAAGATTAAGAGCAACAGAATTTTGTCAGGGAGTAGGGCTTATTTTCAACTCGAAAGCCCATTTCATTAATGCATTAAACATTGACCATTTGCACTGTCTAGAGGCCTGTGTAATTGAAAAAGAGCCTGCGTTTGAAAAGAGCCTGCTAGGGGTATATATTTAGGCTTTAATAGAGGGAGAAGCTTTTCAGCTGTTTCTTGCCCACGTTTATCATTTAGACTTTGTCCAAAGTCAAAAGTCTCTGGCAGATTTTTCTGACATTTTCTGTTTTCTGGACAGGGTATGGAGGAGGGGAACGGCGGGTTTGGGATGAAGGCAGCCACGGGGAGCTGCCTTTCTTTGTGTTCCCCCTCCCCACTGCCCTGCCACCAGCCTCAAAGCTCGTGTTGTCTGAATCCCTCGCTGCTAGGAGTCTGGCCAGCCTCATGTGAAGGGAATCCAGACCCACTGACAACTCCAAAAAGGGTTCAGCCACTTCTCTGGAAGCTGGAATTACTGTCAGGGTGAGGAGATGTAGCTCAGCCCATCCCCGGTGCAGCGAGCGCGGTCCCGCTGTGGGATGGGAGGTGCTTGGTCTGAATCAAAGCTCTTCTCACAAGCCACTGTGGGATTGACAGTCCCCTGTTCCTCTCCACCAAAACACCCCAGAGGATTTAATGGAACAATTCTTCTCCCTGGGAATTAGTGAAGCTATTTATAGCATCCCTTTTTCCCAGGGTCTCGGTGCCTAACCCCTTCTGTTCCTTCCCCACGTCACTTCCAGCAGCCAGTTGAGTCAGTGACTGTAGGACACTAACTACTGGGTGACCTCAGCATCTTGTTCTCCTCAGTGTACCAAAACATCCCTTTCCTTTCTAACAGCAGAATTTATTGTAAGTAGAAAATTCCTCATCTCTGTTAACGAGATTAATACTTGAACATAATGATCACAATCAAGTTTGGAAATTAAAAAAAAAAATTAAAAAGAGAAAAAAAAAGAAGAAGAAGAAAAAAATTTAAAAAAATAAATGCATTGATTCTTTCTATGTACACTGGCTAAAAAAAATATTGCTCTACACTGTAAGTTTTAAGTGTAATATTTCTGTATGAATGTCGCCTGGTAGTGTGGGTTTGAGTAGCATTGTGTATGGGTGAACCCACTGGCCTCTGCCATCCACTGGCCTCCCTCACAGCCCTTGGAAAAACAAAGCCTTAAGTATTTGCTCCTTGAACTTTCCTTAATGAGCATGGTTTAAAAAAAAATCTTAAAGACATCATACAAAATTTAAAAAAAAAAAAAATTAAAAAAAAGTTTTGAAGTGACGTCATAGTTGGCTAGAGATTCTTAAAAGTTTTTCGTAAATGGGAAAATTAGAAAACATTTATTTGTATTTTTTTAATTTAGAATGTGTAGTCCTGGGCTGTAACAAATATTTAGGTTTCAAAGCTTAGCAGAGTACGTTTTCTGACTCCTTAGTACACTTATATCATGTCATTATTTAAATTCTTTTAAGTGTACTATAACCCGTTCTTTAGTGGTAACTCCTGAGCAAAGTTAAGCAATTTGACTAAAGACAGATTAAATTATGTGTTGGCTTGTGTTGCCTTATATTTAAAAAAAGGAAAAATTGCCTGATTGTGTTATGCCAAATGATAGCAACATGAAGTCCTAATTTATTGTTTATAATCGTATTCCTGCAGTCTTTGTGAAAACTGGTAAATATACATCTATGAAAGAACGAAAATCCTGAGGCTTTTCATGCAATATTTTTCTGAATCCATTCTGTTGGAGCCAGAGTTTGAGTCTGAAGCTGCTTCCCCTCCAGTCTCCTCGTCGTTTTGCCCATCCCAAACCCAACCCAGCGAGGGCTGTGCTCTGACCTCACCCCTCCCTGCCCAGTCAGTCACTGTAGGGTGTTCTGCTACCTGAGTCCGTTCCTTTTTACTAAATAAAACCTTGGCCTCTCCTCTGTTCCGTAGCCTGCTCCAAATCTTAACCCAGACTGTTACTAAAAGCTAATTTTTAACTCTTGCTCTTCTGCCAAGAGCCTGAGCAGAGTCCTGTGCTGTGGTGGTGGCTGCCTGGGAGGTGTTTGGTGGTGTTGGCAGCATGCTGTGAGTTTTTGGGGACTGTTCTGCACAGGTACAGCCACGGCCTCTGAGGCTTTGCCCCGGTACAGCAGGACCGGGAAGCAAAAATCCTGCTGAGACTCATCCAGGTGGGACATTGCTTGAAAAAATAAGAATCATTTTACTATTAAAATATACTGAAACCTTTCCTTTTGGTCTGGGAGTGAGATTTTTCTTTGAACCAACCCTTTTCAGCTCTGCAGCAGCCCTGTTGTGATGGGCTCTCCATCACTGCTCACCCCTAAAGAGAAACACTGTCCTGCCTCATTCCCAGGTGGGATGTTGGGTGGAAATGTTGGTGTAGGTGCCCAGGGTGGGGGTCTGGCTGTGGCACTGTCACCAGGGGGAGGAAGGGAAGAGCCCTTGTGTGGTAGGAGCTGTGCATTGCTCTCCTGGAAACATGGAAAAACCTCTTGTGGTTTTTTATCTCTGCCTGTTGCAGAATTAATTGGAACCAAAAGGTCGGGAATGTTCCTTCTCCCTGGGCTCTCCCAGGGGATTGGTTGGTCACCAACCTGTGGGGCTCACATTGCTGATCCTCTTGCCTTTCCTTTCTGTCCATCTGTCCATCCATGGAGTGCTTTCCCCACCTCTGACTCCAGCACAAGGCTCTGCTCCCTGCTGGGTCCTGGTTGCCTGCTCTGCTCCTTGAGGAATGAGTAAATCTCACCCTCTCAGCAGCAGCATCATCCTCCCCATCCCCTCACCACTCCAGAATCTCAGATGGACATCAGGAAGATCCTGGGAATGATGAACATGAGTGGTGTGAACCCTTCCTCAGGGAATCTGTGTCCTGTGTTTGGAGCAGAAGCTTTGCAGCTGCTCAGCCACAAGCCCAGTTTGTTACAGCCCAAAGTGAACATTCTGTAAAAGACACTGGTGAGTTTTCTTGAAGTTTTCCATGTCAGATGTCTCTGGAGGCCTCAGCTGCTCCCCTGGAAACCAAACTGAGCTGTTTACTGGGGATCACTGGGGAGGGAACTGGGAATTGCTGCTCTGTTTCATTAAACCACAAGTGATTATAAAGGCTGCTGCTTCTGTGCTACGGGTACCAATTAGAATTTTCTTTATTATTCTTTTGTCCACAAGAAAAATAAAAAAAAAAAAAAAAGAAAACTGGTCCCTCTGCCCCTTCTGCTGGTTTTATGCAGTGTGAGTGTGTGGGGCTTGGGTTGTCCCAGTGGGAATTGGGGAAAAGTCTCCATGGGTTTCTGGGATAGGAATGTATCAGGCAGAGTCTGGCTGACTGCTCCAATAAGATGGAAGGTTTGAGAAAAGAGAAGAAGAATCTCAGAGAGAAGGGTGCTGAAATAATGGTTAAAAATAGGAGTTGAGGAGGGGATTTGAGTCCTGCCAAAATTTTAAATGGAATTTTTAACATTTGTAGTCACCTTCCCGAAGGTGGGACCTGACAGGGTTTCCTCCCCTTTCCCAGGACTGTACATCTCATTTAACCTTTGCTTCCTCCTCTTCCAGCCCCATCTCCTGTGCTCACTGCAAACCTGAGCATCAAAATCCCTCTTTCCTACTGTTCCCACTGTTCCCCAAGTACTATGGACATTTGGTTCCCACATGGTTTTCCTGGAATTTGGGCTAAACCAGGCAGCTGAGCCTGGCTGAGCTCAGGCAGGAAGAGCTGTTTGCCCACAGGCACTGCTGCATCCCTCTCCAGCATCTGGAAATTCCAACAGAATCCATCAGAGCTTCTGGGATCCTCTTCTCCTCTGACTCGAAGCTTCTTTGGTATCTGCTTTCTTCATCTGTCCCCCAACAGGAACAATCTCTTCTGCAAGTTTTCAGGAGAGTTTATCATCATCTCTGCAGCCAGTTGGACCTGGAGTGAGGATCTGGTGGAAAAAGGTCCAGCAGGGACTTGGTGTGAGCAGCTGCTGCCTCCACTGAGGAATCACCTGCAGCCACAGCCAAGATGAGGGCTTTGAGTAAAATCCAACATTTTAAAACTTCTCCTTTAGGGCCAAATAGGTTTTTCTTCCAAAGATTTTGACCCAAGGTAGGGAACACCCAGATGTTCTCTGCTAACCCCAGCAGCTCCAGCAGCTTGTGATGTTTGGAGAGGAGCAACACTGGGGATGCTGCAAAAAATTCAGAGCTGGAAAAAATCCTGCTCCTTGTGGGGTCCTGCAGGGTGGAAAAGGAAAGGGGCACTGAGCTGCTGGAGGAGCACGTTGGACACCCTCCAGCAAGAGCTGCCTTTCGGATGCTCTTCAACCTTCAGCAGAGCCAAATTGCAATAAAATTACTGGAGTGTTTTATCTGCTTAGTTTAAGTTAATTTCAAAGCAATTGGGTACAGGCTGTTGATTCTGCTGGGGTGGCTGCAAGCCTGAGAGATGTACCAAAAACAAAGTGAAATTGCACCAAAAAACTGCTGTGAAATCTTGTGAACTTTCACTGCCCTCAGTCCTGGACACAGATGGGGAGGGAAGGGGCCCAGATGAGTCTTTAATAAAGGATGTGCAAAGCAAAATTTTCTCACATTTTTCTCCCTATACAATATCAATGTCTGGAGAACAATAAGCTCAAACAGGGGCTCTGTGGTGTGAGCAGATGAAGTGGTTTTGCCAAAAATCCTCACTGTCTGCAATCCCAGAGGTTAAAAAGGTTTGGGAGTCATTTAGGGCATCTCCACTCTGGTGGGGTCTTACACAGGCAAAGGGCCCTCCAGGTGGGGTCTCCCTTGGTTTTTCAGGTGTTTAATAAGATTTTTCTCTCTTGATTTGAGCATCTTCTGAAATTCCTTCCAGTGTCCCAGCAATGTTGGGAAAAAGGAGCACAAAGTGAGCCGGCAGCACAAACCTTCAGAATAAACCCTCAAACCAACAAGTCGCCAGGAAGTTTATTTTTAAACTTGATATTTGAGGCTAAATTTAGTAGCAAAAATCGATTTGTCTCCCTCTCCTCCGTGAGCATTGAGAGCATCTCCCCCCTCCTGCTTTCCTGCAGCCCTGGCAGGGAATTGCTGCTGAAGGTTAAGAGGTGCTCCAAGATCCTCCTGACATTTCCAGACATGGAGCAGCACCAGAGCACATCCCAAACAGGGCTGGGAGGGGCAGGAAAAGGGGGAAAATCAACCCAAACAGGGAAAGCAGATCTGGTTTTTCTCCTCCTTGGCTTCCCTGAGCTCACCCAGGAGCTGCTGCTCAGGGTTCCTCCAGCACAGCTTCTCACTTTTATTTTATATATGGATTTTGATTTGATTTGATTTCTTTTAATGTGGTGGGAACAAAGGGTTGCCATCATCCTGTGTGTGGCCTTGTCAGAGGGGCAGAGCTGTCCTTGTACTCTGTGTGTGGGGAGTGTGTATATATATACACACAAATAAAACTATAGAAATAAAATGTGCATAGGAAAGATGAAATGTAAAATAAATATAAAATATAAAATAATATAAAGTATAAAATAAACATATAATATATAATAAACACATAATATAATATATTATATTATATATATTATATATTAAATATTATACATTATATATTATATATAGTATAATATATAATACATAATATTATATTTAATATAATATATGATATATAATATATAACGTATAATATATAACGATAAAATTATAATTAGCTATTAGGAAGAAATTAAATGCATGATAATTATGAAGTATGGAAGAAGTGTAAATGCACAGATAAAATTTCTATAATATAAAATTATCTAATCTAAAACACTAAAATACTATGTAATGCACTTATATTGATATACGAAATTTAATATAATATACGTATATCATATATTAAATTTAAAGTATTTTAAAGTATTATATATATTCTATATTATTATACAATGTATATATTTTTAAAATTTAAAAAGCATAAAATGTGCAAGAATAAAATGCATATTTAACACTAATTATAACCATTTGTTAATGCAATAATTAGAATGATTAGAATGATAATGATGATAATTATTATTCATTAATATAAATTATAAGGCTATAAATGTCTAGTAACACCTTCCCCTCCCCTCGGTCCCCACGCGGCGGCGCCACCGAGCCGAGCAGCGGGCGGGGACACGGGGACACGGGGACCAGCATGGGCTGGCACTGGGCATTGGCACACGGTGGCACTGGGCACCAGTATGGCTGAAACTGGGCACCAGTATGGGCTGGGAATAGACTGGGAATAGTCGCCAGTTTGGGCTGGAACTGGCACCGTTATGGGCTAGGATGGGTCACCAGTATGGGCTGGCACTGGGCAACTGTATGGACTGACATTTCTCTGCACTGCAGGAATGGCACTGGGCACCAGTACAGGCTGGCACTGGACACCAGTACGGGCTGGCACTGGGCAGTGCTCTGGGCCCACAATGGGCACCAGTTTGGGCAGGAACTGGGCACTGATACAGGCTGGCACTGGGTACCAGCAAGGACAGAAGCATTGCCCCTCCCCAGGGGCTGCCACACCGGGCTGGGATCTACTCATGGGGATATTTTTGGGGGGAGGAAATGGGGTATGGGGACAACCCCGGCAGTGCTGCCCCTCCAGCCCAGCCAGGGCCGCAGGGTGCAGCTAATTAGGGGCTAATTGCATTAAACCGGAGCAGCACTAATGCAATTGTGGGATTATCCTGCAGAGACAGTGACCCCCCCATTGCTGCGGGGGGTCAGACACACGGGCCTGGGGTCTGATCCAGCCAGACTCCCCCCCACAGTCTGCCCTAGTGCCCCCCACCATCGCCCAACCCCCGTTTTCTCGGCATCCCGCCCTCCCCCGGGGCGTTAATTACCCCAGCGCTAACGAGGGCTTGATGGGACAGAGGGGAGATCTGCAGGGAAACAACTCCCGGGGCTGGCGACCCCCCCAGCCCGGCACATGCCCGCTGCTGCCGGTGATTACCGAATTAACCGGCTCCATCTGAGCCCGTCTGCTGCCGGGATGTGGGTCAGGGATTACCCCTCTCCGTGCCCCCCGGCCCAGACCCCTCCCTGTCCCCAGCACCCACGGCTGCACCCAGGAGCATCCCCCGCTCCTGCCATCCCGATCCCAGAGCAAGGAGCTTCAGGCGGCCGTAATAAATACAAGAAAAGTTTATTGAAAAGAAAAAGATGTGGGGAGGGGGCAACAGCCCCAGCCCGGGGTAATAAATAACAACCTGGGGAGCACCAGTTTACAAAATATGGCTCTGGGCAGTGGGTCCTGCAGGGTCCCCAGCGAGGCTGGGCACCTGGGGAGGGGCTCAGGGGGCCCAGCCCCCCGGCACCCCCGGGCACCTGAGAAGGGGCTGCTGGACAGTCCCAGCCCCAGGAGGGGCGAGGGAGCAGCCCCATCCCTGCCTGCCCTGAGAGCCACCACGGCACCCCAGCAGCGTCCCCAAGGCAGGGGACACCGGCTGCGGGGGCTCAGCACCACCCGGGGCACCCCTGGCCGGGCACCCCGGTCACACCCTGGCCCCCTCCGGGGCTCAGGCCAGGATCTTCTGGGGGATCTCCACCGAGGCTTTGATGAAGATGGCGTTGTCCCGCACGTAGTTCCGTTTCCTGATGTCCTCGTGGGAGATAAACTTGGGGTAGCCGAAACCCAGGGTGCTCTCGTCCAGGGAGCTGCGCGAGGCTCCCGGCTTCTGGAAGTTCTTCCAGTTGGGGTCGGGGTGGAAGGTCTCAGTGATGTGCTGGGGCTTGGAGAGCGAGGGGTCACTCTGGTCCAGCAGGGAGAAGGTGACGCGGTAGGAGAAGGGCCACTCCAGCAGGTTGTCGTACTCGCCCGGCAGCACGCGGATGTAGACGGAGAGGTGGCTGCTCTCGCCGCTGCCGTTGCCGTTGAGGAAAGCCGACACCTGGAGCTTGTAGCCGTACTTGTGGGTGTAGAACGGGGGGCTGAAGAACTCGTAGTTGCTGCGGGCTTTGGCCTCCTGCAGCTTGCGGGCGTAGTCGGCGATTTTCCAGATGAGGATCCCGTCGCTGCTCACCGACAGCTCCTCCATGTCCCGACGCAGCTCCAGGATCTCCTGCCGCTGCCGGCTCACCAGGGCACACACCATGCCCAGGTGGGTCTTGGTGCTCTCCTCCAGGTGCCGGCCCATGGCCAGCTTGGGGCACTGCGGGGACAGCGGGATTGTCAGCAGGAGGGTGGCAGGGACAGTGTGGGGACAGGAGAGAAGGCACCATGCGGATAACATGGAGATGTCACTGCAGCACGGGGTACAGGGATGTCATGGGGACACAGGGGTGGCACAGGGACACCTGGTTGGGGTGACAGGGGGACACCTGGGTGGCAAACACAGGGGTGAGGCCATGTAGCCACATGGATGGGACTGAGCTCAAGGGATGGGAAGATGTCAGGGCAGGAGCGGTGTGGGGGTGTTGTGGGGCTCAGGAGGGACAGCATCCTGTCCACAGATGCCAGGGCAGGCTGGTCACAGGGACAACACTCACCCGGTGCTTGCAGCCAGCTTCCTTGAAGGGGCACAGCAGCATGGCAGTGCTGCAGCTCTCCTTGAGGTGGGTGGGCACATCCTCCCGGGCAATGCTGGGTGTCCCACACTGGTTGGGGCACGGCACGGGGTACCGGGGACACTGGTACTGGTGGTTCTGGGGAGGGAGAGAGGCTGTCAGCTGGGGCTGGGAGCTGGCAGGGTGAGGGTCCCCATGGGCTCCATCTCACCTGGATGGTGTCAAAGACGAACTCCTTGGAGCAGTAGGTGCAGGGCTGGGTGCGCTTGGGGCACTCGGACAGGGCGTGCTGGGACAGCAGGCGCCGCATCATGCGGGCCCCACACTTGTTCTCACAGTACACACTCTCCTGGGGACACGTGCCCTGGTGGCCCTAGGGACCACGACAGTGTCATCACCTTCTGGCAGGCCTGACACACAGTATCCCCACAGGCAGAGGGTACAATGACCCAGAGCCCACATATCCACATCCCCCGCAAGGCTGTCCCTGCCATGGCGTGTCTCCCAGTGTCCCCATACCCAGGCTATGTCCCCATAGTGCCCTGCAGCCCACTGGAGTGCCCACAAATCCCAACTACACCCCATGGCACCCTGGCCAGCTGTGTCCCCCACAGTGTCCCCCCCACTGCCCACCTCGAAGGCCTCCCCAGTGAAGTCGCTGGCGCAAAACTCGCACTTGACCCTGCGCTTGGGGCAGCCGTGCTGGACGTGCTCGGGGAGGTCACGGCGGCTCAGTTTGGCGCTGCACCGGTTGGGGCAGGGGATCACGTTGAAGCCACAGGTGCCGAGATGGGCCTGGAGGACACAGGATGGTGATGGGAAGGCCCCAGGGCACAACTTTGGCTCACCCCCATCCTCCCAGATCCTACCTGGAGGTGCTTGATGAGCCCGCTCCAGCGGCAGCCCTCCTCGCTGTGGATGCAGCGGATGGCCAGGCTCAGCACCTGCGCCTCCAGCTCGGGGTCAGGGTAGATCTGGAGGGGCAGCAGTGGGGTATCAGCATCCTGCACCGGGCTCTGGGGGCACAAAGCCCCCAGCACAGCCTGGCTGGGAGCCTTGGGCACGCTGCCCGGGGCCGGATCCCCCCCGGGCACACCAACAAGCGCCCTTTGTCGGGAGCGAGTTTCCGCTCCCCGGCCCCACAGCACAAAGGGCTCTTGCTTCCGCCCGGGCGCCCGTGCCAGGCTGGTGTGGCTGTGCCAGGCGCTGTGCAGAGCTTGGGGACGGGCCCTTGCTGGGGATGTCCCCTTGGAGCAGGGTACCCTTCCCTGTGCCAGGCTCACCTTGGCATAGTCCAGGGGCAGCTGGTCCTCTGGGCACTTGAAGACGCCCTCACTGCAAGACACAGAAGGCTCGGGGTCACTCGGGGCTGGGGAGTGGCACGTCACCAGTGACACGGCCACGATGTCCCACCAGATCCCTGCCATCCCACTCAGGACACTGGCACTGTCCCTGCGCTGCTGAGCGCTCACCCCGTACCAAATCCAGCCGCCACCCTGGGGGAGCCACGGCTCTAATCCTGCTCCATCTGTCTGAGCTGGGAAATGCCCCCGCCAGACACCCCCCCACCGCCAGCCGGGGTCCCCAGGGGCCTGGGCCAGCCGCTGTGAGAGTGGCACCATCTGGAGCCCGGCAGCCCCTGGCCCATCCCGGCCCCTGGGATTAAGGAGGGTGCCAGGAGGGGCCGGCAGGGGCCGGGGCGTCCGCAGCCCCAGGTGCCGGGGCCCGGGGGAGGTGGGGGAGGGCAACAGCTGGGCGCCAGATGTGCAGCCCTGATGTGCAGCCCTGGGGCTCCTGCTCCACAGGAAATGGCCCCAGCAGCCACCACGGTGAGTCAGGACAGGGACAGGCAGCCATCCTGAGGGGGTCCCCATCCTGCTGTGCCCCAAGGATGGGGTGGTCTTCCCAAGTGCTGTCCCTGGGAAGGGCCCTGCTCAGCTCTGAACTGCAGAGGAGCAGCATGAAGTGGATACAAGGACTCAGCTAAAGAGGCAGCCTAGCCTGTGACAAGGCTGGCTAGGAGTCACTGTCACCTCTGGTCTGCACTTTGCTGTCCCAGCAGTAGGGGAGGGTGTCCATGCACCATCCCTGATGGACACTGGGGTGGGAGACCCCAGGTGCTGCCTACAGGGACATGCAGCAGGACACAAAGGGACCCTGTGGCTCTGGTGTCTTTGCAGTGACACTGGACAAGGATGTCCTGCCTGGACAGCCCTTGTGCCCTTCTAATCACTGCATGTCCTTGGCAGGCACTGGCGTGGCCTCGGCCAGAGCTGCCAAGTGTATGTGAGACACCAGGACAGAGCCAGGAGTGCCACCAGGCACGTGCCAGCCTGGGCTGCCCGGCCACGGCACGGTCACATCCCCTGTGGCCACCATCCCTGTGCTGGGTGTGCAAGTGAACCCCAGGAACCACAGCCCTGTGGGGTGTGATCCACGTGGGGAACGGCTGCAATCAGCCCTGCCACGTGCCCACTGTGTTTGTCGCAGGTGTTTTTGTGGGAGTCATCCTGGATCCACCGAGATAAAGAGCTCTGAGACAGGGCTGGGCACCCGGCCCTTCCTGGGAAGCCCGTGGCATGGCCCCGTGGCTGGGATCACTCTGCTGCCTTCCCAGGGCTGCCAGCTGTGCCTGCACCCCGTGCACCGTGTTGGGGTGCTGGGGCTGGGGGGGAAAGTGGGACGATGACCCGAAGCCAGCGCCTAATCCCCGACAAAGCCTCCCCATTCCTCACGCTTGGCCGGGCAGGGAATGTGCTGAGGCAGCACCCGGGGGGACCGTCCTTGCCTCTGACCTTCACGGCGCTTTGGGGCACAGCGAGGTGATGGGGCAGGGAACCCCAGCATCCCCCCGCACCCCTTCCCAGCACCGCGGGGGGGCTGGATGGCTCAGCCCATGGGATCCCCAGACTGATCCGGGGCAAACGGGTTGTGCTCGAGGGGGAAGGAGGGAACCCCCCGGCCATCCCCCCGGCAGAGCGGAGGTGCTGCGGAAAGGGTGCGGGGGAGGGGGGGGACAGATGCGCTCTGACACGTGCACCGGGGAACGCCCGGTTTCACAGAAACCGGTCCCGGTGACGGGGGTGCCCAGTCCCCGGGCGAAGGTCGCTCCGGCGGGGAAAGGCCCGGGATGACGCTGTCACCGCCCGGAGAGAGCACGGGCAGCCCATCACCGCGCCCCGCGGGACCCCCGGGACAGGGAACCGGGACAGCACCGGCCCCGCACGCGTGTCCCGGCTGCCGGCACCGGTACCGGGCTTGGGGGTTCCAAACCGCAGGGTTCGGAAGAGGCCCCGGCTCCTCGCTCCCAGCCAGCGCACATGGCAGGGTCGCGCTCACCCGTGGGCGCAGGGACACCGGGGTGGCCGCACAGCTCTCCCCAAATAACCCCCGGCCACTTCCTCCGCGGGGCAGGGGCAGGAAGGGGTTAAGCTCGAATCTCGAAACTCGCCGCTCCGGGCTTCACCCGGCCCTCCTCTTCCTCCTCCTCCTCAGCGAAAGGGGCCACGGGCCGCTGCACCCGCGGGGCGGCTGTCACGGGCTGGGCGCGCCCGTACCCCCTCCCTGCCCCGGGGCACCACCGGGCACCCCGCACCTTTCCCCGGCCCGAGGCATCCCTGGGCGCCCCGCACCTTTCCCGGGGCACTCCGCGCCTTTCCCCGGGCATTCCGCATCTCTTCCCGGGGCACACCGCAGCCGTTCCCCGGCCCGGAGCACCCCCGGCACCCCGCATCTTTCCCCAGGACCCCCGCACTCCCAGGCACCCCGCGCCCCTTCTCGGGATATCCCGCATTCCCTCCCGAGCCCGGGATATCCGTACACCCGTACACCGCCCCAGGGCAACCCGCTCCCCTCTCCGGGGCGGATGGGGGGTGCCGGTGACGAGCAGCACCCGCTGCCCCGCGGAGTGCGGAACCCCGGATCGGGCGGTGCGGGGTGCGCGACCGGGACACCCCACGGGGGAAGGGGTGCGCGGAGCAACCGCAGGTCCGGTCGCCGTGGGGTAATGCGGGGTCTCACCTGAGGAACTCCTGCAGGCAGGTGTCGCAGAAACGGTGGCCGCAGGTGGAGACGCGGACGGGCTCCCGCATGGGCTTCCCGCAGAGCGGGCACAGCACCCGGCGCCGCGGCCGCTCCAGCAGCTTGTAGTCGTAGCCCGGCATCCCGCCGCCGCCCCGCGCCCGCCGCCGCCCCGCGCCCGCTCGGCTCCGCGCTCCGCGCCCGGCTCCGCCCGGGGGCCGGACGGGGCGGTGGGACCGGCCTGAGCCCGCCCCGAGATGGGGGACGGCATCGGCATCGCCGCCGCCCCCCGCCCGGACCCCGCCTCCCCGCCCCGCCGCCGCACGGTGGGGATGGGGCGGCCCCGGTGTCCCGGGGGCTCGGGGAGCATCACACCGGGGACAGCCCTTGCAAGGGGGTCGGGGTTCAGCATATCGAGCCAGCCACTCTGGGGACTTGGGGAGCACCGCACTGGGCACAGCCCTCTGGGGGGGTTTGGTACCCACCGCACTGGGCACAGCCACTCCAGGAGTTTGGGGAGCATCAACATCACATCACACACGGTCCCCTGACCCACTTCAGCCTCCCTGGCCCAGGGCTGGCTCTGGGGACACCCTGCGGTGTCCTCGCTGACCCTACATGCCCTCCTTGACTCAGAGGTGTCCCAGGGGTGCCACACTCCCGCAGGCAGCCCGAGGCCACGGTTGTGCCCCTGACTGAGGCTGGAGCTGGGATACAGCTCCCAGTCCTGCTCCTACCACAGAGAGCAGCTGTGTCCCAGCCATCACCCGCAGCAGGACATGGAGGGGCTGCCCTGAGCCCTCCACACCACAGGCACGAGGGGGACACACGCTCCTGTGGCTTTGTTTGCTGGGAGCTCACGCCCCAGGCTGCAGCCAACAGCCTCCCTCCAGCCACCGTTTGTAACTGAGCAAGAGCCTGGAGGAGGGAGAATAAAAGCAAATCTGTCTGGCTCCAGCCCCCTCGTCACTCTTTCAGAAATCAGAGCAGCATATGGGAGTATTTGCCCCTTTCCCCAGAGATGGAGCTGAGCAGATGACAGGCTGTGAGCATGTGTTAGTCCCACCAACGCTCACTCCAGCCAGCTTCCCATTAAGGGTGGCAGTTGCTCCAGACCCAAATGTTAGCAGTTTTCAATTAGCAAATGGCAGAGGAGAGGGATTCCTGGGGGACACGCCGAGCAAGTCGAGCTCTATCACTTGTCACTCAAGGAGCTCACGTTACCCTTCTCCCCAAGAGGCTCTGCTTAAAATAAAACCCTGCA
Source organism: Erithacus rubecula (assembly GCF_903797595.1). NCBI lineage: Eukaryota > Metazoa > Chordata > Aves > Passeriformes > Muscicapidae > Erithacus > Erithacus rubecula. The sequence continues at coordinate 4,227,715 of NC_136674.1, forward strand.
GCAGCCCGGGGGGGAGGCAGCCTGCTCGCTGCCAGAGCTGCCAGGGAGGGGATGTGTGGCTCATTTCTGGGGTTACCCTGAGGGATTGCAGGTTGTTTTGAGCTGTACTGGGGCTCCCAAATATCAGGGAACCTTGTACTGGGGTACACTGAGCATGAGCTGCCACCAGCACAGTATTTTCCAAGAGATGTGAGTCGCTGCTCAGATGATGGAAAGCACTGAGCTAAACTTTAACCAGCTCCCAGTGATACTGGGAACCCGACAGGTAAAAACAAGTGACAGTGGGCAACTGTACAGGGAGCAGTGGGGAGCAGCAGGCACCTTGAGCTGGGGTTGAGGTGCTCTCCAGCCGGGTTTGCTCAGGGCTGTGACACCCCCAGGACAGGATCTACCAGCAGCCCCATGGTCCAGCTGGTTCTGCCACTCTGTGCCAGCAGAGCCCAGAGCCAGGCTGTCTCAAACAAGAGATAGGCACAACCCAGACACTCCCTGACACGCTGTGACCTGGCCTTGGCTAAAAACTGTCCCAGGACACCACTCTGGGACAAGGTTCAGGCCAAAAGGACAGCTCCTCGGTATCCTGGGGGTTGATGGGACTCCAAAAACAGGACACATCAGTCCTGTAAACACAGGCAGCCTGTGCCTCCGATGACAACCATGAAACAGCCGACTTTTATCATTATTTACTGCTTCTCTTTGATGTTTTAAAATTATTCTTCTCTAACCTCACTGAAGAGCATCTCTGCTAATTAGCCAGGAGCTGACAAAGCCATCAGAAGGTGCTGGCTGTGCCGGCAGGGCGGCTGGGAGGTGTCAGACCCTGCAAACAAAGATCCCTCCTTTTCCCCTCTCCCTGAGCAAAGCCCTCCCCGCACTCAACATCACAGCCAGGCATTTGTCTCACACAAAGGCGACACTCAGGGCAATTCCCTTTGTGGAGGTGATATGTTCCCTGTCTCCCATGATGGGTCACTTCTTGAACCCATCTGAGCTCGGAGAGGCCTCTTGTCCTCTTCCCCAGCCTCTCCCTGCTACTCCATCCCTCCGCCTTCTATTTAACTTAAACTGGAGGGACAGAAAACCAACGCTCCGGCTTCTAAAGAAGTTGAGGCGGAGCCTTTCGCCCCAGGGAAAGGAGTGGGGAGAGTCCCGGCTTCTGGGGCACCGTGCCCAGGGAGGGCAGGGGTAAGGGATGCAGGCAGACGGACAGAGGGACAGCAGCCGCACCTCCTGCCAAAAGCCTCGTGGGAATGAGGATACGACCTCGACAGAGGTGCTGGAATCAAAATAAACCAGCTCCCGGATCAGCGGGCGGTTTGGGCTGTTTCCTGCTACAGTAATCGTCCCAAGTCAGCAGGATCTTCTTTGGAAAAGGGACAGCCTTTCCCTGGGTGACAATGGCCAGAGGGGACCCGGCAGCCTCATCCCAAATCACCTCCCCTTCTCGCTGCCCTCCGGCCCTGCCTTTCCTTAGCAGGAAGAGCTGCGGGGACACTGCTCCACCAGCAGCTCAACACAACACAGGAACAAAAAAAGGATAAAGGGAGAAGCCCTGAGACCTGCAGATTTCACCGGGAGCTTCTGCAGGGAAACAAAGCAGCAGACGTGAGGAATGCAAGTGGCCTATTTGCCCGGGCTGCTCTCTGCCTCCGGCAGCACGGACATGCCTCGGCTTGTCGTTCCAGGAGCTTTTGTTGCTCGGGGCTGGGGGCCTCTTTGTTTCCTTTACCCTTTCGCCAGGCTTGGTCACAGCCCGGTATTAAATTATTCAAATGATCTTGCTGGGCTTCACAGCTGAACTCCTGTGTGGAGAGCCCAGGCTGTGAAATCCCGAGGGCTCCAGCCCTTGCCGGAGCCCCTGGCCCAGCACAAAGAGCACTGGTCCACACTGGTTTCCCCAGTCTGGAGCAAAAGATCCCAATATTCAAGCTGGCGACACCTCCAGTGCCAGCATTGCAGTTCAAAGGTGTCATAAAGCCATAAAATCATCCACCTAACACCAGTACACTGATAGGAACTGGGTGAGGGGGGGGGCACACCCCTGGATTTGGCAGCCCAGATGGAGCAGGAAGAGCTCAGCTCCTGAAGCAGTGGCATTTTGGTACGAGACAAAAGGTGTCAGAACCTCTGTCCTGCCTACTGCTGTCCCAGCCAACCCTCAGCCCTGACAAGGCTGCAGGAGGAACACCAGCCCCTTCCTATGGGATGTGTTTGAATGTGGTCTGGGGCGAGGGGAACCTGAGCACTCTGAACAACACAGGCAAGAGAAATCTGATGCTGGAAGGAGCTGGACCTGCTGCCAGCTTCACACAGGGAGGAGAGGCAGTGGCCCAAGGGGCTTTGAGGCAACTGAACCCAGCCCTGGTGCCCAGGTTGGTCTGGGAAGGGAAAACACCTTCCCCGACACCACGCTGAGCCGTCTCCATAACCTGCAGCGCAGGAAAGTGCCAAAGCACTGGCAGAACCTTTGAATTCCAGTCGGCTTCCTGGGATAGAAGGGTGTAACCGCCTGAAAAGGCAGCTCCACAAGAAACAAAAAAGGCAGGGAAAAACCCGTGCACCCACCCCGCCAGGAGCCAAACAGGGAGGCTGTGTCTGCAGCCAGGGCTGCACACGCCTCTCCCGGCCGGACGGGACCTGCTCCCTTCCCCAGCTGGAGCCTGGGAGGCGAGGGAAGCAAGGGCAGGAGAGCTGCAGAAATTCATTACCTTCCACATGACAGAGGGATCAGTTGGCTTTTACCAGAGCCCGTCGAGGTTTCCCTCATTGAAAACAGGAAAGAATCACAAAAATAATTAGAGAGATTTCATCTCAGCCAGCTTATGAAAGCACCGACTTTATACACAACAGATTGGCAACAGCACAAAGATGGATGTGAAAGGCAGGAGCATTTGCAATGTCAGACAGATCAGAGACAGAAGCTCATCAAAAAATGGCCCAGGGCAAATGTAAGTTAAAAAAAGAAAAGAAGAGGAAAAAAATAAAGGAAAGGAAACGACCCTTCTGGAGACAAAAAACGTGACTCCTGTCCATAACAAATGGATGTGCTTCTCCTGCCTGCAAAGACCCTTGTCGAAAACTCATCAGCTCCCTGGACAAATCTGGGTTAAAAAACTTCAAGTACTGACGATCACTGGCTGTGTTTTGTTGCCTTCCCTAGCTCAGCTGGGAGCCAGTGAGCCGGTCAGCAGCAGGACTGAGGGGCCTGAGGACAAATGTCAGCTGGAGGATCTTCCAGCAAGCTCCTGGGGCCAGGGGACGCTGTAATTAGAAAGCTCCAGGTGGCATTTGGGGAGAGCTGTGCAGCACAGGGAGGCTGCTTGTGCTGAGCTCGGCCAGCCGTGCAGACAGGACCCTCCAAAGTGTGCTCAATAAATGGGTGAAACATTTTAGGGGGGGATGGGAAAGGACAGACTTCTCTAATTAGCAAAGAGGTTTGCATTTAGTCACCCAGCACAGCGCCTGGGGCCCTGACTCCAGACGCTGCTGTGCAAAGGCTGACAGCTCTCTCAGACACAGAGCTGTCAGCCTGGGCTTTGTAACCAGAAACAGTTCCACAGAGAAAAACAACCTCTGTGCTCCTCTTCCACACAGGCACTTTCAGCAGGGAGGGGAAGAGGCACAGTGTGACCCCCTGAAGGCAGTGCCCGAGCTCTGGGCACATCCAGGGCAGCGACTCTGAGGCACTGGAGGTTCACAGTGACAATTCAATAAGTGAGACCGGCTCTGGTTCCTTGGGAACCATCGTTAGGAACTCTGTTTCCAGACTGCTGCTTTCAGAGTGCAGCTGAGGAGCTCTGGAGCCTGGAGTGTGTCTGAGCCAGGCCACCATGGGCAGCAGGAAGAGCAGGATGTGGCTGCTTTCACTCACTGGGAAGGCGACTCCTCCACAACAGCTGAAATAAAAAGGGTAAAGACCAAGATTTAGCTGGAAGCCTCACCTTGACGAAGCTACAAGAAGTGTTCTGTCCCACACAGGCCTGATACCCAACAGATGGGCACCAAAATCCCTGTCCCCTTCCCTACAGGAAGCCACTAAAAGCCCTCAGTAGTGGCACAAGTGAGACAACGCCCAGCAGACAGAGCCTAAGCAGGACAAAATGCAGTCACTAGAGGTTTGTGCTCTCCTCCTCCTCTCCAGCCTGGCTTCTCCCAGTTATTCTGTTTGCAGTGGGATTGAGAGAAGGGAGCAGCAGCAGCTCATGATAACCTGGGCAGCAGCCCAAGCCAGTCAAAAGCAGAGTTGGCCCCAACGGGAGGAGCAGAACAGCCACCCCAAAGGTGGAGTGCAGCTCGCCTGTGCCAGAACCTCCCAGGCCAGATCACAGCAATGACATCACGTGTGTCACCAGACCTCGTGTTCCCGCTGGAGAAATTTCCAGGCAGATTGAGCTGTGTGAAAGCCCAAATCTCAGCTCTTTACAGAGCTCTTAGTGCTTTTTTGCACGCTGGTTGCTGAGGGATGCTGGGGTAGGCAAGGCTGCTGCCCTCACACTGCTGAGTTTGCACTCCCAGTACTGGACAGGACAAGGTTTCGGGCAGAGGGACAGCAGTGGGGCTACACACTCAGTCCCTGCTCTTACAGTGCTGCAGGTGGGAGCCCCAAACCAGCTGCCACAGAGTGCAGGGCAAATCCAGCAGTGGAAGGGGAGAGCAGCCTGCAGTCTTCCTGCAGAGACAAAACCCCTTTACTCCCATGACAAATGCCCTACTTGTTCCCGAGCCTGGGGACTCGGCCATTCCCGTCCCCTTCACGTGGCAGCTCACATCACATGAGAGCTGGGCACTTGCAGGGGAGGAACAGAGCCAGGGCCCATTCCGCTGTGCCGGGGCAGTCAGCTGGGCCTCCTCCCCTCCGGGCTGTAATTAGCCTCCTTGAAGTGGGCTGGAACTGGAATCCCTCAGCCCAGGCTGAGGCCATAATCAGCCCAGCAGAGGAGGAAGAAAGGCCCCTGCAGCTGTCTGGGCCAGGCTCCTGTTGTACATCGAGGCAATGGAAGGGCAGGTCACGCCACGGGCACGTTTTAACCGAGCCATGATGCTGCCTTTGGCCTGAGCAGAGAAGAACCACAAAACCATTGCTATCTTTTCCAAACCACAATGGAAAGGCAGCAGCCAAAATGACGCCTTAAATCTCAGCTTCTATTTCAGCAGCATCAATTAGAGAGCTGCTCTTTTTGGATGCTCTGTGGACTGCTGGCACGCCAGCTCCCCGCTGGCCGCAGCTTGGCCAGCCTACCTGTCTGGGAGTGCACGAGACAGCCTCTGCCATCCCTGTGCTCCCTTTGCCCAGTGGGAGAGGCAGTGTCACAGAGCTGAAGAGCAGCAGGGGAATTATTTTGGGCTTGAAGTTATTTCTATTCATCTACAGTTCAAGAAGGACTAGAATAACACTGAGCTTACATGCCAGGGTTACTCGGCACAGCTCCGGTCACAAGGCATTGTGTCTGGCTGGGTCCTCATGGCAGGAATCACAGGGACAAAGCCTTTACTCACGCTTTACTGCCAGCAGTGTGTTCCCGTGGCAGCAGGCAACAGAGGTCACCAGGTATGGATGTGTCTCCTCCAGCTGCACTGGCCTCGGCACTCCTGTTTCCTCGTCCTTCCTGCCCAGGCGTCCCCTGGCTCCTTTCCCCCACGTGCACACCTCACCATCTGCAGAGGGATATAAACACCTTGCTGCACACCTGCCTTGGCCACAGCAGAAGCCAGCCAGGGCCTGCTGCAGCCCAGGACATGGGGGCTTCAGCCTCACCTGCTCCAATGGCCACAGTGAAGGCATCTCCACAAGCCACCACGGTGACCTTCATCGTCTTGAGCCCCACAACCAGGTGGGGCACGCGGCTGTTGCGGCAGGAGTTGGTGCCCAGCTGCCCGTGCTGGTTGCTCCCAAAGGTGTAACAGTGGCCAGAGGCTGACAGCAGAGAGGAGAGACATAACTGGGTGTCACTTGGGGCACACTGAAACCCCTGAAGCTCTTTGCTGTCTCCAGGCTGAGCATCCTGCCCCACAGAGCAGGGTGTCTCTTGAGAGACTGCCCATGGAAAACAGGCAGAAGGAAGACAGGGAAATTGCAGGTGCCCTCCCTCTCAGAATTTGGGCACACACCCTCACCTGTGACAGCAGCTGAATGTGCTGTACCAATGTCAGCACACACAATGGGCTCTTGGTTCAAGGGGGCTGACTGGGCACACACAAACACAGTGGCCTCTTCCACCTGGTCCTCTGGGGAAGGCTCCTCTGTTGAGCTGATCCGGTCTAGGCCCAGCTTGTTGCACCTGCACAGGGAAAACCTCTAGGATCACACAGGGACGTGTTCTGGAGCCCCTTGGTCACAACACAGACAGGCCCAGGAGGGGAAAATGTGGAGCATGGACCCTCACCCCTCTTACCTGTTGCTCCCACAAGCAAGAATCTGGTTGTTCACTGTGAGGACCATGGAGGAATCGATGCCACAGATGACCCTCTGAGCCTCGTGCTCTGGAGGGACTGTCACCTGCTGGGGGCAGTTGTGGCACTCCAGGGTGCCCAGCCCAAGCCGACCTGGCAGGAGAAACAGAGAAGGGAACAGCTTATGGCAACACAGACCCTGAGCACAGCCCCACTGAGGGCAGCACTGACACAGCTGCTGCAAGAGCCCAGAAAGTAGCAAAAACCAAAGCACAGAGGTCTTGCTATAGAGCAAAACAGCTGCAGCTCTTCCACATCCACCCACCCACCCCGGCACATCTGGAGGGGACTGTGGGCAAGCAGAGCCAGCAAAGGGGAGTGGGAACAGGCACAAGCCCTGCTCTGCCAAACAGACATCTCTTACCATTATCCCCCCTGCCCCAGGCAAACACTTCCCGTTCGTTGGAGACTGCCAGGACGTGAGATGCACCACAGGCCACCTGCACCATCTCGTAGCCCAGCAGGGCCTCCACAATCTTGGGCTGGCAGGGGAAGAGCAGCAGCCGTCAGCCGAGACCTCCCAGCCTGCCCGGCTGCTCCCATCCCTCCCACCCAGCCCCCCCAGACTCAACACAGTGCTGGCAGCATCCCAGTTTTCATCCAACACAAACAACAGAGAAACTTCTTTTTTTTCTTTCGTTCCAAACAGTCTTCAAAGGGATAAGAGACTACGTGCACGCAGCACAGAAGATAATGCAAACATCTCTGGGGCGGAAGAAAGCAGCCAGCATGAGAGTTTGGAAAGGGAAGAGGTTCAGCAAGGGTTGGGATTCGCCCCCCTGCCCATGTGGGGAGTGCCAGGGGCTGTGAATGCCTGCTCTGAGCAGGCAGGGGCTTGGTGCAGGATGCTTGGCTCAAAGGCTCTTGTGCAGGAGCTGTGAGTTAACGGCTCAGATTCATTAGGGTGTGGAGGCACCAGGATCTCCACATTTCTCCCAGCCCCTGCTGTGACCTGCTGTTAGATCTGACACCTCGCCTCATACTCATTATCTTCCTCCCGTGAAAAGCACCGTTTGTTGGGATCTGGCTGCTGCTTCCAACTGGTCTCCCCTCCCCAGCCATAAGCAGGGAGCAGCTCAGCTCTGGGAGGAGCAGGAACAAACGGGCCAGCTGACCACAGTGACAAATGGCACCAGTGCCTGGACTCGGCTGGAAGCCATGGGCTGCTGCCACATCCGAGTGCAGGCGAGGAAGAAGCTGGAAGGGAGCAATGAGCCCTCAGCCCCAGTGTTCTGAGCCAATCGGAAACACACAGCTCTTCTTTAAATACTGGCTCTTTTGAAAAATAACTTTTCTCAGTGAACCCTGGCAGCTGCAGGCCAAGAGTGAAGCAGGCAGGTGTGTGATTGGAGGCAGGCTCCAAGCTGGGAGCCTGCCAACAGCAACCACAAGGCAGCTCTTGACTTCCCCCACGCTCAAAGGGATCATTGTGTAGGGGGGGGGAGAGAAAGAGAGAGGCAGGTTGGATCTTTTAAAACCCGCAGTGACAGAGAGAGGAGGGGGAGGGGGCCAGATGCCAGAGCATGCCTGGGATGCACATCCCTGGAGGTGGGATGAGCTCGCTCACGTGGTGCAGAAGCCACGATCCATCCTTTACCCCGGGGGAGCAGCACGCCCAGAACCCTCTCCACCAACCTGGCTCACATCCGTGAAGTTTCCGTGCCCCAAACAGCCATTGCTGCCGCTGCCGAAAGTCATGATTATCCCCCTGTCTGGAGGAGCAGAAAGGAGCCTTGTCAGTGCCACAGTGAGGCCCTGCAAGGCACATGTGAGGCCCTGTGAGGTGACACAGCCAAGGGGGGCTGTGGCTCCCAGAACATCGGACCCATTCAGACTCAGAAGGAGCTGCAGGGGACACAAGCTTTCAGCGAGCTTCCAGGGAGCTGCAGCCTCACCGTGCTGCAACAGCTCACCAAACAAACAGCAGTGATAAAGAGTGCTGAGATAACATTGCTGCAGCTGTGTACGCAGGAGCTGTGAACCCCACGGTCTGTCAAGGTGTTAAAGTCACAGGGGCATTCCCTGAGCAGCTGCCCAGCAGAGGGGAGGCAGGAAACGACAGGGGAGGCAGGATAAACACATGCCCATGGAGTTTGCCCACTCTGTATCTGTGGTTTGCTGCCCTGACCCCCAGCAGAAGAGCAAACAGAACTCCCACAGAACCACTGGGAGGGCTTTGCTCCACAAAAATGGCCTTGGACTGGTGTGTGTGCACCCCTTCCACCCAGAACACTTCCTGAACTGCTCTGAGGGGGCTTTAAATCCTGCTTTCCTGCAGTTTGAGGACAACCAGCCCTGCAGCAGCTCACAGCTCACTGTGACACCAGTCATTGCTGGTCACTGCATGTGCCCATGTCATGCTGACAGAGTATGTGTCAGAGATTCTCCTCACACTGCAGTCCCCACTGTCAGTTCTGGTTTCAGGTGACACCAATGCAACCAGGACAACAAGCACAGGAGATTTCATAGAATAATTTAGGTCGGAAAAGACCTATAAGATCATCTAAGTCAAACTGTTTGTGGCCCTCCCCACACCAGATAGTTTAGTACCAAGTTGACCAGTGTGGCATCACAGGAGGACCATGCCTGCCATTTCTGACTCCCAGATGATGCTACATGAGAGACCACAGAGGCCTCTGTGTCACCCCAGCCCAGAGCATCTCTCTGGTTCTTCTCTGAGCATGGTCCCCAGGCAGTCCCACTGGGTTTTAGGGGGTTCTGGGACCCAGGCAGTTGAAGACAGGAGGCAGTAGCTCACCTGTGAGGCAGGCTGTGAAAAGATCACCACAGGACACGTGTTTGATGGTCACTCCAGACTGGCCCTCCAGAAATCGGGACACAAACTGAGGCTGGAGCTGCTCGGTGGCTCCTGGGAGAGAAGGACCCCCAGCAGCACCCATGGGAGGAGCCTGATGGAGAGAAGCCATGGAAGAGCTGGGTTGGAGAACACTGAGGAACCCCTTTCCACAGGCTTATCAGCATTACCCACACCCTGGCTGGCATTGCAGTCCTGGAGGAGGCAGTGCCAGGGTCTGTGAGTGAGCAGAAAAGCCTCCTTCACAGAAATCACACATCCAAGGCTCCACAGCAACTGCCTGTCCCAGGTTTCTTGTCACTCACCTCCCACAGGATGAGCCTCCCAGATTTGGTGACTCCAGCCTTCTGTGTCCTGCCAGCAGAGACCTGCACCACCTCAGTGTTCAGCATGGGCAGGCGGAGAGGGGTGGTGATTCCACTGCCCCACGTGTAGATGGATGACAGTGGAGGTGGGATTCCTGTCCTGGGTGAACCACATCGAACACCTGTGGGGCACAGAGAAATCATTCATGTGGATCCCTGACTCTCCTCCCACAGGAAAAGCCACAGCACCAGCCAGTCCAGGTGCCAGCATAGCTCCAGACCAGTGCTGGTCCAAGGGGCTGTAGGGCTCCTCCAGAGCTCAGGGAAGGTGACATCTCTTCAGTACCTCTCTCCAGAACCCTGAGTGCCTCTGTGACTTGTGTCATTCAAAGGAAAGGGTCCTTCCAAATGGAGCTGAGTTGAACACACCATGCCAGAACTCACCCCTCTGCCTGGCACTGCTCGCCCGTCCCCCTGTCCGGCTGTGGGTCACTGTGGGCACTGAAGCCAAGGGTTTTTCAGGCCTGCCAAACCAAAATCCAGCCTTTAATGTCCTGCAGAGCCCTGGATCACAGAATGTCTGGGCAGAGCAACAGCAGAAGCCACGAGTGAATCACTCATAGCACTGCTTTGTCAGTGCTTTAAACAACCTGACAGAGGGGAGCTGGCACCAATTCACTTCCCCCTGTGCTCACAACTCTCTGTTTGCTGTCACTGTGATGACAAGCCCACACCTGCCATGCCACCTGCCTGGCTCTGAAACCCTGGGCCAAGCTCAGCCAGCAGCAGCTGCACATTAGGCAGCACAGGAGAGCTGCATTGGGAAAATGCTCTCTTTGGAGCTCAGAATGGAGGCAGTGAGATGGTCAGACATGCTGTGGGCTGTGGCAGCCCCTCTCAAGGGACACTGAGGTGGCAGTGTCACTTGCCTCCTCATTTTGACACTGCCCACGTCTGTGTAGAGGTTCAGGAGGGGCCGGATGCAGATGGCCTGGGCCATGATCTCGTTCAGCTGGGGCCGCTTGGAAGGGTCCAGGTTGAGCATGCTGAGGATGAGCTGGCGCAGGTCAGGGCTGTATCGATCTGATATTGGGGCAAACGTCCCGCTCATGATCTTCAGTACTAAGGCAGGAAGGTTCTGGAGAGAAAACAAGAGACAAACAGTGCCTGGGCAGTCAGGGGTGAAGCCAAGGAGGAAGGAGCTCTCAGCACTGCCCTCTGCCTTCACACTTCCCAGGTCACTGAGAAGTGATCCCAGCATACATTTGCAGCTCTGTGAGAGGCCCTGGCTCCCTGTGCTCTGTGTAAACCACATCGCTCTCACCGCAGCTTCGAAAGCCCTCTTGAGGCTGGCGAGCTCGTAGAGCACACAGCCCAGAGCCCAGATGTCACTCTTCTGGTTGTAAGGCTTCCCTTCACAGAGCTCTGGGGAGATGTAGCATGGAGTTCCCACCACCTACAAGAGATAAAAATTTACCACAGCGCAGTGAAGTGAAAAGAGGAAGGTTTGGTGCAGAGCTGGCTGGAACACCACCATGTAAATCTCCACAGAGCTGGGCTTTTGTTCCCTTGGCATCAACAGCTGCCTGACAATCTCAGTGAAAAACAAGAGGATTTGCCTTTCCAGTGACACATACAGTGATTGCCTCTAATTTTGCTTCTATCCACTTGAGAGAATCAGACCCCAGAGTGCCGAGCGTGATACAAACGTCAGCTCAGATTAGCCCAGGTGGGGAGACACTCAAATGTCAAGCAGAGAAAGGAGATTAAGGCAGGATGGGAGTGCACAGGCAGGAATTTATTTGCTAAGGATGCGTCAGACAAGTCTGCAAACACCACCCCTAGCAGGAGCCACCCTGTCTGCCCTCACCAGTGGACCCAGACACCCCATCCCCTCCCAGCTTTGGGCAGGTCTTTCTTACCTTTCTGCAGCCCACAGAGCCACAGCAAACTCGGGCATGAAGATATCAGCCAAGGAACAAAGCAGCATTGCCCTAAGCCACATCCCAGAGACTACTGTGAGCCAAATCCAGAGTTTCCAGCCTGCTGCCATGGGGTAAGAAGCTCCCCTGCCACTCACCGTGTAGGCTTTGCTCTTGCTGCTCAAGATTTTGGAGATGCCAAAGTCTCCGATCTTGACGATCATGCGATGCTTGTCCAGGAGGATGTTCTGGGTCTTCAGGTCACGGTGCAGGATCTGCTTGGTGTGCACGTGGTGCAGGGCCAGGAGGATCTGCACAAAGAAGTGCAGGATGGTGTCCTCATCCAGCAAGGAATTACAGCGCTTGTGGATGAACTCTGCCAGAGTGCCCCCTGCAAAGAACAACAAAAGGCTGTGGGCACGGGGAGCTGCACAGGGCAGCACAAACCTCGCCTAAAACTGAGGGGATTTTGCCATTTTGGCATCTTAACAAGGCAAGCATGTGGGAAAAACACATCCTGGTGGGATACACAGCACAACCTCCAATGCTCCTGAACAATGGCAGCACAGTTGGTGGGAGGAAGAAACAGCCACAGAGAAGTTACTGTTGACATATTATCAAAAGCAGCAGGAAAAGAAACACTAAAATTACAGCTCTTGGAAGAGGACATAAACCTCCACAGCAGAACAAGATCAGCCTGTTCTGCAGAGGAGAATTCTTGCAGTCCAAGAGGCCACGTGGCACAGAGAGGCCCCTGTTGGGAAGGGGAGGTCCAGATTCAGGGCTCATGTACAGTTTTTAGCAAACCCTCATGCAAATGTTGATTTCACCTGAAACTCCACTGGAAATGTTGTTAGAAATGTGGGGCCAACAGAGTTGACACAGGGAAATGTGCCTGAAACTAGAGCAAAGGGCAGATGGTAACATGCTGATTAGGGACAGAGGGGTTTGAAATCTCCTTGTTTTGGATACGGTTAGCAGGTGCAAGACATATAATCATGGAGTGGCTGAGGTTGGAAGGGACCTTGCAAGGTCGCTGCTCAAGCACAGCTACTGAGGTTGTCCAGGACCAGAATCCCTCTTTTGAGTATCTTCAAGGATGATGACTCCACAACCTGCATCAATGCTTGGTCACTTGGCTCATGGTCAATTTGGTGTCCACCAAGAACCACAGATACTTTTCTACAAAAATGTCTCCTCAAGGGAGGCATGTCTGGACTCCTGGAGGGGGGGCAAAGTGCAGGATCTTTACAAGGAGCACAACCTGAGGCCACAGCAGCTTGACTCAAAGAGAGCAGAGACCTGCTGAGGGACAGCCACAGGCACAGGGGGTCAGCACAGCCCACCTGGGGCATATTCCATGGCGATCATGAGCGCCTTGTCCTCCAGGAAGTTCTCGTAGTACTCGATGACATTGGGGTGGCTGAGCAGCTTGAGGACCTGGCACTCGTTCTGCGCTGCCAGCCGCTCATCCTTGCTCATCTGCTCCACCGGGATCTGCTTCAGGATCACCAGCTTCTGGTCGGCCTTGCGCAGGCACAGGTGCACGATGCTGCGGGGACAGGGCCAGAGCCTCAGCGCGGGGACAACACAGGGCCTGGCAATCAGCGTGGGGGGACAAATCCCCCCGGGTGCCACACCCCAGCCGACCCCGCACTGCCGTGGCCACAAACGCTTCGCTGCCACGGGGACGCGCCTTAAAGACCTCCCGCCCGGAGGCAGAAAGACTGGACACCGCCCCATCGCCCATCCCCGGCGCCCCCTCACCCGAAGGCCCCTCTGCCCACCACCCGGATCCGCTCGTATTTCTCCATGCCCGGGCCCGGCTCCTCCCGTCTCCATGGAAACACTTCCGCGCTGCTACGGCGTCCGCGGGCGGACAAACCGCGTCGCGCGTGTAATGCCTGGGGGGCTCCGTGTGCCGGTCGGTCGGGGGGATAATGCCAGCCCCCGCTTGGGGGGCATCCCGGTGCCACCGGGAGCCACACCCTCTTGTGTAGCACCCAGAGAGGGAGATTTGGGGTGCGCTGGGCCGCCCCGATCGGGGGATGCCAGCAGGACCCCCCGCACCCCCAGAGAGTGGCGGTGTCCCCAGTAGCCTCCAGCCCCGAGCCTGGAGGGGCACCCACTGCGAGGGGCTGCGCTGCTGCAGGGCCAGCACAAGGGGCACGAGTCCCCTCCCTGGCCCCCCCAGACCTGCTCTGGATCCCCCAGGACCATGAGCACCCCTGGAGCCGGCCGTGATGGCGGCTATAGCGTGGAAGCAGATCCTGTCCTGCACTCAGGAGCGGTGGCCTCTGTCCTGGAGCGGGGACAGTGACAGCAGTGGCAGTGGTGGCACTGCCACGTGGCCCTGCTGCCATCTAGCGACAGCCAGCTCGGCTCACCGCGGGGGGGGGTCAGCCCCCGTCGCGCAAGCCAGCGCACTGCAGCGATGGGGCAGGACCCGCACGCAGGAACCAGCACCCCGCCACGTTTTCGGCCTCACCCTACCGCAGCCTGGTATTAGGGGGCAGCTTTGAGTGGTGCTGTCTTCAGGTCAGCGTTTGTGGCTACTCCCACTACTTTTCCAAACACGATGTTTTCCTCGGCATGCCCCCCCGCCACACAGTGCGCCGCAGCCACCAGCGACAGCCACACCGTGCCAGGGACACACACACGGCGCAGAACAGATGTGCGAGGCCCACGCCAGCTGTGCATCACTGTGGCAGATGTGCAGGGCCCAGCACAGATGTGCAGCGTCTGCCACGCAACACCAGCACAGACGGGCAGTATCTGACACCCACACGTGCGGTGTTTGGCACCCACGCGCAGCACCGCGCCCGCTGAGCAGCGCCGCCCGGCCGGAACACGCCGGCAGCCCGCACACCGGTGCGACACCCGCCACACTCCGCACACGTGCGCGCACCGCCCGCGCGTACGCGCGTACACACACACGCGGGGGCGGGGCCAGCGCGCCGCTTATCAATGAAAGGCGCGGCCAGCGCGGCCACGCCCCTCAGAGCCCGCCAACCCCGCGCAGGCGCGCGCGGGGGGAAGCGTGGACACCGCGGAGGGAGTGCCCAATGGGAAGGCGTGGCCCCGCTGGCGCACGCGGGGGCGTGACTATACTGAGGTGTGGTCGGGGGCGTGGCCCCGCGGCCCCGCCCGCCGCCGCCGCGGCCGCGCGCCGCCGGACTGGGCGCGATGGGCCCGGGCTGGCGGGCGGCCTCGGCGGCGCTGGTGGCCGGCAGCGTGGCGATCTTCGGGGCACTGCGCCGGTTGGCCCTGGCCCTGCCACAGCCCGCCGCCGTGCGGAGCCGGCCCGGCCGCGTCTGGCGCTGGAGGAATCTCCTCGTCTCTTTCGCACACTCCGTGCTGGCAGGGCTATGGGCCCTCTTCAGGTACCGAGCAGCGCGGGGGTACGGGGCACGGTGCACACGCTGCGAGCTGGGCACTCCTGGGGAGTGGGCAGGGGATCGGGGGTTCCCGTGTTCCCGGTCCCGGAGTCTAGGCTGACCCCTTCTTCCTCTCCTCACTCCCAGCCTCTGGCACTCTCCGGAGCTGCTCTCCAACATCCAGGACGGCTACAGCGTCTCAGGGCACCTGCTGGTCTGCTTTTCCTCAGGTAAGGAGCCAGGCAGGGCAATGGCCGCAGCCACGCCGCCGGACTTAGCCCACTCCCTGCTCAACCTCGCCCGGTATGCTGGCTCGGGACAAGCCACGGGCTCAAGGGCTGGGCAGCTCCATGCTTCCTGCCTTAATCACGAGCGTGGAGACCACAGGCTGCCAACCCCCAGGGAACAGCCGTGTCTCCATACCCAGACGGGGTGGAGGTGTTTCTGACACCTGAAGAACAGTCACACCACCCTACTCCTCCTCGCTGCTGCTCCTCCTTTCTACAGTGGGTCACAGCACACAAGCCAGACCTGCTGAACACTCTCCTTCATCCCACAGGCTACTTCATCCACGACACCCTTGACATCATCTTCAACCATCAGTCCCGCTCGTCTTGGGAGTACCTGGTGCACCATGCCATGGTGAGTATGGCCAACACAGAGGGCTACCACACAGCCCAGGGCTCAGCCCACCCAGGTTTCATGGGCTACGGCAAGGCAAGCTGGAGCCCTTCCCTCTGCCTTGCCCTGGCTGCCAGGTAGGCTCTGCATCAACAAGGCGAGGGCGCCTGGCAGGGCAGGATGTCTGCCAGCATCGGCTCCGAGCGCCTGGAGCCAGACAGGCTGCTGAGCTGGGAGGGGGAAGAGCTGGAGGCTCATCCCAGCACAGGGAGGTGTAACTGGTCCTGGGGGATCTGGCTTTCCAGACTGGTTTTCTCTAAGCTCAGGTGCCTGCTGGCATCTCTGGGTGGGGGGAACAGCACTGTGTGCTCTGAGGGTAGGGAAGGACTCACTTTCCCCAGGGCAAGGCGAGCTGACCCTGCTCTGTGTGTGTGTGTCCCAGGCCATCTCTGCCTTCGTCTCGCTCATCGTCACCGGCCGCTTCCTGGTGGCAGCAGTGCTGCTGCTGCTGGTGGAGGTGAGCAACATCTTCCTCACGGTGCGCATGCTGCTGAAGATGAGCAACGTGCCTTCCCCGGCGCTCTACGAGGCCAACAAGTACGTCAACCTGCTGATGTACTTCGCCTTCCGCCTGGCGCCCCAGGCTTACCTCACCTGGTACTTCCTCCGCTACGTGGAGGTGCAGGGCCAGGGTGCCTTCCTCACCGCCAACCTCCTGCTGCTCGATGCCATGATCCTCATGTACTTCTCCCGCCTCCTCCGCTCCGATTTTTTCCCCTCCCTGCGCAAGGGTTCTGCAGGGAGAGATGTAGATGGTGAGAAGTTTCTGATAGACTGAGACGTGCGTGCTGAGGGGGACCCGGGCTCTGGCTCCTGGAAGTTTTGGGCTCTCCAAAGCTGCTCTGATGTGCCTTAGGGGCTTGCTCCCTGGCCCCAGGCCCTGCCTTCACCCGCTCTGCTGCCTAAAAGCGCTTCCCTGCTGGACCAGCCCGACAGCTTCACCCAGCTGTGGGGATGCTGCTGAAGCCAGAGGCACGGCCGATGGAAAAGCAGCCCAAGCCAGCTTCCCTGCAGGCAGCTGGAGGGCCAAGGGTGGCTGCACTTGGCAGCTGATGGCCTGGAGGGGTTGCGAGGGAGGGGACGAGAGTCCCTCCCGTGGTGATTTGGGTGATATGTGCATTAAAATTGGTCTGTTTACTGCTGCCGCAGCACACCTGGGCTGGCTCTTCTGTGGGACTCCCCCTGGGCCAGGGCTGTGGGAAAGGATGTGCCCCATTCCGAGAGGAGGGCTGGCAGTCTCCAGGGAGGGAAAGGGCACATTCCTGCTGCTCACTTTGTTCTAGGGACCTTTCAGCCTGCTGGGTACTGCCAACCCAGTTGAGCCTTGAACAGCACAGCTCTGTCCGTTGCATAGATGGGTTCCTCTCCTCTTCCAGAGACCCAGGGCTGTGCAGGGAACAGTTGAAGGGAACCTGCCTGTCTCCAGCCTGGCAGTGAGGAGCCTGGCTGGGCTGCGTGACTCACCCGGCAGCCACGTGAAGTGGAGCTGGCATAGAAAAGCCATGTGAGGCCACGGGCTCTTCCTGGAAGATTGCTGCATGCTTGCATCCCCCTGGAGTCATCTTCACTGGCACAGCACAGCTGCAGCCCTGTGAGCAGCCACAGCACCAGAATGGTTCCAGCAGCTCTCCCAGAGCAGAGGGAGGAGAAGGGGGGGGTTCAGCTCACTGGGAGAGTGGGGCCAGAACTGGCCCAGCCAGTCTTGTGGAGCACCATAGAGGCAAATCCTGCTGATGTGACAGCTCCAGGATGGCACTGGATCCGCATTAGCAGCGGGGTTTAGAGGGACTGCTGCCCAGCCCCTGCTCCAGGCAGGATCTGTCCCACCCACCCAGCACCTGCCCAGCTCAGGCACAGACAGGCACTGCGGTTGAAAGAAGCTGGTGATTAAAGGGAGACAGTAGGGGATCATCTTTCTACCAGAGAGCCAGGAAACACCCCACAGGATCTGGATCCTGCTGGGACTCCCTGGTGTGCAGTGACACCAGTCCCAGGAACAGTCTGGCAGCTGGAACAGAGATGTGATAGCTGGGACAGTGTGGGCAGGGATCAATGCCAGCTCCAAACCTGCTGCCTTGTCCCTCCTTGCTGGAAGCAGAGCTCAGCAGCCCTGGCAGGGCTTAGCCTTGCTCTCAGCAGCACTGCATCTACAATCACCCCACACAACTAAGCCCAAATGTTGATTTTCCCCTCACCCCTATAGCTGCACACATTTTCCCTTGTCTCTCCACGTGCAGCAGACATGGCTCTGTCCCAGCACATCACAGCCTCAGACCAGCCCACACTACGCCTGTCCTTAAACCAGAGTGGAAGGCCAGGCATGACAAAGCTTCCCAAAGGAGGGAGCACAGCTCCCTGCTGTTCCCCTCCTGGCTTCCAGCAGGAGCATCCCCCAGCAGTGCAGCTGTGGATCAGGCAAGCTGCCAGCCAGGAGCAAGAGGCAAGTGAAGTGCCAGGGCAGCACCACTGGGCTGAGCTGAGGTAAGGCCAGGACTGACTGCAAGTCATGCTGATGTAGAATCCCTCCCAGCCTCTGGCTGCAGCACATCTAGGCTCTCCAGACCAAATCCTTGTCCAGCAGTGACAGCAGCTTTGCTACAAGAGAGGCAGCTTCTTCTTTCTTGGGGTGACTACATGTAAAAAGAGGGGCTGGGGGTCAGGGCACCCCTGCTGCTATGCATGTGCAGGGAAGAGGCTGGGTTGGTGGTGTCAGGGAAGCAGCACTCCTCCTTCCTGGCAGTTTTTCATCCCTTACAGCAGGCAGGGAGCACCTCCTGCCCACCTCCCCTCACCCAAGTGACAGGTGTCAAGCCAGGGCCACACTACCCAGCACAAATCTCCACCTGAGTCCTGAGAGCAGCTCCTGCTTTCCATCCACCACTGTGCTGGGAATCTGCCACCCTCCCTAAGAGGCCTGAAGGAACTTTGTGTTCCACCATTCAAGAGCCCAATTACCCAATCAATATTTGGTCATGGCTTTCATCATCTTTCTCAAGTCAAGTCTAAGTGTGTACTTAAGCTCAAGTACCCTGAAGACTTTTCCATAATTCCTCCATTCCCTGCTCACCCAGTGCTCCACATTCTCCTGACTCCAAACACTCTAAAAGCTGGTTTCATCTACAGACTTAAAGCCTAACATTGCAGAGGCAGCAACAGCAGCATTTGGAAACATCCCTGAAGACAGTGAACCCTGTGAGGAACAGCAACAGGGAAACTCACACTGCAAGCAAATGGAGCAGAGATTGTGCCAGAAAAACCCACAAAGCCTCTGCTGCTGAATTTAGCAGGAGGGTTCCAAGTGAACCTGCAGCATAAGCAGAGAGCTGATACACTGGGGAAATGGTGTGACAGATCACTTGTGTCACATCAGAGCCATTGACAGGTTTTTGTTGTGGCCACCCGTGGTCTGCTCCACAAGGAAGTGACAGGACACCCAAAACAATGATCACAAACACATCCCAATTATGCTGTGCCTGAAAATACAGAACACAAGAGGTCTGGGGTAAATTAAATGTAGAGATATTTGAGATTTAGGTGCCACCTCATGTTCACAGGATCCAAGACACCCTCTGAGTAGGGCAGCACTGCTCCTGCATGACCCTCTCATGGAGCAGCTCTGCCCTCCCACTGCCAGGAAGGGAAGGAGGAAGCCCTTTAATGAAATGAAGGCCCAGAAGTTTGCTGGGTGCTCTCTTTCACACGGGCTGTGCTGTCACAAACCACAAGAGCCCTCAGTGGTGTCACAAAGTTTATTAATAGTCTGTACAGTCCTCGGCAGATGCAGTTTAGATGATTCCAATCTGGAAAGAAGCAAAGCATGTTAAAACAAATTTTATGGTGGCAGAAAGGCAGAGCCTCCACCAGTTATGGCTGCACCTCCCCAGGATTCCTGTCCTTTAAGGCTTCTTCCTCCCAGACCTGCCCAAGAGTTTCACACATCCACTTTGTACGTTTATGCCACAGGGATCCTTGTGCTGTACATCCCCCTACTCCACTCTGTTTGTGCCACCTCAACCACGCTGAGGACTGACAACCTGGCTCCTCAAGACTCTGTCTGGCTACAAGGCCACAGAAGTGCCACCACACTTGAAGCACAAGTACCTCATGAAGAAACTCAGCAAGAACAATCAGGAGACACCAGATAAGTTGCAAAAAAAACTTCCAAGTTTCAAAGGCATCTCACCTTGTTGGCCACATCCAGTGCATCATAATCTGGAGCCAGTCGGACGTAAGCCTTCTTCTCTCCATCAGGCCTAGAGAGGAACAGGAGGCATCAGAACAGACAAACTCCTACCCCCTGCTCTACATTCCTGCAATTCCCATGTGCATCAGTGGTTCCTTTGGAAACATCACATTACTCAGTGATGTAAAAGTTTACATCATTTGCACAGGACTCCCTGAGTGTCAGAAGTGCTCCCTGAAGAAGCCAAGAGCTCCCTGAGGAAACCAGCCCTTTGGTCTGCCAACATTTCCCACTTCCACCAAGATGTGCTCAGTCAAATCTGCACTTAGCTATGGAACTGTATCCCACATCTGCTGAATCCCACACATGTTCCCATTTTCTGCTAAAATGGAAGCACCAAGGAGTTGTTCTCCCCCTTCTCACCTAATTAATGTGTTGACCTTGGCCACATCGATATCATACAGCTTCTTGACAGCCTGTTTGATCTGGTGCTTGTTTGCCTTGACATCCACGATGAACACCAGAGTGTTGTTATCCTCAATCTTCTTCATGGCAGATTCTGTGGTCAGAGGGAATTTGATAATGGCATAATGGTCCAACCTGCAAGAGAGATCCTGTGATTAAGAGAGGGCTGGCAGGTGCTCCTCTGCACTTCAGGGGCTTTCTCTGGGGTGCATCAGTCACCTAAGGTTATAATCACAAACTCTCAGGCTTTGGTCGCTTAAAATCATCACCTGCATCCCAAACCACCAGGATCCCACACCAGCCCATTCACGGGGCTGCTCCCACCCCCCAGACCCCCCGGCAGGGCAGAGCCCCACACCCCCCACGCACTTGTTCCTCCGTGGGGCGCTTTTCCGGGGGTATTTGGGCTGCCTCCGCAGCCGCAGCGTCTTGGGCCTGCGGAAAGTGGGCGACGTGCGGATCTTTTTCTTCTTGTGACTGTGGACCCCCTTCAGGACGGCCTTCTTGGCCTTCAGCGCCTTTGCCTTCGCCTCTGTCTTGGGAGGCACAGCTGCGAGGAGAGCTCGGTCAGCAGGGTCGGGATGCGCTCCCCAGCCCGGCATGGCTCCCCCGGCTCAATGAGGAGGAGCTCATCCAGCGGCTCGCCCTCCCTCATACAACCAAGAGCAGCCCCAAAATGTCCAACCCAGTTAAAAGTCTCCCCCTTCAGTGCGGGAAAAGGCGCTTATTCTCTCCTCACGCATGGAGATGGGAACATCCCCCGCCTCCCTCAGACAGACCGGCAGGCCTGTGCCGCCACCTCCACGTGCCCGCGCCCAGCACAGCGCTGGAACTCTGCGTCACTCCCCGCTTCGCTCAGCCCGATCTCCCTCACATACACCAGCACGCCTCAGGGTCCCACGCGCCGCCCCGCGTCCCCGACACGGACCCAGCGCCCCGCGCCCTCACCCTCCTTCTTCGCCTTGGGCGCCATCTTGGCCAGGCGGAAGCCGAAAGGGGTCTCCTGTGCCGCGCCGCACGGGCTTATACCCCCAAATCTCGCGGGAGCAAGACGGAAACCCCATAATCCCGCCGCCCCAACTCTCACGACATCTCCGGAGCATGTCGGTAGTCGTAGTACTCATTAAAGCACTTGTTTGCGCATGCGCAGCGGTGTCCCGCGCGCCGTAGGGCGTCTTGGGAGTTGTAGTCTAGCACGCTGCTGTCCCTCCCCGCCGTAGTGGCGGTGCGGGACCGGGGTGAGCCCCGGGGTGGCGGGGAATTACCGGGGTCCCGTTGCGGTGGTAGCAGCACAATGGCCCAGTCCTGGAGTAACCGGCGTCCTGGCCCCTCCCACGCCCCCGAACGGGGGCGTGGGAGGAGCCAGGACGCCGGTTACTCCGGGACTGGGCGTGAAACACCGAGCACCGCTACCGACGCTGGGAGGTTCGCGGTAACGGGGACATCCCGCTTCATTCCCTCGCTGTGGGGACAGGGACGAGGCGGGGAGAGCTTGATCTTGGACTGGGATGAGGCGAGGGGACGGCGGGGTCTGTGCACGGTGGGCACGGGACGGGCGGGACACGCGGGGAGCGGTGGGACAAGGAGATGGGAAGGGATGGGACTTGGGGACAGACACATTGCGGGACACGGGGACAGCGATACCTTGGGATGGCTGTGGGGACAGCTGGGACACGGGGATGGATGGAACGTGGGGACAGTGGGTGTGTAGGAATGTGGGGGCGGTGACACGCGGGGACAGCTGTGTCCCGGGGTGTGGCACAGCCACACCTGAGGGCAGGGGGACAGTGATACACTCGAGGTGTGGGCGTGGCTGGGACATGGGGACAGAATACTCAGCCCTGAAACCTGGGAATTCCAGCCCAAAAATCCTTGGAATTTCAGCCCCAAAATCCGGGGAAGTTTATGACCCAAACCCCCAGGAATTCTGGCCCCAAAAACCTGGAAACTTTGGCCTCAAAATCCTGGAATACTCAGCCCTAAACCCCAGGAATTTCAGCCCCAAATCTGGGAATTCCACCCCCGAAATCCTGTGAATTCCAGCCCCAAAATCCTGGGAATTCTGGCCCCAAAAACTTAGGGATTCCAAGCTTAGAACTCTCTGAATTTCAGCCCGAAAATCCTGGGAATTTTAGACCCAAACCTTGGGACACGCTTGTCCCCCAGGGTGTGAGGGCAACCACAGTAAAGTGGCTCGAGGTGGCAGGGATGTGGGGACAGCCATCCTTGGTGACGTGGGGAATCAGGACACGGGGACAACCATGTCCTGGGAAAGTGGAGACTGTTGGGATAACGGGCCAGCCCCGCCTGGGGACACGGGGATAAAACCACGTACCAGAATGCTGTTCATGGGGACACCTGTGACACAGGGACATCGCCACTCCTCGCTCTCTCTGTCCCCAGACCTCGCGGTGACCCTCATCCCATCCCCGCTCCCCCGGCCACCCACGGACCATGAACGTGCTGGCTCCGGTCCGCAGGGACAGGGTCATCGCCGACCTGCCCCCGGTGAGCAGGGGGGACACACAGCCCGGGGCTGACCTCGCCGAGCCCCGCGGTCACCCCGCTGTCCCTCTTTGTCCCCCTCGCAGTGTTTTCGCAAGGAGGCCGCCCTGCACACCCGCCCCGCCTTCCACCCCACAGTGGCCAGCGCCTGCCAGGAGGAGCGGACGGGCACTGTGGGGTCAGTGCGGCGGGATGTGGGGTCCGCGCTGTCGGGATGCGGGGGTGGCGAGGGTCCCGCCAGCCGCGGGCGGGGGTCCCCGGCGTGGGCGCCGCGTGGCTGCCGGCGCTGCCCGGTGCCGAGCCCTGCGTCACGGCGCTGGAATGCGGCGCGGGGGGAGCGCGGAGCGGGGGCGGACACGGGGGTCCGCGATCAGCGGGGCCGGGATGCGGAGCGCTGCGGACACGCGGGGCCGTGGGGTGATGCCCCCTCTGCCCCCGGGGTCAGCCCCCACCACCCGGCTGAGCCGCGCGTCCCCCTCGCTGCCTGCAGGTTCAAGATCTCCAAGATCATCGTGGTGGGAGATCTCTCTGTGGGGAAGACCTGCCTGATCAACCGGTAACGGGACCCCCGGAGAGGCTTGGAGGAGGGTGGCGAGTGGGGAGAATGGCCCCTCTCCCCCAAAGGGCAGCAGCACCTTGGGCTGAGCCCGGCTCCAGCCAGACTCTGGTGCTGGGCACTCCCGGGGGGTGCGGGGGGCACTGAGCCCCCGAGGGGTTGGGCTGAGAAGGGGCAGGGGATGTTGATACCCCCCCTCACCCCCCCGCAGATTCTGCAAGGACACTTTTGATAAGAACTACAAGGCGACCATCGGAGTGGATTTCGAGATGGAGCGGTTTGAGGTGCTGGGGGTGCCCTTCAGCCTGCAGCTGTGAGTAGGTGACAGCCCCCTCCCCACACACCACTTCAACCCCCCCCTCACCTCCCACCCACCCCCCCAGGTGGGACACAGCCGGCCAGGAGCGTTTCAAGTGCATTGCCTCCACCTACTACCGGGGAGCACAGGGTGAGCTCCCCACTGCATCCCAGCTGCCCACCCCACTGCCCCTGTGCCCGTCTCACCCCTCCTTCCTCCCCCAGCCATCGTGATTGTCTTCGATGTCAACGACGTGGGGTCCCTGGAGCACACACGGTAGGTGACACATGGCCCAGGGGTGGGGCCAGGGATGAGCGTGGGGGCTGGACAGAGAGGGGCTGTGGGGCTGCTGTGGTGTGTGAGCACGAGGGCAGTGCTCGGCCAGCAGCTGGTGACAGTGGCCCCCACAGGCAGTGGCTGGCTGATGCCCTGAAGGAGAATGACCCATCCAACGTGATCCTCTTCTTGGTGGGCTCCAAGAAGGATCTCAGCGTGAGTGTGTCCCCCTCCCTGTGGGCAGACTGTGCCCTGGCTGTCCCTGTCACCCACCCATGGCCAGTTTGTGTGGCAGACACCAGCACAGTACAGCCTGATGGAGAAGGACGCTCTCAAGGTGGCCCAGGAGATGCAGGCAGAGTACTGGGCTGTGTCCTCACTCACTGGTGAGTCCCAGCTGGCTGGGGGGATGCAGATCCCAGCGTCAGCCAGGCCAGGGGACACTCAGGGGGTCTGTTCCCATGGGGCAGGGGAGAACGTGCGGGATTTCTTCTTCCGAGTGGCGGCGCTGACCTTTGAGAGCAGCGTGCTGGCCGAGCTGGAGCGCGGCGGCAGCACCCGCAGGATCGGCGACACCGTGCGTGAGTAGCCCTGGCCAGCCCCACCTGGGTGTCCCCCTTGTCCCCCCACCCAGCCACCAACCCTCCTTCCTCTGTCCCCCAGGGATCAGCAGCAAGGAGAGCGACCTGTACCTGTCAACGCCCCGCAAGAAACCCAAGTGCTGCCAGTGAGGGGGCAGCCCCACCCTCCTCTGTGCTCACACCTCTGGACCAAAGAGGGGCGACCCCGGCCAGCCCCAAGGAGCCGTCCCTGCCACCCCCCAGCCCCCCCTGGACCCTCGCCTGCCTGGGCACCCCCGACTGGGGTGGGCAGGAGCATCTGTGTGGCTCCTGTAGCTATGCAAACCCAGGTACTGCTCACAGGGGGAGATGCCCTCAGGCTCCCTTTTGTCTTAATAAAACCTTTTTTATGCTTTGTAAGAAAGGTGTGGGGCTGGGGACAGGGGGCTGGGGCTGGTTGTGGGTCTCTCTATCCCTGGGTGCAGCCCCCAGGCTCATGGGCAAGCAGAAGGATGGATGGCTGCCTCTGAGGACGAGTTCCTTCTTCCACCGAGGAGCATCCCTATCCTGCAGAGCCAGCAGCCCTGTGTCCCTTGAGGGGGCTGCAGGGGGCACACGAGATGCCAGTCCCACATCAGTCCCAGCCCAAGTGGTGCTGGTCGAAGTGGGGCTGCAGGCGTGGGGGGACACAGTGGGAGCACTTATAGTGCTCCTGGATCCACTTCCCCCCCTCGCTGTTCTCCATGCAGATGGCAGCGACACCTGTGGGGACACACAGGGAGGCTCACTGGCCACCACATCCTATGGAATGGTGGTCCCACTGCACCCATGGGTGCACCCTGGCACTACCTGCCACGACCCCCCCCAGCCGCTCCACCAGCTCGATGGCCGCTCTCATGGTGCCCCCAGTTTCAACCCACTGGTCCACGAGAAGGATGCGCTGACCTGTGGGGGGCAGAGGCTGTGGCTGAGTGCCCTGTGCCCACACTGGCAGCCCCCCAAAAAGGGGAGCACCCCACTGGCTCACCGGGTGCGATGGCGTCGGTGCGGACCTCCATCACCTTCTCCCGGCCCGAGTAGTCGCTGTAGGGCTGTGCCACTGTCTGCACGCAGAGGTGCCCGGCCTTGCGGATGGCCAGGAAGCCTTTCTGCAGGGTGGCTGCTGCTGCAGCGCCTGGGGGTGGGCACAGCACTGTCAGGACCCCCAGGGACAAGGGACAGGGACGCAGCACTCACCTGTGTGACCTGTGTCCTGCTCACCCAGGATGAAGCCCATGGCATCGATGCCAGCCACCATGTCGATGGCATCTCCCTGGAAGGGCTGCAGCAGGTCGGCCACGCAGTCCTGCAGGCCCTGGGGGAGAGGGGAGGTGCTGGATGCCTGTAGCCCACCATGGGCACCCACAGCTGGGTGCCCCAGCAGCCCCGTGGAGCCCACCCAGCAGCCCACCCTGGCACCCAGTGGGTGCCACCCACCCCGGGCACTGGGTACTTGCGGGTGGCAGTAGAGCCGGGAGGGGTCCAGCCAGGCGTAGTTGGGTCCCTTGACGTTGGGGGCCATCAGTGCCAGGTACCAGCCCTTCTCCTGGGTGGCAGGGACGTGGCACAGGTCCATGCGTGGGGACTGCAGGCGCTGCAAGCACTGAGCATGGAGGAGGGTGAGATTTCCCTCCCTCCAGCCTCCCCAGGGCTCCCCATGGCCTGGTGCCCCCCACCCACAGCCACACGTGGCACCCCAGGGCCCAGGGCTCCCGTTCCTGCTCCGTACCTGGGTGCTGGTGGCAGGGCTGAGCCGAGCGGGAGCGTCACGGGAGCGTCACAGACAGCGACAGCTGAGCAGGGGCAGCCCCTGTGGCACGGGGCCAGCGCCCTTGGCCAGCTGGACACTGGGACAGTGCCAGGCAGGAGCCCTTCCATGGGCCAGTGGTGTCCCCCATGGCTCTGCTGTCCCAGCCAGGCAGTGCTGTGGTGGGAGCAGCAGGGCTGTGGTGTTTGCACCCTCTGTGGGTGTCCCTAGCTGCTTGTTGCCAGTGTGGGTGGCACAGTGGTGCAGGCGTCAGCTCAGAGGGATGTCCTGTGGTTTTGGGTGGTCTTGGGCAGCACAGGGATTTATTAAGGCCACACACGTCCCCATTACGGTGTCCAGGCACTGTCCTGCCCCGCTGAGTGCTGGCTCCCACAGCATCCCAGTGAGCCAGGGCTGTGTCCTGACTGTCAATGGGCTCCAAGGACAGGAGCTGGCCAGGAGGGACAGCCCTGGCAGCGCTCTGGGAATGTCGGTGTGGGCTGCCAGCCCGGCTGGGCACCGGGTTCTGGGCTGTCCTGTAATCCGCGGGATGGGATGCAGGAACACCTATGGGATGGGATTCATGGGGTGGGATGTACAGATGTGGGGAGCATCCGCGGGAAGGGACACGGGGATTCAGGGAGCATCTACGGGCTGGGATCCTTGGCTGCACAGAGCATCCATAGGATGGGACGCAGGGATGCAGGGAGCATCACTCTCCCGTCGGGGGCCGCTCCGGGGCCGGGGGCTGTGCGGGGGCCGGTGCGTCACGGGGCGGGGGTTTGGGGCCGGCTCGTTACCGGCCCCGGCACATCACCCCACCGGCTGCCACAGCAACGGGGCCGGTCCCACCGGGAGGGGTGACCCTTCCCCGCGGGCTGCGGCCGCGGGACGTGCGGCGGCGGGAGCGGCTGCAGCACCCCGGCTCTGCGGGACCCTCCGCACGGTGCCGGGCCGTGCCAAGCCGTGCCGGGCCGTGCCAAGCCGTGCCGGGCCGCCCCGCGTGGGCGGGCTGCGCCTCTCTATAAGGCGGCCCCACGGCGGCGAGCGGCGCGGTGCCATGTGCGCCCCGGGGCTGCTCTGCCGCCTCCTCCTCCTTTTCTTCCTCCTGCTCCTGCTGCCACCTGCCCCCGGAGCGGCCCCGCCGGGACGGCCCCGCGCCCGCCGCGGGCTCACCTACCCCGGGACGCTGTGGTGTGGTGCGGGCAGCAACGCGGACAGCTACGAGCAGCTGGGTAAGGGCGGCAGGGATGCTGCGACATGTATCTTCCCATCCCATCTGATCCCACCCCTTCTCATCCCATCCCACTCCCTTCCATCCTTTCCAATTCTGTTCCTCAAAGCCCTTCTCCCCATCCCATCCCATCCCATCCCATCCCATCCCATCCCATCCCATCCCATCCCATCCCATCCCATCCCATCCCATCCCATCCCATCCCATCCCATCCCATTCCATCCCAGTGCTGCTCCAGCCCAGTCTAGTGCTGGGTCAGTCCCCATCAATCCTGGTCTTCTCCAGCCCCTGTTCCCATGCTAGTTCAATCCCTGAATGCCCCAGTACAGTCCCCACCCAAGCACCAGTCCAATCCCAGTTCATCTCTGCCCATCACAATCCTTTCTGGTGCTGGTCCACTCTTCACCCACCCTCTGTCCCCAGCCTACTCTGTGATCCATCCTGCTGCCATTCCAGTCCCCACCTCGATACTGGTCCAATCCCAGTTGCTATCCTGATCCCAGTTTAAACCCGCTCATGGTCCAGCAACAGGACCTCGGTCTAGTCCCAGTCTCATCCCCAGCGTGGTATTGGTGCAGCCCAGGCCCCATCCCAGTACCAGCCTTATGCTGATCCCACTGAGCCCCTACCCATCCATCCATCCTTACCTATCCCAGTAGGATTCCAGGCATGTGCCAGTCTCATCTAATCCTGATCCTAGTCCTAGCCTAGCTCAACCCCAGCCCTGCACGTGGGCCCCCAGCCCTGCCTGCAGCCCACGTTTCCCTGCAGGGGAGCACCGGGACACGGACCGGTGCTGCCGGGACCACGACCACTGCCAGCACGTCATCCACCCCTTCACTGTCAGCTACGGCTACCGCAACCTGCGCTGGCACACCATCAGCCACTGCGACTGCGACCTCCGGTGAGCGTCCCCAACCTGTCCCGGGGCACCCTGAGATCCCCCGGGGCACCCTGAGATCCCCCGGGGCACCCTGAGATCCCGGGGGTGCAGCCCCCTGAGCCCCCTTGCCCCCCAGGCTGAAGGAGTGCCTGCGGCGGGTGAACGACACGGCCTCGCGGGCGGTGGGCCAGGCCTTCTTCAACGTCATCCAGGTGCCTTGCTTCGAGTTCACCTACAGGGAGGAGTGTGTGGAGCCCTATCTCTATGTCTGGTGAGTGCCCCCCTGCCCTGGGGACAGTCCCCCTGCCCGGGTTTGTCCCAGCCACCCTGTGATGGCTCCTGAATTTTGGCAGGTGTAAGACATACAACACGGTGGCCGTGGCGGTGCCCCGAGAGCCGGTGCTGTATGAATTTGGGGGGGAGCTCATTGACCGGGCAGCCAGACCCAGGGGAGTCCCCGTGAGCCCCCCGTGGGGCAGCACAGGGGGAGGAGCCCTCCCGGTGGATCATCACACCCCCAAGGCAGTCAAGAAAGAGAGGAAGAGAAAGAAAGATAAGAAAAATAAGGGGAAAGGTCTGAAAAAGAAAGGCTCTTCTGAAAAGGGAGCACAGAGCCATCCTGCAGCTGATCCCTGGGCCCTGCTGCCATCCTTGGGGGAAGCATCCAACACCATCCTGAGCGATGCCCCTGCAGGGGAGGGAGTGGGCAGGGAGCCAGTGCCAGCCACTCCCTCCCCAGTCCCCACCACCAGCGGGAAGAGGAGGAGGAAGGAGAGGAACAGAAAGAAGAGGCTGAAAAGTAAAACTGAGGCTAAGCCCGCACAAGAGCTGCAGCTCTGAGTCCCACCTGAGCCCTGAATGGCTGTGAAATAAATTTACATCTGCCGGAGCAGCTTTGGCTTTGTCTTTGTGGGGGAAAGGATGGAAGGATGACACTGGAGGCAGCATCCACGGGAAATCCTGGGAATTTTTGGGGGAATGGGAGGGGAACACCTAGAGCTGCCTGGGTATCCAAGGGTCTGAGCTGCTCCTCATTGCTCCCCTCAGTTCATGTCATTGTCCTGGCACTGAGAGACAGAGCTCTTGGCAACAGGGCTGAGCCCCAGTTTTAGCTTCCCTGCTAGAGGGTTAAATTCCAGCTCCCCAGGCATGTAATTTTCTCTGGAAGTTCTCTGAAATGCACCACCCAAGCTCTCTCATCCTCTTAACCCCTTGCCTTTCCCGTGCTCCCACACCAGCATCAACTCCTCCCTTCCTTTGGGAGGAACAGGGTCTTTGGCCCTCCCTGAAGGCTCCTCAAATGCCTGCAAAGCTCCTTAGAGTGGGACAATAGATGCTTTTCCAGCCCTGGGAAAAAGGCAGATGCTGCCTGGGAAGAGCTGGGGCAGAGAATGGTGCCTGTGTCCTTTCCTGGTGGGTGGGGATCCTTAATTTCACCAGATTCCAGACTTGGAAAAAGCTGGAGCACCAGGAGCCAAGCAGACAGCAAACCCCACACCGAGGAGCATGCAGAGCAATCCCAAATCCCTGAAATAAGCAGATCACACGAGTCCAGGGGGGAATACCAAGGGTGGAGGAAGGCTTTGCTCCCTCTGTGGGGGCAAAGCCCCTGTGGCAGCCACAGCATCCCAGCAGGAAGCACGCAGGCGGGGCATGCGGACGAGCTTTCCAAAAGTAGAACTTTTATTGACAGCGAGGGAAAACTAAAAACAAAGACAGCCAGAAAGGAGGCTACAACACACAACTAGCCCCCCCTTCCAGGTCCAACCAGTAAGGAGCTGCTCCTAGTCAAATTCCTATTGTACAGTCTCATGACATAAGAAAATAGCGACAGGTTCATCCACCTGCAACCTCGGAGCTGTGAGCCCCAGCCCACGGTTCTCCCCACTGGCCTGGGTGGCTTTGGGAGGAACAGGACCCTGCTAGCCCCTCAGCACAGCAGAGGGGATGGCATTGAAGCCAGGACCTGCATTTCTCTGTGCAAAGAGCTTTGCTTTGTCTCCCGGGTGGCTGCCATTCTTCAGGAGCATTTAGATGCAAAGAAGACCTTTGTTTCCTAAGATCTGCTGTTCCTGCTCATTTCCTAGCAAAGGAGGCTGACCAGGAGCACTGGGAAGGAACAAAGACTCTGCTTCCATAGAAAATCCCTACTAACAAAGACGGAGAGGGGAGAGTGTGTGCAGCAGGAACTTTCCCTCTCAGAAATCTCTCTCCAGTCGCTGGCAATCCCTCAGGAACATCCCACCTCGCTGCTTCTGACACAAATTATCCACTTTATCCACCCCTTCCCAGCGCCCTCCCTATCCAATAGCCACAGGGAGGTGCCCCACGTCGGTGTGATGTCTCCACGTGGTGCATCCGTAACAAAACCTTATTATTTAACAACAGAAATCGGCTTCTCTGCCAAACTTCCAGCACACAGAGGGCAACACCAAGCAACAAAGGAAGAAGGAGCATCGACTTCCACCACGCAGCTCTGCTCTGAGCAAATCCTAAGGGTAAGGGCAGGGTGCAGGCAGAAAACCTCTGAGCTAGCATTCAGTAAAAACACTATTTATTCACCCCTCTTGGTTACAGCTGGGCAGGGGAAGCAGGTAGAGAGGAGGAGGCCATGCACTCCGGGCTGCTCCGTGGTGCTTTATCCCACGTGTGTGTCTCGGGGAAGCTGCCGTAGGCTGGCGCTCTATTTCGCAGTCTGATTAAAAAAAAAAATAATAGTCAAAACTAAATAAATATTGTTCCAAAAGAAGCCAGAGGAGAGAGCAAGCCTTTGGTACAACAGCTGCATCTCCAGCAAGACCCCGAGCCGCTGTGCTGGACCCCTGCAGACACAGCTGGGGTTGGCACAGGCTCTGCCGAGCCTGTCACGCATGAAAACATGGAGCAAACAACAACAGGAACTTTGTGAGAACTCTGCTTCGTTTGTCACAACCCCCACGACTTTGCTTTGTGGTCTCGGGACGAGGGGAGGTGGCAGTCAGGGTTTGGGAGAATCCAAAGGAAACAGGCTCACTCCAGGGCAATGCACTTTCAGCTCCATTTGCTTCCCAGTCTTTGGGGTGAAAGCAGAGTGCTGTGCATGTACAAGGACAGACTCCTTTGACCTCATGTTTTGCTTTGCTAAGTTTCCAAGGTGCCTCAAAACCGGAGCCTAGAACGCAGAGGCTGATGCAGTGTTCCTTTCTACGATATATTTTTCTTATATATAGTATATATTTTTAAATCAGCCCTGCCAAGTCTATTCTCTCGCTCAGGTGCACATCACCAAGAGTCATTTCCCACCATCCCACGACGTATAAAACAGGAGTTATGTGTCTAAGGGAAGTCGCTTCCTATTGTTCCCTCTCCTTCCCCCTTCCTAGGAGGAGAGAGCAGAGGTGTCGGGTGTCAGGTCCTATCGATCCATCTCATCCAGGAGAGGCGTGGCGTCCCCGGCGATGGACATGGGCGTGCTCTCGATCATCGGGCTGGGAGAGGGGCGAGGGGTCAACCTCTGCTTCTGTTTCCTCCGCTCAGCCTCCTTCTCCTGCAGCCACTGCTCGGCCATCTTGCCCCAGTCGATGGCAGCATGGGTGTTGGTCCTGCAAGGACAAGGGGACAATGTGAGATGTGACAGGAAAACTTCCCTGCCCTCCCTCCCCGTGGGGAAAGTAACCCCATCATGCTGCTTCCACAAAAATAAAAAAAAAACAATGGAGACAAGGACATGGACATGAGCACTCAAAGCTACTCACTTTGGCTGCTGCCTCTGCCTGGAGCTGGATGATGGCTGCGACTGGGAGGACTGGGGTGTGGTGTTGGCCTGGAGCTGGTACTGGGGCGTGGTGATGGGCTGGCTGGGAGTAGTGTAGGAATAGCTGGGGGTCATCAGAGGGGTGGCCACCGGCTGCTGGGCTGGAGTTGTGAAGACCTGTGGAGAGCAGAGGCTGTCAGGGGACAGAGAGTGGACTCTGCCAGGCTGGGGGGGGTTCTGCACTGCCCTGCTCACCCAGGAGGGTGCCCACCCTCACTCTGCATGCCCCCAGACCTGCTGAGCACAGCACATTTGCTGCCCTGGGAGCTGGGACCAGCATCAGCCCAAGAGGAGATGCTCGAGCCAAGCAGCACAAGAGACACTTGGGGCAAACCAGCAGCAATGAGATCCTGCAGTGGGCATGAAGAACAGATAAATTCTTGCCCTGCAGGCTGCAGAGAAGGTGCAGCAGCTCCCAGGATGGCTCCCTCCCACATCCCAAGCCAGCTGGCTGCTTGTCCCATCAAGAGCTTAGTGCCTTTGCCTCCCAGTGTTCACCTCCCTTTTCTTCAGATGTCTAGATGATTAATACATCAGGTTACCCACAGTCCCTGCCTATCCTGAGCTCAGCATTTACTGTGCCAAACTTCCTGAAAGCCTCCCAAGGTGCTCTAAAGGAGGATCACTCCTTGTTGCAAGCCTTGTCTTGCAGCATCTCTCCTTTGGGTGCAACAGCTGGGTGTGTTTTTTGCACCCAGGCTCCTCAGTCCTTCTGCAGCTGGAATTTGCCTCGGTGTCAGCTGAGAGCTTGCAGAGTGGGCTGGGAGCAGGCACACATGAAGAAAGGCTTCAGCATGAGCCAAAACTGTCCAATTCCATCTTACTCCCTGCAAAGCCCCTGGGTGCTGGGTCAGGCTGAGGTGTTCCCCACCGGTGCAGCTCAGAGATTAGCGCTGAGCTGAAAAGCCCTGCAAACTCAGCGCATACTTTCCCAGCTAATCTCCTCCTCTGGCAGCTCATGTTGCCAATTCCGGGGCACAATCAGAAGGTTGTGTGCCCTCACTGCTGGATCCCCCCTCTCCACCCTGCCACATTCCTTGGGGGGCCAGACCAGTTTGCTCCTTGCTCCAACTGCCCCCGGAGCAGGGCTGTGTTACATGCCTCATTTCTGCAGTCACGGGAAGCAAAAGGAGACCTTGTTCAAGAATCCAGCCTGTGCAGCACCACAAGGGCAAAACTAAGACTTGGGACACCTCAGGCAATGAGGGGTTCCTTAGCTCCCAGTGGTTTCTAGCAGCAAGAAGCCAGCAGAAATGTAAGTGACACCTACGTGGTACGCGCTGCTGCCGCCTCCGCTGCCTCCGTAGCCGTACTGGCTGGAGCCCCACTGTGCTGGGGTGGCATTTGGGTTCTGTCCCTGGCCTGTCACTGCAGCAATGGCACTGAACATCTGGGAGGTCATGTTCTGTGGCAGAGCATTCACTGCACGTGTCAGGTCTGCAAGGGAGACACACTGCGTCAGGAGAAGTGGAGCCTGGAAGAGCAGCTCACATCCCAGTTCCAATTGGGAACTGCAACTGCAAATTCCAACTGCACTGACCTGCCAGGTTAATGTTAGCTGGGGTAGCATTAATGGAGGCTGGAGTCCTGGTCCGACTGCTACTGCTGGGGGTGATACCTGTGTAAAATACCAACCAAGAGGGAGATTAATTCTCCTGGAAGATTAGCCATTGGTCTGAAACGCAGGATTTAACAAAAAACACCGGAGTGAACAGTTGTCCTGGCACAATGGTTTGCTACAGAGAATGGTGTGTGCTGGACTGTATGGTGAGGGAGACAAAGGAAAGGAAAGGGACTGGTACAGACACTGCTGCACAGCCCACTTGTTGAAAGATTAACTCTCAGGAGAGCTCTTAGTATGAAAACTTCCCACATATAGAAAAATCCTAGGATGCATTTTCGGGACAAAAAAGTCAGAACTGTCCTTTAATAACTGTCCCTGATATTGTGTGATAAAAAAAGGGCTGAGACACTGAAGTTTAGGCTGCTCACCTGGAACAGGGTCCTGATAGTGATCCTTAAACCATCGGAAAAGTCCATTCACAGTAGGGAAGACTTGGCCCCGGTAGCGGAATCCCTCTGGTGTCACTGTCACATACTCTATCCTGGGAGGAGCAGGGAGAGCATGAGACATCACAGGCTGTTTCAGTCACTCACTGACAGGTGACACTCAGAACAGGCATGGGCTAAAACCACAGGCAATGGCTGTACTCATAAAGAAGAGATAGATCCACCCAAGACACTTTATCTTCAATAAAGTTAAATCACAATTGCTTCAGACTACTCTGCCTTTCCATGAAAAATCCATCATTCCCTGCCTACACTCCCACAACACCCACAGCACAGGGCAGTGCTGTTTGTGGCAGCCAGATGGTTAAGAAACATGGGAGTTTCCTGGGTGAGATTTACTGCTAGAATTAGGTCCTCCACTGTCAGGAGGCCAAGTCCTGGCAAAGAGGAGGTGTGATTTACAGGGATTCTCACAGAGCTGGAAGAAAAACTAGCAGCTGAGGTTTGGTACAGGCAGTACTCAGTGCATATGCTGGGCTTGCCTCTCACTTACCTTGGTTTGCCTCGAGGCTGATATCCCAAGAGGAATTTACCAGGTAGATCTTTACAGGCACTAATAAAGTATGGAATAAATGTTGGCTTCTCTTTCTTGGTCTTTATCAGCAGCTCTTCCAGCTTCTAATTAGAGAGAGAAAAGATAAATGCTCCAAGGGAGCCCACATTTTCAGCAGCACACAGAGCCCATGGATATCTTCCTAAGAAGTTACCACATCCTGGGATTGTCTCACCTTCTTGTCTCCACCATTGCAGTCCTGGTAGTATTTGTGGTTCAACAGGTCTCTGGCAAAAGAAGCCATTGGCTGGACATAACGAGCAACAATTTCATCCAAGTCTTCAAACTCCTTTGAATAAACACATTTAAAGAAGTATTTAGGGTGCATTTGGTCATACACTCTGCACAGCAATCCTTGAGAAAAAAAAAAAAAGACAAGTATTGTCTAAGGACCCAGAGAATGTATTGGAAGTTACTCTCCAAGAATGTGAAAGCAGCTACAAGGACAGAAGGGCTGTATCAACCTGTAAAGTAAGTCCTACCCCTTCCTGCTGTGCAGGGCTTTACCTCTGTGTTAATCCAGAGCATGGAGCCCAGGCTGAAGGCATTCTCCTTGCCCTCTTCCCGGACATCCACGTGCTGGTAAATGCCATCATTGACCTTCCAGGTGACAGTCAGATGATTCTCCCCTTTGCTGCTTGGCCGAATAATCACATCCCCTTGGTCCATGGTCTCCATCATCTTCTCTGCTTGCTTGAAGCTGATGTTGTGGAATGATGGGTGAGCAATTACCCTCTTGATGTATGCTGGGGAACAAAGGGAGCGTTCAGCCTTCCAAGAGGAACTGCTTTAATGCAACTGTACCTAATTGTGCTGATTGTCCTGAAGCAGCCTGGGAAGGCTGGAATTACAAGAGAGAGAGATTAAGAGAACTCACTTGTCCTCTGCTGCTTTCTTTTCATGTCTTCTTCCTGTTTGTGATCTGCTGCCTCAGAGTCAAAGTCGTAGTAGGTGTCTTTGGGCAGTTTCCACTCATTGTTCTTGTCCATCAGGTCTGAGGTCCTGCAGGTCAGGTCTGCACTGAATTTCTCGATGTCAATCTTCATGATGCGGCAGTGGACGGTCATTCCCACCTGCAGAGGAGGCCAAGGCCAAGGTGAGCAGCAGGTTTGGCAGATACACCAGAATCCCTGTGCCACAGAACAATCCATGTGGGATCTGCTGGCACTGAGGAGGTACAGATCACCTCAGCTACTTCAGACTGATACAACCTTTAAAAGTGATCTTTCGACATGAACTGAAAGCTAACTGATCCCAAAAATGGCCAGAATCAAATAGATTAAGGGAAAAAGTTCTCCAGCACATCTATTACCTATTACCCACACCATATGGAAGACTGAATGTCTGGAGGGGGAGGACAATTAACCTTTTCTGTTTCAAGTATCTTTCACAATGGCAGCAGCAAAACTGGACTTCAAGATGTGCAAGAAACCAGTTAAGTGTGTTCAGAAGCAGACACCCAAAGGACTGCTGTAATAAAATGTGAGGCAGAAAATCCCCCCACAAAAACTGCAATGTCTTAGTTCAGTTGACCATGATGAAGTTAATTAATAACTCTTTAAAGAAATGCTGAGACCTCTGAGCTTACAGGATTATCCATCACCTGCACGGACTGTTGGGGACCCAAAAAGACAGCAAAGATATTTTATCATGTGATAAAAAGGTGTTATTCCATTTCTTTCAGAATCCCAATCCCTATCCTGAGCAGGACCAGTAACTCTGATGGCCTCCACAAATTAATGGAGATGGAAGAAAAAGCTATAAGAGGGAAAATGACCCTTGCCTGTCCAAAAGCAGTTCTGTGAACTCTTTAGAAAGTCAGAAACAAAGGGCAGCTCTGCATTAGAATGCCTTCTGGTCTCCTAAACCCAGACTCCAGCCAGATGACAATAAATCCTCCTGCAGCACAACATGTTAACTGATTAACAGGGTCCCACCAGCTGCCAAGGGAGATTTGCACTGTGGGACAAGGACACTAGCCAAAACCTGAACTTCCTGCTGATTTAAAGTCCTTACATGAAAATTAGGTCGGAAAAGTCATTTAAGAACGGTGTTATTAACCAAACTCTAAATCTTTGGTATTGGTTCCAGGTTCTTCCAGCTCTAACTGGGAGTGTGAAAATACACTGCTTTCATACCTTCACCCTTTCTTCTGGCCTCTTGACCACCTTGTCACTAAGAAATTTTGTTGGGATGAAGCCAGCAACACCATTATCCAGACGTGTCTTCACTCCAATGGCCTGACCTGGGCAGGAGCCACTGTCAAAATGGTTCCAAACCTTGAGCAAGGCAAAAGTAAATAAATCATTCAGCATGGAAACAAAACAGCCCCAGCAGTTCATACTCAGAACAAGCTGTGTCAGCAAAGTGGTGCAGCCAGCAGAGACTTATGGAAGGGCAGGGGACAGAAGACTTCAAAAAATGCTACCCAGTAATGCAATCTTCCTCCTCCAGTTCTGCTCAGCTTATGGAACATTGCAACCAGGAAGGTCAGGACATTTTTAGACCCTGAACACCAGCCTGTAGCCAGGGCTGGTCTCTAATGAACACTATAGGGGTTTAAAGGCACGGATTACCCAGGCTGGAATTCACAGTGTTTAGAAGGGACCTAAAGTACAGCTGCATTAAGCAGCAGGTGGTCCAGATAAGTTCTTAAAATTGAGAAGGTGGCAGAGCCTTCTGTTCTCAGTGTCACAGGCAATTTCTCTGCATAATACACAATCCCAGACCACAAACAAGAACACTTTATGTATCTGCAAAGAACTGGTCAGCTTAGCCCCAGGTCCATTTCACTCTAAAAGCCATAATGTAGCCATAAAAGACTTGTCAAATCTATACTGAAGCAATTAGTCAGAAGTGCAACAGATTTTATTTACAGCCAAAGACCACATCAGGCTGGGATCCTGGGGCACTGTGGACACAATCTTGGCTCCAATATCTTGTGTCCCAAGAACCTTACACAAGATTCCTGCTAATAGGAGGCTCCTGACAAAGGCAGGCCTGTCAGGAGAAGCAGCCCCACCTCGCTGAGCTCTGGGAAGTTGTCCTGCTGGCAGAAAGGGCACTGCCAAAGGCCAGTTTCATCATTCCGTATGGCCTGGTCGTAGCTCTCTCCCTGTGGGCGCCTGTGGGCAATCCCAGTCACATTGCAGATGATCATTTTACCTGTGGGGTGATGGGAGAGGGGAAAGAAAGAATGAAAAACTGCAGAGCTGGGCAGTTCCCTCCATCTAAGGTTGTTATTCATGCATGAAGGTGTTAGGAGGCCACTTAAGTACTTGAAAAGCTGCTTCACACTCCACCAAGCACTGTCCCAGCACCACACTCACTCAGATCCCTTTGCCCCACCTTCACACATCCTGTGTCAACCTAGGAGGACAGAAAGCAGGGATGTGGACAGGGATGTACCTATGTAAAATGTCTCTGGAGTTTCTTTGGTCAGCATATTGAAGACCTCCTCTGTGTTGGGAGAACGGTACGGGGTTCTCAGGTCCTTGTATCTGCAGCTTAGCTCAGCTCGAATGTCATACAAAGTGATGTGCTTGTCACCATAGCCCTGTGTGGGATTCAGAGGTTATAAAGACATGAGCAGCAGGAAGAGGGTCAGTAGGGAAGCCTGTGTAAGTTTTGGAAGAACTTAAGCAACTTATGAAACAGAAAATTTAAAAAAGGGGAATGCAGCAGGTACTAACAAATGGTGAAACTTGGTCACAGGATGTTGAGGAGGTCAAACATATTTAGAAAAAAAATCAGGGAGAAGAGCTTAAACAGTTTAATGACTGCCTCCCATGTGTACTTCCTGCAAGCATTTACTACATGCCATTGTCAGACACTGACTGCTCATCATGGCTGTTTATACATTTTACAACAGCACAGCTAATGCCCAGCTCCTAAAAAGGATAAAGCAATAAAACATGAGAATCTCAGCTGGGCAGCAGAGCTTCCCCTCTGTTTCTCAGCACCAGGAACCCTCAATGCACCTGTCTTTCCAGTTCTTCAGCAAAGGCATCGAGATCCAGGTCTTTCAGGCGCTCAGGGTTTTCCAGGATTTCCTCCAGAGCTCCTGCAGGATTTGCATCCTCAGCTGACTCATCATATTCCAGGGCATCCACTGCCATTTTCCTTGCCCATTCATAGGTTTCAGGATGGACCCTAGAGCCATCTAGGACTTCAATGTAGGAATCAGTGCTGAAACAAAACCAGTGTTCAGATCAGGGCTCTGAGCTGTTCCAGCTGTTCCAGCAGCTGAGTGATCAAGCACATTGTTGAGCACCACTGTTTCCTTCCATGGAACAAAGTACTCCAAAAAGGACACTATGAATTATTCATTGCTAAACCAACAGGAGCCAAGGCAAGACCTGGCAAACTGCAGTCTGAAGCTCCAAAAACACAGCCAGGCATTTTGGATGCTGGGTGGATTTGATCCCTGTATACTGCAGCTGCCCTATGAGCACAGGGCTCTCTGCAGTTTCTCTCCTCACACAAATTCAGTGTTGCCACTGAGCTGTTTGGATGGGCCACACTTTGCCCCCAGCATCTCTGGGATTTGTATCCTGCAAGAATCAAGGGAACTAGAGGGGTTGGATCACTCAACATAGAACACCTGGGTGAATCCCTTTCTTACATTGCTTTTCCAAGACAAAAAATCCTGGAGAAAGCACATTTCTAGTAAGTCACTGTTTGTACAAAGCAGTCAGTCAGGTTCAGAAACAAGGTTACAGCTGTCCTCAAAATACCTCTTGTGCAGTTACCAGTAACTTAATGCTCTATAAACTTCCCAGTATTGCTACTGGTTTAAGAGGAAGCCAAATTGCTGAATTATTTCTCAAGTTTGAAACTTTAGAAAAAATAAAATACTTGGAATGACCATGCAGAAATTAAGTTGAAGTGCCCATGGGTTACTGATGACTGCATGACAACTATTTTAGGGAACAATTGGTTTTAGTTTAGTTCCTCTTGACCACAAAGAGTCCTTCACACTAGAACAAGCCATATAATTAATTTTCTGCAGTTCACACTGCTGCTGTGCAAGTTTAGCTGTAAGAATCACATTAATAACAGCAATACCTGAACTTGGCCTGAAGTCAGAGGGGCCACACAGAAACTCTGGGGAACACTGACTCAGGGAAGGTCAGCCTGTCACTCACACTGACTCCACACCCCATAGGACATCAAACACAACCCAACACCCACCTATCACCCAGTGATGCTGTGTCAATTTTGATGAAGCCAGCACAGTTGATAAACACTTTGGGTCCCATGTGACACATTGTAACCAGCTGGGTCCTGTTCTCCAGACGGGTGTTGTTTTGTTTTAAGATCTGCAGAGAGAGGCAAGAATATAAACGTTGAGAGAGGCAAGAGTATAAACCCTAATATTGAAGATTTGTGTTTAGAGGTTGTGGACTTCCTATGCCTGGAATTATTCAAGTTTGATGGTGCTCTGAGTAACCTGTTTAGGAAGATGCCTGTGGCCATAGTCAGGGGTTGGAATTACATGATCTTTAAAGGTCCCTTCCAACCCAAATTGTTTTTGTCTGGGAAAAAACAACAAAGGATTCACACTGCACACTGCAGTGTTTAAAGCATCTGACACACACCCATGACAACTCTTAAGCTGTTGCTCCCTGACAGTGTCTCAACATTGTGTGAAAGATGATGAGTCCACATCATTACAGCTCCAACTCTCAGGAGAAGTGTTGGCTTTTTGCCTTGTGTTTTCTACACTGTGGAGGTGTCTTGACGCTCTGACAGCACATCCATTCCTGTGAGTTTGGGAGCTGGCTGGGATTGATGGATCTGCTGAGCTGTTTGGGTCTCTCAAGGACACAAGTCCACCAGTAGCTTAGGGGCAAGGCACAGCAAGGTAAAAACACACATCAACAGAGCTGTCAGCTGCACTTGGCACCTGAGTCACCTCCTGAGCATGCACAGAGTGCTGGGGATGTGCTGGTTTTGTAAGCAGGCCCTGAAGCCTCCTTACCTTCAGCAGGTGAGTGCCTTTGCGTGGTCCCAGGCCACACACATACTGCAGCAAAGCCTGGCTGTGGGGGTGAGCAATGGCCCTGTTCACATCCACCCCCACCTCGTTCACACGGTTGATGAATTCGCAGTAGAGCGCGTTCAGCAGCTCCTCCTTCACCACGTGCTCCTGGCAGAGAGAAGGGGTGTTAGCCCTGGAAAAGATGGATCTGTGCAACCCTCTGCCACGAGCCAAACACAACACACTGGCTCCCAGGAGCTGTGCTGCACCTCGGGAGTTACCCCTGAGAACAGCCTAAAGGCTGAGAAAGAACCAAAAAAAAAAAAAAGGAAGGCGTTTTGTAGCCTGAGTATGGCACAGAACAGGCAGAACTTCCACAAGTTTGATTTGGAAACCTTTTCTTTGAAAGCAAAACTCTCACAGGCCACTTTCTCTTGCAGAGAAGGATTTTTCATGCCCAAGGAAAATTTACCTGCAGAGGATGGAGTTTCAGGCAGAGAATGTCCTCATCAGAGCTGCAGACCTGGGCAAACTCTATGAGGGGGTCCTGGATGCGGCGAGCGAGGGACACGGCCTGGCGCAGCAGAGGGGGGTAATCCCGGAATTCATTCTGCAACAGGACACTGGATCAGGGAAAACCCTCCTGGTGCTTTCACACTTTGTACCACAGGCAGCAAAGACACATCAGACAGGGATTGCAGCAAGGAAGCACTTGGTGCTCAGGGCAAAGAAAGCTGAGGTGAAAGGCTCCCAGGAGCTCTTATGCAATTAATAATGGAACAATCTCACTCATTTCTGACTACATCAATATCTACTTTGTGCATCTGCTGGTGCTGTTCTCTTCAGGGAAGCCTAAGATGTTTTGTCTTGATCCAAAGATCAGTACGTGACTGTCCAGATGGAACATATAAGACAGAGGATGATGCAAGGCCAGCACAACAAATGGAGGATGACACAGCATGAATGAGCAAGAGAATAAGGGAGAGCTGGAGTAGCAGAAGGCTCACCTCAGACTTCTTGCTGTTCATGTAGAGGATGGCCAGTTCATTATCCACCAGCTCCACTCCAATCGAGGACAGCTGCTGCCCTTGGTCCAGCTCATGAACAATTCTCTTTACATCCTCCATCAGCATCTGAGCATCCCTAGGGAGAGACAGCCAAGAGGATTGAGGGGAGAGCACAGAGCTGGGTCCTGGAAACAGTAAAATGCAGACAGGCACAAGGAAAGCACTGCAAAGAGACTGGGAAGTGGAAGCAGCACAAAGACTGACCTGTTCTCGCCTGCAATTGTCACCACGTGAGGCTTCTTGTTTAGGAGGAATTTTTTCAATGTTTCAATATCCTGGGCCTGGAAACAAAAGTAGAAAACCAGAGTAGAAAAGATAGAGGGTTTCTATTCTGAGCTACCTACATTCATCTCAGTAACAGCTGCACCAAAACTCACCTTCTTTTCTCTCTCCTCCTCACGCCAGGCATTCCTTCTCTTTGTGAAGTG
Organism: Erithacus rubecula; assembly: GCF_903797595.1. Lineage (NCBI taxonomy): Eukaryota > Metazoa > Chordata > Aves > Passeriformes > Muscicapidae > Erithacus > Erithacus rubecula. The sequence goes on from NC_136674.1 coordinate 4,269,905, forward strand.
TGGCAATCGGAGGAAATCTGTCACCTCACCCTCTCCATTAACGAGGGCACAAAACACAGGGTGGTCCCTGTCAAACAGAGATCACTCAGACATGGAGGACTGCTAAAGCTGGACATGCATCCAGACACCACTACCTCCCTCCTACCTGGCTGATGAAAATGCAATGCCCAGCACCCGGATCCCCTTCCCTTGGTTTTCATCCATGAAATCATCATCTTCCTCCACTTGCTGATCTGGCCTGTATGCAGCAACCTTCAGCCAGTTGTACAGTTTGCGGCTGCAAGCCTGGGAAAGCAGAAAAAAGGCAAAGAGAAGTGAGAAAATTCACTGCAGGGGCATTGGCATAACCCTCCTCTGGAGGGAAAGTTGAACCAGACTCAATTCCTGCCTTATCCTCCTCCCCAAGAACTGTCAGTAGTTATCCCCAGAACACTGCAGAGCTGCCAGTGTCTGCAAGCCCAGCTCTGCCTCAAACCTGTGCCTCATCTCACCTTGAGGACATATTCCTTGGCCTCCACTAAGAGCTTGTTCTTTAACTCTTTGGCCATCTGCACGTAGAGGAACTGGTTGAGGGAGCGCTCGATGGCCATGGTGCGCTGCCGGTTCCACTCCTGCACCTGGTGACTGAACTCATCCCGGTAATAGAACTGCTTGATTTCCTCAAAGTATGTCTGGTCACTGCCATAACTGCAAGAAAGAAGATCAGAAAGGCTCCAGGCACCTGCATGGACACCATCACTGGCAGATTTCTGCACATCTCAGATTTGGGTAGCTGCTTGGAAAAATTAGGGAAGAGCCAATTCTCCCATCAAATGATGCTTTAGCTGCTGAAGTGATTCTGTAGACAGATCACAGCCACTCCAGCACACCCACATTGCACAGTGTAGCCACTCAGATGTGCAGGGAAGGGACTAAGTTAGTTGGGAAACGAGCATCATCTTCCACAAAAATCCCAATGTCTCAGAGTTTGCTTTCAAGTAAGACAGATGTCTGCAAAAGTTCTCAACAAGATGATAAAAAAAATAAGGCCCTGAGAGGCTGCTTGACTTTGAGGTGCAGGAAACTAGCAGGCCATGACTTCCAGATGTAGTTTGGGTTACAGAGGTGCTCTAAGAGCACTGCATGAATGAGCTCTGCCAAGTCAAGGGTGGCACAGCCAGTGGAAACTCACCCCTCCACTCCTTTCATGTCAATGCTGATATCTATGGTGAGCAATGCCTCATCCTCTGCCAGGCTCATTTTCAGGAACTGGTCATCTCTCAGCTCCTTCACAGGCTTGTTCTTCATGTATTTAAAGGAATAGGCATAGTGGGCCTCATCAATATCCTGGGAAAGAGGAGAGATAGTCAGCATGCACACAGGGAATTCATGAAGAAAGATCCTTCTGTATGCCACAGCAGACAATGGTTTTTAAATACTCCCTCAGTCCTATGCCTGCCAGTCTGCATTTCCTTCCTCAGCAGGACATAGTGGAATTGCTTCCCAGTCCCAGAGAAACAAAGACTGTTTCAATAACTGAAGGCAGTATCTCCTCTAGTAAAATGCTGAGACTAAAAATGCAGCCTGCTGCTGAGCTGGGCTCTGCAACAGCCCAGCCTCAGTGCTGCTCAGAGGTTTATTCAGAGCTGCCACTGACATGGGAGAACAAGCATTTGTACATTATTTAGATCCTTCCTTGAACTGACCCACAGAGTCAGAGCTCCCTTCCTTACCTTCTTCCCTTTTTTGGTTGGTGAAATGTTGATTTTAGCTCGTTCTTGGAAAGTCTGTCTCAGGACCTGTCTGACCAAGGGCTCCCTGGCGATCTGCAAAGCCACCATGTACCGAGCTCCTTCCAGCACTGCTTCTGGGCTTGGGAATTGACTACAAGCAAAAAGGCAACGTGAAGGCTTGGAAAAATGTGCCCAGGTGATCTCACTTGTGTTACATCCACAATAAGTCCACAAAGCCCCCTTCCCACACTGACCTACACACATAATCCTTGGCCAGCTCCAGGGGCTCTGCAGGGAACTGCTCTGTCTCGTGACGCTGGTAACTGTCTCGGAGATTCTCTCCAAACTGCTCAGGTGTCAGACCAAATTTCTTAGCCAAGCCATCTGGTAAAACAAACAAACAAACAAACAAAAAACCCCAATGAGGACAAGGGTATTATAACTAATAGTGAGCAAAAATACCTCCTTGCAGAGGTGAGTCACAGCACCTTGCAGAGCTCAGCAGGACAGAGCAGAGCCTTACCCAGCCCAGCTGCCTGGCAGATGGTGTACATATCCCTTCGGGAAGCCTGCTTCAGCTCAGGCCCCTTCTGCTCATCATCCTCTGCATCCTCCCCTTCACCTGCAGGAAGGATACATTAGAGAGGCATCCAGACAGCTGGAGTGTGTCAGAAGCACAATAAAGAGATTAAATACAACCTACAGTGTGCAACAGAGCCTCTAAATCCCACAAAGGCATCTCAAAGGTCACAGTGGCCTTAAAATTATTCAGGGCTGGAAAAAGACCCTGGAAATACTATCTTCAGTGTCACTCCTGCAGTTTTAATAGGAGTATCTCTGGGTTGCACATTGGAACATACATCAAGTTTGCTGATGCCACCCCTGCCACAAGGTACCTGAAAGACCTGGAACTAACTTGGGATAGAATGTCCAGCAGAGATGCTTTGTGCATACACATGGGCTTTTCACCAAACTTTCTTCTTATTTTTTTGAATCAGGATTTTCAAGCAGCCCACAAGGAGAAAACTATCAAATGTGGGGAGACAAACCTTCCTCCTCTTCACCATCCTCTCGGATTCTCTTTTGCTTTTTGCGAGCGGCCTTGGCAGCATTCTGCATCTTGGGAATGTCTCTGCCATAGTACAGCAGGAAGTGATTGTACACGTCCTTCAGCTCGTCCATGGACTGCACGTCCTTCAGCCTACAGAAAGCCAGCATGTTACTCCCTGCCTGCAGCTCAGAACACTCAATGAACCTGCTCTGACTCAGGTCAGGCAGAAGAGGAGCCCTTGGATTCATCTCCCAAAAGAATTTAAAATATTTCTCATTATTGGCTTTGCAGGTACTCTGCAGCAGCCAGAGCACCTGTGCTGTTTGGGCAAGTCAGTGGATATTTTAAGTCATTTTGGAATGAATATTGAAGTCCTGGCACCCTACCTCTCCATGTCAGTAGTATCCAAGGCCCTTATTCCATCAGCCAAGGGCTTGTCTGGGTCAGCAGAGATTTGCTCATATTGGTAGGCTTGCATCTTCTCAAACAGTCGTGTCAGGTTCTGCTTGCGGATCTTCAGCTGGGTCCACTAACACAAGAACAAAGGAATTGCAGTGAAACACCCCATTGCAGTGTGTGATCTGCCTCCTCCCTTTCCAAATGGAGATTTCCAGGATTTTGGGATATTTGTCATATAAAAAGATCATTAAAATCTTCATCCATAGCCAAAGCCAAATGTGGCAGGTGGCATGTCTCATCTCAGAGAAGTATTATATTAACAGAAAAAAACCAAAATCCAGATTTGGATCTGTTAGAATAGAAGTAACCTGCACTGCTGGCAGGAAATGTCACTATACAGAAGGAACTCAGAGAAAGGGAAGGATATTTTAGAATCTTACTTTGTCAGACATCCCTTTACTACCATACAACATCAAAAATGCAAAAAGACTTGGGTAAAAACCCCAAACATGGCCAAAAACAAACTGCTGAAAATATCAGGCTAGGTAGGAGGACTAATCTTGATAGGACAACCAGCAATGAAAATATTCCTCACCTTCTCATCCCACTGCCAGACCCTCCACAGGTCGTTGATGTGCAGCTCTGGCTCCACATACTCCTTTCTGTAGAAGGCGATGAACGGGACCTGGGTCAGAAAGGAGACTCATCACCCCTGTGCAGAGGACTGGGCTGCTCCTGGCAGCCAGGAGCCCAGACAGAGCTCTTGTTCCATGTGGACAACAAACTAATGGAGCAACTCTTACTCCACCAAAGAATACACCACACAAGCCAAAAAACTTCTGCAACATCAGGCAATACCTATAGAGAACAGATTGGATGCACTGAGCAAGGCTCAAGAGAAATTCCCCAACCTCATTCAGCCTCAATTTGTCCAGAATCAGGGAAAGAGAGTGACAGCAGCTCTGTCAAACAGGCCTTAAAAACCTGCATTGCCACAGCTCACATAAGATGAGTTGCAGTTCCCAATGGGGCATCATTTCATCATAGGAGAGGCAACCAGGGATGGTATCTCAGCCCCTTCTATGTGTCCTAAATGTTTCCAGCAGTCCTGCTACTCCTGTCAAGAAAAGGAGACAGACCTTGGTAATAAAGAAAAGTTGCAAATTACCTCAAAATGCTGGTTTCTCATAAAATTCAGGGCTTCTTTAATCTTCTGGATGGTGCTGGGCCCCTTGCGGCTGAAGCTGCTGGCTTGTCCACGGTCAAGGTAGTCAGAACTTTCCTGAAAATGAAAAACACATTGTGTTCACTCTGTGCCTGAGCTGATCCCTTAAAAGAGCAGCCACAGTTTAAGGCTGAGAAACTGTGGTTCTTTCAACTTCTCTGTGTTCCTTTTTTGCTCTGTTTCATGGATGCAAAAATGAAGACATGCACATCAAATGACCTGCTCAAGACCAGAAATGAAAGTGGCACCACACTCCTATCAGCAGACCAATGGAACAAGTCCCAGGCACAGTCCTTTACCTGCAAGGAGATGGTGGGCGTTGCAAATGCATTCCTATAAATCCAGTCAGCTTCCTCCTCCAGCTCATCATCTTCAGCACTCTTCACTGGGATGGATCTCAGCTGGGAAGAGACAGTACCATGAGTAGAGGCACAGGCAACACCAGGGTTTGCACTGCCATGTTTCCAAAAAGACTGGAAATTATTGTTTTGAGCTGCAGGTTACCTCTGGAGACCCCCAGCTATGGGGTACCAAGGATTGTCTGCACATTCTGAGCATATAGGAAATTGCATCACTTTACACTAGATAAAGGCAGCTACAATCCTGTGGAAAGGCCTGTGATGGTGCAAAGTCTGCTGTGAAAAATCAAGTGAGGATATCTCCACTTCCTACCAGACTTCCAAATTTTCTGCAGTTATATCCTCTGTTACAATCTATATGTGCCTTGCTACCACTTCTGTTGCTGCAGCCACAAAGTAACAAAAGATAAAGCAGCTCTAAAATCTCTCTTGGGCACTCAGTCTCAGCCACTTCTCCTTCAGAGGTGCTGCTCTAATCACCACTGACCTCCATGGAGATGACAACATGTGTGAACTGGTCACCTAAATTCAGAAGATATCACAGACAGAATTTCCTTCTGTGGCACAGACTGGCGTGGGGAAAAAAGGTCCTTGGGAAAATATCCCATTTCACAGAGAAGGGTAATAAACCTCTGCACAGAATCACACTAACATACACTAAAGGGAGGTGATTTTTCAGTGAAAATCTGAATATAATGTAAAATTAAAACAAAAATATAGGAGACACCAGAAGGATTCCTCCCAGCACAAACAGCACTTTGTGTTAAGAGCAGTGTAAATCTCATCACCTTGAGTAAAGTCAGTTATGTGCTGGCTGGCATACAGGTAAGCTAGAAACTTCCCATGTCTTCTCTGGCACAGCATCTTGCTTTCCCTATGTCCAGCTCAAGGGATTCCTAACATCATCCAGCACAAAGCTGTCTCAACAGAGCCCAAGCCCTGCACTTCAGCAGTGCAACACTGGCACCCAGTGGCCACAGGGACACTGTGACTGGAGCTAAACCCAGATTCACTATAACCACTCCCACGCCACTGATATGCCTGAATGCAATTTTAGCCTGTACATTTGTCAAGCAAGGAAAAAAGATATTCCAAAACCCACCCAGCAGCTTGCCAGCCTGCAGGTCCCAGGCCTGGCAGCCAAAACGCTTTCTGC